>NC_141149.1:88648667-89898667 GCF_053477565.2 Lygodium microphyllum
CAAGACCCGAAGCTACAAGAAAAGTATCAAGAATTCTCTATCAATAGTTGACTTGTCTACTATTGAACAATATTATGTATACCGGCAATCCACTCACTCAAGCAAAAGATGCTTTGGGAAGCTCATGATTCCCCATTATCAGGACATCCTGGCTATGTCAAGTCCCTCAATGCAGCTAGAAAGAGCTATTACTGGGGAAGGCTTAAAGGTGACGTTCCCAAATATGTGATTGAGTGTTTGTCTTGTCAACGCATTAAGACCTAACATGTCAAAATGCTAGGGAGATTGCAACCACTTTACATTCCCCAAATGGAATGGGAATTCATAAGTATGGACTTTGTTGTTGGCCTACGCCAAGTTCAGGGAGGATACAACTGCTCACTAAGATTGCACACCTTATTCCTGTTAAGACAAACTATAAAGCCTCTGACATTGCAAGGTTATTTATCAAGGAGATATTCAAACTGCATGGCTTACCCAGAAGAATCATTAGTGATCGTGATTCTCTCTTCACATCACACTTCTGAAGAGCTATCTTCGAAGCCCTTGGGACTCAACTCTATTTTAGTACAACCTACCATCCTCAAACTGATGGTCAAATGATGCGAATCAACCAAGTCATCGAGGATATGCTAAGGGCACACTGCTGCCGTGAACCAAAAAGGTGGATTCAATATTTGCCACTGGTGGAGTTTGCATACAATTCTTCTTATCAACAAAGCATTCAGATGACCCCTTTTCAAGCATTGTATGGACATGATTATCGAAGTCCTTTAAGATTATCGGATCCAACCTTGAGGATTGAATTTTCAAGGCAAATGCTGGAAGATATGGATGACCAAATGAAGTCAATAAGATAGGACATCCAAGCCGCCAAGGATGGACAGAAGGCATACCGGATTTAAAACGTCAAGATAGATCCTTCGCTGAAGGAGATATGATCTTCATTCACGTATGCCCAAAGAAGAGTTCCCTATCCTTAGGCGAATGCAAGAAGCTAAGTCCAAGGTATTGTGGACCCTACAAGATTCTCAAGTGCTTAGGGCCTAATGCTTATAGACTACAACTCCCTGAGAACTTAAAGGTTCATAATGTATTCCACATGAGTCTACTGAAGAAGTATGTATCTAACCCTAGTCATATACTTGATGCTCAACAAGTTGTAATGCCTAGCCAAGGAGTCCTTGAGCTATGGCCTGACAGGATCTTAGATGTTAGGGAGTCCTTGAGCTACGGCCAAGGAGTCCTTGAGCTACGGCCTGACACGATCTTAGATGTTAGGAAGAGACATTTGCGATCCAGAACCTTGAGAGAATACCTCATCCAATTAAAATATTTTCCCGAGGAGGATGCCACTTGGATGGATGAAAGTGCTCTCAACCAACAATATCCCCAGTTCTTCTCGAGATGAGGACATCTCGATTCCTTTAAGGGGGAGAGAATGTAATATTTCTACAAGAAATATTAATGGATTTTAATCTTTATACGCCCATGAAAAAGTAGCTTCAAATATTCTCCCCGCGACTAGAAGTACCCTCGGCTAAATACCTCACCTTCACGCATTAATAAATTCTAGCTCCGCATTGTGCAAACGAGCTTGAAGACCGCAAAGCCGTGTGAGAACACCCTTCTTGAAAAAAAGGGGAAATTGGATAATGGGTAAGATTAAGGTAATTTTTTTAAATTACCCCTCCTCTCACCCGATGCATGGCAAGGGGAGAGGGAGTGGGAGAAGAAGGCGTAGTGGTGGAGTGCATGGGAAGAAGGGAGAAGGCATGAAAGCTCCATGTGTGTGGAGTTTCCCCTCCCCCCCCCTCAATGGCTATATAACCTCCCACTTAGGTATTGGGGGGAGGCACGAACGAAGAGAGAGAAAGAGGCTGTTTTGCTGCCATGCCATGCTGCCACTACCCGCCGCCACGTAGCCACCTGCTGCTGCGCTACAGCCGCCTACCCACAGCCATCAACCACATCATTTCCCCCCCCTCTCGTCATCAATCCACTCATTACATCCCTCCTCCCACGTAATTCTATTGAAGCAGAAGCTTCTTAGAAGATTCTTGAGAAGCTTCTAAGGTTGGGCTCCCATAAGCCCTGTTTCCAAGAGCCTTCCTGGTTTCTTAAAACTGCGTTTTGTGAAGGAATTTCGTGCACAAGAGGGAGTAGGCAGATCTTGACACTGAGTTGCCAAGCTTAGAGGGAGTTCAGATATCGCATAAAAGCGAGAACAAATCACAGAGTTCAAGTCATCAAGGATGGCTCCAAAGCCAAAGTCGCAAGGTGCACGCGCAGAAATCTCGAACCCATGTTTACACGTGGACATCGTTGCAAGTCCTCATAACCAGGTTCTTAGAAGTTTAATTCTACATTGGGAATGCTTAAAATTCATAGGAAAGTTATGAATATAAATTATTTATTCTTCAATCACCGAGAATTGGCGATTTGGAGCCTTTTTGTGAAGAGTGGCATGAACCATTTCCCTCTCAATATTCTTCATTGTCCAGCTTCTTGTTGGAAATACTTGAGGTTCTCCCTCTGGCCATAATGGTGGTTCCTTGGCCATGAGAGACTCTATTTTTTTGCCCCTGGAAATGCCCTTTGCATAGGTTTAAAGGATGAAAAAATTATTTAATTCACCCTTGCCTTCCTTGCAAGAAAGAACAAGAGTATATTGCACTTAGGCAATAACTTCCTTGTTGTGATTCGCATGAGGAAAAATCGTTAACATCCGTTATATGTTGTCCAAATAATTGCATGGCATGGAAATGAAACTATGGACTTGCATGTTGCATGTGAAGATGCTTGTAGAATTGGTTAAGTCAACATTAGTCTTATAATATTCGTTAGACATGAACTTCATTCATTGAAGTTGTATCTAGAAAAGATTGCATGTTAGAGATTCGTCATGCATGAACTTCATTCGTTGAAGTTGTATCTAGAAAAGGTTGCATATATTCCTTATGCATGAACTTCATTCATCAAAGTTGTATCTAGAAAAGGTTGCATATCATATTAAAGACTGAAATTCAATTGCATTAAACAAAAGCTTGTAGGCATAGTTCCTTGATGAAAATCCTTGTAGGTTTTATGCAAGTTATTCTCTAAATTGTCATTCGTCATGACTTTAGCAAGAAAATAAAGGGTTATTGCAAACCTTATAATTTCATAGAAGTAATGAATCGCATATTTAAACGTAATGCGATGTCTTGCAACTATTTACACCTTTAGAACAAGTTTAGCATCTCTAAGAAGAGATCGTTTATTGTCGTAAGACAAGTAGGCCAATTTGGCTAGATCACTTGTAAGGGTATAACCCTCTAGGGATTCGTAAAAGCATGACTAGATGGTACGATGAACACCTCAAAGTGCTAGATAGGGTTTAGCACGTCAGAATTCTGCCTAGTATCGCATTTGGACACCAAGTTAGGACTTTCGAACCCAAAGGTCCTACCCACATTCACGAAAAGTTTGGGTTAATTAGACGCCCATATAATAAGGATCTAGGGTTTTACCCTAAGGATCGATCGACCTAATACTAAACTTTCGATTGAGTTTAGAATTCATAGGGCTAAATGTTATTGGCCTAGTAAGGTTAGGGATTGCATGGGTAAGAAGACACCCCAAACCCTACACCTTGGCTAAATATATTTCTGACCAAGGAACGTCATTGGTGGGAGATTGATCCCACAAGTTAGATGCGACTCCTATGCAACAAGTTGCAATGTCGCATGGTATTGTGTTAAGTCACAAAGTTGAGTTGCCACTCCTTAGAATAAGGTTGGCAGGTTCTAGCACAAGTCTAACTTGCAAGAGGATGAGTAGACATCCTGCTACATCACCCTTCTTGGGCTGATTTGCCATTTAAGAGAAGTTAGGTATTGCCTAGTAAGCAAAGGATCAATCAAGTTAGAGCGACATGGTCGCCAGGATTTGCTGTCTTAACTTAAGTAACCTAGGGTATTGGTTAATTCGGGATAACAAGGTATAACCCTAACCCAGGGATAAAAGGATAAATAACAAACCCTTGGGGATCTTTCCAAGTCGCAATTGATCCCAGATCAAATACTGGATGCATTCGGAGAGATGGATTCACACCTTAGAAGTTGGGCAAGTAAACGACCATTGGTCTGATTGAGTTTGTACAGTTTAGGAGCACTGATTGTATTGCTTTGCTCAAGGAACTAAAGATGAAAAAATAAATAATGCTTCACATTGAAGGCCTGGAGGGAGAGGCAGCATTAGTTACCCTCGACTGTCTGCTTGACCCTAACCAAGGGTGTTGTTAGCCGTGCCAGGAACATGGACCGAACCCGCCGCAAGAGGTTGCTCTGTTGGGTGCTACTTGGAGCGGAGGACACTTGGGTGGCAGAGGGGGCTCTAGTCATAAATCCCTTTCCTTTCAGGCCCTGCACAAGAGGTGACGTGACTCGGGATTGGATCTCGAGGCCCGCATACTAGTCTACGGGCAGAATCTTGGATTAGTAATCCCTATGGATTGTTGGATTACCTTCGAGCGGATTATGGATTGCCTTTGGGCGGATTATAGATTAGCCTACACGCTAGATCACATATTGCCCTTTTCATGCATTTCCAAAGAAGATCAATTGTTGAAAAGGAACTTGTTTGACACTGTTTTTCTATTTCAGTGCTAAGATTACGTGAAGAAACCAGTGACTAATTGGCTAATTAAGGAAGTTGTTTTATGCCTGTCCAACTAAAAGTGGTAGGTAATTAGACAACTAAAGCAACCCTGAGAAAAAGTGTGATGGATGTGGCCATGGGTCCGTCCTATGGATGGGTGGTCTCGGTTGGCCGTGAACTTTTCTCAAACGAAATCGACAGTAGGGAAGTTCTCTCATAGGAAATGAATAGCAAGAAACGTTGACTTAGAATCTAGGATACTAGAGTCCCGATTTATGTTGTTTTAGGGGAACCGAATGGGACTATGCCTTATGGGCAGAGAGGTCGAGCTTTGCATCCCTCTCGTTTCCCATTTGCCTTGAACCAAGTGCAGCATGAATCCGCTTCGACCCTAAGGTTTTTGCGTAAAGTAGTTTGCCAGGGGTTCGATGCTAGCTGTTGCTCTAGGAATTTGACCACTAGGAAAACCCTGATTTAGGTCGGTCCTAAGTGGGAACAGCTGGAATGCTTCCGCTTCATGACAGACTGTGGAAGACCTAGATCGTAAACCCCGTGACATTCCGTACGAGTGCCGGGCGACGCTTTCTAGACTGTCTTCCGGATGGACTGCTAAAACGTGTCCTACGAGCGAATGGGTGGACATGTTACATCCTGCTCAATAAAAAAAAGAAGGTTTTATTTAATGGTGAAGACGCAACATAGACCAATAATATTTGTGCAAATAAAGTAGTAAAAATTACTGGGTCTTTTTCTTGGTCCCACTCTCTGTACATGCTAAGGTGTGACATTGTGATTCGACGTGCTCGAAAAAAACATCCTTGACAATGGTCACACATACATTTGATTTTCCATCTTAGCCAAGCATCTTGATTGTGAAGACGCAATGTCTCGTCCTCACTGGAGGATGTATTGTTTGTTGACTCAACATGTCCCATACTAGTAGAGGATGACGACATAATTACACCTGAATCATAAGGACATATATGATTTCATTTGGTATATATGTCATATTTCCTAAATATTTTGATACTTACAACATGGAGACAAGCATTTTGATATTGAAAGACTTGGAAATTCATGTTGATAAAAAAACAACCATAAGCTAGCATTTAATAAGTTTAATTGTAATTGCGCGTCTATAAGCGCGTATAATATGTTTTATCTACCCATATGGACGTACAATTACACATGCTTACAGACGCACCATGCAAATATTTAAAAAATAAATAAAAATTTGTGGCTTTCTTTTCAAACCAGTGCTTTCTTGCGTTTTTGGTGCACTTTCTGGAGTTCAAGCTCGACATCAGTAATCAGGTCTATCTATCACTTCATGAAGATAATGAGAGAAGGAAATAAGAGTAAAAAGAGGACAGAAGGAAGGAAGAGCCAAAGAGTAAAGAACAAGAGCTAAACATCAAGGAAGAGAAGAAGAATCAAGCAACCTACCAAGGGAAGGGAGAAGGAGGACAAGGAGCTTGCAACCTAGCCACCACCCGTCGGAACAAGCAAAGAAGGTGAGTTATTCTTCTCTCTCTTAATCTTATTTGCTTTCTCTTTATCTGTTTGTCTCTCTCTCTCTCTCTCTTTACATGCTTTAAAGTGTCATCTATGGAGGTTTTTTGCTCGTTTTTTATTACAATTTGCAAAATATGGTCCGACTTTGTGCGTCTGTCAGTGCCTCTAGATGACAGTGTAGACGCATATATATGTTACAACTATATATATCATCTCTCACTTGACTTGGGTCTCACCTATATATACTAAGTCTACATCAATATGAATCATTCTTTGGGAGCATGTCTTGTGTATCTCTCTCGTACTCTCTCTCTCTCTCTTAACATGGTATCAGAGCTATGGATGCGTAGCAACAACAATGAAGATAAGTTGTTTCATTGTTTATACTTGATTGAATTATTTTCACAAGTGATGATTTGATACGTGAACTTGTTCAAATTAGAAGTATTACTTGCTCTCGTTGTGCTCTTTAATCCTTTCAAAACGGCTTGTCAATCGGAGTTCTGGATCAAAAGTTATGACAGTTCAGGATTCAAGACAACAATTCTGCTCGAATATGCAATTCTTTATTTAAAACTGTAATTCTAATTATAGTTTGTTAATTCCCAATTACAGTTCATTAATCGCTCGCCTTCGTTAATGACGTTGATTACGACAAGCAAACATCTTGCTATTTTTAGCGATGTTTTATTCTCGTTCACGTTCTTTGTTTGACTGAAATAGCACTTTTCTTATACGCGTCATCTCGTCTTGCACGTTACGTCTCTCTATATCGGGCTTTATTTTTAGTCACTCAATATTTTTCGTCGTTCTTACGTGCATCTCCCTATTTTTATTGTCACGCGTCTCAACTATGCTCGTCTTATTCATGGTTTGCAGATTTTGCGATCTCATCTTATTTATTTTCTCTCGAGACACAGGCATGGCCACTTGTGTAATTGTTAACAAATATCCGTTAGGCCAACGTTCGGTTCCATTCTTCCAAGGACAAGGCTTTCCTAGGTGGAAAGCAAAGATATCAATGCTTTTAAAGACATTATCAACCAGCTTGGTGCTACCGGTGCTCCTCTTGCTAAAAATCAGATTGTTACTCAACTTCTTCATACCATCAAAGATCCTTTATATAACAATATCATCACTATCTTATCTAACAAGGATGATATCCACTTTGACAAAGCATGTATATCTCTTATTGAATATTCTCAATGTCATGAGTATCATTTGGAAAAATCTGATGTTGTTTTGGTCACTTGCGAACAAAGGGATTTTAATGCTGCTTTTATTGCTCACAAGCGTCTTGCTTCACGTTTTCAGCAGGGTGGACGCCCTAATCAAGGTGGTAAATCCTCTCATCTTTCTTATCCTAACAAACATTGTTCTTATTGTGATAAGAAAGGCCATGTGGCTTCTGATTGCTAGGCACGTCAATATGAGGAGGAGCATGGAGTTACTACAAAGCAACCTCGCTCATCCAAAACTTTTCCTCGTGATTATTGTGCACGTACAGATCATCCATCTTATCATTGTTATAAACATAGATATGATGAAGAACATTCTCGAGCTTATATTGTTCAACAAACTACAATTGATGATATATCTCCAGAAAAGGTACTTCATATTCATGATGGTTCTCTATTCATCGTTGATTTAGGTGCCACTGGAAACATGACATACCAATCGCAATGGCTTCACAATTATCATTCTCTTCCTGTTAGGAAGTTTGTTTACCTTGCGGATGATACGACTTGTCAAGTCAAAGGAGTGGGTGATTTATATCTGGGGACTATTTCATCCAATAGAATATTAAGAGGAGTTCTTCATGTTCCAGATTCGCAAAGAAATCTTCTTTCTGTTGCTCGTCTAGTTGATCTTGGTTTGTTTGTTGGCTTTGATCATAATCAATGTCGTATAGAGAAATACGGACATACTATAGCAGTGGCTCCTCGACATGGTAATCTATTTGAGCTATCATTGAACGATATGGTTGCAAATATTCTTACTGCCCTTGGAGATGCAGATTGCAAATTATGGCATCAATGATTTGCACACTCCGATTTTGCCAAAATTCTTGATCTTCATCGTCATGGTCTTGTGCAAGGTATGGATCTTAAATCTCATCCACGTATGGGATGAATATGTGAGTACTGTGCACTTGAAAAACACCATCATTTTCCTTCCCACACTTCTACTTCATCACATTCCTCTGCTCTCTTGGATTTGGTTCATACCGATATTTGCGGTCCTTTTCCTTCCTCAAAGTCTCAATATCAATATTTTATAACTTTCATTGATGATTTCTCACGGTACACACATGTCTATCTTCTTCAACATAAGTCTAAGGCTTTATCTATATTTAAACAATACAAGATAAGTGTGGAGCTTCAAACTGGATTCTTTATAAAGACTCTTCATAGTGACAATGGTGGTGAATATGTATCCAATCTATTTGATGACTTCTGTAAGGATCAAGATATTCATCATGAGTTTACATTTCCTTATTCTCCCTAGCAAAATGGTGTTGATGAGTGCAAAAATCGCACTATTCTTAATGCCATACGTTGCATGCTTATACACTCTGGTTTTTCTCGAAAGTTTTGGACTGAAGCACTTCTAACAGCCGTTTTTATTTAGAATCATCTTCCAACACCTGCACTTTCTGGTAAAATTCCTATAACAATCTGGACAGGGAAGACACCTTCAGTCTCTCACTTTCGCACATTTGGCTGCATTACTTATATGCATGTTCCCAAGGACACTCGACATAAGCTGGATCCTCCAGGTTTGAAGGTTATTTTTCTTGGTTATTCAAATCATTCCAAAGGTTACAAATTTTATGATCCTTCTACTCAAAAGGTTATCATTAGTCGTGATGCTATATTTGATGAGAAGACTATGGGTGGCACATGGTCGTTAGATGTTTCAGATGATACACAGTCTTTGCTTAGTGCATTTCCTTACTTGCTTTGTGAGTCTACTAATTCTGATGATCATAAACCTCCTTTACCTCCAAAGAAGATGGATGAAAATTGGGAGATATATGTTGATCTTCCTATTGAGATAGAGCATGGATTCTATTCTATTGAATATGATGTCTTTGATGATGCTATGTCTATCCAAGAGGATCCAATATCGTATATGGAAGCTATCAATTCATCTCAAAGGGATCAATGGCAAGAAGCTATGCAAGTTGAGTACGATTCTTTAATCTCCAAAGGTACATGGATTCTTATTGAACTCCCCCCAAATCGTGTTCCTATGAAATGTAAATGGGTTTATAAAAATAAGACCAAAGCTGATGGCTTGTTTGATAAGTTCAAAGCATGACTTGTTGCAAAAGGTTACTCGTAGATTGCAGGAGTAGATTATCAAGAAACATTTTCTCCAGTTGTGCGCTCCACAACTGTTCGTATGCTTTTGGCTTTTGCAACATTATTTGATCTAGAAATTCGCCAAATGGATGTTAAAACGGCTTTTCTCGATGGACATCTTGAAGAAGAAATCTATATGGAGCAACGTGAAGGTTTTATGATTGCAGGAAAGGAGCATCTTGTATGCCAACTTCATTGTGCATTATATGGATTGAAGCAAGCCTCTCATGCTTGGTATATTAAGATTGATCAGTTCCTCACATCTAAAGGTTTTGTTGCATGTTTTGCTGACCCAAATCTTTACATCAAAAGGGAGGAAAAATGTTTTATTATTCTTGCTCTATATGTTGATGATACTATTCTTGTGTCAAATAATATTACTTTCTTGGATGCTATGAAGAAGCTTTTATCGACTGCACTTGAAATGTTGGATCTTGGTGAGATATATTCTTGTTTGGGTATTCAAGTTCAACGACACCGACAACAAGGCATTCTTCTTCTTCGACAGACAATGTTTATTAATGATATTGTTGAGAAGTTTGGGTTGACAAATGTGCACTCTGCCAACACTCCCATTCTTTCAAGCTTTATCAAGGGTACATCTAGAACACGCAATGAAGAATCAACCATTCATCAACCTTTTGCTAATCTTGTTGGTTGTCTTCAATTTATTGGTTTAAACACAAGACCAGATATTTTATTTGCAGCTAACTTTTTGGGATAGTATCTTTCTTCCCCTTCCACTATTCATTAGAGTGCTACAAAACGTATTCTTAAGTACCTTAAGGGTACTAAGGAGTTTGGTCTTATTTATCGTCGTCGAGAGGATTCTTCTTTATCTTCTTCAACGTCTCTTGACCTTATTGGATATATAGATGCTGATTGGGCAAGTTCACATTTATCCATGCGATCTACAAGTGGGAATTGTTTCTTTGTAAATGGATGTTTGGTTTCTTGGTCCAGCAAGAAACAACGATGTGTTGCGGTTTCTACAACTGAGGCCAAATATGTTGCTGCATCATTAGTAGCTCGTGAGCTAGTTTGACTTCGACAACTACTTGCAGATTTGGGACATCCTTCATCATCTAGTACACCTCTTCGATGCGACAACCAAAATGATATTAGTCTTACCAAAGACTATATACAACATAGTAAATCAAAGCATATTGCTATTCATTATCATTATGTTCGACATGAAGTCAAGAAAGGTTCCATTATGGTGGAGCATTGTCCCAATGATCAAATGGTTGCAGACATCTTCACAAAAGCTCTTAGTGAAGCTCTCTTTAGCTCATTAAGACATGCACTTGGTATTTTCCAAGCTCTTGTCTCACTGATTAAGGCATGTTTCATTGTATTCAAGAAAACTTTATAGTAAATCATTTTTGTATTGTAGGTATGTGTAAGGGCTCGGGTTTTTCCCTTGTTCTCCCCAAGGGTTTTTTCACTCGCAGCCAGAGACCTTTGTTTGAGTGGGGATGTTACAACTATATATATCATCTCTCACTTGACTTGGGTCTCACCTATATATACTAACTCTACATCAATATGAATCATTCTTTGGGAGCATGTCTTGTGTATCTCTCTCGTACACACTCTCTCTCTTAACAATATAGACGCGATGACATATAGAGGTATAGACACAGCGTGTAATATGTTTTATCTACACAGGGTAGTAATGGATTTTTGCTTATGTACATATGGAATCATGGATCTTCCAGCACTGATCCTGAGTTGGAATGCATGAACAACACCTTAGCGGAGTTTTCTAGAGGTGTTTGTAGTTTTTTTGGAGGTTTTTCGAACAAGAAGCAATTCATGGAGGAGATGACTAGTTATCTTGGTCGCCCTCCCACTGAAAGGAGGTTTTTAGTGTCATGTCTAGGACACCTATCACATCTTTGCCTAGCATTGCCGAACAAACACCAAAACCTTAGCATACAAAACCTTGGTACACCTCTACTAATGGGTACTCGATGCACTATGCATACACACAGATCAGCTGATGCACAGGGATCAACTAAAGTACATGGATCAGCCGAAGCACGTGCATCTGCAGAAGCACGTGCATTGAGTGAGGTAGAGGGTAGTGTCCATCAAGGGAAGAGGAAGAGTCATGCGGGATGACAAGGAGGTCGAGGGCTTTGTGGGGGTGGCCTAAGAGGTGGCTCTCGATCACCCTCGTCGGGAAATAAGAGAGGTGAGCCTCCACAAATGTACTACTCTGTCACAGATGTTGGTGATATCTTGCATAACTCTGAGGGGAGGAAAGTGATAACCTACTTGAGGAGTATCGTGCATGCCACATACAAAGATTGTATGATTCCCTTCAAGCACCAAAAAAATGGTTTGTAGCAAGAGGTGCTACAGGTAGTACATAGAAGATACCCTAATCTTGAGAATTCACGATTCTCAGATGAGTGGGAACACTCAAAGGTGAGAGATGCACTTCATAACAAGAGGTCTCACCTTATGACGTGTGCCAAGAAGTCACTGCAGAGACAAGAGCAGGGGCGCCCTCGATATGGCCAACCACCCAATTGCCACCACATGGAGTAGAAAGAGGCCAAGAAGAGAGTAGCAGAGAAAAGGACAAGTCGCCAGCATGCAAAGGCGCGACGTATCCAGATGGCAACCATGGGATTGTCGCATTATGGATCAGGTGGCAGGGAGTCATGGGAGGCTGAGTTTGTAAGTATTATTCGATTTATTTTTTTAAATTAAATTTTTTAATTTTTTTCAATTCATTATGTAGTGTGTTCTAATACATTGTATGTTAAAATTGTTTTGTAGTATCATATCGTTGGTAGGATGCCTACTCCTAGAGAGGTAGGCTACCATCGAGGTCATAATTGGCGTCCACTTGGCAGCATTTCTATGAGGAGGGACTAATCACGGAGGAGGAATATAATCGTGTCATGAGGATTCCACAACCAAAAGAAGTATGTTTTATTTTTTACATGAAAATTATATGTAACTCTAATTTATTGTTTGTAATGGTATTTATATACCTTAATCCTTTGTGTAGGTGAACCCTGATGCAGTTGAGGATAGAGAAAGGGGGACTAGCAGTAGCGGTGGCAGCACCGGCAATGGTACCAACAAGAGTGGTGGTAGCGACGATGATGCCTCTTCTGAGGAGATGTAGAGGAGCCCCATGCATGCATGCCTCCCCTTGGCTTGTAGTTTTAATTTTTTATATGTATTACTTTCAGCTAGTGCTTGTGACCATGACCATGCTTGAGGTCACAAGCACTAGAAATCGTCATGTAAAAACGTTTCATCTATATATATGAAATTTCGTGTTCTACATACATTGTTTTTTTTTTAGTACAAAAATCTTAGAAATATGTATAATTTTTCAGCACAGTACGCTCATCATGTGTTATTATCAAATTATGGACTTTGGCTCTCCACATTCTTTTGCTTTCAGTATAATAATCTTTCTCTATTTTCCCTAAGCATACAATTTGATGTTGATGGGGAAAAAAAAACCAGAGAGCATGTGACTTGCCAAGCCACATGCTCTCTGGTTTTTCTTCATACCTCTGTTTTGCACGTCTAAATTGCAGGAAAAATGCGCGTCTATTATTGTCAAAAAATTGCAAAGTACATGCCTTTTTAGATGCGTAGTTACATACATGTATAGATGCAGAATATGAATATATCTACTTTTTTATAAATATGATTATATATTTACAGAGTGCGTCAACAGGCGTGTCTATATGCGCGTGTAGTTTTCACTATAAGCGCACTTGTAGATGCAAAATTTTAGACACACCAATAGACGCGGTAATAAACGCGTCCAACACTTTTAAACACAGTCCAAATATTGCATCTAGAAGCACGTCTATGGAGCCTTTTTGTTGTAGTGTTTTAGCTTCCAACTCAGCCACAATTGTTTTCTTTTCTTCCTTAGTTGTCTCTAACTATGAAAGGAGATATTTGATGTACTCATTGTAGCGCATCGATGGCAACATTGATGTAAGGGATGGACATTATGGATGCCTCTGTTTTTTTCTTCTTTGGGTCTTATCTTGATTTGGCATCTATAGCTCTGCCAATCTCTTTGTTCTAGTTTTCAAGGATTCTCCACTTGAATATGGAGCTATCTCTTGCATTGTATTGACTAGGAATTGCATCCAAGCCATGCAATTTCTCGCATCCACCATGGTTGAGGTACCTTGGGTGGTTGTGGTAGCTAGGGTAGTAGGCACAAGAACAAATGGAATTGGATGTAATAGGCTCTTGCCCTTGCTACCTTTTATTTTGGTGTGGTGCTGCAGTTTCTAGTACTTAGGCACTAGTGCTTTGGCCTTATTCTCCTCACAGGCTCACGGAAACCAACTCCTCCTACCTGGAGGGTTTCTTTACTGACATGCATAATGCTTAAGCCATGTCTTCATCTTCCTT
This sequence comes from Lygodium microphyllum, assembly GCF_053477565.2. Classification (NCBI taxonomy): domain Eukaryota; kingdom Viridiplantae; phylum Streptophyta; class Polypodiopsida; order Schizaeales; family Lygodiaceae; genus Lygodium; species Lygodium microphyllum. The sequence continues at coordinate 88,662,605 of NC_141149.1, forward strand.
TCTGTATACCTCTTCTGCCTCTTCTTTTGCTCTCATCTTTCTTTCCTCTTTGACTCTCTTAGACTCCTCTTGTATCCTTTGGAATTTGGCTTCTTCTTTCCTCTGTCTCTATTCTTCAGCCTTCTTTGACTCTTTTTGTGTCTTTTGCAAGTCAATCTTCTCTTTTTTTGTCATTCTCTCCCCGTTACTTCTTGGGAGTATTTTCCTTGGATTTTTAAGCCCTTCTTGGTTGGATTGTGTCTCCTTTTCTTTTCCCTCACTTACTATTCTTTCGCTAGACTGTTCCTGCTCATGAGGGGGTGTCTTCTAGAGTGTCTCTCCTACTTTCTCTTCACCTACCACCCCTCCCACTACCTCCGAGATGAGGGCAATTAATACTCCACCAAACCCTATGAATGAAGCTTTTGAGGTAGGTTTCTTTCTATTTGTTCTAGCTTTTGATGCTAGGGACTCTCACTAGCAAGCTTGCTCCCTAAGGCTAGTGCTTTGGCAGATTGATAGATCATCTTGTACACATAGCTATTCTAATCAATCTTAGCGAGCGAATGGGCTATTAGGCTCTCCAACAAAGGTACTCCAATCCTATGCATGAGTGAGTTGAACCTTTGGATTGAAAATGACATGTGGAAGACCTTGGCCCCTTGAGTCTCACTTCAGGGTCAAGGATATCCTAGATGCTGATGTCATCATTTGTTAGGACTTGATCCTTATTCATGTTGAGCATGGCATAGACATGTCTTTTTGGTCTCCTCTCCATCTTATTTGCTAACCCTAGTGCCTTCTCCACCAAGGCCTTGCTCAACTCTATATGCACCTATTTGGCCTCTTTGCCTCTTCCCACAGTCATCATGCCACATGCCCTATTAGAGAAATAGGTTCTCAAGAACTCCACGCACCGATTGTAGTCAGCCTCCTGCCAAAACTTCTCAATGTACTTTGCTAGGTTGCACCGTTCTATGAATCTTGTGGATCTTCCTCCTTCGCCACACCACCTTGTCGACATTATGGATGGTCCTAAACCTCAACTGATTTGAGGCCCGATTCTCAAGGGCAATGTCGTATCCTCTTCTCTCTTTTTTAGTGGATGGAAGTTGATGGGCATGGTCTTGCTGGCGTGCCATTTCTAGCTCCTATTGTAGCACTACAAGCTGCCATTAGTTCATTTGCAAGACCATTTTCTCCACAAGAAAACAAAGGGATTAAAACAAAATTTTCACTTCAAGGAATTTGTTTATTCCAAGCAAGCATTTCCTCATTATTTTTAAGTGTAAAATCACTTTTCTCTTCTTTTCTCTTTTAGGTTTCAATTTTGAGGTTCCCTTATTGTGCATTTTTCCTTTCCATATTTGTTTTGTTTATTTTTTGGTGTTTTGATTTCCAATTTATTTCCACCTTATCCCCTCCCCCCTTGAATGATGTGAATCCTTTCAATATTATAGACTGAAGCGTTAAGGGCATTTAGCGCATGCTCAGGGTGCTTTACTTCCACATGAGCCAAGCGTAGAAGTGTAGGTTATACTACAAGTTAGCATAGCAGCCCATGTCAAAAGGTGGGATGCCTATGTGAGTAATATAGTTGAGGACATCCATTAGGAAGTCATTGGAGTTGATTATGTTTGCAATGTGTAGCTATTCCTCAGTAAGGATGCAATCTAAATAGGGGTGTGTCATAACATGCTCTTCTAGAGGTTAGTTGTGAGTAATCATCAATACTCTATAGGAGGTGGGAGCTACATAAGTTGAGTCATACTTAGAGGTTTTGATTGCATGTATTTGCTCAACGTTGGTCATAATTTGGTAGCCCTCTTGCTCCCATTGAATTTTGAGAGCATACAATTTTTGCAAGAAAGAGAAATTGTTGTCGGCGGCCAAGTTTTTCAACTCTTTAATTTTCTAGTGTATGGCAGAGACAATGCTCTTGCCTTAACAAACATGAATTTTTATTTCTCCTATGTCTAACATAGTGTACGCACTTCTATTGCTAAAGGCTCCTCTAAAATACCTGAGTCTAATCACTCATAGCTTTAAGAAAGCATGGTAAATAAAGCAACCAAATGTCCAATCCAAGTGATAAAGTCATCCATCATATTTTTAGCCTAGTCATAGGCCAAGGTAAGGATGGATTTCCACTCATAAGAGGGTTTAAGGCCTACACAAGATTGGGATTTGACACTGGACTAGATAGCTCAACAATTGGTGTTTGTGACTTTGGTTGATCCTAAGGGCACAATTTAACCTCTTGTATGATAGGCATGGCTTGCGATACTAATGTTGTACTATTAGATGCTTATGATGCCTGTAGGACACTAGCAACACTAGGTTGAGGTGGTTTGGAAGTAGCAAGCTATGGTTTTCGTCAGTAAACTTGTTGAGGCTTTGCATGCTTAGCGGTTTTGGAATCTATAGGCTTCACAGCTTGAGTCTCCTATGGTTTCAGTTCCTTAACTATTGTGTGGTCTTATGTAGAAAATCTTGAGGGTGGCGCTTGAGTGTTTCCCTTGGCAATCTTGGCTTTAGGTACCCATATTGAGATATTTCCCTCATCATAGCCTTGCACTTATAATAGGGTTTTGGAGACCCATCATGGCTTGACCATTTGTCTATGCCTATAAAATCTTGTTTGTCTACTAGAACTTGAGTATGAGTTTCTAGGAGCACAAGGTTGTGTGTGTTTGCTTATTTTTAGGTGGTAGTCCTTGGTGCTTAGGCAACCATTTGAGCTTGGGTTTATTGAACTTGGCTATACTCTTAGCAATTGCTCGCATTGAGGCTTGGTGGGTTGTGACAAGTCACACGACCCCTCTCCTTGGACTTGGTTGTAGGTTTATCTATTGGTGGCTTTTCGGACTTTGATGGTGTTGCACTACCCCTGTTGAAAGCTCTCACTATGCACACATTGTCAATGGCAAGGTGAATGTGTTATGACTCGTAATCAACAGTGCAATGTGCCTGCTTCTTAAATGTGTGTTATAAGAGTGATTCCTTACCATCATCCTTTGTGTTTGGCAACACATAAAATACCATGGGTATGCTCTCAAGCTTCATAGAGACTATGAGTTTGTACTTTTTCAAAACTGTATATGATTGACGGCAAAATGATCAACCAATGAGAGTCCAATGATCGTGAGTTGAGATATTAAAGTTTTTCCCCTCATCAATCAACACATTGAAAGTATGCATTTGTTGGGCGATGATTGTTATGTGTAGGTAAGCAAGTTCCACTTCTTTCTCATCTTTGTCCTCAATCTTTATAATTGTGTCAACTTATATGTTCATAGGGGGCCCTAGTATCGGAGGCTTGTGGAGTGCATCTTTGTGGGAGGATAGTACTTCTTTATGCGGCTACCGTTGAAGAAGACTATACCCTCTTTGTGTAGGGTCTTGAGATCTAAATTGCTAGTTTGGCTAATGGTGTGGATTGTGAAAGGCCCTAATCCCCTAAACTTTATCTTTTTTTAATGGCCTTTTACTACATGTAACAATACTAGGTTGCCCTCCGTTCTCACGAAAAAGAGGAGGAAGTGTACGAAGGGCAAAGAGGAGCCGCAGAATCCATCTTTGAGCCTTTATGGTGAGTTCATTGTTCCTTCTTGATTTTTTTTGTGTTTTCTCTTTCTCTTTTACTTGTTTTTGTTAAAATTCATGTATATTGAGAGAGGGAGAGGAAATGAGAGAGAAAGAGAGGGAGAGGGAGAGGGAGAGGGAGAAGGAGAGGGAGAGGGAGAGGGAGAGGGAAAAGGAGAGGGAGAGGGAGAGGAAGGGAGAGAAAATGAGAGAGGGAGAGACAGAGGGAGGGAGAGGAAGAGAGGGAAACATTAAACATAATAGAGAAAGAGAGGGAGAGGAAGAGGGAGAGGGAGTGGAGAGAGAAAAAACATTAAACATAATAGGGAAAGAGAGAAAGAGAGGGAAAGGGAGGGAGAGGAAATGAGAGAGGGGGAGGGAGAGGGAGAGGGAGAGAGATGAAATGAGAGAGGGAGAGGAGGGAGAAAAAACATTAAACATAATAGGGAAAGAGAGAAAGAGAGGTAGAGGGTAAGGGAGGGAGCAGAAGAGAGAAAAGGAAAGAAAGAATGAGAGAGAGAGGGAGAAAACATTAAACATAATAGGAAAAGAGAGAAAGAGAGGGAGAGGGAGAGAGAGGGAGAGAGAGAAGTAGGGAGAGGTTGTTGTTTTCTTGTTTGTTGTTGTTGTAGTAGTAGTAGTTTTTTTTCTTTTCTTGTTTATTGTTGTTTAGTTTTTTTTTTGTAGTAGTAGTAGTTTTCTCTTCTTTTCTTGTTTATTGTTATTGTAGTAGTAGTAGTAGTAGTAGTTATTGTTTTTTTGTTGTTTCTTCTTCTTTTCTTGTTTATAGTAGTGGTAGTGGTAGTGGTAGTCGTGGTTGTGATCGTAGTCATAGTCGTAATCGTAGTCATAGTCGTGGTTGTAGTAGTAGTAGTGGTTTTCTTGTTTGTTGTTGTTGTTGTTGTTGTAATAGTTTTTTTTTGTTATCTTATTTATTATGGTCTAGTTTTCTTATTTGTTGTTATTGTTGTAGTAGTAGTTTTTTCTTCTTTTCTTGTGTATTATAGTGGCAGTGGCAGTGGCAGTGGCAGTGACAGTGGCAGTGGCAGTGGTAGTGGTAGTCATGGTCATGGTCGTGGTCGTGGTTATGGTCGTAGTCATAGTCATAGTCATAGTCGTAGTCATAGTCGTGGTCGTGGTCGTGGTCGTGGTTGTAGTCATAATCGTAGTCATAGTTGTAGTTGTAGTTATCGTAGTCATGGTTGTAGTAGTGGTAGTGGTTGTCTTGTTTGTTGTTGTTGTAGTAGTAGTAGTAGTTGTTGTTGTTGTTGTTGTTTTTATTGTTGTTGTAGTAGTAGTAGAGAGAGATATATGTTTTATTAAAGAAAATCTCATCCACAATCTTAGCCAACTTATCATCAGTAAGATCTCTAACATCATCCTCCATTTGAAATCGGCCTGTTTGGCCAGTTTTGTTCCACCAGCTAGCTATTATGTATTTGCATTTATCATTGATCTCCACAATAACAACATTCTTCAAAACTATACCCAATTTGTGCAATGCCACTTCTACCCCACCAAGGCCCAAGAATAAGGACAGAATTGTTAAACCTTGCGGATATAATTCTTTCGGTGGTGAAAGATGATACACAATAGTATTAACCCGAAATGAGTTACCCAATGCATCATACCGATATGAAAGGGTAGAGTAGCCTCAAGTGTGGTCATGATCATATCCAAGAACTAGCTTAATCTAGGGCCTTCCATCAAACTATTCAATGGTTTTGGCCTGCCTTTAAAAAAGCCAGGAATTCCAAACCCCATGCCCTTTTTGAACTTGAAGGGTGGGCTAGAACCTAGATGTGGACGTGATGTTTTTCCATTCATATATTGAGTCTTCAGCCACAAAATACTCAAGTCTTCATTGGCACTCTCATCCAAGTCTAGAGCAAGAGTAATGTTGATCTTTGTTTTTGAGGCCCAAGTAACTGTACCATAGCTTAAGGGCTCTTTCATCTGCCCAATATATTTTGCTAGAGATACCTCGTGAGGGTCCAACATGTCTAGTTATTTGAACACTCTTGGATATTTTAAACGAGTGTTCAACTTCTCTTGCCATAGGAATCTTCTTGCTCTGCAATGAGGGAGAAATCAAGTGATTATGCCTCCCTCCATCCTCTCATGCTCTCGCTCTGTTTCATAGATGATGCTATAGGCTTTGAATATTTGAAGACCATTTTACAGAAACAATACTGTATTTTGCATAATGGACCATGCCATTTCTTTCAAAGGTCCAAATATGCACAAAGTCATGGAAAAGGATTGAGAAAGAACCCCATAAATACATAAGCTGGGAATCATGTTCCTTGCTCCCATACTAAAGAGAGGGCATGTCTTGAGCATGATATATGCAAATTATTATCCTTTTCCGGCTATGAATTCTTCTCCTAATCTAATCGCCACCCTAGCCCCTCCAAGCTTGCCACAACTTCCCCTGAGAATGCCCATTCCAGTCACATACAAAGACCGAATATGTTTTTGAGCATAGTGGTGGAATTCTTCTCCAACTCTAATAACACTTATGAGTTTCCCATCTAACCTCTAGCGCTAGCCAATCCATCAAGATTATAATAAACACCTTCCTCCCTATTTTGTCTATTCTGTGTGTTTGTGAACAAGCACATTTTGATATTGGCAGGTGTTCCGGGGCACACAAAAGGTTGATATGTTTAATAATGCTGCAGATTTTGGAAAACTGGCAATCAACTTGATAATTTTCCACAATGATATTGCATTTTAGAGGGTTTACTATGACGTATTGTATCAAGGGATAAAAAATAATTAACTTTGCATTAGGAGTCAAGAAACATGTACAATTGATGCTTAACAATGAATGTTGATCACTTTTAAACAAAGCTAAACAAAAGTTGATGCCATCTAATTTTTTGTCGCAGAGTATAAATACGATACTTCATACTTGGAGCATCCACTTACTCAATTCGTTGACTAATCGCTTATAAGGGTACATAAGATATGCATTTTAAGTAAGATCATTTATTTAAGATTTATATTAACGTGCTTTGTATGATTTAAACTGATTATGCTAGCATCATTTATTGTCTGTGCAAGTGACCTTTGTGGATACTTAGATCATCAGGATGAGTCAAGGGATGAGCGGTGAGGAGTTGCAGGATATCTTCACATGCATGTCTCCAGATTAGATGACAAGATTTAGAGACATGGTGGACTAGGAGCTATCTCAGACATTGTCATGCCACTCTACTAGATCTACTTCGGCACGATTAGATGCTTCAGCTTTGAGAAGACGAGGTTGATGCTCCACACTTGGGCCAGACGGACGGAGTGCTTCACAGTCAGGCGAATGCTGCAGAGATCCGGATGCAATGAGCGTACGGTCAACTTTGGATATAGGTGCTACTCCTCGCTCTAGTGGGAGTTCTAGAGAGTGTGGCTCAGGTGGTTGCTATGGAGGCACGGACGCGGTGTCAGAGGGGTTTTTGTTGAAAGGTCGAATCCACAAGGGATCAGAAGTAGAAGGAAGTAGAAATATGAGATTGAAGAGAAGATAGAGAATACCCAAGTGGTAAACACTGCAAAAACAAATCACAATGAATTGAATCAATATGTATTGAAAGAAACTAGAATCTTGGCACTACTCAGAAGTAATCTCCAGGCATTAGATCTCTTGGAGCTTCTTTGTAAAACAAAACGTGCATAAATATTACAGCTCCATCTCTATTGCTCGGAACCCAAACCTGATGGCTCCATTGGCTTTGAAAGGGGGATAAAACCCTAGGACACTTGATCATGGATCTCCCAGATCACTCCTTCTTTTTCTTTCGGTTCTTCAAGCTACAGTTTTTAGCTTGTTTATAGCAATCACAAAGTGTGCGATTTCTTTAATCTTTCCTTCTTGTGAAAATCCCCTAATTAGCTGAAAAAGTAACTAGCTTTTTTCATACCATCCTAATCTAGAAGTTTTTTCTAAAAATTTCACATTTTTACAATAAATAATATAAAAAATAGGCTTAAATTATCCAAAAATCTAGTATTTTTGGAGAATCCATGCAACTCACACTAGTACTAATGGCTCAGATCACATTGATTCTCTAGATTAATAAATAAGTCAGATGATGATGCATTCCATACATTTTCACACTGTGTCCTCATAACATCATGACATCTCCCCCCTCTGAATCTGCACATCCTCTGGTATGTGCCAAAATCCTAGTTGTCACCGGATTCTGAGTCCTCCTCATCCTTTGCAACCATATCATTTACTTCTTCATCTTCCATATCTTCGTGGATACCCCTGTATCATGACAACTATTTTCTTCCAATTCTGGCAACTCATAGGTAGTAGATTCCTAGCTTTTGAATAATTTGATTCTTTTCCCTACTACCAAAAGTTTGATGGCTGTCCCATCCAGCTCATTTAATGTACAAGTAGCATTATCAAACACATGTCTTACCACATAGGGGTCAAACCATCTTTTTGAAACTTTATGCATGGCACTATGCTGGTTATCTAAATAGATATCATAAACCAATACCCAATGCCCATCTTGTATGGTTCTTGGTCTCAGTCTATGTCTTTTGTCAAACCATTTCTTGTTCTATATCCTTGCTACCCTTAACTTTGCAGTTGCTACCTCGATGTCTTTTGACTTTCTTTCCAACTGTCTGATTCGTAAGGCCAACAACTCCTCTCAATTCAACTCCTCCTCCCAAGGTAACATACTCCATGTGGTTGTCATCTCTTCTATCCGCATGATAGGTTTTTGACCATACATCAATTCTAGAGGCATGTATCCTATAGCAGCACTATGAGTTGTTTTGTCAGCCCACAAAGCATAAGGGAGCAATCGTGGCCACTCTTTTACCTTCTCTGCACAAGCTTTTGCCAATGCCTTCACAAAATGTGGATGACCTCTTTCACTTTTTCCATTTCCTTCAGGGTTATAGGCTGAATTTAAAGCAAGATTTATCCCCAACCATGCAAAGAAATCATGAGCCTCATTTGCATCCAGCTCACCCCTATCTGTTGTAATTGTTCCCACGCATCCATATCGACAAAAGATCTCTTCTAAGAGAAAAGCACATATGACATTTGTCGTCTTAGTACATAGAGCTTTCCCTTCCACTTGATTAATCAAGACTTCACGAGCAAGCACAAGATACCTCATTTGCCAAAGACCTATAGGCATTGTGACCAAATCCACCACACACTTAAAATGAAGAGACAATGGATATGTGGGTTGCAATCCATCCCGATGTCTCACAGTTGAATGCATTTGACATGTTGTACATGTTTTCACAAAGTGAGCAACATCCTTATACATACCCTACCACCAATATCTTTCTTTGATCTTTGTAAAAGTTTCCCAAAAACCTCTATGAATAGCCCACAAGCTTTCATAAAATTCTTGCATTACTTTTACTTGTGGAGCTTTGTCACCCAAAACTCGCAATGGCATACCCTGTTTCTTTTTAGCATGTTTCCATAAGTATCCACCTTTTTAAAAAAATCCATAGGCTTTCCTCTTGATCTTCTTAAACTCCTCATCTGACTATTTATCTCTCTTTGTTAATGTACCGAGATATTGACCAATTCTCAGCCACTCTCTTGCATATTTATCTTCCAGAAACACTTCTACACAAGATGCAAAACATCTAAAGTGTCTTCTCTTTGTTGTCCAAGCTTCTGTTAATGTTGTAGCAACACCTTGCATTGTTAAATTCACTCTTGAAACATCATTTTCAACCATAAGAAAGTCATCTTCTTCCTCCTCATCCATCATCCCATCTTCATTCTCATAATGTGCTCGAGATAACATGCCTGCCACCACTGGGTTATCTCTTCCTGTAATATGCTGAAATCTAGGGTTCAAAGATTTGATGTATGCAATCCAACGGAGCATAGCAATGTCTAGAGTAGCACAACTAGTAATCATACCCAATACCGGCAAACAATAGGTCTCAATGACTATATGAGCACCCATAAAATACTCCTTATCACATTTAAGGGCTGTCACAATTCCCCGCAATTCTCTTTTAAACACTGGATATCTTCTCTGTCGTTCAATCAATACTTTAGCACCAAAGCATATGGCATATCTTTGCCCTTTCTCATCATTTTTCCCAATTGCCCACCATCGAATCCCGATTGGGCTTGTATCAACAATAATAATGATAGGCTTTCCATGTGAATAGTCAGCCTTTCTCATTGTAGAAGCAGATTTTAAGAGTTGCTTCAATTTCTTCATTGCTTTTTGATGCTTCTTTTCCTAATGAAATTTTTGACATTTCCTTAGAAGCTGATAAAGAGCATCGGCTACATGTGCAAAGTGAGGAATCCATATTAAATAGAACACACATGCACCCAAGAATCTACGCACCTCTGATACATTCATGTATACATCTCGCATTCTATCAATCCCATCTATTTTTATTGGTGATGGCTTTGCCCATAAGGTCCAAACATATGCCCAACAATCAAAACCTCTTCAACTCTAAAGACAGACTTTTGTCTAGAAATAGTAAAATGCACCTCTTCTAGATGTGTCAAAATCCTCTCACAATCCACAATATGGTCTGTATCAAACTGTCTACATCCATGAGCATCCATCTCTTCATTCTTTTCATCCACTACACACCCTGTCATTGGAACATCATCCAAGAAGAACATAGCCAATTGTGGTATAAAATCTTTGAGTACCCTATTCATAGCATTTTTCATGTGTGCCATTGAATTTGTTGCACCCTGTGGGAGAGTACACATCTGTACTAACCCCAAAGGAGTCTTCATGGTTGTGATATCCATCCTTTCAATTGCAAGCTGAAAGTGATCATAACCCAAGTAAAGATTACCCAAAGAATAGATCTCTCTATCTGCAAAATCCCCTGCAAATTCATCAACCACAAGACATGCACCCACATTTCTTATGGTCACTTTATTGTCCAGTTGCATGTCTTGAATAAATCTCAAAGCCCCATTCTATTGGGGCACAGTAAACCAACAATTTGAGTACGGGTTGAAGAAGGCTCCAAGATCTTCATGCAAATCTTTTCATTTAGCAAATCCATCAACTTTGGCAAGTAAGCTTTAGACACTAGAATAGGCCTCAAGTTCCATGGTATATGTGGCATAGTAAATATGACCATAGGAGAGACAACATTTGGATCCACACAGCCTATTTCACTTGGCTGAAATGCAATGCCTTCCCATGTATAGCCAACATCCACATAAAAGAGTCTCTCTCAGTAAGCTAAAGAAACCCTTTTGCACCAACTTTTAATTCCTATAATGTTTCAGATGTAAACTGATAACCTATATCTTTAGGATTCCATAAGCTTGGCTGCCGTGACACTTTTTCATACATACCCTCACTCTCTGGTGGAAGTGGAAAAGAAATTGGTTTCACCTTTTTGTCGATTGTCTTGTACTTTGTCTCCACAAGTGCTTTGTCTTGTACTTTGTCTCCACAAGTGCTTCAGCCCATTGTAATCCTTCCCGTTGAGCAAACAATGCTATAACATCATACATATCCAAAGAACATACTGACAACACTCTATTTTCAGTCTCATTTTCTGCATGTATAGTTGCTGAAATTTTAGCCATACTGTCAGTAATATTCAGCCCATAAAAGATGCTTGAAATGCCATCATTTTTAGCTAATAGCCCCAATGCACTCAGTTTCTTAATAGCCCGTTTCATAGATATGCATTCAGTCCTACACATAGCTTCCATAGGCTTAAACCAACATGGACTATTTGCTGTAAACTGAGAATTACCAATAGTAAATACATGCTTCATTTCATCAAGAGGTGAGTGCACCCTTTGAATAGTACTACTGTAGCCCCGCATTACAGCAGTGCTTAATGAAAATCCAGGCCTTTGAATTCCCTTGCATTTGGAGCCAAAGGAGAATCTCGAAGCGTATCACGATTTCTAGGATGATTAACACAAACAGTAAGAAATTGGACTTCTTTTCTCCCATCCTGTTTTCTGACTCTTGCATAAGCAGAACCATCATCAAGCACCTTTGTTTCCATACACACACTTGTAATATAGGGTTGTCCCAAAATCACTTCATATGAGGAATTATCTTACACAAAGAAGTGTTGCTCTTCTTGTACATCAACAATTGTCACTTTTATATTAGGACATGTAGCATAGAGCTCCCTTGAATAATTATTTGCAGCCCTCATATGCCAACCATGATCAGTGTCCATAGGCCATGCACCATTTTCATACAATCCCTACTCAATGACATTTATCTCAGACCCATGGTCAAGTAAAGCAACACAAGGAGTTTCACGTTCCCCTATTTTTACTATCATTTCAGTGGTAGCTCTAGCCCAATGATTTCTTGTATAGTGACTTCAAGGAATAAATCCTAGAGTCTCCTCTCCATATTGTTGCATTTTCCTTACTCCACCATGCATATTGCCACAAGACAATGAATTTCCAACCACTTTCTTCTCTTTTCCACATGCTGTCCACTAATTAGTAGCATCCTGCATAGATAATCTAGTACTTCATGCTCATATTCAGCCCGAATACCCAACAAACCAGTTTCCTCTTCAAATTGTAGCAATACACTAGTGGTATCACAAAGAAATTGATGCTTCCTTTTAATTGTCTCAATGATCTCATCATGAAATTCTCACTTGGCAATGCCAAGCACATCTCCCAAGGTAAATTCCACCCGACTGTTTAAGATCCGTTCTTCAAAAACCTTCTTAAGATCTATGGCTTTCTCAATGCCATATTGCAACTTATATCCTGGATGCTTGCCCTTCTTTCTGCCCTCTTGTTTGTTATCCTATTTTTTCTCCTGACTGACCTCTTCCATAACATGCTCGGGAGGTGGCTGATTTGCAGCTTTGGGCTGGTCCATACTTCTTCTTGTCATTCTTTTAGATGTCCCTGCAATATCTTCATCTCTTTTTCTTTTTTCTTCCACAAGTACATCTGTGTTTTGTACCTTTGTTAAATATGCATACACTGAATATACATCTACCGATGATTCCCAACCAGTTATGCCACGTATGTCTTGCCCTGCATGAGACGTTTCACTATCAGTGACCTTTCTCTTTTTAGCTGCATGTAAAGCATGTGTCCATATTTCAGCCTTTGAACCAACCATCACTTGGCCATGTATTCTATCCAACTGTAAACCAAAAGTAGAAGCATGTACTGTCGCATAAGCATTTCGAACAGCCAAGTCTTCCAACAACTTATGCATACCTCCCTTTCCAAAATTCAAAGCAAGAGAAAATCTTGTTTCTTGTGCATGGATCTTTCCATATTTCCAAAAGATAAGCTGGCATGCCAAGGCCTCTTGATAGGCAGCACAATCCTTTCTCTTGTGCTGCAAACTATCACACCAAATAGATCTTTTTCCAGGCTTAGGATCTACTGCCCGGCTCCTTTCCTCTTGTCCTTTTTTGTCCAATTTTTCAACCTTCAATTGAAGATCCTGCATTCCTTTGACCAATTTATCCAAGACATCTTCCCTAATAGAGGGAACAATAGCAGGTATAACCATAGGGTTAGTCACAGAAGTAGGTGGCTTACTGGATACATCAACTGTCTTGCCTGTAACAGTGGGCAAGCTAGAGACATGCAATCTTTCTCTTCTTCTATGCTTCTTCACAAGTGTAGTAACAGCTTCCTCGACATGTCTCCAATCTGTTTTCAAACCTGTCTCTGTAGTCTGATCCTCTAGCAAATCATTAAGATTCTCTTGAAGCTTAGGATCAACTACGTGTAGAAACAATTTAATTTTCTGACTTGCAAGAGCTTACTGTTCTGCAAGATCCAACTGCTCAAATCGACTTTCAAATTCTCTTAAAAATTGTGTAGCCACATGACCCTTATTGGATTGTAAAACCCACTCTTGAAAAGTCTTGCGCGTAATCAAAATGGTGTCCTCAATGTAAAATTCTTCACTAAGTGTCTTCTTGAAGGCTACCCATTCTACATCCGACAAGTATAATTTAGTAATTCGTGCTTTCAATTCATGAACAGTAACACTTGCAAAATACCGGCTCCATGCAGATTGAGCCACTCCAAAGAATTTCATCTTCTGAGCATAGGTATGTACATATGCAGATACATTTTTGCCATTGAATAACTTCACCTCACGCTCAACTGCTTGCAAAGCATTCATCACAACACTTTCTGTTTGAGTTGAAGCTTGCATCACCTATTGTTGTTGTTTTACCTACATAAGCATATTCATATTTTGCACCAACTGTTGCAAAACATCACTAGAGAATGTATTCAAAGATTATCCCATCTTGTATTTCCTTCTTCTGACGACCTTTTACGTCAGGTTTACCAATGTCGGAGGGGTTTTTGTTGAAAGGTTGAATCCACTAGGGATCAGAAGTAGAAGGAAGTAGAGATAGGAGATGGAAGAGAAGATAGAGAATACCCAAGTGATAAACACTATAAAAACAAATCACAATGAATTGAATCAATATATGTTGAAAGAACCCGAAATCTTTGCACTACTCAAAAGCAATCTCCAGGCATTAGATCTCCTGGAGCTTCTTCGTTGAACAAAACTTGCATAAAAATTACAACTCCTTCTCTGCTCGGAACCCAAATCTGATGGCTTTGTTGGCTCCGAAAGGGGGGTAAAACCCATGGACACCTAGTCATGGATCTCCTAGATCACTCCTTCTTTCAGCTCAATCTGCAGTTTTCAGCCTGTTTACAACAATCGTGACGCGCACGATTTCATCAATCTATCCTTCTTATGAAAATCCCCTAATTGGCTGAAAAAGCAACTAGCTTTTTTCATGCCATCCTAATCTAGAAGCTTTTTCTAACTTTTTTTATTTTTACAATAAATAATATAAAAAATATGCTAAAATTATCCAAAATCTAGTATTTTTTTATAATCCATGCAACTCACCCTAGTACTACTGGCTCAAATCACATTGACTCTCTAAATCAATAAAGAAGTCGGATGATGATGCATTCCATACTTTTTTACACTGTGTCCTCATAACATCACGACAATGGTGTGTCTGTCTTGTCATTCTATTGGAGTTGTGTCACCTCCGGGATTCATCACACCTATGGGGATATCTACTCCAGTCACTCCAGATTTTGCTCAACCATTCGCAGCAGCTGGCACCCCTTTAGGTGCTACTCCGTTAGATACTATCCCGGTCGGTACACCAGATGTACAAGGGTCTCCTGGATATGCCCAGGAGCGTGGTCGTAGGTGGGAGAGGACCCATCTTAGGCATATCCTAGAGGGGTATGCCTACCTTGTAGATGATAGGTCAGGAGCCATCATCATGAATGATAAGGGGAGGAGAGTGATGGCTCTCATGAGAGAGTTATGCCAAGCGCAGCATCTTGGATCATTGAGAAAACATACCAGAGGGGTGCAAGGACTACATAGTAGCATCCTTGCATGAGGAGTTTCTGGTATGAGTCACAATAGATAGGTTTTCTATGGGCTGGATGATGGAGTGCATGCATGCATATATGTCACATAAACGATCGGACGCACGCAAGGCACTCAAGAGTGGGGCTACAAAGCCCAAGTGGCTAGACACGGATGACTGGCACCCACTGAGAGAGGAGGCTACAGATTCTCCAGGACATTCGACACAGCAGCATGAGGTAGCGAGGGCACGACTATAGGCCAAAGTGGTCCATCATCTTGGGAGTGGTGGCCACAGGACATATCTGGAGGACTTTGTAAGTTTTTCTTTTCCTTTGCTTGCTTTTTTTTTTTGCAATATCCTTTGTATTAACAATCCTATTTCTAACAATTAGTATTTTATTTCCTTTGCAACACTCCATTACAAATTGCAATCCGATCCGTTTTGAGACTTGATATGCAGAGAGGCACGGTCTCACTACATTGATCGATTGATTGTATGGACACGGCATCCTATAAGTCACTGATCTTTCTTGTCCGTAGTTACCATGTTTAATTATAAAGCATTATTGTATGGTGGATTAATGTGTAGTTGTTTCTTTTTTCGTAGAGTCTGTTTGATGCTCCTTTGCGGCGGGAGGAGCTTTCGGATGCTTATGATCTATAGCTCGCCCTTAGATCCCTGGAGCTCATACACCCTTAGTTTTTACTCACGTGATCTGTGTGGCATTTTCTATGTAGTAGTGATATCTTGCAATGATTGTACCAGTCACTTTCATTATGAGATCATGTATTTATTTCATGTATCAATGTTATGATTTAAGTACACTTTGTCTTCAACACTGATAACAATGCTAATATCGACTGTTCTATGGCGTCGCCAATAACGACGCTTTTTGTGACGATGGGGGAAATTTTCTTTATTTACATTTTCGTCACTTTTAACATCGGTATAAGGCCTATATCTTGTAATGCATGCTTGTCAAACTAGCTCTTACGTCATGCCTTTTTGCAAATTAGTGCATGGGTAGCTAGAAGTTGAGTCTCTCATAGGCATTCTAACTGAACTAGGGGTTCCATCCATTCATTCTTTTCATCCCATCTCACTTGGATGCCTACTCTTCTCAAGCTAGAGATAAAGAATTCCATTGGTAGAATGGCTTTAGTGACGTAGGTTAACTTCAAGGGAGTTTGCCCCATAGCCATTTTATATGCTTTTTGATAGGCCCATAAGGCTACCATCATCTTGTTGTCCCAATCACTGCGCGAAGTAGAGTCTACCTTGGTCAGGACATTCACCTGGGTGTAGTAGGGTGAAGATTTCCTATGGTCCACTCGTGATACGCCAGGGTGACCGTTGTGTATTTATGTCACCGACTTGTCAGTTGCAGACGTGGTTGGTACACCGCCCATGAATAATAGCTACATGATAGCTATCCTTATCTACTCTAGTACGTGGCTCAATTAGTATGCCACCTTAGTTAGTTGAGTTTGGTTTGAGACCCATATAGAGGGTTCTTCTATTTCTTTGTACTAGAGTTCTTTTGGCTTACACAACTAAGAAGAGGAAAACTGTTTTCAGCCTCCACCCTTGTGTGTCTTCCCCCATTGTGTAAGCAAGAAAGCTTCAAGCGAGACTCCTTCCTTCTCTCCCACAATCTTGACATGGTATTAGAGCCTTGTTCGTGGTAAGGAGCTCAAGAAAGCAAGCCAAGCTCGCGGTGTTCTGGTAAGAGGAGCAGTGTTGCTTTCATCTTCTGTTTTGGGAGCAGATCTCTGCAGGTAGCACAGCCGGAAAGTGTAGGAGTGCATTGTCTCAGGTTGAGACGCCTTTCACGGTGAAGCAAGAGGGCAGTATATGCTGCGCGAGAGGGATTTAGGCCTTGGCGTCCTTGTTTTTTTGATTTGAGGCCATTTCGGGGCTTGTTTTGGAGGCGGAAGTTTTCTGCACGCACTCAAGAAAAGGCCCAGTTTTATGCTGTGCAGCCACTGTTCTACAGGTCGGTGAATAGTTACTGTAAAAATTGCATTGTATGCTTGTGCGCAGAGACATTGGGAGTTACAGAATCATCCCTGTTGCCTGTTGATGAAAAATCGTCACTAGGAAGTGACTGTGTGGTCAAATACCACTTTCGTTAGTTTTGCAGATTTGCCCTTGTGAGGCTGAAGCTGTGTTCTTTGCAGTGACAGAATTTTTTGCAGTGTTCTGTAATGGCATCTGATTCTCTTTCACAGATTGTCACTGAAAAGCTTGACAAGAACAACTTCCAAGCATGGAAGTTTAGAATGACGAATTTCCTTATGGGAAAAGCATATTGGGAATTTGTTGCAGGAAATGAAGAAGAACTAGTTCTTCTTGGTGTTCCCAATCAACAGCAAATGCAGGCATTTAAAGCATGGCATGAGAGAGCCAGGAAAGTTATGTATTGGCTATCTATCAGCATTTCAGACTCTATGATTGTGCATATTCAGGATGCAAGTACGCCAAAGGAGGCATGGGATACTTTGTCAAAAATGTATAGCACAAATACGCAAGCCAGGAAAATGCAACTCAAGCAAGAGTTGCACAATGTGCAAAGAGAAAATATAAGCATCAACGACTACCACATGAAGGTGAAGAAGATTGCAGATGCACTTGCTTCCATTGGGTCACCAGTGGAAGATGATGATTTAGTTTCTGTGACCTTGAATGGTCTAGGAAAGGATTATGCACAATTTCGGACATCCATTTCAGTTCGTGAAAGATTTCCTGATTTTGAGGAACTAATTGCTCTTCTAATTTCTGAGGAGCAAAGAAATGGTGGTACATCTTCTTCAGGAGGAACTTCAAAAGAAGCTGTCTTCTACTCAAATGCTGGAAGAGGTAGAGGTAGAGGTAGAGGAGGCCGATATGGAGGCCGTGGTAGAAATCAGAATATGCAGCAAACTCAAGAAAACCAGTCCTATGGAGGAGGACGTGGTAACTCTAGAGGTAGGGGGAGCCAAAGAGGTCGTGGTGGATGGCAAAGAGGCCAAAATGCAAACAGTAATGTTGAATGCTACTATTGTGGTAAAATGGGTCATATGGCTAAAGACTGCTATAAAAAGCAGAATGACATCATGAATGGAAAACTGCAACAAGGAAATTATGCATCCTCTAGTAGATAGGGTGATGACAGAAATGAGCATCTGTTTATGGTGCAGCACATGAACAATTCTGTGACAAGTGCAGAAGAAAGCAACGATGTATGGTATGTTGACTCAGGTGCATCAAACCATATGACAGGTCATGCAGAATGGATGGAGGATGCAAGGAAAATGAAAAAACCAGGATTTGTGGAGACTGGTGATGATACTGCACATCCTATTGTGCAGATTGGAAAAATTCATTTGTCTATGTAGGATGGGAAAAAGAAATACCTATCCGATGTATTTCATGTACCAAATATCACCAAGAATCTGGTTTCCGTTGGTCAAATGGTTGAGCAGGGCTTGCAGGTTAGATTTAATCCTCATGGATGCTTTGTGGAGGATATGAAAAATAAAGGTCGCTTGATAGCAAAAGGAAAGAAGAAGGGCAGAATGTTTACATTGGATGCAGACATGTCTGAATTGAGTGCAGCAATGTTTGCACATGGGACCGGTGTAGTTGCAGATATTGATATCTGGCATAAACGCATTGGTCATGTTAATGTACATCGACTTAAATCAATGCAGGCCCAAAATATTGTTGCAGGTTTGCCGAAATTCAAGGTTGCAGATATGCATAAGGTATGTGAAGCCTGTCAGTTTGGAAAACAGGCAAGGAAACCATTTCCTAGACATGTTCAAGAGAGTAAGAAGCCTTTGGAATTAATCCACTCTGATGTGTGGACAACTAAAGCTGCATCTCTTGGAGGCTGTCATTATTTTGTCAGTTTTATTGATGACTATAGCAGAAAAGTTTGGGTGTATTTTATGAAAAAGAAAAGTGAAGTTTTTGGGCATTTCAAAACTCTTAAAGCTATGGTTGAAAAAGAAACAGGCTTGCAGATAAAATGCCTAAGGTCAGATGGAGGGGGAGAGTACCTCTCAAATGAGTTTGCAAGGTTCATGTAGGAGCATGGCATAAAGCAGCAATATTCATGCAGTCATACCCCACAACAAAATGGAATTGCAGAAAGAAAAAATAGGCTTATTGGAGAGGTATCTCGTGCCATGCTCAATGAAAAAGACTTGCCATATTTTTATTGGGCTGAAGCAGTTGCTACAGTAGTCTACATAATGAACAGGACTCCCACTGCAGCAATACATGGAATGACTCCAGAGGAGAGGTATAGTGGTAGGAAACTAGATATTTCTCATTTGAAAATTTTTGGTTGCATTGCCTATGTACATGTGCCAGATGAGTTGAGATCCAAGTTGGATCCAAAAGCTGAGAAGTGCATCTTTATTGGTTACTCTCTGCAGCAAAAAGGGTATAGATGCTATAACCCTTTTACTCGTAAGTTTACAGTGAGCAGAGATGTTGTTTTTGATGAGATGAGTAGCTGGTATAAACCAGTAAATGTGATTGATGATGTAGATGCACAAAATGGTAATGCTGCACAAAATTCACAGCAGCAGTCACAAAATATTAGTGGACCTAGAGCGTCCTCTAGTAGTGGTTCACATTCTTCGCCATGGATAGGCAGATTGTGATCAGGAGAATCTTCTCAAAGTAATGCAGATAGTGGTATGCAGGTATCACGAAAAGGAAAAGAGAAGGTTGATCAGCCCATGTTTAATGTGAATGCAGGTCACTCTTATGTGGATGGTGAATCCAGTGGCTCAGAACAGAGCATTGATGATGAGTTGGGTATTCCTTCTATTGTTACACCTGGAGTAAGGAAGACCAGGGATGTTTTGAGAGCACCTGGGAGTGAACCTACTTTGCGCAGGTCTACGAGAGCTAGGTATCCTGTGGATAGGCTGAAATATGATGGATTTACAGCCATTCACTATGCATATATGGTTAAAGTGATACAGGAACCAGAACCCACTTCTTTTGAGGAAGCCATGGGAAAAGAAAAATGGGAGAAAGCCATGGATGAAGAAATGGATGCCTTGGAAGCAAATGCTACATGAGAATTGGTACCTTTGCCTAAAGGTAAAAATGCAATTGGCTGTAAGTGGGTTTATAAGGTGAAGCACAATGCAGATGGTTCTGTGAATAGATACAAGGCAAGATTAGTAGTCAAGGGGTATGCACAAACATATGGCATTGACTATGAAGAAACATTCAGTCCGGTTGCAAGGATTGCAACTGTAAGAGCAGTCATTGCTATGGCTGCATCAAAGGGATGGTCTTTACATCAGATGGATGTAAAGAATGCCTTCTTGCATGGTGATTTGCAAGAAGAGGTCTATATGGAGCAGCCACCAGGTTATGTGCATGCTGTTCATCCTGAGTTTGTTTGCAGGTTGAAGAAAGCCTTGTATGGCTTGAAGCAAGTACCTAGAGCATGGTCTGACAAGATAGGACAGTATCTTGTCACTATTGGCTTTCAGATTTCCAAGGCAGATTTCTCACTTTATGTGAGAAAAACAGAGAAAGGTATTATGCTACTTGTCATTTATGTTGATGATTTGATTATGACAGGTGACAGTGACGAAGATATCCTTCATGTGAAAATGCTATTGAAGCAGAAGTTTGAGATGAAGGATTTGGGAGAGCTGCGTTATTTCTTGGGCATTGAGGTGATTAGATCACCAAGTGGGATTCAGCTCTTCCAGAGGCAGTATGGATTGAACATGCTGTCCAAATATGGGATGACAGGCTGTAAGCCTATTTCAGTTCCTTTGGAGCAGAATGTGAAGCTGAGCACAGATGCAGGTGAGCTTTTAGAAGACCCTACTATGTATAGACGCATAGTAGGAAGTTTGATTTATATGACTATTACAGGCCAGATTTGAGCTATGCTATTGGATTGGTAAGTCAGTTTATGCAGGCTCCAAGGAAACCACATTTGGATGCGGCTAGACGCATACTCAGGTATGTGAAGTCCACATTGCAGTATGGACTATTTTATGAGACTGGGATTCAGATACAGTTGCATGGATACACTGATGCTGATTGGGCTGGTAGTATTTCTGATAGACGATCTACCAGTGGATATGTGTTCTCTTTTGGGAGTGCTGCAGTCACTTGGAGCAGCAAGAAACAGCCTACAATTGCCTTGTCGAGCACAGAGGCTGACTACAGGGGTGCAGCAATGGCTGCATGTGAGATAGCTTGGTTGCATAAGCTACTTTATGATATGCATCAGTCTACAGATGGACCAGTTGTCATTTATTGTGACAACATGAGTAGTATACACTTGGCAAATAACCCAGTCTATCATGCTAGAACAAAGCACATTGAGGTGCATTATCACTATGTGCGAGAGAGGGTTTTACTAGGTCTCACTTATCTAGTTTATGTCAGCACAGAGGATCAGGTAGCTGACGTATTCACGAAGGCATTGGGCGCAGAGAAGCTGCGCAAGTTTAGAGACCTGCTTGGTGTGCAGGAATTGGGATTGAGCTCGAGGGGGAGTGTTGAGATATCGAGCTCCACTCGTGATACGCCAGGGTGACCGTTGTGTATTTATGTCACCGACTTGTCAGTTGCAGACGCGGTTGGTACACCGCCCATGAATAATAGCTACATGATAGCTATCCTTATCTACTCTAGTTTGTGGCTCAGTTAGTATGCCACCTTAGTTAGTTGAGTTTGGTTTGAGACCCATATAAAGGGTTCTTCTATTTCTTTGTACTAGAGTTCTTTTGGCTTACACAACTAAGAAGAGGAAAACTATTTTCAGCCTCCACCCTTGTGTGTCTTCCCCCATTGTGCAAGCAAGAAAGCTTCAAGCGAGACTCCTTCCTTCTCTCCCACAATCTTGACATAGACAACACTTTTGCCAAGTGAAGTACTGCTGCAATGGCAACCTCGTTGCTACTTGTAGGATTAGGAGTTACCCAAGGCTCCAAGAGCCAATCTAAAATCCCTGCAGTCGTGAAGCAACTAGATAAATACTAGCTAGACAATGATCCCTATAGCTTTGTAGATTAGTTCAAGCAGGTTTGTGAAGCGAATGGCCTCACCGATCTCTCTTAGCGATCCAAGATTTTGGCCTATGCTTAGGCGATAAGGGAAGGACTTAGTATACCACCCTAAATGCCCTAGATTGCAATGACTTCAATAACCTTAAGAATATCTTCATTAAGAGATTATTGGAGGTTGGGTACTCAAACAACCTTATCGTACAACTCATGAATGTGAAATAGAGAGATAAGGAAGACATCACGTATTATGTGACCCATGTGAGAAGTGTCTTTAAGAGAATCCCGATAAATGAATGACCCACGAAGAGAGCAATATCTATAGTCTTCATCAATGGGATGCAGGGTGAAGAACTCTACAAGGTTGTAACGTGTCCCCCAGTATCGTCCCGGACAGGTCTTATTATTCCATTGGAAAGGATGTCTAGAAAAATCCGCGCGGCACTCCCATGGAATGTTACGGGTTTTGCGATCTAGGTCTTCCCACGTCTGCCACGTAGCGGAAGTATCCTGGCCGTTTCCCACTTAGGATCGACCAAAATTAGGGATTTCCTGTTTGGTCATTAGCTAATAGCAACTAGCGTCAGACCCGAGCGAACTACTTTACGCAGAAACGCCAGGTCCGAAGCGGATTCAAGCTGCACTTGGTTCAAGGAGAATGCGAAACGAGAGGGATGCAAAGCTCAACCTCTCTGCCATAAGGCATAGTCCCATTCCGTTCCCCTAAAACAACGTAAATCGGGTAAAACATAACTCTAGGTCATTGCTTTCGATGATCTTCCCACTGTTCTTCGAGATTTTTGAGAAAAAGTTCCTGGCTAATCGGGACCACCCAACCGTAGGACGGACCCATGGTCCATCCTCTGCACTTTCCTCGGTTTGTTTTAGTTATGTAATTATCTAACACATTAATTTGACATATAACAATCAGCTTCTTTAATTAATCCTGTTAAGCACAAGTTCTTTCACATAATCTTATCACCTGACATAGAAAAGCAATATCAGACAAATTCTTTATTATCATTTCATCATTTTATCTTTGAAATACAAGGAGCTCCGCCCGTAGGCTTGTCCATAATCCACCCGAAGGCTATCCAGTAATCCGCCAGGTATCACTATTCCAAGCTTCCGCCCGTAGACTAGTATGCGGGTCTCAAGATCCAATCTCGAGTAATGTTAGCCTCTTGTGCAGGACCCGGAAGGCGAGGGATTTACGGCCAGAGCCCCCCTTGGCACCCAAGCGTCCTCCTGCTCCAAGTAGAGCTCAACGGAAAGACCTCTCGCGGCGGGTTCGGTCCACGTTCCCGGCGTGGTGAACAACCCCCTTGGTTAGGGTCAGGCAGGCAGTTGAGGGTAATTGAAGCTGCCTCTCCCTTCAGGCCTTCAATCTGAAGCTTTAGATAACTTTTCATCCTTTAGTTCCTTGAGCAAACAATGCAAATAGTGCTTTCTAAACTGTTACAAGCATAATCAATTCTAGTGGTCGTTTATTTGGACAATTTCTAAGGAGTGAATACTTCTCTCCAAATGCATCCAGCATTTGATCCAGGATCAATTGCGACTTGGCAAGATCCCCAAGGGTTTGTTTGTTCACCCTATTGTCCTTGGGTTAGGGCCATACCCTGTTAACCCAACTTAACCAATACCTTAGGTTTTATTAACAGTAAATCTTGGCGACCATGTCACTCCAATTTATTCATTGATCATTTGCTTCCAAGAAAATATCTAACTTCCCTTTACATGGCAATTATTCCCCAAGAAAGGTGATGTAACAGGATGATTACTCATCCTCTTGCAAGTTAAACTTGTGCAAGAACTTGCCAACCTCATTTCAAGAAATGGCAAAACTCTCTTGTGAACAAACCACAAGTCTATGCGACGTTGCAACTTATTGCACAAGTGTCGCATCTATTCCATGGGATCATTTCACCCATTGAACGGCGTTTTCTGGTCACCGAATTATCTCCAAACGAGAAGCAGGGTTTAGGGTGTCTTCTTACCCAACCCATTCCTAATTACACTAGGCCGACAACGTTCGGTCCTAGGGATTCCAACTCAATCCGAGTTTCATCATTTGAAAGAATGATCCTTAGGGTAGAAACCTTAGATCGTTTTATGCATGAGCGTCCAATTGTCCCTACATTCTGTGAATGTGGGTAGGACCTTTGGTTCAAGTGTTCGTCTTGGTAACAAGTGCGTGAAACTAGGTCAAGTCCTTAACGTGCTAAACCCTAGTTAGCACTTGGGTTATTTATCGTATCAGTTGAGCCATCCTATGTGAATCCCTTGCAGGTTACGTGATTTAGATAATTTGATCTACTTGTCTTGTGACAAGGACGAACCATCCCTAGAGATGTTAACTTGATCTCTTAAGGAGAAAGCTAGTTGTAACATCTCACAATTTACGTAAACACGCAAATTCCTAGAATCATTTCCATGCTCTTCTATTTCTTACGAGGTTAATGACTTTCCCTAATGAAACATTCAATGAATATTTGTCTAAAAATGTGACGTGCGATTAATCTTTCCATGCTTAGTCAAAGGTGCACTTTAGTAATTTCAACCTTAATGATAGGCAATAGGTGTTCTAGGCCGTCACTTTGACATACACGACAAGGCAACATACTATTAAGGACGTTAAATGGATAGACAATTCTTTAAATGGAAAATACCAATGATCTAATTTCATGTCATGAACTAATTCTAATCATTGTTCGAATAGTCGATTTAATTCCAGTTGCATTTAACTTGACTAGGTGATTTTGAGCATGCATAGGTGCTTCCTAATCCATGAAGTTATCGTGATTAATGCTTTTTCATGGAATCAAAATTAGTAAAAACCTGGACTTGTGGGCTTGGGGAGATATCCACGTGAATATTAGGAGAAGAACCTCCCGCAGGCGCACCTTGTGACTTTTTTAGGGCCCATCGTAGACGTAATTTCGGACTTCCGATTAGTCTTTATCCTTACCCGATCGGTGAATTTACTTGCCTTGGTACGCAGCCTCAAGATCTAGCCCTTCTCCCTCGTACGTAGGAGATCCCTTCGGAAGTGCAGATCCTTGAGAATACCAGCTTGCGGAATTTGGCCTTATGGGAGGCCTTGCGGGGTTGGAGCTCGGTTTGTGGAAATGGGGCTCCTACAAAGTTCTTGGAAATGGGGATTTTATGAATGGAGTTTCAAAAATTGAGGCCTTACGAGGATGTTCACGGAAAGGGCTCTTGTGAATGGGCCTTGCAGGAATGGAGGCTTTAGAGTTCTTCTTCTCCTTCCCTAAAATCCTAGGGCCGGCCTTGTAGGTGATTGGTGGGAAGGGGCTTATAGGCTTCCCCTTCTTCTCTTCAAAGCCCGGGCTAGGGGGCTTGTGTGTGTACAATCGGAAAGGTTTTAAATCCTAGGGAGTAGAGGTTTTAAAAATTCACTTGGTGGAAATAAAAGGGGGAAAAAAAATGTAAGAATCGCCGGTGAAGGGATTAAATCCCGGGGAGTGGGAAAGAAGTTATGAAGAACTTCAAGAGGAAGGCCTAATAAAGCTATGGGAAGTGGAGGATTTGGATCCCGAGGGGGGGGGAAGGATTTGATGAGGCAACAACAAGGGGGGTGAAAGGGGCTTAAGGGGATAAAAACCGGGAGGGGGATAATAAGGTATAGGAAGCCACAAGAAGGGGGGTGAACGGGGGCATATTAAGTCCTTTGGCAGCTTCCCCCCCAAGAAGCTTCTAAAGCTTCCCCACGTGGGGGGAAAGATTATCGGCCGACTGACGGCGTGATGGGTAGGTGGCAGGGCCTACGACTGCAAGCAGTGTGCTGGGAGGACAGGCAGCGGACAGCAAAGTCAGGCGGCAGCGGCTCCTCCCTCCTTTGATGGCGTCGTTTTCCTTTGCCCAGGAGGCGAGCACAGCGAGTGTGTCCTCCTCTCTGACCTTCAAACGGCGCAGGAAAAATTCCTCCCACTCATGGCGGCCACCTTCTCCCTTCTTACCCAAAGGGTTTATATAGTCTGGGGGAAGTGAGGACCTCCCCCCCTACGTAGCGAGGCGCATGTGCCATAGCTTAGGCAAGCTCCAGCAAGGAGCTTGCCTACCATACTATTCCCCTCTTCCTCCAACTCGACAGTCGGCTGGAGGAGAGGGGAAATAATTAAAAAATTTTGCTTATATCTAAAGAATTTATCCAATACCATTATCCTCTATTGAGTTTGTTCACGCGTGCCTTCGGGATATTACATTCTCTCCCCCTTGGAGGAATCGAGATGTCCTCATCTCGAGATAAACTGGGGATATTGATGGTTGAGAGTGCTTTCATCTATCCAAGTGGCATCCTCTCCGGGATAATCTTTCCACTGGACGAGGCATTCTCTCAAGGTTGTGGATCTGAGTTTCCTCTCCCTAACATCTAAGATCCTATCAGGCCTTAGTTCAAGGACTCCTTGACTAGGCATTTCAACTTGTTGGTCATCAAGTAAATGGTTAGGATTAGGTATATACTTCTTCAATAGACTGATATGGAATGCATTATGAACCCTTAGGTTCTCAGGGAGTTGCAGTCTATACGCATTAGGTCGTAAGCACTTGAGGATCTTGTATGGTCCACAATACCTTGGACTTAGCTTCTTGCAATCTCCTAAGGATAGGGAACTCTCCTTTGGGCGTACGCGAATGAAGACCATGTCTCCTTCCTCGAAGATTCTATCTTGATGCTTCACATCCACGTATGCCTTCTGTCTATCCTTGGTGGCTTGGATGTCCTATCTTATTGACTTCACTTGGTCATCCATCTCTTCCAACATCTGCCTAGAAGCTTCAACCCTCAAGGTTGGATCTGAGAAGTTTAGGGGACTTCAATAGTCATGACCATACAATGCTTGGAAAGGGGTTGTCTAAATGCTTTGTTGGTAAGAAGCATTGTAGGCAAATTCAACCAAAGGCAAGTATCGAATCCACCTTTTTGGTTTACAACAGTAGTATGCCCTAAGCATATCCTTGATGACTTGATTTATTCGCTCCGTTTGGCCATTAGTTTGGGGATGGTAAGCTGTATTAAAACAGAGTTGAGTCCCAATGGCTTCAAAGATAGCTCTCCAGAAGTGTGATGTGAAGAGAGAATCACGATCACTAACGATTCTTCTGGGTAGCCCATGTAGCTTGAATATCTCCTTGATAAACAACCTTGCAATGTTTGAGGCTTTATAGTTTTGTCTTTACAGGAATAAGGTGTGCATGTCAACCACAACCATGATGGAGTTGCATCCTCCCAGGGCTTGGGGTAGGCCTACAACAAGAATCCACACTGATGAATTCCCATTTCATTTGGGAAATGTCAAGCGGTTGTAGTTTCTCTAGCATCATGACATGTTCGGCTTTGATACGTTGACAACACAAACACTCAGTGACATATTTGAAAATGCCACCTTTAAGACTCTCCCAATAGTAGCTCTTCCTAACTGTATTGAGAGTCTTGGCATAGCCAGGATGTCCTGAGAAAGGGAAATCATGAGCTTCGCACAATATCTTCTGCTTAAGTGACTGGCTTGCCGGTATACATGCTCTCATTCTATAGTAGACAAGTCCACTATTGACAGAGAATTCATGATACTTAGCCTATAGATTTTGGTTGTGATCCTTGATAGAGATTTCTCTTAGCATCTTTTGATAGGCTAGATCGTGGCATGCTTCTTCTCTAGCTAGCCCAAGTATTGGGTTGTTTGGCATGGACACCTCTGTAGCTAGAGATCTAGCTATTGATGGATTTTTGCAAGATTAGAGAATTAAGGAATACCTTGCGACTAAGGGCATCGGCAACTACATTATCTTTTCCTGGTCGGTACTTGATTTCAGAATCATATTCCTCCAATACTTCAATCCACCGACGTTGTCTCATGTTGAGCTCGTTCTGGGTAAAAATCCATTTGAAACTCTTATGATCGGTTACTAGAGTAAACTTGTTACCCAACAGGTAGTGTCTCCAAAGCTTTAGAGCATGGATGACAGCTAGTAATTCCAAATCATGCGTGGCATAATTCTTTCCATTACTCTTCAATTTCCTTGAAGAGTATCCTACTGGATGACTTTCCTACATGAGTACACACCCCAAGGCAAGAATGCTAGCATCAGTTACTACCTCGAACTCATTATTGTGGTCTAGAAGTTTTAGGATTGGTGTTGATACCAAACTTTGCTTCAATCTATCAAAGTTAGTTTGTTCGGTAGTTGACCACCATGCAATGGACGTTTGCTTCTTTAATAAGTCTGTCAAAGGTGCTGTAATCAAAGCATAATTTCTTATGAAGACCCTATACCATCTTGTCAAACCAAGAAAGCTGTGTATTTCTTTGACAGTTGTTGGTATTTGGCCATCCTAGAACATTTCTGACTTAGGCCGGCTCCACTGAGATTCCTTCTGCTGATATGATGAATCCCAGATAACCAATCTGATGTTTGAGGAATGCACATTTCGTCATCTTAGCATACAACTTGTGTGACCTCCTTGTCTCAAGGAAAATCCGAAGTTGGGGTTCATGATCTCCTTCCTGTTTAGAATAGACTAGAGTGTCATCAAAGAAGACGAGCACGAAGTTATCAAGATATGGTCTAAAAATATCCTGCATTAACCTATTGAAGGTGGCAGGCGCATTCGTAAGCCCTAATGACATAACCAGAACTCAAAGTGTCCATATCTAGTGTTGAAGGTCGTCTTTGGGATATCTTCTTCCTTGATTCTTATCTGATAGTAACGAGACCTAAGATAATCTTGGAGAAGATCTTGGCACCCTGAAGACTATCAAGAAGCTCATCTATTCTAGGAATATGATATTTGTTTTTGACTATTGATTGATTTAACCCTCTGTAATCAATACATAGTCGAAGTGTTCCATCTTTCTTTTTCTAGAACAGTACTGGTGCTTTCCATGGTGAACTACTAGGACGGATGTAGCCCTGATGCTTAAGTTGTTCCTTCAGCTCAATTTCTTCCGGTATAGACATTCTATAGGGTCTCTTCGCAATTGGCGCAGCTCCTATTACTAGCTTGATCTCATGATCTACTTGTCTTTGAAGCGGGAGTTCTATTATCTCTTTAGGAACTACGTCCGCGTATTCCTTTAGCCAAGTGACCAAATCACTTTACTTCTTTATCAATATTCACAGTCAAGACGATCGTTGAAAAAAAAGTTTTATTCCATTCATATCAGCATAGCCCTTTCGAGGTACTATTATTTCTTGGGGCGATGGAACAAGTTAATACATTAATTCGAGGAGAATGAGATGTTGTTGCATTCAGCTATAGGAACTGAGTAGTAGTACGGCTTGGGGTCATCGATTTTCAGGAATCGATAGTTCATTGGAAGATTAGGGTATCTTTTCCTTTGATATCCATTCTTCTCATGACATCCCAAAACCTTGATTCGTTCGGCAAGGATTCTTTAAAACACTTCCCCGTACACATACTTATTCTGGTTAACCCTTCAACCGCCGACTTGTAGGGTCGCGTTTGCGTGAGTCTCAACAAAGACGAACAGCTTCACGATCTTCAAATCTTCCATCCACTTCATTCTCTTCAAGTTAATTTGAAGGTATGTAGGTCAATGGGCAACTATATAATAGATCCCTGAAACACCCATCCATCTCCGTTCCACGTACACAGGCGATGGATTGTAAATGCGGTCTAGGATGTTCATCATCTCCACCCTTTGTCAATAATCTGTGGAATGCATCGCGGTCATAAACATGACTCGGAACACTAAGAACCTGTTCCATGCTTCATAATTTTGCAAGACAGCATTGAAAGTAAGGAAATTTTTGGGACAATAACATTTGCTTTACTTTTTCTTATTAAAATTTCTTAAAAACAAGTCCTTTGTTGGTTCGCTCTGATACCAACTGTAACGTGTCCCCTAGTATCGTCCAGGACACGTCTTAGCAGTCCATCGGAAAGGATGTCTAGAAAACTCCGCCCGGCACTCCCATGGAATGTTACGGGTTTTGCAATCTTGGTCTTCCCACATCTACCACGTAGCGGAAGTATCCTGGCCGTTTCCCACTTAAGATCAACCGGAATTAGGGTTTTCCTGTTTGGTCATTAGCTAACAGCAACTAGCGTCAGACCCGAGCGAACTACTTTACGCAGAAACGCCAGGTCCGAAGCGGATTCAAGCTGCACTTGGTTCAAGGAGAATGCGAAACGAGAGGGATGCAAAGCTCAACCTCTCTGCCATAAGGCATAGTCCCATTCCGTTCCCCTAAAACAACGTAAATCGGGTAAAACATAACTCTAGGTCATTGCTTTCGATGATCTTCCCACTGTTCTTCGAGATTTTTGAGAAAAAGTTCCTGGCTAATCGGGACCACCCAACCGTAGGATGGACCCATGGTCCATCCTCTGCACTTTCCTCAGTTTGTTTTAGTTATGTAATTATCTAACACATTAATTTGACATATAACAATCAACTTCTTTAATTAATCCTGTTAAGCACAAGTTCTTTCACGTAATCTTATCACGTGACATAGAAAAGCAATATCAGACAAATTCTTTATTATCATTTCATCATTTTATCTTTGAAATACAAGGAGTTTTGCCTGTAGGCTTGTCCATAATCCGCCCGAAGGCTATCCAGTAATCTGCTAGGGATCACTATTCCAAGCTTCCGCTCGTAGACTAGTATGCAGGCCTCGAGATCCAATCCGGAGTCACGTTAGCCTCTTGTGCAGGACCGAGAAGGCGAGGGATTTACGGCCAGAGCCCCCCTGGCACCCAAGTGACCTCCTGCTCCAAGTAGAGCTCAACGAAAAGACCTCTCGCAGTGGGTTCGGTCCATGTTCCCGGCGCGGTGAACAACCCCCTTGGTTACGGTTAGGTAGGCAATCGGGGGTAACTGAAGTTGCCTCTCCCTTCAGGCCTTCAACCTGAAGCTTTAGATATCTTTTCATCCTTTAGTTCCTTGAGCAAACAATGCAAACAGTGCTTTCTAAACTGTTACAAGCACAATCAATTCCAGTGGTTGTTTATTTGGCCAATTCCTAAGGAGTGAATCCTTCTCTCCGAACGCATCCAGCATTTGATCCAGGATCAATTGCGACTTGGCAAGATCCCCAAGGGTTTGTTTATTCACCCTATTGTCCTTGGGTTAGGGCCATACCGTGTTAACCCAACTTAACCAATACCTTAGGTTTTATTAACAGTAAATCCTGGCGACCATGTTGCTCCAATTTATTGATTGATCATTTGCTTCCAAGCAAATACCTAACTTCCCTTTACATGGCAATTATTCCCCAAGAAAGGTGATGTAACAGGATGATTACTCATCCTCTTGCAAGCTAAACTTGCGCAAGAACTTGCCAACCTCATTTCAAGAAATGGCAAAAACTCTCTTCTGAACAAACCACAAGTCTATGCGACATTGCAACTTATTGCACAAGTGTCGCATCTATTCCATGGGATCATTTCACCCATTGAATGGCGTTTTCTAGTCACGGAAGTATCTCCAGACGAGAAGTAGGGTTTAGGGTGTCTTCTTACCCAACCCATTCCTAATTACACTAGGCTGACAACATTCGGTCCTAGGGATTCCAACTCAATCCGAGTTTCGTCATTTGAACGAATGATCCTTAGGGTAGAAACCTTAGATCGTTTTATGCATGAGTATCCAATTGTCCCTACATTCCGTGAATGTGGATAGGACCTTTGGTTCAAGGGTTCGTCTTGGTAACAAGTGCGTGAAACTAGGTCAAGTCCTTAACGTGCTAAACCCTAGTTAGCACTTGGGTTATTTATCGTATCAGTTGAGCCATCCTATGTGAATCCCTTGCAGGTTAGGTGATTTAGATAATTTGATCTACTTGTCTTGTGACAAGGACGAACCATGCCTAGAGATGTTAACTTGATCTCTTATAGAGAAAGCTAGTTGTAACATCTCACAATTTACGTAAACACCCAAATTCCTAGAATCATTTCCATGCTCTTCTATTTCTTACGAGGTTAATGACTTTCTCTAATTAAACATTCAATGAATATTTGTCTAAAAACGTGATGTGCGATGAATCTTTCCATGCTTAGTCAAAGGTGCACTTTAATAATTTCAACCTTAATGATAGGCAATAGGTGTTCTAGGCCGTCACTTTGACATGCACGACAAGGCAACATACTATTAAGGACGTTAAATGGATAGACAATTCTTTAAATGGAAAATACCAATGATCTAATTTCATGTCATGAACTAATTCTAATCATTGTTCGAATAGTCGATTTAATTCCAGTTGCATTTAACTTGACTAGGTGATTTTGAGCATGCATAGGTGCTTCCTAATCCATGAAGTTATCGTGATTAATGCTTTTTCATGGAATCAAAATTAGTAAAAACCTGGACTTGTGGGCTTGGGGAGATATCCACGTGAATATTAGGAGAAGAACTTCCCGCATGCCCACCTTGTGACATTTTTAGGGCCCATTGTAGACGTAATTTCGGACTTCCGATTTGTCTTTATCCTTACCCGATCGGTGAATTTACTTGCCTTGGTACGCAGCCTCAAGATCTTGCCCTTCTCCCTCGTACGTAGGAGATCCCTTCCGAAGTGCAGATCCTTGAGAATACCGGCTTGCGGAATTCGGCCTTATGGGAGGCCTTACGGGGTTGGAGCTCGGTTTGTGAAAATGGTGCTCCTACAAAGTTCTTGGAAATGGGGATTTTATGAATGGAGTTTAAAAAATTGAGGCCTTACAAGGATGTTCGCGGAAAGGGCTCTTGCGAATAGGCCTTGCAAGAATGGAGGCTTTAGAGTTCTTCTTCTCCTTCCCTAAAATCCTAGGGCCGGCCTTGTAGGTGATTGGTGGGAAGGGGCTTATAGGCTTCCGCTTCTTCTCTTCAAAGCCCGGGCTAGGGGGCTTGTGGGTGTACAATCGAAAAGGTTTTAAATCCCGGGGAGTAGAGGTTTTAAAAATTCACTTGGTGGAAATAAAAGGGGGAAAAAATAATGTAAGAATGGCCGATGAAGGGATTAAATCCCGGGGAGTGGGAAAGAGGTTATGAAGAACTTCAAGAGGAAGGCCTAATAAAGCTATGGGAAGTGGAGGATTTGGATCGCAGGGGGGGGGGGGGGGAGGGGAGGATTTGATGAGGCAACAACAAGGGGGGTGAAAGGGGCTTAAGGGGATAAAAACCGGGAGGGGGATAATAAGGTATAGGAAGGCACAAGAAGGGGGGTTTATTAAGTCCTTTGCTAGCTTCCCCCCCCAAGAAGCTTCTAAAGCTTCCCCACGTGGGGGGAAAGCTTATCGGCGACTGACGGCGTGATGGGCAGGTGGCAGGGCCTACGACTGCAAGCAGCGTGCTGGGAGGACAGGCAGCGGATGACAAAGTTAGGCGGTAGCGGCTCCTCCCTCCTTCGATGGTGTCGTTTTCCTCTGCCCAGGCGGCTAGCACAGCGAGTGTGTCCCCCTCTCCGACCTTCAAACGGCGCAGGCAAAATTCCTCCCACTCATGGTGGCTGCCTGCTCCCTTCTTACCTAAAGGGTTTATAGTATGGGGGAAGTGAGGACCTCCCCCCCACGTGGTGAGGCGCATGTGCCATAGCTTAGGCAAGCTCCAGCAAGGAGCTTGCCTACCATACTATTCCCCTCTTCCTCCAGCTCGACAGTCGATTGGAGGAGAGGGGAAATAATTTAAAAAATTTGCTTATATCTAAAGAATTTATCCAATACCATTATCCTCTATTGAGGCAGTTCACGCGTGCCTTCGAGATATTACAAAGGCCTTGGAAGGAAACTTAAGCTTACAGCAAGACACACTAACCTGGGTCTTTGAAGAGGCCATTAGAGTGGATGACTAGATCAAGGAGGGAAGCTTTAGGAGCTAAAGCTAAGAAGAGACTAACCCTAGAAACTCTTAGAGAACTTCAATGTCAACCAAAAGATCACACCCAAGTACTTAGGATCAAGAGCTAGTGGAGATGAAGATGGAGCTAGCTAAACTACAAGAGATCACGAGACAACCAACACACCCTCACATTCAATGTGTGTATTATGGAAAAAACCACGTGCCAGTCGAGTGTCAAGACCCTAGGTCCTAACCTTGTGCAAATTGTGGTAGGCTCAGCCACGATGCAATGCATTGTAGACTGCCAAGAAAACTTCCGTATTCACAACCATACAATCAACCTTACCTAGCGAATAGTCCACCAGACTTCTTTGGAAGGGGAGCCCCATTAGGTTTCATGGCACCCAACTACACTAAACCAGCCACTCCTAGAATGGAGATAAACCCCATGGGAATATCTAGACCACATGGACCCTACGTAACCCATTCGCTGACCAACACTCCGGTCCACTACATGGAGGAGCTAAATGACCAAGAACCTTATGTGAACCCTTATGTCTCGTATGATGAAGGGGGTAATCTGACCCTACGTAACCCATCCATTGACCAACACTCCGGTCCACTACATGGAGGAGCTAAATGACCAAGAACCTTATGTGAAACCTTATGTATCGTATGACGAAGAGGGTAATCTGATCCTTATGGATTATAGACCATGGATTATAGACCAATACAGGTGATAGCATTAAGTAGAGGTAGAGGTAGAGGTAGAGGCGTAGGAGGGTAGATCCAAGAGCAAATCTCATGTTGGACTTGCGGTCACCTAGGATATATCTCCTTGTGCTACCCCAAGAGGGAGCAGGCCAACCGCAGCAAGGAAAATATTAGATGTCTGAGGGTGAAATCACTCATGTCTTTGTCAATTTCCCTAGACAAGAACCATTCTCTAGTTTGATGATCGTGCCATCAATCCCATTGGGGTTGTTCAGTGTCGAGACACTTGACAAGGAGGCCATGCCCGTCCCATTGCATGTCATGATCCGCACTTAGACAAAATAGGTTGGCATATCATTGCCAGGGCCAAGCAACTTAGATGTAGCCTCAACTGGAAAAAAGTGTCATAGGGTGAAGAAAAAAGAAACCAGACATAAAGATCATGCAAAAAATGGAGAGTGCCACAATGCTGCTTTTTGGAGAAAAGGCAATAGATGTAGCAAAAGAAACATTAGCTCCAAAGATGACTGAGAAGGGAAGTGTGAAGGTATGGGGGAGTACCCCAACCCAAAGCACCAACTCAAAGCCATCAAGAAAGTGCATGAGTGGGTGAAAGAGGCCCAAGAACACCTAAAAGACATCGAGCCCATATTGGAAGATGAGATTGATGACATCTCACTCATAAGAATGCTAGTCTCACCACCACGACCAAAATTGAGGGATGCAACTACACCACTAGCAGTGCCACTTAGACAGAGCTAGAATGCTATGGGCTAGTGAATCAGTCAAGGTCATTTGTCTAAAATGCTATCATAAACCAATACCCAATCCCCATCTTGTATGGTTCTTGGTCTGAGTCTATGTATTTTGTCAAACCGTTTCTGGTTCTGCATCCTTATTGCCCTTAACTTTGCAATTGCTGCCTCTATGTCTTCTGACTTTCTTTCCAACTGTCGAATGCGCAAGGCCAGCAACTCCTCTCGATTCAACTCCTCTTCCCAAGATAGCACACTCCATGTGAGTATTATCTCTTCTATCAGCATGATAGGTTTTTGACCATGCATCAATTCTACAGGTAAATATCCTGTAACACCATTATGAGTTGTTTTGTTAGCCCACAAAGCATAAGGGAGAAATCGTGGCCACTCTTTTACCTTCTCTCCACATGCTTTTGCCAATGCCTTCACAATAGGTGGATGACCTCTTTCACTTTTGCCATTTCCTTCAGGGTTATAGGCTGAAGTTAAAGCAAGCTTTATCCCCAACTGTGTAAAGAAATCATGAGCTTCATCTACATCTAGCTCACCCCTATCTGCAATAATTTTTCCCACATAGCCATACTGACAAAAGATCTCTTCTAAGAGAAAAGTACACACAACATTTTTTGTCTTAGTACGTAAAGCTCTCCCTTCCACTTGATTATTCCAGTATTCATGGGCAAACACAAGATACCTCATTTTCCAAACACTTGTGGGCATTGTAACCTAATACACCACCCACTTAAAATGAAGAGACAATGGGTATGTGGGCTACAATCCATCCACTTCTCTCATAGATGAATACATCTAACATGTCATACATGTTTCCACAAAGTGAGCAACATCCTTATACATACCTTGCCACCAATATCTTTCTTTGATCTTTACAAAAGTACCCCAAACACCTCTAGGACTAGCCCACAAACTTTCATGAAATTCTTGCATAACAATTACTTGTGAAGCTCTGTCACCCAAAACTTGTAATGGCATACCCTGTTTCTTTTTAGCATGTTTCCATACGTATCCATCTTTTAAGAAAAACCCATATGCTTTCCTCTTTATTTTCTTAAACTCCTCATCTGATCATTCATCTCTCTTTGTTAATATACTGAGGTATTGACCAATTGTCAGCCACTCTCCTACATATTTATCTTCCAGAAATACTTGTACATAAGATGCAAAACATCCAAAGTGTCTTCTCTTTGTTTTCCAAGCTTTTGTTAATGCTGTAGCAACACCTCGCATTGCTAATTTCACTCTTGCAACATCATTTTTAGATGCAAGAAAGTCATATTCTTCCTTCTCATCCATCATCCCATCTTCATTCTCATAGCATGCTCGAGATAACATGTCTGCCACTAGTTTATCTCTTCCTGCAATATGCTGAAATTCAAGGTTCAAAGATTTGATGTATGCAATCCACTGGAGCATAGCAATGTTTGGGGTAGCACAACTAGTAATCATACCCAATACCAGCAAACAATTAGTCTCAATGACTACATGAGCACCCATAAAATACTCCTTATCACAATTCACCATAATTCTCTTTTTACTTGTGGATATCTTCTCTGTCATTCAGTCAATACTTTAGCACCAAAGCATATTGCATATCTTTTCCCTTCCTCATCATCTTGCCCAATTGCCCATCCACCAATCCCGATTGGGCTTGTATCAATACTAATAATGATAGGATTTCCATGTGAATAGTCAGTCTTTCTAAATGTGGGAGCAGATTTTAAGAGTTGCTTCAATTTCTTCATTGCTTTCTGATGATTTCTTTCCCAATCAAATCTCTAACCTTTCCTCAGAAGATGATAAAAAGCATCGGCTATGAGGAATCCATATCAAATAGAACACACATGCTCCAAAAAATCTATGCACCTTTGTTACATTCGTGTATATATCTTACATTCTATCAATCCCATCTTTTTTTTTTGTGATGCTCTTTGCCCATAGGGCCCACACATATGCCCAACAATCAAAACATCTTCAATTCCAAAGACAGACTTTTGTCTAAAAAGAGTTAAATGCACCTCCTCTAGATGCGTCAAAATCCTCTCACAATCTATAATATGGTCTGCAACAAACTATCTACATCCATGAGCATCCATCTCTTCATTCTTTTCATCCATTGCATACCCTTTGATTAGAACATCATCCAAGAAAGGCATTGTCAATTGTGGTATAAAATCCATGAGTACCATATTCATAGCATTTGTCATGTGTGCCATTGAGTTTGTTGCACCTTGTGGGAGAGTATACATCCATAATAACCCCAATGAAGTCTTCATGGTTGTGATATCCCTGCTTTCAATTGCAAGCTGAAACTATTCATAACCCAAGTAAAGATCACCCAAAGAATAGATTGCTCTCTCTGCAAAAGCCTCTGCAAATTCATCAACCACAAGACATGCACCCACATTTCTTATGGTCACTTTATTGACCAGTTGCATGTCTTGAATAAATCTCAAAGCCCCATTATTTTGGGGCATAATAAACCAATGATTTGAGTATGGGTTGAAGAAGGCTCCAAGATCTTCATGCGAATATTTTCATTTAGCAAATCCATCAGCTTTGGCAAGTAAGCTTTAGTCACTGGAATAGGCCTCAAGTTCCATGCTATATGTGGCACAGTAAATATGACCATAGGAGAGACAACATTTGGATCCACACAACCTATTTTACTTGGCTAAAATGCAAATGCCTTTCCATTCCTAGCCAACATCCACATAAAACAGTCTCAGCATGAAAACAAACTCTTCTGTACCAACTTTCAATTCCTGTAATTTTTCAAATGTAAACTGATGACCTTTATCTTTAGGATCACGTAAGCTTGGCTGCCTTGACACTTTTTCATGCATACCCTCACTCTCTGGTGGAAGTGGCAAAGGATTTGGTTTCACCTTTTTGTCAATTATCTTATACTTTTTCACCACAAGTGCTTTAGCCCATTCTAATCCTTCCTATTGAGAAAACAATGCTATAGCATCATACATATCCAAAGAACATACAGATAACTCTCTATTTTTAGCCTCATTTTCTGCATATACAATTGTTGGAATTTCATCCATAATGTCATTAATATTCAGCCCATAAAAAATTCTTGAAATGCCATCATTTTCAGCTAACAACCCCAATGCTCCGAGTTCCTTAAGAGCCCATTTCATAAATATGCCTTCAATCTTGCACATAGCTTATATAGGCTTAAACCAACATGAACTATTTGCTGTAAACTGAGAATAATCAATAGGAAATGCATGCTTCATTTCATCAAGAGGTGAGTATACCCTCTGAAAAGCACTACTGTAGCTCCACATTATAGCAATGCTTAATGAAAATCCAGGTCTTTGAATTCCCTTGCATTTGCAGCCAAAGGAGACTCTCTAAGTGTATCCTGATTTCTAAGATGATTAACACAAACAGTAAGAAATTGGATTGCTTTCCTCCTATCCTTGCTTCTAACTCTTGCATAAGCAGAACCATCATCAACCACCTTTGTTTCCATACGCACTCCTGTAATATAGGTTTGTCCCAAAATCCCTCCATATGAGAAATTATATTGCACAAAGAAGTGTTGCTCTTCTTGTACATCACCAATTGTCACTTTTACATTAGGACATGCAGCATAAAGCTCTCTCGAAGAATTATTTGCAGTCCTCATATGCCAACCATGATCAGTATCTACATACCATGCACAATTTTCATACAATCCACGCTCAATGACATTTATCTCAAACCCATGGTCAAGTAAAAAAACACAAGTAATTTCTCGTTTTCCTATTTTCACTATTGTTTCAATGGTAGCCCTAGCCCAATGATTTCCTGTATAGTGACTTCAAGGAATAAATCCTAGAGTCTCTTAACCCTATATTGTTGCATCTGCCTTACTCCACCATGCATATTGCTACAAGACAATGCATTTTCATCCACTTTCTTCTCTTTTTCACATGATGTCCACATTGATTCATAGCATCCTGCATAGACAATCTTATACTTACTTCATGCTCATATTCAGCGTGAATACCCAACAAACCGGTTTCCTCTTCAAATTGTAGCAATGCACTAGTGGTATCACCAAGAAACTAACACTTCCTCTTAATGATGTCAATGATCTCATCATGAAATTCTCGCTTGGCAACGCCAAGCACCTCTCCCAAAGTGAATTCCACCCGACTATTTAGAATCCATTTTTCAAGAACATTTTTGCCCTCTTGTTTGTTATCTTGTTTTTTCTCCTGACTAACCTCTCCCATAACATGCTCGGGAGGTGGCTAATTTGTACCTTTAGGCTGATCCACACTTCTTCTTATCATTCTTTTAGATGTTATCCCTGCAATATCTTCATCTCTTTTTCCTTTCGCTTCCACAAGTACATCCGTTTTTTGTACCTTTGCTAAATATGCATACACTGTAGCTACGGGTAATTCCCAACCAATTATGCCATGAATATCTTGCCCTACATGAGACATTCCACAATCAATAACCTTTTTCTTTTCAGCTGCATGTAAAGCATGTGTCCATATTTCAGCCTTTGGACCAACCATTACTTGGCCATGCATTCTATCCAACTCTAGATCAAAAGTAGAATCATGTACCGCCGAATAAGCATTTTGGACAGCCAAGTCTTCCAACAACTTCTATATACCTTCCTTTCCAAAATTCAAAGTAAGAGGCAATCCTGTTTCTTGTGCATAGAACTTTCCATCTTTCGAAAAGATAAGCTGTCCTGACAAGGCCTCATGATAGGCAACATAATCATTTCTCTCATGCTGCAAACTATCATACCACATATATCTTTTTCTTGGCTCTTAGGGCCTAATGCCCATCCCCTTTCCTCTTGTCCTTTTTCATCCAATTTTGCAGCCTTCAATTGAAGATCCCACATGCATTTGACCAATTCATCTAAGACATCTTCCCTAAGAGAGGATACAATAGAAGGTAGAGCCATAGGGTTAGCCATAGAAGTAGGGGGCATACTGGATACATCAATTGTCTTGCTCGTAATAGTGGGCAAGCTAGAGACATGCAGTCTTTCTCTTCTTCTATGCTTCTTCACAAGTGTAGTAACAGCTTCGTTGACATCAATCCACTTTGTTTTCAAACTTGTCTCTGTAGTCAGATCCTCCAACAAATTCATTAAGCTTCTCTTGAAGCTCAAGATCAATTGCCTGTAGAAACAATTCAATTTCTGGCTTGCAAGAGCTTGTTGTTTTGCAAGATCCAACTACTCAAATCGACTTTCAAATTCTCTTAACAATTCTGTAGCCACAAGACCCTTATTGGGTTATAAAACCCACTCCTGAAAAGTCTAATGCACAATCAAACATGTATCTTCAATGTAAAATTCTTCTCTTAGTGTCTTCTTGAAATCTTTCCAATAAGCATCCTGCAAGTATAATTCAGTAATCTGTGCTTTGAGTTTAGGTACAGTAACACATACAAAATACCGCCTTCATGGAGGTTGAGCTATCCCAAAGAATTCCATCTTCTAAGCATAGGTATGTATATATGCAGATACATTCATACCATTGAATAACTTTACCTCATGTCCAACTGCTTGCAAAGCATTCATCACAACACTTTGTATTTGAGCAGAAGCTTCCATCACCTGTTGTTGTTGTACCTGTGCCAATTGTTGCAAAACATCACTAGAGATTGTATTCAAAGGTTCTTCCATCTTGTGTTTCCTTCTTTGAATGACCTTTCACATTGGGTTCATCAATGTCAGAGGGGTTTTTGTCGAAAGGTTGAATTAGCCGGGGATTAGAGGTAGAAGAGAGTAGAGATAGGAGATGGAAAAGAAGAAAGAGAATAGACAAGAGGTAAACACGACAAAGACAAAGCACAATGAATTGAATCAATATGTATTGAAAGAACCTGGAATCTTTGAACTACTCAAAAGAAATATCTAGGCATTAGATCTCTTAGAGCTTCTTCGTAGAACAAAATGTGCATCAAAATTACAGCTCCTTCTCTGCCACTCAGAACCCGAATCTCATGGCTATGTTGGCTCTGAAAAGGGGATAAAACATCACAACACCTGGTCACACATCTCCCAGATCACTCCTTCTTCTTCTTTAAGTTCAAAGTGTAGTTTTCAGCCTATTTACAGCAATCGCGATACACACGACTTTGTCAATCTATTCTTGTTATGAAAATCCCATTAGTGGCTGAAAAAGCAACTAGCTTTTTGCATGCCATCGTAATCTAGAATCTTTTCTAACTTTTTTGGATTTTTATAATAAATAATATAAAAAATAGTCTAAAATTATCCAAAAATCTAGTATTTTTGGATAATCCATGCAACTCACACTAGTACTAATGACTCAGATCACATTCACTCTCTCGATCAATAAGAAAGTCAGATGATGATGCATTCCATGCTTTTTCACAACGTGTCTGCATAGCATCACGACAACGGCCTTAAATATAGTGTAAGCTTTTCAAACATGAAGTTGCAAGCTAGGGTGCAAGTAGAGGACTAATGATGAACGGATTGTGAGGAGGTAGGAAAATGGCCCTCCCTCTTTGTCTCCCTCGCTCAATGATTATGCGCAAACGATGTGGTGTATGTAATCACATACATGTGCACTCGTTCTCTTTCTCAGCGTCTCTCTCTATCTCATTTTTTGAATATTGTGCCCTATCAAGAAC
Organism: Lygodium microphyllum; assembly: GCF_053477565.2. Taxonomy (NCBI): domain Eukaryota; kingdom Viridiplantae; phylum Streptophyta; class Polypodiopsida; order Schizaeales; family Lygodiaceae; genus Lygodium; species Lygodium microphyllum. The sequence continues at coordinate 88,704,521 of NC_141149.1, forward strand.
ATACTTTGGAAAAGGACTTCATGCCCAATCACTCATGCAGTTTTCAAATTAGAACCCATGCTATGCAATCAATCGAGCGATACTCCACAAAAAATATGAATGCATTGAAGAATTTGTGCCTAGCCTAACTACATGTGCATGTGTGTCATGGAAACACAAAAGATACACACAACAGAAATGAACTCATAATGACGTTGAATTAAGAGTCCAAAATTTCGGCAAAAAAGTTTTCTCTTAGGTTTGCAGTGGTAGACGCTGTCGTCACATTAAGAGTTGAAGGTCTACCACGGGGCTTTTAGTGCAGAAGAAGAGTTTAGGATTCAAGATTCAGAAAGGAAAAATGGATTGTGTTTCAATAAGATTCGGGGTTTAGAAATAATTTAGGTACGGAAGAGGAATTCAAGCCTTCTCACTTTGTACATAGCATACATGAACAGAAGGAATAAGGCTAACTTGATTACATCAAATGCTTCAGGATACATGCATCATTCCATAAAGGATATTTTTAGATTTCCAATTCATTTATGAATGTCAAATGCAAGCTCTAATGGCATTTATTTCATGTACATAGATGGATTTAAATCCTTTGGGACAAGTATATTGTTGATAGAATCAAATGCATCCAAGATTTGAGCCAAAGATACATGAAATGAATGGGAAAAGAATAATTTTAGCTTACTTTAGCCCTATTTTAAAACAGAAAATTCCAGCCCATAATCAAGTTCAAAATGAGTGCATCAACTCAAGAAGAAGCACATTTGATAATCTATGAACAATGTCCTGAAGAAAAGAGGTCATTTTCCTCCATTACAACCATTAAAAACCCATGTTTGCTCATAAAAATAGATCAAAATAGTGGGCTTCCCTGTTTATGACTGGTTATTTCAGCCCATAACTGTCCATAAGTCTTGAATATCCTCACCCTTTGCTTGCCCCAAAGTCACTCAAGTACTTGTTACAACTATATATATCATCTCTCACTTGACTTGGGTCTCACCTATATATACTAACTCTACATCAATATGAATCATTCTTTGGGAGCATGTCTTATAAAACAAAGGGATTTTGATGCTGCTTTTGTTACTCGCAAGTGTCCCGCTTCACGTTTTCAGCAGGGTGGACGCTCTAATCAAGGTAGTAAATCTTCTCGTCTTGCTTATCCTAACAAACATTGTTCTTATTGTGATAGGAAAGGCCATGTGGCTTCTGATTGCTGGGCACGTCAATATGATGAGGAGCATGGAGTTACTACAAAGCAACCTCGCTCGTCCAAAAGTTTTCCTCCTTGTGATTATTGTGCATATACAAATCATCCATCTCATCGTTGTTATAAACGAAGATATGATGAAGAACGTTCTCAAGCTTATATTGTTCAACAAACTACAACTGATGATGATCATACTCATCAGGAGCTCAATTTCGTCCATCATGATCCAGAAAAGGTACTTCATGTTCATGATGGTTCTCCATTCATCATTGATTCAGGTGCCACTAGAAACATGACATACCAATCGCAGTGGCTTCACAATTATCATTCTCTTCCTGTCAAGAAGTTTGTTTACCTTGCAAATGATACGACTTGTCAAGTTAAAGGAGTGGGTGATTTATATCTGGGGACTGTTTCATCCACTAGAATATTAAGAGGAGTTCTTCATGTTCCAGATTTGCAAAGAAATCTTCTTTCTGTTACTCATCTAGTTGATCTTGGTTTGTTTGTTGGCTTTGATCATAATCAATGTCGTATAGAGAAAGACAGACATACTATAGCAGTGGCTCCTCGACATGGTAATCTATTTGAGCTATCATTAAACGATACAGTTGCAAATGTTGTTACTACCCCTAGAGATGCAGATTGCAAATTATGGCATCAACGATTTGCACACTCCAATTTTGCCAAAATTCTTGATCTTCATCATCATGGTCTTGTGCAATGTATGGATCTTAAATCTCATCCACATATGGGAATATGTGAGTACTGTGCACTTGGAAAACACCATCGTTCACCTTTCCACACTTCTACTTCATCACATTCCTGTGCTCTCTTGGATTTGGTTCATACCAATATTTGCGGTCCTTTTCCTGTCTCCATGTCTCAATATCGATATTTTATAACTTTCATTGATGATTTCTCATGGTACACACATGTCTATCTTCTTCGACATAAGTCTAAGGCTTTATCTATATTTAAACAATACAAGATAAGTGTGGAGCTTCAAACTGGATCCTCTATAAAGACGCTTCGTAGTGACAATGGCGGTGAATATGTATCCAATCTATTTGATGGCTTCTGTAAGGATCAAAGTATTCATCATGATTTTACAATTCCTTATTCTCCTGAGCAAAATGGTGTTGCTGAGCGTAAAAATCGCACTATTCTTAGTGGTATACGTTGCATAATTATACACTCTGGTTTGTCTCCAAAGTTTTGGATTGAAGCACTTCTAACAACTGTTTTTATTCAAAATCATCTTCCAACAACTGCACCTGCTGGTAAAATTCCTATAACAATCTAGACAGGGAAGAAACATTCAGTCTCTCACTTTCGCACATTTGGCTGCATTGCTTATTTTCATGTGCCCAAGGACACTCGACATAAGTTGGATCCTCCAGGTTTGAAGGTTATTTTTCTTGGTTATTCAGATCATTCCAAAGGTTACAAATTTTATGATCCTTCTACTCAAAAGGTTATCATTAGTCGTGATGCTATATTTGATGAGAAAACTATGGGTGGCCCATGGTCGTTAGATGTTTCAGATGATACACAATCTTTGCTTAGTGCATTTTCTTACTTGCTTTGGGATTCTACTAATGCTGATGATCATAAACCTCCTTCACCTCCAAAGAAGATTGATGAAAATTTGGAGATCTATGTCGATCTTTCTATTGAGATAGAGCATGGATTCTATTCTATTGAATATGATGTCTTTGATGATGCTATGTCTGTCCAAGAGGATCCAATATCGTATATGGAAGCTATAAATTCGTCTCAAAGGGATCAATGGCAATAAGCTATGCAAGTTGAGTACGATTCTTTAATCTCCAAAGGTACATGGATTCTTACTAAACTCCCCCCAAATCATGTTCCTATCAAATGTAAATGGGTTTATAAAACCAAGACCAAAGTTGATGGCTTGTTTGATAAGTTCAAAGCACGACTTGTTGCAAAAGGTTACTCCCAGATTGTAGGAGTAGATTATCAAGAAACATTTTCTCCCGTTCTGCACTCCACAACTGTTCGTATGATTTTGGCTTTTGCAACACTATTTGATCTAGAAATTCACCAAATGGATGTTAAAACAGCTTTTCTCAATGGAGATCTTGAACAAGAAATCTATATGGAGCAACCTGAAGGTTTCATGATTGCAGGAAAGGAGCATCTTGTATGCCAGCTTCATCGTGCATTATATGGATTGAAGCAAGCCTCTCATGCTTGGTATATTAAGATTGATCAGTTCCTCACATCTAAAGGTTTTGTTGCATGTTTTGCTGACCCAAATCTTTACATCAAAAGGGAGGACAAATGTTTTATTATTCTTGCTCTATATATTGATGATACTATTCTTGTGTCAAATAATATTGCTTTCTTGGATGCTATGAAGAAGCTTTTATCGACTATATTTGAAATAGTGGATCTTGGTGAGATACATTCTTGTTTGGGTATTCAAGTTCAACGACACCGACAATAAGGCATTCTTCTTCTTTGCTAGACAAAGCTTGTTAATGATATTGTTAAGAAGTTTGGGTTGACAAATGCACACTCTGCCAACACTCCCATTCTTTCGAGCTCTACCAAGGGTATATCTACAATACGCAATGAAAAATCAGCCATTTATCAACCTTTTGCTAATCTTGTTGGTTGTCTTCAAGTTATTGGTTTAAACACAAGACCGGATATTTTATTTATAGCTAACTTTTTGGGACAATATCTTTCTTCCCCTTCCACTATTCATTGGAGTGTTGCAAAACGTATTCTTAAGTACCTCAAGGGTACTAAGGAATTTGGTCTTATTTATCGTCGTCGAGAGGATTCTTCTTTATCTTCTTCAACTGCTCTTAACCTTATTGGACATACAAATGCTGATTGGGCAAGTTCACATTTATCCATGCGCTCTACAAGTGGGAATTGTTTCTTTGTAAATGGATGTTTGGTTTCTTGGTCCAGCAAGAAACAACGATGTGTTGCGGTTTCTACAACTGAGACCGAATATGTTGCTGCATCATTAAGAGCTCGTGAGCTAGTTTGGCTTTGACAACTACTTGCAGATTTGGGACATTCTTCATCATCTAGTACACCTCTTCGATGCGATAACCAAAGTGCTATTAGTCTTACCAAAGACTATATACAACATAGTAAATCAAAGCATATTGCTATTTATTATCATTATGTTCGACATGAAGTCAAGAAATGTTCCATTACGGTGGAGCATTGTCCCAGTAATCAAATGGTTGCAGACATCTCCACAAAAGCTCTTAGTGAAGCTCGATTTAGTTCACTAAGACATGCACTTGGTATTGTTCCAAGTTCTTGTCTCACTAATTGAGGCATGTATCATTGTATTCAAGAAAACTTTATAGTAAATCATTATTGTATTGTAGGTATGTGTAGGGGCTTGGGTTTTTCCCTTGTTCTCCCCAAGGGTTTTTTCACTCGCAGCGAGAGACCTTTGTTTGAGTGGGGATGTTATAACTATATATATCATCTCTCACTTGACTTGGATCTCACCTATATATACTAACTCTACATCAATATGAATCATTAGTTGGGAGCATGTCTTGTGTATCTCTCTCGTACTCTCTCTCTCTCTCAACATTACTTGGGTACAAGTCGGGCTTCATTGGACCAAGAATAAGGTAAACAAAATGAGAGAAGTCGTGCATAAGAGCAGGCTGAATACTCTTCTCTCAGATTTTCCCTCTTTTATAGACAGTTTCAGCATGTATTTTTGTCAGACCAAAGAGGCAGAGAAGTGGAGCTCTCACCATGTTTACATCTTCAGTAGTTGGGCCTGTTCATCTTCAGTTTGCATGCTCCATTTCATGCATCTGAGCTCCAGCTTTCTTCCAGTTTTCCTCACACAATGCATCTTGCATTTTGCATTGAAAAATGCGGGCTGCTCTCTACTCAATCCCTGGTCACTTTTTGACCAGCCTAAGTCACTTGCTGGTCACCTAAGTTAGTTACTTCTGGTCCTATGTGGACCTAGTGGACTTTTGACCGTTTTTGGCATTATTTTTGGGTTCTAACCATATTTTTGTACCTGAATTAATGTGACTTATCCAGTAGACTATCAATTACTTCCAGATGTTCAAGTTATAGGTTCCCATAGACTTATTTTTCATAAATGTACATGGTTTAACTGAAAATTATATGCTAAATACAAAAGAACTTGTATAACTAAGGTGGTTATTGGATAATAATGCCTAAATTTTGTATGGAAATATCTCATATAACTTCTAGTGAAACTCTTCTGAGTTCATAAGAATCCCATGATCTATATCATAAATAGTAAACTCTTTGACAACGCGCATCATCAGGATAGTGCATAGGACATATTTTGTTGGTTTGAGAGATAATTCAAAATCCAATAAAACTTGAAGCATTTTCCTGCACTTGAGGACCCAAATCATGCATAGGTTATGGTGCAAATATTATGTGAGTGTATGTGAATACTTAGGTATTACTTAGAAGATAGTTGTTCTATTTCCTATTAGCTATGTCATTGATGAAGAGATAGGAGAAGTAGTGTGGCTACCTGAAATTACACTTGCAGGAGATTCTAAAGATATCATTAGTATTTTGGATAAGATGTGTTGTAGCTCAATGGCCCAAGAATGAGGGTCTTCAATAGTTGTGGCTAATTGAAGAGAATGGTCCCTTCGTCCAATTCTTTTTCTCTTTGCTTTGACGAGGCAATGGATGTGAATATATAAGGAAGAAAATGTGCAAGTGACTCAGGGTGACAAGTCTCAAGGTATGCTTCTTAGGGATGTCCTGCCCTTGATGTTCCTTGAGTTAGTGTCATGGGAATGAACAAAAGGCTAGGGGATTAGGGATGGACCTAAGCGACCAATGCCATCGGGCATACCTAATTTAAGGACCCCTAGGTGCAATACTTTAGTGATCATGCATACATTTGTTTATTTTTCTTTTTTATTTTTCTCTCTCTCTCTTTTTGAATAATATAACAATTCCATACAATGGGGCTTTTCAGCCTTACAAAAGTGATAGCAGATTTTTAAGGACTTGATAGATTGAGAATGATTACTCATTGAAAAAGTAGATTTGTTTGATGTTTAAGCCTTGATTTGAAGATTTAAAGAAAATTTTTTTGATGAAAAGTTGGAAATTTGACAGATGGTTGAAATTCTTGGGTAGTTGTTTCTTTTCATGCTGGAATGATAAAGAGCTTGAGATAGTAGGTGAGGTTTGTTTGATAGAATTGGCTCCTTGGTGTCAACATTCTTTTTGCATTCCCTTAGATTTTGTTGAGAATCCTATACCTCCAAGTCTTTAGTCTTTCTAGTGTCTTTTAGGCCTTCCATAGATTTTTGACTTGCAAACCCATCTATCCAAGAGGTCCATCATCAATGTCCATACGTATTGAGCTTGCCATCTCAACACTCTCCCTCAAGCTCAATTGCATCTCTACAACACTAAGTAAGCTTCAAAACTTTTGAATCTTCTCTGCACTCAATGCCTTAATGAAAATGTCATCTATTCGATCTAGTGTGTTTATATATACCAAGTCAATCACTTCTACAAGTACCTTCTCTCTCAAAAGTGATAATGCACCTCAATGGGTCTTTTCCTAGTATGGAGCACTAGGTTTGTATCTAGTTGTATACTTCTCATTTGTCACAGTGAATGAAAAGTAGACCATCTCCTTACACATCCAAATTGCCTAATAACTTTTGTATCCATACCACCTCACATGCTGCCATAGTAGTACCTTTATACCTGATAAAGAAAATATAGGTTGCATTTTGTTCCTCCATGTAATTGCTACACTACCAAGGGAAGACATGAACTCATTGGTAGATCTTTTGTAAGACATGCTATTAGTCCAATCTACATCTATAAATCCAAGCGCCTACCTATCCTTACCGACCTCATTAAAAAGTTCATAATACAAAGTGGACTTGGCATACCTCACTATGCCTCTAACTCTATCCAAGTGAGGCTTTCTAGGCATCAACATAAACTGACTAACAATACCAACAATATAGGTCAAGTTTAGTCTTGTGACAAACATGTAAATCAAGCTTTCTACTATTCTCTTGAGCATAGTAGGGTCTTCTATCTCATCTCCAACATCAACACTCAATTTCACATTTTACTCCAATGGCACTGAAAGAGACTTAAATGCTATCACATCATACTTGGATAACATATCCAAGCCATATTTCCTTTGGGATAGCCATATACCATCTTCACATCTAATCACCTTAATACCAAGAAGGCACCTTAGTTTACCCGTTAACCCTCGAAACGACCCATTGGAAAACGACCCATTGGAAAACCTATTGGAAAAGGAAGACCAAGAAGTGTGGGAATTTTTAAAAAAATCAAGAATAAGGTGTCAAGATTGTGGGAGAGAAGGAAGGAGTCTCACTTGTAGCTTTCTTGCTTGCACAATGGGGGAATACACACAAGGGTGGAGGCTGAAAACAGTTTTCCTCTTCTTAATTTGTGTAAGCCAAAAGAACACTCATACAAAGAAATAGAAGAACCCTATATATGGGTCTCAAACCAAACTCAACTAACTAAGTTGGCATACTAACTGAGCCATGAAATAGAGTAGATAAGGATAGCTATCATGTAGCTATTATTCATGGGCGGTGTACCAACCGCATCTACAACTAACACATCGGTGACATAAATGCACAACGGTCACCCTGGCATATCACGAGTGGAGCTCGATATCTCAACACTCCCCCTCGAGCTCAATCCCAATTCCTGCACACCAAGTAGGTCTCTGAACTTGCACAGCTTCTCTGCGCCCAATGCCTTTGTGAATATGTCAGCTACCTGATCCTCTGTGCTGACATAAACTAGATCAATAAGACCTAGTAAAACCCTCTCCCACACATAGTGATAATGCACCTCAATGTGCTTTGTTCTAGCATGATAGACTGGGTTATTTGCCAAGTGTGTTCTACTCATGTTGTCACAATAAATGACAACTGGCCCATCTGTAGGAGGCTGATGCATATCATAAAGTAGCTTATGCAACCAAGCTACCTCACATGCAGCCATTGTTGCGCCCCTGTACTCAGTCTCTGTGCTCGACAAGGCAACTGTAGGCTGTTTCTTGCTGCTCCAAGTGACTGCAGCACTCCCAAAAGAGAACACATACCCACTGGTAGATCGTCTATCAGAAATACTACCAGCCCAATCAGCATCAGTGTATCCATGCAACTGTATCTGAACCCCAGTCTCATAAAATAGTCCATATTGCAATGTGGACTTCACATATCTGAGTATGCGTCTAGCCGCATCCAAATGCAATTTCCTTGGAGCCTGCATAAACTGACTTACCAATCCAACAGCATAGCTCAAATCTGGCCTGGTAATAGTCATATAAATCAAACTTTCTACTATGCGTCTGTACATAGTAGGGTCTTCCAGAAGCTCACCTGCATCTGCGCTCAGCTTCACATTCTGCTCCAAAGGAACTGAAATAGGCTTATAGCCTGTCATCCCATATTTGGACAGCATGTCCAATCCATACTGCCTCTGCAAGAGCTGTATCCCACTTGGTGATCTAGTCACCTCAATGCCCAAGAAATAACGCAGCTCTCCCAAATCCTTCATCTCAAACTTTTGCTTCAATAGCATTTTCACATGAAGGATATCTTCATCACTGTCACCTATCATAATCAAATCATCAACATAATATATTTCTCTGTTTTTCTCACATAAAGTGAGAAATCTGCCTTGGAAATCTGAAAGCCAATAGTGACAAGATACTGCCCTATCTTGTTAGACCATGCTCTAGGTGCTTGCTTCAAACCATACAAGGCTTTCTTCAACCTGCAAACAAACTCAGGATGAACAGTATGCACATAACCTGGTGGCTACTCCATATAGACCTCTTCTTGCAAATCACCATGCAAGAAGGCATTCTTTGCATCCATCTGATGTAAAGACCATCCCTTTAATGCAGCCATAGCAATGATTGCTCTTACGGTTGCCATCCTTGCAACCGGACTGAATGTTTCTTCATAATCAATGCCATATGTTTGTGCATACCCCTTGACTACTAATCTTGCCTTGTATGTGTTCACAGAACCATGTGCATTGTGCTTCACCTTATAAACCCACTTACAGCTAATTGCATTCTTACCTTTAGGAAAAGGTACCAACTCCCATGTAGCATTTGCTTCCAAGGCATCCATTTCTTCATCCATGGCTTCCTCCCATTTTTCTTTTTCCATGGCTTGCTCAAAAGAAGTGGGTTCTGGTTCCTGTATCACTTTGACCATATATGCATAGTGAATGGCTGTAAATCCATCATATTTCAGCCTATCCACAGGATACCTAGCTCTCGTAGACCTGCGCAAAGTAGTTTCACTCACAGGTGCTCTCAAAACATCCCTGGTCTTCCTTACTCCATGTGTAACAATAGAAGGAATATCCAACTCATCATCAATGCTCTGTTCTGAGCCACTGGATTCACCGTCCACATAAGAGTGGCCTGCATTCACATCAAACATGGGCTGATCAACCTTCTCTTTTCCTTTTCGTGATACATGCATACCACTATCTGCATTGCATTGAGAAGATTCTCCTGATCTCAATTTTCCTGTCCATGGCGAAGAATGTGAACCACTGCTAGAGGACGCTCCAGGTCCACTAATATTTTGTGACTGCTGCTGTGAATTCTGTGCAGCATTACCATTTTGTGCATCTACATCATCAATCACATTTACTGGTTTATACCAGCTACTCATCTCATCAAAAACAACATCTCTGCTCACTGTAAACTTACGAGTAGAAGGGTTATAGCATCTATACCCTTTTTGCTGCAGAGAGTAACCAATAAAGATGCACTTCTCAGCTTTTGGATCCAACTTGGATCTCAACTCATCTGGCATATGTACATAGGCAATGCAACCAAAAATTTTCAAATGAGAAATATCTGGTTTCCTACCAGTATACCTCTCCTCTGGAGTCATCCCATGTATTGCTGGAGTGGGAGTCCTATTCATTATATAAACTACTGTAGCAACTGTTTCAGCCCAGTAAAAATCTGGCAAGTCTTTTTCGTTGAGCATGGCATGAGATACCTCTCCAATATGCCTGTTTTTCCTTTCTGCAACTCCATTTTGTTGTGGGGTATGACTGCATGAATATTGTTGCTTTATGCCATGCTCCTGCAGGAACCTTGCAAACTCATTTGAGAGGTACTCTTCCCCTCCATCTGACCTTAGGCATTTTATTTGCAGGCCTGTTTCTTTTTCAACCATAGCTTTAAGAATTTTGAAATGCCCAAAAACTTCACTTTTCTTTTTCATAAAATACACCCAAACTTTTCTGCTATACTCATCAATAAAACTGACAAAATAATGACAGCCTCCAAGAGATGCAGCTTTAGTAGTCCACACATCAGAGTGGATTAATTCCAATGGCTTCTTACTCTCTTGGACATGTCTAGGAAAGGGTTTCCTTGCCTGTTTTCCAAACTGACAGGCTTCACATACCTTATGCATTTCTGTAACCTTGAATTTTGGCAATCCTGCAACAATATTTTGGGCTTGCATTGATTTAAGTCGCTGTACATTAACATGACCAATGCGTTTATGCCAGATATCAATATCTGCAACTACACCGGTCCCATGTGCAAACATTGCTGCACTCAATTCAGGCATGTCTGCATCCAACGTAAACATTCTGCCCTTCTTCTTTCCTTTTGCTATCAAGAGACCTTTATTTTTCATATCCTCAATAAAGCATCCATGAGGATTAAATCTGACCTGCAAGTCCTGCTCAACCATTTGACCAACAGAAACCAGGTTCTTGGTGATATTCGGGACATGAAATACATCTGACAGGTATTTCTTTTTCCCATCCTGCATAGACAAAGGAATTTTTCCAATCTGCACAATAGGATGTGTAGTATCATCACCAATCTCCACAAATCCTGGTTTTTCCATTTTCCTTGCATCCTCCATCCATTCTGCATGACTTGTCATGTGGTTTGATGCACTTGAGTCAACATACCACACTTCGTTGCTTTCTTCTGCACTTGTCACAGAATTGTTCATGTACTACACCATAAACAAATGCTCATTTTTGTCATCACCCTGTCTACTAGAAGATGCATAGTTCCCTTGTTGCAGTTTTCCATTCATGATGTCATTCTTCTTTTTATAGCAGTCTTTAGCCATATGACCCATTTTACCACAGTAGTAGCATTCAACATTACTGTTTGCATTTTGGCCTCTTTGCCATCCACCACGATCTCTTTGGCTCCCCCTGCCTCTAGAGTTACCATGTCCTCCTCCATAGGACTGGTTTTCTTGAGTTTGCTGCATATTCTGATTTCTACCACGGCCTCCAGATCGGCCTCCTCTACCTCTGCCTCTACCTCTTCCAGCATTTGAGTAGAAGACAGCTTCTTTTGAAGTTCCTCCTGAAGAAGATGCACCACCATTTCTCTGCTCCTCAGAAATTAGAAGAGCAATCAACTCCTCAAAATCAAGAAATCTTTCACGAACTGAAATGGATGTCCGAAACTGTGCATAATCCTTTCCTAGACCATTCAAGGTCACAAAAACTAAATCATCATCTTCCACTGGCGACCCAATGGAAGCAAGTGCATCTGCAATCTTCTTCACCTTCATGTGGTAGTCATTGATACTCATATTTTATCTTTGCACATTATGCAACTCTTGCTTGAGCTGCATTTTCTTGGCTTGCGTATTTGTGCTATACATTTTTGACAAAGTATCCCATGTCTCCTTTGGCGTACTTGCATCCTGAATATGCATAATCATAGAGTCTGAAATGTTGATAGACAGCCAATACATAACTTTCCTGGCTCTCTCATGCCATGCTTTAAATGCATGCATTTGCTGTTGATTGGGAACATCAGGAAGAACTGGTTCTTCTTCATTTCCTGCAACAAATTTCCAATATTCTTTTCCCATAAGGAAATTCGTCATTCTAAACTTCCATGCTTGGAAGTTGTTCTTGTCAAGCTTTTCAGTGACAATCTGTGAGAGAGAATCAGACGCCATTACAGAACACTGCAAAAAGTTCTGTCACTACAAAGAACACAGCTTCAGCCTCACAAGGGCTAATCTGCAAAACTAAGGAAAGTGGTATTTGACCACACAGTCACTTCTTAGTGACGATTTGCATCAATAGGCAACAAGGATGATTCTGTAACTCCCAATGTCTCTGCTTACAAGCATACGATGCAATTTCTACAGTAACTTTTCACCGACCTGTAGAATAGTGGTCGCACAGCATAAAACAAGGCCTTTTCCTGAGTGTGTGCAGAAAACTTCCGCCTCCAAAACAGGCCCCGAAATGGCCTCAAATAAAAAAAACAAGCCCTTTCCCGCAACATATACTGCCCTCTTGCTTCACCGCGAAGGGCGTCTCAACCTGAGACAATGCACTCTTCCAATTTCCGGTTGTGCTACTTACAGAGATCTACTCCCAAAACAGAAAATGAAAGCAACACTGCTCCTCTTACCAGAACACCGCGAGCTTGGCTTGCTTTCTTGAGCTCCTTACCACGAACAAGGCTCTGATACCATGTCAAGATTGTGGGAGAGAAGGAAGGAGTCTCACTTGTAGCTTTCTTGCTTGCACAATGGGGGAATACACACAAGGGTGGAGGCTGAAAACAGTTTTCCTCTTCTTAATTTGTGTAAGCTAAAATAACACTCATACAAAGAAATAGAAGAACCTATATATGGGTCTCAAACCAAACTCAACTAACTAAGGTGGCATACTAACTGAGCCACGAACTAGAGTAGATAAGGATAGCTATCATGTAGCTATTATTCATGGGCGGTGTACCAACCGCATCTACAACTAACACATCGGTGACATAAATGCACAACGGTCGCCCTGGCATATCACGAGTGGAGCTCGATATCTCAACATAAGGTGCCCAAGAAATAAAGTACATTTGTTTGTAAAAGAGCACTAGGCTCCCTCTTGTGCAAGTTGTAAATGAAAAGACATGTGTTAAAGATCCATGAGAATAGGAAAGAATAGAAAAAAGAGTGAAACAGAGGACCAAGGTTTGATGGTTGGTCATGCAAATGGGATGGGTGCCCAAGGGGACAAGGGCACGTATAAAAGTCAAAAAGTGAATGGATAAGCTCATTCTTGGTGTGTTTGCAAACTAGCTCTCTTCTTGTTCTTGCTCTTGCTTCTTTCTTCTACATGAGAGAGATAGAGAGAGGGAGTGTGAGAAAGGGAGAGTGTGAGTGTGAGTGTGTGAGAGTGAGGGACCATCGAGAAGCTCTTCTTCTACTCTCTTATTCTTCTCCTTCTTCTCTTTTCTTTTCTCACTTTGTCAAGCATTTTTGCAAAAGCTGAAAAACCCTAGTCAGGTTTGGTTTTTGTTAGTTTAGTTGTTTGCATGGCAGTTTGTGCTGTCATTTCATAAGTGGATTTCTTATGTTTATTTAGCTTAGGATTTGTTTCTATCGTTTTGTTTGATTTGTTGAGTGTGAAGCTTGATATCCTTGGTCGAGCTTGGTATTTTTTTGGACCGGTTGAAGCTAGAGTTTGCTAGTAGCTGCCAAACATTGTGGAACAAGGTTTGTTTTCTTGCTGAGACTCTTGCACATCATAGAGATTATGGATTCACAGGCACTTCACGTTGCACTTGTTGATGTACTGTACTCAAGAATCATCTCTTGAATTGTTCAAATATTTCTATGCCATGGGTTGGGATTATGCACACTTTGCACCATCCATGAGCACTAGCACACATGAGGCCCACTGTAGCTATATGTAGTAAATCCTAGTTGCATGCGCACATGAGAGAGAACCTGTCATTGAGCACGCACATTTCTTACATGCACAATATTTGGGATATTCATCACCAAGTTAGGAAACTTTGATTGAGTATGTAACGTGGTTAGGTGAGCCAGAGGGTCATGAAGGACACCGCCAATTGTGAGATGGGTTGTTCTTATTTAGCCAACATCTTGAGGACCATCATTTTCTTGAGTGTTTTTGAGAATCTGGGTGGGTAGAGCGTAGTTTGATATCTTTTCTTCCTACCGAGTGTTGAGAGGTGAGGTTAAGAATTTAAATATTGAATGAAATTTTTTGCACTTTTCATGACGCATGAGCACATGTAAATAGGCTAGGCACAATTTCTTTAGTACATACATAATTTTCGTGTGAGCATTGATTGATTGGTCACATATGAAGGATCCTACATTGCACATTTCTCAAATCATGAATGACTGGGCACAAAGTTCATTTCAAAGAGCATATTCTATTGCTAGGACACATTGCATTGAGAAGAAATAGGTACATGAGAAGGTTACAAATCCTAACTGCTATGCTCAAGGGATCCTAGAAGAATATATAAGAAATATAAAGTTGGAAGGTATTGAAGATCTTCCAGTTGAGCTTGACATTGTTATGCGAGCGATGATCGAGAGCAAGCCTCACTTACAACCCGATAACAAGACGTTAAGGAGTGTCGGTTGTGGAAATTTGACTTTGCCGGTTACACAACACAACAAAAACATTTAAATATTTTGACAGATACCACACGAGCCACACACAAAAAACAAAACAATAAACAATGCCTCTTGTAGATCAAAACAATTCAAACACAAATTCGAATAGAGCATCACACAACCACAACACAACAAAAATACCAACAATGCGAAAATAAACCAAATGAAATATATTTTCCAACCTTAACAACCTTGAGCCGACGGTCGGCACCACAAATCCAAATTCTTCAACTTTCAAATTGGCATGACAACAGCTCACTCTAGCATGTGACCCTCCGGTCTCCTCTCCCACAAAATACAATTGTAATCAAGGGGGAAGGCCCTTAAAACTCCTCTTTACCTCCTTATATAGTTGTTTCATCTACACTCACACATTAAGTTTTAGGCTTTTTGCTTTTGCTTTCCAAACAAGCTTTAAAATCTAAAATGTCTTAAACGAAGATAACTCATAAGCTTTAACGCTTTGAGAAGCTTTTCATAAATTTTTTTTTGACTTTTCATTCTTCTCATTGGTCATCCTCACGTCATTGAATTTGCAATGTCGGGATGCCAACAAATCTGTCTGCTATCCGTAATTCCCTGGGGCCTACTCTTTATTATTGTTGACCTTCAACCAGGACATCATTATTGCACGTGCCCTTTGTTGCTGAAGAATTGGTTTAACCACGCCACCATTCCTTCCGTTAAAGTACGCCGTCTAATGCAATGCCACCACATGCAAACCACCTGCAGAATTTGTCTATAAATCGCCATTGTGGTTCGTTAATTAGCAAAACCGTCATGTCAAATGTACTTTCATAAAGGCTCCCTATCCTCATGAACACAATCGCCATCCAAATCTGTCATCTTTTCTGTTATTGCATGTGTCTTCAATCAAGTCTCTACATGGGCCCCATCTTCAGCAACACCGCCATATTAGCTCGTCATTTTTTCTAATGTTCCCCTGCTGCTCCTCGCATCATAAAAATACTGAATCTCTGCTTCCTTTGCCATTTTCACTGCAGTAATGCTAGTTGCCAAATCTTTTGATGGTGACACCTTGATTAATGTCAAGCCACTTATTAATAGGCCGTCATCTTGCTTGTTGTAATCACCAAATATTGCTTGCAATGTTTTCGTATTTATTGCGATGCCTGCGTTTTAGTCTTTCAGAATGTTGCCACCTAGCTTGGCCGTAATGGTCATCTTCTTTGCAAAAAAACATGCCATTATATTGTATTTTAAAATGCTAACATTCTTCCTTGCACTATGGATTATGCCATCTTGTCTGCGTGTTTCGTGTCTCAGCGAACCTCTACATTATCACAACAAACTCTAGACTACTTACTATATAGAAAGTTCACACTATAACTAGGAAGAATAGCAACCAAACTAGGAAGAATGTAGAATTTTCTAGTTATAACTAGATAATTTTGTCATCACGAATCTCTTCTAACTAGTAAATCCCTTTTTCTAGATAGTATCTAGAAAGTTGAAGCCTTATCTAGTAACAGTATCTAGTAAGTTATTGTATATGTAGTAACAATATCAACATAACTAGGAAATTTTTGTTTTCACTAGTCATAACTAGCAAGTACTATCATCTAAAATATTAGTTTATTTGAAATTTACATTTGTATATTACTCACTTATGAGCTAAGCTTTCGATTCCACACTTATGGCTATACTCACCAGTTTGTGTAGCCTATGCTTAGTCTAGCCTATCCATAGCTTATATCTAGCCTAGCTTATACATTAGGCTTAGGATAAGCACATGCTAGGTTAGGCATTGGCTCGATAATATAAAGTAGGAACATTATATGCTATGCATAAGAATACAACTTATATCTGGCATTTTCTAGGCACAAGGTAACCATAGAATAGAATAGGGTTGTGTTAGGTGTTGGCTCCTAGCATATGCTTACCATATAGAATATCTAATAAAGTCATGCTTATATAGTCATGTTAAGTAATATACATCACAATTGATAGGCCTAACCATCAACCATGTAGTCAATCTCAAATAAGACAATGTCGATACACACTTGTAATGGATATGTTTGTATGCATCCAAAATGTACATGTGCTATAAGATACATTTGTGCATTTTGATAACTTTTAATACTTACTCACATAGCACAAATAGTTTACGCATCCATAAATAAAATATCATTTTTAACAATATAAATATTTCCTTGTCACATTAAAACAAAGAAGAATCTCATTCAATTCAACTCAATGCCATGACTCTAAATCTTGAAATTCCCCTCAAATCCCCCTGAAGTGTGGGATATACCTAGCATCCATACAAGCACAAATAGTTATTAAAAGCTATTTGAGCCCCTTACAAACAAGGAGCATATCCATCCATTAGCACAATAGAAACAGTTCAAATTGTAATAGCCTTTTCCTTAAATGAAAGACATAGAACCTCTTGAGTATGCGGAAACTTGAAGAGGGGATCTCTCAATAGATAGTCATGGCACATGGTCTATTAACTAGGGTAGTTGTATTAAGTTCATTAAAAAAGCAACATTTCCTACCAACATGTGGCATATACTCCCACTTTCATGCATGTAGCATATTCAGGGGGTGAACAAGGAGTAAGAGATGATGGAACACATAGCACTAACATAAAGCAATAGAAGCAAGACAGTGGGATGGAGATGGATTATGCTAACATTGCTATTACTAGCATAAACATGGAAGAGCTAGAGAAGAAGATGTGGGGTGACCAAAAATGTTTCAATGAGAATTAAAAGAGAGTCACAATAGAATTTGGGGAGCAAATGCTATGTGCATGAGTGGTATCCTTGTTGCCATGCATTTGGCAAAGCAATGCTAAGTATTCTTTATGCAACATGTACATGTATTTTAAGGGAAGGTCCCCCTTGAGGATGAGTTTGCTAGATTGTTTTGGCTCACCTATAGATCAAAGTGGTGTTCACATTGTTTTGCTTGCCATTAGACTTCTTTTGGGTCTTGCTTTCATCTAAAGCAAAAAGAGATTGGGTTTTGGGTTCACTTGTTTGGCTTAAAGCGAGCCTTAATTACATGCTTCCATGGCATCATGATTTTATTCCTGAGGAGGTCTTGCAAATTGAATGCCCAATATGGGCTAGTTTTCATGGACTTCCTACTTTGCTAGATGGAGAAGTAATGTGCTAGTAGAAGTGCTAGGTAGAGCGCTTTATGTTCTTACAATAATATTAACTAATGGAGCAAGTGACTCTTGTACTTTGGGATAAGAGGAAGAAGATCCTTGACATGCTCCAAATTTTTGATCCTAATGGGAGCTGTTGGTCGATGCCAAATTCTCCCTCTTCTTGGATACGTGCTTGAAATGCAAAGAAGATGGGTGCTTTGCAAAGGAATGCCCAAAAAGGAATTGAAATAAGAAGAAGCAAAGGAAAAAATTGTGGAGATAAGGAAGAACTTCAAAAGAAGCAAAAAGGAAAAAATATAGGTTGAGAAGGGTAAATTCAAGGAAACAAACAAGCCTCAAAAGGAGGAACCTAAGTAGAAACCTAATTATCAGTCGTGATCCTAGAGATGCTGAAGTTAAAGTGGGATGGGAACAAATAATTTCAACCACCAAATTCTTTGAAGTCTAATGGAGGTAAGAAATAAAAAATTTCCCTTTAAAAGATTCTTGCAAATGTTTTGTTGACAAGGCTATTTTGCTATTTTGGATTATGGAGGTTCGAACAAAGATATAATGTTAATTAGTTGGCTCACTATGATTTCTTAGAATGTGAGGTTCCTAGGAATTCCATCCAAGAAGGATGTGTTTAGTAGGAGAAATAAATGGAAGCCCCTCTCTTTCAACATCTCCTTTCTAGAAAGGGAAGGATTCGACTTATAGCTGAAGGATGCTTGGAAACAAACCAACAATCCAATGTCTAATCCAACGTAGAACTAGATGAGATCCATTGCTATCATAACTGAGATTACCAATATTTATGGCAAAGATCAAGATTGACTTCAAAGAGGGTTGCATGTTAGTAGCTAGCAATGCAGTGAGTATATTATTATGACTTTTTCTAAGTGTTCTAGTAATGGGATGTTTTATCAAATTCTCAAAGAAGTGGAGCATTACATGGAGGATTTTGCCAAAACATAAAGATGAAGTTGCCAAAATTTAGTCTAAGGGAAATGGTATCTTATGGGACTGGTTCTTCGACCAATTAATTTTATGAATTGATGAAGCAAAAGAATCAACAAGAGTTTATCACTATTATAGATGATGGAGGAGGAATCGTGGAATTTATGTAGGGATCTTTCATCCTCTTTGGAATGTATTTGTAAATGGTCTATGCTTAGGTCCATTTGAGGTAAATATGTCGATGCCAAAGGGTGTCCCATTGTCCCATTACTCTTTGCTACCATAATCACCAACCCTTTGCTTAGGAATTTGTATTTGAAGGTGCAACATGGAGTAAGCAAGGGGCTTCCTATACCATTAAGAAGACACTTGGTCTCCCAAATCTTTGCCAACAATAACTTACCAATATTGTGCTAGTAGAGAGGCAACTAGTAGATGTATTTGATGAAAGTGTATGAAAGATTTCTAGAGCTATCTAGGGTTGTGACTAATGTGAGAAAAAGCAAGCTTATTTATCTAAGATTGAATGAGTTAGAAAAGTTGCTAAGGGATCTAGGCTTCCAAGTAGCAAAATTGGAGCTATAGTTGCTTGATTCTAAAGAATTTGGGTATTTTCAAGATTTTTCGCATCAGACCTTGATTACTGAGCATATGATAGAGGAATTTATTTGATTATCTTGTACATTATGTATGTTGTGAGTCAAGTAACATGCAACAGTGAGACCAAAAATACATGCACAGGAAAGGCCTAATTTTGGCATCATGAATCCAGTGAGATTAATGAAGGTTGAAGATCCATAGTCTAGATTATCATATAAGACACTAGAAGTGAAGTAGGACTCTTGTTTCACCGTGGAATATGCCTCCTGGCATCAATGATCCTAATGGGATTGAGTTGCTAGTCAATGTAGAATTCTCTCTCTTCTTGGTTACATGCTTTATATGCAAAGAACATGGGTGCTTTGCAAAGGAATGGAGCTAAGAAGCGCCCAAGGAGAAAAGAGTGAAGATAAGGAAGAACTTCATGCAACATAGTCACAAAAGAAGTAAAAAGAAAAAAGCTCATAGATTGAGAAGGGTAAATCCAAGAAAATAAACAACCCTCAAAAGGAGGAACCCAAATCCTAGATATGTCAAAGTTAAAGCAAGATGGAAACAAAGAAATTCAACCACCAAAGTCTTCGGCATCTAATGGAGGTGAGAAAGAAAAGCTTTCCCTTTAAAAGCTTGCTTGCAAATGTTTCGTTGACAATACTATTTTTCTATTTAGGATTATGGAGGCTCAAACAAAGATACAATGTTAATTAGTTGGCTCTCTATGATCTCTCATATTGTGAGGTTCCTAGGAAGTCCATCTAAGACGGATCGGTTTAGTTGGAGAAAGAAATGGAAGCCAGTCTCTATTTAGGTTCAACGCCTCCTCTCTAGAAAGGGAAGGATTCAACCCATAATTGAAGGATGCTTGGAATAATATGATAAGGTCTTAAGTTCTTATCTACAAAGTAAAAAAACATGGTAAATTGCAAAGCACTCGACAGATAAAAAACTCCATAACTTGGAAGTTAGCTTAATACTCTTTAAGTGATAGTCATTAAGTTGAATTTTTTTGCATCTGCTTTGTAAAGTTGTTTTTATGGGCTAACTTGGAAGTTACCTAAGTGCCCTTTTAGTTCTCTCCATTGGAGTAAGGGGGCCCGAGTTTGTGACTTGTATTGGTTCCCCCACAGCCTCTAACTCTTGCAATAAGAATTGAGTGAATTACTTTCACACAACTTTTCAAATCATAAGTGAGGTTGGAAAAACTAAATCCTAACATGCAAATTATCTATATCTTTTTCTATCAAAATAGCTTGAAGAAATTTTAGTAAATGACTAAAGCATGTGTACAATTCTAGATCACTAGGAGGAGACTTAGCCTCATTGCATAAATTCATGTAATGCATTGTTCACCACATTGTCCTCTCAACATAGTCCCCTGGCATAGTCCTTTGAGCTTGGTTCATACAGGCTATCTAGTACACTCCTCAACCTATCCTCTTGAGAAGCTTGGTACAAGTAGGTTGTGTGGTAATCCTCTTGAGAAGCTTTGGTACAAGCAAGTTGTTTTGGGCTTCAACAGGCATCCATCTTAAGTAGTAGCTATGCCCTAGACTCTCATGTCAATAAGCATATTAGACTCTGTTAGCTAGGCCTCTCCAAGGAGCAGCTCATGGAACTTTTACAAGAAGTAGCCATGGATCATGCCGATATCCTGCAGGAGATCAAAGACCTCGCTGACAAAGACCCCTCGCACCGGAAATTGTTCGTCCATGGCCTCGGCTGGGAGACCTCCTCCGAGACTCTCAAGGTGGCCTTCGCTCCCTACGGTGACATCGACAAATGCCTTGTCATCACCGACAAGAAAACTGGCAAAGGAAAGGGCTATGGCTTTGTCACATTTAAGCATAGGGACAGCGCGTAGCGCACGCTCAAGGAGCCTAGCAAGAAGATCGATGGCGGCAAATGTGTCTGTCAGTTTGCATCCGCAGGGCCTTCGTCCACTCAATTGCAACTTGCACAGGCAACATCTACCAGTGCGCATAAGATTTATGTGGCGAATGTCCCCCGTGACATGCCAGCTGAGAAGCTCCTGGCCGCGTTCTCCAAGTACGGAGAAATTGAAGAAGGTCCTCTAAGGTTTGATAAGCAGACAGGTAAGTCAAAAGGATATGCTTTGTTTATTTACAAGTCAGCAGAGTCTGTTAAGCGTGCTCTAGAAGAGCCTACGAAGACTGTGGAAGGACACCAGATGACTTGTAAGCTTGCAGAAGGGCAAAAGCAGAAAGCTGCTGCTGTAGATAATCAGATGCAGGGTGAGCCCTGGGGGCGTTGAGATTACATCTTCAGCTATGTAAAAACCTTCCAGGGATAGGGACATCCAGATAGCCTAAAGTCAAAGATCTAAGATCCAAGTGCATTGTCATATCAAGGGCTTTGGCCTTATCAGGGTTAGTTAGTGACAACAGAAGCAGTTGGATGCAAGAGTAAATGCAAATACATTATTGATTTTGGCAGCTGAATTTTTAAAGATTATGTCGGCTATGTCATTTGTATTCAATCTAGGGTATAAGGTGAGCCTGCCATGATGGGAGATGCCATGAGTTCCATCCTATTATTAAATCTCTTAGATTATTTTGTCTGGCACTTGAAGTGGTAGTCACATTGGACACTTCAGTTTTTAAGTCGGTTTAGGCATTTTGGGCTGCAACAGGGCCAGTCCCAATAGAGGCAAGAGCCACAACAGCAGATATTAGTAAGCTACATGATTGAGAGGATTCAGTTAGATGCAGTTAGATTGTTGTAGGTTTAAGTTGGTTGGGCATCGGTATTGTATATCATTCTTTAATGATTCTTGTAGATTATTTAGTAAGGTAGGTGAAATGATGGTTTTTTTGCACGCAGTTTGTTTTGTATTTTTCACTCTGGACTCAAATCGGACCTATGTTCTTGCAAAAATTGTTCTGCTTATTGAGCTATGTTAATATAAGTGAGCTTTTGGTGTGAACTCGATGGAGAAGGTAGGCATCTAGTGGGCAGCATCATATCATGACGTGGGATACATTTTACTTCTATTTTTAATCTCCTTTGGTCATAAGAGAATTTGCATACTATGGACTTGGGTGTACTCTTGTTTGGCATAATGGAGTACCTAGATGGGTTGATTGTTTAGGATTTTTGGATTGCATTAGTTTTTATGGGTGCTGAGTTGGTGGGTTGGCACAGCATAGTCTGGAAGTGCAAGGACAATAGTTGAGCGCCCAAGCACAAGGGCCACCTAGAAGAACATCCCCAGGCGCAACAAGAGGCCAGGACACTCTAATGTCTGGCAAGCCCTTGGTCAACTCACATTTGGGGATATCCTGAAATACTTGTAAGCTTCTTTGATGCACTACTGTTGCATTTTATGATCCCTGTAGTGCATTATGACAATTTTGAAGAGCCCCTCTCATGCATTTTTCTAGGACACTCTGATGTCTGGCAAGCCCTTGGTCAACTCACATTTGGGGATATCCTGAAATACTTGTAAGCTTCTTCGATGCACTCTAGAACCAGCAACTGGTGATTGGAATAACAATCTTCATGTATATGATCTATAGTCCGTTTTGATTGTAAACTTCAAGGTAAACAATGGTTGATCAAATGTGTTTATTTTTTCAGTAAGCATCATAGTTAGACTTAAAGGTGCTATGAAGACACTACTTAAAAACATTATTTGACAGATGGTTGGTGATATTGTACTGGAACTTGTGGTAATACTTGGCATGAAGCCCATGATGCAGGGATTCTTACTCTGAGCTTTGGAGTTGTGGTCCTCATGGGTGCTAACATTAATGCCATTCAAATTCCCCTTTTGGAATTTGGTGGTAGAGACTGTTTTGTACATATATATGATGTTTGCAGCTATTGTGACTTGTACATTCATAGTCTATCATTCCTTTGTTAACATGGTGGTCATTTAATTCACTTTCAAAGTTCATGTTTTGGAGGTAGATATATTTTCTGTCTTATGCTATTGAAGAGTTTGTCTTATAGAGTACTTCTTTGAGCACGCTTGATTTTTGAATTTAGGAACTTTGATGTCATCGAGACATGAGATGGTCATTCAGCTTCAATCAGCGCAGCCAAATTTGCTTGTGGTGGTTTCAATTTGCTGAGCCCTAGTGCGGACAAGTATGGGCTTCCTCCTAAAGTCATGGTTTTTACTTTGAATTTTTAGATTCTCAAGTCTATTTTGTTTTGGCTCAACTGTAAAACCACTTACCTGTAGATCAGTGGTGTTTTGCAACATAGAGGCAACAACAATGGGCATCAAGAGTACACATTATTATCAAGAAATGGCTTCTCGTGGCATAGTTTATGATATGGATATTGATCCATACAACAAGATAGCAGTAACTGTTGGATAGGTTGGAAGTTCTTTTCATGGAAGGTTACCATAAGTTTTATATTGAAACATGATTGGCTAATATGTTACGTTATTTGTCTTGTATGGTTTCAGGATAAGAAGCTGAATATGTTCAATCTTGCTAGTGGGAAGCCTGTAAGATGCTTCAAACCAGAAGGAGAAGTTGGTGAGCCCATAAAAGTATGAACAATGAATTCCTTGTTTTCACTTGCTCAATTTACTGTCAGATGGTGTAAAGAACAGGGCAAAAAAGGTATGTGTGTTTTGATGTTTTACAAATGGTGCATAAGATCAAATTGATGTTGTTTTTACAAGGATTTCTACTCTCTTCAAATAAGAAAGCTCAATATAATAAGGATTGAACCTTGTTCTTCTTAAGGTTGACCACTTGAAGATAATTGGCAAAGCCACATCTCTTTATATCCCACTTTTTCTGTCTGTAGATTTGCTACTTTTGATCTTTAAGACATTGGGTTTGTGTACAATATTTGTCATCATAGTTTCCGATGTCTTTTGCCCCTTTCTGTGGTAGGTTCTCATTGATCCTAGTGGGTCATAAGTAGTTTGATCACATTCTTATAAGAGCATGCACATGTATGACATATCAGATGGAAGCATTTTATCCCTGGGGCAAGGTCATGCTGAAGTAATAACAGGGATAGCTTTCATGCCTGATTGCAAGCGGCTAATATTGATAAGTTTAAGGTGGCCTTTAGAGTTGTATATATGCTGACCTTGGCTTCTTTACTATAACTTTTTCACTTGGTGATGCTAATTTATGGTTTTCAAAGAGTTCAATGGAGAGAGTTGCATATTTGTTTGGAGGCTTCCTAATCTTCTAACTAAGATGATGTGGAAGTGTTGTAGTTCTGACTCAAAAGGGCAACCAAACAGGCCAAGGTTGCAGAGACCATTCTAGAAAATGATGAGGGTGAATTAGAAGATTTAAGTTTTTGTTCTTTTGAATCAATATGGGAGGCCAAAGTTTGTAGTGCAACATGTTTTTGAAATACTGACATCAACATATACGTTAATAGGAATAAATATGGAAACTCCAGCTGAATTTTTATGATGCCTTTGGTGCCTAAGAAAACATCTTGCTTCAGCTAGATTTCCATATGATGGTTTAGTTTGCCTCTGGGATTTCAAGTCTGCAACATTGATAGCCAAAGTCAGAGCAACAACTATATCCATGCCAAAAAGTGGGATTCATGTTGCTTCAGATGGAAATTTTTTTGTTACAGCAGGTTCTAATCACTTGAAACATTGGACTATCAGGTCAAATGCAGGACATCAATGATCTGGAATAGGCTCAGGTCTTGTCCTAGATGGGGGAAATGTTCATCTTGGTAGTCTGTGTGAAAATTCTTTTGCGGTAGTAACATCTTGAGAAGATTCACGAGATGGAGATGTCCAACCGGTTTATGCCTTGACTTGCACAGGCATGCCCAAGTAGGCTTTAACCAACTTTTTCTATTTGGCACTTTTCTCAATTCTGCTACTAATTTAGTATAATTAGTGAATTGAGGATTGTGGTTGACACATATGATGTTCAACAGGAATAGTATGCCTTCTACATTGTGAACTTGCATTGAAAAATTGGGTTAATCTTAAGGTATCCTCTGATATGCAAGCAAGGATCTCTATGTGGTTGCCTATCTGCAAACATAAACAACAGTTTCAGCTACTTGTTGCAGGTTCAACAAGGCCATGGTTTAGCCATTTCAAATTTGCACATTGCTTTTGCATGCAATGATGGTATTGTGCAGATTTTCATGCTTGAGTCTCTTGCATTTACTGCAACTTTTCCTTGACCAGCGCCATTTGGATTCCATGACTTGACAGATACACACACATGCTCCTGAGTCCTACCTTGCCACACATAATGTAAATGGGATCTCATATCCTGATGCTGTTGCTTGTCAATTTGCAACATCGCACAAGCTTGGTAAGTTTTATTTTGAGATAGCATTAGTGAGTCCTTACATTGAGAAGAAACTTAAAGCTGTTAGGTGTATAGTGCTTCATTTTTTATAATACATTAGTCAGGTTTCTCTTCAATCACTATTTTTACATCAAATATTTTGGTTCTTCCAGTTGTTGTATATGTTGATCATAGTTTCTTTGTTTGGGATATTGAGAACTTTTCAAAGGTCAGGACCTCTATTCCAGTATTGTTCAGGCTTATGCTTCTTAGAAGTTGTTAAGTTCTCTATTGAGTGGAAGATTAATGGTATCTGTAGCCTCTTTAACACTATCTCTTTTGTGACCTTGGGAGGGTTTGTAGTGCTATTAAAGAACTTGTAAGTAACAACTTAAAAATTCTTGGGACATCAGAGGATATATTTGAATGCATTGCATGTATCCTCTTTGTCATAGGTTAGATTTGCATGATACATAGCATGTATCACTTCTCTATTGCTGAAGTATTTTTGAAAAAGGCCATGGTAGTTATGCATCATAGTTCAAAAGAATCATACTCTATCCTCTGATATGGTCATGTGGGGAATCTCCCCTAGCACACTCTACCCCCCTCCCTTGTTGCTTATAAGCACATATCCCACTCATGTGCTAATGAGTCACCTCCTTCCTTGAAGGAAACAGGGAGTGGAAAGGAATCACCTCATATTTAGACCTAGTCCCACCCTCCCGATTGATCAATGCCAAGTTTGGATTAGTTTTGGGTTGCATGAAAGTGTATCTTCCATGTTGGGTTGTTTTTCACCCATTTTGGGTTGTTTGGGGGCAAATCTGAAGGATAACTTAGTTGTGAGTAAGGGATAGGTGCTGAAGCTCTAGGATAGCAGGGCAACTTGATGTTGAGCAGATTCTAGGGCTGCAAATGACAGGATGCCCTAAAAACAAGGTTATTGACAAGTGTTGGTGCAGAAATGAGGGTTTCAGACAATAGAACCCTAATAACCAGCAAGTGACCTTATTTTTTATCTTTGAAACAATAGAGGTTGCTGTTACAACACTTTCTTGGTAGCATATTGAATTTCTCTCTCTCCTCTACTATGTTCTGCCTCATCTTAGCAAATCTGAAGATATTCAACATTGTTTTGCTGAAATCAGGCCTTATTACTACTGTAAGTAGGGTTTTTCTGTTGTCTCAAGAAGTGCACCATTGAATATTGGCCATTCTCAGTTTTGCTCACCTGTTTGAAGGTGGACAACTCTTATATGCTCTTGGAGGTTTGGCAACAATGATGGGTCAGGGGCTTCTTTTGCTTGGCTGGCAAGCATTGGAGAAATATAATCTTCAAGTTGCACTTAGTGTACAGTGACTCATGGTGCAAAAACAAGTTATAATAAAAGATATAGTCATTGGAAGATTAAGCCTAGATAATGTTAATGTAGTAGAATAGGGACAATTTGGATTTCACATTATAGTTTGCTACTTAATTGGCAAAAATTCTATTATTCACTTTTACTTTATTAAAATCACTTTTTAAATAAAGTATTTTTCTATTATTATTTATATAAAAATATTAAAATGACATTCTATGAGATTTGATTATGTCATTATATGCCTCCTATATGCTAAGTTTATATGATAAAGTTACTACATAAATGCGATATGTTATAATTTCTTATATGGTAACTTTTTCGATGAAGTTACTATATAGATAATGTCTATTTCTGAAGTTACTATATAGTAATTTTTTTAATAAAGTTACTATATAGATAGTTATGATAATAAACTTCCTATATAGTAAGTTAACCAAAAAAAGCTTTCTATATGGTAAGTTAACTAGAAAAATGTTTCTATATTGGATACTATGTTTCTAGATTGGCAATCTAGTAAAGTTTGATTTTTCCTATATTAGACTCTTTCTAGTTATGTGGAAATCTAACTAGCAAATTCTCTTTTTTTTCCTATATAGTAAGTGGTTTAGAGTTTCTTGTGTATCTGAACGCCAGATCTATTTGCGATCAATACTATAAGCCATCCAGTCATTAATCAATGTTATTCGTATTGTTAGCATATATTGTGAAATGCCATTTTGTCTATGACCTGCCACATTGCCAAGACCAATCAGATCGCCATCCTCAATCCGTCATCTTTGAGTCAACGATCCCATAGGATTTTCTATTATTTCTATTAATAATGCCTTCGTCAAATCCCCTCCATGGATATATATTCCTTCAAATGATTTTTTCAGTTCTACTTCGTGAAAACAGTGATTGTCTTCTTCTACTCTATCCAAGCCATTGACCATAGAAATAGTCACTAGGACCTCTCTCCTCACTCACAGGAACTACAACTTCATCAAACTTTTCGTGTCAAATTTGTAGAGGTGCTTTTGTTCTAACGAATCTTAAGCCTATCTTGCTATTCTCAAGAAGCATATCTTCATCATTTTGAAATAATACACCGTGCTCAATCAAACATGATTAGAGAAGACATGAAACCTAAAATCCATGCTATGCAACCATTCAAGCGATGGTACACACAAAAATAATGTATGCATTGAAGAAATTGTGCGTAGGCTATCTGTAATGCTAGTGCATTATGAATTATGCAAACAAAATTTCTTGATTTTTTAAATCCTTAGCCTCACCTCTCAACTCTTAGCAAGAAAATATGTTATACTTTGCTCCACCCAAATTCTCACAAACACTCAAGAAAACGATGGTCCTCAAGATGTTGACCAGATGTGAACAAATCATCTCACAATTGGTGGTGTCCTTCATGACCCTCTAACTCACCCAACCACCTTACACACTCATGGAGAGGTTCCTAACTTGTGATGATCATCCCAAATATCGTGCATGCAAGAAATGTGTATGCTTAATGACAGGTGCACTCTCATGTGGGCGTGCATCTATGATTTACTACATATAGCTGCAACGGGCCTCATGCCGTGCAAGTAGTCAACGATGGTGCAAAACGTGCATAATTTCAACCCGTGGCATGGAGGTCTTTGAATAATTCACGAGACACCCCCCGAGTGCAATGCATCAACAAGTGCAAGTTGAAGTGCTCGTGAACCCATCACCCCCCTCATGTACAAGAGACTCAGCACGAAAACATACCATGTTCCACAATGTCCGGTAGCTTCTAGCAAACTTCACATTCAACCTGTTCAAACAAATACCAAGCTCGACCAAGGCTATGAAGTTTCACACTCAACAAATCAACAAATGACACAAACAAATCCTAAGCTAGACAAACACAAGAAATCCAATTACAAAACAACAAAATAAACAGTCACGCAAACAACTAAGCTAGAAAATATCAAACCTAACTACACTTTGACTAGGGGTTTTTCAGTTTTCAAAAAATTGCTTAACATAATTAGTCTTTCCCCTAGTCTACAAACATTCATGTGTAGCAGTTGTTCTCATAAAACGATGCAACATTCTTGAGCCAATCAAAAATCAAATCCAACTCTCCATCTTTGAGTTCTTCAAACATAGAAATCAAATAAAACCATAACATACCATTCTCAGACAACTTCTCGATTAACACACAAAATTATTCCATAAATTTCTCTTTAAAATTCTCAAAATTTTCAAATCCAAAGTTCTCAAAACAACTCACATTGTCAAAGAAAAACATCTCAACACCCACAACGAAAATCCACATACCCTTCCCATCCTCCCATAAGAAAATTATGACAAAGATAGGGTTTTGAAACAAGGTTTGAACTCTCTTTATGTTGCTAAAATCAAACTCATCCACAAAGATTGCAAACATCTCAAGAAAAACTAGAACATCATCTCCCATCATCACAAGATATCCAAAGACACCATGATCCACATCAAATAAAACCTCCTCAAGGCAATCATCCAAAGAATGATACTTCATCTCTTCAAAAAAAGAAACACAACAAACAATCTTTCCTACATCATTGTCCAAACAATGTGATAAGACTTTCCACAAAAATCACATACATACACCTTAGCCAACATATTAAGATCATTATCCTCATTCAAACACCTAATTGTAAAAAATTCTTCAACTGCAACCTCACAAGTTTCTTCACACTCTTTACCCTTAGTGTTGGATCTCTCTTCTCTCAATTTGTTAATCCTTTCCAAAGCCTTATCCAAATTTCCTCTCACATCCTCATTTCTGCCACATTTAGAGTCATCAAAACCCTAGTCAGAATCTTCACAAATATCATCACAAGCTTTAGGAGAGCTCAACGAAACCACAAGACTATCAGATGATGTTTGCTCTTCGACATTGTACCCTAAACTTACCAAACAATTATCCACGTAACTATCAAGAAGCATGAAGTTAGGTCTACTCAAAACAACATCAGCACAAACAAAAGCCTCTGCAAGGCTAATCAAACCATCAACAAACAACTCAAAAGACTCATCAGAGTCAACAACACTAACACTAAAATCACAACAAGAGTAAGAACCCTCAACCTCATTGATCAACAAACTCACAATAATTCTCAACAAACTCATCAGGCCACAAATTCAAACCCTCAACTTCATCTTGAAATCGAGCAGTTTCTAAGCCCTCCCCTTCATAGTCTTCCTGGAAAACTAAAAAATTCATCCTCAATTATCTCTTCATCTCTCTCAAAACTCACTATTAAACTCAACTGCAACAGTTGACACCTCCCAACCAGAATCACTATCTGAACTCTCATCCTCACTATCATCTTCCTTAGATGAGCTATCACTCTCTTTTTCATTTTCTTCTTCAGAATCTTCTTCATTCACAAGTTCCTTTCTTGAAGACATGTGAAACTTCTTTGGTACTCCCCTTCAATCATAAATTGTTATTATCCCTTTTTCCCAATCTTGAATTGATCTTGCTTTCCTAAGCCAAGGTCTACCCAATATGAGCAAAAAAGCTCCCAACCCTGCTCGCATAACATGACAATCAATTTTCATAGAAACTCCGTAAACCTTCACTTCCAAATTCTAAATCATACCTAAGCACCTCACTTTAGCATGATTAGCAAGCCTAGTTCGAAATTTAGACCCTTCAATGATTCAAAGTCCAAATTGCTCAACACGAGCCTGAGTAATCATACTAATTTCCGCTCCTCCATCAAATATATGCTTCTCCTATGTTCTGATTCTTATACCAAGCATCAACAATGGGATAAATATCATGCAATTCTTCAACACTCAAAACTCTCACTGTTCCTTTCTTTTTTTCCTTATACTTCGAATTCACTGATTTCTTCCACTGTCCCCTCATCTTAGGGCACAACTCCATCAACTAGGCAAAAGATATATCATCTTTCTTACCTATCATATCCTTTTTTAGGTCATAATCAGTCTCGCCTTCCCCCAAAGGAATGTCAACAATATGATAATGTTTCATAGGCACTCTCGATTTATTTTCCTCTCTCTTTTCTTTCTTCTCTCATGTCTTTGTTTTCCTTCCTCTTTCCTCACCAGCCTTACTAGTTTCAGGTTAATCTCTCTTAGCATCTTTTCTTCTTTAAATTGCATGCATTACATCAACAGTTATATTTTCCACATTTTGATTTTCTAAAAGAATACAAATAATATCACTTTTTCCTTTCTCTTCTTCAGTCAACCTAGGTTCTTGTGAGGTAGAATCATTTTTCATTTATATCTGAAAATCATTATGTCTGTTAGGAAAATTTTGAGGTAAAGGATACATATCCCCTCCTGCTATAGGTGGATAAGGACAATTCATACTCACATGACCTAACTCTCCACAAGAAACACGTGTCATCATCGGTCTACGAAAATATCCTCTACCATTTGCTCCTCTCCCAATTCCTCAATTTTCCTAATTAGTTTTTCCTATAGGTCCTCCACTTCCTTTTCCCAAAGGTCTTCCTCTCATGGCTCCTAATCTCATATTTTGTAATTGGCCAAACAATTGATCCTCAATCTCTAGTGCTAATTGGGCATTTTGTCTCATTAACATTTGAAAGTTTTTTCCTTGCCAATTTTTGTCTCTATTTTCTATAGGTGTTCTAATGATTCTCTTTTTTTAATTTTTTCAAATTTTCTCTTCTTTTCTAAAGCAATCATCACAGCTTCTTCAAAAGTACTAGGTTCCTTAATTTCCAACTTTTTCCTTGTTAGCTATATATAGTTTGTCTATATATAGTGCCCCAGGTCCCCTATATTAATATAATGGTAGGCCTATATAGAGCTGTCGGTTTTTCCCTTGAGCCCCCAAGGGTTTTTTCATCCATAGTAAGGGACCTTTATTTGAACGGGGGTGTTAGCTATATATGGTCTGTCTATATATAGTGCCCCAGGTCCCCTCTACATATTCCTATCATGTGTGCTCAGTTGACACACTTCTGGGATTCCACTTTCGGTGTCTCGTGTCTCTCTTCACCTCTCTCTTCCTCCGTTCCTCGTCTCCCTCACGCACTTTTCAACAGTCCTCACCTCTCCCTACAATTTTTCAACAAAATGTTTGATTTTCAACATTTCCAGGGCTCTCTCTCCTGGGCCTAATGATACATTCCATCGATCCCAAAGTCTAGTGTTTTGCATGGCAAAAAATTCTATGGTCTAGTCTTCTTTCTTCTTGCAAGTTTCTATTTTTCTCCAAAGATCCTCGAAAGTCTTTGTTTCCTTAAAACGGTCAAGGAACGCCTGCTTAGTTGCTTCATATTCCATAGGAACAAGAGGATTTCTCAATCCAAGGGTCTTTTCATAATCTTCAAACCAATTGCGACCTTCTTCCAACAATTGAAATTTCAGAATTTGGAGTTTTAGGGTTGATTTATTTATTGATTGGATAATACATTCAAGCTCCAATTTTTTAACGAATTGCTGAGGATCCTTTCCCTTCTTACCATAACATTCACGAAAAGAACTAGCCATTGGAAAACACTCACAAACAAGAACTCAATCCACAAATCACGCACAAAGTCAAATTTTTTTGGCACTCCTCAGTGGGGGCACCAAAAAAGGGATGTTACATGAGCGGTGATCAAGAGCAAGCCTCACTCACCACTCGATAACGAGACATTAAGGAGTGCTGGCTGAAAAATTTCGACTTTGTCGGATACACAACACAACACAAAAATTTAAATGTTTTGATAGACACTACACGAACCACACATAAAAAACAAAACAATAAACAACGCCTCTTGTAGCTCAAAAAAATTAAAACCCAAATTCGGGTAGAGCATCACACAACCACAAGACAATAGAAATACCAACAATTCAAAAACAAACCAAATGAAATATATTCTTGTAGCTTAACAACCTTGAGCCGATGCTCGGCACCACAAATCCAAATTCTTCAACTTCCAAATTGGCATGACAAGATCTCACTCTAGCATGCGACCCTCCACTCTTCTCTCTCACAAAATAAAACTGTAAATAAGGGGGAAGGCCCTTAAGACTCCTCTTTACCTCCTTATATAGTTTTTTCATCTACACTCGTACGTTCAGTTTTAGGATTTTGGCTTTCCAAACAAGCTTTAAAATCTGAAATGTTTTAAACAAAGATAACTCATGAGCATTAAGACTTTGAGGAGCTTTTCATAAAGTTTTTTTGACTTTTCAGTCTCCTCAATCGTCATCCTCACGCTGTCGAATTTGCATTTCAGGATGCTGACCAATATGTCTGCTATCCGTAATTCACTATGGCCTACTCTTTATTATTGTTGACCTTCAATCAAGACGTCATTATTGCACGTCTCCTTTGTTGTCGAAGAATTGTGTTTAACCACACCGCCATTCCCTACATTAAGTACGCCATCTAATGTGATGCCACCACATGCACACCACGTGCGGAATTTGTCTATAAATCGCCATTATGGTTCGTTAATTAGCAAAACTGCCATGTCAAATGTACTTTCGTAAAGTCTCCCTATCCTCATGAACACGATTGCCATTCAAATTCGTCATCTTTTCTGTTATTGCATGTGTCTTTAATCAAGTATCCGCATGGGCCCCATCTTCAGCAGCATCACCATATTAGCCTGTCATTTTTTCTGATGTTCCCCTGCTGCTCCCCTGCATCATAAAAATACTCAATCTCTGCTTCCTTTACCATTTTCTCTTTGGTAATGCCAGTCGCCAAATCTTCTGATGGTGATAGCTTCATAGGCTGTCGTCTTGCTTGTAGTAATCACCAAACATTGCTTGCAATGTTTTTGTATTTACTGTGATGCCTGCATTTTAGTTTTTTTAGAATGCTGCCACCGAGCTTGTTTGTAATGGTCATCTTCTGTGGGAAAAAACATGCCATTACATTGTATTTTAAAATGCTACCATCCTTCCCTACACTCCGGATTATGCCATCTTGTCTGTGTGTTTCGTGTCTTAACGAACCTCTAGGTTATTTGAACACCAAATCTGTCTGTGATCAATACTATAAGCCATCGAGTCATTAATCAATGTTATCCATATTGTTAGCATATTGTGAAATGCCATTTTATCTATGACATGCCACCTTGCAAAGACCAATCAGATCGTCATCCTCAATCCATCATCTTTGAGTCAACGATCCTATGGGATTTGCTATTATTTCTGTTAATAATGCCTTCGTCAAATCCCCTCCATGGATAGATATTCCTTCAGATGATTTTTTCAATTCTACTTCCTGAAAACAGGGATTGTCTTCTTTTACTCTATCCAAGCCAATGACCATAGAAATAGCCACTACGACCTCTCTCCTCACTCACACAAACTACAACATCAAACTTTTCATGTTGAATTTGAAGAGGTGCTTTTTTTCTGACAAATCTTAAGCTTGTCTTGCTATTCTCAATAAGCATATCTTCATCATATTTTTCTCATGCATTGTATCCTAGCAAGAATATGCTTTGAAATTGTTTGCTATATATAATCTGTCTATATATAGCGCCCCAAGTCCCCTCTATAGATTCCTATCATGTGTGCTCAGTTGACACACTTCTGGGGTTCCACTTTTGGTGTCTCCTATCTTTCTTTTATAGAAATAATACACTGTGTTCAATCGAACATGATTAGAGAAGAGATGCAACATCAAATCCATGCTATGCAACCATTCAAGTGATGCTTCACACAAAACTAATGTATGCATTGAAGAAATTGTACCTAGCCTATCTACATGTGCTAGTGTGTCATGCATTATGGAAACAAAATTCCTTGATTATTTAAATCCTTAGCCTCACCTCTCAACTCTCAGCAAGAAAATATGTTATACTGCGCTCCACCCAAATTCTCACAAACACTAAAAAAAATGATGGTCCTCAAGATGTTGACTAGATATGAACAACCCATCTCACAATTGGTAGCGTCCTTTAGGACCCTCTAACTTACCTAACCTCCTTACACACTCATCGAGAGGTTCCTAACTTGTGATGATCATCCCAAATATCGTGCATGTAAGAAATGTGGGTGCTCAATGACAGGTGCTCTCTCATGTACCCCTACATCTAGGATTTTTTGGATATAGCTGCAACAGGCCTCATGCCGTGCAAGTACTCAACGATGGTGCAAAACGTGCATAATTCCAACCCGTGGCATGGAAGTATTTGAAAAATTCAGGAGACAACCCCCGAGTGTAGTGCATTAACAAGTGCAACGTGAAGTGCTCGTAAACTCATAATCTCCCTAATGCGCAAGAGACTCAACAGGAAAACATACCATGTTCCACAATGTCCGGCAACTTCTAGCAATCTCCAGCCTATCCAAAAAATTACCAAGCTCGACCAAGGCTATCAAGTTTCACATGCAACAAATCAAACAAAATGACACAATGAAATCCTAAGCTAGACAAACATAAGAAATTCAATTACAAAACAACAAAACAAACTGTCACACGAACAACTAAGCTAGCAAAAATCAAACCTAACTAGCCTTTACCCTAGTCTGCAATTATTCATATGCATTAGTTGTTCTCATAAAGTGATGCAACATTTATGAGCCAATCAAAAATCGAATCGAACTCTCCATCTCTGAGTTCTTCAAACTCATAAATCAAATAAAACAATAATATACCATTCTTAGACAACTTCTAGATTAACACACAAAATTATTCTATAAATTTCTCTTTATAAACCTCAAAGCTTTCAAATCGAAAGTTCTCAAAACAACTAACATTGTCAAAGAAAAACGTCTCAACACCCACAATGACAATCCACATACCCTTTCCATCCTCCCATAAGAAAAACATGACAAAGCTAGGGATTTGAAACAAGGTTTGATCTCTTTCTATGTTGCTTAAATCAAACTCATCCACAAAGATTACAAACATCTCAAGAACATCTAGAAAATCATTTTCCATCATCACAAAATATCCAAAGATACCATAATCCACATCAAATGAAACCTCCTCAAGACATTCATCCAAAGAATGAGACTTCATCTCTTCAAAAAAACAAACACAACAAACAATCTTTCCTACATCATTGTCACAAACAATGTGATAAGACTTTTCACAAAAATCACATACATACACCTTAGGCAACATATTAAGATCATTATTCTCATTCAAACACCTAATTGTCAAATTTTCTTCAGCTGCAACCTCACAATTTTCTTCACACTCTTTACCCTTAGTGTTGGATCTCTCTTCTCTCAAATTTTTAATCCTTTCCAAAGCCTTACCCAAATTTCCTCTCACATCCTCATTGCTGCCACACTCAGGGTCATCAAAACCCCAATCAAAATGTTCACAAATATCATCACAAATTTTAGGAGAACACAATGAAACCATAAGACTATCAGATGAAGTTTTCTCTTTGACATTGTTGCCTAAACTTACCAAACAATTATTCATGCAACTATCAAGAAGCATGAAGTTAGGTCTACTCAAAACAACATCATCACAAACAAAAGTCTCTCCAAGGCTAATCACACCATCAACAGACAACTAACAAGACTCATTCGAGTCAACAACACTAACACCAAAATCACAACAAGAGTCAGAACCCTAAACTTCAATACTTTCTTGATCAACAAACTCAAAACAATTCTCAACAAACTCATCAAACAACAAATCCAAACCCTCAACTTCATCTTGAGATCTAACAGTTTCTAAGCCCTCCCCCTCATAGTATTCCAAAAAACTAAAAAATTCAGCCTCAATTCTCTCTTTGTCTCTCTAAAAACTCGCTAACTCAATTGCAACAGATGACACCTCCCTACCAGAATCACTCTGTGAACTCTCATCCTCACTATCATCTTCCTCAGAAGAGCTATCACTCTCTTCCTCATTTTCTTCCTCAGAATCTTCTTCATTCGCAAGTTCCTTTCTCAAAGACATGTCAAACTTCTTTGATACTCCCTTCGATCATAAATTGTTATATTCCCTTTTCCCCAATCTTGAATTGATCTTGCTTTCCTAAGCCATGGTCTACCCAATATGAGCGGAAAAGCTCCCAACCCTGCTGGCATAACATAACAATCAATTTTCATAGAGACTCCATAAACCTTCACTTCCAAATTCTGAATCATACCTAAGCACCTCACTTTAGCATGTTTAGCAAGCCTAATTCAAAATTTAAACCCTTCAATGATTCAAAGTCCAAACTGCTCAATACGAGCCTGAGTAATCACACTAATTTTCTCTCCTCCATCAATATACGCTTCTCCTATGTTCTGCTTCTTATGCCAAGCATCAACAATGGGACAAATATTAGGCAATTATTTAACACTCAAAAATCTTACTGTTTCTTTCTTTTTTTCCTTATACTTCAGATCCACTAATTTCCTCCACTGTCCTCTCATCTTAGGGCACAACTCCATCAACTGGGCAAAAGATATATCAGCTTTCTTACCCATCATATCCTTTTATATGTCATAATCACTCTCTCTTTCCCCCAAAGGAATGTCAACAGCATGATAATGTTTCCTAAGCACCTTCCGATTTATTTTCCTCTCTCTTTTCTTTCTTCTCTCGTTTCTTTGTTTTTCTTCCTCTTTCCTGACCAGCCTTACTAGTTTCAGGTTTATCTCTCTCAGCATCTCTTCTTTAAATTGTAGGCATTGCATCAACGGTTGTAGTTTCCACATTTTGATTTTTTAAAAGAATACAATTAATAGCACTTTTTCCTTTCTCTTTTTCAGTTAACCTAGGTTCTTGCAAGGTAGAATCATTTCTAATTTATATCCCAAAGTCATTCTGTCTGTTAGGAAAATTTTGAGGTAAAGGATACATATCCCCTCCTACTCTAGGCGGATAAGGACAATTTGTACTCACATGACCTAAATCTCCACAGGAAAAACAAGTCACCATCGGTCTATGAAAATAACGTCTACCATTTTCTCCTCTCCCTATTCCTAAATTTTCTTCATTGGTTTGTCCTACAGGTTCTCCACTTCCTTTTACCTAAGGTCTTCCTCTCATGGCTCCTAATCTCATATTTTATAATTGGCCAAACAATTGATCATCAATCTGTGGTGCTAATTGGGCATTTTGTCTCGTTAACATTTGAAAGTTTTGTCCTTGCCAATTTTTATCTCTATTTTCTATAGGTGTTCTAAATGATTCTCATTTTTTAATTTTCTCAAATTTTCTCTCCTTTTCTAAAGCAATCATCTTAGCTTTTTCAAAAGTACCAGGTTCCTTAATTTCCAACTTTGTCCTCACCTCTCCCTGCAATTTTTCAACAAAATGTTTGATTTTCAACATTTCGAAGGCTCTCTCTCGTAGGCCTAATGATACATTCCATCGATGCCAAAGTCTAGCGTACTGCATGACAAAAATTTATATGGTCTAGTCTTCTTTCTTGTGGTAAGTTTCTATTTATTTCCAATGGTGCACAGATTAGATGTTGTATGCGCACATAGTGAGCGACGGAAGGTCCCCAAGAACAAAAGAACTCTACTTTTGCACAAAAAAAAAAGAGAAAAGACTTGCACGACATGAAGAAAAATACCAATTGGGTACAATCTCCTCCCATTCTTTGTGTGAGCACTCCACAAAGCATGTATTTGATATATTATTCATCTCCAAGTTCAAAAAATAGCCCAATTTAGCTTTTGTGTTTTTTTTTATCCCACTAAAGAATTAAAGCTATTGGGAGCCCAAAGAGTCGGGCGATGCCCAAATACAATGTCCAATAACAAATATTTAAATCGTGCGTCCATGCGTATACAAAATAATAATAAATGTCATGTTCTTCAATAAATAAGCGCTGTCAAAATAAATATTAGCGCCATGCCTAAGATGCACACTTATAAAAAATGATAGTTTCTTTTAAATAACTTGAATACACGCTATGGCCCAATGCTTCCCAATGCCACAGCTACCTCCTCTACACATCAACTGAAGCATTCACAATTGTTTGAAAATAATAAAATCAAACCGAGAAAAGTTAATACCTAGCAGTCTTCAGCTACAACATAAATAAATTGGTTGGAACTCAATCCTTGCCTTAATTTATTTATGAGTGTGCACTCTAAACTCATAAACGTCCATTAATATGTTTGTTGTAGAATCACCCGCTATGGAATCACCCACTTGCACATTAAATTAACAAGACACCCGAAAACGGCAGGCATCCCCATCAACTTTTCGCATAAGGAATCTACTTGTGTATGAACCCCGATAATAAATATAATTTTACGAAATCCACTGCAAGACTTCAAAAAATCCACTGTGGAATATGCCTCCTAGCATCATCAAAAGATCCTCCGAAGTCTCTCTTTTCTTAAAACAGTCAAGGAACTCCTGCTTAGTTGCTTCATATTCCATAGGAACATGAGGATTTCTCAATCTAAGGGTTTTTTTCATAATCTTCAACCAATTGCAGCCTTCTTCCAACAATTGAAGTTTCAGAATTCGGAGTTTCAGGATTGAGACATATATTCATTGGAAAATACATCCAAGCTCCAGTTTTTTGAGGAATTGCTGAGGATCCTCTCCATTCTTACCATAAAATTCAGAAAAAGAACTAACCATTGGAAAACACTCACAAATAAGAATTCAATTCACAAATCATGCACAAAGTCAAAATTTTTCGGCACTCCTCAGTGGGGGCACCAAAAAAGAGATGTTACATGAGCGGTGATCGAGAGCAAGCCTCACTCACAACCCGATAATGAGATGTTAAGGAGTGCCAGTTGTGGAAATTTGACTTTGTCGGATACACAACACAACAAAAAAATTTAAATGTTTTGACAGACACCACACGACCCACACACGAAAAACAAAACAATATCAATGCCTCTTGTAGCTCAAAAAAATTAAGACCCAAATCCAGGTAGAGCATCACACAACCACCACACAACAAAAATACCAACAATTCGAAAACAAACCAAATGAAATATATTCTCGTACCTTAACAACCTTGAGCCGACGCTCGACACCAGAAATCCAAATTCTTCAACTTCCAAATTCGCATTACAACAGCTCACTGTAGCATGCGACCCTCCACTCTCCTCTCTCACAAAATACAATTTGAATTAAGGGTAAAGGCTCTTAAGCCTTCTCTTTACCTCCTTATATAGTTTTTTCATCTACACCCACACATTAACTTTTAGGCTTTTTGACTTTTTCTTTACAAACAAGCTTTAAAATCTAAAATTTTTTAAACGAAGATAACTCATAAGCTTTCAAGCTTTGAGAAGCTTTTCATAAAGTTTTTTTGACTTTTCATTCTCTTCAGTCGTCATCCTCATGCCGTCGAATTTGCATTTCAGGACATTGACAAATCTGTCTGCTATCCATTATTCCCTGGGGCCTACTCTTTATTATTGTTGACCTTCAATCAGGACGTCATTATTGCACGTGTCCTTTGTTGCTGACGAATTGCGTTTAACCATGCCCCCATTCCCTACGTTATGTACGCCGTCTAATGCAATGCAACCACATGCAAACCACCTGCGGAATTCGTCTATAAATCGCCATTACGGTTCGTGAATTAGCAAAACCGCCATGTCAAATGTAATTTCGTAAAGGCTCCCTATCCTCATGAACACGATCGCCATCCAAATCCATAATCTTTTCTGTTATTGCATGTGTCTTCGATCAACTCTCTACATGGGCCCCATCTTCAGCAGCACTACCATTCCCCTGCTGCTCCCTTGCATCATAAAAATACTGAATCTCTACTTCCTTCGCCATTTTCTCTGCGGTAACGCCATTTGCCAAATCTTCTGATGGTGACACCTTGATTAATGTCAAGCCACTTATTAATAGGCCGTCATCTTGCTTGTCGTAATCACCAAATATTTCTTGCAATGTTTCCGTATTTACTGCGATGCCTGCATTTTAGTCTTTCAGAATGCTGTCACCTTGGCTTTGCCATAATGCTCATCTTCTTTGTGAACAAACATGCCATTACATTGTATTTTAAAATGCTACCATCTTTCCCTGCGCTCCGGATTATGCCATCGTGTATGCGTGTTTCGTGTCTCAGCGAACCTCTATGTTATCTGAACGTCAAATTTGTCTGCAATCAATACTATAACCCATCCAATAAATAATCAATTTATCTGTATAATACCCATCCAATCAATAATCAATTTATCTGTATTGTTAGCATATTGTGAAATGCCATATTGTCTATGACATGCCACCTTGCCAAGACCAATCCGATCGCCATCCTCAATCCGTCATATTTGAGTCAACGATCCTGTAGGATTTGCTATTATTTTTGTTAATAATGCCTTTGTCAAATCACAAGAAACTCTAAACCACTTACTATATAGGAAAAAAAAGAGAATTTTCTAGTTAGATTTCCACATAATTAGAAAGAGTTTAATATAGGAAAAATCAAACTTTACTAGATTGCCAATCAAGAAAGATAGTTTCCAATATAGAAAGATGTTTCTAGTTAATTTACTATATAGAAAGCTTTTTTTGGTTAGCTTACTATATAGGAAGTTGATTGTCATAACTATCTATATAGTAACTTTCTAAAAAATTTACTATATAGTAACTTCATAAATAGAAATAATCTATATAGTAAC
Source organism: Lygodium microphyllum (assembly GCF_053477565.2). Taxonomy (NCBI): domain Eukaryota; kingdom Viridiplantae; phylum Streptophyta; class Polypodiopsida; order Schizaeales; family Lygodiaceae; genus Lygodium; species Lygodium microphyllum. Next base: position 88,746,109 of record NC_141149.1, read on the forward strand.
TTCATCGAAAAAGTTACCATATAAGAAATTATAACATATAACATCTATGTAGTAACTTTATCATACAACTTAGTATATAGGAGGCATATAATGATATAACAAAATCTCATAGAATGACATTTTTATATGTTTGATATAAATAATAATAGAAAAATATTTTATTTTAAAAGTGATTTTAATTAAGTAAAAGTGAATAATAGATTTTTTTGCCAATGTCCACAATACAAAAGTGGCATACTATAATGTGAAATCCAAATTGTCCTTATTCTACTACATTAACATCATCTAGGCTTAAACTTCCAATGATTGTATCTTTTATTATAACTCGTTTTTGAACCACCAGCCATTGTACTATAGCCTTTCTCATGGCATCCACATTATGCTCTATACGATTTGTAGTGAAAGTGGGATCTCTCTTAATGATGTTAAAAGTGAATTTTAATGATGTATATAGCTCATCCACCGTAGCAATATCCAAGCATTTTAACAAGATCGTTTCTTCATCCACCTCACTCAACATACTCTGCAATTCCAAAAAACGATTTTAGTAAAAACAATTTATATTTACATATTTAGCAATACACACATATACTAAATAAACACAACACATATAACCTGAGAGGATTGGCATTTATTAAGTGTCTTAGCATGGCTCCTAGCTAGCTGCACATTGGAGTTTTCAATCCCCTATTAAGCATCATAAAAGGGTTAAATTACCAAAATAAAGACATCCATGTTTATCTTAAGATATACTCAAAATACCTTGGATTTATTATGATTCTCTATATCCCTTGAAACTTTTTTCTTCATTTCCTTCATGTTATCTTTCATCTTTTCACTCCACTATAAGATAAAAATAAATTGATTAAAAAAAGATAATATTTAATTTAACACAAACTATAGAGATAAAAAGAAAGAGAAATATCTTAGTACCTTTGGGATTCGCTTGCTTTTTTGATTTAGAACTATAACATTATTTGCCAACATAGTGTTCTCCTAAATCTATAATTTTTAAAAATAATATTATTAAATTATAATATGATATATATTAATATTTAATTTTTACAAAGCATTGAAAATAACTAACCTGTGTAGCATGTACAAGAAGGTCGATAAAGGATTTATAATTCTTGAGCATGTCATCCTTAAAAGAAAATGAAACATGTTAGTAAAATTATCCAATGTTTTTATTAAAAATAATTACAAATATCATGCTCACCGTATCAAAATTCTCATCATTTTTTGTGTGATTTGAATCATCTTGTGTATATGAAGGTAGTTCTGGACGATAAACATCCTCTATCTCCATCTTGTTTGAAAGAAAACTCAGTATTCAAATAAAAAATATAAATATTTTAAAAAGTAATGATCAATGAGGTACATATCATAGTTTTATTGACAAACCTCTATTGTGCCACATGCATTATGATCCAAACCCTCATTTTCTTCATTGTTAAAAGCTTGGGATTGCTGCAATGTTTATTTTTAAATATAACAAAAAAGTGTAATTTATGTCAGTACATTTATGTAAACCAAATCATAATTTAAAAAAACATCACTCTAAAATGAAAATAATTTTTTTGAAATAAACCTGTTGAACTTCTTGATCATCTTTAGCATCCTCTCCAACTATAGAAGTAGTCAATTTCTGCAAAAGACATTGAATTATAAGGAGTATAAAAAGTAAAGTAAGTTCTAATTCATGTAAAAGAGTGTACCATAGAGGAGCTCTCTGACAAGTGTGTCATCTTTTGTTTCTTGAATTTTCTATTTGTTTGCATATTTCGAAGGAAATATAGGTAGATGTCTTCTTTTCTCCAAATATAAGTTGCCCCTGGAAACTCAAGTGGCTTAATCTCATGATGTTTAGACTGAATGTAATCTTTTATCTCTTGTTGCAAGTCAAGCTTATGTCACAGATCTTTGTACTTTTCTTCCACATATTTCACCCATTTAATTTGCACAATAAATTTGGTTTTGTGTACTACGACAATATGCTATGAGATATTTTCTTCCATATTTCTTATTAGGATTGCGATTGTTTGATGCGAAGGCAAAAATATCTGCTCATATGTTGGTGTATCTACAGCCATGACTTCATTAGATGCCATCCTAAAATATAACCTGAAAAAAAAAATACAAGTCAAATAAACATAATATTTAAGACAAATAATCATTCATAAAATGGTAAATATTAGTTTTAGAGATATATGAAACTTGGATTGATCTAATAAAATAAATGTTATAAAAAATACTTACATTTATAAGCATGTATATAGTCTATATAGACATGTCTTTTTTTCATAAATTTAGGATATCCATGACACTAGAAAATCACATAATTCTCTAGAGGGTAATATTGCTCTCCTCCTTTTCCTTATCAACCATCCATGTATTATTGTGATACAACAATTCTAGTCCCTCGTGCAGTTATCCTCCATAGAAACTTTCCATAAGTTATTTTGATTGTGATCTTTCTCCAACCATGCTAATTTGCATTCTTTTTTTTCTCTATCCACTTCATATACCACCGCATGTTTGGTTAAATTGTTATTCATATCCATATATGCCAACACAATATCATTCTTCTCTAGCCATGGAGGAATACATCCAACTTCACCTACTTGAAGCAGTCTTGTCCTGGGTGAGAGATCTTTTATTTCATAAGCAATAAGCTTATTAGTGAAAGGGAGAAGTATACACTTGTGCAATAATGAGCTTACAGGCCTTACACAATCCCAGTCAAATGGGAGACGTTCTCTTTGTAACACACTCATTTCTGTAGTTGGTTCGATAAGTAAGCACTCTTTATTATCTTTTACTGTGATACATTGTTTATAATACTCTGCCCCAAAGAAAAGCATGATCTCTCTATTCCATTGAACTGAAAAAAATGATGTAATACAAGCCTTCCAATGACCCATGCTTTCAACAGTAGTGTTAGGCTCATCAACTTTAACTACTACATCATCCCCAAGCTTATAAACATTCCCATTGAACACTAACTTTTTATACATTGTCACATGTTGGGATTGTAGAGAATTCTCTTCAAGAAACCAATAGTGCTCTACATACTTTTGTTCCTCCTGAATAAGTGGTCTAATTATTCCTCTCTTTTGTCGTATTGCTATACCTTTTTGTTTTATCATTCTCCAACATGCAATATCTTGATTTATTATTTCAAGCTCCCTCCATAGCTGCTTCACCCTCTTGACTGATGAAACCTCCAAGATTCCTTGTTCATGTGTTGCGTGGCATGATGTGCTGTCACGACTTTTTATCTCAAAAAAAGAAGGAAGTGACAAACACATATGAACACTTTTTAATGTCCTCTCATGTGGAAAAAGGCTATCCTTGTCTTGCTGTAATATTGAGAAAACCTATGTAAATAGTATTCTTCTATAATAATGAATGTACGATATCTCCATGTCTTTTTTATTGGTCGTGATACCAACATATGTTAGTACCTTACGTTCAAATTCATAACACCAATAGATATCATGCATTCCATGCCTGCAAACATCATCAAGTATTTCTCCAAACCCTGTAAATAAAATAAGTTAGTAGACATTATTAGAGGCTATGAGAAATTGATATATTGAATTAATAAAGATTCATACCTGCAACATGCTCAAGAGGAGAAGAATTTGCCCCCATAGACTCTTCCTTTCTTACTCTCCATGAAAGAAGCAAGGAACGCATCATTTCTATGCTTTCCTTTGACCAGCCTTTGTCGCGACTGTAATTATAAAACCCATGGGATATATCTACTAGAAGAATCCCCAAGTCATAGATTTCTCTATGTAAGTCAGAAATTCTTAGTAAAATATATGGTAAACACCAATGGATGAACTTTTGATTCTCCTCTGTCTTAAAAATATCATGGTATTTGCTTGGAGTGGATGGCCAACGACCATTTCGAATGGATTGTGGAGCGAGGGAAAATACCTTTTCAACACAAGCATCTATTTCTCTCTTTGTCTCATTGGATGTAGCTTGCATAAGAGCACTTATATATTTTTTGAATACATTCAATGCAAAAATATGCATTGAATCATAGACTAAATCCAATGATAAATTGAAACCATATAGATCATGCAATCTCTACATTATAGACTCTCCTGATAATCCTGCTTCCTTGAGTATACATTCTCGTTCAATCTGTGTGAATGCTTTTTTGGATTGTAAAAGTGCTTCTTTCATTCCTTCTATGGTACGTTTTTCTAGAGGATACCGAGCTTGATATCTATTTCCATCATAAATATAGCGAACTTGAAATGATGAGTTATTACTATCCAAGGTAGCCTGAGATTTATCCCTTCGACAAAAGGATTGTCCTCCATATTTAAACATTCCAAGTTTGCATTGGGCTGGATGATCACCTGTGACCATCACTAACATTACACGTATCTTGCAAAATTGTGTTTGTTGAGCGGAATTATCAAAGATACGTTCAATTGGATAATTATAAAACACATTTACTCCCTCAATGAATAACTCCTCAAGCTCTTTTATTAATGGTCTCAAAAGGATCCCGAATGCAAAGCTTGAATTGTGAATCAATTTCTTGCTACTTAGTGGCAAAAATAATACAGGAAGAATCCCAATCCTAGACCTTTTGCCACTATTTAAAATCATAATTTCTACTGCTTCACAATCCTTTTGAGTTGTTCGAGAAGCTTGGAATCCATCCCAATGTAGAAGTAGAGCAAAGTTTCAAGGCTCTCTCTACATAAAAAATTAATCTAGTACAAATATGCATAGAGCAATAACTAGTATGATTCTATGTGTTCACAACTAGATTTGGAATACATATGATTCTATGAAATATAACTAGTGAAATATAACTGTTATTTTGAAAAGATAACTAGTGAAATATGTACCTTGCATAGCTGCTGATGGTGTTTATTCAAAGTATGACACTTATTGCATATAAATATATACTCCTTGGTAGATTCACTCCATCCATGCTGAAGTGTTTCTGATTTTCTTGGAAAGGTGGAAAACACAGTATTACACCTTGAGTTTTGGCAAATGATAGGTAGCTCGTACTCAGCATTTGGATTCCAAAAATCTTGGACCTCATGACATTTTGATCCATCCCAAAATTCAAAGGATGAGTTTGGATGCATAGAAACTGCTTGTCCAAGCCATCTCTCCTTGTGGTGCCATATTTGTAAAAATCCATGGCAAAAGCTTTGACTTTTTACTAAAAGTTGTAACTGATTCTTAATAGGTAAATAGTCAAATGAAAGCATATCCTTTTGTGTCTTTTGACACCTTGGACACTTGGAAGAACAAATCAAGCAATCACGTTTCAAGATGCTTTGTCTTCTATTTCCTGAACAAGAACACTTTTCAACATTTTCCACATACAAATCTTCTCTACTAGGCTCAAAAAGCTCTATCTCATGAGGATTATCACGTGTACCTCCACAAATCTTATAGCGTTGAGATTGAATCATTCCAAGTCCATTGTACATTGTAATCAATTGCTCCCAACATGCAGGAATCCTTACTCCATCCAAGGTCCCATCCCATGTCTCAGGCAATTGAACTAAGAGCTTACTCAAGCTTGGTTTCAAAGGCTCATTATCTCGTTTTCCAACTCTCTAGCCACCCATATCACCAAATAAAAGTTGAAGCATTTCATCCTGAGCTGTGATAGATATTCTATGTTTATCTTAAAGAGCTTGTAACTCAATTACTTTCTCAAGTATCTGGATGCATAGTAAAGACTCTGTACTTGGATCAATGTCTTCATGCATATCTATATGTTCATCATGTTCTTCCAAGTGCTCAACATTGTTAGCATTGTCCTCACAATGTTGATCTGGGTCACTATATGCATGATCTCCATGATCATGAACATCACTTATTATATCATCATTGCATTGTGGTGTTAATCCTATCTCGAGTCCCAAGTCTCGATATTTCAACCTCAATTGTTGATGAATAGCAAAGGTAGAAGGAACAACATATCTTCCACCATGACAATATAAAATGCAATCGCACCAAACATGTCTCCTCTCTGTGGGCCCATCTATAGTTTCAGTTAATTATTCCTCATCTTGATCCATAGTCAAGTTTGGATTTTGTAAACCAACTCTCCTATGCATATTACCAAGTAAATCTTGGCGGCAATGATGGTAGAAAGTACTTTGACTAACCATCTGCCATCCTTGATTAGTTTTTGAACACTTGTATAAGCATGAGCATCTTCTCATATCACTTGCGGAACTTGCCATCTATGCCACAAGAATACCATTCAGTTAAAACTTTATATAATCTCTTAACAATTATAGTTTTCAAGATTACTTTTCCAAGCATGGTTAAACATCTCATCAAACAAGTGATACTTGGAGCTTACTATAATAAACTTATGCTTGAGAACATGAGGCACACATTTGGCATAGTTTAATTTCTTTGAAGAACATGAGGTCTACTCGTAAGCATATACGTGTTAAATATTTATCCACTATATTAAACAATTGCCCTTCATTTCATCAACTATTCCCTATTTGAGTGTAAGAAAATGTGGTGACAAGTCTAATGAATCTATGGATAGGAAGATCGTGTCCCTAGGGCCAAAAAGGCCCATCACAATAGTTATCCTTTCCCAAAGCATGATTAGACATCTCCTCAAACAAGCAAAGGACATGTTCTATCCAAATTTCTCCATACACAATATATACAAGTGGACTAATGTATTGCATCTTACTCTCGCAGTTATCCTTTTTAAAGCATGGCTAGATATCTCCTCAAACAAGCAAAGGAGAGATTACGAAACCCTACTTGGATAGGAAGATCTTGTCCCTTGGGCCAAAAAGACCCATCACATCACTTGGATACGAAGTAGAAAACGACTTAGGCACTAGTAGGGAAGCACATAAAAAACACTCTAATGCACATTTACAAACCCACATAGCATCCATGTCGAACCATAACCTAGCGTAAAAAGTAAACATGAGAACCATAACCCCTGTTTGGATAGGAAGATCGTGTCCCTGGGGCCAAAAAGGCCCATCACAACAGTTATCCTTTCGCAAAACATGGTTAGACATCTCCTCAAACAAGCAAAGGACATCTCCCAAGCATGGTTAGACATCTCCTCAAACAAATCATTTTAGGATGCTTAGTATAATGAAATCATGTATCAAGATGAATATCTATTGTGAAATTTTCATAAAATTGAATGGAATCTATGAGTAACATAGCACTGATCTCAACATTATTGAAGGTGTTGGTTCTCAAGCTACATAACATATGCTTGTACTTATTGGTCCTAGTAGAGGTGTTTCTACAAAAAGGATGGTCCTAATAGAGGTGTTTCTACAAAAAAGAGTTACAAAAAAAATATCAAGGACAAACATATTCAAATCATGTAATTGACAATTGGACCACAAGTCGCAACAAATTCAACAACCTCGATTATGCAAATGCATCCTGCAAGTATCGTATAAGAATATTTAGTGAAAGAACACATTGCATGAGATGCACATTCAGCCTGCAAATGTAGTGCACAAGAATGTATGGTGAACACACCTAGGTGACAATGCATGGTGCAAGAGTGTGCTATTATGAATATGGATGTGTCCTACTATGTACATGAGTTGAATGTAGAAATGCACACAAAGTATATGCCTTTTCACAAATCAAGAAATGGTCCCAATAGTTTCTAATATAACTAACATGAGCTCATCATGATCCATTTTGATAACCTCATTTTCAAACATTTATATGCATTTTTCAATTTTGTAATTTGCTTGAAATTAAACCTCCATTTTTCATGAAAATTATCCTATAACCAAAACTTAAGGAAAATAAGGATAACAAGGCCTCAAGCTCACTCATGCCTAATCCATTATGATAATATCAATGGTATAGGATTGAGTAGGAAAATAGATGCTTGTTATTGCATATAGATAGGAGAGTGCCCTTGTTTAAAATGCACATTGCTTAAAATGAATCTATCACATTTCTTAAAATGCACAATTAGAAAAATCATGTTGCTTACAGTATCCAATTAAAGAAACAAATATGGTGCCTTATTGCCTTTCTCCCCAAAAAGAGCTATAAGATATTGACTTGGGCCTTTCCAATAACATATTATGAAAAAACCATTAAACAACAAGAATAAGGCTAGAATATCTTTGTAGATTGAGATTGAGAAATTTTATAATAGTGCTTTGTCGGAGACTTGAAAGTTAAATGCATTGGTGGTTTAAGACAAGGACAAGAGCTACATGTTGTTTCCTCTCTACCTACAAGTTGAGAGAGTTTCCCAATCATAAAGCAAGAAAGCAAGTAAATTAAAAAAGACACATCCCTCATTACACTATGGCTCTCAACAAAGATCACTACCCACAAACCCAAATGAGAGTGCAAGTGGACACCTTTTCTTAAACATTTTCATTTTGCACCTTGCATGCTAAAATGCAAATAACAAATATGCTTCTTCATTTGCACATTGTCTTTATTAACAACATGGATAATAGAAATAAGACTTTCAAGTAATATCAAAACTACTTTGGAGAAAATAGAGGTACTTGGTATCAATCGACAGTTACGCGGGGGTTGGGCGCTGACCATCGAAGGGGGCACTGACTGTCGAAGGGTTGGGCAATGTGACTGTCAAAGGGCCGCTGACTGTCGAAGGGGGCGCTGATTTTCGAAGGTTGGGCACTGACTATACTCGAGGGGTTGGGCGTTGTCACGTCGACGGGGCTGGGTGCCGGCTGGGAGACGCAGGCTTGTACTCAGTACGTGCAACGGTCACTATGGGGATCGAGTATCATGCCAGTATAACTGTGCAAGCAGGGATCCCCCTTGTTGCGGAAGTGTCAAGAGAGTTTGGATGGTCAGTGAGCGTCTCTGAAAGCTACACGACCACTCACGAGGAGACTCGATCGAACCCTCAGCTGGGACTAATCTGGAACCCTTCAGCCGAGTCAGTGGATCTCCATCCAAGCCACCACCGGCCGGAGAGGAAACATCACACTACCCTACCAGGCGATCATGGATATCACCCTCCAGTCAGGCCAAGTGTTTTCATACCCCATCTCGTCTACGTGGCGTCGGGGCAGCTAGCAGCGATGGATGTAGTCTGCAGGCGATGGGCGCTGAATGTAGTCTGTAGGCACTGAATGTAGCCTGCACGAACTGAATGTAGCTGTGACGGGGCTGGGCGGAAGCTCGTCTGATGTGACGGGCCGGGCTGCACACCGGGCGCAGTATTGACATATAATGGGGTTAGGCGCGGACCTTCAACGCTGCCACCAGCTAGTGGCGCTGCTAGCTACAGCTGTTGGCACTGCTAATTAGGTGCATGCCATTCCCAACTCCTCCATTTAGCTGGTGCAAGCCGATGCTCCAGGTCTCCTACACCACCATATCGAGCTGGATCAGCAGAGTGCAAGAATAGAATAGTACGATTAAAGGAGAAGGATAGTAAAGCGGCGTTGAAGGAAAGAAGGGAGATTATATAAAAGAGAGGAAACTTGGAAGTATTCGTTGGTGGGAATTAGGGGGTAGGTAGGGAATTATCCATCCTCTTCTTTTACTTCTTCATCCCCTAGACTAAGGGCAAGATCACCCTCCAGGAGCTCTCCTTCTTCTTCGACCATGGCTTTGGCCACAAGAAGAGGTTGGTAGCAACTGATGATCAATGCCGGGATGAGCTGAACCAGGGCACTCGTGGTGATGTGAATGCTTGCTGAAGTTGCATTAATATTGAATCAACCTATAGCTTCTAAGGCTTAAGGTTTAATTTTAATGTTGCAATGTTGAATCAATATTTTCACCATCAAATTGCATTCGAATCCTAACTTAAGAGATATTCCCTCCTCTCACTACCAAATCAGTAAACTTTACTTACCCTTGTTGTACTTATATTATATAGCCTTGAGAGGTGAGCCGCACACATAAGATGGTAGTCACAATAAGCGTAACCAATTAACTTGGTAGTTCCAACATGGGCACACATTTGACATAGTTTAACTATCCCAAGGTTTAATTTCTTTGAAGAAGATGAGGCACACATTTGGCATAGTTTAATTTCTTTGAAGAACATGAGGCCTACTCGTAAGCATGTATGTGTTAAATGTTTGCATGTATGTGTTAAATGTTTATCCACTATATTAAACAATTGCCCTTCATTTCATCAACTATTCCCTATTTGAGTGTAAGAAAATGTGGTGACACGTCTAATGAATCTATGTATAGTGTACTAAGCAAACGTGGTGGTAGGTCTAACAAATCTATGAATAATGTAAGCAAATGTGGTGATAGGTGTAATGAATCTATGTGTAGACAACAACTTTGTTTTTATAGCTATCATATATGTTGTTCTAGTACATCTTACTTTCAAATAAGAATCAAGTCATTTTTGATGCAATGCGACTCCTTATTTATTGTAGTGTCATCTAGCATGATGGTGAATACACAGCCTACTAATGTACCTTGAATTGGCTTTTTTGGTTGTCATATATGTACTCCCTCCCTTACTCTTCTTTTGGATTTCATATGGATTTGTTTACCCCTTTGAGCTACTTCTAACATGAGAACTATTTTCATTACTTGCATTGGGGTCAATTATGATGAAAAGAACTCAATGGAAAAGAGAAACTGCATAATTGTTGAAGTTGTAAATCATGAGTTTATGTTTGCCTTATCTGTGAATTGTCATTATCATTCATGCCAACAAAGGGTTTTCCTTTTGAATAGATTGTGGTGGTAGATGTGGATAAAGTAATTGTAGTTAGCAAGCAACCATTGCTTGAACGAGTATGTTAGAGCTTGAGTGCAAGAGATGAAAGACCAAGATGGCATGAATTTTTGAATAACAAGAATACCTTTAGAGTGGTGGATGTTAACCTCTCTATTCTATAGTCAAGTGAGGTATTAGAGCTATCTCTATTCCCTTCTTGCTTACAGTTTCTTCATGGTATTAGAGCCTGATATGCTCTGTGACATTTGTCAAGTAAAAATATTATAGATGTATTGCTGAAGAAGCATGTATAGAGGAAAAGGGGCTAGCAATGGAGTTCAACAATTGGTGAGAAGTGAGTGACCAAGTGTTGACTCATGTTTATGCCCCAACCTCCACAGCGAATGATCTTTTTGAGCCACCTTGTCTAGATCAATGATGGTAACGTGGCACCATTAATTAGTGCTCCGAAATCCCTCCAATATTTAGTGCTCCGAAATCCCTCCAATATGTAAAGAGTCGTGTAATATATGATCAAAGCCTCCAACTTTGGCTTACATTGGCTTGGTTAGTAAGCTAACTAAATTTCGAGTTGGCAGCTTATTAAACACTTCTTATGCTTTTGCAAGCAAGCTAAGTTCAACGCACATATCTACCAATACAATGCCACAACTACTATATCATGTGTATTTCTTAGCCCTTCTATGCCACTTCTATGCATCCACATGCCTTGAAGATGCAACCAAACATGACTAAATAAGCCCCAGCTTGTGTACCTTGGTATGTATCCTTTTTTCCTTCTTTGATACAAGCTTTCATAATGCAAGTATGGGTGACCAAATTTGTAGACACTCATCTTTGAGATGTTGCCAAAACATCTCAAAGCTTCGGTATTGATGCCACGAGGCATATTTCACGGTGGATTCCGTGCCACTGTGGATTTCATGAGGTTTTACGGTGGATTCCATAAACTTTGATGACCGGGGCTCATACACAAAATGGATTCTTTGTGCGAGAAGTTGATGGGGACGCCTGTCCTTTTCGGGCGTTGTCAAAGAGAATGTGCAAGGGCTGCAGAACACGGGGTTCAAGGTACAGCAAGAAATAAAGACTAACAAGAAGATCTCAAATATTGGAAGTCAAAGTTCACTATATTTCTTGTCAAAATGAGTTACATGAAGCTTATGTTCAGAAAAATCTGAACATATTCAGTTTCCTGTTTGTGAAGAGATCTTTGCAAAGAATGCATCTAGAACCATATCCATAACCATTATAAGAGCTAGGAGGATTAATGAAGGCTGAAGTTCCGTAGTCCAGATTGACATACAAGTAAGATCCTAGAAGTAAAATCTGATTCCTGTACCCAATGTTGTTACCAGGATAATGGCAAAAACTGAGAGGATGATGATTAAAGCCAGCTTAAGCTGACCCTGCACCATAGGTAGACACACCTATTTTTGTATACGGGCCCCTCTCAGAGATGAAGAAGCACTTTATAGTTGATTAATGCCACTTGTATTACCCAGATCTTTCTCTACTGCACCAACTCTAAGAATGTTCTCAAGTCTCTCCAAACATACAGTTATGATACGAGGGTCTGCACAATTCTGAAGATCACACAAAGGTTTGATGCAGCCTTGACTCACAAGGTACTTGATTTGATCATGCGATCCACCAGATGTTGCATTTGATATAGCCCATGCAGCCTCTTTCTTGATCTCAAACTCAGCATTTGCCAATACTGATATTAAAGGAGGTATTATATTCGCATCAATTACAGCCTGAATTTGCTCCTTGTTCCCTGCAGTTATGTTTGATATGGTCCAGCATGCTTCTTTCTTGATGCTCTTCTTATGGTTTTGTGTAAGAAGGTTAAGCAAGCAGGGTAGCACTTGGTGGTTGATGATAAACTGAGTTTGTGCATCATCTCTGTCGGCAGTCGCCAGAAGCACTTCAATCATCCAAACATCAGGATCAACAGCTCTGAGTTCACGCACCAATTCAAAAATCCCAATCGCCACTCCACTAAATGCTCCATCTTTGTCTCGGCGCTGTAGTTCTTCTAATTTACGTGCTGCCTAAATTCGCCGCTCCTTAATCGAGACGACAAATAGTCGCCCAATTCGTGATCATGTCCACTCTCCATCTATCGCTCACACCTCGTCGATCAGCAACTCCAGATGCTCTCAGTCGAATCTTCGAATGCGGGGATTGAGTGCAATCATGCCACCAAGAAGTTGATTCATTCTCCTCACGAACCAGGAAGCCGTAAAACAATCTGTGTCTCTGTATCACGCCTTCCTCCTCATTGTGCACTCTCGTTTTTCCTCTGTTAAACCATGTTTGCCTTGCTGTTTGACCTGCAACCCCTACTATTCTTGGTTTCAAAAACCAGCCTGCCTCTCTGATTCAGAGTGCCCAAGGAGACGTTTTCGGATTGTATAGCCGAGGACATGAATACCCTGTTCCGATCATAATGCTCGCACTAAGAGAGCCTCTTGAAGGCAAAAGCAACTCTTCAAAGATGGAATGACATGGCCCCCAAAACTCTAGCGTCTCTGTTCTGTTATGTCCTCTCCCCCCCCCCTTCTCTCCTCAGAAAGCGAAAAGGAAGGGCCTTCCCCATTCCAATTCAGGCGTAGCCCGCCACTTTACCTTTTTCAAAAATATACCTCTCCCTCTTTTCTTAGCTTTTTCTTTCCTTAGAACTTCTTGCCTTTTGGATCCCTTAGAGAACATGTGCTTCACACGTCTTTAGGTGTTAATAAAGATTAGGGTGATGGGAATACATATCTTCCCATTATTCCACATATCTCAGTCCAGAGAATTCTCATAGCTTAGACTTGCTTGGAACTGTGCAGAGGGCAGTACCAGGAACATAGCCTCCTAGAACAATAATAGAGATGCATCACCATGACCTTTGCCTCAACTCTTGCCTCACGCACACAATAAAAATAGCCCTGTTTACAAGAGCTGAAGATTTAGGAGTCCATTCCTAATGATTTCTTGGATCCAAAGTGCAGGAAATATATACATTGGCTGCGGATTACTAAAATGCATCACACAAACAATAAATCACATGCAGAAATTAACACAAATGCACAACAAAAATGGAGGTGTTCACGGCTCAGATGCGCAGCAACACGACATCCACCCCCTCTAAACCTGCGCATCCTCCGGATGTGCCAACTATCCAGGATCATTCAAGTCCACAAACAGGTCAAGTCCATCTTCTGATTCTAGTAAACCTGTTTCTCCATCGGCTTCATCATCTATGTTTTCTGTCTCTTCTGCTTGTGTTTCATCTACCTGCTCTTCTTCTGTCAATGCTTCAAGTGCATATTCTTCATCTTCTCTTCTCTTGAAAATCTTGACTCGTTTTTCAGCAATAGGCACCCTCAATAATGTTCCATCTAATTCAGCCAGCTCATAGGTACCATTGTCAAAAACCTTTTTCACTTCATACGGTCCAAACCATCTTTGAACCATTTTTCTCATGCTACTATGCTGATTTTCTAGACTACTGTCGTAGACTAGAACCCAATCTCCTTCTTTTATGGCTCTAGGCCTCAAGCGATGCCTTAAATCAAACCTGTCCTTATTTCAGAGACAGGCTGCCTTCAAACGGTCAACGGCTAGCTGCACATCTTCTGTCCTTCTCTCTAGTTGACGAATCCGAAGGGCTAACAGCTCTTCCCTTGATAAATTCTCATGCCATGGAAGAACACTCCAAGTGAGAGCACAAATTTCAGTAGGCATGACAGGTTTTTGCCCATACATCAACTCCGCAGGCATGTATCCAGTAGTCACACTATGTGTAGAGCGATCAGTCCACAATGCAAAAGGTAGTAATCTCGGCCAATCTCCAATCCGTCCTCTACAAGCTTTTGCCAATGCTTTAACTATTGGCGGATGTCCTCTTTCACTTTTGCCATTTCCCTCTGGATTATAAGCAGTAGTAAGAGCCAATTTAATCCCAAGCCGTGAGAAGAATTCTCTAGCTTCATCAGCATCTAGCTCTCCACGATCAGCTGTAATCTTGCCTATACATCCATACCTGCAAAATATTTCTTCCAACAAGAATTTACATACTGTAGTGGTGGTCTTTGTTCGCAATGGTCTACCTTCAACATAGTTTGTAAGATCCTCCCTAGCCAAGACAAGATATCTCATCTGCCAAAGTCCCACTGGCAAAGTAATCAAGTCTACCACCCACTTGTAATGCATACATAGTGGATAAGTCGGATGTAGCTCATCACGATGTTGCACTAAAGAGTAAAGCTGGCAGTCGCTCCAAGTCTCCACAAAGTGAGAAACATCTTTATACATTCCTTTCCACCAGTACCTTTCTTTGATTTTCTCATAGGTAGCCCACACACCTCTATGTCCAGCCCATGAGCTCTCATGAAACTCTCGCATAATCTGTATTTGCATCGCTACATCACAAACTACTCTCAAGGGCAAGCCTCCTCTCTTTCTTGGATGCTTCCAAAGAAAACCATCTTTCAAGAAATACCCATAAGCCTTCCTTCTGATTTTCTTGAATTCATCATCTGTCCAATCAGCTCTTCGAGTCAATGAACTTAGATACTGTCCAATTTGCAGCCACTCATCAACATAAAGTTCTTCAATAAAAGCTTCAACAGTAGATACATGACAATCATGAATATGGACAGAAGCAGCAAACTCTGTCTCATCATCTTCTGCAAGCATTGACTCCTCATCCTCATATCTCGCTCTAGAAAGCATGTCAGCAACTGGATTATCTTTCCCTGCTATGTGACGAAATTCTGGATTCAATGGTTTAATATAGGCAATCCACCGAAGCATCGCTATATCTGGAGTCGAGCAACTAGTAATCATGCCAAGCAAAGGCAAACAATCTGTTTCCACAATAACTGAAGCTCCAATAAAATACCCTTTGTCACACTTCAGTGCAGTGACTACTCCCCACAACTCTCTTTTGATCTGTGGATATCTCCTTTGTTGCTCATTAAGAACTTTAGCTCCAAAGCAGATAGCATACCTATTTCCATCAGCATCATCCTGTCCCACAGCCCAACCTATGCCAATAGGGCTAGTATCAACTGTCAACATGATAGGCCGTCCACACTGATAATCCGCCTTGTGTAGAGTAGGAGCTGATTGCAACAGCTTCTTGAGCTTACGGATGGCTTTTGAATGTTTCTCATCCCAATGAAATTTCTGCCCCTTTCGAAGCAGCTGATAGAGAACATCTGCAATATGAGCAAAATGAGGAATCCAAATCATGTAAAATACACAAGCTCCCACAAATCTCCGCACCTCTGAAGTAGTCGAGCAATACTCTGCAATCCTGTTTATGGCATCCACCTTTGCAGGAGAAGGCTTTCTGCCATAATATCCAACCATATGCCCAACTATGATGACTTCATTAACAGCAAAGACAGATTTCAGCCCTGAAAGTGTCAAATTTACCTCCTCTAATCGTGTCAATATTTGCTCAGAAGCAATCATGTGATCAGCCACAAACTGTCTACATCCACGCAAATCAAGACTTTCATTCTTTTCTTCTTCTGCACAACCCTTAATAGGCACATCATCTAGAAATGGCATGGTATACTGCGGAATATAGTCTCGAAGAACTCTATGCATAGCATTCATCATATGAGCAACTGAGTTTGTAGCACCTTGAGGCAAGGTACACATCCTCACAAGACCAATAGGTGTCCGCATAGTAGTAATATCCCTGCTTTCCAAGGCAAGCTAAAACTGATCATAACCTGAATACAAGTCACCTAGTGAATAGATGGCTCGTCCTGCAAAAGCCTCAGCAAATTCATCCACAACTGGACCTGTTCCCACATTCCTGATTGTCACTTTGTTCACAGGCTGCATATCTTGAATAAATCTCAAAGTACCATTCTTCTTTGGTACAATAAACCACCTGTTAGAATAAGGTGCAGAAGAGGGTTCCAAAATCCCCATTTTAATCTTCTCATTCAGCAACTCTATCAACTTTGGCAAGTGTGCTTTAGGCACAGGTATAGGACGTATATTCCATGGTACATGAGGAACAGTGAAGATGACCATGGGTGCAACCAATTCGGGACTAATGCAACCAATTTCATGTGGAAAGAAAGCAAATGCCTTACCATGACGTCCAAGCATCTCTCTAAAACATTCTTTTTCCACTGGAAGCAAAAAATCATCATTTCCAATCTTCAATTCTCCAAGAGTTTCAGCTGTAAACTTATGTCCAATATTCGCAGGATCCCTCAACATAGGCTGCTTCATAGCTTTTTCAATCTGTTCATCACTATCAGAAGGAAGTGGGCCTGCAACCGGCTTAACCTTCTTATCAACTGTTTTATATTTTGTGTCAACCTTGGCATCATTCAAGCACTCTTTCCTTTGCTGCAATTTCTGCAAATTTTCAGCATCTTTCAACTCTGTTGGCTGAAAAATTTCAGCCTTTAGCTCTATGGACTGCATAGGTGCAGTCTGAAACTCTGTATGCAGAAATTTTTCTGCATTCAACTCTGTTGGCTGAAAAATTTCAGCCTTTAGCTCTATGGACTGCATGGGTGCAGCCTGAAACTCTGTATGCAGAAATTTTTCTGTATTCAACTCTGTTGCCTGAATGAATTCAGCCCTCGGCTCAATGGACTGCATAGATGCATCCTGAAACTCTGTATGCAGAAATTTTTCTGCATTCAACTCTGTTGGCTGAATGAATTCAGCCCTCTGCAATTCAATTAGCTGATCAAGATCAGCCATAAATTCAGTTTGCTGAGTTTTCTCAGCCTCTAACTTTGTTTGCAGCATAAAACCAGAAATTTCCTGAAACATATCCAAGGTTTGCACAGGTATGATCTTTGAACCCTTGCATACATCAGTTTTCAGCATTGTTCTCATCTCAAACAATGTATCTGCATAAGACATCCCTTCATACAATCCATCCACATGCTCTTCTGCTTGCAAAATACCTGCATTCTTCAACTCTTTCTCCTTACGACCAATGTACTGCCTGGCAGCTCTAGGCAAATCTGAAATTTTCTGATAACTTACCGAACTATCTGAAGTAAACCCAACAAAGTTATTGGAGAAAGACTGGCTGCCAGGAGGCGAGATCTCCTCTTTTCTCCGCTCCGTACCACTGGCGTCTCGCAAGACAGCGGTACCTAATGAAAATCCAACTCCTTCGCAGGTAGTGGTGCCTCACGCAAGGAGTCCCTGTTTCTCGGATGATTTACCCCAACAGTCATAAACTGAACAGCTCGCATACCATCTTTACTGCGTATCCGCGCATAAGCTGATCCGTCATCCATCACTTTTGTTTCCATTCTTGCTTCTGTAATGAAAGGCTGTCCAAGAATAATCGGATAAGAACATGAATCCTGAACAAAGCAATGATAATCCTCTTCAACATTACCAATAGAAATTCTGATACTCGGACAAGCAACATACATATCACCAGAAGTATTATTGGCGGCTCTCATGCACCAGCCATGCTTTGCATCCATAGGCCACTTGCCACTCTCATAAACACCTCGAGCAATAAGATTAATGTTCAGAACCATGATAAACTAAAGCAATCAAGGGAATTTGTTTCTCTCCAATCCTTACCACTGTCTCAGTGGTTGCTCTAGCCCAATGACTTCGTGAAAAATGGCTGCGAGGAATGAGAATAGGGGTCTCATCATCTTCATACTGCATAGGCTGCACTATTTTCTCCAATTGCGGATTAACAGAAGCATTCTCAACCATCACTGCATCATCATGCTCTTCTCCAAGAGCTCCATGCCACAATCCCTGTAAAGCAGGTCCTTCCATCGCATGTCGTTTCCTCCGCAAAAGATCCTGCATCTGATCCTGTATTTCTCTTCTAGCAATCCCAAGAGCCTCTCCAACAGTAAAAGTGACTTCACTATTCAAAATTCTTTCATGAAAAATCTTACTCATATCCGTTTGCATATCAAGGTTTGACAAGAGCTTGAATCCTGGCTCTTTTCTTGGTTGCCTCTTTTCCTTCTGCTTATCTTCCATTGGTTGATCAGAACCTGTTTGAGCTGGAGAATTTGGCATAGGTGAAGCTGTAACAGGTGGTGAAACAAAGTCACCCCCTCTAGTCTTTTTGGAGGAGCTAGGACCCTCCTCATCTCTTCTTCTCTTTTCCTCAACCATGGCATCTAAACCCTGCATTTTAGCAATATAAGCAAAAATAGAATACCTGTCAACAGGAGAATCCCATCCTGTTTCTCCTCGGATGCTAGAGCCCACACAAGTCATAGTAGAAGTTTGAACTTTCCCTCTTCTCGCTATCTCCAAGGCAGAAGACCATAAAGCAGAGTCTCCATCAGATTTCTGCTCAAGCTGGACTCCAAAAGCTGAAGCATCTCCTCTAACACTCACATAAGCTGATCGCGCAGCCATATCATCAACAAGCTTCTTCATACCTCCCTTACCAAAGTTCGTGTCAAGAGGAGCGCCAGTCTCTGTCAGCCATATCTTCCCATCTTGTCCCCAGAACACTACATTCTTCTTACGTGCTTCCTGAAAAGCATCACAATCTCTGCAGTGTTGGTGCTCTGTACTATCACACCAAATACATCGTCGCCCTTTTCTTTGACCAGCTGGAAAAGCAGTCACTGGAGCAGGTGCTACAGTAGGTACTGACATAAGTTGCTCCTTTAACTTACCAACTTCAGCTTTGACTGCTTCAATTATCAAATCCGCCAAGCCTTTAATAACATCATCTACAGATAAGGGCACTGGAGCAGCAGGAACTGGTGGATTTACAACAGGAGGAGTAGGCTTAGGCAAAGAAGCAGCAGGGGTAGAAGAAGAAGTCTCCAAGGATTTTTCAGGAACTGTTCCTGTATTTCGATGCAATCTGACTCTCCTGCGCTGCTTCTTGACAAGAGCATTCACAGCATCAATGACATGTCTCCACTCAGTCTTTAAACCTGAATCAGTAGCTTGATCTTCCAAAAGATCATCCAACTTTTCCTGTAAATCAGCATCTGCAGCTTGCAAAAATAACTCCACTTTCTGCATCTCCAAAGCTTGCTGTTCAGTCCCATCCAACTGATCATAACGGCTTTCAAACTCTCACAGAAGAGCGGTAACAGAAAGTCCCTTATTAGGCATAGAAACCCATGCTAAAAAATTCCTGCGATTCATAAGACCTGTATCCTCCAGGAAATATTCATCTTTTAATGCCTTTTTAAATTCAGCCCAACCTGCATGTGCCTCTTGAATTTCTGCAATTCGACCTTCAAGAGTGCGCACCACGATCCGCAAGAAGTAGCGGCTCCAAACATCTTGAGAAACTCCAAAAAACTTCATCTTTTCTTCATACAAATGCAGGTAAGTTGACACTTGCTGGCCATTAAACTGCTTCATCTCCTGTTGGACAGCTTTCAAGGCATTCATAGCATCACTGTCTCGTTTTGCATGAGCTTGCTACTGCATATACATGGTAAATGACTGAAACAGGTTCTTCATGACATTATCATTTTTCATCTCTTCTTGCGAGTCTCCCATCTTGCTGATGACGCAGCACTTTCACGTCGGGTTCACCAGAAATGTCAAAGAGAATGTGCAAGGGCTGCAGAACACGGGGTTCAAGGTACAGCAAGAAATAAAGACTAACAAGAAGATCTCAAATATTGGAAGTCAAAGTTCACTATATTTCTTGTCAAAATGAGTTACATGAAGCTTATGTTCAGAAAAATCTGAACATATTCAGTTTCCTGTTTGTGAAGAGATCTTTGCAAAGAATGCATCTAGAACCATATCCATAACCATTATAAGAGCTAGGAGGATTAATGAAGGCTGAAGTTCCGTAGTCCAGATTGACATACAAGTAAGATCCTAGAAGTAAAATCTGATTCCTGTACCCAATGCTGTAACCAGGATAATGGCAAAAACTGAGAGGATGATGATTAAAGCCAGCTTAAGCTGACCCTGCACCATAGGTAGACACACCTATTTTTGTATACGGGCCCCTCTCAGAGATGAAGAAGCACTTTATAGTTGATTAATGCCACTTGTATTACCCAGATCTTTCTCTGCTTCACCAACTCTAATAATGTTCTCAAGTCTCTCCAAACATACAGTTATGATATGAGGGTCTGCACAATTCTGAAGATCACACAAAGGTTTGATGCAGCCTTGACTCAAAAGGTACTTGATTTGATCATGCGATCCACCAGATGTTGCATTTGATATAGCCCATGCAGCCTCTTTCTTGATCTCAAACTCAGCATTTGCCAATACTGATATTAAAGGAGGTATTATATTCGCATCAATTACAGCCTGAATTTGCTCCTTGTTCCCTGCAGTTATGTTTGATATGGTCCAGCATGCTTCTTTCTTGATGCTCTTCTTATGGTTTTGTGTAAGAAGGTTAAGCAAGCAGGGTAGCACTTGGTGGTTGATGATAAACTGAGTTTGTGCATCATCTCTGTCGGCAGTCGCCAGAAGCACTTCAATCATCCAAACATCAGGATCAACAGCTCTGAGTTCACGCACCAATTCAACAATCCCAATCGCCACTCCACTAAATGCTCCATCTTTGTCTCGGCGCTGTAGTTCTTCTAATTTACGTGCTGCCTAAATTCGCCGCTCCTTAATCGAGACGACAAATAGTCGCCCAATTCGTGATCATGTCCACTCTCCATCTATCGCTCACACCTCGTCGATCAGCAACTCCAGATGCTCTCAGTCGAATCTTCGAATGCGGGGATTGAGTGCAATCATGCCACCAAGAAGTTGATTCATTCTCCTCACGAACCAGGAAGCCGTAAAACAATCTGTGTCTCTGTATCACGCCTTCCTCCTCATCGTGCACTCTCGTTTTTCCTCTGTTAAACCATGTTTGCCTTGCTGTTTGACCTGCAACCCCTACTATTCCTAGTTTCAAAAACCAGCCTGCCTCTCTGATTCAGAGTGCCCAAGGAGACGTTTTCGGATTGTATAGCCGAGGACATGAATACCCTGTTCCGATCATAATGCTCGCACTAAGAGAGCCTCTTGAAGGCAAAAGCAACTCTTCAAAGATGGAATGACATGGCCCCCAAAACTCTAGCGTCTCTGTTCTGTTCTGTCCTCTCCCCCCCCCCTTCTCTCCTCAGAAAGCGAAAAGGAAGGGCCTTCCCTATTCCAATTCAGGCGCAGCCCGCCACTTTACCTTTTTCAAAAATATACCTCTCCCTCTTTTCTTAGCTTTTTCTTTCCTTAGAACTTCTTGCCTTTTGGATCCCTTAGAGAACATGTGCTTCACACGTCTTTAGGTGTTAATAAAGATTAGGGTGATGGGAATACATATCTTCCCATTATTCCACATATCTCAGTCCAGAGAATTCTCATAGCTTAGACTTGCTTGGAACTGTGCAGAGGGCAGTACCAGGAACATAGCCTCCTAGAACAATAATAGAGATGCATCACCATGACCTTTGCCTCAGCTCTTGCCTCACGCACACACTAAAAATAGCCCTGTTTACAAGAGCTGAAGATTTAGGAGTCCATTCCTAATGATTTCTTGGATCCAAAGTGCAGGAAATATATACATTGGCTGCGGATTACTAAAATGCATCACACAAACAATAAATCACATGCAGAAATTAACACAAATGCACAACAAAAATGGAGGTGTTCACGGCTCAGATGCGCAGCAACACGACAGCGTTTCATTAATTTAGTGTGTACATGGGTGATTCCATAGCGGGTGATTCTGCAAAATGCATATTAAATTAATAAATGTTTATGAGTTTAGAGTGCACACTCGTAACAAATTAAGGTTAGGATTTATTTCTAACCAGTTGATTTATTTATGTAGTTGAAGACTGCTAGGTATTCACTTTTGTCAGTTTAATTGTATTATTTTACTAACGATTGTGAATGCTTCAGTTGATGTGTAGAGATAGCAGCAGTGGCGGAGGAAAGCATTGGAGGATAGCAAGTATTCAATCTATGGATTATATTTTGATAGGCGCCATGCCTATATTTTGTCATGCCTATTTATTGAGGCATCGATTATTTATTATTATTTTGTATGCGCATGGACGCACGGTTATGTTATTTATATTTGGACATTGTATTGAGCGTGCCAGACTCTTTGGGCACCGTCCATTAGCTTTATTCCTATTTTTGTGTAAAAGCAAACAAAAGCTAAAATCTTGTTATATTTTTTTAAATTGGGCTATTATTGAGCATGAAGAAGAAATATACATAAAATACATGCTTTGTGAAGCACTCACACAAGGCATGGGGGGAGATTGCACCCAATTGGTCTTTTGCTCTTGTCGTTCATGCTTTTTACCTTGTAACTTGTGCAAAAAGTAGAGTTCATTGTTCTTGGGGGCCTTCCGGGATTCACTACACGGGCATACAGTATCCGATCTGCGCACCAGGCACCATGTCTATGCTTTGCCTATCTCTAGTGATCAAGGCACTTCAAGAGACTTTGTTTGGTACTGGGAACTTGTCAAACACTTCTTTTCCTTTTGTGAGTGCAACACACTTTGAATACACATAGAGCTAGGCAACACCAACACAGATGTCCTTTTTAAGAAACCTGATGTTGATGATATCTATATGCATCATGCTACCTCAATGGAGGTCTTACAAAGCTTCTTTGGCTTCATAGCTAATTAGGTAGAAAACATGCAAAACCCTACTAGCCATTACTAAAACCTCTTCTTCCACACTGTCTTTCATGTGCTATATACCCTTATTCTTCTAATCCCCACTAAAATCAATAGATTGCATGCTATCCTTTTTCCTATAAGATTTGCTAATGTGAAGGGTTCCTAATCTATAAGAGAGTTAATTCATATTCAAAGAACCACATAGAAGCTTGAAGAAGAATTCAAATAAAATAAAAGTATGTTCTACACAATGCATACTAGATGTTCTATACAAATGTACTTGTGTGTCCACACTCGCACTTCAATTTCTCCAGACACGATATGTACATGTGGACTAATGTATTGCATCTTACTCTCACACATGTACAAATTGCCCCAAATACCTTGTACCCTAGTTCTTATCCTAAGGTACTTGAAAGTGTGTGTACAAATGCATCTACAATGTGTGAAAGTATTTGCACTCTTGTCCAAGAATCGTGCAAATTTGGCCTTATATATTACCTAAGTGCATAAGGTAATCATCTGCTTCAATATGTCTAAGTAATCGAGTGGATAAGGTGTTCTTTTAGTAAAATGCTATGAGCCATAATGACATGGGATGGCCATTTTCTAGCTTGCCATCCTAGACCTAGCTTATCCTCAAACCAACCCACATCCCAATCCCATCCACTTATAAGAGCCCTCTTTGATGGTGACAAAGGAGGGCAATTCTAGTCCACATCCCCATTCCTATTCCCATTCCCAAAACCATCCACATCACTATGCTATGAGCACTAAGTAGTAGAGTGTGATGGTGGTATAGTGTCTAAGTATTATATAATCATGTGCTAATGCTACCTAGAGTGATTCATGAGTGCCTAATGTGGCCTAAATTGTTGAGTGAGGTTATTGTCATAAAAAAATGAAGTTCTCAATGTGGTCAGAGGGTGCCTCGTGATCAAGGGTAAGAGAGTGGAGATGGTAAAGTGAGTTGAAATAAAGTGCATGATTGTGCAACTACGTGAATATGTGATTGAGTATGTGCACACGGAAGAGTGTGCTTGAATTTTTGCCTAATTAAACATGTGGCCAAAGTGCTCCAAGTAGTTAGGACAATGTGCTTCAAGTGATCGAGTTCTCCAATGTGGCTAAACAATCATGTGGCCTATCTACATAGTAGTTGAGTGGACTAAGGTGCTTAAGTGGTTGGGTGAAAAAGGCAATGTGTGGTCCACATGATGAAGAGGGGAAAGGCAGTGTGGTTCAAGGGTACTAACCAATGTGGTGAATACTCATGCATAGCCATGGTTGATGCAAATATATACCCATACAATATTGATAGCTTGTAGATATGTTGCAAGATGAGACTCATGTAGGTACTTACGTTATAGGGGAGATGCCATGTACACCTCAACCTATAGCCAAGTGAGAAAAATGTTACTCGATGCAATAGGAACAACACTCCACTTGTCAATAAGCTAGTTACTTGTGCACAAGTGAGAGATCTACTTCTTCAACTAATCTTGCTAATTCTCAGTCCCTTAAGATAATCTATGAAGTATGTGGTGTAATATTTTAGTGGTTCACTACACCAATACTTCAACCATTACTTTGCTGCTATGATCATAAACCATATGTAAGAATCAACTCCATGGTATCAGAGCGATGATTGCAATGGAAAATTGAGCCAAATTAATTACAAAAGCATATTATAACTAGCAAACAGTGTAAATGAGGATGACTCAATCGCACTCAAAATGATTAGTTCTAACATAAGCCTCAACTTAGCTCTGATATTTTATTTTTAATATTATAATTACAATTAATTAATGAAAAATTTAATGAATATGAATAAAATAAAAGAAAATAGAGACAACAATGCACTCTAAATAGATGAGTACAATCGTTTTAAAGCTAAAGCATATAAATAGATTTATGTGATAATAGTCTCCATAATAGTAATAATTTCACATTGCACTCCACTAGTGATCAATATTACAATCATTACATCTCTATACTTGTCTAGTTATTTGCTCACCAAAAGTAAAACAAATTAATCGCCTATTATCGTCTGTTTAGCACAATATGATCATCATCACACATATAAAAAGTTAGAATTGTACTACGAATAGGTCAAAATTCATGAGAATCCACAAAATGACTAAATACAACTTATTTTTATAGAAGTAACACATGATGTATAAACCTATCTTACTCTTTATATTCTTTACCTTAAATTAGAATTAGACTCAATATATACTAGGCTTATACTACATTAAAGGTTAGCGTTAGGGCTAGGCTCATAGTAAGGTAGAGCTTAAGCTTAGGCTTAGATTTAGATTGGATTAGTTATATAGGCAAGGTATATGCATAGGCTACTCATACAAACAAACTGACAGAGGCTATAGAGTGGCTAGACATAGGTATGTCTAACTAAATACACAAGGGGTAGGCAAAGGGTACACGTATGGCAAGTTAGGAAAATACTAGGCATACTATAAGCCAATCCTATGTGTATACATAGTCTAAGCATATTCTAGGAAGAGTTTAGACATAGGGTAAGCATATGCTAGGAGCCAACGCCTAACACAACCCTATCCTATTCTATGGTTACCTTGTGCCTAGAAAATGCCAGATATAAGTTGTATTCTTATGCATAGCATATAATGTTCCTACTTTATATTATCGAGCCAATGCCTAACCTAGCATGTGCTTATCCTATGCGTAATGTATAAGCTAGGCTATATATAAGCTATGGATAGGCTAGACTAAGCATAGGCTACACAAACTAGTGAGTATAGCTATAGGTGTGGAATCGAAAGCTTAGCTCATAAGTGAGTAATATACAAATGTAAATTTCAAATAAACTAATATTTATTTACTAGTTTTACCTAGCAAAATTGCGAGTCTACGTTAACTTGAAAGACTGTCCATAATTTCCTAGTTAGATGATAGTACTTGCTAGTTAAGACTAGTGAAAAAAAAAATCCTAGTTATGTTGATATTGTTACTAGATATACAATAACTTACCAGATAATGTTACTAGATAAGGCTTCAACTTTCTAGATACTATCTAGGAAAAGGGATTTACTAGTTAGAAGAGATTCGTGATGACAAAATTATCTAGTTATAACTAGAAAATTCTACATTCTTCCTAGTTTGGTTGCTATTCTTCCTAGTTATAGTGTGAACTTTCTATATAGTAAGTGGTTTAGAGTTTCTTGTGAATCCCCTCCATGGATAGATATTCCTTCATATGAATTTTTCAGTTTTACTTCGTGAAAACAGTGATTGTCTTCTTCTACTCTATCTCGGCCATTGACCATAGAAATAACCACTACGACCTCTCTCCTCACTCACACAAACTACAACTTATCAAACTTCTCGTGTCGAATTTGTAGAGGTGCTTTTGTTCGGACAAAACTTAAGCCTATCTTGCTATTCTCAAGAAGCATATCTTCATCATATTTTGCTCATGCATTATGTTCTAGCAAGAATATTCTTTGAAATAATACACAGGCTCAATCAAGCATGATTAAAGAAGAGATGCAACATGAAATCCATGCTATCCAACTATTCAAGCGATGCTTCACACAAAAGTAATGTATGCATTGAAGAAATTGTGCCTAGCCTATCTACATGTGCTAGTGCGTCATGCATTATGCAAGAAAAACTCCTTGCTTATTTAAATCCTTAGCCTCACATCTCAACTCTTAGCAAGAAAATATGTTATACTCCGCTCCACCCAAATTCGCACAAACACTCAAGAAAATGATGGCCCTCAAGATGTTGACCAGATATGAACAACCCATCTCACAATTGGTGGCGTCCTTCACAACCCTCTAACTCACTCAACCACCTTAAACACTCATCAAGAGATTTCTAACTTGTGATGATCATCTCAAATATCGTGCATGCAAGAAATTTGTGTGCTCAATGACAGGTGCTCCCTCATGTGCGCGTGTATCTAGGATTTACTGAGTATAGCTGCAGCAGGCCTCAGTACTCAACGATGGTGCAAAACATGCATAATTCCAACCTGTGGCATGGAAGTATTTGAATAATTTAGGAGAAAACCCGTGACTGCAGTGCATCAATAAGTGCAACGTCAAGTGTTCGTGAACGCATAATCCCCTTGATGCCTCATGCCGTGCAAGTACTGAACGATGGTGCAAAACATGCATAATTCCAACACGTGGCATGGAAGTATTTGAATAATTCAGGAGAAAACCCCGGAGTGCACTGCATCAATAAGTGCAATGTGAAGTGCTCGTGTACCCATAAGCTCAACCAAGGCTATCAAGTTTCACACTCAACAAATTTAAAAAAATGACACAAACAAATCCTAAGCTAGACAAACACAAGAAATCCAATTACAAACAACTAAGCTAGTTAAAATCAAACCTAGCTACAATTTGACTAGGGGTTTTTAGTTTTAAAAAAATTGCTTGACATAATTAGCCTTTCCCCTAGTCTGAAAGCATTCATGTGCAGCACTTGTTCTCATAAAACAATGCAACATTTATGAGCCAATCAAAAATCGAATCCAACTCTCCATCTCTGAGTTTTTCAAACCCACAAATCGAATAAAACCATGATATACCATTCTCAGACAACTTCTCGATTAACACACAAAAGTATTCCATAAAATTCTCTTTGAAATCCTCAAATTTTTCATTTCAAATTCTCAAAACAACTGACATTGTCAAAGAAAAACATCTCAACACCCACAATGACAATCCACATACCCTTCCCATCATCCCATAAGAAAAACATAACAAAGCTAGAAAATCATCTCCCATCATCACAAAACATCCAAAGACACCATGATCCACATCAAATAAAACCTCCTCAAGACATTCATCCAAAGAATGACACTTCATCTCTTCAAAAAAACAAACACAAAAAAAAATATTTCCTGCACACAACAAATAATCTTTCCTATATCATTGTCACAAACAATGTGATAAGACTTTCCACAAAAATCACATACATACACCTTAGGCAACATATTAAGATCATTATCCTCGTTTAAACACCTAAATATTAAATTTTCTTCAACTTCAACCTCAAAATTTTCTTCACACTCTTTACCCTTAGTGTTGGATCTCTCCTCTCTCAAATTTTTAATCCTTTCCAAAGCCTTACCCAAATTTCCTCTCACATGCTCATTGCTGCCACACTCACGGTCATCAAAACCCCAATCAGAATCTTCACAAATATCATCACAAACTTTAGGAGAATTCAACCAAACCACAAGACTATCAGATGCAGTTTTCTATTCGACCTTGTTGCCTAAACTTACCAAAAAAAGTATCCATGCAACTATCAAGAAGAATGAAGTTAGGTGTACTCAAATTAACATCATCACAAACAAAAGCATGTCCAAGGCTAATCAAACCATTAAAAAAAAACTCACAAGACTCATCCAAGTCACCAACACTAACACCAAAATCACAACAAGAGTCTGAACCCTAAACTTCAATACTTTCTTGATCAACAAACTCACAAAAATTCTCAACAAAGTCATCAGACAACAAATTCGAACCCTCAACTTCATCTTGAAATCTAGTAGTTTCTAAGCCCTTCCCCTCATAGTCTTCCAGAAAACTCAAAAATTGATCCTCAATTATCTCTTCGTCTCTCTAGAAACTCACTAACTCAATTGCAACAGTTGACACCTCCCAACCAAAATCACTCTCTCAACTCTCATCCTCACTATCATCTTCCTTAGAAGAGCTATCACTCTCTTCCTCATTTTCTTCTTCAGAATATTCCTCATTCACAAGTTCCTTTCTTGAAGACATGTCAAACTTCTTTGGTACTCCCCTTCAATCATAAGTTTTTATTATCCCCTTTCCTCAATCTTGAATTGCTCTTGCTTTCCTAAGCCATGGTCTACCCAATATGAGCGAAAAAACTCCCAACCCTGCTAGCATAACATGACAATCAATTTTCATAGAGACTCCATAAACCTTCACTTCCAAATTCTGAATCATACCTAAGTACCTCACTTTAGCATGATTAGCAAGCTTGATTCGAAATTTAGTCCCTTGAATGATTCAAATTCCAAATTTCTCAACACGAGCCTGAGTAATCAAACCAATTTTCGCTCCATCAATATATGCTTCTCCTATGTTCTGATTCTTATGCCAAGCATCAACAATGCGACAAATATCTGGTAATTCTTTAACACTCAAAAATCTCACCGTTCCTTTCTTCTTTTCCTTATACTTCGGATTCACTAATTTCTTCCAGTGTCCTCTCATCTTAGGGCACAACTCCATCAACTGGTCAAAAGATACATTAGCTTTCTTACCCATCATATTCTCTTTTAGGTCATAATCACTCTCTCCTTCCCCCAAAGGAATGTCAACAACATGATAATGTTTCCTAGGCACTCTCAATTTATTTTCCTCTCTCTTTTCTTTCTTCTCTCCTCTCTTTGTTTTTCTTCATCTTTCCTCACTAGCCTTACTAGTTTTAGGTTCATCTCTCTTAGCATCTCTTCTTCTTTAAATTGTAGGTGATACATCAACAGTTGTATTTTCCACATTTTGATTTTTTAAAAGAATACAATTAATATCAGTCAACCTATTCTCTTCTCCAGTCCACCTAGGTTCTTGCAAGGTAGAATCATTTTTAATTTATATCCCAAAGTCATTCTATCTGTTAGGAAAATTTTGAGGTAAAGGATATGTATCCCCTCCTGCTCTAGGCGGATAAGGACAATTTGTACTCACATGACCTAACTCTCCACAGGAAACACAGGTCACCTTCCGTCTACGAAAATATCCTTTACCATTTTCTCGTCTCCCAATTCCTAAATTTTCCTGATTGGTTTGTCCTACAGGTCCTCCACTTCCTCTTCCCCAAGGTCTTCCTCTCATGGCTCCTGATCTCATATTTTGTAGCTGGCAAAACAATTGATCCTCAATCTCTGGTGCTAATTGGGCATTTTGTCTTGTTAACATTTGAAAGTTTTGTCCTTGCAAAATTTTCTCTATTTTCTATAGGTGTTCTAAATGATTCTCTTTTTTTAATTTTCTCAATTTTTCTCTCCTTTTCTAAAGCAATCATCATAGCTTCTTCAAAAGTACTAGGCTCCTTAATTTCCAACTTTATCCTCACCTCTCCCTACAAATTTTCAACAAAATGTTTGATTTTCAACATTTCCAAGGCTGGTCTCTCTCCTGGGCCTAATGATCCATTCCATCGATCCCAAAGTCTAGCGTATTGCATGGAAAAAAATTCTATGGTCTGGTGTTCTTTCTTCTAGCAAGTTTCTATTTTCCTCCAAAGATCCTCAAAAGTCATTGTTTCCTTAAAACGGTCAAGGAACGCTTGCTTAGTTGCTTCATATTCCATAGCAACAGGAGGATTTCTCAATCTAAGGGTATTTTCATAATCTTCAAACCAATTGCGACCTTCTTCTAACAATTGAAATTTCAGAATTTTGAGTTTCAGGGCTGAGTCATATATTCACTGGATAATGCATCCAAGCTCCAGTTTTTTTAGGAATTACTGAGGATCCTCTCCCTTCTTACCATAAAATCTAGGAAAGAAACTAGCCATTGGAAAACACTCACAAACAAGAATTCAATCCACACATCATGCACAAAGTAAAAAAATTTCAGCACTTCTCAATGGGGGCACCAAAAAGAGATGTTATACGAGCGGTGATCGAGAGCAAGCCTCACTCACAACCCAATAACAAGACGTTAAGGAATGCCGATCGTAGAAATTTGAATTTTCTGGATACACAACACAACCCAAAAAATTAAATATTTTGACACACAACACACGAACGACAGACAAAAAACAAAACAAAATAATTAAAACCCAAATTCCGATGGAGCATCACACAACCACAACACAACAAAAATACCAACAATTCGAAAACAAACCAAATGAAATATATTGTCGTACCTTAACAACCTTGAGCCGACGCTCGGCACCAGAAATCCAAATTGTTCAACTTCCAAATTGGCATGACAAGAGCTCACTCTAGCATGCGACCCTCCACTCTCCTCTCTCAAAAAAAACAATTGTAAATAAGGGGGAAGTCCCTTAAGACTCCTCTTTACCTCCTTATATAGTTTTTTCATCTACACTATAACATGTGCACTTGTTTCCTTCAGGACACATCTTAGCAGTCCATCAGAAAGGAGGTCTAGAAAGCTCCGCCCAACACGCCCATGGAATGTCATGGGGTTTGCGATCCAGGACTTTCCACATCTGCTAGGTAGCGGAAGTATTATGGCCGTTCCCACTTAGGACCGACCTGAATCAAGGTTTTCCCTAATGGTCATTTCCCAAATGGCAACTAGTGTCGAACCCTGAGCGAACTGCTTTACACAGAAATGCCAGGGACGAAGCGGATTCACGCTGCACTTGGTTCAAGGAGAATGGGAAACGAGATGGATGCAAGGCTCAACCTCTCCGCCATAAAGCATAGTCCCATTCCATTCCCCTAAAACAGCATAAATCTGGGATTATTATAATCTTGACTCTAGGTCAGTGCCCTCGCTATTCAT
Organism: Lygodium microphyllum; assembly: GCF_053477565.2. Classification (NCBI taxonomy): domain Eukaryota; kingdom Viridiplantae; phylum Streptophyta; class Polypodiopsida; order Schizaeales; family Lygodiaceae; genus Lygodium; species Lygodium microphyllum. The sequence continues at coordinate 88,777,968 of NC_141149.1, forward strand.
TTCCTTTGAAACGATCTCCTTGCTGTCCATTATGATTGAGAAAAGTTCCCGGCCAACCAAGACCACCCATCCGTAGGATGGATCCATGGCTACATCCACCGCACTTTCCTCATGTTGTTTTAGTTGTCTAATTACCTACCACATTTAGTTGGCCATGCATCAAGAAGCTTCCTTATTTAACCCGTTAGGCACCGGTTCCTTCACGTAATCTTAGCACTTGACATAGAAAAGCTATGTCAAATAAGTTCCTTTTCAATAGGTTATCATATTAATTTTTGGAATACATTTATAAAGTCCACCCGTAGGCTTATTCATAATCCACCCAAAGGCTATCCAGCAATCTAGAGGGATTACTAATCCAAGATTCTGCCCATAGACTAGTATGCGGGCCTCGAGATCCAATCCCAAGTCACATTGGCCTCTTGTGCAAGGCCTGGAAGGCAAGGCATTTACAACCACAGCCCCCCCGGCACCCAAGCATCCTCCTGCTCCAAGTAGCGCTCAATGGAGAGACCTCACACGGTGGATTCAGTCCACCTTCCCGGTGCAGCTAACAACCACCTTGGTTAGGGTCAGGCACACAGTCGGGGGTAACTGAAGCTGCCTCTCCCTTCAAGCCTTCAACCTGAAGCATTAGATATCTTTTCATCCTTTAATTCCTTGAGCAAACAAAGCAAACAGTGCTCTCTCAACTATTACAAGCACAATCATTTCCAGTGGTCCTTAATTTGGCCAACTGCTAAGGAGTGAATCCTTCTCTTTGAATGAATCCAGCATTTGATCTGGGACCAATTGCAACTTGGCAAGATCCCCAAGGTTTTGTTTGATAACCCATATGTCCTTGGTTAGGGCCGTACCCTATTAACCCAACTTAACCAATACATTAAGTTCTATTAGCAGTAAATATGTTATTCCAAATTATTAATTGGTCTTTTGCTTCCAAGCACATATCTAATTCCCTTATCTTAGTCACCTTCCCCAAGAAAGGTGCTATAACAAGATGACTACTCATCCTCTTGCAAGATAAACTTGCGCAAGAATCTGCCAATCTCATTTCGAGGAATTGGCTATTCTATTATGATCCAACCACAAGATCATGCGACTCTGCAACTTGTTGCACAAGTGTCGCATCTAATCCATTTGATTATTTTACCCATCGAACGACGTCTCCTAATCACAGAATCATGATTAGATAGGAAACATGGTTAGGGTGTCTTCATATCCAATCCGTTCCTGATTGGACTAGGCCGACATCGTCGGTCCGAGGGTTCCATCTCAATCCGAGTTTCATTTTTTTTAGCAAGTGATCCTTAGGATAGAAACCCTAGATCATTTCTTGCAAGTATGTCATATTGTCCCTACATTCTGTGAATGTGGCCAGGTCTTTAAGATATGAGAGTTTCAACTTGGCAATAAGTGCAACTAGGTCACGTCCTCAACATGCTAAACCCTAGTTAGCACGTGTAATATATTGCATCAATTTAACCATTCCTAAGCGAGTCCTTTGTGGTTTAGGTGTTTAGGGTAAAAAAATGTACTTGTCTATTCCTAAAGATATTGTCTTGATCAAAGAGGGGAAAACTGGTTGCATTACGATACAATTTTCGTAAGCACATGATTTATTGCCTCTATGTATGATTGGATTTACAACCCCTAATTTTTCTGGTTAAGATCAAAGCATATGTTAAGTTACGGCATAATTTCGATTGATCCTTCTAGAACATGCATTTAATATTCATGCCACTAAGCTTTTAGGGTTTTATGTTAAACCGAACCATGCAGCCTTTCCCTAACTTCATTTCTGAATAAAATGTTTGTACATTGAATGAGCATTACACAACCTTTTCTAACTACTACGTAGTTGAATGAGATTTACGCCAATTGACGAGAGTTTAACCTAGTTCATGCAGCCCTAGAATCATTTACATGCCTTGCAAATTCCTACGGCTGTTAGCAACCTTCTTTAATGAATCATTGCAAAGAAAGAGATGTCTAATAATGCGACATGCGATTTAATCTTTCCATGCATAATCGAAGTGTACTACAATAATTTCGACTTTGTAATGATGGTCATTAGTTCATCTAGATTCGTTACTTTGCAATGTATAAAAACAACTTGCTAAGAATGCATAGACATCTTATGTTCTTTTTTCGTTCGTTTCATTGAAAAATACAAATGACCGATTCTTCAATCATGAGTTATTTCCTTTAAAATAGCCAATGTATTTCAATTGCAAAAGTGCATCTTACTTCCGAAAATTAACCATGCATAATTGCAATATTTCGACGTAAATCAAAAATAGGAAGAAAAACTGAACTTGTGGGTTTGGTGAAATGTCCACATGAATGCTAGGAGATGATCCTCCTGCGGTTGTACCTTGTGCCTTTTTAGGGGCCATCGTGAATTCGACCTTCTTGCCTTGGCCGCAGTCTTATGATCTTGACCCGTCTCCCTCGTACGCGAAATTCCCTTTGCAGTACGGCTTCCTTGACTGAAGCACCGTCTTGCAGAATTGGGCTTTGGAAGGCATTAGGGTTCAGAGCTTAGGCCTTCTTTGTTGAAAAATCCCGGGAGTTTAAGGAAATTATGGGGAAAATAAAGTGGGAAGTGCTTGGTAACTCCCTCTCCTTCAGATCCTTGGAAAGGCGTATTAGGGAACTAGTGGGAAGGCCTTATAGGCTTCCTCCTCGAAGCTTGTAGGAAAGAAAAGTTATCTTTAGGAGGGCTCAATGGGAAAGCCCTTAAACCCGGCAAGGAGATTGACCTTGTGATGGATGCAATGAAAAAGGCCTTTAAATTTCAGGATACAATGGACTTAATAGGGACTCCACGGGTAGGACTTTACAATCGGGAAAAAAAATGGCTTTTGGGGAATGCAAGGGGAAAGGGACTTGAAATTTCCAGATATAAAATGGCCTTCACAAGAAGGGATAAAATGGCTTTAAAGGACTTGTGTGGGAAGGGGTTTAAAAGGAAATCGGGGGTAAAAAGGCTTTGTGGAAATACTATGGAAAGGGGCTTTAAAAACCCAAGCTAAGCTGGCTTTTGGGGAATGCACGGGGGGAAAGTTGGCTTAAAGAGCCCCCTTAGAAGCTTCTAAGGCTTCTGGGCTACAACATGTGGCATGGAGATGGGAGCTTGATGGTGGACACAACTCAGGACGGCAAGCGGAATGGCGGTAGCAGTCATTGGCAACCGGTGGCAGCTAATGCAGCAACTCCTCCCTCCTCATGGCACTGCAATCTCGGAAGCTTCTTCCTCCTCCACATTTGGTCTTCCACAGTTGTCCTTCCTCCCTCTTCTCAAGATCTATCAGCCTCACGACTCTCTCCTCCTCCACCCCTTAGACGGCGTTTATATAGGACAAGGGGGGAGAGGGTTCCCTCCCCTATGTGGCCCCCTGCATGCATTCTTTCCTTCCACCTCCCCTCCTTAGAGGGGGTTTATATAGGACAAGGGGGGAGAGGGTTCCCTCCTCTATGTGGCCCCCTGCATGCATTTTTTCCTTCCACCTCCCCCATTGCCCAAAATAGCCCATTCCCTTCCCTCAGCCACGCATCGGCTGGGGGAAGGTAATTTAAAAATTTTGCAATTAACTTATTATTATCCTCTTGACCTCCTCGTAAGAGGATGTTCACCTGCGGTTATGCAAGTTCTTTTAAACTTTGGTCCTGTTTTGCAGGTGGAGAGTCATGATACGTCATGTACAATTTAAAGATCTCAGTGTCTATAACTTCTATGCTGGAATTGTCATTTGCATGAGTCTCACGCAACTAGTAATATTTTCCAACAGAAATATTACATTCTCTCCCCCTTGGAGGAATCGAGATGTCCTCATCTCGAAATAAACTAGGGATATTGATTGTTGAGAGTGCTTTCATCTATCCAAGTGGCATTCTCCTCAGGATAATCTTTCCATTGGAGGAGGCATTCTCTTAAGGTTTTAGATCTCAGTTGTCTCTCCCTAACATCTAAGATCCTGTTAGGCCGTAGCTCAAGGACTCCTTGACTAGGCATTACAACTTGTTGGTCATCAAGTACATGCCTAGGATTAGGTACACACTTCTTCAATAGACTAATATGGAATATATTATGAACCTTTAGGTTCTCAGGGAGTTGCAGTCTATAAGCATTAGGTCCTAGGCACTTGAGGATCTTGTATGGTCCACAATACCTTGGACTTAGCTTCTTGCAATCCCCTAAGGATAGGAAACTGATGCCAGGAGGCATATTCCATGGTGGATTCTGTGCCACGGTGGATTCCGTGAGGTTTTACGGTGGATTCCGTAAGCTTAGATGACCGGGGCTCATACACAAAGAGGATTCTTTGTGCGAGAAGTTGATGGGGACGCCTGTCCTTTTCGTGCATTTCATTAATTTAGTATGTACATGGGTGATTCTGTAGCGGGTGATTCCGCAAAATGCATATTAAATTAATAAACGTTTATGAGTTTAGAGTGCGCACTTGTAATAAATTAAGGTTAGGATTTATTTATAACCAGTTGATTTATTTATGTAGCTGAAGACTGCTAGGTATTCACTTTTGTCGGTTTAATTGTATTATTTTACTAACGATTGTGAATGCTTCAGTTGATGTGTAGAGATAACAACAGTGGCGGAGGAAAGCATTGGAGTCTAGCGAGTATTCGACCTTTGGATTATATTTTGATAGGCGCCACGCCTATATTTTGTTATGTCTATTGAGGCATTGATTATTGATTATTATTTTGTATGCGCCTATGCGCACGGATATGTTATTTCTATTTGGACATTGTGTTGGGCGTGCCAGACTCTATGGGCACCGTCCATTAGCTTTATTTCCTATTTTTGTAGAAAGCAAACTCAAAAGCTAAAAGCTTGTCATATTTTTGTAAATTGGGCTATTATTGAGCATGAAGATGGAAATATACATAAAATACATACTTTGTGAAGCGCTCACACAAGGCATGGGGGGAGATTGAACCCAATTGGTCTCTTGCTTCTTGTTGTTCATGCTTTTACATTGTTTTTTGTGCAAAAAGGTAGAGTTCATTGTTCTTGGGGACCTTCCGAGATTCACTACGTGAGCATACTACGACCGATCTACGCACCAGTGGTATCAGAGCGGAGCTGAGATCAAGAGCTTCCAATCGCTACCCATCTCGAGCGAAGGCGGAGCTCCAAGAACGATCGGGATCTACAGTGAATCTCGTCACGAACCGTCGATACAAGCAGACTTTTGGCGATCAAGAACCCCTGTTTCTACTCTTAGATCGTGAAGGACCAGGCTGTGTAGGCGGAGGACCACGCATCCATCTCCTTCATCAAGTCGTGGACATACTGTGAGAAAAAAAATTTCATATCTCTTATCTCTCTTAAGTTTAAGCTTGACTTAAGCTTAGAAGAAGCTTAATTACTTCAAATATCTCATCGTGGTATCTGAGGAGGTTCCGCGTTTTTCGCGACGTCAACAATTTTCCCCCCTCCCCACGAAATCAGAGGACGGCCTCATTAAGCTTTTCAAGCTTAATCCATTAAGTCAATCAAAGCTTTACGCTTTCTGCAAGTCACACAGGATAAGCAAGTCACCAAACTCCGGGTCCTGCGCACCAAAAATCAAGTTCTCCAAGTCGACTGGAATCAAGTCCTGCAAGTTCATCAAGTCGGCCTAAGTTCTGCAAGTCTGCAACTCTGCAAGTCGGCTAAGTCTGCAACTCTGCAAGTCAGACTAGTCAACTGGAGTTAGAACTAACTAGTGCTCAAAACTCCTAGAAGGGCTGTTACTGCGCAGAAACTCTGAACTGGAAAGTTGTTCGTGGCAAAGTATTCTACCCATCTACAGGTTCGCTGAAGTATTTTCAGCAAACGAAGAAGGAAATATTGCAAATTTTCTGAAAATTGAGAAAGAAATACCCAAAAATACATAGCCTTATAACCCCGAATTTGAGCTATGCTCATCCCGCTAACCTGATTTTGAGTGAGAAAGGTTTATTGAGTTTTACAGGATGACGACCCCACATATGGATGATCCTATGGCTGAAGACGACCTACCTGAGCCTACTATGGAACAAAAGCTGGATTTAATCATGTTGCAATTGGAAGAAGAACGAAGGGCTAGGCAAGCATTGCAAGCACAATTGACAAAATTACAAATAGCGTCCACCGAGAAAGAAGAACCTCAAGTTGAAGATTTGATTCGGCGTACCATCGGCGCCACTCTTGAAGCACAAACCATTTGCAAGGAATCAAAGATAAGTAAACGAAATTTTAAATTTCGCACTTTCAATGGCATACGAGAAGGAAAGACTGTTTTATCATTCATTAGCCAGTTTGATGACTATTTCCATGAGGAAACCTATCCGGAAAAAGATAAAATCAAGTGTGTTACTAATCATTTGGTAGACAGAGCATCACTTTGGTGGACTGTAGTACACAAGAGCATAGAATGTCCTGCTACTTGGGAAGATTTCAAGAAGAAGTTCATGCAGAATTTCCTTCCAGCGCAATTTCATGAGAAGGCTATCAAGCAATGGGATCTACTTCAACAACGGGATCATGAGCCTATTCCACAGTATAGAGAACGTTTTTGGAATGCACAGTTACAGCTACGCATGCTTGAAGACGTACCAGAGATAACACATAAGCGGAAGTATATGTCTGGACTTCTTGGACATTACTACACTGAAGTGAACATGTTCAAGCCTGCTACCCTTGAAGACGCCATCTCACTAGCTCACGACACTGAAGATAAGTTATGCGGTAGAGACAGACGACCATAGCAATTCCAAGCCAATGGTAATTATGGATCTAAACAATTTAATTCCAATTTTAGAAGGTTTAATCCAGGTTGTTTCTCTTCACCATCTTTCCGCAAGAATTGGGCTAAACCACTTGCATTACCATCCAATGTCAATCCAAATCCTAAGCCTATTCCAGAAGCAAATCCAAATGTACCCAGACTTCCAGCCATTGCAAATAATGTAACCAAAGCCACGCCAATAGTATGCTATAAATGTCACGGGCCTGGGTATCTCGCAGCAAATTGTCATTCAAAGAAGCCAACAGCACATATCAACTATCTTGGAGCCATGGACGAAGACGAGCATGAGGATATGCCTGATTTCACTGAAGATGAGGATGATCCTACTACTACTTCCAACACTTTACCAGGTATGCTTACTCCACATTCATTATTGACTATGAAATGTTTGGTGCATGGAAAGGAAAGAACTATCTTGCATGATGACGGTAGTACTCATGAGTTTATTTTAGCAAAATTGGTAAAGGAATTGAAATTACAGACTGTACCTACGCATTATCGCATAAAAGCTGCATTTTTAGGCACTAGGTATAATGGCACACAAGAAGTTCAAGATTTAGAGATTCAAATTGGTTCATACATTGAAAGAAGAAATTTCTTAGTTGTTCCATTATAGTCAAGCGACATTATTCTAGGAATGCCTTGGCGACATCAGCATAACCTAAATATAGATTATTCCACGCACACAATGAATATTAATTTTCAAGGAAAATCTATTACATTATATGGTATGCATGCATCTAATATTTTTCCACTGCTTTCGCATACTCAAGCAAAACGTGCATTACGCAAGAGTACTAAATCATATCTCATTTGGGTGAATGAATTGCAAGCAAAGGAAAATCATATGCACCCTAGGCATAAGGAATTTCTTCCATATTTTAAGGACTGTTTTGTAGAAGACCTACCACCAGGTTTACCTCCTTCACGTCCAGAAGACCATAAGATTGATTTAATCCCTGGCACACAACCACCTTGCAAAGCACCATATAGGCACAATCAAATAGAGCGAAAAGAAATCCAGAGTCAAGTTGAAGAATTACTAAATAGAGGTTTAATTCGACCTAGTAGTTCTCCATTCGGTGCACCTGTACTCTTAGTCAAGAAAAAGAATAATACCTATCGTATGTGTATTGACTACCGAGCTTTAAATAAGATCACTGTAAAGAATAGGTATCCTATACCTAGAGTTGATGACCTTATGGACAAACTGCAAGGATCTTCTATATTTAGTAAAATTGACCTTAAGTCTGGATATCATCAGGTGAGGCTAGATAAATCTGACATATTTAAGACTGCATTCAGAACACAGTTTGGCCATTACGAATTCTTAGTCATGCCATTCGGATTGACTAATGCACCTGCCACTTTCAGTAGAATGATGAACCGTATCTTTTTGAAATATCAGTATTGTGCGATCGTTTTCTTTGATGATATTCTAATGTTTAGTCAAAGTGAAAAAATAGCATTATGAGCATTTATCATTAGTTTTTCAATTACTGAAAGAAAATCAATTATTTGCAAATCCTGAAAAGAGTAAATTCTTTAAGACAGAAATTGAGTATTTAGGTCAACGGGGGTATGATGCCAGGAGGTATATTCCACGGTGGATTCCATGCCACGGTGGATTCCGTGAGGTTTTATGGTGGATTCCGTAGACTTAGATGACCGGGGCTCATACACAAAGAGGATTCTTTGTGCGAGAAGTTGATGGGGATGCCTGTCCTTTTCGGGCGTTTCATTAATTTAGTGTGTACATGGGTGATTCCATAGCGGGTGATTCCGCAAAATGCATATTAAATTAATAAATGTTTATGAGTTTAGAGTGCGCACTTGTAATAAATTAAGGTTAGGATTTATTTCTAACCAGTTGATTTATTTATGTAGCTGAAGACTGCTAGGTATTCACTTTTGTCGGTTTAATTGTATTATTTTACTAACAATTGTGAATGCTTCAGTTGATGTGTAGAGATAGCAGCAATGGCGGAGGAAAGCATTGGAGTCTAGCGAGTATTCGACCTTTGGATTATATTTTGATAGGCGCCACGCCTATATTTTGTTATGTCTATTGAGGCATTGATTATTGATTATTATTTTGTATGCGCCTATGCGCACGGATATGTTATTTCTATTTGGACATTGTGTTGGGCGTGCCAGACTCTATGGGCACCGTCCATTAGCTTTATTTCCTATTTTTGTAGAAAGCAAACTCAAAAGCTAAAAGCTTGTCATATTTTTGTAAATTGGGCTATTATTGAGCATGAAGATGGAAATATACATAAAATACATGCTTTGTGAAGCGCTCACACAAGGCATGGGGGGAGATTGAACCCAATTGGTCTCTTGCTTCTTGTCGTTCATGCTTTTACATTGTTTTTTGTGCAAAAATGTAGAGTTCATTGTTCTTGGGGACCTTCCGGGATTCACTACGTGAGCATACTGCGACCGATCTGCGCACCAGGAACTCTTCTTTGGGCGTACGCGAATGAAGACCATGTCTCCTTCCTCCAAGATTCTATTTTGATGCTTCAAATCTGTGTATGCCTTCTATCTATCCTTGGCGGTTTGGATGTCCTGTCTTATTGACTTTACTTGGTCATCCATCTATTCTAGCATCTACCTTGAAGCTTCAACCCTCAAAGTTGGATCTGAGAAGTTTGGGGGACTTCGACAGTCATGACCATACAATGCTTGAAAAGGGGTCATCTGAATGCTTTCTTGGTAAGAAGCATTGTAGGCAAATTCAACCAAAGGCAAGTATTGAATCCACCCTTTTGGTTCACGATAACAATGTGCGCGCCTTAGCATATCCTCGATGACTTGATTGACTCGCTCCGTTTGGCCAGCGGTTTGGGGATGGTAAGCTCTACTAAAACAGAGTTGAGTCCCAATGGTAAGCTATACTAAAACAAAGTTGAGTCCTAATAGCTCTCCAGAAGTGTGATGTGAAGAGAGAATCACGATTACTAATGATTCTCCTCGGTATCCCATGTAGCTTGAATATCTCCTTGATAAACAACCTTGCAATGTCTGAGGCTTTATAGTTTGTCTTAACTAGAATAAGGTGTGCAACCTTAGTAAGCATGTCAACCACAACCATGATGGATTTGTATCTCCCTAGACTTGGGGTAGGCCAACAACAAAGTCTAGACTGATGAATTCCCATTTCATTTGGGGTATGTCAAGTATTTGTAACTTTCCTCTCACTTTGACATGTTCGGCTTTGATACGTTGACAAGACAAACACTCAATGACATATTTGAGAATGTCACCTTTAAGCCTCTCCCAATAGTAGCTCTTCCTAACTCCATTGAGAGTCTTAGCATAGCAAGGATGTCCTAAGAAAGGGGAATCATGAGCTTCCCATAGTATCTTCTACTTAAGTGACTGGCTTGCCGCTATACATAATCTCGTTCTATAGTAGACAAGTCCACTATTGATAGAGAATTCATGATACTTAGCCTGTAGCTTTTGGTCTCGGTCCTTGATAGGGATCTCCCTTAGCATCTTTTGATAGGCTAGATCATGGCATGCTTCCTCTCTAGCTAGCTCAAGTATTGGGTTGTTTGGCATGGACACCTTTGTGGCTAGAGATCTAATTGTTGATGGATTTTGCAAGATTAGAGATTTAAGGAATGCCTTGCGACGACTGAGTGTGTCGGCAACTACATTCTCCTTTCCCGGTCAATATTTGATTTCAAAATCATACTCCTCCAGTACTTCAATCCACCGATGTTGCCTCATGTTGAGCTCATTCTGGGTAAAGATCCACTTGAGACTTTTATGATCAGTCACTAGAGTAAACTTGTTACCCAACAGGTAGTGTCTCCAAAGCTTTAAAGGTAAGCTTCCAACCAGGTTTCATTCAAAAATTTCACTAATCTTGACATTAGTGTTTCTAAAAAATAATCATTAATCTTCTAATCATTTTCTTGCTAGGTATTTACTAAAATCTAGTGAGTGTTATTCCTCTTCGTATATTGTTGTAAGGTTATGTGTACAATTATAAACACATAGACCATCATACACTAGAATTGTATTACATACCTTGAGTGACTTTGTTTTAAGTACACTAGTCAATGAAATCAAAAGGATGCATGTCATTGTACTCTCCTCAGAATCATCACCAACAAGCATTGAGATCATAGACCACAATCTTTTCCAACACAAGCTTCATCCACTAAGCCATACCACAAGGAGGAGCTTGAAGTCCAGTCTAGGTTTACTTCATTAAAACCTAAAAAGACTATTAAACCTTGGAAGAAGTTTGCACATAAGAAAGGACCACCACAGTCATACTTTGAAATATTACATTTATATGATTTCTAGCCTTTCTCTTCATTTCAACTTTGATTTCAAATTGTCTGATTTGCTTCCGCATTCAGTGGAAAATTTGTAAGGAACTAGACACTGCCCTTGTCCTAACAAGTGGTAAGACCTTCCCAATGACCACAACATATGCTAATGTCCGTCCGCAAATTCGAAAGTTTAATGGCAAAGATTTCCGCCCATGGCAGTTACTTATAAAATACAAAATGATGAAGAGAGGGTATTGGCCTCTCATTCAAGGCAATAGAGTTGTAAACTTTGCAAATCTAGTTGACATAGAGGATGACCAACATGCTCAAGCAATCATAATGTTACACTTAGATGAATCCTTGATTCATCATGTTGATCAACTAAACATTACTAAAAAAAATGGGATGAGCTTGAAAAGCTCTATGGAACCACTGGTAAAAATACTAAAATCTTCCTTAAAATTGAATTCTTTAGCTTAGAATTGTTAGCTATATATAGTCTGTCTATATATAGCACCCCTGTTAGATATATATAGACAGACTATATATAGCTAAGAGGGGTGTCAACAGTGCGTGAGGGAGACGAAGAACGGAGGAAGAGAGAGGAGAAGAGAGACACAAGACACCAAAAGTGGAACCCCAGAAGTGCATCAACTAAGCACACATGATAGGAAAATATAGAGGGGACTTAGGGCGCTATATATAGACAAACTATATATAGCTAACAGGGGTGCTATATATAGACAGACTATATATAGTTAACAAGAATATCGATCAGGAGAAGATTTGGGAAAATTCATCTCTCACATGAAGGGACTTATGGCACAACTTGCCTCAGTAAAAGCTCCAATACATGAAGAAGATGCTATTGTTATTCTCCTAAAAGCTATAAAACAGGTGTTTTCTACTCTTATATCACTCTCACCAACATTCCAGATCCCACATTGGCAAGTACCATTCAATCCTGTTTGGATGAAGAAAAGAGGAACCACAAAGAAAGTAGCAATGGTCAGGTACCTTCAACTTGCCGTGATCAAGTATTGGTACATACAGCTGTCACTAGCTGTTCTTTCTGTAAGAAAAAATGACATCTTGTAAAGAACTATTGGAAGATGTATCGCAAGAAGATGAAATGTAACAAATGCAAGAAGACAGGGCATATCACTAGTAAATGCCCCAACACTCTTGATATACCCAAAGAATTGGTGGCCAACTATGCCTCCAATCCATCTGAAGATCGACTATTTTGACTCTTTAAATCATCTACCTAAAACAACTTTGTAACCCTAATTTATAAAGGCATCCCAAGAAGGGGGGAACATCTTACATGCCTTGTAATCCAATGCCACCCTGGCATTGAGGGGGGGTGTTGGAAGATAGGCATAGGATCCCATTATAGCAAGGGTGTATAAGGGCAGATGAGTGTGAATAGCCCTAGGGGTAGGGGAAACCCTAACCCTAGCTTGCCAGAGGCTATATAAATAGCCTATGGGTCACTATCAAGTGTGGGAGAGTGTACCCAAGTTGTACTCTAAGAAACTTAGTAAGCAAGGTTTTGTTCTTGTACTTTGAGCTCTCTTCTCCCTCTTGTCCACACATTCCAATGCTACAACTCTGGTTTCTAACAACAACTTCATTGCTAGCTGGACTGGGAATCACCCCAAATGCTAGAAGCCAGAATAAGATACCTATACTTGTAAAGAAAATTGAGAAGTATCAGAAAGATAACAATCGTTATAGCTTTGTTGAGTAGTTTGAGCAAGTATGCAAGGTAAATATCCTCATGGACCCCGCTTAGTATGGTGAAGCTTTTGGAGTTTGCTTAGGAAACAAGGGATAAACTTAGTTCACTAACCTAAACAACGTTGAACACAACAACTTTAATAATCTAAAGGATATTTTCATTAAAAGATTTTCTAGGGCCAAATACTTAGATAGCCTCATTATGAGATTAATGAATGTCAGCCAAAAAGACAAGGAGGAAATCTGAGACCATGTCACTTACGTGAGAAGTCTCTATAAAAGGATTACAGTGACGAAGCAACCCAATGAGAGAGCAATCTCCACCGTGCTTATCAACAAAATCTGGTGTGCAAATCGCATGCTGGGTGCATACGTAGTGAGCGTTGTAAGGTCTCCAAAAACAAAGAACTCTACTTAAGCTCAAAAAGCAAGAAGATAGACTTGCATGACATGAATGAAAAAAACAAATTGGGTACAATATCCCCCCATGCCTTGTGTGAGTGCTTCACAATGCATGTATTTATAAATTTATTAATCTCAAAGCTAAAAAATAGCCCAATTCTACAATAAGCATGCTTTAGCTTTTGTGTTTGCTTTTGTCCAAATGAAGAATAAAGTGGTTGGGCGGCCCAAAAGTTAGGCTATGCCTAAATACAATGTTTCATAATGAAATATTTAAACTGTGCACCCATGCGCATATAAAATAAAAAATATTTGTCAAGCACTTCAATAAATAAGCGCGCCTAAATAAATAGTAGTGCCACGCCTTTAACAATTAATAAGATGCACGCCCATAAAAAATGATAATTTTTTCTAGATAATTTGAATACACACTATCGCCTAGTGCTTCCCAATGCCACTGCCTCTTACTCTACACATCAACTGAAGCATTCATAACTGTTAGAAAATAATAACAAATAAAAAAAATTGAATACATAGTAGTCTTCAACTACAAAATAAATAATTAGGTTGGAACTCTATCCTAACCTTAATTTAATACGAGTGCATACTAAACTCATAAATATCCATTAATTTAAATATGTATTTTGCGAAATCACTCGTTGTGGAGTCACCCACATGCACATTAAATTAACATGACGCCCAAAAAGAATAGGCATCTCCGTCAACTTCTCGCACAAGAACTCCACCTTGTGTACAAGCCTCGACAAATAAATTTAATTTTACGGAATCCACTGCAAAACCTCACGGAATCCATCGTGGAATAAAAAGTCACAGAATCCACCGTGGTCTCACGGAATCCACTATGGAATATGCCTCCTGGCATCATACCCCCGAGGTGGGATAGCAATTTATCTCAATTGCTATTAGCTCAATGTGGAGCAAGCAGTGAGGAGTAAGCACTTAGGTCATGGGTCTGCATTCATTAGGACTCTTCAAGAGGATGATTTTTAAACTTAATCAAATATCTAGGGTATCTATGGCCACTTCTAGTGGTCAGAAAGTGAGTATCTAGAATAGTTTTAGGTTCAAAGATTTTAGTTTCTTCTTCTAACAAAGGAGGGTTTTCATAGACAGGGTGAACACATAATTGGCCTCTAAAAGATCGTAACAAAGTGATATGAAAAGTATTGTGGATTTTCCAATGTTGGGATAGTTCTAATTTAAATGCATTATCATTGATTTTGTGAATGATCTTGAAAGGTCCATAAGATCTAAGGGCTAACTTAAGAACATGGTGTTTCTCAACACTTTGTAATCTTCTTTTTTCAATGCATAACCAAACATAATCATCAACTTTGAAACTCATAGCTTTTCTTTTCTTGTTAGCTTGTTTAATGTATGATTGCTAGGCTTTCAAAATCATATCTTTGACTTCAGCAAAGATTGTAGCATGCATATTGGTAATATCATCAACAGCTTTAACTTTGTTTGACAATGATGTAACAAGTGTAGGCAATCTATGTACATGAATGATTGCAAAAGGTGCTTTCTATGAAGCTGTATGGGGTGTATTATTGTATGCAAAATGAAGTAAATTCAAGTGTGTATCCCATATTTGTGGTTTTGAAATTGTGTATGCATGCAAAATATCTAAAATTGTAGTGTTAGTAGCTTTTGCTTGCCCATTTGTTTCAAGATGAAATGTGGATGAGAAATCAATCTTTGTACCTAAATTAGTAAACAAAGTAGTCCAAAAATTATTGCAAAATCTAGAATCACGATCAGAAATAATAACTTTTGGCAGACCATGCTTAGTGAAAATAATTCTTAAAAATATTTATGCAGCTTGAGATGTAGTTAATGTTTTCTTACATGAAATAAAATATGCTTGTTTGCTAAATTGATCTACAATGGTCCAAATCATATCATGATGAGCTTGGGTGTTAGGAAAACCAGTTATAAGTTTCATTGAAATATGTTCCCATGGTCGTTCAGGAATCTATAAAGGCATTAACAAACCATATTGCTTACCATGGTGTCGCTTAACTCTTTGGAAAATTAAACACTCATATACAAAGTTAGAAACATTAGATTCCATCTGTGGCCAGTAAAAATCTTCAACCAATGTACGCAAAGTAGAAATAATACCTCAATGGCCTTAATATAGGGGACAATGAATTTCATGCAATAAAAATGATCTAAATGGAACATTTACATACAACCTTTTCTCATAAAACATAAATCCATCAAAATGAGACAATGAATCTATTGAAATCCAGATATTTGCAACGAATTTATTCCAATTAGCTTGAAAACAGGGGTCTTGGTCATAGGTGTCTTTCATAGGGATAAGGGAATCAAAAGATATAACATAGATATTATGGATACTTGGTCTTCTTATACTTAAGAAATATACAACAACATTCTCTTTTCCAGGTTGATATTGGATAAGTGGGTGAAATCTTTGAATAAAAGCAGCCCATTTAATATGACGATTAGATATTTGTGGCTAACTAAGGATATGTTTGATACTTTGTTGGTTAGTTTTGATCATGAATTCAGATCCCATTAAATAGTGTTTCCCATTCATGTAAAGCTTGCACTATAGCTAGCAATTCCTTATCATAGGTAGAATATTTGAGTTCAGATGGTTTAAATTTGCAGCTAGAGTAGGCTAGAGATGTGAATCTTGCATAAGGATAGCTTCTATTCCAGATCCACTAGCATTATTGACTACTGGGAAGAATGGTCTACTAAATTTAGGTAGCTGCAAAATAAGGGCATGTGTTAAGGCATGTTTCAGTAAATCAAAAGACTTTTAATAATTATCAGACCAATGATACACAATACCTTTCTTTAATAATTTTATCAAAGGCAATGCAAGCAATGAAAATTTTCTCACAAATTTTCTATAAAAGCTAGCAAGACCTAAGAAAGAATGTAATTCATGCATATTTTTAGGTATCAGCCAATTCAAAATTACTCTATCCCAGTCATTGACCATAAAAATAACCACTACGACCTCTCTCCTCACTCACACAAACTACAACTTATCAAACTTCTCATGTCGAATTTGTAGAGGTGCTTTTGTTCGGACAAAACTTAAGCCTATCTTGCTATTCTCAAGAAGCATATCTTCATCATATTTTGCTTATGCATTGTGTTCTAGCAAGAATATTCTTTGAAATAATACACTGGCTCAATCAAACATGATTAAAGAAGAGATGCAACATGAAATCCATGCTATCCAACTATTCAAGCGATGCTTCACACAAAAGTAATGTATGCATTGAAGAAATTGTGCCTAGCCTATCTGCATGTGCTAGTGCGTCATGCATTATGCAAGAAAAACTCCTTGCTTATTTAAATCCTTAGCCTCACCTCTCAACTCTCAGCAAGAAAATATGTTATACTCCACTCCACCCAAATTCTTACAAACATCAAGAAAATGATGGCCCTCAAGATGTTGACCAGATATGAACAACCCATCTAACAATTGGTGGCATCCTTCATGACCCTCTAACTCACCCAACCACCTTACACACTCATCGAGAGCTTTCTAACTTGTGATGATCATCTCAAATATCGTGCATGCAAGAAATCTGTGTGCTCAATGATAGGTGCTCCCTCATGTGCGCGTGCATCTTGGATGTACTGCGTATAGCTGCAGCAGGCCTCATGCCGTGCAAGTACTCAACGATGGTGCAAAACATGCATAATTCCAACCCATGGCATGGAAAATTTTGAATAATTCAGGAGAAAACCCCCGAGCACAGTGCATCAATAAGTGCAACGTGAAGTTCTCATGAACCCATAATCCCCCTGATGTCTCATGCTATGCAAGTACTCAACGATGGTGCAAAACATGCATAATTCCAACCCGTGGCATGGAAGTATTTGAATAATTTAGGAGAAAACCCCCGAGTGTAGTGCATCAATAAGTGTAACGTGAAAAGCTCATGAACCCATAATCCCCCTGACGTGCAAGAGACTCAGCAAGAAAACAAATCATGTTCCACAATGTCTGGCAGCTTCTAGCAAAATCCACTTTCAACCTATCCAAAAAAATACCTAGCTCAACCAAGGCTATCAAGTTTCACACTCAACAAATTAAAAAAAATGACACAAACAAATCCTAAGCTAGAGAAACAAAAGAAATCCAATTACAAACAACTAAGCTATTTAAAATCAAACCTAACTACAATTTGACTAGGGGTTTTCAGTCTTCAAAAAATTGCTTGACATAATTAGCCTTTCCCCTAGTCTGAAAGCATTCATGTGCAGCACTTGTTCTCATAAAAAAATGCAACATTTATGAGCCAATCAAAAATCAAATCCAACTCTCCATCTCTGAGTTTTTCAAACCCACAAATCGAATAAAACCATGACATACCATTCTCAGACAACTTCTTGATTAACACAAAAAAGTATTCCATAAAATTCTCTTTGAAATCCTCAAAATTTTCAAGTCCAAATTTCTGAAAACAACTAACATTATCAAAGAAAAACATCTCAACACCCACAATGATAATCCACATACCCTTCCCATTATCCCATAAGAAAAACATAACAAAGCTAGAAAATCATCTTCTATCATCACAAAATATCCAAAGACACCATGATCCACATCAAATAAAACCTCATCAAGACATTCATCCAAATAAGGACACTTCATCTCTTCAAAAAAACAAACACAAAAAACAATCCTTCCTGCACACAACAAATAATCTTTCCTATATCATTGTCACAAACAATGTGATAAGGCTTTCCACAAAAATCACATACATACACCTTAGGCAACATATTAAGATCATTATCCTCATTCAAACACCTAAATGTTAAATTTTCTTCAACTCCAACCTCACAATTTTCTTCACACTCTTTACCCTTAGTGTTGGATCTCTCCTCTCTCAAATTTTTAATCCTTTCCAAAGCCTTACCCAAATTTCCTCTCACATCCTCATTGCTGTCACACTCACGGTTATCAAAACCCCAATCAAAATCTTCACAAATATGATCACAAACTTTAGGAGAATTCAACGAAACCACAAGACTATCAGATGAAGTTCTCTTCGACCTTGTTGCCTAAACTTACCAAAAAAAGTATCCATGCAACTATCAAGAAGCATGAAGTTAGGTCTACTCAAATCAACATCATCACAAACAAAAGCCTCTCCAAGGCTGATCAAACCATCAACAAAAAACTCACAAGACTCATCCGAGTCACCAACACTAACACCAAAATCACAACAAGAGTTAGAACCCTAAAATTCAATACTTTCTTGATCAACAAACTCACAACAATTCTCAACAAACACATCAGACAACAAATTCGAACCCTCAACTTCATCTTGAAATCTAGCAGTTTCTAAGCCCTTCCCCTCATAGTCTTCCACAAAACTCAAAAATTCATCCTCAATTATCTCTTCGTCTATCTAGAAACTCACTAACTCAACTGCAACAGTTGACACCTCCCAACTAGAATCACTCTTTGAATTCTCATCCTCACTATCATTTTCCTTAAAAGAGCTATCACTCTCTTCCTCATTTTCTTCTTCAGAATCTTCCTCATTCACAAGTTCCTTTCTCGAAGACATGTCAAACTTCTTTGGTACTCCCCTTCAATCATAAATTTTTATTATCCCCTTTCCCCAATCTTGAATTGCTCTTGCTTTCCTAAGCCATGGTCTACCCAATATGAGCGAAAAAGCTCCCAACCCTGCTGGCATAACATGACAATCAATTTTCATAGAGACTCCATAAACCTTCACTTCCAAATTCTGAATCATACCTAAGCAGCTCACTTGAGTATTATTAGCAAGCTTGATTCAAAATTTAGTCCCTTGAATGATTCAAAGTCCAAATTTCTCAACACGAGCCTGAGTAATCAAACTAATTTTCGCTCCTCCATCAATATATGCTTCTCCTATGTTCTGATTCTTATGCCAAGCATCAACAATGGCACAAATATCTGGTAATTCTTCAACACTCAAAACTCTCATTGTTCCTTTCTTCTTTTCCTTATACTTCGGATTCACTAATTTCTTCTAGTGTCCTCTCATCTTAGGGCACAACTCCATCAATTGGTCAAAAGATATATTAGCTTTCTTACCCATCATATTCTTTTTTAGGTCATAATCACTCTCTCCTTCCCCCAAAGGAATGTCAACAACATGATAATGTTTCCTAGGCACTCTCGATTTATTTTCATCTCTCTTTTCTTTCTTCTCTCCTCTCTTTGTTTCTCTTCATCTTTCCTCACCAACCTTACTAGTTTCAGGTTCATCTCTCTTAGCATCTCTTCTTCTTTAAATTGCAGGTGATACATCAACAGTTGTATTTTCCACATTTTGATTTTTTAAAAGAATACAATTAATATCAGTCAACCTATTCTCTTCTCCAATCAACCTAGGTTCTTGCGAGGTAGAATCATTTTTAATTTATATCCCAAAGTCATTCTATCTGTTAGGAAAATTTTGAGGTAAAGGATACGTATCCCCTCCTGCTCTAGGCGGATAAGTACAATTTGTACTCACATGACCTAACTCTCCATAGGAAACATAGGTCACCATCCGTCTATGAAAATATACTTTACCATTTTCTCCTCTCCCAATTCCTAAATTTTCCTGATTGGTTTGTCCTATAGGTCCTCTACTTCCTCTTCCCCAAGGTCTTCCTCTCATGGCTCCTGATCTCATATTTTGTAGTTGGAAAAACAATTGATCCTCAATCTCTGGTGCTAATTGGGCATTCTGTCTTGTTAACATTTGAAAGTTTTGTCCTTGCAAATTTGTCTCTATTTTCTATAGGTGTTCTAAATGATTCTCTTTTTTTAATTTTGTCAATTTTTCTCTCCTTTTCTAAAGCAATCATCACAGCTTCTTCAAAAGTACTAGGCTCCTTAATTTCCAACTTTATACTCACCTCTCCTTACAAATTTTTAACAAAATTTTTGATTTTCAACATTTCCAAGGCTAGTCTCTCTCCTGGGCCTAATGATACATTCCATCGATCCTAAAGTCTAGTGTACTGCATTGCAAAAAATTCTATGGTCTGGTCTTCTTTCTTCTGGCAAGTTTCTATTTTCCTCCAAAGATCCTCGAAAGTCATTGTTTCCTTAAAAAGGTCAAGGAACGCTTGCTTAGTTGCTTCATATTCCATAGCAACAGGAGGATTTCTCAATCTAAGGGTTTTTTCATAATCTTCAAACCTATTGCGACCTTCTTCCAACAATTGGAATTTTAGAATTTTGAGTTTCAGGGTTGAGTCATATATTCACTGGATAATGCATCCAAGCTCCAGTTTTTTTAGGAATTACTGAGGATCCTCTTCCTTCTTACCATAAAATTTAGAAAAAGAACTAGCCATTGGAAAACAGTCACAAACAAGAATTCAATCCACAAATCACACACAAAGTCAAAAAATTCCTGCACTCCTCAATGGGGGCACCAAAAAAGAGATTTTACATGAGCGGTGATCGAGAGCAAGCCTCACTCACAACCCAATAACAAGACGTTAAGGAGTGCCGATCGTACAAATTTGACTTTTTCGGATACACAACACAACCCAAAAAAGTAAATGTTTTGACACACAACACACGAAACACACACAAAAAACAAAACAATAGACAGCACGTCTTGTAGGTCAAAATAATTAAAACCCAAATTCCGATGGAGCATCACACAACCACAACATAACAAAAATACCAACAATTCGAAAACAAACCAAATGAAATATATTGTCTTACCTTAACAACCTTGATCTGATGCTCGGCACCAGAAATCCAAATTATTTAGCTTCCAAATTGTCATAACAAGAGCTCACTTTAGCATGCGATCCTCCACTCTCCTCTCTCACAAAAAACAATTGTAAATAAGGAGGAAGTCCCTTAAGACTCCTCTTTACCTCCTTATATTGTTTTTTCATCTACACTGTAACGTGTCCACTTGTTTCCTTCAGGACACGTCTTAGCACTTTATCGGAAAGGAGATCTAGAAAGCTTCGCTGAACACTCCCATGGAATGTCACGGGGTTTACGATCCAGGACTTTCCACACTGCCACGTAGCAGAAGTATTCTGGCCATTCCCACTTAGGACTGACCTAAATCAGGGTTTTCCCTAATGGTCATTTGCTAAATGGCAACTAACGTCGAACCCCGAGTAAACTACTTTACGCACAAACGCTAGGGCCGAAGCGGATTCACGCTACACTTGGTTCAAGGAGAATGGGAAACGAGAGGGATGCAAGGCTCAACCTCTCTGCCATAAGGCATAGTCCCATACCGTTCCCCTAAAATAGCATAAATCCGGGATTATTATAATCTTGACTCTAGGTCAGCGCCCTCGCTATTCATTTCCTTTGAAACAATCTCCTTGCTGTCCATTATTATTGAGAAAAGTTCCCGGCCAACCAAGACCACCCATCCGTAGGGCAAACCCATGGCCACATCCACCGCACTTTCCTCAGGTTGTTTTAGTTGTCTAATTACCTACCACATTCTGTTGGCCATGCATCAAGAAGCTTCCTTATTTAACCCATTAGGCACCGGTTCCCTCACCTAATCTTAGCACTTGACATAGAGAAGCACTGTCAAACAAGTTCCTTTTCAATAGGTTATCATATTTATCTTTGGAATACATTTATAAAGTCCACCCGTAGGCTTATCCATAATCCACCCAAAGGCTATCCAACAATCCATAGGGATTACTAGTCCAAGATTCTACCCATAGACTAGTATGCGGGCCTCGAGATCCAATCCCAAGTCACGTTGGCCTCTTGTGCAGGGCTTGGAAGGTGAGGGATTTATAGCCAGAGCCCCCTGGCACCCAAGCATCCTCCTTCTCCAAGTAGCGCTCAACGGAGAGACCTCACACGGTGGGTTCAATCCACCTTCTCGGTGTGGCTAACAACCCCCTTGGTTAGGGTCAGGCAGACAGTCAGGGGCAACTGAAGCTTCCTCTCCCTTCAGGCCTTCAACCTGAAGCATTAAATATCTTTTCATCCTTTAATTCCTTGAGCAAACAAAGCAAATAGTGCTCTCTAAACTGTTACAAGCACAATCATTTCAAGTGGTCCTTAATTTGGCCAATTACCAAGGAGTGAATCCTTCTCTCTGAATGCATCTAGCATTCGATCTGGGATCAATTGCGACTTGGCAAGATCCCCAAGGTTTTTTTTATAACCCGTATGTCCTTTGGTTAGGATCGTACCCTATTAACCCAACTTAATGAATACATTAAGTTCTATTAGCAGTAAATATGTTATTCCAAATTATTATTTGGTCTTTTGCTTCCAAGCAAATATCTAATTCCCTTACCTTGGTCACCTTCCCCAAGAAAGGTACTATAACAGGATGACTACTCATCCTCTTGCAAGATATAGTTGCGCAAGAATCTACCAATCTCATTCCGAGGAGTTGGCCATTCTCTTGTGATCAAACCACAAGATCATGCGACTCTGCAACTTGTTGCACAAGTGTCACATCTAAAGCATTGGACTATTTTACCCCATCAAATGCCGTCTTCTAATCATGGAAGCATGATTAGATAGGAAACAGGGTTAGGGTGTCTTCATATCCAATCCGTTCCTGATTGCACTAGGCTAACATTGTCGGTCCTAGGGTTCCATCTCAATCCGAGTTTCATTTTTTTAGCAAGCGATCCTTAGGGTAGAAACCCTAGATCATTTCTTGCAAGTATGTCCTATTGTCCCTACATTCCGTGAATGTGGGCAGGTCTTTAGGATATGAGAGTTTCAACTTGGCAATAAGTGCGACTAGGTCATGTCCTCAACATGCTAAACCCTACTTAGCACCTGTAATATGTTGCATCAATTTAACCATTCCTAAGTGAGTCCTTTGTGCTTTAGGTGTTTAGGGTAAAACAATGTACTTATCTATTCCTAAAGATATTGTCTTGATCAAAGAGGGGAAAACTAGTTGCATTACGATACAATTTTCATAAGCACACGATTTATTGCCTCTACGTATGATAAGATTTACAACCCTTAAATTTTTTGGTTAAGATCAAAGCATATGTTAAGTTACAGCATAATTTCTATTGATCCTTCTAGAACATGCATTCAATATTCATGCCACTAAGCTTTTAGGGTTTTATGTTAAACTAAACCATGCAGCCTTTCCCTAACTTCATATCTAAATGAAATATTCGTACGCTGAATGAGCATTACATAACATTTTCTAACTACTACATAGTTGAATGAGATTTATGCTGTTGGACTAGAGTTTAACCTACTTCATGGAGCCCTAAAATCATTTCCATGCCTTGTGAATTCCTACAGTTGTTAGCAACCTTCTTTAATGAATCATTGCAAAGAAAGAGATGTCTAATAATGTGACATGCGATTTAATCCTTCCATGCATAATTGAAGTGTACTACAATAATTTAGACTTTGTAATGATGGTCATTAGTTGATCTACATTCGTTACTTTGCAATGTATAAAAACAAGTTACTAAGAATGCATAGACATTTTATGTTCTTTTTTCGTTCATTTCATTGAAAAATACAAATGACCGATTCTTCAATCGTGAGTTATTTCCTTTAAAATAGCCAATGTATTTCAATCACAAAAGTGCATCTTACTTCCGTGAATTAACCATGCATAATTGCAATATTTTGATATAAATCAAAAATAGGAAGAAAAACGGATCTTGTGGGTTTGGTGAAATGTCCACATGAATGCTAGGAGATGATCCTCCTGCGGTTGTGCCTTGTGCCTTTTTAGGGGCCATCGTTAATTCGACCTTCTTGCCTTGGCCGTAGTCTTATGATCTTGGCCCGTCTCCCTCGTACGCGAAATTCCCTTTGCGGTACGGCTTCCTTGACCGAAGCACCATCTTGCAGAATTGGGCTTTGGAAGGCATTAGGGTTCAGAGCTTAGGCCTTCTTTGTTTAAAAATCCTGGGAGTTTAATGAAATTATGGGGAAAATCGAGTGGGAAGTGCTTTGTAGCTAAGGTGGCTTTTGGGGAATGAAAGGGGGGAAAGGGGGATTAAAGAGCCCCCTTAGAAGCTTCTAAGGCTTCTGGGCTGTAGCATGTGGTGTGGAGATGGGAGCTTGATGGTGGACACAACTCACCACGGCAGGTGGAATGGGGGCTGCAGTCGTTGGCAGCTGGTGGCGGCTAATGCACCAACTCCTCCCTCCTCACGGTGCTGCGATCTTAGGAGCTTCTTCCTCCTCCGCATCTGGTCTTCCACAGTTGTCCTTCCTCCCTCTTCTCACAATCTATCAGCCTCACGACTCTCTCCTCCTCCACCCCATAGAGGGGGTTTATATAGGACAAGGGGAGAGAGGGTTCCCTCCCCTATGTGGCCCCCTGCATGCATTCTTTCCTTCCACCTCCCCCATTGCCCAAAATAGCCCATTCCCTTCCCTCAGCCACACATCGGTTGGGGGAAGGTAATTTAAAAATTTTGCAATTAACTTATTATTATCCTCTTGGCCTCCTCATAAGAGGATGTTCACATGCGGTTATGCAGGTTCTTTTAAACTTTGGTCCCGTTTTGTAGGTGGAGAGTCACGATACGTCGTGTACAATTTAAAGATCGCACCGTCTCTAACTTCTATGCCAGAAATGTCATTTGCATGAGTCTCACGCGGCTAGTAATATTTTCCAACAGAAATATTACATTCTCTCCCCCTTGGAGGAATCGAGATGTCCTCATCTCGATATAAAATGGGGATATTGATGGTTGAGAGTGCTTTCATCTATCTAAGTGGCATCCTCCTCAGGATAATTGTTAAGGGCCAATTTCCACCCTTAATATACCAAACAAATACAAACCTCCATAACAGATAATCAAAATCTGATTCTGAATGTTAATAATCTGACTTCTCAAATACACATTCTGATCGCAATACGCTATTCAATATTCACTATTCATCACCATTAACCTTATCAATGGAATCAGATAATTCAAAATATAGTACAGAGAATCAGATATACAAAGGCAAAATCAGGTAACATCCTTTCATTGCCAAAACATAACTATCTTCTACAGCAGCGCATTCCGATTCTCTCTTTCTTCCACGAATAGTTACATACCCAAAAGGTTCATGACTCTTCCATTCAAAAAGGTACAACTGACACCCCTTCATATCCCTTACGCCCTAAGGCTCAAACTAAAGTGATAAATAATCCCTAAGGTTATGCCTCTAACACTGGCACACCCGATGGATACTATTTTCCCAAAATAGTTGACCTGGACCCACAAAATCCCTTGATCTTTCTAAAAAGTTACAGAAATGAATTCAGATGTTAGGACTTATATGAGTGCAAGGTGCAGTGGTTGGAAAAAAAATCCAACATACACAAATACAAAAATATAGTCCCTATGTCTATTTTCAGTATCTGTTTACTAATCAGAACTATTTTGCTTTTATTTCATCATTTATCACTTTAATTTCCTGTCTTGGCTGTTGCTCTGCCTGGTTTGCATCTATGGAGAAATCCACATTTTGTTGTTGGAAATTTGTTTAAAAAAACACTTCTGCCTCCAAAGGTTCATCATAAGCTTGTCCAACAAGTACAATTGCCCACTCTTCTTGAATCAAACTCTCCTATTCAGGTTCTTTTCCACTATCTTCCTTTACTTCTTCTGAATCTAAAACATCTGTTAAATTCTTCTCATCAGAAAATTCCAATAACCATTGCTGAATATTCTTCCATTCCTCTGATTCTGACACATCAGTTCTGCCTCTAAAAACACTTCTGTGTTTACTAACAAACTGAATCAGTGCTTTGAATTTGTCTTCATAGTCAGATTGACTACTTTCTGCCTCTTCAAATTTCTTCTGAAACAAATCTGTCTTTCCTCTCTGAACTTTCAAAGCTTTAATTTGTTCTTTCAAATTTTTTGAATCCAATTTTTGAATTGTCAGGGTATGTTTTTGCATTTCCAATGTACTCAACTATTCCTTATTTAACATATTCAGATTAGCTTCTGTTTCTGACTCATCCTTAATTTGAATCATGCTATAAGGTTTCTGCATTACCCCTTCCATCCTTTTCTGTATAGAGTTCCAAACCATATCTCCATTTTCCAATACTTCATTGACCAGATGAGTCAAATCATTTTTTCTGTCAAGAATACTGCATCTACATCAACTTCATCTGAATCAACTGAACCTTTTAATTGATTCTCCACATCCTCCAACACCTTTAGTCTGTCCTTCAGCACACCACATTCTGCCATTAACCTTATGTTTTCTTTTGACAATTCAGTAAGCTCATTATCAAAGGTTAACTTCAGATCTTTTATCCATTCCCTCACTGTATTTGCTTTGATTTCTGCTTCTGACAGCTCCCTGTTCATCATTACAATGGTCTCTTCTTTTTCAATAATCAGACTTCTGAAAAACTCTCCTAATTCTTCAACTTTTTGTGACAACACATCAAAGTTCATAGTTTTGGCTCTTTCATCTTGCATCATAAATACCAATGCTGTATTTGAATCCTTCAACATCTGAACAGTCTGATTCAAGTTGTCAATATGAACTTGCTGTTTTTCAATGAACACAATAAGTTCCTGTAGTGATTTAACAGCCAATGAAGCTGTCAAATTCTCCTGATCCTTCTTATCCACATTTACTGAAATGTCCAAGTCTTCAATTTTCTGTTTCCCCATCAAAACATCTAATTTCTTCACTAAGTCAGTTTCAGACTGTACATTTTGCTCCTCTTTCTGCTTTTTGCCCAATCTGATTGATATTTTCTTCACAGGAATCCCCAGTACTTGGCCTTGCCTGCTAACAGTTTTTTTTTGCAACTGAATTTTCAAATCTGTCCCCCATTCACCTGTTTCTTCAGTCTGAATTTGAGCTTCACTCCCCTGATCCACAGATTCTATTTTCTGATCATGCTTCTGACTTTCAACTGCTGTCTCTGTCTTTATCTTCTTGGTTGGTGGTTCTGACTCAGCAGGCACAGAAGTAGAGATAGAAGTTCTTCTACTACCCCCTGCCTTTCTGTTTTTACCCAAACCAGAACATGACAATGCTAACTGAAAAGAATCCACTTTGGTCCCCTAAAAAATTATTCCTAGAATGGCTGGAATTTTGCTACTACCAGATTGCTTTCTTTTGTCTGTACCATATACTTTCATAACTAATCTATTGTACATGATATGTGCCCAATTGAACATAATGCCTGATTCTGCAGCTACCAGTAAACCAAATGTATCTTTGCTCATGTAGTCCAATTTCACCAGAATTAAGATCCTCTCCATGAACCATGTCAGCTGAATTCTTCTGTTTTTACTCTTAACCTTTTTGATTACATAATAGTTCCTGCTTCCTTCTGCAGCTCCAAACTCAGCAACCATCTACTCATCTGATGCTTTGCTCCATTCTGTTTCTCCTTCCATAGGCAACTTAAAAACTTTGGCTAAAAACTCAGGGGTCACTTCCTTATGACAGGAAGGTACATCAATTGACTGCAAACAGGCCAACTGAGCGGGTGCATAAATGTTCTGTTCATACTTCTCCCATGGCAATCTAGCATACTCAGTTAGCTTCATCTACTCCAGCCATAAAACATTATCTTCCTGCTCAATATTCATCTGAATCTCAGCACGTGTGAAGACTTGACATTTGCCATCATCTCTTATTCTCCTTATAATGCCCTTGTCACCCCAGTCGGTTTCAACAATAGAATAATAATACTGTCCTTCAAAATTAGAACATGAGATCGCTCCCACCAAGTCACATTGCACATCTCTAGTGTCGTGAAACACACTAGGCAAGAATTTCTTCAACCGGAAACCATTAACAGGCTTTTTAAGCGGAGTTCCCTCCAAATCGGATAAAATAAAGGTACCCTGACCAATATCTTGAAAAATAACATAAGGTCCCACATATCTGAGTTTAAGCTTACCAGGATGCTTGCCCAATTTGGAATTGTACATCAGAACTAAATCCCCTTCCTTCAATTTTTTCTTCTTCAAATATTGGTGCAACCATGCTGACCTCCTATTCTGAATCACTGTTGCCACATAAGCACTATGAAACCTATCTTCATCCAAAGTCAACAACTGGTTTAATCTGTGTTGCAATGACTCATCCTGTGTCAATCTATGTTGCACAACCACTCTCAAAGATGTCACAATGAACTCCATTGGCACTACAACTTCCTTTCCATAAACCAATCTGAATGGTGTAAGCCTTGTACTAACTTTAAAAGCAAGTGCTGAATTGAGTTTCAGAACCCAATCCTTCATGTTTTTTGCAACTGTCCTCTTCAAGATCTTGACCAAGATCTTATTGGTACTTTTAGCTAACCCATTTGCATGTGGATGATATATAGAAGACATCTTGTGACTAATCATATGAGTTTCAGTTAGTACTCTAATCACCTTATTCAGGAAATGAAATTCCTGATCTGAAACCAATTCAATGGGACACCAAAAATCTTGTCATAATATGTTGTACAAGAAGGAGGCTACACTCCTGGCCTTGTTATCCTTCAGAGCCACAGCTTCCACCCATTTAATACAGTAATCTATTGCAACCAAAATATACCTATTTCCTGTGTTTTGTGCAGCTGGCTTAAATGGACCCATGAAATCCAAACCCCACTTCTCAAATGGGCCTAATGGCAAGACAGGGTTTTGAATCATCCTATCCTTGTTTTTAGGGTAACCATCCCTCTGACACTTCTCACAAGTCTTGGCAAACAAATGTGAATCCTTAATAACTGTAGGCCACCATAGACCACTCTGAAATATTTTTCTGCTGGTTATTTCACCTTAGAAATGTCCTCCAGCATCTCCTGTATGTGCCTCAGCCAACACTGCAGTTTGCTGACTATTAGGAACACATCTTCTGAGAATCTGATCCACTTCCTTCTTATAAAGATACCCTCCAATGAAAGAAAAAGTGCTGCTTCTAAGTACCATCTTCTGCTTCTGTAATCTGATGTCGGAAACACTCCCTCTATAAGATAATTCAACATTTGATCATACCAGTCCTCTGATCCAGTTGCCTGAATCTGAAACAGATCAGCATCAGGTAAATCATCTGAAATTCCTTCTAGAGGTTCTCCTGTCTCCAACCTACTCAAATAATCAGCAACTAGATGTTCTCTGCCTGGCCTATGAACAATAGTATAATCAAACTCCTGTAGCAGCAAAATCCATCTTGCCAAACTACCAGTTAGTTCAGGCTTGTTCACCAAATAAATGAGGGCTTGGTGATCCACATGAATAACAATAGGATTACCCAAAAGATAGTGTCTGAATTTTCTTAATGCAAATATTACACCCAAACATTCTCTTTCAGTCACAGAATAATTTCTCTCTGCTCCTGTCATCTGATGACAGGCATAATAGACTAGTCTAAACCAACCTTTCTGTTTCTCCTGCATGAGCACTACTCCTACAGCTATATCAGAAGCATCTCCAAAGACATGGAATGGTAGACTCCAATTAGGAGGTTGCATAATAGGAGCCACCTGTAACATCTTTTTGAGTAATCTGAATGCTTTCTCCTGTTCTTTTGACCAAACAAATTGAACATCCTTCTTTGTTAGCTTAGTTAATGGAACACAGACACGAGACAAGTATTTCAGAAACCTACTATGCCACTTAATCTGTCCCACAAATCTGCTTAACTCCTTCAGATTAGTTGGTGCTTTAGCCTTTTGAATTGCTGCCACCTTTTTAGGATCCACCTGCATTCCTTTTTCTGAAATGATATGGCCCAGTAAAATACCCCTTTTAACTTCAAATGCACATTTGGCAGGATTTAGGCTCAACCTGGCCATTCTGCATCTTTCAAAGCATAATCTGAGATGTTTCAGATGATCTTGTCTTTCCAAAAACACTAAAGTCATCCAAAAATAGCCTCATAAAAGTTGTCAAATATGGAGCAAAGACCTCCTGAACCCATTTCTGAAATGTGGGAGGAGCATTCTTCAACCCAAAGACCATGACATTACTTGCATAAACACCCCATTCTGTCACAAATGTTGTTTTATCCCTATCTTCCACAGCCATAAGTATCTGATTGTAGCCACTAAAACCATCCAGAAAACTATACATCTGATGTCCTGCAACAACATCCAATAATGTGTCCTGAAATGGTAAAGGAAATGGATCTGTTACAGTTGCTGCATTGAGTTTCCTGTAATCAACACAGATCTTGAGTTTGCCATTCTTCTTAGGTACCACAACTATTGGTGACAACCAAGTAACTTTCTCCACAGGATAGATAAACCCCACCTTCAATAACTTGTCCAGTTCCTCCTTGACAGCTTTGGCATAATTAGGATTCATCCTGTACCTTTGGGAGATAACAGGAACAATATCCTTTTTCAAATTAATCTTGTGCATACAAAAGCTTGGATCTACACCCTTCATATCAGTATAAGTCCAAGCAAAAATATCCTTGAACTCCTTGAGTAATTTGCCTAAATCTGTTTTAAATTGTCCTTGTGCATGGACACTGACTTTTACCATCTTAGGCCCCTGTTCAGAACCCAGATTCAGATCCTGTAGGTCATCTTCTTGTACCCTAGCTGTTTTGGCCATTTGTTCCTCAAAAGCTTTCTCTACCTGTAAGATCTGCTGAATATGCATCTTCTCTTCCTCCTCAGACAATTGTTTATTCAAAACTTCCTCCACTTCAAGGGCTTCCTATTTAATTTGAACATGTTTTTCAGAAACTGTAGATTTCCTCTGTTCCTTCAGGTTTTCCAAAATTTCGACAACATCAATGTCAAACACAGGTACAATTGATTCATTCACTTTGAGAAAAGCATCCTCTTCATCATCCTCTACTTGTCCAACCATGTTTATACCCTGTGCATACAAAGCTCTAGTGTCTTTTGCCAAAACAACACTAGGTACCATATTCAGATGAATTTTCTTCTTTCCCTTCTTGATTGTTACCCTTGCAGCACCCCAATCCTGTTTCACTTTAGCCTGCTTGAACCAAGGCCTTCCCAACAGAATTGGATAGGGACTATCCCCTTCATCCATCTGGAGCACTACAAAATTTACAAGAAAGGTCAAACCTAAAATTGTGATTTGCTGATTCCTGAGTATTCCAAGAGGTTGGATCCTTCTCTAATCAGCCATCTTCAATTAAAATGGAGCTTCTTCCAATTCAGGGAGATTAAGCTTTGTATACAAGAACTCAGGTAAAATATTCACACCTAACCCTCCTTCAAAAAGTGCTCCCTGTATTTCCTGATTCTGATAAGTCACAGTGATTTTAGGAATTTTATAGTCCACATCCTCAGCTTCAACTTGACATACATCAGGCTCATCAGCCTGGTCATCCTCCTCAGCAAGGCTTTTAAGCACCTGTCTTTTAAATTCAGGCACTAGACTCAATATCTGATCCATAGTGACTGTGGTATTCTTCAGGACTTCTACTGTTATCTGAGCCTCCTTGGCTTCCTGTTGCAGAATCTCCTCCTGAATATCCATCTGCTTGCCTGTCTTCTGACCTTTCAAATCAATACTCTCCTTTTTCTACTTTTTCTGAATCAGATTCAGACATTCCTGTCTGACTTGTTTCTGTGTATCCCAAAAATGAGGGTTTTTCATCTCCTTATGAGAGACAACAGGGTTGGCAACATACTGTGCCCCTCATCTGGTGACTACCATAACTGGTGCTACCTTTTCAGGAACACCTTCCATCTGCATATAGTTAGAACAATCACAATGATTCTGAAATAAACCATGCCCAGTTTTCTGATTCTCTTGCCACCTATCTTTAGAACTTTTCTTTGACTCTTCCACAATCACAACATTGGCCTGTGGAGGTCTATTCTGCTGCACTTGTGCAGGCTGTCTCTGATTATTGTATCTGATAATGAGTATCCCCCTTTCTTCCCTATGCTTACACCACAAAGGGCAATTTGGACCTTGTCTATGTCCTGTCTGATCACAGTAGGTACATGGATCTTTAGGTCGTTGCTGGTTGGGTGGCACCCAATTGTTCCTTCCTTGAAATCTTCTGGGGCCTTCCCCTCCTCTGTTCCTATCTGGTTCCACAGCATTGGCAGCTGGTCCATTAGCTCTATGTGCTGATGGTCGAGGATTTGACTTGTTATTAGGATTATACCAACAGTTTGCATCTGTATGTCCCTATTTCTGACAAGTATTACAATAGGGTCTCTCCTTTTTAGTGGAAGTAGAGATTCCCATACTCTTCAATGTTGCAGCAATCTGCTTGCTCAAATTTTGCACCTTGGCTTTGGACTTATCATTACCATTCTTATCCTTCCTTGTTTTGCTCCTACCTTTATGTTTGTGCTTCCTCTTCTTTTTCCTGCTTTTAGTCTTCTTGTCCTCAGTATCAGAACCCTCTGAATCTGAGTTAGAATCCTCATCCTTTGAATCTGTGTCTGAGTCAGTCTCTGAATCGGAATCTGACTCTGTATCTGAGTCTGAATCACTGTCATGTTTCTTCTTCTTTCTGTATTTAACACTTCCCAATCTTTTCTCTGCTCTTATGGCAGCTGTCACCAATTCATTGAAGCCTCCTGCTCCCCCAAGGATGTCTGTACTTGCTACTGCAGTTCTAAGAGTGTCTCTCGAACCATTACAGAAATATTCCCCTATGATTTCATTAATAGGTCTCTCTGCTGGTGCCAGCCTCCCATTCAAGTCCAGGAATTGCTGTACATAATCCTCCACCAGGAGCCTCTTTTGTTTCATTATTTTCAGTTTTTTCAAGATATCAGTTGGAGTCTTCCACCTCCTGAATCTTGACAGAAAAGCTGTCTACAAAGCTTATGTGTCAGGAAAATGTGCTGCACCATACTGTATGAACCAGTTCATGGCCTTACCCTCCAGTGTGGCAGCAAACTACTGCTTCTTCACATCATCCCCATACAATACTCCTAGTCCACTTGCGTCCCATTTTGTGCTAAATTGAGCTACATGGGCATCAGGGTCTTCCTTCTTGGATTCACCCTTGAATGTGGCAAATTTAACTCTGAGATTTGCTGGGTTAAGAGGTTGTGCCATTGTTCTTGGTACTACTGCTGCTACAGTCTGTTTTCTGACAATTGCTTTAGCCAATGGATGAAATGCTAACTTTCTCCTAGACTATCTCTGAATCTGTGTTAGTGCCAATGTACGCACAAATCTATTCCTATCTCTCCCTTCTGCCCTTGGGGTAAATGGTCCCTCTTGAACCTCATGTTGATGGAAAGCCTCTTCAGTCCCCTGATATCTGACTTGGGCCTACTTGTTCTGTCTTGGCTTCCTGATCACTCAGATAACCGAAAGCCAGGGTATCAACGTGACTTCCACGATTTGATCTTTGATGCTCCTTCTATTTTTACTTCTCTTCCTGTTCTAATTTGGCCTGTAACCTGGTATAATAAGTTCCAAAACCCTCACCCCTGTACTTTTCAGCAGACATGCACTATACATCTATTCTGTCATTAGCCCTATCTGTTGTTAGTCCCAAGGCAAGTAGTACTCACACCAATGACACACACAACCATAGCCCTTAGAACAAGGTCCTTTGCATTTTCTGGGTGCATTTGTTAGATTATAAGAGTGCTGAAATCTACACAAGCAGTGGTTTCCCCAAAATGTCTGCCAGGTAGCTTCTAAGGACTCCTTTGGAAAAATTTTGAAATGTTTGAACTTTGCTTTCCAGAGCTGCCCCTTAATTTTCTTGATAACGTCCCCAAGTAAATCAGAAAACTTGGTTTTCAGAAATACCTGATTATAGATTTCGATTTCCTCTTGCTCTGTTTTCCAATGTCTGAACTCCTGAAGCAAGGTTTGTGCAAATGCTTCAAGTTCTTCCTCTTCTGTTGTCCAATGTTGATATCCTTCAAGCCAAGTACCCATTCTTGCCCGTCTTCAATAATTCAGAAACTGTGGGTATCCAATTCATTCTAGTCGCCAGGCTTGAGAAAATAACAAATTTGATTAACAAGCAGAGATTCGTAAGGATCCACTGTGCTGGGATAAACACGGGCTGGTTGATGGGGTATGAAGCCATTGGGATGATGGTCCTAATGGGGCCAATAAAGTGCTGCCAACGGGTTGGTGAGGCCGAAGAAGAAGCATGAAGATTATTTTGATCACTAGGTTGCTCTCACAATCTGAACAACCGAAGATTCACGAGGATCGAAGATTGCAGGATCGCCAAGTGTTAAGGGCCAATTTCCACCCTTAATATACCAAACAGATACAAAACCTCCATAACAGATAATCAAAATCTGATTCTGAATGTTAATAATCTGACTTCTCAAATACACATTCTGATCGCGATACGCTATTCAATATTCACTATTCATCACCATTAACCTTATCAATGGAATCAGATAATTCAGAATATAGTACAGAGAATCAGATATACACAGGAAAAATCAGGTAACATCCTTTCATTGCCAAAACAGAACTGTCTTCTACAGCAGCGCATTCCGATTCTCTCTTCCTTCCACGAATAGTTACATACCCAAAAGGTTCATGACTCTTCCATTCAAAAAGGTACAACTGACACCCCTTCATATCCCTTACGCCCTAAGGCTCAAACTAAAGTGATAAATAATCCCTAAGGTTATGCCTCTAACAATAATCTTTCCACTGGACGAGGCATTCTCTCAAGGGTTTGGATCTCAGTTGTCTCTCCCTAACATCTAAGATATTGTCAAGCCGTAGCTCAAGGAATCCTTGACTAGGCATTACAACTTGTTGGTCATCAAGTACATGTCAAGGATTAGGTACATACTTCTTCAATAGACTGATATGGAATACATTATGAGCCTTTAGGTTCTCAGGGAGTTGCAGTCTATAAGCATTAGGTCCTAGGCACATGAGGATCTTGTATGGTCCACAATAGCTTGGGCTTAGCTTCTTGCAATCCCCGAAGGATAGGGAACTCTTCTTTGGGAATACATGAATGAAGACCATGTCTCTTTCCTCCAAGATTCTATCTTGACACTTCAAATATGTGTATGCCTTCTATCTATCCTGGGCAGTTTGGATGTCCTATCTTATTGACTTTACTTGGTCATTCATCTCTTCCAGCATCTACCTTGAAGCTTCAACCCTCAAAGTTGGATCTGAGAAGTTTGGGGGACTTTGACAGTCATGACCATACAATGCTTGAAAAGGGGTCATCTGAATGCTTTGTTGGTAAGAAGCATTGTAGGCAAATTCAACCAAAGGCAAGTATTGAATCCGCCCTTTTGGTTCACGACAACAACGTGCGCACCTTAGCATATCCTCGATGACTTGATTGACTCGCTCCGTTTGGCCATCGCTTTGGGGATGGTAAGCTGTACTAAAACAGAGTTGAGTCCGAATGGCTTCAAAGATAGCTCTCCAAAAGTGTGTTGTAAAGAGAGAATCACGATTACGAATGATTCTCCTCGGTAGCCCATATAGCTTGAATATCTCCTTGAGAAACAACCTTGCAATGTCTGAGGCTTTATAGTTTGTCTTAACTATAATAAGGTATGCAACCTTAGTAAGCATGTCAACCACAACCATGATGGAGTTGTATCCTCCCTGGACTTGGGGTAGGCCAACAACAAAGTCCATACTGATGAATTCCCATTTCATTTGGGGTATGTCAAGTGGTTGTAACCATTAGGAGAAATATGGACTCTCTTTTTTGCCCCTTAAGGAGTGAATAAACAAATATAGGCCTAACCAATGAGAGAACTGGGATTCCAGATTCATGTAACATGAATCTTCTAGCCATATCTTGGACCAAATCTTCCCTTAGCAATAAAATAAGGGAAAATGTGGGGACTACAATGCTGTCACTTCTTGGAAGTTTGTGCCTCGAATTTTCATTTTCTTATTTTTTATGTTTGACTTTTCTTTTCTCCCCTTTTCAGTTTCCCCCTCTTTCTTGGGCAGAACTCAAATTTGTCATATCTCTTTCCCCGCTTCTTCTTTCCTGACGAAATTTTACAGCCTCACTGTTGCTTGCCCTGTCTGTAAACCTATAAAATTTCATTTGCTTTGCAAAAGCATATAGAGAGTTTCATGTGTTTTATGAGAGCAGAGCTTATTTTACCAAAGCCGTAAGATTCTCTTCACAAAACTCTACAGGTATATTTTTCTCTTCCATAGATATTCTATGGTAAAGTTTTATCTCATTTGGAGAAAACTTGTGCAAGTTATGTGCATTCTCTGACATGTAATTTCTTTTGTTTTGATGCTCTAGGAGTCTCTTACAATCAAGAATAGTGATATTTTGAACACTCAATTTCTTCTTCAACATCTTACGGTTTCTCTGTAAACAAAGTTACAGGTATATTGTCTTGTTTTTTTTGTTTTACAGGTATATCTCGTTTAGACAAAATGTATACAAGTTACATGCATACTGAGCTTTACTTTGTTTTCTTACTTCAAGAATCTCCGAGGGTGAAGAACAATGATTTATTAAGAACTCAACTTCTACAACATCTTTGGGATTTTGAACACTCAACTTCTTTTTCAACATCTTAGGGTTTCTCTGTAAACAAAGTTACATGTATATTGTCTTTTTTTTTGTTGCACCACTGTTAAATTTTATCTCGTTTAGACAAAATGTATACAAGTTACATGCATACTGAGCTTTCCTTTGTTTTTTTACTCCAAGAATCTCCGAAGGTGAAGAACAATGATTTATTAAGAACTCAACTTCTACAACATCTTTGGGATTTTTTGCAGAGAAAGCCACAGGTATATTGCCATTTTTTACTGTTGTTCCATGGTTAAATTTCAACGCATTTGGACAAAGCCTATATAAGTTATATGTATGCATTGACCCAAGATTTCTTTTGTTTTTGTACTGCAAGAATCTGTCAGTGAAGGAACAATGATATTGCTATAAGTCAACTTCTTGTTCAACATATCTAGGGATCTTTGTGAAAGAAATTACAGGTACAATGTTTCTTTTTTAAATTGATCCATTTAAATTTAATTTCATTTGGAGAGAACATTTGCAAATTATACACATGTTGATAGGTAACTTTTGTATTTGGTTGTTATAGATGTCTTCACCGAGGAAAAATATCAGTAGCAAACTTGCAGTGGAGGTCTTCAACAGGGAAGATAATGGCGGTAATTGGATTTGTGATAAGTATTATAAGTTGGATTGGATTTTGATGCACCCAAGTACTTGAGGGAGTCTCAAGGTCAAGCGCAAGGATGTTGCAAACCCTAGCAAACATTGGAAAGGTAGAATTCTAGAGTTCAGAAAAGTGTTTAATGGCACAAGTGCAGTAACATAAGTGTTGATTCAACATGTTTATACGCATAAACAAATCTCTGTACACGATGAGAACATTGCAAATTATAAAAAAAGCTATAAGCTGTTAAATTTTATCATTGATTATTCTTTTGTATCAGAGTTGTTTTTAAAAGTCTTTGCAGTATTCTAATTCAGTCTTGTTTGATTGACAGCTCTATATCCATCGACTTTGCATGAATGGCAGAATGTGGAATGTTTAAGTGGCAAGATACATATTTGGCATGAAGAGATAGGTTCTTTGATCTATGATAATACCTCTGCAAGTCAACTTGCCACTCAAAATATCTTTTTTTATAATTCATTGTATGTGGTAGAAAGCCAGAGATTGCAACATGTCCCATTGCCGCCACTGTCTAGTGGTGAATGGTTCATTGGTAGCTTGGAGTTGTTAGGAGCTTGCAAGTCGAAGATAAAATCTGACATCAATAGTGCTATGAAACCCACCAGAGGCTCCAAAGATGTGTATCTTAGTTGGTTTATTCCATTCTCATTGTTTGCATATTTGTTTGGTTCATGTGATGTTTTAAAGAAAACAAAGATTACTTATCAATGCAAGTGTCCATCCGAGGAATGGATGAGTCAGTTATTGGGTGAGTCTTGGCAAGTCAAAAGAACACATTTTGATGAGACGATTGAGTGCAGGGTCAACCAATCTGATATTACATTCAGGTAAAACTTTTTTACCACTTTGCATACCTTGATTTAATTGACATAGGTCTCGCTTAGATGAATTGTTATGTTAGTCGCATTCACTTATCATTATTTTTGTTTTTATTACAGGTATTTCATTGCTAGACAAACTCTGTGCGTTCACTTTTGATATAGAAGATCGCGACTTTTGCGAGGGGAGTGGATCAGCTTGGATCAAGATATTTGAGATGACACACATACAATGCTCGTAGATGTGGTAATCTTGTGGAGTGGTCATAATCCTTTCGTAGTCAGCGCAGAGAGTCATTGGCCCATTTATTTTCTGAGACAAGAAATCCAATTAATGTCTAGTGAGCCCCTCTACAACTTCTATTTCAAGTTAGATAATAGAAAAGTCAAGACTCGTAGTGAGCAATCCATGACATGTAAACAATGTGCTTCTCCACATATCCTTGAGATAGTGGAATCCTTGTAAAAAAACTTTATAAAGAGCGAATACATACCTTTTTTGAACTTTTGAGTACTTTAAATTTTAGTTTACTGTGATCCAAGTGTGCGATAATACATACAGTAATTACTCAATCGTGCAGTTAAAAAGCATAATTAAATTGCAGGTTAGAGGTCTATAATCTAGAGAATATTGTCTTTGCACAATGATATATTGTAGCGCATCTCTGCTGCTCGTTTCTTAAATTTTAATATTAAATTGGATCCAAAGGGAATTTCAAGGCCTTTTAGATTTATTTTCTTTAAATATATATATATATTCTCTCGTTAGACTTGAATATACTCAGTGACCCAAACATATTCGAGGATATAATAATGTAGAACGAAGCGTTTGTCTGTATGAGTAATTTTAACAATGACTTTAAAGTACTGAAATAAAGAAACTAAGGTAAGAGTTTTAATTTGAAACTTTAGAGTTAATAACTTTATAAAGAACCTTTATTTAAAACCCTAGACACATAAAAGCCATAACTCCAAACTCATTTTCACTTTCATTTTCCACTTCCCTACACTTGTGCTCTCCTTCCTTCTCTCTTTGTGTGCCATGGCTACCACTCCCGCCTTCGCCGCATGGATCAGCTCCACATGCTATGCGCACATAGGGGACCAGAGATACCCTAGGTTTTGTGTGACCTTGAGTCTAGAGAGCTTGCTTTCCGCTGTAGACCCTAACTCTAGTATACTAGCATCGTTTTGTGATGTAGTGAACCCTCTCACTTGCTCTATTCCCGACTCCACTCTCAGGTGGGTTCCCATGGATTTTTTGTATAGTTTGTGTGCCGGATCCAGCCATGCAAAGGTGATAAGTGGAGCCCTGGTACATGTGGGACAACATCTCCATGCTAGAGCAATGCCCTCCTTGTCATAGGACCACGTCACGATGGATCTCATTGAGAGGGATGCCACCTTTGCCATATATGTTATGTGCATTGAGGTGCAAGAGGACAGTGACGAGGACATTGATGCACCCTCTCGGCCACTACTAGAGTACTTTGAGAGGGAGCCTAAGAAGATCACTCTCAATCTGAGTGTTGAGGCAACAGAGAGCTTGGCCATTGTGCACCCACCTCCCTGCCCTGATGAGATGCCCATGAGCGAAGATCCACCCCTCTCTTCTCTCCATGCTATCACCATCCAGGGGGTGGAATATCTACTCATGCAGGATGTGCTAGAGTTGTTGGAGCTTAGGGAAGAAGAACGATACTGTATCATGGTGCGTGATGCACCTAGTGATTTCATAGATTTCGATTTACAGGATGCCCCACCACATGTTGATGAGGTGGCATGTTAAGATGGCAGGAGCATCGATGACATCTTTGCCATTGTGAGCATCCAGGAGCAGATTGAGGATGCGGTGCCACAGTATAAGATCTCTGATGAGGAGTTTGAGTAGTTGCAGGAAAGCCTTTTTGGTCCTCGACCCGACTATGCAGTGCCTACCCAGGAGAGAGACGAGGGCGGCCCAATGGAAGGAGCAGACCTGGATGCTCCATTACAGCGGCAGATAGATAATGCAGAGAAGGTAATGTTCTTGGTTTCATATGAAACTTAACCAGTAGGGCCTCTAGGGCATCAGGAGCGCACACATGTGTTTTTTTCAGGATCGGGCCCCCAGATGTGCCCCAGATCTGCAGATTCAGGCCCCCAGACGCGAGCCTCTGGCCAGGGCACATCTGGGGGCCCGATCCCGACAAAAACACATGTGTGTGCTCCCGATGCCCTAGAGGCCCTACTGGTTAAGTTTCATATGAATATGATTTATATATCTTCAACACACTCCATGCATAGTGAGTCTGATACTGAACTTGTGTGTTGCAGGAGATTGTCTATATAGATGAGTTTTCATCTAGGCAGGGTGGCCGATCTGGTAGCCAAGGAAGGGTGCAAGACTTGGCATTGAAGGAGTACATTGGGCAGCTTGTCAATGACATTATTGTATTTCATAAGACATGCTCCCCTACTTTTGCCGAGAACTTCTTGAAGTTGAGGGCACTAACAAAGGCTGGGCCCTTCAAGACCATGCCGCCCAACTCCAGCCTGGAGAAAGTAGTGTTGCTTCGACGTTTGAAGCTACTCTACTTATTCACGGGTACTAGGTCTGGCCCACTTTTCTCCATGGTGGCCCATGGCATGGTTTTCGGTGTTGAAGACCCCACTGTCATTAGACAGGAACTATTGGGGCAAAATGTATTGTTGCCTATGATCAAGAATAGCTCTGACCATGGGGAGCCTAGCTCGAAGAAGCCTAGGAGAGAATAGATGTACTTATTGCCTACTGATATCGCATCACTAATGTACTGCACTTTGTAATCTTCTCTTTAAGTAATGAAAACCGATGTTTGTTGGATTCACGTGCAATGTAGTTTGTGATATGTGTCATTTACTGTTGTTTTTTACTTGAATGCTACGTTTATTTGTCAAATTTATACATAACACGATTCGTACCCTAAATTTAATACGCAATGCTTTATCGAATTCATGCGCAACATGTATTTGTTGGAACGCATGTAACGATAACTCAACGACGTAAATAAAATAAATATCAAGTGACTAAACAAAAATAAGACGCGCCAAAAACTTTGTATTTGTATTAATAACAATTTTACATGGGGTCCATTACAACCAAGGCTTTACAAAATGTCTTCAGAAGCTACATTCCATGTGCTTTTGAGTTGTACACCTCTATCCTTGCTGACCTCCGCGAGGACTATCTTTCCATCGCCGAAAGAACCTGACTATTCGCATATCCCTGTCGGTGACGGTGACCCTCCTTGCATGCACCATTGCATAGACCGAGTCTCCAAATAAGTGGATGAGGTAGGCTTCAGTAGCTTGTTGTAGTGTGAGGAGGGCCTGGGCAGTCCATCGATCCAATTGTTTCGCGCGTGATGTATCTGGAAACTGGGTCCTGTTGTTCCTGATTAGTATGCCCTCCATGATCTCCCGCACCAACTTCTAGAATGGAGCCTTCAGTATCAGGAGGTGAGTGGTCTTCTGGTAGTGGCGGATCTCGCGAAGAGCCATTGTGCCTAGCTTCCATCGACACTTGCGATGCTAGCGTCGTGGTGGTGGTGGTGGTGGAGCTGGAGGACGTGGCTACCGTATGGAATTTCTAGGGGGGTATCTCCCGGCCGCTTGCTTGGTGCGTACCATGTCTTCTAGGAGAGAACTCAGAACTCAAAAGTGAAATGTGTAAAATGAGGTGAAACTTTAAACTTATAGCCAAACTTTTCAAAAACCCTAAAATTTTAATTAATGAATCCACGCTTTGGAAAAATATCACCAGTGCTCCGATTCACATGAAATTTTACTTGTAGACTCCTCAGGGACACATCAACCACCCAAAATGTTTTTGGCCCCAACAGAAGCCTCTGGATCCCCTGTCCGGAGGCTCGCGTCTGGGCCCTGAATCCCAGATTCAGGGCCCCAGGCGCGAGCCTCCGGACAGGTGACCCAGAGGCTTCTGATGGGGCCAAATTTCTAATATAAATGAGTTTTTCTAATGCCCATCATGAGGGTGAAGTTTCACCAGATTCCGATTTATAAACTTAACGGTTCAATCTTTTTTTGATAATGCGTTAAATGCATTATACTGCACTGATAATGTATTGTCAACCTCGCAACTGTAGATTAAATGTACTGATAATGAGTGTGCACAACTGCAGATTAAATGTATTGTCAACCTCGCAATGCAAAACATTGGAAACTTAAAATTTGACAAAAAATAAATCATGGGTAAAATGGAATATCGCATATCGGATATATTGCTGCCAAACCACTAAATATAGTAAGGATATAGTGCATCGGCCCATGTACAACTGATCACCGATGTGTACGTGGTTGATCATTGAATTTATCCTCAACAAAACTACTTACAAAATTGGAAACTTGAAAATTCACACAATGCGAAACATGGTCAAAATAGAATATCACATATTGGATTTAGCATTGCGAAACTATGAAATACACGGTAAATAGTGCATCGCACCAAGTACAACTAGAGCTAGGGAAAATTTAGCTCCATTTTGCAGGCCACTACTATCAAATACTTGAAGGTCTACTGGAAAGATAACCCAAAACTAAGCTCCTTACAATCTACAACCAAACCTGAGCTAAAAACATAGATCCAATTACAAGGTAGCTTCTCAAAGCATATTGTTGACATTAAGATTAAATGCATCCTTGTTATTGTGGATCGTGCGAACAAAGACCAGATCTATGGGCTTAATAGTGATACGTCGGGCATGAATGGCTAAAAGTTGACCATCACTCATTAGATCAATCAAGTAACTTTCAGCTGCTTCTTGGAGAACAAGCAAGGCTTGGCTTGACCATCGCCCCACATTCCTTGCCTGGTTCCTCGAAAAGAACTTGTGATGATGCCGTGACTGTAGATCTTGCAGTATTTCTCGCACCAACTTGGAGAATGGTGCCTTAGGAATAATCAAGTCGGCACTCTTCTGGAATTTCCTTATCTCGCGTAGCGCAGCTGTGCCTAGTCTCCATCTTTGCTTTTTATGTGTTGGAGGGCGTGTATTACGAGTTGGAGCAGTAGTGGGAGGGGGAGCAGCTGGAGCATGTGGACCACCATTTCTGGACAATGGCGAACCATCATTATCAACCACACTCGGGCCACCATTGTTGGCCACGGTAGCACCACCATTATTGGCTGTAGTAGGGCCACCGTTATCACCAGGGGATCTTTGTCACTCAGAGTACGCTCACTAGATTTGGAAGAGTGTTGAGCTCTTGCTCTCGTAGGCGCCTTTTTTATAGGAAGCTAGGAACGTGCCATGGCTGTGATGATGAAGGATAGAAAGGTGGAGGGTAGAGTGGAGAGCAATGGGAAAAAATGAAAGGAGAGACGACTTGAATATGAAACTTTCAAACTTACTGTGGTGTAAATGAATTTTAAATTTATCATTTTATTTCATTTCTCCACCCCATCCCTACCTCTCTCTATCTCCTGACACCCCCTCA
This sequence comes from Lygodium microphyllum, assembly GCF_053477565.2. Lineage (NCBI taxonomy): Eukaryota > Viridiplantae > Streptophyta > Polypodiopsida > Schizaeales > Lygodiaceae > Lygodium > Lygodium microphyllum. Next base: position 88,821,596 of record NC_141149.1, read on the forward strand.
TGCCCCCCCTCTCTCTCTAGGCCAGTGAATGTTCCAATGTTTGGAATTTTCATATCTTTGTCTTAGGATTTCAAAATCGACTTTTCATAATTAAAAAAAAAAGTTTGAAATCGACTTTGAAAAACATAGTGACAAACCTTTGAAATTTTAAAGAAAATTTATAAGACATCTCATGTTAGAGATATGAGTATTGATATGTCATATCCTTGGGACTTGTGCTCTCTTGTGGACTCTAAATGCATCAAAATTATTATCTTTATCTAGGTCTCCATTTTTTACCATCTCTCTCTTGGGTTGCCAACCATTCTACGTGCCGTTGTCTAGCTGTGTTGTTTTCATATCTTGCTTTTCTCACTTCATATATTGCCCTACTTATAGATTCTGCTTGAGATGTTTTGGACTTCTTTTCTTTTTCCTCGTATCGTATCTCTAGTCTCCTATACCACCATTGGAATAATTGCCTTATAGAATTGGAATCATTGATGCCACCTCCATGATCAGTTGCCTTTTGAAAAGTACAGCGAGCTTGCCAGTGAGATCTTTCCATGCCTTGAGTTGGCCATATTGCCAAACTTCCTTGATCTGCAAAGTATGGACCATGTGCTTCAAGTATATGCTGCACAAGAAAAGAGATTAGAAACACAAAGTAATTCAAAATGATGATTTTTTTTGCAATGGTGATAATACTGACCATGTAGTGTGTTATGCTATTTGTAGTCCATGCCTCCACCATGGACTTATGAAATTTAGCAACTGTCTCTTTAAATGCATTGGCTTAGAATAGAAAAACGTAGACTGCAAAGTGTAGATAGACATCCAGTTGTCAAATTAGCTCCTAGATTCTACGGACCATTTAGAATCATTCATAAGATTAATGACAATGCTTTCAAGTTAGAACTGCCATCTCATTGGAAAATTCATAATACATTTCATATTAGTTTATTGAGACCATTTAGAGGCCAATTACCTATCCACCCTGTCTATGAAAGCCCACCTTTACTAGAAGAAGAGACTGAAATACTTGAACCCGAAGCCATCATAGACACTGACTACATGACCACTAAAACTGGCCGAAGGTATTCTAGATATTTAGTAAAATTCAAGAACCATCCTGTAGAGGAAGCACAATGGATGCATGCTAGAGACTTAAATGCTTTCCCCACTCTGTTAGCTCCACATTGAGCTAATAGCAATTGAGGTCAATTGCTATCCCACCCCGGGGGTATGATGCCAGGAGGCATATTCCACGGTGGATTCCGTGAGGTTTTACGGTGGATTCCGTAAACTTAGATGACCGGGGCTCATACACAAAGAGGATTCTTTGTGGGAGAAGTTGATGGGGACGCCTGTCCTTTTCGGGCATTTCATTAATTTAGTGTGTACATGGGTGATTCCATAGCGGGTGATTCCGCAAAATGCATATTAAATTAATAAACGTTTATGAGTTTAGAGTGCGCACTCGTAATAAATTAAGGTTAGGATTTATTTCTAACCAGTTGATTTATTTATGTAGCTGAAGACTACTAGGTATTCACTTTTGTCGGTTTAATTGTGTTATTTTACTAACGATTGTGAATGCTTCAGTTGATGTGTAGAGATAGCAGCAGTGGCGGAGGAAAGCATTGGAGTCTAGCGGATTTTTGACTCTTGGACTAGATTTTGATAGGCGCCACGCCTATATTTTGTTATGTCTATTGAGACATCGATTATTTATTATTATTTTGTATGCGCTTATGCGCCTGGATATGTTATTTCTATTTGGATATTGAGATTGGGCGTGCCAGACTCTATGGGCACCATCCATTAGCTTTATTTTCATATTTTTGTAGAAAGCAAACTCAAAAGCTAAAAAGCTTGTCATATTTTTGTAATTGGGCTATTATTGAGCATGAAGATTGAAAATATACATAAAATACATGCTTTGTGAAGCGCTCACACAAGGCATGGGGGAGATTGAACCCAATTTGTCTCTTGCCTCTTGTCGTGCATGCTTATACATGGGTTTTTGTGCAAAAAGGTAGAGTACTTTGTTCTTGGGGACCTTCCGGGATTCACCACGTGAGCTATCTGCGACCGATCTGCGCACTAGTGGTATCAGAGCGGAGCAGAGATCAAGAGCTTCCAATCGCTACCAATCTCGGGCGAAGGCGGAGCTCCAGGAACAAACGGCCTCTACAGCCAATCTCGTCGCGAACCGTCGATACAGGTAGACTTCTGGCGATCAAGAACCCATGTTTCCACTGTCAGATCGCGAAGGACCAGGCTCTACAGCAGGCAGAGGACCACGCAATCATCTCCATCAACAAGTCGTTGAAAACCAGTGAGAAAGCTCTTAATCCTCTTCACTAAAAGCTTAATTACAAAGCTTTAAGAGCTTAAAAGAAGCTTAAGCTTCTCAAAATCATCTCGAAATATCAGAAGACCTTCCCGAAAATCTCGCGCGGCCAAAATACGCCCCCCCCTCACGAAAAAAAACGGCGGCCTGTTTAGTCCACCATTAAGCTTAAGCTTAATTCCTTAAGCTAAATCACACAACTCTCTGCAAGTTACACAGGTCCGACAAGTTCTTAAACTCTGGGTCTCGCACTTCTGAAGTCAAGTTCCGCAAGTCGACGGTAATCAAGTTATGCAAGTTCTGCAAGTCGGCCTAAGTCCAGCAAGTCAACAACTCTGCAAGTCTGCTAAGTCTGCAACTCTGCAAGTCAGACTAAATCAGAACTGACTAGTGCTTAAAACTCATAGAAGACTTGTTCGTATGCAAAAACTCTGAACTAGAAAGTTGTTCGTAGCAAGCTGTTCTACCTATCTACAAGTTCCTTGAAGTACTTTCAGCAAACGGAGACAGAAATATTGCAGAATTTCTGAAAATTGAAGAAGAAATATCCAAAAAAAAACATAGCCTTGTAACCCCAAATTTGAGCTACGCTCATCCCGCTAACTGATTTTGAGTGAGAAATGTTTGTTGAGTTTTACAGGATGACTACCCCACATACGGATGATCCTATGGCTGAAGACGACCTACCCGAGCCTACCATGGAACAAAAGCTGGATCTTATCATGCTGCAATTGGAAGAAGAGCGAAGGGCTAGGCAAACCTTGCAAGCGCAATTGACAAAGCTACAAAGAGCGTCCACCGATAAAGAAGAACCTCAAGCTGAAGATTTGATTCGCCGTACCATCGACGCCACCCTTGAAGCACAAACCATTCGCAAGGAATCCAAGATAAGTAAACGAAGTTTCAAGTTTCGCACTTTCAATGGCATAAGAGAAGGAAAGACTGTTTTATCATTCATTAGACAGTTTGATGACTATTTCCATGAGGAAACTTATCCCGAAAAAGATAAAATCAAGTGTGTTACTAATCATCTGATAGACAGAGCATCACTTTGGTGGACTGTAGTCCGCAAGAGTATAGAATGTCCTGCTACTTGGGAAGATTTCAAGAAGAAGTTCATGCAAAATTTCCTTCCACCGCAATTTCATGAGAAGGCTATCAAGCAATGGGATTTACTTCAACAGCGAGATCGTGAGCCTATTCCACAGTATATAGAGCGTTTTTGAAATGCACTCCTACAGCTACACATGCTTGAAGACGTACCAGAGACGACACATAAGCGGAAGTATATGTCTGAACTTCTTGGACATTACTATGCTGAAGTGAACATGTTCAAGCCTGCTACCCTTGAAGACGCCATCTCCTTAGCTCACGACACTGAAGATAAGTTACGCGGAAGAGATCGACGACCACAGCCATTCCAAGAAAACGGTAATTATGGATCTAAACAATTCAATTCCAATTTCAGAAGGTTTAATCTAGGTCGTTTCTCATCACCATCTTTCCGCAAGAATTGGCCTAAACCACCTGCATTACCATCCACTGTCAATTCAAATTCTAAACCTATTCCACAAGCAAATCCAAATATACCCAGACTCCCAGCCATTGCAAATAATGTGACCAAAGCTAAGCCAATAGTATACTACAAGTGTCACCAGCCAGGGCATCTCGCAGCAAATTGTCATTCAAAGAAGCCATCAGCACATATCAACTACCTTGGAGCCATGGACGAAGAAGAGCATGAGGATATGCCAGATTTCACTGAAGATGAGGATTATATTACTACTACTTCCGACACTTTACCAGGTATGCCTACTTCACATTCATTGTTGACTATGAAATGTATGGTGCATGGAAAAGAAAGAACTATATTGCATGATGACGGTAGTACCCATGACTTTATTTCAGCAAAATTGGTAAAGGAATTAAAATTGCATATTGTACCTACGCATTATCGCATAAAAGCTGCATTTTTAGGCACTAGGTACAATGGCACACAAGAAGTTCAAGATTTAGAAATTCAAATTGGTCCATACATTGAAAGAAGAAATTTCTTAGTTGTCCCGTTACAGTCAAGCGACATTATTCTAGGAATGCCATGGAGACACCAACATAATCCCAATATAGATTATTCCACACACACAATGAATATTAATTTTCAAGGAAAATCTATTACATTATTTGGTATGCATGCATCTCATATTTTTCCACTGCTTTCGCATACTCAAGCAAAACGTGCACTACGCAAGAATACTAAATCATATCTCATTTGGGTGAATGAATTGCATGCAAAGGAAAATCATATGCACCCTAGGCATAAGGAATTTCTCGCATATTTTAAGGACTGTTTTGCAGAAGACCTACCACCAGGTTTACCTCCATCACGTCCAGAAGACCATAAGATTGACCTAATACCTGGCACACAACCACCTTGCAAAGCCCCATATAGGCACAATCAAATAGAGCAAAAAGAAATCCAGAGTCAAGTTGAAGAATTACTAAATAGAGGCTTAATTCGACCTAGCAGTTCTCCATTCGGTGCACCTGTGCTCTTAGTCAAGAAAAAGAATAATACTTATCGTATGTGTATTGACTACCGAGCATTAAATAAGATCACTGTAAAGAATAGGTATCCTATACCTAGAGTTGATGACCTTATGGACAAATTGCAAGGATCTTCTATATTTAGTAAAATTGACCTTAAGTCTGGATATCATCAGGTGAGGCTAGATAGATCCGACATATTTAAGACTGCATTCAGGACACAATTTGGCCATTACGAATTCTTAGTCATGCCATTTGGATTAACTAATGCACCTGCCACTTTCAGTAGAATGATGAACCGTATTTTTCTAAAATATCAGTATTGTGTGATTGTTTTCTTTGATGATATTTTGGTGTTCAGTCAAAGTGAAAAAGAGCATTATAAGCATTTATCATTAGTTTTTCAATTACTGAAAGAAAATCAATTGTTTGCAAATCCTGACAAGAGTGAATTCTTTAAGACAGAAATAGAATATCTAGGTCATATTGTATCAAAAGAAGGAATTAAAGTTGATCCTAAGAAAATTGATGCAATATTGCATTGGCCTGTTCCTAAAAATGTACATGAACTACGCTCATTCCTTGGTCTTGCTAGTTTCTATAGGAAGTTTGTACGTAACTTCTCATTACTTGCTTTACCATTAACAAAACTTCTTAAGAAAGGAATTGTTTATCAATGGACTGAAACTCAGCAGAAATCCTTTGATTTACTGAAACGTGCATTAACTAATGCCCCTGTTCTACAATTGCCTGACTTTAATAGACCATTCTTTCTAGTTGTGACCGATGCTAGCGGATCAGGAATAGGAGCCGTATTAATGCAAGACAACCATCCAATAGCATATTCTAGTTCTAAGCTGAAACCCTCTGAGCTTAAATATTCCACTTATGACAAGGAACTCTTAGCAGTTGTACAAGCATTAAAACAATGGAAGCATTATTTAATGGGTTCAGAATTCATGATAAAGACCGACCAACAAAGCATTAGACATCTACTTAGCCAACCCCAAATTTCTGACCGTCATATCAAATGGGCTTCATTCATTCAAAGTTTCCATCCTATCATTCAATACCAACCTAGAAAAGAAAATGTAGTTGCTGATGCATTGAGTAGAAGACCTGCAATTCATAACATTTCTATCATATCTTTTGATTCTTTGATTGCTATGAAAGACACATATCACCAGGATATTACTTTTCATTCTGATTGGAAAAATTAGTTCAAAATAATTTCATTCCTGTTGATTCATTGTCATATAATGATGGACTTATGTTCTTTGAAAAGAGACTGTGTGTTACTATTCCATTCCGATCTTTTGTTTTGAATGAAATTCATTGTCCCCCATATCAAGGTCATAGAGGTATCATTTCTACATTACGCATGTTAACTGAAGATTTTTATTGGCCGCATATGGATGCAGATGTATCTAATTTTGTTTCTGAATGTTTGATTTGTCAAAGAATAAAGAGACATCATGGTAAACAGTATGGATTATTAATGCCTTTGTCTATTCCATCTAAACCTTGGAAACATATATCTATGGATTTCATTACTGGTTTACCAAATACTAAATCTAACCATGACATGATTTGGACAATTGTAGATAGATTTAGTAAGCAAGCATATTTCATTGCATGTAAGAAAACTTTAACAGCATCACAAGCAGCACAGTTATTTTTGAAAACTGTTTTTACTAACCATGGATTGCCAAAAGTGATTATTTCAGATCGAGATTCTAGATTTTGTAATAATTTTTGGATTACACTGTTTGCAAATCTAGGCACAAAGATTGATTTTTCATCTGCATTTCATCCAGAAACAAATGGACAAACAGAAGCCACAAATAGCACCATTTTAGATCTTTTACGTGCATACACTATCTCTAAACCTCAGACTTGGGATACTCATTTACATTTATTGCAGTTTGCATATAACAATACACCGCACACATCTACAAAGAAAGCACCTTTTGAAGTTATTTATGGATATAGATTATCTACATCTGTTGCATCTTTGTCTAATAGACTTCAGAGTGCTGATGATATTGCTGTTATGCATAACACTATTTTTGATGAAGTAAAGGATATGATTGCTAAAGCCCAACAATCATATACCAAACAAGCCAACAAGAAAAGACAAGCTATGAATTTCAAAGTTGATGATTATGTTTGGCTTAGAATAGAAAAACGTAGACTGCAAAGTGTAGATAGACATCCAGTTGTCAAATTAGCTCCTCGATTCTACGGACCATTTAGAATCATTCATAAGATTAATGACAATGCTTTCAAGTTAGAACTGCCATCTCATTGGAAAATTCATAATACATTTCATATTAGTTTATTGAGACCATTTAGAGGCCAATTACCTATCCACCCTGTCTATGAAAACCCACCTTTACTAGAAGAAGAGACTGAAATACTTGAAACCGAAGCCATCATAGACACTGACTACATGACCACTAGAACTGGCCGAAGGTATTCTAGATATTTAGTAAAATTCAAGAACCATCCTGTAGAGGAAGCACAATGGATGCACGCTAGAGACTTAAATGCTTTCCCCACTCTGTTAGCTCCACATTGAGCTAATAGCAATTGAGGTCAATTGCTATCCCACCCCAGGGGTATGATGCCAGGAGGCATATTCCACGGTGGATTCCGTGAGGTTTTACGGTGGATTCCGTAAACTTAGATGACCGGGGCTCATACACAAAGAGGATTCTTTGTGGGAGAAGTTGATGGGGACGCCTGTCCTTTTCGGGCGTTTCATTAATTTAGTGTGTACATGGGTGATTCCATAGCGGGTGATTCCGCAAAATGCATATTAAATTAATAAATGTTTATGAGTTTAGAGTGCGCACTCGTAATAAGTTAAGGTTAGGATTTATTTCTAACCAGTTGATTTATTTATGTAGCTGAAGACTGCTAGGTATTCACTTTTGTCGGTTTAATTGTATTATTTTACTAACAATTGTGAATGCTTCAGTTGATGTGTAGAGATAGCAGCAGTGGCGGAGGAAAGCATTGGAGTCTAGCGGATTTTCGACTCTTGGACTAGATTTTGATAGGCGCCACGCCTATATTTTGTTATGTCTATTGAGACATCGATTATTTATTATTATTTTGTATGCGCTTATGCGCCTGGATATGTTATTTCTATTTGGACATTGAGATTGGGCGTGCCATACTCTATGGGCACCGTCCATTAGCTTTATTTTCATATTTTTGTAGAAAGCAAACTCAAAAGCTAAAAAGCTTGTCATATTTTTGTAATTGGGCTATTATTGAGCATGAAGATTGGAAATATACATAAAATACATGCTTTGTGAAGCGCTCACACAAGGCATGGGGGAGATTGAACCCAATTTGTCTCTTGCCTCTTGTCGTGCATGCTTATACATGGGTTTTTGTGCAAAAAGGTAGAGTACTTTGTTCTTGGGGACCTTCCGGGATTCACCACGTGAGCTATCTGCGACCGATCTGCGCACTATTAAGCCTGTCCCAATAGTAGCTCTTCCTAATTGCATTGAGAGTCCTAGCATAGCTAGCATATTCTGAGAAAGGGGAATCATGAGCTTCCCACAGTATCTTCTTCTTAAGTGACTGGCTTGCCCGTATACATAATCTCGTTCTACAGTAGGCAAGTCCACTATTGATAGAGAATTCATGATACTTAGCCTATAGCTTTTGGTCCTGGTCCTTGATAGGGATCTCCCTTAGTATCTTTTGATAGGATGGATCATGGCATGCTTCCTCTCTAGCTAGCTCAAGTATTGGGTGATTTGGCATGGACACCTTTGTGGTTAGAGATCTAGTTGTTGATGGATTTTGCAAGATTAGAGAATTAAGGAATATGCCTTGCGACTGAGTGCGTCAGCAACTACATTCTCCTTTCCCGGTCGGTATTTGATTTCAAAATCATACTCCTCCAGCACTTCAATCCACCAATGTTGCCTCATGTTGAGCTCATTCTGGTTAAAGATCCACTTGAGACTTTTATGATCAGTCACTAGAGTAAACTTGTTACCCAACGGGTGGTGTCTCCAAAGCTTTAAAGCATGGATGACAGCTAACAGTTCTAGATCATGGGTAGCATAATTCTTCTCACAGCTCTTCAGTTTCCTTGAAGAGTATGCTATAGGAGGACCTTCCTGCATGAGCACACATCCTAAGGCAAGCGTGCTAGCATCAATTTATACTACCTCAAACTCCTTACTTAGGTCTGGAAGTTTTAGGATAGGTGCTAATACCAAACTTTGCTTCAATCTATCAAAGCTAGATTGTTCGGTGGGCTGACCATGCAATGGATGTTTGCTTCTTCAATAAGTCCGTCAGAGGTGCTGCAACCAAAACATCATTTTTTATGAAGACCCTATATCATCTTATCAATCCAAGAAAACTGTGTATTTCTTTGAGAGTTGTTGGTATTGGCCATTCTAGAATATCTCTAACTTTGGCCAGATCCACTGAAATTCCTTCCGTTGATACGATGAATCCTAGATATTCAATCTGACATTTGAAGAATGCACACTTCTTCATCTTAGCATAGAGCTTATGTGCTCTCATTGTCTCAAGGACAATCCAAAGTTGGGGTTCATGATCTTCTTCTTGTTTGGAATAGACTAAAGTGTCGTCGAAGAAGACGAGTGCGAAGTCATCAAGATATGGCTTAAAGATATCCTGCATTAACTTGTATAAGGTGGCAAGTGCATTCGTGAGTCCGAATGACATAACTAGGAACTCAAAGTGCCCATATCTTGTGTTGAAGGCCATCTTTGGGATATCTTCTTCCTTGATCCTTATTTGATAGTAACCAGACTTGAGATCAATCTTGGAGAAGATCTTCACATCCTGAAGACGATCAAGAAGCTCATCTATTCTAGGAATAGGGTACTTCTTCTTGACAGTTGATTGATTCAACCCTATGTAATCAACACACAGTCGAAGCATTCCACCTTTCTTTTTCTAGAACACTACTGGAGCTCCCCATGGTGAATTGCTAGGACGGATGTAGCCCTGATCTAGCAGTTGCTTGAGTTGTTTCTTCAGCTCAATTGCTTCTGGGATGGACATTCTATAAGGTCTCTTTGTAATTGGCGCAGCTCCTGGTACTAGCTTGATCTCATGATCCACTTCTCTTTGAGGCGGGAGTTCTATCAACTCTTCAAGAAATACGTCCACGTACTCCTTTAGCCATGAAGGTTCTTCACTAGACTCCTACTTCTGATCTAACTTATTGATCTTAATCAAGTAGACAGGTAGTCCCTTTCTAACTCCCTTTATAATCTGAGATGCTTTGGCCAATTGAATTTTCAGTTTTCCAGCCTCACTTTAAGTTGTGACCAATTCCCCTTCAAAGTTGCGAAAGGAAATTTGACCCTTTCCATAATGAATGTGGATGTCATTAGGTTTAAGCCGATCCATTCCGAGTAGACACTCATGGATACCTAGGTTCATGACTCTGAATTTGACCGAAGTCGTCTTTCCTCCTAGAAAGAATTCCACCTTAGCAGTTTGCCTGGTACAAGTGATCTCACGACCATTTGCTAATTCCATAAGCAAGGTAGATGCTTATACTATGGCTATCCCCAATCTTTTTGCACAAGCTGGTGAGATAAAGGAATGTGTACTACCACAATCAATCAAGGTCTTAAAACATTTACCTTGATAGTCCAATGGTATTTGAATCACCAAAAACTAGCGATTCGGCCCTTTCTTGTGAAGAGCGGCATGGACTCTCGCCCTTTCAAACTCTGCTTCCATGGTCGGATCTTCTTCTTCGTACATTTCCCTGTTGGAAACACAGGTGGTTCTTCCTCTGTCTCAGGTAGCGTCTCCATGGCCACAGCCAATTCCTTGGAAAGGTGCTTGGCGATGTCCTCCGCCAAGCTTGGGACATTGCCTCCTAAAATGATCGGGCTCGTTACAGTGGAAACAATGGAGGTTTCGGCCATTGCTTATAGTAGGAACGAAGTTATTGACATTATTAGTCCTTGCTTTCTTTCTTTGTCCTTAATTCTTACCTTGAACTCTTTTCATTTGAGGCCTATATGCTCCTCCGTTCGGGTCATTATAAGACCAAGTTTGGTTACTTCTTGGCCTAGTCTGCACCTCCTGAATTATGGGCGTAGCTTGAATGAGTGTGTCCTATAGATCTGATGGGTGCATAGATTCGAGACGGGTATTCACTGATGGGTTTAAACCAGTACAAAATTTTGACACTTGCTGTGTAATGTCCATCTGTGGCACATACTTAAGAAGTGAGACGAATTGTGAGTAGTATGCGTCAAGAGTGAGTCCCAGTTGTTTTAGCTTGTAGAACTCATTCATTTTCTACGTGTGATACGCAAGTGGTAAGTATCTTCCTTGCACAGCTTTCTTCAGTTTTTCCCAAGTAACGGATCCTTCTTCAATCCCTTCATCTCTGCACCATTGCTTCCACTAGATCCAGGCTTTGCTGGTGAGCTTCAACTTGGCGAGCATAGCTTGGTTGGCGGGTGCAGTATCGGCTGCTTCAAAGTAATCCTCCATGGACTCTATCCAAATTTTAGCATCCGCTTGGACACTCCTACCTTTCCTATCAAATTCTGGCGACTTGATCTGCTTGAGAAGAAAGTTCTTCTCCTAGATCACGGTAGTACTTGATGTAGGAGGCGAACTGGGAATCTGTACCTGGGGTTGTGCTTGAATAAATGATTGTTAACATTATAACTTGCTAATCATTATGATTTATATTTCATACCCAACTCAGCTATCAACCAAGAATCCTAGCCACTTACCTTTTTATCAATTCTCATGGACAAGACAGACACTGATAAAAAGAAGTTTTATTGCATTTATATGGGCATAGCCCTTTCGGAGTACAATATTTCCTGAGATGATAGAGCAACTGTTGCATTTAGTTTGGGGAGAATAATATTGTATTACATTTATCTACAGGAACTGTATAATAGTATGGTTTCGGGTCATGGATCTTCAGCAATTGGTAAGTCATTGGAAGGTTAGGGTATCCTTTCCTTTGGAACCCATTCTTCTCATAGCGTCCGAACACCTTGATCCTATCGGCGGGGATTACGCGGGTTACTTCCTCGTACACATATGAGTTCAGTTCAACCCTCCGACCTTGAATATGTAAAGTTGACTTTACGTGAGCCTCCACAAAAATGAACAACTTCACGATCTTCAAGTCTGCCAACCACTTGATCCTCTTTAGGTTGGTTTGAAGGTATGCAAACCGATGGGCAGCTATCTAGTAGATTCGTAAGTCACCCATCCATCTTTGTTCCACGTACAAAGGTGATGGATTATAAATGTGGCCTAGGATGCTCATCATATCAACCCTTTGTCGATAATTTGGAGAATGCATCACGGTCATAAACATGACTCGGAACACTAAGAACCTGTTCCATGCACTTCATAATTCTGCAAGACAGCATCCAAAGTAAGGAAATGTTCTTAACAACAACATTTTCTTTACTTCTTCTTATTAAGATTTCTTAAAAACAAATCCTCTGTTGGTTCGCTATGAAACCAACTATAACGTGTCCACTTGTTCCCTTCAGGACACGTCTTAGCAGTCCATCGGAAAGGAGGTCTAGAAAGCTCCGCTGAACACTCCCATGGAATGTCACTGGGTATGCGATCTAAGACTTTCCGCGTGTGCCACGTAGCGGAAGTATTCTGGATGTTCCCACTTAGGACCAACCTGAATCAGGGTTTTCCCTAATGGTCATTTCCTAAATGGCAACTAGTGTCGAATCCCAAGCAAACCCCAAGCGAACTACTTATGCAAAAACGCTAGGGCCGAAGCAAATTCACACTGCACTTGGTTCAAGGAGAATGGGAAACGAGAGGGATGCAAGGCTTGAACTCTCTGCCATAAGGCATAGTCCCATTCTGTTCCCCTAAAATATCATAAATCTAGGATTATTATAATCTTGACTCTAGGTCAGCGCCCTCGCTATTCATTTCCTTTGAAACAATCTCCTTGCTGTCCATTATTATTGAGAAAAGTTCCCGGCGAACCAAGACCACCCATTCGTAGGACAGACCCATGGCCACATCCACTGCACTTTCCTCAGGTTGTTTTAGTTGTCTTATTACCTACCACATTTGTTTGGCCATGCATCAAGAAGCTTCCTTATTTAACCCATTAGGCACAGGTTCCTTCACGTAATCTTAGCACTTGACATAGAAAAGCAATGTTAAACAAGTTTCTTTTCAATAGGTTCTTATACTTATCTTTGGAATATATTTATAAAGTCCACCCGTAGGCTTATCCATAATCCACCCAAAGGCTATCCAGCAATCCACAAGGATTACTAATCCAAGATTCTGCCCATAGACTAGTATGAGGGCCTCGAGATCCAATCCGGAGTCATGTTGGCCTCTTGTGCAGGGCCTGGAAGGCGAGGGATTTACAGCCAGAGCCCCCTGGCACCCAAGCGTCCTCCTGCTCCAAGTAGCGCTCAATAGAGAGACCTCACACAGTGGGTTCAGTCCACCTTCTCGGTGTGGCTAACAACCCCCTTGATTAGGGTCAGGCAGACAGTCAGGGGTAACTGAAGCTGCCTCTCCCTTCAAGCCTTCAACCTAAAGCATTAGATATCTTTTCATCCTTTAATTCTTTGAGCAAACAAAGAAAATAGTGTTCTCTAAACTGTTACAAGCACATTCATTTCCAGTGGTCCTTATTTTGGCCAATTACTAAGGAGTGAATTCTTCTCTCTGAATGCATCCATCATTTGATCCAAGATCAATTGCAACTTGGCAAGATCCCCAAGGTTTTGTTTGATAACCCGTATGTCCTTCGGTTAGGGTCGTACCCTATTAACCTAACTTAACCAATACATTAAGTTCTATTAGCAGTAAATATGTTATTCCAAATTATTAATTGGTCTTTTGCTTCCAAGCAAATATCTAATTCCCTTATCTTGGTCACCTTCCCCAAGAAAGGTGCTATAACAGGATGACTACTCATCCTCTTGCAAGATAAACTTGCGCAAGAATCTCCCAATCTCATTCTGAGGAATTGGCCGTTCTCTTGTGATCAAACCACAAGATCATGCGACTCTGCAACTTGTTGCACAAGTGTCGCATCTAATGCATTGGACTATTTTACCCATCGAATGATGTCTTCTAATCACGGAATCATGATTAGATAGGAAATATGGTAAGGGTGTCTTCATATCAAATCCATTCCTGATTGCACTAGGCTGACATCGTTGGTCCTAGGGTTCCATCTCAATCCAAGTTTCATTTTTTTAGCAAGTGATCCTTAGGGTAGAAACCCTAGATCGTTTCTTGCAAGTATGTCCTATTGTCCCTACATTGTTCAACTTGGCAATAAGTGCGACTAGGTCATGTCCTCAGCATGCTAAACCCTAGTCAGCACTTGTAAAATGTTGCATCAATTTAACCATTCCTAAGCGAGTCCTTTGTGGTTTAGGTGTTTAGGGTAAAACAATGTACTTGTCTATTCCTAAAGATATTGTCTTAATCAAAGAGGGGAAAACTGGTTGCATTACGATACAATTTTCGTAAGCACACGATTTATTGCCTCTACGTATGATTAGATTTACAACCCCTAAATTTTTTGGTTAAGATCAAAGCGTGTGTTAAGTTGCGGCATAATTTCTATTGATCCTTCTAGAACATGCATTCAATATTCATGCCACTAAGCTTTTAGGGTTTTATGTTAAATTGAACCATGCAGCCTTTTCCTAACTTCATTTCTGAATGAAATATTCCTGCGCTGAATGAGCATTACACAACCTTTTCTAACTACTACGTAGTTGAATGAGATTTATGCCAATTGACTAGAGTTTAACCTACTTCATGCAGCCCTAGAATCATTTCCATGCCTTGCAAATTCCTACGGTTGTTAGCAACCTTCTTTAATGAATCATTGCAAAGAAGGGTATGTCTAATAATGAGACCTGCAATTTAATTTTTACATGCATAATCGAAGTGTACTACAATAATTTAGACTTTGTAATGATGGTCATTAGTTGATCTAGATTCGTTACTTTGCAATGTATAAAAACAACTTGCTAAAAATGCATAGGCATTTTATGTTATTTTTTTGTTTGTTTCATTGAAAAATACAAATGACCAATTCTTCAATTGTGAGTTATTTCCTTTAAAATAGCCAATGTATTTCAATCACAATAGTGTATTTTACTTCCGTGAATTAACCATGCATAATTGTAATATTTCGACGTAAATCAAAAATATGAAGAAAACCTGGACTTGTGTGTTCGGTGAAATGTCCACATGAATGTTAGGAGATGATCCTCCTACGGTTGCGCCTTGTGCCTTTTTAGGGGCCATCATGAATTATACCTTCTTGCCTTGGCCGCAGTCTTACGATCTTCTCACGTCTCTCTCGTACGCGAAATTCCCTTTGTGGTATGGCTTCCTTGACTGAAGCACCATCTTGTGGAATTGGGCTTTGGAAGGCCTTAGCGTTTAGAGCTCGGGCCTTCTTTGTTTAAAAATCTCGGGGCTTTAAGGAAATTATGGGGAAAATCGAGTGGGAAGTGCTTCGTAGCTCCCTCTCCTTCAAAGCCCTGGAAAGGCATATTAGGGAACTAGTGGAAAGGCCTTATAAGCTTCCTCCTCGAAGCTCAAAGGAAAGAGAAGTTATCTTTAGGAGGGTTCAATGGGAAAGCCCTTAAACCCGACAAGGAGATTGGCCTTGTGAGGGATGCAATGAAAAAGGCCTTTAAATTCCAGGTTACAATGGACTTGATAGAGATTGCATGGGTAGGAGTTTACAACTGGGAAAAAAAATGGCTTTTGGGGAATGCAAGGGGAAGGGGACTTGAAAATTCCAAATATAAAATGGCCTTCACGGGAAGGAATAAAATGGCTTTAAAGGACTTGTGTGGGAAGGGGTTTAAAAGGAAACCGGGGGTAAAAAGGCTTTGTAGAAATACTATGGAAAAGGTCTTTACAAACTTGGGCTAAGGTGGCTTCTGGGGAATGCAAGGGGGGAAAGGGGACTTAAAGAGCCCCCTTAGAAGCTTCTAAGAAGATTCTAAGGCTTCTGGGCTACATCACGTGGCATGGAGATGGGAGCTTGATGGCAGACACAACTCATGACGGCAGGAGGAATGGCAGCAGCAGCCAGTGGCGGCTAATGCAACAACTCCTCCCTCCTCACGACGCTACGATCTTGGCAGCTTCTTCCTCCTCCACTCCTAGTCTTCCACAGTCTTCCTTCCTCCCTCTTCTCTCGATCTATCAGCCTCACGACTCTCTCCTCCTCCACCCCTTAGAGAGGGTTTATATAGGACAAGGGGGGGAGAGGGTTCCCTCCCCTACGTGGTCCCCCTACATGCATTCTTTCCTTCCACCTCCCCCATTGCCCAAAATAGTCCATTCCCTTCCCTTAGCCATGCATTGGCTGGGGGAAGGTAATTTAAAAAAATTTGCAATTAACCTATTATTATCCTCTTGACCTCCTCCCAAGAGGGTATTCACCTGTGGTTATGCGGGTTCTTTTAAACTTCAGTCCTGTTTTGCCAGTGGAAAGTCATGATACGTTGTGTACAATTGAAAGATTGCACCGTCGGTAACTTCTATGCCAGAATTGTCATTTGCATGAGTCTCACGCAACTAGTAATATTTTCCAATAGAAATATTACATACACTCACACGTTACATTTTAGGCTTTTGTCTTTTGCTTTACAAACAAGCTTTAAAATCTAAAATGTTTTAAAGGAAGATAACTCATAAGCTTTAAGGCTTTGAGAAGCTTTTCATAAAGTTTTTTTGACTTTTCATTTTCCTCAATCGTCATCCTCATGCCGTCAATTTTGTATTTCAGGATACTGGCAAATCTGTCTGCTATCCATAATTCCGTGGGGCCTACTCTTTATTATTGTTGGCCTTCAATCAGACGTCATTATTGCATGTGTCCTTTATTGTCGACGAATTGCGTTTAACCATGCCCCCATTCCCTGCGTTATGTACGCCGTCTAATGCAATGCAACCACATGCAAACCACCTGTGGAATTTGTCTATAAATCGCCATTATGGTTCGTTAATTAGCAAAATCACCATGTCAAATGTACTTTCATGAAGGCTCCCTATCCTCATGAACACTATCGCCATCCAAATCCATCATCTTTTCTGTTATTGCATGTGTCTTCAATCAAGTCACTGCATGGCCCCCATCTTCAGCAACACTGCCATATTAGCCCATCATTTTCTCTGTTGTTCCCCTACTGCTCCCCTACATCATAAAAATACTGAATCTCTGCTTCCTTTGCCATTTTCTCTGCGGTAATGCTAGTCGCCAAATCTTCTGATGGTGACACCTTAATTAATGTCAAGCCACTTATTAATAGGGTGTCATCTTGCTTGTCGTAATCACCAAATATTTCTTGCAATTTTTCCATATTTACTGCAATGCATGCGTTTTAGTCTTTTAGAATGTTGCCACCTGATTTGGCTGTAATGGTCATCATCTTTGCAAAAAAACATGCCATTAAATTGTATTTCAAAATGTTACCATCCTTCACTGCACTCCGGATTATGCCATCTTGTATGTGTGTTTCTTGTCTCGGTGAACCTCTACGTTATCCGAACGCCAAATCTATCTATGATCAATACTATAATCCATCCAGTCATTAATCAATGTTATCCGTATTGTTTGCATATTGTGAAATGCCATTTTGTATATGACATGCCACCTTGCCAGGACCAATTAGATTGCCATCCTCAATCCGTCATCTTTGAGTCAACGATCCTGTAGGATTTGCTATTATTTCTATTAATAATTCCTTCGTCAAATCCTCTCCATGGATAGATATTCCTTCAAATGATTTTTTCAGTTTTACTTTGTGATAACAGTGATTGTCTTCTTCTACTCTATCCAAGCCATTGACCATAGAAATAACCACTACGACCTCTCTCCTCACTCAAACGAACTTCGACTTCATCAAACTTTTCGTGTTGAATTTGCAGAGGTGCTATTGTTCTTATGAATCTAAAGTCTTTCTTGCTATTATCAAGAAGCATATATTCATCATATTTTGCTCATGCATTGTGTCCTAGAAAAAATATGCTTTGAAACAATACACCCTACTCAATTAAACATGATTAGAGAAGAGATGCAACATCAAATCCATGCTATGCAACCATTCAAGTGATGCTACACACAAAAAGAATGTATGCATTGAAGAATTTGTGCCTAGCCTATCTACATGTGCTAGTGCGTCATGCATTATGGAAACAAAATTCATTGATTATTTAAATCCATAGCCTCACCTCTTAAATCTTAGCAAGAAAATATGTTATCCTCTACTCCACCCAAATTCTCACAAACACTCAAGAAAATGATGGTCCTCAAGATGTTAACTAGATATGAACAATCCATCTAACAATTGGTGGCGTCCTTCACGACCCTCTAACTCACCCAACCAACTTACACACTCATCAAGAGGTTCCTAACTTGTGAGATTATCCCAAATATCATGCATGCAAGAAATGTGTATACTCAATAATAGGTGATCACTCATATGCATGTGCATCTAGGATTTACTGCATATAGCTACAGCACGCCTCATGCCGTGCAAGTACTCAACAATGGTGAAAAAATGTGCATAATTTCAACCCATGGCATGGAAGTATTTGAATAATTCGGGAGACAACCCCCAAATGCAGTGCAACAAAAAGTGCAACGTGAAGTGCTCATGAATCCATATTCCCCATGATGTGTAAGAGACTCAGCAGGAAAACATACCATGTTCCAAAATGTTCAAAAGCTTCTAGTAAACTCCACTTTCAACCTCTCCAACAAAATACCAACACTACAAGGGAATGGGGTAATAGCGACGGCCATTTGCGACGCAAAAAAGTGGTGTTGCAAAAAGCGTCGCTATTTGCATCGCTAGAGAGAGAGAGAGAGAGAGAGAGAGAGAGAGAGAGAGAGGGAGCTCATCACCATTGTCACCGCCGCCGTCGCTATACACGAAGAAGAAAGAGAAGTGTGCAAGGGAGAAGGGAGGGAATGTGCAAAGAGAAGGTACAAAGGGTTTCATCTTCAGGCCTTTGAGGTAGGTACATTGCCTCTTCTTGCTTTATTTTTGTGTTCTCTTGTTTTCTTTTTTTGTTTTTCTTTGCAAAGAGATACATGGAAAGAGAGGGAGGGAGGAATGGAGGGAGAAGAATAAAGAGAGAGGAAGAGAGAAAGAGTGAGAGATAGGAAACAAAGAGAAAGAGGAAGAGAGAAATGAGAGATGAAGGGAGGGAGAGAGGATGAGTGAGAGAAACAATGAGAGAGAGAGGGGGAGAAACAAAGAGAGAGAAAGAGAGGGGGAGAGAAATAGAGAGACGAAGAGGGAAGGAAGAGAGGATGAGGAGGTAGAAAAGAAGGGTGAGGTAAAGAGAGGAAGGAGAGTGAAAAGAAGAGAGAGAGAGGAAGAAAGAGAGATAGAGAGAGAAAATAGAGAGCGAGAGAGAGGGAGAGAGAAATAGGAAAACAATGAGAGAATGAGAGAGAAGGTTAATAAAGAAAAGTAAAGGGAGAGGGGGGAGAGAGAGATAAAGAGAAATGGGGTGACATTTCTTTCAATATATTTGTTTCTTAAGCTTTTTATTTTCTATCTTTGATTGTCTTTGCAATGAGATGATTTGAGTAAGAGTGGGGAGGGAAGGAGGGAGAGAAATAGAGAGAAGAAGGGAGGGGAAGGAAGAAAGAGATGGAGAGAAATAAAAAATGGGAGAGAGAGGGGCTTCATAAAAAAGTGTCAAAACCCAAGCATGGCATTTTACAAGTTTGTAAACAAGCAAGAGAGAGAGAGAGAGAGAGAGAGAGAGAGAGAGAGAGAGAGAGGCCGCCGCCACTACCGCCATCAGCGAAGAGGGAGGAGACAAGTGTAAAGGAGAAGGAAGGAACTTTCGAGGAGAAAAAAAATGAGAGAAGTACGAAGGGATTCTTCTTTAAGCTTTGAGGTAAGTGCATTATCTCTTCTCTCTTTGTTTTTCTCTTTTCTTTACTTCTCTCTTTCTTTTTGTATATGAAGAGTGTATAGAGAGAAGAAGTGAGAGAGATCAGCGTGCGCAAGAAAGATTGAGAGACAGAGAGAGAGAGAGAGGTTGCTACCACCGCCAATCCACCACAAAAAGAGAGGGGACAACTGCAAAGAAGAAGGAGGGAACCCGTGAAGGAGAAGAAGAAGAAGGAGAGAAGTGCGAAAGGATTCTTCTTCAAGCTTTGAGGTAAGTGCATTATCTCTTCTCTCTTTGTTTTTCTCTTTTCTTTACTTCTCTCTTTCTTCTTGTTGATGAGAGAGGGGATAACTGAAAAGAAGAAGGAGGGAACCCGTGAAGGAGAATAAGAAGAAGGAGAGAAGCGGGAAAGGATTCTTCTTCAAGCTTTGAGGTAAGTGCATTATCTATTCTCTCTTTGTTTTTCTCTTTTCTTTACTTCTCTCTTTCTTTTTATTGATGAAGAGTGTATAGAGAGAAGAAGTAAGAGAGATCAACGTGCGCAAGGAAAACTAAGAGCGAGAGAGAGAGAGGTCACTACCACCACCAATCCACCACAAAAAGAGAGGGGACAACTACAAAGAAGAAGGAGGGAACCCGTGAAGGAGAAGAAGGCGGCGAGAAGCGCGAAAGGATTGTTCTTCAAGCTTTGAGGTAAGTGCATTATCTCTTCTCTCTTTATTTTCTCTTTTCTTTACTTCTCTCTTTCTTTTTATTGATGAAGAGTGTATAGAGAGAAGAAGTGAGAGAGATCAACGTGCGCAAGGGAGATTGAGAGAGAGAGAGAGGTCGCTGCCACCGTCAATCCACCACAAAAAGAGAGGGGACAACTGCAAAGAAGAAGGAGGGAACCCGTGAAGTAGAAGAAGAAGAAGGAGAGAAGTGTGAAAGGATTCTTCTTCAAGCTTTGAGGTAAGTGTATTATCTCTTCTCTCTTTGTTTTTCTCTTTTCTTTACTTCTCTCTTTCTTTTTGTCTATGAAGAGTGTATAGAGAGAAGAAGTGAGAGAGGATTCTTTTTCAAGCTTTGAGGTAAGTTTATTATCTCTTCTCTCTTTGTTTTTCTCTTTTCTTTACTTTTCTCTTTCTTTTTGTTGATGAAGAGTATATAGAGAGAAGAAGAAGGAGGAATCCCATGAAGGAGAAGAAGAAGAAGGAGAGAAGTGCGAAAAAATTCTTCTTCAAGCTTTGAGGTAAGTGTATTATCTCTTCTCTCATTATCTTTCTCTTTTCTTTACTTCTCTCTTTCTTTTTGTTGATGAAGAGTGTATAGAGAGAAGAAGTTAGATAGATCAACGTGCGCAAGGGAGATTGAGAGAGAGAGGGAGGGAGAGAGAGAGAGAGATCGCTGCCACCGCCAATCCACAGCAAAAATAGAGGGGACGACTGCAAAGAAGAATGAGGGAACTCGTGAGGGGGAAGAAGAAGGAGAGAAGTGCGAAAGAATTCTTCTTCAAGATTTGAGATAAATGCATTATCTCTTCTCTCTTTGTTTTTCTCTTTTCTTTACTTCTCTTTTTCTTTTTGTTGATGAAGAGATGTATTGAGGGGAGAAGGGAGACAGATCAACACAAGGGAGATTGAGAGAGAGGGAGAGAGAGAGAGAGAGAGAGAGAGAGAGGCTGGCACTACCACTACCATTGCCACCGCATCTATTAAATGAGAAGGGACAATTACAAAGGAGAAGGGGGGAAACCCCAACCTCTGTCTCTTCTCCATCTTGCCCTTCTTGAGCTTGCATGGTAGGCACCAAGCAAGCATGTCCCCGTTTCTCGGCCATGGGAAGGCCTCATGCCAAATCCCGCCACCTAGAGCAGAAGGCGAAGCCTCCTTTAGTGCAGCAAGAGGTGCTCCTGATAGAGCACAACGACCACCAGAGAAGAAGAGGATATGGAAACCGGGCACTATCGCCCTTCGGGAGATAAGGAGAATGCAGTACAGATATGAGCTTCTCATCTTGAAAAGATCTTTTCATAAGGACATTGTTCAAGAAGTCATGCAAGACTTGGAGTTGAAAGGGATGGAAAGATTTTGGGCACGAGTGCGAGATAGCCCAGCAGTAGGAAGATAGTTCATTGCAGCTATGACGATAGAAAGAAGAGCCTACATGATGTACTATATGTACCTTCTATTACCAAGAATCTATTGTAGATTGGATAGATGACATAACAAAATTTGCAAGAATCTAATGTCCGTTAGATAGATGATTTCAACTGATACACATGGCTGTACATTTGGAAGTACAAGGATGAGGTACTTGATGTCTTTAAGTAAATGGGTTTATAAAGAGAAATACAAGTCAGATGGTTCGTTGGAAATGTATAAAGCCCGGCTCGTTGCAAAGGGATATGCACAGCAATACGGCCTAGATTATGAGGAGACTTTGAGCTCCATTGCCAAGATGGAAATGGTGAGAATAGTCATTGCATTAACAACTTCTAAGGGCTAAAAATTTTGAAAAATGGATGTCAAAAATGCATTCCTGAATGGTGACTTGTTTGAAGAGGTATATATGGAGTAGCGTGAGGGTTATGTAGGTGTGTATGGATGCTAGCTAGCAATTCCGTCTATCATTCTAGATCCAAACACATAGAGATTCATTTCGATTTCATCATAGAAATGGTACTTGCAAGACAGATTGATCTACTTCATGTGAAGATAGAAGACCAAGTAGTCGATATCTTTACCAAATCACTTAGTAAAGAGAAATTCGTTTGTTTCAGGGATCTACTTCGAGTACAGGAACTAGTGTGAGCTCAAGAAATGGAGTTTGAGAAAGAGGAGGATGAGCTTGATTTTTTAAATCTTAAAATACCTCCATCCATTGAGATTGAGGGTGAAGACAAGAAAGAAGAGATAGAAGATGACTTAGATGTAGGTAAAAACAAAAAGGAAGAAGTAGAGCTTAGAGACACTACCACTCCCTATATAAGTGTTTTTGGCTCCAACACCATGGTATAACTCTTACAGATGTCCAAATGCTCCCCCAAAAAGACTTGAACAAGTTTGAAATAAGCTGGAGTGAGTAGAAGATCAATGGGACTTTTTCATACCTCAGGGTCTTGACTATAATGAAAGCTTCAAGTGAAGCTCTTCTTCTTCGAACCCAATATTAGTGAGTTTGGGAATCTCCCAATTTTTATTTTCTGAATACTAAAAGGAGGCACTTGGATAACATGCCCATAAGTTTCTCAAAACCATGTGATGTGACTTATCATTGGAAAGTGTTTGAAAAATGGAATCTATTAAGCTATAGAGTGCTTGAATTGGAGTTATAGTGTTCAAGTTATGACAAATCCAAAGATTTGACCACGTGTCCCAAACTTGTGGGAAATTCCCATATTCCCTAATATGGTGTTTTGGGCCCACTACAACAAAAAGATTCCATAAATGCGCTTGTAGATGCAATATTTGAACTGTGAAAAAAAATGTCGGGCACGTTTGTTACCGCGTCTATTTGTGCGTCTACAGTATCGCATCTAAAAGCGCGCTTATAGTCAGAGTTACACGTCCATGTAGACGCGCATATAGACGCACGTATTGATAGCTACGTAAATATATAATCATATTTATAAAAAAGTGGATATATTCATATTGTACATCTATACACGCGTGTATCTACGCGTCTAAAAAGGCATTTACTCTGCAAGTTTTTGACGAGAATAGACGCGCATTTATCCTGCAATTTAGACACACTGATAGATGTACAAAACAGAGGTATGAAAAAAAAACCAAAGAGCATGTGGCTTTGCAAGCCACATGCTCTCTGGTTTTTTTTCCCCATCAACATAAAATTGTATGCTTAGAAAAAATAGAGAAAGATTATTTCGAAGATTGGATACTGAAAACAAAACAATGTATGTAGAACACAAAATTTTATATATATAGATGAAACGTTTTTACATTATGAGTTCTAGTGCTTATGACGTCATGGTCGCAAGCACTAGCTGAAAGTAATACATATCAAAAATGATAATTACAAGCCAAGGGGAGGCATGCATGCATGGGGCTCCTCTATATCTCCTCAGAAGAGGCATCATCATCGCTACCACCACCGCTGCCTGTGCCGATGTCGTTGCCGCCACCGCTACTACTAGTCCTGCCTTCGCTATCTTCAACTGCATCAGGGTTCACATACAGAAAGGATTAAGGTATATAAATACCATTACAAACAATAAATTAGAGTTATCTATACTTTTCATGTAAAAAATAAAACATACCTCTTCTGGTGGTGGAATCCTCATGGCGCGATTATATTGCTTCTCCGTGATGAGTCCCTCCTCGTAGAAATGCTATCAAGTGGACGCCCGGTTATGAGATCGATGGTAACCTACCTCTCTAGGAGTAGGCATCCTACCAACGATATGATACTACAAAACAATTTGAACATACAACATATTAAAACACACTACATAATGAAGTGAAACAAATTACAAAATTTAATTTAAAAAAAGAAATCAAATAATACTTACAAACTCAGCCTCCCATGACTCCCTACCACCCGATCCATAATGCGACGATCCCATGGTTGCCATCTGGATACGTCGCGCCTCTGCATACTAGCGACTTGTCATTTTCTCCGCTGCTCTCTTCTTGGCCTCTTTCCACTCCTTGGCGCGCGTCATAAGGTGAGACCTCTTGCTATGAAGCGCGTCTCTCACCTTTGACCGTCCCCAATCATCTGAGAATCGTGAATTCTCAGAATTAGGGTACCTTCTATGTACTGCCTGCAGCACCTCTTGCCACAAACCATTTTTTTGGTGCTTGAAGGGAATCATGCAATCTTTGTATGTGGCATGCACGACACTCCTCAAGTAGGCAATCACTTCCCTCCCCTCAAAGTCATGCAAGATACCACCAACATCAGTGAGAGTAGTACATTTGTGGAGGCTCACCTCTCTCATTTTCAGGTGACAGTGATCGAGAGCCACCACCTAGGAAACCCCCACAAAGCCCTCGACCTCCTCGTCCTCCCACACGACTCTCCCTTCTCCCTCGACGTGCACTACCCTCTACCTCACTCGATACACGTGCTTCTACAGATGCAAGTTCTTTGATCGATCCATATAGCTTAGTTGATCCCTGTGTAGGCAAAGATGTGATAGGTGTCCCAGACATCACATTGAAAACCTCCTTTGCAGTGGGAGGGTGACCAAGATAATTGGTCATCTCCCCATGAATTGCTCCTTGTTGAATGGGGTGCTGGAGGATCCAGGATTCCATATCTATACAAGAAAAATCATATTACCCTATGCAGATAAAAAATATTACATGCTGTGTCTATATCTGCGTCTCTGTGGGCGTCTGTCAGCGCGTCTATTTCCGCGTCTATACCTGCATCTACCTTGTCATCTGGACACGCTGACATACGCGCATAGTTGGACCATTTCTTTTCAAACTTGCTTTAAAAGTATGCAAAAAAACCTCCATAGATGACAAGATCTAGCATATGAAGAGAGAGACAAACAGACAGAGAAAGCAAATAAGATTGCGAGAGAGAATAAGAACTCACCTTCTTTGCTTGTTCCAACGGGTGGCGGCTAGGTTGCAAGCTCCTTGTCCTCCTTCTCCCTTCCCTTGGTAAGTTGCTTGAATCTTCTTCTCTTCCTTGCTGTTTGGCTCTTGTTCTTTACTCTTTGGCTCTTCTTTCCTCCTGACCTCTTTTTACTCTTATTTCCTTGCCTCATTGTCTTCATGAAGTGATAGATAGACACGAGTAGTGATGTCGAGCTCGAACTGCAGAAAACGTGCAAAAAACGTAGGAAAGCAAAGGTTTGAAAAGAAATCCACAACTTTTTTTAAATTTTTCTATACTTGCATGGCGCATCTGTAAGCGCATGTAATTGTGCGTGTATATGTGTAGATAATGCCTATTACACGCGCTTACAGATGCACATGAACAATTTAGGGAATCAATGCATGCATTTAGGGAATCAATTGACCTATGTGGTGACATATATAACAAAGCTTGAGGATAAGAGATAACACATTGGCAAGTCAATTGGCACATATGTAGTGACTTACTAGACCATCCCACTTACAATTGCATGTAAGTATCAATAGGTGGATAAAGCATGAATAGTTTTTAGCTAGAGAGAGATTATGCAATGAAGGTGTATATGAAAGATATAGAGAAAGGCATATTATCCATCAATCAATCAAAGATATGTACTTACAGTGACTTGATATAGTAATTAGAGTATCGTCATTTTTAGGATGCTCCATTGACTTCTGTAAGTTCCTATAACCTTGAAGTAGAATATAGCCAACCACACTGTCCATGGAAGGAAAACTTGGCATCATCAAATTAACCAAGTTAATTTACCTATACATTTCATAGATAAGAGATTTGTAGTTGGCTTGTTGGTATTGCAAAGGATCCTTACAGTGATCTATTTTAGTCACCAACAAGTGGACACATTGGCTAAAGATGATGAAAAGAGGACATGTGCACATTGGCTACATGTGGTCCACCTTATCTAAAATTATATGTGAGCTTGCACATGCACAAGCACAACTGATTTACATCAATGTACTCATGCTATGAATTGGCATGCATGGCTAGGTGAAGTGCACAACTAATGAGACATGTGAGTGTATTGATCAGTTCTCTCTCTCTCTCTCTCTCTCTCTCTCTATATATATATATATATATATATATATATATATATATATTACAAATGCACAAGTCAACCTTTGATCTATATTTACATCCAATCATCATGTCCTATCCAATCACATTTGTATAGGGCATGATTGGATGTATATAGGGCATGAAATCACATATATATAATTAGCTTTGAATGATTGGATGTATATTTGTAATACTCAGAATGAAGTAAAGTTGGTAATGTATATCATGTCCTATGCATGTATATGCCCTATACATGTATATCATGTCCTAGATTATGATCCAGGTGTAATTATGTCGCATATACATCCAATCATGCCCTATTCAAACAAATACTAGGTGTTAAGAGGTTTGGTCATATTCAGGGACTTTATGAGAAATGAAAAATATGTGCGTTTATTTTCGCATCTATAAGCGCGTTTATCAACACGGATATATAGACGCGTTTTTTATACTAGCGTGAATAGATGCACTGATACATGCACTTATAAACGCGCCCGCTTTTTCGCATGTATAGTGCGCGTCTATAGGGCCTTTCTCTTGTAGTGGCCTAACAAGTGATAAAAAAGCTCCTTGAGTAATAACTTTTTAAATTGATTATATCTAGCTTTTGCAATCACAACCTCTTTTTCTTCTCAGGCCTAAGCAAGTGATGAAAAAACCCCTTGCGAAATACATTTTTGAATTAATTATATTTGGCTATTGTAATCAAAGGATTTGGTTTTTCTTTGAAAATCAGATACACAATTTTTAAAAATTAGGTGTAGGTGATATTGGCAAATTAATTATGCAAGAATATTTAGTGCATATAGCTAGAAGGTGGACTGTCACTATTTGCGTTAGAATTTTACTTTGTAACCGTCGCTATTAGCATCGCTAGCCCAATTAGCGATGCTAATAACAATGCTTATAGCGACACTAATAGCGATGCTAATAGCGACGAGTCGATCGCGTCGCTATTGTAGCGATGACGAGGGTAAATTTTTTTAGGAATAATTCCGTCACTTTAAATGTAACTATTGGGTCTATATGTTGTAGTGCAAGCTTGACCAAGGCTATCAAGCTTTACACTCAAAAAATCAAACTCAAAAAATCAAACAAACACTACAACAAAAAGGCCTCATAGACGCACTTTTAGACGCGATTTTTGAATATAGAGAAAATCTTACGGGCGCGTCTATCCACCCGTCTATTTGCGCGTCTACCGTATTGCGTCTATCATCGCATGTATGAATGAATTTACACGTAAAAAAAACGCGCAATAGACGCATATATACACGCGTGAATACATGCGCAGAAGAAACCAAAAATTTTATTTATTTAATTCAATTTGTGCGTCTATTAACGTGTCTATTTGGCAATTAGACAGGCATATAGATAAGCTTATAGATGCACTTTTACAAGCACCCGTAGACCCGAACGGAAAACAAAAAATCTCATTTAAAAAAAAGATATTTAATTTCTTTTTTAAATTTAAATTATCTAGCACGTGTATAAGCCGTGTACTTTGCACCGTAGGCACGCGTATAAACACACATTTTCTGCAATTTAGATGTGCGGATAGACGCGCAAAACAGAATTGGAAAAAAAAAACCAGAGAGCACCATACATCAGATTGTGCATTTGGAAAAAAGAAAATGGATCCAAAAGCATGAGAATTGAAAATAAAAGTCCATGTATTCATTATAGATCAAAAGAATTTACATGGGAAGTTTAAGTGCTTGCGACCTAAAGCATGGCCACAAGCAATAGGCTCAAAGATGGATCATACATATACAAGAAAACAAGGCCATAGAGGAGGTATGATACTCCTCTACAAATCTGAAGAAGAAACATCTTCAGTAGTACCACCATGGCTACTAGCGTCGCTATCGCCCTCCTCGCTATGCTCCACATCTAGGTTCGCCTATACACACAAAAGATCAAGGTTGCTTACGTAGACATGGTGGAGAAAAAGTTATAATTAGCTATACTTTTAATAGGAAAGTAAGAAAAATATACCTCCTCTAGCTGTTGAATCCTCATAGCCCGGTTGTATTGGTCCTCAGTGATGAGACCCTCCTCATAGAAGTGAAGCCATGTGGCTGCGCGGTTATGGCCTCAATGGTAACCTACCTCTCTAAGAGTAGGTATCCTACCAACGATAGTAGTCTGCAAAACAATTATGATATATACAAACAATTATGAGACACAATATATTAGAATAAATTATATAAAGAATTGAAATAAATATAAATTTTAAAAAACTAGAAATCAAAATATACTTACAAACTCTGCCTCCCACGACTCTCTGCCGCCCGATCCATAATGTGACGATCCCATTGTTTCCATTTGGATCCGTCGCACCTCTGCATGCTGGCGACTCTTCACTTTCTCTGCTACTTTCTTCTTGGCTTTCTTCCACTCTATGTAGTGGCACATAGGTGGTTGTCTATAGGCTCCACGCCCCTCCTCCTGCCTCTGCAGTGAGTCCCTGGTGCGTGTCATGAGGTGGGATCTTTTGTTGTGAAGCATATCCCTCACTTTTGTGCATCCCCAATCGTCTGAGAATCGCTGACCCTCAGGATTTGGGTACCTCCTATGGACTGCCCTCAACACCTCCTGCCACAAGCTGCTTTTCTGATTTTTGAAGGCAATGAAATAATATTTATACATCGCATGCACGACGCTCCTCATGTATGCCATTACATCCCTTCCTTCATCATCATGGAAGATGCCACCAACATCTGTAACTCTATAGTACTGGCGTATAAGCTCCTCTACGTGATCTACTGGTGAGAGTGATCATTCAGCACCTCCTAGGCAACCCCCACACAATCCTCGTTCTCCCCCTTGACTCTCCCTCCTCCCTCTCTATCGACTACCCTCTGCCTCGCTAGATGCACGTGCTTTTGCATATGATTATGCTTCAGCCGATACACGTACAGGTGTTGCAGGTGGAGTACCTGCATATGGAGTACCTGCATGTGAAGTACCTGCAATTGGAGTTTGAGAAGTGGTGCCAGGCAAAGACATCAGAGGCATTCTAGACATGACACTGAACACCTCGTCCACTGTGGGAGAGCGGCCAAGGTGTCTGGTCATCTCTCCCATGAAGTCTTCCCTACTAGGAAAACCTCCAAAAAATGCATTGACCCCCTACCAAACAAGGCCAATGTATCATTCGTGCGATCCAAATCTGGGTCATTGCTAGATGAACCAAGATACGACATCTGTAAAAAAAAACATAGGAAAAAGACAATTTGTTTGCATACAGAAAATCATATATTACCTACATTTTCAAAGAGCTTTCTTTAGACATTGAGTATAAAACTTAAGTGCTAATGCTTCTCATAAACAAGAAAACTGATAAACACAAACATGGGATTGGTCACATTCATCATTGCAAAAATGTATTATTTTTTATCAGAGCTGGGAGAGTTGGCGCGTATATATCCGTGTCTAAATTGCAGGTTAGACACGCTCTCAGACGCGCTCCTATAGTCAACCTTCTGTTTAGAGCGTCTATATTCGCATCTGAGATACACTATAGACGTGCTGTCAGACGCATATTCCAGGTCAATCTACACGCACGTGTATCATCGCGTGTATATTGACCTGTACACGCGTCAGCACACGTGCTCTAAGACGCGTCCTCAGATGCAATGAGAGGAAACATTTTTTCACGTCTATACCTGTGTCTACACTGAAATGTAGACGCTCTAGCAGACATGCTCAGTCGGCTGATTTTAATTCGACGACCGCCATTGATGATTTACAAAATGCAATACATAATGGAATCAGAAATCCTAATACACAGACAGAGTAGAGAGAGAAAGAGAGAAACAAAGAGAGAGAGAGAGAGAGAGAGAGAGAGAGAGAGAGAGAGAGAGACTCACCTTGGGTGTTTGGTGTGGCGGGTGGTGGCGCTTCTTCCTTCTCCTTCTTCCTCTCCTTGGTAAGTTACCCTCCCTTGATGCTTGCTTACTGCTGCTTCTTGTTCTCCTCTCTCTTGTTCTCTCTTTCTTCCTCTCCTTGGCTTTCCTTTTTCCCTTCTTGTGTGTTTGAAATGAAAAAAGAGGTGAGTCATGAGGAGGTGAGGCATGAAGAGACTGCATGTCGGCTAAACTCAAGCTTCAAAACCGCAAAAAGCGCAGGAAAGGAAAGGTGCAGTTTGAAAAGAAATGATTTAAGTATGGTTTGAATTTTGACATGTGTGTCTATTTTTGCATGTATATGAGTGTCTATTATTCAGGTAGATGCAAGTATAGATGCGAACGTAGACGCGCAAATAGACGCTAATATAGACACGTACGTAAACGCGAATATAGACGCGCATTTAGGCTTTATCATAATTTTTTGTTTTTAAGAAAAGTTTTGATAGTGAATTCTTATCATAAATTTTAATGTATTTATGATTATTTTTGTGTATTTAAAATTGAGATCTTAGAATAATTAATACATTAGCTTTAAGTTTTTATGTAAACATATGAATGACAAATATTTTGATGTTGTCATGAATTAGGTTTGATCATGTCGTCGTTAGCACCTAGTGCGATGCATGTTGATGAGTCAATGAGCACATCCTCAAGTGAGGATGAAACATTGCGTCTTCATAATCAAGATGCATGGCTACGACAAAAAATTAAATGCATGTGTGATCGTTGTCAAGGGTGTATTTTTTTAGCACGTCAAATTGCAATGTCACACATCATCTTGTATGGAGAATGGGACCGAGAAAAATCACCGGTATTCACTTTTTTTTTACCACTAAGATTGCTAGTCTATGTTACGGGAATTATATATCAACGTACATGAAACTCCCTTTTGTAGTTGAGCAGGATGCGGTACCACATCCTCAGATGCTCCCTCCCAGGCGTCGAGAGGCTGCAAAACGTCGACGCGAGGAGGCGGAGTCTTTAAGAAGAGTAGAGACTCACGACCATGATAGTAGCCCTCATGAAACCATCAAGTCGTAGAGGATGAGATTTTGGACAACATGGTACACCATCTATTTTCACTTCAGGGAGAAGGTCACTCTATGAAGCCAGATGATCCACTATATTTAGCATCATCTACTCCGTTGTATGAAGGTTGTACGTACTCCGTTCTTCGTATGTCCCTCGAGATACTTAACTTACAAACAATTTATGGATGGAGTAATGTCAGTTTGGATGCGTTATTAAAGTAGGTATCAATTAGTTTGGCTTATGAATCATAATATTAATTGTTCTATTTTGAAATCAAACAAAAATATATGTTGGTGGTTTTTTAACTCACTTTTAAAAATATATGTAGGTTATTATCACAAATGCTTCCAAAAGGAAACAAATTTCCAACTAAGAGAGAGCAAGCAAGACATTACTTGACATCTCTGGGAGCCCTCAATTATGTCAAGATCCATGCATGTGTCAATGATTGTGTCTTATTTCATGGGATTCATGAGTTCGCATGAGAGTGTCCTGTTTGTGGCGAATCAAGATACGAAGTGGAGATGAAGTCAATGGATGTGCCTCGTAAGTTTTTGCAACATTTTCCAATTGTTCCACGTATAAAACTTAAGTATAAGTCCATTGGAAAGCTCATGTCATGGCATGCTAGTCATCGTTCAAGTGATGGAAAATGGAGGATCCCTGCAGACACACCAGCATGGCAACATATAGATAATTTGTGGCCCCTTTTCAAACAAGATCCAAGAAATTTGAGATTTGGTTTAGGTATGGATGGAATCAATCCATTTGGCATCAAAAGCACATCATACAGTGTATGGCCAGTGATATTGGTGAACTATAATATTCCTCCATCCATGGCAATTAAAAAGGGACATGTAATGTTGTCCCTTCTCATTCCTAGAAAGCACAAGGTAAAAAACATGGACATTTACTTAGAGTCTTTTGATTGAAGAGTTAGAAATGTTATGGGAAGGTATTGAGGTGCAAGATACAAGTGCATCTGCATCCTCTAGAGATTTCACATTGAAGGCCATGTTGTTGTGGACCATGCATGACTTTCCAGGATACGGAGAGTGTTCAGGTACATGTATATAACTCTATATTTGAAATTCAAGACTTGAATCAATTACATTTTATTAATTCACTTTTTTTTTCAAGTTTAACCACATTAGGATATCATGCATATCCTATTTGCGGTCCCTCTCTAGTTTCCTCTAGGCCGGCACGTTTAAAGAAGGTTATCTACGACAATCAACATCGATTTCTTCCTATTGACCATCCCAAATATGTTCTCTCTACTAATGGAATGACTCCACTATCTCTAAGCATTCGAGATTGGAAGGAGAGATGGATCAATGCCGATAGCCACCCTCCACTCGGCATGAGGTCGCATGAGTCGGTAAGAAGAGCATTTCTCTCGATTGACTTTAAAGTATTTAGCATGATGAATTTTTTTACATAATATAGTGTTTGTTTGTTAGATTCTCTATATTTTCTTGTCTTCCGTACTGGACTGAACTCAAGATCAATCACCTATTAGACTCCATGCACATATTCAAAAATTTTGTATCTACATTATGGGATCACTTGATAGGGGCTTGTGATTCAGTTAATGTAAGAAAGGATTTATGTAACATTGGTCCCATGAGATGAGCCTAGCCACGCATTGGACCTAGAGAAAAGATTGAGCTACCCCATGCACCTTGGATGTTGTCAAAGAACAAGGAAAAAATAGTGAAGGAACAAATATATAGCTTTCGAACACCCACAGGATGTATGAGATGTCTCAAGGGAGCTTTCATAAAGAAAAAGAAAAGAGGTGTGGAGCAACTATCTGGTTTGAAGTCCCATGATTGGCACAAAATGATTCAAGTAAGGGTATCTCTAACCATGAATATAGTAATTAGTGGAGTAACTATGTGTAAACTTTGGGGTATGATGACTTTTTCCTCAACTAATCATTTGATCTATGAATATTGTTTACATTCAGTTCGTACTTCCTACTAGCATATCCGATTGTGTATCCAAAGATGTATGTGATATCATTTACAAGATGGGAGAGCTTGTGAGGTGTGTATACATTGTACTTTTTCATTATATATCTTTGAATTTCTACACAAAAATAAACAATTCTCAAATACATCCTGACAGATACATGAGCTCGAAGGAAATTGATCCAAACACATTGCAAGATGCTCGAGTATTATCTGTTGAGGTGGTTTGTTTGGTGGATAAAATTTTTCCTCGAACCATTTTGACTACTCAATTACATTTACTCGTACATTTGATTGATGAGATTGCACTTTGTGGGGCAGTTCATGTATGGTGGATGTTTTTTCTTGAGCGCTTCATGAAAACCTTGAAAGATTTCGTGAGGCAAAAAGCACAGCCTGAGGGAAGCATGGCTGAGGGTTGGTTAGTGCAATCATCCCTTGTTTATATCTCTGAATATCTTGCTGAAGTGGATCCCTCTCAACCACGACTATGGAAAGATGATGAAGACTTGAGGATGACCTCTATAGTACCTCAAGGAAAAGGAATGAGTAGAGTGCTAACAAAAGAAGAACTTCGTAAGTTAAATAGTTTTTGTATGCTCAATAGTGATGTAATGAGCAAATGGGTGACACTATATAAAGAAGCAAGGGCAAGAAGAAAAAGCGAAAGACAAGAATTTTGCACTAGATATGGACGTAATGTCTCATTTTCAGATCATCTAAATGTGCTCCCACGTCATATTGATATAGATTGGTTACATGAGGAAATGGAGAGAATGGAAAAAGAGGAGGAAATTAATATATCTCAAGAAGAGTGGAAACACGCACGAGATTGCTTATCAAAGGTGAGACATACTATCAATTAATTTGTTTCTATAAGTTTTATTTTATATAAATAATTGACATGTTTGATCTTTTATCTTTTACTACTAGTGCACATTATTCAATGCACTTTGGTGTGAGGGTAAACATCTTCGAACTCAACGTATAGATGAAAAGAGAAATACCCAAGATTGTGGTGTCCTTGCTCACTTCGAGGATGCCAATGGTACCATGGAAGGTTATTGTGGCTTGATCCAAGATATTCTGAAGCTTGACTTCAAACGATTCTTTATATATGTACTGGATGTGTGGTTTAAAGAAGTGATAACAAATGGTGAGCATTGCACAATCAGAGGCCATCCAAGTGGTTTTGTAATCATTGACTCTACAAAATTTCACCAAAACAAGAATGACACATTAGTACTACCTCAACAATGCGAGCAGGTATATATGCAAAGGCTAATTTTTTAATATGTATACATATGATACATATACACAATATAAGTATTTAAGTTTCTTCATTTTGTTTGTCAAATACAGGTTGTGTATCATCCAATGGTAAACAATAACCGATGGTGGTATGTCATCCCTATATCTAATTGTTCAAAACTAATATATGGTAATATTACTAACATAGAGATAGTAGATGACAATCCAACAATTAATGATGACGTGCATGATGACACCATAATAGATGATATACGTGATATAGTACAAGATGAACCTCGCGAGGATGTTCAAGGAAACGCAGAAGAATGCAATAATGTGATTGTCGATGATATTGATGAAGTTATTGAGCAATATAGCAACACATCTGATAGTGGGATAGACTTATTTGTTTCGTTACCTCTTGGTAACATAGACCTAGAAGTAGATAGTTTAGCAAGGGCTGATCTCATTGAAGATGAGATGGATCATTCACTGTAACATACTTAATTTGCTTAATGATTCAATGTGTATTCCTAATTCTATGGTTTTTTATCATGCGCACACGTGCATACTCAAGAATTAATAGTCAAGTTTAAAGCTAAACTGAATTTTCCATAATAAAAAGGAAGTATTTTTTATCATCTTCCAGTAGAGAAATTACGAGATACATATTGCAATGCTTGCTACTAATTGTAAGGTTTCTGTCGCTTGCCGCTAATTACTTATATCAGGCTTATCAACTGGAGGAACTGCCATTCATTAGAGAGCAATGAAAAAGTAATTATTAACTCTACTTTTTTAATTCAATGATTCAATGTGTATTCTTAATTCTATGGTTTTTATCATGTGCACACGTGCATGCTCAAGAATCAATTTCAGGTGGTTAAATAATTACCAACTTTGGTTTTTTAATTATATTAATTCTAATTTTAGGTGGTTAAATAATTGCGCGTCTGTTGGCGCGTCTATATTGGCGTCTATTTGCGCGGATATATAGATGCAAAATTCGCATCTATTTACACGCACATATAGACGCAATGATAGACGCGTCGGACTTTGCGCGTCTATGCCTCGTTTTTGTTATAGTGAAAACCATATAAAGAAATCGGAAGCTAGAAAAACACAAGAAATCCAATTACAAAACAACAAAACAAACTGTCATGCAAACAACTAAGCTAGCAAAAATCCAACCCTAACTACA
This sequence comes from Lygodium microphyllum, assembly GCF_053477565.2. Lineage (NCBI taxonomy): Eukaryota > Viridiplantae > Streptophyta > Polypodiopsida > Schizaeales > Lygodiaceae > Lygodium > Lygodium microphyllum. Next base: position 88,857,479 of record NC_141149.1, read on the forward strand.
ATTTGACTAGGGGTTTTTAATTTTCAAAAAATCGCTTGACAATGTGTGCTCAATTTGGTTCTTTTTCTATCCAAGATTGAATAGATCCAAATGTTGCACTTAAGGCATATGTATAGAAGTTTTATTTGTTGATCAAGTTGTCAAACATTACAAATTATATAGTGGAGCATTGAGGAGAGAAGACAACCAAAGAAATTACAAATTATATAGTGGAGTATTGAGAAGAGAAGACAATCAAAGAGAAAGATGTTGAAGCAAGTAGAAGAGAAATCAGAGTGGTCAATTTGATTTGGTCGATGACATTGCCGTTATTACTGAGTGCTTGATGGCATTAGTCACGTCCTTGTGACCAGAAAGACAATTTCTTTGGAACTGTGATAGAACATATGGAGGAGCCAACATGATTTTGAGAGCATTGAGGCTGAAGCTAGCGGACTTTATTCTGGGCTACCCTCTTTCTCGTATCGCTTTCTTCTCACATGCCTTCCCTGGTGCTAATTTTGAGGAATTTGCTGCTCGAATCACTTGTTAGCATGTATGGATAACAATGTTTTTGGTGGACCACAGTGAGACGTGGCACCACAGAATGACAAAAACGTCAACTCTAATGACATACGTGGAAGATATGGCAGCTAGCAATGAAGATGGCGAAAAGCAGAAGACTCGACGGCATTGCGAGCTAGGAGGAAGAATCTGGTTATGAATGCATCTATGTGGCTAAGAACAACGGCTTCCAGCCCTGGGATGTGCATTTTGTGGTTTGGGGGCCATACATCAAGGGGGTAAAATCAAGCTGTCTGTCGCTGGTACTACTATCATGAATAGTGCGGATTTTATCTCGACTGCCGAGGACACTAGGCAAATAACAAAAAACACTGGAGAAACACAAGGAACTTTCAATCGATCCCCATATAGGAAAAAAAGAGAATTCCCCATGGAATTCCCTAGTTGAAAATACATATAAGTGGGGAAAGTAAAAACTAGGGAAAATGGGACATTTCCTAGTGAGAATAAGTAGGGAATCACATAAGATATTTCCTATGTAGGAAATATTTCCTACATAGGAAAATACAAAATTTTCTATGTAGGGAATAATTCCTATATAGGAAATATTTCATATATAGGAAAAATTTTCTAGAGGTGATTCCCTAGGTACTCTCATTAGGAAATCTCTCATTTTTTCTATTTTTTACATTCCGTACTTATAGGTACTTTCAACTAGGGAATTCCGTGGAAATTCTATTTTTTCCTTATCACTTTATATACTTTGCCCTTCCTCTTAGACATGCTAATATCAAACAAGAAATTGCACAATAAATTTTTAAGTAGAAAATTATATAGAGAATGTCATCATTTCTAAGTAAGGATCAATAACATTCATCTAATTATCAAAATAGATTAAACAAATTAAGACATCAACATCTACTTCTAACAACCAAAAGAAAAATGAAAATAATTTTAAAGAAGCATAGAAGTAAAAACTAATTAAGCAACATGTGTGTCTTGATTGTTTTATCCCTTAAATCTCCAATATGTTGCAAAGTAATTAATGTTTGTCTACCCTCTTCTCTAAATTTCAACATGGGTAGCCGATAGATATCATCATATGATGGTATGCGTATCACTCCTATTGATACTCAAGTGATCAAATATCATTAGTTAGTATAACCATTTCAAAAAATGACTCATTATCAACATAAGAAAGCTGGTAATACATGATTCTTGGCTTGAAGAAGTGTTAAGGCAAGCAATCTCAATGTCTTCCTTTCTTGCATTGTCTCTTGTGTCATCTTTAGTAACTTGTTTACCTATATATACATCGAGTTAACCAAAGCTCACAATAATACAAGGTTATGAAAAATTTCAATAACACAAAAGAAAGTAATTAGATATTTTGTATCAATTTGGGTCACCAAATTCATACAAGTTTTTTATCCTTAAAGTTGGTACCTGCATCTTGACTTAAAGAAACATTATTGCAAGTAACCTCCTGATCTCCCTTTCTTACATTATCTCTTTTCCCACCTTTTGTTTTTCTTTAATCTATATTTATATATATATATATATATATATATATAACTATGAACATTTTAAATTAGACAAAGAGACTAATTAAAGCTAGTTAATCTCAAAATGAATCACCCAATAAAGCAAGATGTAAAATATGTACAAATTTTAATTTTCAAAGTTTAGTAGAAATAAAGACATATACCTGTATCGTGATTTGAAGAGACATTAGGGCCAATGACCTCCTTAGCTTTCATTGTTCCATTATCTCTTGTACCATCATTTGTGATTTTGTTACCTTTATGTACACATAATAAACCAAAGTTTAGAAACATAAGAGACATTTGTAAAATATCAAAACACGCATTTGTAAAACATCAAAATATCAAAACATTTCTTATAAACAAAGCGTGGAATAATTTCAACGCATTAGCTGTAATATAAATGAAATGATATGAAACGTAGCATGAAGAGTCAAAAATTAACTGGAAGAAAGAAACATTTAGAATAATCAAATGATGAACAAAATACCGACAATCATCAGCAAGAGCTCATCAGTTTTCTTACTGCTACTCAGAGCCCAAGCAAACATCTCAGCAATCTGCTTCTCGGACTCTAGGAACATCTTTGTACGCCTCGCATCCAGATCATCACGAAATCGCTCAGACTCTCTCTACATCTACAGTTTCATCTCTTCTAATCTATAAGAAAGCGCTCCCCCAAAGTACGGATCACGGAGACCAATCTGAGAAATCGCTCCCCCAAAGTGCTGTCAACTGGGGGCTGTTGATGCCGCAAGCTGGACTTTGAAGAAGTCCTATGGTTGAGGAATTTGTCCATCTTGAAAGCCTTCACGGCCTCATAGTCTATACTGCGGCTGCGCTTCTTGTGGAGAGCTGTGTAAGAAGTATCATGGTCATTAGAGACCGGTTGCGATACCAACATTATCACTTATGGGACCATATGCATCTATGGCTAGACATGTGGCAATGGTACAAAGCATTCCAAGAGCTGCAACTGTGATCCCGTACATGGCTACTAGGGTATGGCTGACATAGATGGCAATAGCAATAGCAAATATTGGAACAATTACAAACTTGTAGCCAAGTGCCAAACCAAAGATGACATTGGTAGCAGCTCCTGTCCTGCAAGAATCAGCAACATCCTGGACTGGTCTGTATGTATTGCTGGTGAAATACTCTATAACGTAGCCAATTACCAACCCTACCCAAAGCCCTACTCCAATGCAAAAAAATAGTTTCGAGTTTTGAACCATCTTTGCACCACCATTAGGATCATATATGTAAAACGTGGATGGTAGTGCCAGCCAACAAACAAAAGCTGCACCGAATGTCATTAAGATGGTGGATATCAGCAAACTATCTCTTCAGTGTAGATTCAATATCCCTTAGATTTGAGATCTCAAACACATCAGTTGCGAACAAGGTTGTGATGAGGCACACCACAATGCCCATAGAGCTAATGAGTAGAGGGAAGCACATAGCAGTGAAGTCATGATTTGTGCCAAATGATGACATGGAAGCCACAACAAGAGCTGCGCAAGAAGCTTCAGCAAAGGAGCCAAACAAATCTGAACCCATTCCAGCAATATCTCCCACATTATCACCCACATTGTCAGAAATGATCGTTGGATTTCGCGGATCATCCTCTGAGATATTCCTTTCTACTTTTCCAACAAGATCTGCTCCAACATCCGCAGTTTTGGTATAGATTCCACCTCCAACCCTTTCAAATAGAGCCACAGATGAGCATCCAAGCCCATAGCCAGTGATGGCCTCAAAAAGGCCCTCCCAATTATCCTTATAATAAAGCTAGAACAGCTTTATAGTGATGTATAAAACTATGAGGCCATTAGCAGCAAGTAAGAAACACATCACCGAACCTGATTGGAAGGCGATTTTGAATACTCTGCCTATCCCTTTTCTGGCTTCCAAAGTTGTGCGAGCATTCGCATATGTTGCGATCATCATGCCCAAAAATCCCGACACTATGGACGTCAAAGCTCCCAATATAAATGCAACTGTAGTGAAAATTGTTGTAAAGAGAGCTGGGGCACATTCCTGCTTTGGATCGTATCTGCAAGGCTGGGGCTTACAAGCTTTGGAACGGTTTTGTAACTGTGCCCTAGATGTGGATGATTATCACCCTGTCAAGCTTATTTTTCCTTCTGTACTATATGGCTTTTCAGATCCTGTATAAAGTTTACTGTTCATATTCAACAAAGCAGTCTAAAGCACCAAAATCTGTTTAGATGTGGGTATTAACTGCGATAAGCAGCTGTATCTCTTGGATTTCAGTACCAAGTGTATGCCTAATGCTGCAAGACTAGCTTGCTGGTGAGTTTAGCTTCACCGCGTAAATACAACAGTTTGGCTACCAATGTAATCTTGGCACTACTGCCATATTATGGACTGTTTAGAAGGCTTACATGAAAGGAAAGAAAAAATATTTTATGTCGTTGTTTCTGACGCAAGATCAAAAGAAAAAAAGCTGCGTGCTGTATAAAAAAAAGAAGAGTAGACCAGAAAAACGAGGCAGAAAGAAAAATCTCTAGAAATTACAAGCTGTAAGGCTTTACCGGTCAAGAGAGAACAGCTCTTACATACATTGATGCTGGTGGACAATGGTTCAGGGCTAGTAAGGGTGCACCAGATCAGATACTTGATCTAGCTCATAACAAAGTAGAGAGTGAAGGGAGAGTACATGCAGCGATTGACAAATTCGCTGAGCGGGGCTTGCGATCACTTGCTGTTGCCTTACAGGAAGTGCCTGAAAGGAATAAAGAGAGTCCTGGTGGCCCGTGGCGATTTGTGGTCTATTACCCCTTTTTGATCCTCCACAACATGATAGTACTGAGACCATTCAGCGAGCTTTGAACTTAGGTGTCAATGTGAAGATGATAACAGGTGATCAGTTGGCCATAGCAAAAGAGACAGGGAGCAAGGGCATCAAAAACAGAGAACCAAGATGCTATTCATATTGCCATAGTAAATATGCTGGCAGATCCAAAAGAGGCCTGAGCAAACATCAGAGAAGTGCATTCCCTACCTTTCAATCCAATGGACAGGAGAAGCAGCTCTGCCAGCTCTACCGGCCTCTACTGGGCCAAAGATGGACATAGTTCTTGAATAGGATGGTCAAAGGACTGGATTTCTTGCAGAGTCTGTTGATCAGTATGCAGATGCAATGATCAGAGTGTCGCGAATGTCAGAAGAAGAATGGTTACAAATTGCTGCATCTGCAAGGCAATGGACATCTTACACTTATCTGGAATAAGTAAGGGTGGGATCAGGTGTCAAACATAATATTTGTTGACCAGCCAATTGGGACTGGTTTTAGTTATAGCAATGATATTCGAGACATTCGGCATGATGAGAATGGCGTCAGTGAAGATATGTACAGTTCTTTGCAGGCCTTCTATGAAGCACATCCTGAGCTTTTAGGAAATGAGTTCTATGTTACCGGAGAATCATATGCTGGACACTACGTTCCTGCTGTTACTAGTCACATTCACATGGGCAACAAAGTGAAAGAGGGTTTACCAATCAACTTGAAGGGATTTGCTATTGGCAATGGCCTCACAGATCCAGAGATACAGTACAAAGCATATGAAGATTATGCTTTTGAGATGGGCTTTATTGGTGATAAGGATCACACCAGATTCAGCAAGCTGTATCCTGCATGTGACATGTCAATCAAGCTCTGTCGGACAAGTGGTATAGTCACATGCGTAGCTTCATATTTGGTCTGCAATTCAATATTCAACTCTATCATGTCCATTATTGGGAGTGTAAATGATGTTCTATATGTACTTTGAATCACGTGGCAAAAAGGCTGAAGATCCAGTGGAGCTGTGGATGTCCTGACATGCCATTTGAAGAAGATTTAGTGATCACGGAGCAAATTACAAATGCACTTCCTCAAGTATCTACCGCATGAGCAAATGTCTCTGCCGTATGAGCAAACATCATCAAGTATCAATATTGTTATATCAAGAAACGGCAACCAGAATTCTTCTTTCAACTCACAGAGAAGTTTATAAAATGGACAATACAGAATGCCTTAACAGCAGACAGCTCAAAAACAAGTAGCAAAGAGGGAAACTTGGATTCACACTTGTAAAAATGCCATACCACCGCTCATCTGTAATAAAAGACGTTGCCCTTTCCACTGCACCCAAATAAACACCAGGTCCAACATTTGGAGGCAGTGGATGGAACATCTTCTGGTTGGGGTAGTCCAAATCAACCACAACATGTCGATTTGTCAGAAACCCAATCTGACGAGTCCTTGTCCTACTCTGTACTATGGCTCCAAGTGTACCAAATGTCTCCTGACCTACAACCTGTGAAATTCACCAGAGACAGAAACGTATCAGAATTGTCAAACTAGTAATGATGCAACAATTGTTTACATATATTGCAACTAAATCTGCCAATCTTCACCTCTACCATGTAAAAAAACACCATCAGTTGTTTAATTGATATATGATGAAGCATGTACACACTCTCAGCATTTCTCAAAGTTTATGGAAAGGAGGGGAAAAATGTGCGGAAAACATCTAATGACACCAAAAACACAGAAACACATGAGATGGTCATTTCTATTTTCTATACACAAATATGGACATCATCATGCTGCAATTGAGTATATCGGCAAACAAAATGATGATAGATTCGAGAGTGATGCCCCTCGAATATCAATGTAGAAATATCAATCTGCCACTAAACTGTACACTATCATAATGCATAAAATGCCCTCATTTGATATGCTAGTTTATACAACTCAATTAAATAAAAAATACTAAACAGTTTGTTAGATCAATATAAGACATCAATCTTGATTACATAAAAGGGCCTACAGTTGATCCGAAAATTGAACTAAGACCACAAGCATGACATCAAAAGAGTAGACACATCCAGATTATGACCATGCTCTAAGGCTATGCAGCTGATCCTTGAGATAAAATTTAGAAACTTGGTTGTAAGATGCACACCTCCAAAACAAACGTAAAATTATAGAATGACTAAATTTCAAGACAAGCAGTTTGTATTCAAACTTTGAAGTTATTCACTGGCTTTTTACCTGAGATCCTGGACCGATGGATCGGTCATTGTCCCTTAAACCTTCAGCCAGCTCTGTGTATACCTCTTGCTTAGTGGTTGCGGCTAGAATACCAAAATAAGAGAACTCTACCACATCAACATCACACCATATGCCTCCAGCTGGTCAACCGTGAGAGTTAAAGAGGACAAACTCTTGCTACAAAAGACATGTAGATGAGAGTTAAAGAGGACAAACTCATAGCAAATTTGATGCTGTCAACCGTGAAAGTATTTGATGTGGTGAGCCTTGATTTGGTCCTTCACTCATACTAAGAGAGATCAAAATTTTCCTACAAGCTTAAATAGAATTGGCTAAGCAGCTGCATACTGACTTAAGGTTTAAAACTCTTCTTTGGCCGAGATGCATGCTGTAGACAAGTTTTCTACCTTTTACCAGGAGAAAAATACAAAACAATGATCAATTAGAAAGGCATATAGGAAGACAGAAGGAAATCCCTTACTACCTTACAGCATGTCCTGCTTCCTGATAAGCTAACCGAGCAGCGATGTCAGGGGCATATACAACAGTCTGACTTGCAGCATGAGCCTGAGGAAGGTCATGATTATTCTCCATAGTCAGTGAGAAAGCTGCTTCCCTTGAGATGTCTGGAGGCAGAGCAACTACTCAAAAACTGTTGATGTCAGAATATATTTCAAGCTTGCAGGGAATGGGGTTGTCATTCAAGCTCTTTTGGGTGTGATTGTGATCTTTTGAATAAGGTTCCTTGGGCTATATTGAGCATGAGTGTATGTTCTTAAACAGTGAATAAGAAGAGAAGTAAATGCCAGAAGATCACTTTGGGTTGTCTTGGCCTTTTGCTACAACCCTATGTGTCTGCTAAGAAGGCCACTGTCTTCCCTCCATTGTTGCAGGAAATTTGAAAAATTTACAAGCAGATGGGGCAAGCTTGTCAGTCTCTTAACTGATGGCAATGCAAGCTTAACTAATGATGCCCTGGCAGTGTTGGCCATATTAGCACCATGTGCAAAGGGCCTGATGGCTATAAGGAAGACTAGGTCCATACCTTTGCTGGTAAAACTGTTAACATTTGGGTCCACCAAAGGGAATGAGAACTCTATGGCAGTCCTCTTGGCTTTGTGAAAGAATGGAGGAGGAGAAGTTAAAAGATCTGTCTTAATCCTTCCTACTGCTCTCTCCTCTTTGCAAAGGCTAGCATTGGATGGTTCTCCTAGAGCCCAAAGAAAAGAATCCCTGCCCTTCTCAATTGCTCATATGCTACCACAAGCTTCGAAATAGTGGGAAAAGGCCCTACCAACATGTAGCCAACAAACCATACTCTATATAACATAAAAGCTTTCTCAAACCACTTCATGAACTATATGAAGTTTACCACCTAGTATTGAGAGATGAAAGATATGCTCTAAATTTTCAAATACAATTCAATGCATGATTGGATCAAACATACTGAGTAAAAAAATTTAGTAGACTAACCCCTAAGCGGGAAAGTACCTGGCAATCCCAACCTCGTTACAAGTTGTCTTCATTTGCAAAAAACTGCAAGCTGAATGTCTTCTCTCTTCCTTCATGTAGTTGTTGTGGTTTGCCTTCATAAATGGAGCCAATGATCTCTTTCTTTACCTCTTTCAAGTAGACTAGCAAAACCACCACTTTCGATGCCTGTAGACATTTGACTACAAAACTTGTCCTTGTAAGAATCAACTCAATTTTGCATCTTTTCAAAATTGATCCACTACTAAAAAAAACATGTTGAAGAAAAGGACAAGAACGATTCTTAAAACTCTCACATTTGTGGTTACTTCCATTGTGTTATGGTTCTTTGGCATTTCATATTTGATCATCTTAAGGTAGCATTGCACAAACATCTTGCAAGCTGGAAACCAAAAAACGACTGGTAATTAGTACATGTGCTTAAACATTACTAATGGCGCCTTTGATGAAAGCCATGCCATGGTTCTTGATGTTGCTTGATGTAGCCCTTCATGTTACTAGCCAGTTTCCAATTTTCTTGACTCCTCAGCATCACCTTCTTTCCGTGCCTTCTGTTCTTAGTTTTGTACTCAATGTGAGTGCCGGGCATCGCTTGTTTGGGCTCCTTCTTGATATGTAGGTTTTTTCATACCTATATTTGCTATGCTACTCCTCACAGCTTTCATATCTTCTGTAGCAAAGCTCTCTTAGTCTGCTCTATTTTCATTCTCAGTCTGTCATCTCCTGGTTGTGAGCTCCTATCAGAGTCTGGTAGGAGACAGAGGAGCTCTGTCAGCTTGGTATTTGCTATTTTTTGTCTGCATTCCTTTTCCGGGAGTCACACAGCCCAAACTGGGCCTTTTGGTGTGCAATCAGCCCAGATTTTGGGCAGCTTGGCCAGATCTGGGCAGGTCGGCCAGACCTGGCCAGGTCGGCCAGACCTGGCCAGGTCGGCCAGACCTGGCCAGAGCGGCCAGACCTAGCCAGACCTGGCCAGGTCGGCCAGACCTGGCCAAGTCGGCCAGATCTGGCAAGTTGACCAGTTTTCTGGCCTGGGGCTATATATAGCAGCCCCCCAGTCATTCTCAGCATTCGCTTCTGCAGGCTGCATTCCTTTTCCGGGAGTCACACAGCCCAAACTGGGCCTTTTGGTGTGCAGTCGGCCCAGATTTTGGGCACGTCGGCCAGATCTAGCCAAGTCGGCCAGATTTGGCAAGTCAGCCAGTTTTCTGGCCTTGGGCTATATATAGCAGCCCCCCAGTCATTCTCAGCATTCGCTTCTGCAGGTTCAGAACACTCTTCGTCCTCTCCCACTCCAGCATTGGTGCTGCCATTGCTTTCAATCTGTTCTGGTGCCCTCACTGACGCTTCGGGCTGCGTGCAGGGACTGATCAATCCATTTCAGTGTATTCAACATTCATTTTAGTTAGTGCAGATTTTCTTCCTTCATTCCCTACTTTCTCTCTCCCCTCATCTGTGTTCGTGTTCTTGCTGCTGTCATCCCATCTTCAACCGCCAAGGCGGCCCCTCTAGGTGGCCCTTCTTCTTGCGTTTTCTGCAGACGACTTCTCCCAAGGCTGCCACGTCAACCAGCGACCCCTCTTTATACTTCGGCTTCGGCACAGTTTTCTTTGGTGTTTGGTATTTTGCAGACTGGAAGATGTCTTACCAGTTTTTAGGCGTTGACGACTCAGAGGATGAGCTCCTTTCTCATCATTCCTCTGAGCGGAGGCGGGATTATCAGGAGTTTCGACGTCGAGAGGAGCCTCCTCGCGCTCGTCCCCCTTCAGTCCATGCATCTGAGAGGGTTCCATCTACCGTGAAGGTGTCTTCCGTGAAGATTGCTTTAGATGTGTGGATGCCTTCCTTGATTCCCTCTATTCAGGTGCCGATTCTCCCTTCCTTTCCAAAGGAAAATAAGTTGGATTGTCTATGCATGGCCTTACTCAGCTAGGTACCCGAGTCATTTTTACACACGATGCAGTCACAATGGAGGATGCTTCTACAGGTGATGCTCTTTGGATGGGTACACAGAAGGGTGGGCTTTATACGCTCACAGCCTTGGCTGCGAGTACTTTCCATGAGCTTGGGCTGCTTTGGCATGCTCGGCATGGGGGACTTCCAAATTTCCCTCCTCTTCACACTTTGTGCCCTAGCTTCTTGAGGGGCAAGCAGCATAGGTAGCCACACCCTCAGGTTGCCTCTAGGAGGGCTACTTCTCCGCTTGAGTTGGTTCACACCGACCTTTGCAGACCTATGGGCACGGCCTCCCTTGGGAAGGCCAGGTATTTGATGCTGATTGTGGACGACTTTAGTCGTTATGTGTGGCCTTATTTCTTGGAGTACAAGAGCCAGGCGTACTCCCGTTTCTGCGAGTGGCAGGTGTTTGTGGAGACCCAAACAACTTCCAAAGTTCGTGGCGTTCGAGCTGATCACGGTGACGAGTTCACTTCTCACCTTTTCTCTCAGTTTTGCAGGGATCATGGTATTCGGGTGGAGTATTCCCATCCGAACACACCATCCGAGAATGGTGTGGTGGAGCGTGCGAATCGGACCATGGTGGAGATGGCCCGATCTATGCTGGAGCATAGGAGTCTTCTTCATTTCCTTTGGGGTGAGGCGGTGGCTACAGCGGTGCATATTCGCAACCGCTCTCCGACTTCGGCTTTACAGACATGACTCCTTATGAGGCTTTCTTTGGGAAGAAGCCTTCCCTGTCCCACTTTCGCATCTTTGGGTGCGATGCTTTTGTCCATGTGGACAATAAGAAGAGGAAGACGAAGTTCGACTCTAAGTCGCAAAAGCTTATCTTCGTGGGTTATAGCACGACCACGAAGGGATATCGGCTCTACGACCCGACGACACAGAAGGTTGAGGTGAGCAGGGATGTGATCTTTGATGAGGCTTCGGCCTCTGAGGATCCGATTGATGGTTCTATTAGAGGTGCTTCTTCGACATCACCGGACCCCCCCACCTTCTCTTCCTTCCATGATACCCCTTATCACCCCACCCATTCCTCCTCCTACAGCTTCCCTTTTCCTTTCTGGCGGATATGACTCCTTCTTCTACGAGATCTTCCACCCCTTCAGCCTCCCCTCAGGAGTCTTCTCGGGATACACAGCCTTCTTCAAGTGCGGAGGATCTATCTTCATTTGGTTAGGGGGAGTCCCTCTCCGATATGGGTGCTTTGCAGGTTCCGGAGACTACTCGGTCTCCCTCGCAGCAGTAGGAGTCTCTTAGGATTCCCTTATGGTATCGCCGGCTCATGCAGGATTCAGGTGTTACCCACTTTCCTGCTTCTTCTACAGGCCCACGTCGATCAGCCCGATTACAGGCCCAGCGGGATAGCTCACTGTGTGTGAACTATGCTCTTATGTCTCAGATTCTTCAGGATTCCGAGCCTTCCACTGTGGAGGAGGCTCTTGCACAGGATATTTGAAGAGAGGCTATGCAAGCCGAGCTCGATTCCATCAAGCAAAACCATACTTGGGAGCTTGTACCACGTCCCAAGAAACGGAAGGTGATAGGTGTGAAATGGATCTTTAAGACCAAGTATCTTGCAGATGGCTCCTTGGACAAGCATAGGGCTAGACTTGTTGCCAAGGGTTTTGTACAGCGCGTAGGTTTGGACTACTTCGAGACTTTTTCTCCTACAGCTCGGATGTCCACCATTCGAGTTATTTTGGCTCTTGCAGCTCACCACCGTTGGCTTGTTTATCAGATGGACGTCAAGTCAGCCTTTCTGAATGGCGTCCTTGAGGAGGAGAATTATGTTTCACAGCCTCGTGGTTTTCTTGTGCAAGGGAAGGAGGATCATGTCTACAGGCTGCGGAAGGCTCTTTATGGCCTGAAGAAGGTTCCTCGTGCTTGGTACCAGAGGATTGACCGTTTCTTTCTACAGAGTGGCTTTCAGCGTTCCACTTATGATCCCAATGCCAAGGGTTTTGCACAGCGCGCAGGTTTGGACTACTTCGAGACTTTTGCTCCTACAGCTTGGATGTCCACCATTCGAGTTATTTTGGCTCTTGCAGTTCACCACCGTTGGCCTGTTTATCAAATGGACGTCAAGTCAACCTTTCTGAATGGTGTCCTTGAGGAGGAGATTTATGTTTCACAGCCTCCTGGTTTTCTTGTGCAGGGGAAGGAGGATCGTGTCTATAGGCTACGGAAGGCTCTTTATGGCCTGAAGCAGGCTCCTCGTGCTTGGTACCAGAGCATTGACCGTTTCTTTCTACAGAGTGGCTTTCAGCGTTCCGCTTATAATCCCAACCTCTATTTACGGGTTGTGGATTCTCTTTCTGTGTTCCTTATTTTGTATGTCGATGATCTTATCATTACAGGGAGCGCCACTCAACAGGTGGAGCATACTCGGTCCATTCTTCAGCAGGAGTTTGACATGACGGATCTTGGAATCCTTCACTTCTTTCTAGGACTGGAGATCTATCAGATGGGACAGGGTATCTTTATCTCGCAACACAGGTACATCTCCAAGCTTCTTTCGGAGTTTGGTATGGTTGCGTGTCGGCCTATTTCTTGCCCAACGTGGTTACAATTTGTCTTTATTTGCAATTGCAAGCTGAATGTCTTCTCTCTTCCTTCAAGTAGTTGTTGTGGTTTGCCTTCATAAATGGAGCCAATGATCTCTTTCTTTACCTCTTTGAAGTAACCAACAAAACCACCACTTTTGATGCATGTAGACATTTGACTACAAAACTTGTCCTTCCAAGAATCAACTCAATTTTGCATTTTAAATTTCATCCACTACAAAAAAAACAATGTTGAAGAAAAGGACAACAACAATTCTTAAAACTCTCACCTAAGCATTTGTGGTTACTTCCTTTGTGTCATGATCCGAGCATTTCATATTTGATCATCTTAAGGTAGCATCCCACAAACATCTTGCAAGATGGAAACCAAAATTGACCGATAATTAGTACATGTGCTTAAACATTACTTCTAATCCAACAGTTTATCAAAGGATTAGAAGGCAACTATAGATCCACAAGAAGATAATGGGAACCAATCATTAGTAAAACCAAAGCTATAAAGGAAAGAGCAAGTATGTGTCTAGCCTAATTAAGAAACACATACACATTTCTACCTTCCCCATAGCCTATTTCTGGTCAAGCAAGAAACTAATTGTAAATATTTGGGCCTCTTATCTTGCTCCTCTTGCTCTCATGTGGCTTTCAAATACTAGTACCTTAAGAGCAAGAGAAATTTCTGCAAAGTGCATCAACAAAAATTTCATTGTCCCAAGCCCATGATCTTAAATACAATTGAATAAGGTAGCTACTCATAGTGGCATACATGATACCTCGACAATATGCTATCCATATTTTAGTCTAAGTAAGAGAAGGAGCATACCTGAACCTGCAAATCAACTCCACTATGCTTGTACTCCACATACAAGTTTCTAGAGAATTTCTAAATGCACTTGCATAATCAGACATTAGATGATATGCGAAGACAATGCATCTTATGGGCATCCCCTTTTCCATACCTACCTGCTCATCACCAACTTGCTCTTGATGCACACAAAGACAGTATATTGCATAGAGAGGATGTGATGCCAGTATTGACGCAATTCCAGACCCGATGTTCACAATGGCACCACACTTGCGATTGAGCAGGCCTGGAAGCACAGTCGGCACATATGAGGTCGTAGTCAGATTTGCATCGATCGCAACCTACACTAATCTGTACTTCGTCTTCAGGTGGATTTGCATCGATCGCATCCAAAAAATCCAGCACCACAAACTGCACCTACACTAATCTGTACTTCGTCTTCAGGTGTGAGACGCTAGGGTTTCGAGGTTCTCCTACGAGTGACCAATGAGAAAAATGTTGAGGCGGCGGCGAGCTGGAAGCAGAAGCCACAGTCAATGCGATCCATGTAGCCTCACGATGATGACGGCCCAGGAGCCACGTTTTGATGCATACTGAAGAAGCATTCTACTGAGAGCTTCTCGGCAGACCCTTATACCATTGGCCTTCTCAATGTCACATCATGGCTTTATTATGGACTTATTGCTCCTCACCTATTACCAATAGTCATAGTTTGTGGTATATCTACCATTTTCCAAATGGTATATGTAGTCATCTATTTATTCTTTGCTTCCCACAAACAAAGGGTAAGTCCAACACATCATCATGTTTTTATCTTTCAAAGCACCACCATATGCATGCATAGCTTTATAGAAACACACTCTCTCACATATATCAATGTATAAACATCCATACACAAAGTAATTCATAGAATGCCTTGAAATCTTCAGTAAGGTTAAACTTATTCAATGATCATGCAGATGTTACTAAAAAGGAAAGTTTCTTTACTGCAGGTGATAGTAGCCCAACATCTTGTTCTAAGCCTCCTACTTTTTGGTTGTACCTTGATCATTACTCTTCATTTGTGCCATGGAACTATAAGGATCAAAGTTGTGGGTTTAATTTGTTCTATGTTGGCAATTATATCCTATGCATCTCCTCTTACCATAATGGTAATGCTGATCTATTCATTAGAGTTTCTAGACTTTTCCAAATACTTTAAACATCAAGGAACATGAATATGTAAACTCTCTTTCATTTTTTAATGTTAAGATGAAGACGTAAAAGCTCTCAATATTTTGATATGCTTATAATTTCACAAGTGAATTTGACACAAACAAGAAGTTCTAACATGAAAGCCCTCATAGAATAATAAATATTAATTAGTCTTCTCCATATTTGATATTCTTTACACATCAATTGAGCAAGATTCTTTAGGCTATTAAGAATAGTAATTAATAATTTAGAAAAGGGACAATTGCTTTGAGCAATACAATACTTTAACTTATGTTATTGTGTATTTTTGCACTTTTCCAGGGACAAGTAATCAAAACAAGGAATGTTGAGTTTATGCCTCTCCATTTATCCTTGTTGTTGTTGCTAGTTGGGGGGATATGGTTCACTTATTCAATTGTTATACAAGATCTATTCCTTGGGGTAAGTCCATGCAAGTTTCTGACTCATAATTATTTATTTCTACAAATACATACATGCCCCTCCACGAGCACATCTTACCCACCCACATAGTTCCATGATCACCCACACAAATGCAATATCTATAATGATATATATGTTTCTCTTCATTCATCTCAACATAAATTAAGCTATAAATAACGGAACATCATCAACCAACCATGCAAACATGGGGTGTAAACATGTCCTTACCATGAATCACATGGGGTGTAAACATGTCCTTACCATGAAGCACCCAAGTGACCCGATAGATATTTGAGTGGCCCGATAAATAAGACAAGTAAAGATTAGGAAGAGGACTAATCTCAAGCTTGGTCTTACTAGTCAAATCTTTAGACAGTTGGGTGCTCCCATTGGGTTGAGAGTCAACATTTTGTCTCAAAAATATTTGAGTGGTGGCTAATACATAAGACATGTAAAGATTAGGAAGAGGATTGGAGCTTGGTCTTACTAGTCAAATCATAGACTCGAAGATGTTTCTTACCCCCCTAATGGTATTCAATGCTACTATCTTCCCCTTTCTATATGGACATGTTGGAAGAAGTTAGAGTCTCTTTTCAACTCTTACTGTTGGTGGAAGGGAGTGATTTGCAACATCATAGGATATTCTTATCACTCCTAGGAATTTTATTGGTGTGTGTCTTGAACCCCTATGTTACAAAGTTGTGAAACTCTTCTTTAGCCTACTCTAAAGATTGAATCAAAACCAAGGCTACTCAAGAGACATGTAATATTCAATTTCCAATTCCATATAATCCAATTTGAAAGTCTGTGTCCATTCTATCCATTTCAATGCTTATATTCTTAATATTCTTAGCATTGAACTCCATTGAAATATGATATCAAGCTCCCAACTAGTTACACTCACATTTTTAAGAGCTCCATGCTAGTTTAAGGCAACCTATTTGCACTAGGCAATACATGTGCACCTCATATAGGTCCATTTTGCTAGTTATACATGGTTTTAGGTACACTTTAGGTCACATGATGGCTTATAAGCTGCCGTCTCACACACACAAAAAATAGTGCACTATAGGAATATTCTTGTCACCGGATTGGAACCTTGCAAGTATGAAAATCTAGTGACAATTGACAAAGATAGGGACAAATAACAAAACTTGCAGTGTAAAGGTAGCTTCTCTGTCACCACTAGGAGTTAACCTTGAAAGTGTATTACCTCTAAGGCTTGACTTATAGGAATAAGGGCTAGAGCAAGTTAGGAGGGATTAGAGGGTAACATAAATAGACTTGTCATGGATGTTACACTTGATGTTTGTTATGACCACAAGATGATACTAGCCAAATAGGTGCCTATAGGAGAAGTTGCTACACAAGATTGCACACATCATAATTTTTGAATTGCCAAATGCATAGCATGATTGAAATCCTCACGGAGAGTACATTAAGATCCTCTAGGGGTTCAACCTCTCTTGTAGAGATTCAAACCTATGGTTTTTTACCCAACATGGAAGGTTTAAGTTGTATAGGAGAGAATAGACCAACATGCTTTCCTCCCCTCCTTGCCTTTTATAGTACTCTATTTTAATATTGGCCTTGTTGAGCATGTTCTTAGCACAAAAAGCATGCCTTTCTTTTAGCTCTCTTATTTTTTATCAAAAGATAAATTCAAGATTTTTCCAATCTTAATTTGTTCTTCTTTTCCTCTTGTGTTTTCCTTTTATTATGATGCACTTTCAATGTTCCATTGAGAATTTGCAAGAGTTTCTACATTGTTTGAATTATTTCACCTACCTTTGAGATTGGTGAGAATTTGATATGCTCCCATCGATACTTTTCTATGGAATTTCTCAACTTCAAACCCTAATAAAATGAGGATATCCAATGAGGATTTCTTTGTTTTGGAGCGCTAATTCTTTGTAAAGGTAATATACTTCCACCCTTGTAAGGCTATTTAGGTGTAGCCTTCTTGTTATTCAAGTCACCTCATAGAGAACCTTAAAGTAGCTTCCCATCTATCATGTTGCAAGCTTCCACATAGAGCTAGCTACAATAGTTGGCAATCACTAGAATCCTTGGTACTTATATTTTTGTGTTAAGACATGAACTTTATAAGTTTAGTACTAGTTTGAAAGGTGATAATATTTCATCATACAACTAGAAATGTAGTTTGCTTTATTTTCTATAGCAACATGTTTTGGGCAATGCAATTTAGCTTTTTCTCAATATGGCTATGCGCTTTGCCTTGGTGGTTCTTTTTTTCCATGTGCACTTCCATGACCAATATGGTCATGCACTTGGTAATGTGCTTTCCTTTTTAATATGGCTATCTAATTTTCATGATGGGGTATATATGATTGTGTGGTTTTCTTGCCATGCACTTTGAATGTTTGCTCTTGTTGCTCATTTGGACAATAGGGAATATGATGTTAGTGTGTGGAGTTTCTATTTAATCCATTGGTGCAATATGTTTTTTTCTCACTAATATAATCATGAGCTTTGCAATAAGATGGATGTCATGGCCATGATATATGATTGGTCAATGTGGCCATGTACTTTGCTCAACATTGTAAGTGTTATTGTTGCTAAATATTGCAATGACTCTGTTGTTGGGGTCACACAGTTTGTGTTATTCATATGTACTAAACATCTTTCTTTTAATTTTCTTTTTTGTTATTGTGATTACCTTTCAACAACTATGGTCTTGCTTTTGTGTCAATGTGAAAAGCTTAGCTGTGAGTAAGTATTATACAAATGTAAATGTCTAATCAATGAATATTTATTTACTAATTATACCTAGAAAAATCATGAGATCCAAGTTAACTTGATAGAATATCTATAATATTCCCTAGTTAGAGGATAGTACTTGCTAGTTATGACTAATAAAAAGTAAAGTTTTCTAATTAGGTTGATATTATTACTAGTTATACAATAACTTGCTAGATAATGTTGCTAGATAGGGCTTCAATTTTCTAGATACTATCTAGGAAAAGGATGTTACTAGTTAGAAGAGACTAGTGATGGCAAAATTATCTAGTTATAACTAGAAAATTCTACATTCTTCCTAGTTTGGTTAATAATCTTCCTAGTTATAATGTGAACTTTCTATATAGTAAGTGGTTTAGAGTTTCTTGTGACCTTTGTCCTTACCTTCTGGAAACCATCATTATCAACTTGAATTGAGAAATAGAGAATTGTGATAAACATCATCTTTATCTTATCCTCATTGTACCTTTAATTCCCTATTACATAAAAGTAGGGAATCACATCCTTATAATTCCTTATGTAGGGATTTTCAAAGTAATGTGGGGAATGCTCTATATTCCCTATTATAAGATGTAGGGAACGTAGGGACTTTCAAAGGAATGTAGGGAATGCTCTATATTCCCTATTATAAGATGTAGGGAATGCTCTATATTCCCTATTATAAGATGTAGGGAATGCAATTTCCTAGTTATAGATGGGGAATACGTACTTGTCTACACATGAAATATTGGAGAATTTCCTATATTTCACCAAATTGCCTATGTGGGGAACAATTGAAAGTTCATTGTGAAAGAGAGGCCACTACTCTTGTCGTAACCATCAGTTTTGTGGAGTTGCGAGCTAACTCAAAAGATGTGTTGTCGAATATGCATGGATGGTGGCGACGTTCTAAAGGACTTGATGACGAAGGCAAATGGAGGTGTAGCTGATGTCTCCAAAGCGGTAATAAATGGCACGCACCGGTGACAAAATGTTTAAAAACTTACTTCCCCTTTTTGAATCAGCAGAGATGCGAGCTCTGGCGGAAAGTATTAGCTGAGACATTCTTGAAGGAAGTCCCAATGTAAGATGGGATGCGATCAAGGGTTTAGAACATGCAAAGCGACTGCTGAAAGAGGCTGTGGTGATGCCTATAAAATATCCTCAGAATTTCACGGGTTTGTTATCCCCTTGGAAGGGTATTTTGCTGTTTGGACCTCCTGGAACAGGCAAGGATTTTGAGTCGATTTATGATACAAAATTTGGACAAAAAGTAAAAAATGGGTATACATGCACTCCTAATGGCCTGGATATGAAATTGTATAGTCTTGCAAGCACAAGAAACTCTAAACCACTTACTATATAGAAAATTCACACTATAACTAGGAAGAATAGCAACCAAACTAGGAAGAATGTAGAATTTTCTAGTTATAACTAGATAATTTTGTCATCACGAATCTCTTCTAACCAGTAAATCCCTTTTCCTAAATAGTATCTAGAAAGTTGAAGCCTTATCTAGTAACATTATCTAGTAAGTTATTGTATATCTAGTAACAATATCAACATAACTAGGATTTTTTTTTTTCCACTAGTCTTAACTAGCAAGTACTATCATCTAACTAGGAAATTATGGATAGTCTTTCAAGTTAACGTAGACTCACGATTTTGCTAGGTAAAACTAGTAAATAAATATTAGTTTATTTGAAATTTACATTTGTATATTACTCACTTATGAGCTAAGCTTTCGATTCCACACTTATAGCTATACTCACTAGTTAGTGTAGCCTATGCTTAGTCTAGCCTATCCATAGCTTATATATAGCCTAGCTTATACATTACGCATAGGATATGCACATGCTAGGTTAGGCATTAGCTCGATAATATAAAGTAGGAACATTATATGCTATGCATAAGAATACAACTTATATCTGGCATTTTCTAGGCACAAGGTAACCATAGAATAGGATAGGGTTGTGTTAGGCGTTGGCTCCTAGCATATGCTTACCCTATGTCTAAACTCTTCCTAGAATATGCTTAGACTATGTATACACATAAGATTGGCTTATAGTATGCCTAGTATTTTCCTAACTTGCCATACGTGTACCCTATGCCTACCCCTTGTGTATTTAGTTAGACATACCTATGTCTAGCCACTCTATAGCCTCTGTCAGTTTGTTTGTATGAGTAGCCTATGCATATACCTTGCCTATATAACTAATCCAATCTAAATCTAAGCCTAAGCTTAAGCTCTACCTTACTACGAGCCTAGCCCTAACACTAACCTTTAATGTAGTATAAGCCTAGTATATATTGAGTCTAATTCTAATTTAAGGTAAAAAAATATAGAGAGTAAGATAGGTTTATACAACATGTGTTATTTCTATAAAAATAAGTTGTATTTATTCATTTTGTGGATTCTCATGAATTTTGACCTATTCGTAGTACAATTCTAACTTTTTATATGTGTGATGATGATCATATTGTGCTAAACAGACGATAATAGGCGATTAATTTGTTTTACTTTTGGTGAGCAAATAACTAGACAAGTATAGAGATGTAATGATTGTAATATTGATCACTAGTGGAGTGCAATGTGAAATTATTACTATTATGGAGACTGTTATCACATAAAGCTATTTATATGCTTTAGCTTTAAAACGATTGTACTCATCTATTTAGAGTGCATTGTTGTCTCTATTTTCTTTTATTTTATTCATATTCATTAAAATTTTCATTAATTAATTGTAATTATAATATTAAAAATAAAATATCAGAGCTAAGTTGAGGCTTATGTTAGAACTAATCATTTTGAGTGCGATTGAGTCATCCTCATTTACACTGTTTGCTAGTTATAATATGCTTTTGTAATTAATTTGGCTCAATTTTCCATTGCAATCATCGCTCTGATACCATGGAGTTGATTCTTACATATGGTTTATGATCATAGCAGCAAAGTAATGGTTGAAGTATTGGTGTAGTGAACCACTAAAATATTACACCACATACTTCATAGATTATCTTAAGGGACTGAGAATTAGCAAGATTAGTTGAAGAAGTAGATCTCTCACTTGTGCGCAAGTAACTAGCTTATTGACAAGTGGAGTGTTGTTCCTATTGCATCGAGTAGCATTTTTCTCACTTGGCTATAGGTTGAGGTGTACATGGCATCTCCCCTATATCATAAGTACCTACATGAGTCTCATCTTGCAACATATCTACAAGCTATCAATATTGTATGGGTATATATTTGCATCAACCATGGCTATGCATGAGCATTCAACACATTGGTTAGTACCCTTGAACCGCACTGTCTTTCCCCTCTTCATCATGTGGACCACACATTGCCTTTTTCACCCAACTACTTAAGCACCTTAGTCCACTCAACTACTATGTAGATAGGCCACATGATTGTTTAGCCACATTGGAGAACTCGATCACTTGAAGCACATTGTCCTAACTACTTGGAGCACTTTGGCCACATGTTTAATTAGGCAAAAATTCAAGCACACTCTTCCATGTGCACATACTCAATCACATAGTCACGTAGTTGCACAATCATGCACTTTATTTCAACTCACTTTACCATCTCCACTCTCTTACCCTTGATCACGAGGCACCCTCTGACCACATTGAGAACTTCATTTTTTTATGAGAACAACCTCACTCAACAATTTAGGCCACATTAGGCACTCATGAATCACTCTAGGTAGCATTAGCATATGATTATATAATACTTAGACACTATACCACCATCACACTCTACTACTTAGTGCTCATAGCATAGTGATGTGGATGGTTTTGGGAATGGGAATGGGGATGTGGACTAGAATTGCCCTCCTTTGTCACCATCAAAGAGGGATCTTATAAGTGGATGGGATTGGGATGTGGGTTGGTTTGAGGATAAGCTAGGTCTAGGATGGCAAGCTAGAAAATGGCCATCCCATGTCATTATGGCTCATAGCATTTTACTAAAAGAACACCTTATCCACTCGATTACTTAGACATATTGAAGCAGATGATTACCTTATGCACTTAGGTAATATATAAGGCCAAATTTGCACGATTCTTGGACAAGAGTGCAAATACTTTCACACATTGTAGATGCATTTATACACACACTTTCAAGTACCTTAGGATAAGAACTAGGGTACAAGGTCTTTGGGGAAATTTGTACATGTGTGAGAGTAAGATGCAATACATTAGTCCACATGTACATATCGTGTCTGGATAAATTGAAGTGCGAGTGTGGACACACAAGTACATTTGTATAGAACATCTAGTATTCATTGTGTAGAACATACTTTTATTTTATTTGCATTCTTCTTCAAGCTTCTATGTGGTTCTTTGAATATGAATTAGCTCTCTTATAGATTAGGAACCCTTCACATTAGCAAATCTTATAGGAAAAAGGATAGCATGCAATCTATTGATTCTAGTGGGGATTAGAAGAATAAGGATATATAGCACATGAAAGACAGTGTGGAAGAAGAGGTTTTAGTAATGGCTAGTAGGGTTTTTCATGTTTTCTACCTAATTAGCTATGAAGCCAAAGAAGCTTTGTAAGACCTCCATTGAGGTAGCATGATGCATATAGATATCATCAATATAAGGTTTCTTAAAAAGGACATCTCTATTGGTGTTGCCTAGCTCTATGTGTATTCAAAGTGTGTTGCACTCGCAAAAGGAAAAGAAGTGTTTGACAAGTTCCCAGTACCAAACAAAGTCTCTTGAAGTGCCTTGATCACTAGAGATAGGCAAAGCATGGACATGGTGCCTGGTGCGCAGATCGGACGTTGTATGCCTGCGTAGTGAATCCCGGAAGGTCCCCAAGAACAATGAACTCTACTTTTTGCACAACTTACAAGGTAAAAAGCATGAACGACAAGAGAAAAAGACCAATTGGGTGCAATCTCCCCCCATGCCTTGTGTGAGCGCTTCACAAAGCACGTATTTTATGTATATTTCTTCTTCATGCTCAATAATAGCCCAATTTACAAAAATATAACAAGCTTTTAGCTTTTGTTTGCTTTTACACAAAAATAGGAATAAAGCTAATGGACGGTGCCCAAAGAGTGTAGCACGCTCAATACAATGTCCAAATATAAATAACATAACCGTGCGCCCATGCGCATACAAAATAATACTAAATAATCGATGCCTCAATAAATAGGCATGGCAAAATATAGGCATGGCGCCTATCAAAATATAATCCATAGATCGAATACTCGCTATCCTCCAATGCTTTCCTCTGCCACTGCTGCTATCTCTACACATCAACTGAAGCATTCACAATCGTTAGTAAAATAATAGAATTAAACCGACAAAAGTGAATACCTAGCAGTCTTCAGCTATATAAATAAATCAACTGGTTAGAAATAAATCCTAACCTTAATTTATTACGAGTGTGCACTCTAAACTCATAAACTTTTATTAATTTAATATGCATTTTACGGAATCACTCGCTATGGAATCACCCATGTACACACTAAATTAATGAAACGCCCAAAAAGGACAGGCATCCCCATCAACTTCTCACACAAAGAATCCACTTTGTGTATGAGCCCCGGTCATCAAAGTTTACGGAATCCACCGTAAAACCTCACGAAATCCACCGTAGCACGGAATCCACCGTGAAATATGCCTCCTGGCATCAGTACCGAAGCTTTGAGATGTTTTGGCAACATCTCAAAGGTGAGTGTCTACAAATTTGGTCACCCATACTTGCATTATGAAAGCTTGTATCAAAGAAGGGAAAAAAGATACCAAGGTACACAAGCTGGGGCTTATTTAGTCACGTTTGGTTGCATCTTCAAGGCATGTGGATGCATAGAAGTGGCATAGAAGGGCTAAGAAATACACATGATATAGTAGTTGTGGCATTGTATTGGTAGATATGTGCATTGAACTTAGCTTGCTTGCAAAAGCACAAGAAGTGTTTAATAAGCTGCCAACTCGAAATTTAGTTAGCTTACTAACCAAGTCAATGTAAGGCAAAGTTGGAGGCTTTGATCATATATTACACGACTCTTTACATATTGGAGGGATTTCGGAGCACTAAATATTGGAGGGATTTCGGAGCACTAATTAATGGTGCCAGGTTACCATCATCCATCTAGACAAGGTGGCTCAAAAAGATCATTCGCTATGGAGGTTGGGGCATAAACATGAGTCAACACTTGGTCACTCACTTCTCACCAATTGTTGAACTCCATTGCTAGCCCCTTTTCCTCTATACATGCTTCTTCAGCAATACATCTATAATATTTTTACTTGACAAATGTCACAGAGCATATCAGGCTCTAATACCATGAAGAAACTGTAAGCAAGAAGGGAATAGAGATAGCTCTAATACCTCACTTGACTATAGAATAGAGAGGTTAACATCCACCACTCTAAAGGTATTCTTGTTATTCAAAAATTCATGCCATCTTGGTCTTTCATCTCTTGCACTCAAGCTCTAACATACTCGTTCAAGCAATGGTTGCTTGCTAACTACAATTACTTTATCCACATCTACCACCACAATCTATTCAAAAGGAAAACCCTTTGTTGGCATGAATGATAATGACAATTCACAGATAAGGCAAACATAAACTCATGATTTACAACTTCAACAATTATGCAGTCTCTCTTTTCCATTGAGTTCTTTTCATCATAATTGACCCCAATGCAAGTAATGAAAATAGTTCTCATGTTAGAAGTAGCTCAAAGGGGTAAAAAAATCCATATGAAATCCAAAAGGAGAGTAAGGGAGGGAGTACATATATGACAACCAAAAAAGCCAATTCAAGGTACATTAGTAGGATGTGTATTCACCATCATGCTAGATGACACTACAAGAAATAAGGAGTCGCATTGCATCAGAAATGACTTGATCCTTATTTGAAAGTAAGATGTACTAGAACAACATATATGATAGCTATAAAAACAAAGTTGTTGTCTACACATAGATTCATTACACCTATCACCACATTTGCTTACATTATTCATAGATTCGTTAGACCTACCACCACGTTTGCTTAGTACACTATACATAGATTCATTAGATGTGTCACCACATTTTCTTACACTCAAATAGGGAATAGTTGATGAAATGAAGGGCAATTGTTTAATATAGTGGATAAACATTTAACACATACATGCAAACATTTAACACATACATGCTTACGAGTAGGCCTCATGTTCTTCAAAGAGATTAAACTATGCCAAATGTGTGCCTCATGTTCTTCAAAGAAATTAAACCTTGGGATAGTTAAACTATGTCAAATGTGTGCCCATGTTGGAACTACCAAGTTAATTGGTTACGCTTATTGTGACTACCATCTTATGTGTCCGGCTCACCTCTCAAGGCTATATAATATAAGTATAACAAGGGTAAGTAAAGTTTACCGACTTGGTAGTGAGAGGAGGGAATATCTCTTAAGTTAGGATTCGAATGCAATTTGATGGTGAAAATATTGATTCAACATTGCAACATTAGAATTAAACCTTAAGCCTTAGAAGCTATGGGTTGATTCAATATTAATGCAGCTTCAGCAAGCATTCACATCACCACGAATGCCCTGGTTGAGCTCATCCTGGCATTGATCATCAGTTGCTACCGACCTCTTCTTGTGGCCAAAGCCGTGGTCGAAGAAGAAGGAGAGCTCCTCGAGGGTGATCTTGCCCTTAGTCTAGGGGATGAAGAAGTAAAAGAAGAGGATGGAGAATTCCCTACCTACCCCCTAATTCCCGCCAACGGATACTTCCAAGTTTCCTCTCTTTTATATAATCTCCCTTCTTTCCTTCAACGCCGCTTTACTATCCTTCTCCTTTAATCGTACTATTCTATTCTTGCACTCTGCTGATCCAGCTCGATACGGTGGTGTAGGAGACCTGGAGCATCGACTTGCACCAGCTAAATGGAGGAGCTAGGAACGGCCTGCACCTGATTAGCAGTGCCGACAGTTGTAGCTAGTAGCGCCATTAGCTGGCGGTAGCGTTGAAGGTCTGCACCTAACCCCATTATATGTCAGTACTGGGCCCAGTGTGCGACCCGGCCCGTCACATCAGACGAGCTTCCGCCCAGCCCCGTCATAGCTACATTCAACTCATGCAGGCTACATTCAGCGCCTGTAGACTACATTCAGCGCCCATCGCCTGTAGACTACATCCATCTCTGCTAGCTGCCCCGACACCACATAGACGAGATGGCGTATGAAAACACTTGGCCTAACTGGAGGGTGATCTCCATGGTCACCTGGTAGGGTAGTGTGATGTTTCCTCTCCGGCCGGTGGTGGCTTGGATGGAGATCCACTGACCCGGTTGAAGCGTTCTAGATTAGTCCCAACTGAGGGTTCGATCCAGTCTCCTCGTGAGTGGTCGTGTAGCTTCCTGAGATGCTCATCGACCATCCAAACTCTCCTGACACTTCCGGAACAAGGGGGATCCCTGCTTGCACAGTTATACTAGCATGATACTCGATCCCCATAGTGACCGTTGCACGTACTGAGTACAAGCCTGCATCACCCAGCCGGCGCCCAGCCCCGTCGACGTGACAATGCCCAACCCTTCGAGTACAGTCAGTGCCCAACCTTCGACAATCAGCGCCCCCTTCGATAGTCAGCGGCCCTTTGACAATCACATCGCCCAACCCTTCAACAGTCAGTGCCCCCTTCGACGGTCAGCGCCCAACCCCCGCGTAACTGTCGATTGATACCAAGTACCTCTATTTTCTCCAAAGTAGTTTTGATATTGCTTGAAAGTCTTATTTCTATTATCCATGTTGTTAATAAAGACAATGTGCAAATGAAGAAGCATATTTGTTATTTGCATTTTAGCATGCAAGGTGCAAAATGAAAATGTTTAAGAAAAGGGATCCACTTGCACTCTCATTTGGGTTTGTGGGCAGTGATCTTTGTTGAGAGCCATAGTGTAATGAAGGATGTGCCTTTTTTAATTTCCTTGCTTTCTTGCTTTATGATTGGGAAACTCTCTCAACTTGTAGGTAGAGAGGAAACAACATGTAGCTCTTGTCCTTGTCTTAAACCACCAATGCATTTAACTTTCAAGTCTCCGACAAAGCACTATTATAAAATTTCTCAATCTCAATCTACAAAGATATTCTAGCCCTTATTCTTGTTGTTTAATGGTTTTTTTATAATATGTTATTGGGAAGGCCCAAGTCAATATCTTATAGCTCTTTTTGGGGAGAAAGGCAATAAGGCACCATATTTGTTTCTTTAATTGGATATTGTAAGCAACATGATTTTTCTAATTGTGCATTTTAAGCAATGTGATAGATTCATTTTAAGCAATGTGCATTTTAAACAAGGGCACTCTCCTATCTATATGCAATAACAAGCATCTATTTTCCTACTCAATCCTATACCATTGATATTATCACAATGGATTAGGCATGAGTGAGCTTGAGGCCTTGTAATCCTTATTTTCCTTAAGTTATAGGATAATTTTCATGAAAAACGGAGGTTTAATTTCAAGCAAATTACAAAATTGAAAAATACATATAAATGTTTGAAAATGAGGTTATCAAAATGGATCATGATGAGCTCATGTTAGTTATATTAGAAACTATTGGGACCATTTCTTGATTTGTGAAAAGGCATATACTTTGTGTGCATTTCTACATTCAACTCATGTACATAGTAGGACACATCCATATTCATAATAGCACACTCTTGCACCATGCATTGTCACCTATGTGTGTTCACCATACATTCTTGTGCACTATATTTGCAGGCTGAATGTGCATCTCATGCAATGTGTTCTTTTACTAAATATTCTTATACGATACTTGCAGGATGCATTTGCATAATCGAGGTTGTTGAATTTGTTGCGACTTGTGGTCCAATTGTCAATTACATGATTTGAATATGTTTGTCCTTGATATTTTTTTTATAACTCTTTTTTGTAGAAACACCTCTACTAGGACCATCCTTTTTGTAGAAACACCTCTACTAGGACCAATAAGTACAAGCATATGTCACGTAGCTTGAGAACCAACACCTTCAATAATGTTGAGATCAGTGCTATGTTACTCATAGATTCCATTCAATTTTATGAAAATTTCACAATAGATATTCGTCTTGATACATGATTTCATTATATAAGCATCCTAAAATGATTTGTTTAAGGAGATATCTAACCATGCTTGGGAGATGTCCTTTGCTTGTTTGAGGAGATGTCTAACCATGTTTTGCGAAAGGATAAGTGTTGTGATGGGCCTTTTTGGCCCTAGGGACACGATCTTCCTATCCAAACAGGGGTTATGGTTCTCATGTTTATTTTTTACGCTAGGTTATGGTTCCACATGGGTGCTATGTGGGTTTGTAAATGTGGATTAGAGTGTTTTTTATGTGCTTCCCTACTAGTGCCTAAGTCGTTTTCTACTTCGTATCCAAGTGATGTGATGGGTCTTTTTGGCCCAAGGGACACAATCTTCCTATCCAAGTAGGGTTTCATAATCTCTCCTTTGCTTGTTTGAGGAGATATCTAGCCATGCTTAAAAAAGGATAATTGCGAGAGTAAGATGCAATACATTAGTCCACTTGTATATATTGTGTCTGGAGAAATTTGGATAGAACATGTCCTTTGCTTGTTTGAGGAGATGTCTAATCATGCTTTGGGAAAGGATAACTATTGTGATGGGCCTTTTTGGCCCTAGGGACACGATCTTCCTATCCATAGATTCATTAGACTTGTCACCACATTTTCTTACACTCAAATAGGGAATAGTTGATGAAATGAAGGGCAATTGTTTAATATAGTGGATAAATATTTAACACGTACATGCTTACGAGTAGACCTCATGTTCTTCAAAGAAATTAAACTATGCCAAATGTGTGCCTCATGTTCTCAAGCATAAGTTCATTATAGTAAGCTCCAAGTATCACTTTTTTGATGAGATGTTTAACATGCTTCGAAAAGTAAGCTTGAAAACTATAATTGTTAAGAGATTATATAAAGTTTGAACTGAATGGTATTCTTGTGGCATAGATGGCAAGTTCCGCAAGTGATATGAGAAGATGCTCATGCTTATACAAGTGTTCAAAAACTAATCAAGGATGGCAGATGGTTAGTCGAAGTACTTTCTACATCATAGCCGCCAAGATTTACTTGGTAATATGCATAGGAGAGTTGGTTTACAAAATCCAAACTTGACTATGAACGAAGATGAGGAATAATTAACTGAAACTATAGATGGGCCCATAGAGAGGAGACACGTTTGGTGCAATTGCATTTTATATTGTCATGGTGGAAGATATGTTGTTCCTTCTACCTTTGCTATTCATCAACAATTGAGGTTGAAATATCGAGACTTGGGACTCGAGATAGGATTAACACCACAATGCAATGATGATATAATAAGTGATGTTCATGATCATGGAGATCATGCATATAGTGACCCAGATCAACATTGTGAGGATAATGCTAACAATGTTGAGCACTTGGAAGAACACGATGAACATATGGATATGCATGAACACGTTGATCCAAGTACAGAGTCTTTACTATGCATCCAGATACTTGAGAAAGTAATTGAGTTACAAGCTCTTTGGGATAAACATAGAATATCTATCACAGCTCAGGATGAAATGCTTCAACTTTTGTTTGGTGATATGGGTGGCCAGAGAGTTGAAAAACGAGATAATGAGCCTTTGAAACCAAGCTTGAGTAAGCTCTTAGTTCAATTGCCTGAGACATGGGATGGGACCTTGGATGGAGTAAGGATTCCAGCATATTGGGAGCAATTGATTACAATGTACAATGGACTTGGAATGATTCAATCTCAACGCTATAAGATTTGTGGAGGTACACGTGATAATCCTCATGAGATAGAGCTTTTTGAGCCTAGTAGAGAAGATCTATATGTGGAAAATGATGAAAAGTGTTCTTGTTCAGGAAATAGAAGACAAAGCATCTTGAAACATGATTGCTTGATTTGTTCTTCCAAGTGTCGAAGGTGTCAAAAGACACGAAAGGATATGCTTTCATTTGACTATTTACCTATTAAGAATCAGCTACAACTTTTAGTAAAAAGTCAAAGCTTTTGCCATGGATTTTTACAAATGTGGCACCACAAGGAGAGATGGCTTGGACAAGCAGTTTCTATGCATCCAAACTCATCCTTTGAATTTTGGGATGGATCAAAATGTCGTGAGGTCCAAGATTTTTGGAATCCAAATGCTGAGTACGAGCTACCTATCATCTATCAAAACTCAAGGTGTAATACTATGTTTTCCACCTTTCCAAGGAAATCAGAAACACTTCAGCATGGATGGAGCGAATCTACCAAGGAGTATATATTTATATGCAATAAGTGTCGTACTTTGAATAAACACCATCAGCAGCTATGCAAGGTACATATTTCACTAGTTATCTTTTCAAAATAATAGTTATATTTCACTAGTTATATTTCATAGAATCATATATATACCAAATCTAGTTGTGAACACATAGAATCATACTAGTTATTGCTCTATGCGTATTTGTACTAAATTAATTTTTTATGTAGGGAGAGCCTTGAAACTTCGCTCTACTTCTACATTGGGATGGATTCCAAGCTTCTCGAACAACTCAAAAGGATTGTGGAGCAACAGAAATTATAATTTTAAACAGTGGCAAAAGGTCTAGGATTGGGATTCTTCCTGTATTATTTTTGCCACTAAGTAGCAAGAAATTGATTCGCAATTCAAGCTTTGCATTCGGGATCCTTTTGAGACCATTAATAAAAGAGCTTGAGGAGTTATTCATTGAGGGAGTAAATGTGTTTTATAATGATCCAATTGAACGTATCTTTGATAATTCCGCTCAACAAACACAATTTTGCAAGATACGTATAATGTTAATGATGGTCACATGTGATCATCCAGCCCAGTGCAAACTTGGAATGTTTAAAGATGGAGGACAATCCTTTTGTCGAAGGGATAAATCTCACGCTACCTTCGATAATAATAACTCATCATTTCAAGTTCGCTATATTTATGATGGAAATAGATATCAGCTCGGTATCCTCTAGAAAAACGTACCATAGAAGGAATGAAAGAAGCACTTTTACAATCCAAAAAAGCATTCACACAGATTGAACGAGAATGTATACTCAAGGAAGCAGGATTATCAGGAGAGTCTATAATGTAGAGATTGCATGATCTATATGGTTTCAATTTATCATTGGATTTAGTCTATGATTCAATTCATATTTTTGCATTGAATGTATTCAAAAAATATATAAGTGCTCTTATGCAAGCTACATCCAATGAGACAAAGAGAGAAATAGATGCTTGTGTTGAAAATGTATTTTCCCTCGCTCCACAATCCATTCGAAATGGTCCTTGGCCATCCACTCCAAGCAAATACCATGATATTTTTAAGACAAAGGAGAATCAAAAGTTCATCCATTGGTGTTTACCATATATTTTATTAAGAATTTCTGACTTACATAGAGAAATCTATGACTTGGGGATTCTTCGAGTAGATATATCCCATGGGTTTTATAATTACGGTCGCGACAAAGGCTGGTCAAAGGAAAGCATAGAAATGATGCGTTCCTTGCTTCTTTCATGGAGAGTAAGAAAGGAAGAGTCTATGGGGGCAAATTCTTCTCCTCTTGAGAATGTTGCAGGTATGAATCTTTATTAATTCAATATATCAATTTCTCATAGCCTCTAATAATGTCTACTAACTTATTTTATTTACAGGGTTTGGAGAAATACTTGATGATGTTTGCAGGCATGGAATGCATGATATCTATTGGTGTTATGAATTTGAACGTAAGGTACTAACATATGTTGGTATCACGACCAATAAAAAAGACATGGAGATATCGTACATTCATTATTATAGAAGAATACTATTTACATAGGTTTTCTCAATATTATAGCAAGACAAGGATAGCCTTTTGCCACATGAGAGGACATTAAAAAGTGTTCATATGTGTTTGTCACTTCCTTCTTTTTTTGAGATAAAAAGTCGTGACAGCACATCATGCCACGCAACACATGAACAAGGAATCTTGGAGGTTTCATCAGTCAAGAGGGCGAAGGAGCTATGGAGGGAGCTTGAAATAATAAAACAAGATATTGCATGTTGGAGAATGATAAAACAAAAAGGTATAGCAATACGACAAAAGAGAGGAATAATTAGACCACTTATTCAGGAGGAACAAAAGTATGTAGAGCACTATTGGTCTCTTGAAGAGAATTCTCTACAATCCCAACATGTGACAATGTATAAAAAGTTAGTGTTCAATGGGAATGTTTATAAGCTTGGGGATGATGTAGTAGTTAAAGTTGATGAGCCTAACACTACTGTTGAAAGCATGGATCATTGGAAGGCTCGTATTACATCTTTTTTTTCAGTTCAATGAAATAGAGAGATCATGCTTTTCTTTGGGGTAGAGTATTATAAACAATGTATCACAGTAAAAGATAATAAAGAGTGCTTACTACAGAAATGAGTGTGTTACAAAGAGAACGTCTTCCATTTGACTGGGATTGTGTAAGGCCTGTAAGCTCATTATTGCACAAGTGTATGCTTCTCCCTTTTACTAATAAGCTTATTTCTTATGAAATAAAAGATCTCTCACCCAGGACAAGACTGCTTCAAGTAGGTGAAGTTGGATGTATTCCTCCATGGCTAGAGAAGAATGATATTGTGTTGGCATATATGGATATGAATAACAATTTAACCAAACATGCGGTGGTACGTGAAGTGGATAGAGAAAAAAAAGAATGCAAATTAGCATGGTTGGAGAAAGATCACAATCAAAATAACTTATGGAAAGTTTCTATGGAGGATAACTGCACGAGGGACTGGAATTGTTGTATCACAATAATACATGGATGGTTGATAAGGAAAAGGAGGAGAGCAATATTACCCTCTGGAGAATTATGTGATTTTCCAGTGTCATGGATATCCTAAATTTATGAAAAAAAGACATGTCTATATAGACTATATACATGCTTATAAATGTAAATATTTTTTATAACATTTATTTTATTAGATCAATCCAAGTTTCATATATCTCTAAAACTAATATTTGCCATTTTATGAATGATTATTTGTCTTAAATATTATGTTTATTTGACTTGTATGTTTTTTTTTCAGGTTATATTTTACGATGGCGTCTAATGAAGTCATGGCTGTAGATACACCAACATATGAGCTGATATTTTTGCCTTCGCCATCAAACAATCGCAATCCTAATAAGAAATATGAAAGAAAATATCTCATAGCATATTGTCGTAGTACACAAAACCAAATTTATTGTGCAAATCAAGCTACTGTATGACGTTGGGTGAAATATGTGGAAGAAAAGTACAAAGATCTGTGAAATAAGCTTGACTTGCAACAAGAGATAAAAGATTACATTCAGTCTAATCATCATGAGATTAAGCCACTTGAGTTTCTAGGGGCAACTTATATTTGGAGAAAAGAAGATATCTACCTATATTTCCTTCGAAATATGCAAACAAATAGAAAATTCAAGAAACAAAAGATGAGACACTTGTTAGAGAGCTCCTCTATGGTACACTCTTTTACATGTATTATAACTTACTTTACTTTTTATACTCCTTATAATTCAATGTCTTTTGCATAAATTGACTACTTCTATAGTTGGAGAGGATGCTAAAGATGATCAAGAAGTTCAACAAGTTTATTTCAAAAAAATTATTTTCATTTTAGAGTGATGTTTTTTTAAATTATGATTTGGTTTACATAAATGTACTGACATAAATTACACTTTTTTGTTATATTTAAAAATAAACATTGCAACAATCCCAAGCTTTTAACAATGAAGAAAATGAGGGTTTGGATCATAATGCATGTGGCATAATAGAGGTTTGTCAATAAAACTATGATATGTACCTCATTGATCATTACTTTTTGAAATATTTATATTTTTTATTTGAATACTGAGTTTTCTTTCAAACAAGATGGAGATAGAGGATATTTATCGTCCAGAACTACCTTCACATACACAAGATGATTCAAATCACACAAAAAATGATGAGAATTTTGATACGGTGAGCATGATATTTGTAATTATTTTTAATAAAAACTTTGGATAATTTTACTAACATGTTTCATTTTCTTTTAAGGATGACATGCTCAAGAATTATAAATCCTTTATCGACCTTCTTGTACATGCTACATAGATTAGTTATTTTCAATGCTTTGTAAAAATTAAATATTAATATATATCATATTTTAATTTAATAATATTTTTTTTTTTAATTATAGATTGAGGAGAACACTATGTTGGCAAATAATGTTATAGTTCTAAATCAAAAAAGCAAGCGAATCCCAAAGATACTAAGATATTTCTTTCTTTTTATCTCTATAGTTTGTATTAAATTAAATATTATCTTTGTTTAATCAATTTATTTTTATCTTATAGTGGAGTGAAAATATGAAAGATAACATGAAGGAAATGAACAAAAAAGCTTCAAGGGATATAGAGAATCATAATAAATCCAAGGTATTTTGAGTATATCTTAAGATAAACATGGATGTCTTTATTTTGATAATTTAACCCTTTTATGATGCTTAATAGGGGATTGAAAACTCCAATGTGCGGCTAGCTAGGAGCTATGCTAAGACACTTGATAAATGCCAATCCTCTCAGGTTATATGTGTTGTGTTTATTTAGTATATGTGTGTATTGCTAAATATGTAAATATAAATTGTTTTTACTAAAATCATTTTTTTAGAATTGCAGAGTATGTTGAGTGAGGTGGATGAAGAAACGATCTTGTTAAAATACTTAGATATTGCTACGGTGGATGAGCTATATACATCATTAAAATTCACTTTTAACATCATTAAGAGAGATCCCACTTTCACTACAAATCGTATAGAGCATAATGTGGATGCCATGAGAAAGGCTGGTGGTTCAAAAACGAGTTATAATCAAAGATACAATCATTGGAAGTTTAAGCCTAGATGATGTTAATGTAGTAGAATAAGGACAATTTGGATTTCACATTATAGTATGTCACTTTTGTATTGTGGACATTGGCAAAAAAATCTATTGTTCACTTTTACTTTATTAAAATCACTTTTAAAATAAAGTATTTTTCTATTATTATTTATATCAAATATATAAAAATGTCATTCTATGAGATTTTGTTAAATCATTATATGCCTCCTATATGCTAAGTTGTATGATAAAGTTACTACATAGATGTTATATGTTATAATTTCTTATATAGTAACTTTTTCAATGAAGTTACTATATAGATTATTTCTATTTATGAAGTTACTATATAGTAAATTTTTTAGAAAGTTATTATATAGATAGTTATGACAATCAACTTCCTATATAGTAAGCTAACCAAAAAAAGCTTTCTATATAGTAAATTAATTAGAAAAATCTTTCTATATTGGAAACTATCTTTCTAGATTGGCAATCTAGTAAAGTTTGATTTTTCCTATATTAGACTTTTTCTAATTATGTGGAAATCTAACTAGAAAATTCTCTTTTTTTTCCTATATAGTAAGTGGTTTAGAGTTTCTTGTGAATTAAGTGCTGGGAAGACAAGAAGGCAGGAACGGCAGGACAATAAGAAAAGCAGAGATGGGAGTATACGAGCGATACATGATGTAGGCATTGCAGGAAATGCAGCGGCAACAGATCCTGGAGGCTGATGGCAAGAAGATTCGATGGCAATCTCAGGGTGCCAATGTGTTGTTGCAGATTGCAGAATGGGGTGCTGGTGAAAATGCATAAATAATGGCATTCGACGGCCAATGAGATGGTAGGCGTCGCAAGCAGTTTGTTATGCAGACGGTGGAAGGAAATAATGGCAATATGGCGGCCTGTTTGAATTGGACTAAAGCTTGAAGATTACGGCCAAATGAATTATGAAGTGTTCAGAACGCAGATGGCGGACAAGACATGATGGCGATTGTTATTGGACAAGAGGATAGGAGGGTGTTTCAACGCGGTTCGTTTACGCAGAGAAGATGATGGCGGCATATATTCTGGCAAGCGGATGACAACGTAATAAACGTTAGGGCGGCTATTTGAAATGCACAAGAAGACTTAAAAAGAATTAGCCTTGAAGGGATATGTATCCCTTCAAGGCTAATTCTTTTTAAGTCTTCTTGTGCATTTCAAATGTAGGAAAAAAAAGAGAATTTGCTAGTTAGATATCCACATAACTAGAAAGAGTCTAATATAGGAAAAATCAAACTTTACTAGATTGCCAATCTAGAAAGATAGTTTCCAATATATAAAGATTTTTCTAGTTAACTTACTATATAGAAAGATTTTTTTGGTTAACTTACTATGTAGGAGGTTTATTATCATCACTATCTATATAATAACTTTATTAAAAACGTTACTATATAGTAACTTCATAAATAGACATTATCTCTATAGTAACTTCATCGAAAAAGTTACCATATAAGAAATTATAACATATAACATCTATGTAGAGGCTTTATCATACAACTTAGCATATAGGAGGCATATAATGACATAATAAAATATCATAGAATGACATTTTTATATCTCTGATATAAATAATAATAAAATAATACTTGATTTGAAAAGTGGTTTTAATAAAGTAAAAGTGAATAATAGAAATTTTGCCAATGTCCACAATACAAAAGTAGCATACTATAATGTGAAATCCAAATTGTCCCTATTGTACTACATTAACATCATCAGGCTTAAACTAAAGTACAAGTGCTAAGGGTGTGTTCACACCTGAGCATGAACATAAAAAGGCATGGTGGCCCTTTATTCCCAATACTTTCCCACACTTCACCACTCGTCTCAACCTTGTGTCAATGCGAAGCCGTCCCGCTCACCCTTAAACAATGAAAGCACAAAGGTTTGTCATGTTGAAATCTCCCCTTTCAACACTTTCCCACACTTCGCCACTCATCTCAACCTTGTGTTGATGTGTAGCCCTCCCGCTTACCCTCCAACAATGAAAGCACAAAGGGTTTGTCATGCTGAAATCTCCCCTTTCAGTCCACCCATGATCAATCAGCCCTTCAATGCTGCTCTAAAACCATGTCAGAGTGCAACAAACGCAAAAGCATATGACCAAATTGAAGAAAATGAACAACAAAGAGAAGAGGGAGAAAAAAAAGAGATAGTAGAACGTAAAAATCTACAATGAATGAACAGTAAAATAAAGAAGGCATGTACAATGAACTATCAAGTGTATCTCCGCTAGAAGTTCTCTATCCACCTGAAAAAACAAGTGAGAATGACTGGGGTGGACTTGCCAATAAATAGGCAATAAAAAATAGGTAAAAATAATCAAGTCAACTAGTAAAAAGTGGCCAACTGTTGCGAAAATTGATCGTAGTAATAAAATAATCCTAAATAATGATGTGCATATAATTTGCATGCCAGATAGCATCCTACACAGCCTGTCTAGCCTACCCAATTGCCCA
The DNA here is from genome assembly GCF_053477565.2 of Lygodium microphyllum. Lineage (NCBI taxonomy): Eukaryota > Viridiplantae > Streptophyta > Polypodiopsida > Schizaeales > Lygodiaceae > Lygodium > Lygodium microphyllum. The sequence goes on from NC_141149.1 coordinate 88,895,202, forward strand.
AAACTACTAGAAATAACCTAGCAACTGCATAGGACTATTCGACTTGCTCTAGGAAACAAGTAAATATGCTCGAGAGTACTAACTGTACAACAATACGCTACTTGTGCCTATCCAAGGGATGATTAAATTCCTAAAAAAAGTAAACATAGAGAAAGTAGGAACAAAACAAACTGGACTATTCAAAACATGAAAGCTGACTACAAGGCTATGATAAACCCTGCATGCTATTGGTCTGTGTAAGTGAGGGCACCAAAATAAGACAGTAGAGTGCTAACAATACCAAGCTATGAATGAGTGGAGCATACAAATCTGGTTGAGCAAGCAGGTAGAATGGAGCAGCTATACATAGCTGGAGAATGCCAAATTGGTCGACCTCCTATCAGTGGAAGACAAAATGCTGCAAACTGACTAACCATCAGATGATGAGGCAAAAGTGTTGTTTGACCAACCCATAATGCTGCACCTGCCTGCCACATGGCATAAATTGCAAAATGTAGCCACTACACAATGTGAACAAAACTTGAGACTAATGATGATATTGGAAAGTGAAAAAAATGCATAAACAACTATCAAAGCCCCTTTATCTCTGTTAGACTCTAACAAAGTACAGAACCAAGTGATGACCAGCATGGAAAACCTTGAATGTCAACAGTACCACCAATCACATTCAAAAGAGATTACATGACTATGGTAGACCATATCTAGCAAGGACAATCTGTCATAAAACCATCGCATGTTTATGATGGCATCAATGTGGGCAAGGCATACCAAACAAAAATGTGAGACTTCATGGTACAATTGAATATCACAAGACCCAACTACAACACCAATCAGCATCATCAAGCTCCCCAAGTAACGAATATCATATGCACAACCAAATAGAGCTATGTGGGGCTTGAGACTTTGTACCACAAGAAGAAATATAAAATTATCAATATATCCATATAAGAGTTTTTCCTTTAATGAAGCAAATGACCTTTAAAAGTTCACACAAGCCAAACATGGACTTTGTGATGTGACAATCCAAGCAATCAAAAGTATTAATGAAATGTCTCTCTATGGAATCAATAGTTTCCTATGATTTACTGAAGTTTTGATAACAAGTCCAATGAAGGTTTAGAGGAGCAAGAAACTCCTCCAAGCCATGAGGGTCATGCTAATAGCATCTTCATAGCTTGACGGGTAGCATGTGGGATGACTAAAAAGAGCCTAGAGCAGTCTGTGAAGTGAAATGCTAGCAATTAAAAGCATGGCTCATTTTGAGCCATATGAATTCTATAGCATCATCCAAATTCAAATTAAGCTATTGAATTGAGTCCTTAAACCAAAGCATTTAATTAGTGGTAGAGTAAAACCACAATGCTAAATCAACAATTATTGTCAAACTTTCCTGAGATATCTGCAGTGCTGTAAATTGATGTCACTTCTGTAGTAAGCTTGAATGACGATATTTAAAATAGGAATACAACATGCTACTGGTCACTTTATCTAGCATGTAAAGATCAACTTACCAAAAATTATCACTATGAATTTGCATGCAATTACTCGTGTGAACCAACTTCAAATTTGGGCAATCAATTGCATGATGCCTAAGTTGTCCACATTCAAGGCATTTGCTAGAAAAAACACTGCGAATGGCCACATAAATGATTAATCCAACACATGTTGATTCTAACTTTTAAAGGAAAAACGATTCACAGCTTCTTCAAATCAATCCAACACCTTCTGATTTTAGCTCTCAAAGAAAGACAATGTAACTTTTTATCTTCTCCGTAAAGACAACTGCCATTGAGAAAGCCCTTGTGCCTGCTTTGCAAACAGTCTTCTATGCGTGTTGCCTAGATGACAAAGTTATGGACCATCATCAAGTCTAAACTTGTTATAAGTAGTTGATACTATCCTTGTTTTCTAAGAAGGGCAATGTACCATGCAAGCTAGTGAGTAGTATTGTGCCAAGTCACAGTGAATGAGCTTCAAATGTTGATGCAAAAATCAATGAGGCAATAAGGTCATATTCTTGGAGTTCTCTAGTAGGAAAAACCTCAGATTCATGCTTGCAAAGATTTTATCACTTCTACTGTCAAAGAAAGACATCATCCTAAAGTATAGTGAGGGGTAAGGGATGAAGCATAAGAACAACATTACATAATCAGATATACTCAAAACTCTTTTTTCCATGAACCATTGTCCAATTGAATTGATGTATATGTATAAGACATTTAGACTATTTGCTTTCAACCGAACTACGTCTTCTTCACCACACGTGCATGCAGACTTTCAAGTTCCTCTAATTATGATCATCAATACCACATTGCTTGTACAGAAACTGGCCTTTGCTATAGTGTGTATTACTCATATATCTACACCCTTGTGCTCCTGGTTGTGCTTCTATGGGTTCACTTTGCATTTGTTTATAATTCACACTTCCTAGTAGTAGATGAAATGTCATAGAGCTACACATGATTAAATCTGTGTGCTCCAAACACACCTGAAAATATGTTTTCATTGAGATGTGCAAATATAAACTTTACAAATAGGGTAAGGCAATTACTATGCACACATGAGATTCACACATGACAAGAAGGCATTCGTGTATTAGCATGCATGTGCTATCTACAATAGGAAAGAATGCTCTTTAAAAATCATGGCACTTTAAACTCAAAAAAGGAAAAGTAAATAACCTTCTTTATAGTTTCTATTAAATCTAATCTTCTTGAGAGAAGTTCATTAGCAACCCTCTCTTGCAGGTCAAAAACTAAACCTTGCACATGTCCATCAGAAAATCATATCAAATGAAGAACATTAGAAAACAAGGGCATTGGACAAGCATTCATCTAGCTAGTAAAGTACCCTTAAGCCAATGTGGTCCTTACCTCACTATCAATTTTAGCAAGGAAATTCTGCGAACACTAAATGCTGCAGTAGGATAAACTTGCCCCTAGTAATGGGTCACCGTGTCCATTGTAACATCAGTCTGTTCTGGAAAAGTGATCCTCAGTGTCATCCATCCCTAGCCAAAAGCAATTATGCGTTAGGTATAAAACTGCAGGGAATAGCAGCAGAATCTAGACTACCTGCATCAGGAAACTGGATAGGGATGTACAAATTCACAACCCATATCGCATTTGAGCCTCAAGGTAAAGTATAAGCTTGATACCTGTTCATGTGATATTAAAGACCGTGAAGTGAGGATCTGATTACAACCCTGGCCCTTGTTCTGACAACAATTTCTTAGTAAACACAAAGAAAAATGTCCAACTCTGAAGCTACATTCTGTATAAACCTTCTTGCTCTATTGAGCATTTGCAGCAGGCGGTTCTATATTCTCAAACTTGAACCCCAGTTCACGCTCAAGTAGGTCAAGTGCAGGTTTTTGCATATCTGAGTACACATGAGAATCACAGTGCCTTTTTTGCCAGCTTGACCTGTTTGCTCAGAACGATGTAGAAATACCTCAATATCATTTGCAACTTCATAATGAACAACCTACACAAACTAAATGCTTTAGCACCTTAGTGAATTGTTTCGCTACTGCAGCAGAGGAACACATTTGCAATGATGTCCCAGAGTGGAAAGACCAGTTGTGCAGGTCCATCGTTGGGCCAAGCAGGTGGCTTTAAAGCTCTATTTTTAAAGATGCTGAATATGCTTGCCGCCAAAGTAATCCTTTGTGTAATCTCCCATTGAGATGAAATAAGGATCTTCCTTCTTGCACCAGAGCGGATCGTAGAGCGATGAAGCCCAAGAGCAAACATGGCTGTTCTGAGATGGACGGTTTTCGGTGGCTGCCCAAGCTCTTATGCAGGCCGTGTTGCAAAGAGCGCACGTGAATTCCTAGCAGAACTGCCATGAGCTGCAGGCTATAGCTGTGAAAAAAAAATTAATGAATACATGAATGCAAGAAAAGCCAGGCTAGGACATAGGCGGTAAACTAGACCATAAAATAGTAGTGCGTGCAGGGAAGGAACACGAGGTTTATCACTGCACCATAACCCCAATCTCTCCGCCTTTGGTAGAAGATCATAGACCCTCGCTAAACCTATTACAGTTTTAGATTGTGCCCAAGAGGTATTTGGTAAGACGAAATAGCACATGTTTTGTAGATGGTGACCAATACCTAATTAGTAGTAATCTTTGGTAGGCAAAGCTTTTACAAGTCCCGCCACACCCAAGTACATATGGTTGCAATGGCAAGACCGTCAATAAGCAAGCTAACAAACCACCCGTGAGAAATCGATTCAGAATACTTGACTATTTTTAACAACTGAATGCATTGGAGAAGCAAAGGGAAGATCTGTTTGCAGGGAGAGAATGGCTACATTGCCAGTGGTTGTCAACCGCATTAGAATTACTTCCGCTAGTTGATGCAATATTCACCGTCTTTGATGGTACTTAGTTTACCATAAGTTCTACTTTTTCCAATGATAAGGTTAAGTATAGTTAGGATCTTCAACCATGCAAGCTATTTTTTTAAACTCTAATGACTCACGCATGTCGGCTCTTAAGATGTAGATCTTCACTTCATAGAAAAAAAAGAATGGATTTGGGTATATTTGAGTGATTTACTACTACACCATTGTATCACATCTATTTTGACCACTATCCATGATAGTTTACAAGGTTGAGTGAGTTGAGCAACCTCTTGATTGCCCTCCTCCAACACTTCTAATCTAGCTTGATGTAGCCAATGCCTAACTTTAAGGACTCCTTTTTTTCCAAGATGCACAACTCTTAACTCATAAAGTTTGCCACTTTACTCATGATAGTGAGCCACTTAACTTGAGTAAAGTGTGGCTAAAATTTTGGAGCCATGCATGGCCTTGCCACACACAATTTTACTAGCATATGCCCTAAAGGGCAATGCTAATAAAATTGCAAGGAGAACGGAACAACTATTGATCCAAAAATTCATGTCCTCAACTAGCTTCCCATTAACATTACAATAACTCCGCCTCCTGTTATGACTAGCGGTAGTCTCTTCAAGCTGCACCCTTTCCCAAGCGATCCCTCACATGAGGATGAAGGCCCCCACCTCCACAGCAAACAATCTTTTGAGGAACCTTGTCTAGATTGGTGATGGTAACCTAGCACTATTAATTAGTGCTCCAAAATCCATCCAATATTTAGTGCATGGCCAATAGCAAGAGTTCTTTCACCTGTCATCCCCCTTTCTCACACGAACATGTAATCCTTCAACATCAACCTTTCTAGAGTTCATGGGGGACATAAAGATTGCCATGTTTTCTCTACAAAAACACAAGACAACATTAGGAGCACAATTCAATAGGACATCATTAATAAGGGGCATAAACATTGCCATGGTTCATAGGACATCATACTCATAAATCAGTGAAGGTGGCTCTACAATGGTGAGCTCCACTTTACACTTGCAAACTTCTGTGACTTTTTGCTTTGTGCGAGATCATGTATATCCTCTATAGATAGTCCTCAATAGTACTTTTCGTACCTAAAATAGCAAGCCTCGATTCATGCATATGTGCAGCTGCATCTTCAAGGCAAAACAATTAATACTAGTGGCCCATCCCTACAATTCTAGCACTTTTCTACTTGAAAAACTACTTTATTTCAAACCTCTTTTATGGGCCAAATCTTCTAAAAAAAGGGAACTTGTCAAACACTTATTTTCCTTTTGCGAGTGCAACACACTTGGAATACACATAGCGCTGGACAATAGCAACACAAATGTCATTTTTAAGAAACCTTATCTTGATGATATCTATATGCATCATGCTGCCTCAATGGAGGTCCTACAAAGCTTCTTTGGCTTGATAGCTAATTAGGTAGAAAACATGCAAAACCCTACTAGCCATTAGTGAAACCTCTTCTTCCACACTATCTTTCATGTGCTATATACCCTTATTCTTCTAATCCCCATTGAAATCAATAGATTTCGTGCTATCTTTTTTCCTATAACATTTGCTAATGTGAAGGGTTCCTAATCTTTAAGAGAGCTATATCATATTCAAAGAACCACATAGAAGCTTGAAGAAGATTTCAAATAAAATAAAAGTGTGCTCTACACAATGCATACCAGATGTTCTACACGAATGTACTTGTGTGTCCACACTCACACAAAATTTCTCTAGACATGATACGTACGAGTGGACCAATGTATTGCATCTTACTCTCACACATGTACAAAGTGCCCCAAAGGCCTTGTATCCTAGTTCTTATCTTAAGGTACTTGAAAGTGTGTGTACAAATGCATCTACAATGTGTGAAAATGTTTACACTCTTGTCCAAAAATCATGCAAAATTGGCCCTTATATATTGCCTAAGTGCATAAGGTAATCACGTGCTTCAATATGTCTAAGTAATCGAGTGGCTAAGGTGTTCTTTTAGTAAAATGCTATGAGCCATAATGACATGGGATGGAAATTTTCTAGCTTGCCATCTGAGTCCTATCTTATCCTGAAACCAACCCACATCCCAATCCCGTCCACTTATCAGAGCCCTCTTTGATGGTGACAAAGGAGGGCAATTCTAGTCCACATCCCCATTCCCATTCCCATTCCCCAAACTATCCACATCACTATGATATGAGCATTAAGTAGTAGAGTGTGATGATGGTAGTGTCTGAGTATTATATAATGAGGTGCTAACGGTACTACCTAGAGTGATTCATGAATGCCTAATGTGGCCTAAATTGTTGAATGAGGCTATTGTGATTAGAAAAAAGAAGTTCTTGATGTGTTCAGAGGGTGCCTCATGATCAAGGGTAAGAGAGTGGAGATGGTCAAGTGAGTTGAAATAAAGTGCATGATTGTGCAATTATGTAACTACATGATTGAGTATGTGCACATGGAAGAGTATGCTTGAATTTTTTCCTAATCAAACATGTGGCCAAAGTGTTCCAAGTAGTTAGGACGTGCTTCAAGCGATTGAGTGCTCCAATGTGGCTAAACAATCATGTGGCCTATTTGCATAGTAGTTGATTGGACTAAGGTGCTTAAGTGGTTGGGTGAAAAAGGCAATGTGTGGTCTTCATAATGAAGAGGGAAAACACAATGTGATTCAAGGGTAATGTATTGAATGCTCATGCATAGCTATGGTTGATGCAAATATATACCCATACAATATTGATAGCTTGTAGATATGTTGCAAGGGGAGACCCATGTAGGTACTTATGATATAGGGGAGATGCCATGTACACCTTAACCTATAGCCAAGCGAGAAAAATGCTACTTGATGCAATTGGAACAACACACCACTCGTCAATAAGCTAGTTACTTGTGCACAAGTGAGAGATCAACTTCTTCAACTAATCTTGCTAATGCTCAATTGTAACATGTCCACCTATTCCCTTCAGGACACGTCTTAGCAGTCAATCGGAAAGGAGGTCTAGAAAGCTTTGCCTGACACTCCCATGGAATGTTACGGGGTTTGCGATCTAGGACTTTCTGCATCTGCCACGTAGCAAAAGTATTCTGGTTGTTCCCACTTTAGTTCCTTTAGTTCCTTGAGCAAACAGTGCTCTCTAAACTGTTACAAGCACAATCATTTCCAATGGTCGTTATTTGGCCAACTACTAAGGAGTGAATCCTTCTCTCCGAATGCATCCAACATTCGATCTGGGATCAATTGCGACTTGGCAAGATCCCCAAGGGTTTGTTTGTTAACCCTTATGTCCTTGGGTTAGGGTTCTATTAACCCTATTAACCCTTGCGGATCTTGCCAAGTCGCAACCTATTAACCCAACTTAAGTTAGGGTTAGGGTTCTATTAACCCTATTAACCCTTAAGTTAAGTTGGGTTACTGTTAAGTTAGGGTTTGTTTGTTAACCCTATTAACCCAACTTAACCAATACCTTAGGTTCTATTAACAGTAAATCATGGTGACTATGTTGCTCGAAATTATTGATTGGTCCTTTGCTTCCAAGCAAATATCTAATTCCCTTATCTTGGCAACTTTTCCCAAGAAAGGTAATATAACAGGATGACTACTCATCCTCTTGCAAGTTAAACTTACGCAAGAATCTGCCAATCTCATTCCGAGGAATTGGCCATTCTCTTGTGATCAAACCACAAGATCATGCGACGTTGCAACTTGTTCCACAAGTGTCACATCTAATCCGTGGGACTATTTCACCCATTGAACGATGTCTTCTAATCAAGAATCATGATTAGAAAAGAAACAGGGTTTAGGGTGTCTTCATATCCAATCCATTCCCGATTGCACTAGGCCATCATTCGGTCCTAGGGGTTCCAACTCAATCCGAGTTTCATATTTTGATCGAGTGATCCTTAGGGTAGAAACCCTAGTTCGTTTCGTGCAAGTACGTCCAATTGTCCCTACATTCCGTGAATGTGGGCAGGACTTTAGGGTATGAGAGTTTCGACTTGGCAATAAGTGCGACTGGGTCAAGTCCTTAACATGCTAAACCTTAGTTAGCACTTGGAGTATATTGTATCGATTTAACCATCCTAAATGAATCCTTTGCGGTTTAGGTGTTTTGGTAAACCAATTTACTTATCTTACGACAAGGACGAGCCATTCCTTAAGAGGTTGTCTTGATCAAAAAGGGGAAAAACTAATTGCATTACGATACAATTCTCATAAGCACAGGATTCATTGCCTCTACGTATGATTAGATTTACAAACCCTAACTTTTCTTGTTAAGATCAAAGCGCATGTTAAGTTACGGCATAATTTCCATTGATCCTACTAGGACATGCATTCACGATCTATGCCACTAAGCTTTTAAGGTTTAATATTAAAATGAACCATGCAGCCTTTCCCTAACTACATTTCTGAATGAAATTATTCGTACAATGAATGTGCATTATGCAACCATTCCTAACTACTACGCAGTTAAATGAGATTTATACCAATTGAAACTAGAGTTAACCTGCTACATGTAACCTTTGGAATCCTTTCCATGCCTTGCAATTTCCTATGGTTGATAACGACTTTTTAATGCATCATTACGAAGAAGATTTGTCTAAAGATGTGACATGCGATTTAATCTTTCCATGCATAATCAAAGGTGTACTATAATAATTTTGACTTTGTAATGATAGTCATTAGTTGTTCTAGATTCATTACTTTGCAATGCTCAAAGGCAACTTGTTAAAAATGCTTAGACCCTGTATGTTCTTTTTCCTTCATTCCATTGAAAAATACAAATGACCAATCTTCAATCATGAGTTACTTCTTTTAAAATAGCCAATGTATTTCAATCGCATCTAACTAGGTGGATTTGATAAGCATAAGTGCATCCTAATTCCATGAAATAACCATGCATAATTGCAATACTTCAACATAAACCAAAAATTGGAAGAAAACCTAGACTTGTGGACTCGGTGAAATGTCCACATGAATATTAGGAGATGATCCTCCTGCGGTTGCGTCTTGTGACTTTTTAGGGGCCATCATGAATTCGACCTCTGGTTTGCCTTCGTGGATTCGAGCTTCTTACCTTGGCTCGCAGTCTTATGATCTTTGGTCATCTCCCTCGTACGCGCAAATCCCTTTGAGATATGGCACTTGACAGAAGTACCGACTTGCAGAATTTGGCTTTGGAAGGCCTTAGGGTTCGGAGCTTTGGCCTTCTTTCTTTCGGGAGAAGATAGATTTTGTGAAGGGATATTGTGAAGGCCCTTGTGGCAACAGAGGTTTGAGAGCTATTCTTCTCCTTGAAATTCCAGGGTTCGGGATGGTTTTGTGGGGCCTTGCGGAAAAGGGGACTTTAAATCCCAAGCCTAGGGGCTTGTGGGTGATTGGTGGAAATGCTTTATACCTATTTTCTTCAAAATCCTGGCCAAGGATCTTGTGGAAAGGGGGTTTAAGGAAACCCTCTTCTTCTCTACAAGACCCAAGGCGTTGAGGGCTTGTTAGGGATTTTGTAGGAAGGCCTTATAGGCTTCCTCTTCAAAGCTCGGGGGGTAAAGATGATCAGGGAGGAAATCTTGTGGGAAGGGGCTTAAAAACCGGGGTTGGGAAATGGCTTGTGGTGGATCCAATGGGAAGGGGGGCTTAGAGAAGCCCCCTTAGAAGCTTCTAAGAAGCTTCTGGGGCTGCTGAACCTACATGGAAAGGGGGAAAGCCAATAGTGGACGTGGAAGGTGGCGTGAAGATGGTGTCAGATGGCCAATGGCGGCATGCACGGCGGCAGGCGGCTTGAGCAGGCGGCGACCTCCACTCCCTCTCCACGACGGCTTCCTGCAACTATGCAACCTCTCCCTTCCTCTTTCGTCTTATGCAACCTGTCACAACTCTCTTTTTTTTTGTTGACCTTCCCCCTTAGAGGGTGTATTTATAGGACAAGGGGGGAGAGGGGACCTCCCCCCACGTGGCCCCCTTGCATGGCATCCTCCCTCCACCTCGTCATGTTGCCCTTAATAGCCCATCCCCTTCCCTCAACCACACATCGGCTGGGGAAGGTAAATTAAAAAAAAATTGCAATAATTTTATCTCAACATTATCCTCTTGACCTCCTCCCAAGAGGGAGTTCACCTGCGGTTATGCGGGTTTTGAACCTCGGTCCCGAATTGCCAATGGGGAGGTCATGATTCCTCGCGCACAGTTTATAGATTGCACTGCCGGTAACTCCAATGTCGGAATTAATCTTTGCATGAGTTTCACTCGGGGTGTGGAAACTCGGACTAGCAATATTTTTCAAATGAGAATATTACATCAATCCCCTAAGATAATCTCTGGAGTATGTGGTGTAATATTTTAGTGTTTCACTACCAATACTTCAACCATTACTTTGCTGCTCTAATCATAGACCATGTGTAAGAATCAACTCAATGGTATCGAAGTGATCATTGCAATGGCAAATTGAGCCTAATTAATTACAAAAGCATACAACTAGCAAATAGTGTAAATGAAGATGACTGATCGCGATGTTTGCGATCACACTGAAAATGATTAGTTCTACATAAGCCTAAAATTAGCTTATATATTTTATTTTTAATATTATAATTATGATTAATTGATTAAAAATTTAATGAATATGAATAACATAAAAGAAAATAGAGACAACAATGTACTCTAAATAGATGAGTACAATCACTTTAAAGCTAAAGCATATAAATAGCTTATTGTGATAATAGTCTCCATAATAATAATAATAATTTCACATTGCACTCCATTAGTGATCAATATTACAATCATTACATCTCCATACTTGTCTAGTTATTTGCTCACCAAAAGTACAAAACAAATTAATTTCCTACTATCGTTTGTTTAGAACGATATGATAATCATCACACATATAAAAAGTTAGAACTGTACTACAAATAGGCCGAATTTAATGAGAATCCACAAAATAGCTAAATAAAAATTAATTTTATAGAAGTAACAAATGATGTGTAAGCCTATCTTACTCTCTATATTCTTTACCTCAAATTAGAATTAGACTCAATATATACTAGGCTTTGACTGCATTAAAGGTTAGTGTTAGGGCTAGGCTTGTAGTAAGGTAGAGCTTAAGCTTACACTTAGGCTTAGATTGGATTAGTGATATAGGCAAGGTATATGCATAGGCTCCTCATACAGATAAACTAATAGAGGCCATAGAGTGGCCAATGTATGTCTAAGATACACAAGGGGTAGGCATAGGGTACACATATGGCAAGTTAGGCAATAACTAGGCATACAATAAGCCAATCCTATGCTTATACATAGTCTAACCATATTCTAGGAAGAGGTTAAGGCTATCCTATATTTATGAATAATCTAGGCATAGTTTAGACATAGGGTAAGCATATATGCTTACCTTGTGCCTAGAAAATGCCTAATATAGGTTGTATTCTAATGCATAGCATAGAATGTTCTTACTTTATATCGAGCCAATTCCTAACCTAGCATATGCTTATCCTATGCCTAATGTATAAGTTAGGCTAGGTATAAGCTATGGATAGGCTAGACTTAGCATAGGCTACATAGACTAGTGAGTATAGCTATAAGTGTGGAATCAAAAGCTTAGCTTATAAGTGAGTAATATACAAATGTAAATTTCTAATCAACTAATATTTATTTACTAGTTATACCTAGCAAAATCATGAATCTAAGTTAACTTGAAAGACTATCCATATTTTTCTACTTACATGATAGTACTTGCCAGTTATAACTAGTGAAAACTAAATTTTCCTAGTTATGTTGATATTGTTACTAGATATACAATAACTTACTAGATAATGTTACTAGATAAGGCTTCAATTTTCTAGATACTATCTAGAAAGAGGGATTTACTAGTTAGAAGAGATTTGTGATGACAAAATTATCTGGTTATAACTAGAAAATTCTACATTCTTCCTAGTTTGGTGGTTATTCTTCCTAGTTATAGTGTGAACTTTCTATATAGTAAGTGGTCTAGAGTTTGTTGTGTACCCTTTTATCAAAAGCCTTAAGGCTTTTACCTTTGGAGAAGTGACAAGGGCCTTTTAGCCTTTAGGAAAAGCCTTAAGCTTTCTGTAAAAAGCCAAAAGCCAAAAGCCAAAGCATAAGAAAACATGAGTATGGAAGAAAACTATAAAAGGAGGTGTGAGAGGAGACTTAGGGGCCCAACCCCATGTATTCTTCTTGTATCTTGTCAGAGAGGAGAGAGGAGGATTGCATGCAAAAGTGAGCTCTTGTTGTGCCAATTGGAAAGACAAAGAATTTGGATGTCAATGCGCCGAGTCTTAGCTCAAGGTTGTTAAGGTATGGAAATTTCCATGATGCTCGATTTGTCTTCAAAGTTTGTTGTAATGTGCCCGCCCCTCAAATTGCAGGACACGTCTAAGCAGCCCATTGAGGGATCAATCTAGAAGACGCCACCCGATCCGACCATTCCTACTAGGATCGACTTGAAGTCCAGGTTCCTAGCAACCTTCTAGCGTCGGTCAACAGCCGCTCCACTTTGCGTAGATGCAACTGGACCCAAGCAGACTCATACTGTACTTGGTTCAAAGAGAATGGGAAACAAGAGGGATGTATCGCTCGACCCCTCTGCCCGTAGGGCATAGTCCCATTTGAGTCCCCTAAAACGGTATGAATCATGGTTCTAATCAACATTGTCTAAGGTCATTGTCCGACCTTTCCTAACGTTCCTCGTTAACATTTCCTTTGAGGAAAACTCTTTGCTAACCGAGACCACCCTTCCGTAGGATAGACCCATCGGTCACATCTACCATGCTTCCCTCGCCGAGGGATTGTTTTAGTTATCTAATTACCTACCTTATTATGTTTGACATATAAAGGTAGCTTCCTTAATTAACCCATTAATCATAGGTTCCTTTACGTAATTTAGGGCACAGACACGAAGACAAGATAAAACAAGATAAAACACTTCCTTAACTTATCTTCAGATTAATGTGTGTTTCCTGCCCATACAGGAGAATTAAGTGTTCCTTTCTGCCTCCGCAGAAAAATACTTTCGTCTTCCGGCAATAAAACCTGAAGGTTTATCCTACCAAGATTGCACCTTGTAACTAGTATCAAGGCCTCGAGATCCCATCTGAGTCACGTAGAACACTTATGTAGGGCCCGGAGGTATTGGGATTTACAGCCAGAGCCCCCACTAGCACCCAAGCGTCCTCCTACTACGCCAAGTAATTTCTATGGATAGACCTCTCGCGGCGGGTTCGGTCCACATTCCTGGCACGGATTCACAACCCCCTTGGTTAGGGTTTGGCAGTTCGCGGGCGGTAGCTAGTGCCATCCTTCCTTAATTATCCCTTTAGGAAATCAACCACAGTTGAAGCAACCAGCTTAAAAACAATTACTAGGTAAAAATTCCCTTTTGTTTCCATGGCAATCAGTCATCTCAGACCCAGCCATGCAATATCAATCACACCCCACTTGGGTTAACATCAAAATCCCCATTAACAAACTGTGGAACGCACAACCACTTGCTTCAAGGCATTGCAATCCCGTTGCATGCACAATCAAAATTTAACTTGGATGTATCAAAACACTTTTACAACCTTTTCAAACAACCAAGCATAACTTGGGTCAACAATCCATCCTTAACAAGATCAACCTTGGTTAAAACCATTTCAAGAGTTCCAAGTAACATGCTTAGCATGAATCAACTATCATAAAGTTCGCTCTCCCCATTGGGTTAGGGCTTCGCAAGGTAGATTTAACAAGTTCCTTCAAGATCCTTTAAATGAACCAAGTGATTTCACCTTGACCTTTATTAATCCTGACTACCCATTTAGGGTACAAGATCAACCCAATTCTTAGAGTAGCTATCTAATATCAAAGGTCACCATATTGCTAGTACAACACCAAGAGTACACTAACGAGATTCCAACCTGATTAGCCATAGGCTATCCAATCTTCATCTATTGGCTGGAGTTCAGACAAGGATCTCTAAATGGAATTTCTTTTAGAACTACTGTTCTAATAATGTTTATCGTGCAATCCCATTGTGTGTGCAAGTTAACATATATCGGCATGTGCATTGTTTACCGTAGCACAGAGGAGCAAGAAATGGAAAAAGAGAAAAAGAAAAGGGGAAGACCAATTAGACTTAGGAGAATTTCCAATTTCGGCCCAGGAATTGGTCCATGACTATGATCTACTCACCAGGATCGTGATCCAAGGTAGACTTGTAGAGGAAGTAGTGGCTAACCTGGAAGGAGAGAGAAGAGCTATCAAGAGAGTGGTGGAAAGCATAATTGCCTACAACCATGAGCAAAGGGCTAGAAGGCTGCAGCAAGACGTGGATATGTACGAGGCTAGACGAGTACTAGACCTAGCTGGGGCAGCCAAGTCCGGACCGAACGTAGAGAGGGAACGAGCAGCAGAGGCTGGCATGACATTGGGTGAACTAGTGGCAAAGCGACTCATGGACAATACATCTGTGGAACAAAGTGCTACTGCCCTAGCCACCGCATTACTGTCAGGATTGGGAGTTACGCAAGGGGCTAAAGGGCAAGCTAGAATCTCCGTAGTAGCAAAACAACTAGCTCGATACAAACCTAGCAATGACACGTATAGCTTCATGAGCAGTTTGAGCAAGTATGTGAGGCGAACGGTCTTACTGACCCGGCGCAATGAGCTCAAGCCTTTGTCCTGCTTAGGCGACAAGGGGAGGACCTGGTACTCTAGTCTGGATGATGTAGAACGTACAAAATTCCCTCACCTTAATGGCCTCTTCATCAAGAGGTTTTCAGAGGCAGGGTATTCGGATAACCTCATTGTTAGGTTGATGAATATCAGTCAAAGGGAGAAGGAGGACGTTAGGGATTACGTTACTCAGGTACGTATCCTCTACAAGAGAATCCCTGCCAATGAGCGACCTAGCGAGAGAGTAGTATCCACAATATTCATGAACGAGATTCGCAGCAAGGAGCTCTACAAGGCTTTGGCCAGTAACTCCACCTTACAACGAGACGTGCTAGCTCGAGTCTTCGAGGAGGCAATACACGTAGATGATCAACTTAGGGAACGCACCATGAGGGCTACCAACCAAGATAGTATAGGCCAGAGGGACCCTGAGAGATCAACCACCTTAGGGGAAAAAGTAACTGCTAGCACACAAGACAAGGGCAAGAGTGTAGACCACGACCAAGGAATGGCAGAGATGAGAATGGAGATTGCGTGGTTGCAAGAGCTCGTTAGAAAGCCTGTGAGATCGCATGTACAATGTGTGTACTGCGGCGGCAATCACCTCCTAGTGGAGTGCCAAGATCCTAGATCTCGGCCGTGCTCAAATTGCGGTAGATTCGGACATGATGCAATGCATTGTAGAATGCCGAGGAGATTTCCATACACATAGCAGTACAACCCTCCATACTTAGGTAATAGGCCACCTAATTTCTTTGGCAGGGGAAGCGAGTTAGCTCTTCCAGCACCAACTGACTCAAGACCTGTCGTGCCTAGGCTAGAAATGAACCCAACTGGTATACCCACGCCACCAGGGCCTTTTGTGACTCACCCACCTAGCGATGCTCCTGTTCACTTTGTGGAGGAGCCTAATGAGGAATAGGCATATGTCAATCCGTATGTATGGTGCACAGATCGGTCGTTGTATGCTCACGTAGTGAATCCCGGAAGGTCCCCAAGAAAAATGAACTCTACCTTTTTGCACAAAAAACAATGTAAAAGCATGAACGACAAGAAGCAAGAGACCAATTGGGTTCAATCTCCCCCCATGCCTTGTGTGAGCGCTTCACAAAGCATGTATTTTATGTATATTTCAATCTTCATGCTCAATAATAGCCCAATTTACAAAAATATGACAAGCTTTTAGCTTTTGAGTTTGCTTTCTAAAAAAATAGGAAATAAAGCTAATGGACGGTGCCCATAGAGTCTCGCACGCCCAACACAATGTCCAAATAGAAATAGCATATCCGTGAGCATGGGCGCATACAAAATAATAATAAATAATCGATGTCTCAATAGACATAACAAAATATAGGCGTGGCGCCTATCAAAATATAATCCATAGGTCGAATACTTGCTAGACTCCAATGCTTTCCTCCGCCACTGCTGCTATCTCTACACATCAACTGAAGCATTCACAATCGTTAGTAAAATAATACAATTAAACCAACAAAAGTGAATACCTACCAGTCTTCAGCTACATAAATAAATCAACTGGTTAGAAATAAATCCTAACCTTAATTTATTACGAGTGCGCACTCTAAACTCATAAACGTTTATTAATTTAATATGCATTTTGCGGAATCACCTGCTATGGAATCACCCATGTACACACTAAATTAATGAAACACCCGAAAATGACAGGCGTCCCCATTAACTTCTCGCACAAAGAATCCACTTTGTGTATGAGCCTCGGTCATCTAAGTTTACAGAATCTACCGTAAAACCTCACGGAATCCACCGTGGCACGAAATCCACCGCTCTGATACCACTGGTACGCAGATCAGTCGCTGTATGCTCACGTAGTGAATCTCGGAAGGTCCCCAAGAACAATGAACTCTACCTTTTTGCACAAAAAAACAATGTAAAAGCATGAACGACAAGAAGCAAGAGACCAATTGCGTTCAATCTCCCCCCATGCCTTGTGTGAGCGCTTCACAAAGCCTGTATTTTATGCTTCATGCTCAATAATAGCCCAATTTACAAAAATATGACAAGCTTTTAGCTTTTGAGTTTGCTTTCTACAAAAATAGGAAATAAAGCTAATGGACGGTGCCCATAGAGTCTCGCATGCCCAACACAATGTCCAAATAGAAATAACATATCCGTGAGCATGGGCGCATACAAAATAATAATAAATAATCGATGTCTCAATAGACATAATAAAATATAGGTGTGGCGCCTATCAAAATATAATCCATAGGTCGAATACTCGCTAGACTCCAATGCTTTCCTCCGCCACTGCTGCTATCTCTACACATCAACTGAAGCATTCACAATCATTAGTAAAATAATACAATTAAACCGACAAAAGTGAATACCTAGCAGTCTTCAGCTACATAAATAAATCAACTAGTTAGAAATAAATCCTAACCTTAATTTATTATGAGTGCGCACTCTAAACTCATAAACGTTTATTAATTTAATATGCATTTTGCGGAATCACCCGCTATGAAATCACCCATGTACACGCTAAATTAATGAAATGCCCGAAAAGGACAGGCGTCCCCATCAACTTCTCGCACAAAGAATCCACTTTGTGTATGAGCCCCGGTCTTCTAAGTTTACGGAATCCACCGTAAAACCTCACGGAATCCACCGTGGCACGGAATCCAATGCTCTGATACCACTGGTACGTAGATCAGTCGCTGTATGCTCACGTAGTGAATCCCGGAAGGTCCCCAAGAACAATGAACTCTACCTTTTTGCACAAAAAAACAATGTAAAAGCATAAACAACAAAAAGCAAGAGACCAATTGGGTTCAATCTCCCCCCATGCCTTGTGTGAGCGCTTCACAAAGCATGTATTTTATGCTTCATGCTCAATAATAGCCCAATTTACAAAAATATGAGAATCTTTTAGCTTTTGAGTTTGGTTTCTAAAAAAATAGGAAATAAAGCTAATGGACGGTGCCCATAGAGTCTGGCACGCCCAACACAATGTTAAAATAGAAATAACATATCCGTGAGCATGGGTGCATACAAAATAATAATAAATAATCGATGTCTCAATAGACATAACAAAATATAGGCGTGGCGCCTATCAAAATATAATCCATAGGTCGAATACTCGCTAGACTCCAATGCTTTCCTCCGCCACTGCTGCTATCTTTACACATCAACTGAAGCATTCACAATCGTTAGTAAAATAATACAATTAAACCGACAAAAGTGAATACCTAGCAGTCTTCAGCTACATAAATAAATCAACTGGTTAGAAATAAATCCTAACCTTAATTTATTACGATTGCGCACTCTAAACTCATAAACGTTTATTAATTTAATATGCATTTTGCGGAATCACCCGCTATGGAATCACCCATGTACACACTAAATTAATGAAACGCCCGAAAAGGACAGGCATCCCCATCAACTTCTCGCACAAAGAATCCACTTTGTGTATGAGCCCCGGTCATCTAAGTTTACAGAATCCACCGTAAAACCTCACGGAATCCACCGTGGCACGGAATCCACCGCTCTGATACCACTGGTACGCAGATCAGTCGCTGTATGCTCACGTAGTGAATCCCGGAAGGTCCCCAAGAACAATGAACTCTACCTTTTTGCACAAAAAAACAATGTAAAAGCATGAATGACAAGAAGCAAGAGACCAATTGGGTTCAATCTCCCCCCATGCCTTGTGTGAGCGCTTCACAAAGCATGTATTTTATGCTTCATGCTCAATAATAGCCCAATTTACAAAAATATGACAAGCTTTTAGCTTTTGAGTTTGCTTTCTACAAAAATAGGAAATAAAGCTAATGGACGGTGCCCATAGAGTCTGGCACACCCAACACAATGTCCAAATAGAAATAACATATCCGTGAGCATGGGCGCATACAAAATAATAATAAATAATCGATGTCTCAATAGACATAACAAAATATAGGCGTGGCGCCTATCAAAATATAATCCATAGGTCGAATACTCCCTAGACTCCAATGCTTTCCTCTGCCACTGCTGCTATCTCTACACATCAACTGAAGCATTCACAATCGTTAGTAAAATAATACAATTAAACCGATAAAAGTGAATACCTAGCAGTCTTCAGCAACATAAATAAATCAACTAGTTAGAAATAAATCCTAACCTTAATTTATTACGAGTGCGCACTCTAAACTCATAAACGTTTATTAATTTAATATGCATTTTGCGGAATCACCCGCTATGGAATCACCCATGTACACACTAAATTAATGAAACGCCCAAAAAGGACAGGCATCCCCATCAACTTCTCACACAAAGAATCCACTTTGTGTATGAGCCCCGGTCATCTAAGTTTACGGAATCCACCGTAAAACCTCACGGAATCCACCGTGGAATATGCCTCCTAGCATCAATGTATCCTACGACGAGGAGGGCAACCCAAACCTGATGGACTATCGGCTAGTGCCGGTGATGGCTTTAGGAAGAGGAGGAGGCAGAGGCTCTGGAGGGCCTAGACAGGATCTAGTCACATGCTGGACTTGCGGCCATCCAGGCCATATTTCATCACGCTGCCCAGAGCAAGAACAAGCTAACAAAGACAAAGCGGATCTCCGATGCAGAGAGTGTGGAATCACACATTTGTTTCTTGACTGTCCTAGGTAAAAGCCATCAATGAGCGCTGCCAACATGCCATTGATGCCTTTGGGGCTCTTTGGAGTGGAAACTTTTGGTAGTGAGGATACGCCCATCCCGCTACATGCTATGACGCGAGCTCAGACAAAACAAGCAGGCATCTCCTTGCCAGGGCCAAGTAACCTTGATGCAACCTCAATAGGGAAGAAAAGCCAGAGGAGACAGAAAAAGAGAACTGATGCGAAGATAACCCTTAAAACCGAGGAAATGACTATGCTGGTAATGGGAAAGAAGGTCACAGACGCAAAGGCAGAGACCTCGTCTCCTAAGATACCATAGCTAGGGAGCGCCAAGGTAGGGGAATATCCCCACCCCAAACGGCAACTCGAAGCTATAGCCAAGGTCAAGGAGTGGGTCAAGGACACCCAAAAGCACCTCGAAGATGCTGAACCCATATTGGAAGACCCTATGGACAATTTCTCCAGTGTTAGCACACCAGTCTCACCCTCAAAACCACAGGCTGGGAGGATACCTGCACCACTAGGAGCGACTTAGCAGCAAGGCCGGGGGGAAGCTTACCAGGGCAGACAAAATGCATGATCTAGAACTGCTAGCCTCAAAGGAAGACAAGGGTCCAATAGTCTCCTCACAACTTTGCTGTCCACTCCAGTAACTCTAAGCTTGGAGGATCTGCTTAGGCAAAATCACTCCTTGTGGCAGGAGTTAAAAGACTCGATCGAGGGATACACAGGACTTGCGGGTGCTGATCCGCAAGATCATGATGTAGTTACACGGATCCCAAGTCTAACTCTACACTTAGATCCTACGTCTTTGTACATCAATGCTTTTTGGGAAGGCACTGAAATGCATGCAGTTTTGCCCGTCCTAGCCTTAGGAGACATGACTCAAAAAGGAATTGTAGACACAGGCGCCGATGTTAGTGTGCTAAACCATGCGGTCCTAAAGGCATGGGGAAACTCTCCTGTAGAGACTGCTAGATTCAATGTCACACTAGCAAATGGAATGAGGGTAAGACCATTTGGGGTCTTAAAAAATTGGCCGGTAAAGATTGCCGGTGTACAATTTTTGGTAAACTTCATTGTCATGAAGGGAGTGGATTACAACATACTATTAGGCCGACCTTGGATGAGGAATGCACGAGTCATGGAGGATTGGGGCAATGGATTGATTTTCCTAGGAAACAGAACTAGTGCAGTGAGGGTAGATATGGACACTTGGACAACGACACCTGTCGACCTAGCTGCCGTCTCGGTTATGCTAAAAGGCGATACTCAAACGACCAAACCCTATGGATCGCTCACTAGATATATTCCTTGCCCTGAGGATGAGAGGGATTGGATGCACATTTTGGTAACCATTGACCTACCATTCTCGAATGAGGAAGGACCACATCAGCAGGATGCTAAAGCCGCAACCATGCCAACTGAGGAGCTAGTTGTGCCGCTTTGCATGATGGCAAGAAGCTCACTCAACCAGGCAAAACGGCCTCATCCCGCATCCCCAACAACAAATTAGAGCTTCAGGAAATCGTAGAGTATTTGACCAATAAATTGGACGGCAATTTGGCAACTATCTTAAAACCTCTACGTGACCTTTTAGCTAAACCAGAATGGAAATGGACCAAGGTCCAGGACTTGAACTTGTTATATAACTAGGCTTTGGTTACTGACGACAAGGAGAGTGAAGAGGGAAGCTTAGGGGATGATGAGCAGTCAGAAGGACAGGACCCGGATGATGAGGAGTATGAGGACTACCACTCTATGGGAGAAGAGAGTGAAGAAGAGGTAGACACAATAGAATACGACATGGAGGGAAAAGCGATAGAGCAAATAAGGGCAGACTTAAGGCCTAGGAAATAAGGGATCAGTTAGAACGAGAAAGGAGTCATGTTAATGGAGTGTGACTAATCCTGGCTAGAACAAATAGAAGCCGTGGATTACGAGCAAGTCGGAGTAGCACAACCATGGGCAATTCCAGTACTCAAGACAGATTCACCTACGGAACTACGACCCCCTGGGGAAACACCTTCCTCAAGTGAGGGATGCGAGTTCAACTCAGACTCACAAGTTAGCACTGAGAGTGATCCCGAGATACTGCAACCCTCTAAGGTCAAACGCACCAAGGGAGACTAGCCAGTCAACCTGAGGCGTAGGAGGCTAAAAGAGGAGGCCAAGAAGCAAGCAAGGGACTCAGAAGTAGAAAGGCAGAGGAAACCACAAGATCTACCCAAACAGTTTACAAAATTTAAAAAGGGTGATAGAGTGGTGGTCCTATTAGGTGCAAAAAGACAAGGTCAGACTAGTGAACCGATCGAGGGACCCACCAAAGTCAAAGAGGTTAACTTGGCTGGGAAAGGCAAAAAACCAAGACCGGTGTTCGTTGCAGATGACTTGGGGGAGGAGGAAGAGACCAAACTTGTTGCGCTTCTGCAAGAGTACGTTGACGTGTTTGCCTGGACAACTTAAGGGAGTCGACCCCAGGGTCGTGACTCATAACATCCCAATGGTTCCAGATGCAGTGCCAACAAAACAATGACCTTACCCCATGAATCCCAAGCATGCCCATGCAGTGAAGGAGGAGATTGATAAACTCATGAGGGCAGGCTTCATATATGAGATCGAGCACACGGACTGGGTATCACCTATCGTGATAGTCATGAAGAAAAATGGGAAAATCCGAGTGTGCATAAATTACAGAAAGGTGAATGCTGCTACGAAAAGGGATAATTATCATTTACCTTACACCGCGCACATGTTGGAGAGGGTAGCAAGGAAGGAAGCCTACAGTTTTCTGGATGGTTTCTCGGGTTACAATCAAGTGCAAGTGCACCCTGATGACAGGCACAAGACTGCCTTTGCCAAGGAATGGGGCGTATTCGCCTACATTGTCATGCCTTTTGGGCTAATGAACGCACCTACAACTTTCCAATGCCTAATGTGCACTATCTTTAAGGACATGCTTAGGCGCGAACTGGAAGTGTTTGTAGACGACCTATGTTTACACTCTAGTTGGGCCGAATACTTGGAGAAATTGAGAGTTGTCTTTGAAAGGTGTAGGCTGTACCACCTCTCGCTAAACCCCTTGAAGTGCCAGTTCTGGGTAAAACACAGATGCATCTTAGGGCACGTAGTGTCAAGGAACGGCATTGCTACTGACTTTTCCAAAGTCAGAGTCATTGTTGACCTACCGCCACCCGACAACTACAAGGGATTTTAGTGCTTCTTGGGACACACTGGGTATTATCGACGATTGGTGCTAAATTATGCATTAATAGCTAGACCTCTTTACAAGCTATTGATAGTGTTTGAGGAGTTGAAAAAGGCTCTTATGACTGCATCAATATTGCAAGCCCCAGACTAGAATGTAACATTCCATGTGCACATAGATGCCTCTAAGTTTTCTATTGGAGCCGTGCTATGCCAGCCTGGTGAGCATAACTTGGATTACTTGGTGAGTTTTGCCAGCACGCAGCTCACAGAAACCGAGATGAACTATTCCACGACGGAAAGGGAGGGGTTGAACATGGTATTTGCAGTAAAGAAATTTAGGCATTACCTATTGGCCACTCCCTTTGTCTTCTTTGTTGACCATCAAGCCTTACTGTATCTTGTGAACAAGCCTTGTGCTACGAGGCGCATAGCTAGATGGTTATTCCTTTTACAAGAGTTTGACTTCTCTGTGGTTGTACGCAAAGGAAAGCAGCACTACATGGCTGACCACATGTCCTGTATACCCATAGGAGAAGCCGTTGGGCAAGGCATGCCTGATGATTTGTCGAACGCCCATCTTTTTAACTTGTCTAGTGTACGAGAATTATTTAGAATGGATCTCACGCCGTGTTGGTCCGATGACATAGTGCAAGTACTAGAAAATGGATTACTAGAGCGACCCATTGAGAAGGCCAGGCTGAAAAGACTTATCTTGAAAATTCAGCCATACCAACTGATAGCTGGCCAACTCTACAGGTTTGGACAAGACGGCTTATTACGTAGATGCGTGTGTGAGCACATGATGCATGACGCATTAAACGAAGCACATGGCGGAATTGCTGGAGGACACTTTAGTGGGGACACAACAGCCCGAAAGGTGCTACAACCTAGCTATGGTGGCCCACCCTATTCCGCGATGCAGCCAAATTTGTAAAGCACTGCGATGAGTGCCAAAGAACCAAAGTGCCTGTGTGGAAGGACAAGTTGGAGTTGACCCCTATCATAGCCCGACAACCCTTTGAAAAATGGGGCATCTATTTTATTGGACCTATCAGTCCTGCAACACAGTATTCCCAAGCTCGATACATCATAGTGGCGACCGACTATCTAACGAAATGGGCAGAGGCACGAGCCATGAGGAAGAACGACACTAGGACCACCGCAAAGCTCTTGTGGGAGCAGGTCATTTCACGGTTTGGCTGTCCAATCAAACTTGTAAGTGACCAAGGCACACACTTCATTAATGAAGTAATTGCCCACTTGCTCTAATGGCCAAGACGAATCCACAAATAAAATCCTAGTCAATGTGCTTACAAAAGTTGTGTCTACTTCGAGAAGTGACTGGGACAACAAGCTAATGGCGGCCTTTTGGGCCTATCGCACAGCTTATAAAACAGTTGTAGGACAGACGCCCTTTAGGCTGACTTACAGAACTGAAGCCATTTTTCCCTTAGAATTCTTCATCCCTAGTTTGAGGCTAGCAGTCGAGGAGCGTTGGGAGGGAAGAGAGGCTTGGACCAACTGCTTAGTGGAACTCGAGCGCTTAACGGAGACCCGACTCCTTGCCACTCACTCTCTGATTTGTGAAAAGGCTCGATGAAAGATGTGGTTTGACAAGCATGTCAAGCAGTGAGACTTCGAACAAGGGGACCTTATCCTACTGTACTCGGTAAAAGGACATAAACAGAAGATGAAGGTTCAGGGGCTAGGGCCTTTCAGAGTATGCATGATTGGTAGGACTGGGAATGTCGAGTTAAAGATACTTGACGGTGACGGAATAGGCTTTTTTAACGGAAGCCGCATTAAGAAGTACTATCCTCCTTCACATCCATTACATGAGCCACCCATGCTACAACCCCCACTGAACGTCCGCATGGCTACTTTAACTGACCTTACAGATCAGAACGAAGAAGCAATGGCACCGACGTACCTGCGGATCACAGTTGCAGCAGGAGCGGTGTATTCTTTCGAGGCCTTGATTGATGAAGGTACTAACTACAACATCTTAATGCATGACCATTGGACACGCATTGGTCAACCGCATTAACTACAGCCCGCTAACGCTAAACTCACCCCGTTTGGGGGTACTGCTTACCCACTCCTAGGGAAGTGCAAGGTGGTCGTTTCCATCGAGTTTGAAAGTTTACCAGCATTCTTCCATGTGTTACCTGACAATAAAGGAGCTGGTAATGTGTCGCTATTGGGTCTCACTTTCAAGAAGCAAACCAACTCTAATGTGAATTACAACCTAAATTGCATACATCTTGCTATCGGCAATGTGCACATAGTGACGACTTTCAGGAAGGGCTGTCTTAATTCCCCCACCTTTACAAAGCCACCGGTAGAAACCCCTACAACCATGCTTCAGCCCGAGTCTAAACAGAAGGAAACTATGGCTTCGTGCCAGGCTCTCGACCCCAGGCCCAAACCCACCAAGGGAGCTCACAAGGCCGAAGAGTCCAAGTTTCTATGGGTGCCGAAATGGCAAAAACCACATCCGGGTAGACCACCCAAGTATGATCCTAAACGTCAAAATTATCAACCAACCTGACCCAAGAGGTAGTCTAGGCGCTATCACCGTAGACACACAACCACGCTGCACTGGATTCCCAAAGATCTCTTGCGGGGCACAAGGATACTACGAGGGCAATCCTTGGATTCGGGTGCCTAAAAGTGGCAAGCTACGAAGCCCATCTACAAGCAATCTCATCCCAATGAGAAAGGCTTGCACAAACAGCGCCCAGCACATAGTCAGCAAGCCCTGGCCAGCTGTGGCTAGCAAGCCTCAGCTCATCTATGGACCAAAGCACATGGCACAGGCGTTAAACCTACCAAATCCAGAGAACTTACAAACCACTATGATTGTTCACTCAGAACCTAGCACAACCCCCATGCCTTCGGAGCCTCCTACAGCATCTCAAAATGCTGTAGAGTGCAAAGCCCAACGTGTGACACCGATGAGGAAGTCACAACTATCCAGTCCAGTTGCACCACCCCGGCCAGCACGTCTTAAACCTTCATACGCAATACAACCTTTCCTCTCTTTGGCTAAGGACCTTGCTGCAACTTCTAGGGATGACTTAATAACCTGCATTAAAATGTTAGACGAAACTTTCACTACATTTGCTAGAAGCTACGAGAGGCTAGACCTAGGCCTTCTTGACGAAATGCTTGCTTCGGATGTTCATGCATTACCATGCACTTGGGAGGAATAGGAACTTATGACCACTAAAGTCCCCAAAATTGCTGCCGAACTGATAGCAAACGAGGAAATATCGAAGGATCAAGCTGCCCTCAGAAGACTTATCACTTCGTATCGTAAGCCTTCTTGTTCTGCTCCTGAACAGGAGTTGCAAGAGCTCAAGCAGATGGCAAGCTCACCTTCCACATTTTTGTGGCAGTGGTTTATGCTAAGGATCCAATGGGAGAAAAAAGGTTGTCGCATAATGACAAATGCTGAGCAACCCACGGCAGTTAAAACTATCGAATATGACCCCACTTATGTGGGACCTATCTCATTTAGGGTCTTTGCCATCACCCGTAATCAACATTTGGACGACCATGTGCTCGCCCACCCCTACATTAACCAATTCCTCACCGAAGAGGAATTACATGTTGCCACTCACCTCAATACTGGAGATCTTTTCCACGACATTTTGACCTATATTTCCCAAGTCTCCATCCAACCATCTACTCTGGATTGTCATGCCCAACTCGAATACAATCCAAGCTTCTATGATTGGCTATTGGCTAGGTAAGTCAACCCATGCGAAACAATGCTTACCTCGTCCTTCCTGTGCTAATCCTAGGAAGGATTTTTTGAAAGATCCCCGATGGAGGGGGGAGCAAGGTGAGCAAGAGCAGAGCAAAAATGAAAGGCTATGCTATCTAGCTAGCAGATTGTTATAATTAAGAAAGTTTCTATGGAAGAACACTGCAGAGTAAAACAATAGCAATGGTCAAGACTCTAAGCAAGTGTACCCATTTTGGAAACATATATGGTCTCTCAATCTGAGTTCTGATTTGAAATAAGCCAATTGTTAGGCATTAATGTTGGCATGGTGTGTTGACAGGTCACCACCATGGCACGATAGGACAAAGGAGGCAAACTCCCATTCTCTGAAGAGGAAATGACCAAATTCGACATCACAATCGAGACGCGGGGATTCAGTCAGTTCACTTTCAAGCACACACTGAATCTGGACGAGATTATCCCGGAGGAACCCACGATCAAAGACTTGGTGGACAGATGCCACCTCCACAAGTACATGAAGAAGGTGGGGCAGGTTGTGGATTACAACATGTGTGCGGATTTCCTGAGGAACTTCGACAAGAGTTGGAACTGTGGCACTATCACAGTAAGGACAAGGGAGCAAGAAAAAAGATTCAAAGTGCCCCTCAATGCAACAATCACAGAAAAGGCCTTGGGGCTTGTGCCAAAGAAAGAGAGAAGGTCGAGATGAGATGTTTACACCATGCTGGGGGTCAAGAAAGAAGTGGTGCATACCATGGATGGAATCAGCTTGGCTGACATCCCGAACCCAGCAGTGAAATTACAAGAAAAGATGATCCATACCCTCTTCTCGGGCCAACGTTACGATGCGCTGATGAACAGGATCGAGGTCCCACTATTGGAAAGCATAGCAGTAGGAGTCCCTAAACAAATAGACTGGAATGGATTCGTATAGAAGACCATTCAAAGTTCAGCTACCCTCCTCACTCCGGTGGAAGCACCAGTAGGAGGAGAATCCCCTGCCTCAACCATGCGCTCTGCAAGGAAGAAACCTGCGTCAAAGGCAGCTACAATCAGATACGGGGGCATCCTGGCAGCCATCATAGACGAAGCAATAAAGAATGAGGGCGTCATGGAGGAGGAAGCTGCGCATCAAAGCCCACCTCACCACGAGGGAGGGGAATCAAGCGAAAGAACAGTAAGTGAAAAGGAAGAGCAGGAGGTGCTGCTTCCATGAGTGAGCAAACCCGAAGAACAAAGAAAAAGTGATAAAAAATAGAAGGATAAGAAAGAGAAATTAAGGAAGAACGGGCTGACATCAAAAGGGATCAAAAAGAGTCTCGAAGGGCTGAGGCAGAAAGGAGGAGGAAAGAGGAGGAGGATCTTGCCAGGATAAGAGAGGAGTCAAAGAAGGCAGAAGAGGACAGGAAAAGAAGGGCGAAGGAAGAAGCCAAGGAGCAGTGACTAAAGGAACTAGCTGAACTAGCGGAAGCTACACGAAGATAGGTGGAAGAGACCCATGGGGGTGGAGAACTCGAACCCGCAAGCCCTGACCATAAAGCTGAAGCCAGCGCAAGTGTGGAAGCAGTACCAGTGGTCGTAGGAAAGGGCAAGTCCCTCCTACATCCACTCCCTCCCTCCTTTGTGCCGACAACAGCTGAAACTACGACCACAATTACTGCACAACCCACGCCTCCCCTCGACATGGCACACCTCATGACTATGGTGCAGATGCTCGTGAGCAATGTGGCCGAAATCGTCCCTGAAACTAGATTGAAAAGGCCCACCGCCGCAGATGCAGAGTCACGGCAAGACCCCAAACGACAAAGGCTGGAGGCATCAACCACCACGCGCAATACTCCCATACCTACCGCAGACTATGACGCATATGTGGCCGAGTTACTGACACAACTATACAAGGAAAAAGAAGAGAAGAAGGTGCCCCTGCTGGAACTAGAGAAAGAAAAGGAGACGTCATCGGCCCTCAGGCTAGAGGTCTCAAGGCAAGAAGCCGATAGACGGAGAGAGATAAAGGCCTTGCAGGACCAGCTAGCAAAAAAAATGAAGGAAGCCCAAACCAATGAAAGCCGCCTTAGGCAAAGGCTAGAGGATGAGGAGCAGAGCCTGGTGGTGGAACAAAGGAACCTAAAACTACTGATGCAACATTACAGTGATCTACAGCAAAGGGTTGCCCAAGTGGAAAAGCTCTACCAAGAGGTTCAGGAAGGCGAAGCCACTGTTCCACAAGAACATGCCGTGGAGCCCCAGTCATGGCATGAGCAAGAAGAACAGAATAGGCTAATAAGGGAAATTGAATTTTTGAAAAATGAAGGGCTGGGAGTCTCAGCAACATCTAAAGCAAAGCGGCTACAGGATGAAGTGCAGAGATTGCAAGATGCGCTGCAGACCTCCCAAGAAGACGTTGAAGCCCTCATGACCATGACCTTTAATAAAAAAAGGCTACTTCTCCGCTGAAATCCAGAGCCAAGAAGAGTTGGTACAAGAGAAATCAGAAATCCTGGCCAAGGCACACCATAGGTTCAACATTGTCGATCAAGCAAGAGGGATCGCTGAAGAACATCTCGATCAGAAACTAAGAGGGTTTTTATCAAATGAGCACCAACAGGTGGTGACCACCCTGGTGAGCCAGCTAGAGGAACAAAGGCAAAGGATGGAGGAGAGAGCCATGGAGTGGGAAAGGAAAAACTTTGACATGGTAAGGGACTTAACTGAATGCCTGGCGGTGGCTGAGTGCGAAAGAATGCTTGCCAAAGCTAGGGTTGAGGTTGCAGAGATAACCACTAAGACCCAACGATAGGCTTTCCTCAACACGGTGCTCCACGTGACGCAAGCTGAGGGCGATGATACAGTGGAACAGGTGAAAATAAAGTTGGAGCTAACCACCTGGGCTCTAAAATACGGTCTTCAAGAGCGGGAGCTTCCAACAAGTACACGAATAACTAAAGAGCAACAATTCTACTACCTGTGTTGTATGGGCCTTTCCACTGCGGAGCTCAAGGAGTTAGGTTTTCAAGAGCAGGAGCAGCCACCGCCACCACCACCAGTCATTCCTCCTATGGGTGAGCGAAATGTCGAAGAGGGCCCGGACTTCGAGCAAGATGATGATGAAGAGCCACAAAGGATGTCGAGTCCACCTCAACCTGAGATCCCACAGGAGGAATCTGCCAATGCCGAGCTACCTAAACACATAATTGCAGCAAAGAGAAGGAGGCAAGAGTTAGCGGAGGAGGCCCAACGCTGAGCACGCATACTTCCACGACAACTCCTTGAGGAGCCCATGCCACTGAGAAATGATAGACATCCTTGGCCCCAGGAGTTGGTCATCTGGCGCTAGCGAGAGCTACATAACAGGCCATTTGAGCTTTCATTCTCTTTTCCATGCTCCCTAGACCAGGCCTTGCCTTTAGGAGTCGTAGCCAAGATCAAAGATCTAGCTAACGAACTCGCAAACAAATGGATGGAAGAAAGAAGCATGATAATGACTAGGTGGAGACAAGAGCCACGAGAATACTAGGAAGACAAGGTCAATCTAGTTTCCAAATCCGTCCAAGGATACAAGGCACAGCTGAAATGGCGAAGGAGGATTTGGGACACCAATTTTGATGCCTGGAGCACATTTTGTAGCTCCCTCCCCGAAGAGCATAACGATCCCATCTACATGCCCTACCCCCATAGGCATGGAGTGGACTACAACAGAGATTTACATGGGGATTTTGACTTCCCGAAAATCTATAATGTAAATGCTAGAAGCCTGGAGGAGTGCTTAGTATCTAGGGTAGAAGATATACTTCCCTCCATAAATCGTTTTCTTGTAGACTTCTCTTCTTGCCCCGATCTAGAATTCTTAACCACTTGTAATTACCTCCGACTTCTCAAATTCCTGCTACTCTAGAAACCTGCAGCAGAGGAAGCCTATCTCCCCCCACTCTTTTTTTATATTAACCTAGGAATAGATAGTAGAGCCATGACGCGGTTAATGATGTGCAATACTCTCCTCCCTGCCTTCTTCTTAGAGCTATTAGAAAATATGAGTGACACCCGTTTTGCAAGGTGTAATCACCCCTTTTTGTCCACCACTCCTCTAAGAGCTAGAGCTGGTATTAAAGAATACCTACAAAGTTGCGCTTTTTTATCACAATGCCTGCGACTGCCCCGGGACTAAATAGGTACCCCATACCTTGCCCAATGTACTCTCTCTCATTTTTTTTAAAAAAAGTGCTTGCAATCTTCCTTCCCTCTTATGGTGAACCACCCTCACTGCATCTAAAGTCCTCTCTAGCCCTGCCCCCACTTCACACTTAGGGCACATCAAGGGCAAGACTTTCAGACCTGTCATCCTAAGTTTTGCACTACACCTCCAACGCCGCACGAACTAGATCCTCAAGTGTGGGATATTACTAAGGGCTTGCCCAAGGTTAGACCCATCTCCCTACACAGTGAGACAGACACACCCCCTAGGAAGTGCACCACTTTTCTTGCAAGTTATGTTCGTGTTTCAAGAACGGGCTGCTTGGTTGAAGGACATCATCTACTACATCCTCCAATGACAAGGAATTTTTCCAAGAGTCGAAAATGACCACATTACCGCAACTTCAGGCGCTTCGCTGTGAAGGTTTAAATGGCTCAACAGACTTCATGTTGCCAATCATCAGCCTACCTACTGATGGATGCCATGACTCAACCAAATCAAGCAGAAGGAAATCCTAGTGTTGGAGCTACCATTGGCATAGATATTGGAACCTCATTGTCCAATGATCCATGCCCACCACCTCAAGATCTATGGATCGCTTATTGATACCACGAGCCTGAAGACTTTCAACTCAAAACTGAAGATCCTCTATTCACCACCAGGGGTTTTCAACCCAGGCCATGGCTTTTCAAGGCAACCAGCGTTCGGGGGGTTTCTCCAGAATAAATCCCTCCAATACCATCCTCCTACGGGATTGCCTATTGCTTCAAGCGTTTCGGATCCTCAAAAGACGACCGGCTCCATAAAGGCGCCAGAACAGTGTGAAGGATGCCCAGAATCTTCATGAAGCCTAAAGCATGCCGAAATCTCTACTGGTCATCGTCATCAAACTCCATCACCTCTCATTCACAAGCATCAGTGACATCTCCCCGCCAGTTCCACCTAGCAATAGCACCATCTATCCCACTACTTCCCACCACAGTGCCATGGGACTAGCACTTGGCTAGGAGGGGGGTAATGTTTACCGCAGCATAGAGGAACAAGAAATAGAAAAAGAGAAAAAGAAAAGGCACCTTAAATGGTACCTAGACCCAAGAAAACATTAAATGCATGGGCCCGATCCTAAGAAGTCTTGGAGTTTCCCAAGGAGAGTAAAAGAATAAAAAGCCCACCATTGAGTGTGAAAACACTTCCAAAACCTTGTAAAAGAGCGCCAGGCTCACTCCGGTGCAAAGTGTATGCATTAGTTGGAGATAGGATAGACTAGAACGGTGGGAAATGAGGAAATAGGCCTAGGCTAATGGCCGGCCATGTAAAAAAGGGGGATGATCGCCCATGGAAATTAGGGCATGTATATAAAGTTGGAAAGTGAATGGGAAGCTCATTCTTGTGTGTGGCAAAAGCTTCTTCTTCTTTTTCTCCTCTTGTTCCTTGCCTTCTTGCTTGTTCTTGAGACAGGGATTGAGAGAGTGTGAGGGAGTGATTGTGTGAGAGTGAGGGAGCTTGGAGAAGAAGCTCTCCATCTTCTCTCTTCACCTTCTCCTCCTCTCTTCTCTTCTCTTGTCTCGTGCATGGCTATGGAGGATGAAGCTCTTGGGAGAGGGATTGAGGTTGCTTGAGCTTGCCTCAAGGATCGTGGAGCCACCGGTGTGCAAGAAAGAGGAGGGTACTCGATCGAGCATCAAGGTAAGCTCACTACACCCGTAAGGTAGGCATTGCGCGATGGCTATGTGAGAGGTAGCCATGGCTGCTCGGTTCGAAACACATGAGTAATAAGTGGTCCATAGGTCTCGGGGTAGAGCTTGAAGCTCCCCTCCATGCATGATCTAACTGTTACTTTAATGTACCCTATCATCCTTGCGCATGAAAACCTTATCGTTTCATGTGTGTCAATCCATGCAGATTCCATTCTATTTGTCCCCTTGACTCCCATACAATCATCCCGTATTCGCAAGATTTCATGTGACAATATTTCATGTACTAGACTAGTCAATATTTCATGCAACTCACGCACTAAAGTTTTCATAATCATACTCTTTAAGTATAGAAGAGAAACCATGAACAATAAGCAACAATAATAGCGGGAGGGTTTAGAGGACACCATTTTCGAGGGGGGGTGGTCAATGTCGTCTTCTAATTTCCCTTCGAGTTCTCTTCTTTCTCACCTTCTTCTTCTTCTCCTCTCTCTCCCTCTTCTTCTCCTTCTCTCTCTCCCTTCCTCTTCTTCTTCTTCTTTTACCCTTCTTC
This sequence comes from Lygodium microphyllum, assembly GCF_053477565.2. Taxonomy (NCBI): domain Eukaryota; kingdom Viridiplantae; phylum Streptophyta; class Polypodiopsida; order Schizaeales; family Lygodiaceae; genus Lygodium; species Lygodium microphyllum. The sequence continues at coordinate 88,928,245 of NC_141149.1, forward strand.
TTCTCCTCTTTCTCTTCTCCCTTTTCTTCTTCTTCCTCTTCTTTTATTTTCTCTTCCTCTTCTTCTCCTTCTCTCTCTCCCTCTTCTCCTCTCTCTCCCTCTTCTTCTCCTTCTTCTTTTCCTCCTCTCTCTCCCTCTCTTTCTCCTTCTCTTCTCTCCTTCTATCCTCTCTCTCCCTCTTCTTCTCCTTCTTCTCCTTCTTCTTCTCCTTCTCTCTCCCTCTCCTTCTTCTTCTCTTCTTCTCCTACTCTCTCTCTCCCTCTTCTTCTTGTCTTCTTCTTCTCCTTCTCTCTCTCCCTTCTCCTTCTCTTCTTTTCTCTCTCTCCTCTTCCTCTTTTTCTCCTCTTCTCCTTCTTCTCTTATTATTCTTCTTCTACCCTTCTTCTGCTTCTCTTTCTCTCCTCTTCCTCTTCTTCTTCACCTCCTTCTTCTCTTCTTCTCTCTCTCTCTTCTTCTCTTCTTCTCTCTCTCTCTTCTTCTCTTCTTCTATTTCTTTTTCTCCTCTCTCTCTCTCTCTCCCTTATCCTTTGCTTCATCTCTCTCTCTCCTCTTCCTCCTCTCTCTCACCTTCTCTTCTTCTCTCCCTCGCAATGATCACATGGGGAGGCTGCTGATCGGACGCCAGGGGGGTGCGTTGTACCCTAGATGGAGAGGGGGCATTGTTTCTATTGGGGCTAAGCTGGAGGGGGCCACCACTTGGCGAGGCTGGAGGGGGGCACATGTCTATCCGCAGGGAGGGGGTGAGCCTCCCCTTTATAGGAGGGGGGGAGGACGGCACCTCCCGCCACCTGGGGGGCTGCATGCCCCCCTAACTCTACTTCAATTCCTCTCTCTCTCCCCCACGTGCTGTTGGTGGGGAGAGATAAGAAATTTGTGTTAAAATATATATATATATTTTTTAAAGGGGTATATTACATTTGTTTTGACTTTTTTGTAAAGTGTTGGTGTTTTTAAAATCTGAGTTGGGTTTGTGTGATGCTCTACTCGAAATTAAGTTTCTTTGTAGTTTCTGAGCTACAAGAGACATTGTTTGGCATTTGGTTCTGTGTGTGCTTCGTGTGGTGTTTGTCGAAACATTAATATTTTTTTGTTGTGTTGTGTATCCGACAAAGTTAATTTTCTTCAACCGGTATTCCTTAACGTCTCATTATTAGGTTGTGAGAGAGACTTGTTCTTGATCACCGCTCGCGTAAGCAACATGCACTGTTATGGAGCTTGGAACTTGGAGCATGAATATGGAGCTTGCTTGAGCTATTTCCTTGAATCGTGGAGCCATCGAAGGATTTGAGGAAGAGGACTACAATAGTCAGATTCGATGGTAAGCTCACTACATCATTGTGCAAGAGCATGCATGACTATGTGAGAGGTAGCCATTGCCACTCACTTGAAACTCTTGAGTTTATAAGTAGTTCGTAGGGTCTCAATGGTTGCTAGTGATAGTGACAACATCTTGATTCAATATCTAGGACAAATGATTTCAAGTGCTTGTGTACTCCAAATTGAATGACAAAGTAGGAGTTTGTCTTCAAAATGATGTTTGGTTTAGGTAGGAAGCAAGGAAGTTAGAAGGTGTTTGATTTCCTTTGCTAGATAGTTTAGGTGTTGGAAGATTTAGAAATGTTACTTAGATTAGGGGTAGGATGTTATTCATTAGTAGGATACAATAAGGTTCAAAAAATAAGAAAAAAGAAAGAGAATATAAGTTTCTATAACAACTAGGAAACATAGAAGCAAGAAAACAAAAGAAAAGAGATTTTGAATATCTTAGAAGAAAAACAGAGAGTAAGGGACAAAAGAGAGAGCATTAAAAGGAGAGAAAAGGGGGTGGAAGAGCTCATTTGAGCTTGTGAGAGATTCACACACACACACACACACACAGAGCAGTAGGTCAAGAGAGAGCAATAGGCTAAGAGAGCAATAGAAATCCATTGTGTGATTACTCTCAATGGTTCGAACCCTCCTTATTGATTGAAGAATAAGGACGTGGTCATATCTGGATGGGCATGTGATTTATGATTCATTCTTTAGTGATTTGTGTCATTCGGCATGTTTTTCTCGGTCGCTCAAATGACACTCCAAGCCTCAAACGACCAAATTGTGACTAGCCCCTCGGATGGCCAAGCCACCTAGGTCCACTCGAATAGTCATTCTCAAACTTGCATGATCCACACTTGGGCGATCAAGTCATTCTACTCAAACACAAAAGAAGTCCACTTGGATAGGCCCCCACTTAGATGCTCAAACTCCCGAATTGTCCTTTGGACACACCTCCTCGGACTTGGATAGGCACCCATGTCCAAGTCAAACTTGACCATTCATATATGCCAAATCCACCACTCAAAGGACTAAGTCTAGGACTCGAAAGGTCATGAAACTACAACTCAAACATCCAAATTAGAAGATTACTCTGACCCATGACAAATTCTTGGGGACCATCTAAATCCCCAAACATGCCAAAGGTTGTGAGCTAAATAATGAGTGACCCTAGCTAGATCTCAACCCTACGAGTGTGACCATAGAGCTAATCAACACTAGAATTTACCTTGACAAGCCCAAGAATTGACCAAATCAGCCAATCACTTGTAGCTTACTTCCTTGTAGAGACACTATTTTACTGCCTAGTGTGTGTGTGTGAATGATTGCATTGAAGGTTGCACATTGCATTGTAGGCACTTAATTGCATGAGAAAAGTTGAAAGCCTGATTGCGCACAACTTTCCTTGCATTGCACCATCTAAGTGTGTGAGAAAGCATAAACCTATGAAGTGAATTCATTAAAAATGAACATACTAAAGGGGAATCAAGTTAAGAAACAAACCTAGCAATAGGACTTGCAACACCCTTGAGACTACGAAAATAAACCTAGATACCCAACATTGAGAAGTGAACATTCTCAAACTACCTAACAATCGAGTGAAGAAAGAAATAAACCACAATTAGAACATGTCCATAGCTATCCTTAGTCAACCTAATCACCCTCATTGGTACCTTAGTGGTTCAAGAGACCACAAATATGGCAAGTGCTAGCATGGACATAGGCAACCAAGTTCTTGACCTAAGCAATTTTCCAAACGACATATAGCAACTCATATCATGATAGGATTGTCCAATGAAAATAGAATACTATGGGTGAATTTCAAATGAAATCATAGCTAATCTCGAGGAGGAAAGGAGGCTAGGAAGAGTTGTGGTGCAATGCTTTGCTAGCTACAACCAAGAATAACCTACTAAAAGGCTATGCCAAGAAATGGAGCTTAACAAGGTCTAATGAGTTCTAGCCATCGCAAGTAGGAATAGAGCCATAGGAAATGCCAATAGGGAGAGAGAGTTAGAGGCTAATCTTACATTAACTGAGCTTCTCATGAAGTGATTATTAGATAACACTTCCATAAAGCAAATCAAAGTAGTCCTAATAACTATTAGAAGATAGGCATAGGAACCCACTATAAGCAAGGGAGTATAAGGGCAGATGAGTGTGAATAGCCCTAGGGGCAAGGGAAACCCTAACCCTAGCTTCACAGAGGCTATATAAACATCCTATGGGTCACTATCAAGTGTGGGAGAGTGTACCCAAGTTGTACTCTAAGTGACTTAGTAAGCAAGTTTTTGTTCTTGTACTTTGAGCTCTCTTCTCCCTCTTGTGTACACATTCCAATGCTGCAACTCTAGTTTTTAACATGGTATGAGAGCCATCTCTGATCTCCTCAGCCTGAGCTATCACTAAGGCACATGAGCTATCATCTCTTTCATGTTATCCTTCTTTCCTCCATAGCTACCTGCAACCTACCTCCATTGGAGGACTTGGGGAGCACAAAGGAGGCCATATCTCCCTCTGATTTCTTCTAGGGACTTGTTGCCTATCCTAGGGCGAATAAGCTTGGTACAATAAACCTTGGGATTAGTCGACATCATGGGCAACATTATCCAAATCTCAGAAATGGCGAAGTTTCTAATAGCGTGGCATCTTCAGGCATGGCGTGGGCAGCAGGAGGCACAATCTCCTTGACAACCATAGGGCTTCCATAGCTCCCCTAGTGGGCCATCTTCCCACAAGAGGGCTTCTGGAAATTCCTCCCACAGAGAGAGATCTCTGCCAAAGCCTAACTGTGTATCTTGTGGCCACCATAGCCAGCAAGCTCTAAGCTTGCAAATTTTCACTTTTTTCACTCTGAGCTTCATTAAAACTGATTCTAATCACTAAAGCATATTCTCTTATGCTTATTCTAGATCTAAAAGCTCTTGGGCATGCTCAATGAACATCACTAAGTGCATCAGGAAGCCGACTTCCAACCAGGTTTCATTCAAGCATTTCACTAAGCTTGACATTAGTGTTTCTAAACACTAATCATTAATCATCTAATCATTTGCTTGCTGGGTATTTACTAAAATCTAGTGAGTGTTATTTCTCTTCGTATATTGTTGTAAGGTTATGTGTACAATTATAAACACATAGACCATCATACACTAGAAGTGTATTGCATACCTTGAGTGACTTTGTTTCAAGTACACTAGTCAATGAAATCAAAAGGATGTGTGTCATTGTACTCTCCTCGGAATCATCACCAACAAGCATTGAGATCATAGACCAACCTTGTCCAACACAAGCTTCATCCACTAAGCCATACCACAAGGAGGAGCTTGAAGTCCAATCTAGGTTTACTTCATTAAAACCTAAAGAGACTATTAAAACTCAGAAGAAGTTTGCACATAAGAAAGGACACCACAGTCATACTTTGAAATATTACATTTATATGATTTTCATCCTTTCTCTCATTGCAACTTTGATTTCAAATTGTCTGATTTGCTTCCGCATTCACTAGAAAATTTGTAAGGGATTAGACACTGCCCTTGTCCTAACAAGTGGTAAGACCTTCCCAATGACCACAACATACGCTGATGTCCATCCTCAAATTCGAAAGTTTAATGGCAAAGATTTCCACCCATGGCAGGTACTTATAAAATACAAAATGATGAAGAGAGGGTATTGGCCTCTCATTCAAGGCAATAGAGTTGTAAACTTTGCAAATCTAGTTGACATAGAGGATGACCAACGTGCTCAAGCAATCATAATGTTACACTTAGATGAATCCTTGATTCATCATGTTGATCAACTAAATATTACTAAAAAAAAATGGGATGAGCTTGAAAAGCTCTATGGAGCCACTGGTAAAAATACTAAAATCTTCCTTAAAATTGAATTCTTTAGCTTGGAATATCGATCAGGAGAAGATTTGGGAAAATTCATCTCTCACATGAAGGGACTTATGGCACAACTTGCCTTAGTAAAAGCTCCAATACATGAAGAAGATGCTATTAGTTTTCTCCTAAAAGCTGTAAAACAGGTGTTTCCTACCCTTGTAACCACTCTCACCAACATTCCAGATCCTACATTGGCAAGTACCATTCAATTCTGTTTGGATGAAGAAAAGAGAAACCACAAAGAAAGTAGCAATGGTCAGGCATCTTCAACTTGCCGTGATCAAGTATTGGTACATACAGCTCTCACTAGATGTTCTTTCTGTAAGAAAAAATGACATATTGTAAACAACTGTTGGAAGAAGTATCGCAAGAAGATGAAATGTAACAAATGCAAGAAGACAGGGCATATCACTGGTAAATGCCCCAATACTCCTAATATACCCAAAGAATTGGTGGCCAACTATGCCTCCAGTCCATCTAAAGATCGACTATTTTGACTCTTTAAATCATCTACCTAAAACAACCTTGTAACCCTAATTTATAAAGGCATCCCAAGAAGGGGGGGAACATCTTGCATGCATTGTAATCCAATGCCACCCTGGCATTGAGGGGGGTGTTGGAAGATAGGCATAGGAACCCATTATAAGCAAGGGAGTATAAGGGCAGATGAGTGTGAATAGCCATAGGGGTAGGGGAAACCCTAACCGTAGCTTGGCATAGGCAATATAAACAGCCTATGGGTCACTATCAAGTGTGAGAGAGTGTACCCAAGTTGTACTCTAAGCAACTTAATAAGCAAGATTTTGATCTTTGTAATATTTTTGTTAAAAATATTATAAGGCCATGTGAAGTCTCGGGAAAATGACAATGTTGCATTGTGGGTTGGGACGGGTTATTCTTTACTAATACAATCTCCACTATGCCCAAACAAGACATGGCGTAAGGAAACCGCATACTTCGCATGAGAACCTCCTCTTGGGAGGAGGATATGGGGTGATATTGGATTTAATGCAAAAAAAAATTTAAATCCTCTTTCCCCCCAGCCGAAGCGTGGTTGAGGGAAGAGGATAATTCTAATTGGAGAATGTAGAGGTGGAGGGGAGGGACTGCATGCAGGATCCATGTGGGAGAGGGAGGCCCTACCCCCCCCTCTTCCCATAAATACCTCCTCCTCTAAAGATCAAGGTGGAAGGTGGTGAGGCTGATAGACAGTGAGAGAGCAAGAGAGATCTTTGTCCTTCATTTTCCCTCTCTATTCAACCTGCGTTTCTACGTGTCTTGCCGAGACCATAGCTGTTGTTGCCCCGTGAGCTTCTTATGCCAGCCATGGACGCAATCAGGAAGCAACTCGACACTCTCATGGGAGCCAATCGGAATGGTGATGTGCAGGTAGTCAAGGGCAAATAGTACGATCTGAACGTCTGCCGCCTCTACATCGCTGGTCTTTGCCCCCACGAGCTTTTCAACTCACGGGGTGAAAGAGGGGAGAGCTGAAGTCGCTACGCCGTAAGGAAGAGAGGGAGCCGCCAGCAGCCGCCGTCTGGATTCGCCGCCGCTGGCTGCCAACGAACTGCAGTCGCCATTTGGCCTCCTACTGCCATCAATTCTCTGATTCCCTTCTTCATCCACATGGTCTTTCATCATGCCCCTAGAAGCTTCTTGGGAAGCTTCTAAGGGGGCTCTCTAAGCCCCCTTGTCCACTGCATTCTTACACAAGGGGTTTTTACCCCGAGAATTAAGCCTTTCCCTTGCCTCCCCCGAGAATTAAGGCCTTTCCCTAGTATCCCCCAAAAGCCACATTAACCCATTCCCCTTGGCCTCAAAAACCATTAATCCCCCGTGCCTAAATCTATAAGTCCCTTCTTGTGTTTGAAACCCCGTGTATCACCCCCCCTCATATTCTTTTTTTAACACACATCCCTAAGCCCCTTTTTAATCCCCCCTATGTCCCCTTTTTCCTTACACACCCTTTTCCTTCCCTATGCTATAAGCCTTCACCCTTCACCTTTCCCCTTCACCCTGGGTTAAAATCCCTAAAGCCTTTACTACTACGTGTCCCAAAACCTCTCCAAAAATCCCCCTTCCTATACCTTTTAGCCCCAAGCCCAAAGATCTCCGAAGGCCCTTCATATGTTTTTTGAAACCACACTCATACACACCATTTTCACCGCGTATGAATCCCTATAGGGCCTTTTTCTTTTAGGCTTTATAAACCATTCCCTCTTCGAAGAAGCTAAGACCTTAAAGGTCTTGTTACCCCTTTCTCGTGGTCAATCCCCTAACGATTCCTGGACTCGAAAGAGAGAAGAGGAATATTGAAGCGACGGTGAATTCCGAAAAGGAGTGAAAAGCCGCTTCCACGTTCGAATGATTACAACTGCGATGCCGCCTAAGAAAGTCCAAGGAGTAGCTGCGGGAGGGTCATCTCCCGGTATCCATGTGGATATCTCACCCCAAAACCAAGTTTTTCCTTCTTGGTTTTATATCGGTTTTAACTCAATCATGCGAGATGAATTGTTAAGGACAAGATATATTTTCCCCTGGTTATTTACGATGAAGGAACTTAGTTAAATTGAACATGCAAAACGAATAAATTATAAACATAGTTTTCCTTCAAATAGCATTATCCATTGAGACGAATTACGAGCAAGATTATCTACCCACTATAGTAGTATATTTCGATTAAATCTTGAAGGTATAAAAACTACATCTTGCACCATTAACCCTATTCTTTTTACAACGAATCATCATAGAAAGTGCAATTCATGAAAGGTTTCTTACGATGCTTAAACTCTAGAAAATTATCATTACTAACTACATAACTTAGCAAGGGAAAGATTGCTTATTTGGCATGAGTTTTGTTCGCAAGGAAAAATGAAGATTCATTGATTTTGCTTATCCTCAAATCGATAAAGTTTAGGCTTGAAAAATAAATTGACACATAGATAACAAATCGAGCGAATGTGATCTCGATATTACCTTCTAAAAGTTAACCAAATTAATACTTATGCGGTGAAATATTCATCGGGAATGAGTTAAAAATCCAAGAAACACTTATACCTTAAATACTTGCCCACATTTCCTGATTGTAGGGTCAGTAAATCATAAACGTAAAAAAACTAGGGTTTGTCCCTGAGTTTCTTAAAGAAAATAATAAAATCTAGGAAAACCCTAAATCTGACAAATGTCAGCTTAAAGAAACTCAAATGGATTATTTTGTAACTCCATTTATCGCATAGTACGATGCAGGACTTGCGCGGCAAGTACAAAGTCATAAGGTCTTGTGATCGATTCACAAGAAGAAAGGCTATATTTCCACAACAAGGATGGCGGATCCTTACGCAAGTTATCCTGAAAAAGGATGTATACTTTAATATCCTTCTAAAGTAAGGAAGGTTAAAAACCAGAAACTAAAGTATCCAATGAACTTTAGGGTTGACCAAGTTGGGTTAATAGGGTATGCCCTAAACCAGAATATAAAGGATCTTGCCAAGTTGCAAGGTACCACAGACCAAGTGCTAGATGCATTCAAAAGGAAAGATTCCTTCCTTAGCAGTTTGCCAACAACAAGATCGGATAAATGGAAATGTTTGTGCTTGCTAGAGATTTTAGAGCACTGTTTGATTTATGAATTACAAATTAAATGAATATCTATACTTGAGGTTGAAGGCCTGAAGGGAGAGGCAATTTCAGTTACCCCCGACTGCCTGCCTGACCCTAACCGAGGGGGTTGTTGACTGCGCCGGGAACTTGGACCGAACCCGCCGCGAGAGGTCTCTCCGTTGAGCACTACTTGGAGCAGGACGATGCTTGGGTGCCAGGGGGGGATCTGGCCATAAATCCCTCGCCTTTCAGTCCTGCACAAGAGGCTAACGTGACTCGGGATTGGATCTCGAGGCCCGCATACTAGTCTACGGGCGGAAACTTGGAATAGTGATCCTTGTGGATTACTCGATAGCCTTCAGGCAGATTATGGACAGGCCTACGGGCGGAACTCCTTGTATTTCAAAGATATATATGATTATAAGTTAATAAAGAACTTGTTTGATATTGTTTTTCTAAATCACGTGATAAGATTACGTGAAGGAACCAGTGCTTAACTGATTATTTAAGGAAGCTGATTGTTACATGTCCAACTAATGTGATAGATAATTACCTAACTAAAACAAACCGAGGAAAGTGGGAGGATGGACCATGGGTCCATCCTACGGTTGGGTGGTCCCAGTTGGCCGGGAACTTTTCTCAAATCTCGAAGAACAGTGGGATGATTGTCAAAGGACATGAACAACAAAAGCGTTGACCTAGAGTTATGTCTTAACTGATTTACGCTGTTTTAGGTGAACGGAATGGAACTATGCCTTATGGCAGAGAGGTTGAGCTTTGCATCCCTCTCATTTTCCATTCTCTTTGAACCAAGTGCAGCATGAATCCACTTCCGACCTGGTGTTTCTGTGTAAAGTAGTTCGCTTGGGTCCGATGCTAGTTGCTGTTAGGAAATGACCAATCAAGAAAACCCTAATTCTGGTTGATCCTAAGTGGGAACGGCCAGAATACTTTTGCTACGTGGTAGACGCGGAAAGCCCTAGATCACAAACCCCATAGCATTCCATGGGAGTGCCGGGCGGAGCTTTCTAGACATCCTTTCCGATGGACTACTAAGACGTGTCCTGGATGATACTAGTGGACACGTTACAGTTGGTATTAAAGCCGACCTACAACGAAATTGCTTTTATGAAATCTCAATGAAATGAAGTAAAGAAATTATTGTTGTCTAAACATTTCCTTAGCTTCAATGCTGTCTTGCAGAATTACGAAGTGTGGAACAAGTTTCTGGTATTTTGAGTCATGTTTACGACTGCAATGCATTCTCCACTTTATAGACAAAGAATTGGGATGATGAACATCCTGGAGCAGATTTATAATCCATCACCTTTATATGTGGAACGAAGATGGACAGGTGCTTCAGGAATCTACTATATAGCCGCCCACCGGTTTGCTTATCTATAGACCAACCTAAAGAGGATCAAGTGGTTGGAAGACCTGAAAGTCGTGAAGCTATTTGTTTTTGTGGAAGCTCACGTAAATTCGACTTTACATATTCGAGGTCGGAGGGTTGAGATGAACTCATATGTATATGAGGAAGTGACTTGTGTAATCCCTGCCGACAGGATTAAAGTATTGGGCGGCCATGAGAAGTATGGATTCCAATGGAAAGGATATCCTGAACTTTCAATGATTTATTGATTCCTGAAGATCCATGGCCCAAAACCCTACTATTACACAATTCTTGTAGATAAATGCAATACAACGTTGTTCTTCCAAAACTAAATGTAACAATTGGCTTATCATCACATGAAACGTTTTATTCGAAAGGGCTATGCCCATGTAAATACAAATAAAGACTTCTTTTTATCAATGTCTGGCTGTGCATAAGAGTTGATAAAAAGTTAAGTAGTTACATTGTTTACGAGATAGCTGAATTAAAGATAAGCTAACGCCGATTATTGTATAATAATGCTAAGAAAACCTTTATTCAGGCACAATCCCAGGTATAGGTTCCTAATTCGCCTCCTACATCAAGTACTGCTGTGATCCAGGAGAAGAAGTTCCTTCTCAAGCAAATTAAGCCACCCAAGTTTGACGAGAGAGGCAGATTCGTTCAGGATGATGCTGAAATTTGGATTGAATCCATGGAGGATTACTTTGAAGCAGTTGGTACTGCAACCGCCAATCATGCTATGCTCGCCAAGTTAAAACTCACCGGCGAAGCCAGACTTTGGTGGAAGAAATGGTGCAGGGATCAAGGGATCATAGAGAGATCCGTTACCTAGGAGAAGTTGAAGAAAGCCGTACAGGGAAGATATTTACCACCTGCATATCACACGTAGAAAATGAATGAGTTCTACGAGGTAAAATAGCTAGGACTCACTCTTGACTCATACTACTCCAAATTCGTCTCACTTTTAAAGTATGCGCCACAGATGGACATGACACAACAGGTGTCCGAATTTTGTGTGGGTTTAAATCCACCAATAAATATCTATTTTCAATCTATGCCTCCATCAGATCTTCAGGATGCACTCATTCGAGCGGCACCTATAATTCAGGAGGTGCAAGCTAGACCAAGGGGTAACAAAACTTGGTCTTATAATGACCCGAATAGAGGAACATTTAGACCTCAAATGAAGAGAGTTCAAGGTCATAATCAGTGACAAAGAAAGAGAGCAAGGACAAATAATATCAACAACTTTGTTCCTACTCAAAGTAATGGCCGAAACCTCCGTTGTTTCCACTATAACAAACTCGGTCACTTCAAGAGGCAATGTCCCAAGCTCGGCGGATCAGGACATCACCAAGCACATTTCCAAGGAACAGGCCATGGTCAAGGAGCCGCTACCCGAGGAAGAGGAAGAACCGCCTACATTGCCAATAGGCAAAGAGGTGAAGAAGAAGAAGAAGAAGATCCGACCATGGAAGTAGAGTTCGAAAGAGTGACAGTCCACGCTGCTTTACACAAGAAAGGGCCGAATCGCCAGTTCTCGGTGATTTAGACACCGTCGTACTATCAAGGTAAAGGTTTCAAAACCTTGATTGATTGTGGCAGTACACATTCCTTTATCTCACCAGTATGTGCAAAAAGATTAGGAATAGCCACAGTAGAAGCATCTACCCTACTTGTGGAATTGGCTAATGGTCGTGAGGTAACTTGTACCAGGAAAACTGCTAAGGTGGAATTCTTTATGGGAGGAAAGAAGACTTTAGTTAAATTCAGAGTCATGAATTTAGGTATTGCGATGCTGCCTAAGAAAGTCCAAGGAGTAGCTGCGAGAGGGTAATCTCCCGGTATCCATGTGGATATCTCACCCCAAAACGAGGTTTTTCCTTCTTGGTTTTATATCAGTTTTAACTCAATCATGCAAGATGAATTGTTAAGGACGATATAATTTGTCCTAGTTATTTACAATGGAACTTAGTTAAATTGAACATGCAAAACGGATAAAGTATAAACATAGTTTTCCTTCAAATAGCATTATGCATTGAAACAAATTACGAGCAAGATTATCTACCCACTATTTTAGTATATTTCGATTAAATCTTGAAGGTATAAAAACTACATCTTGCACCATTAACCCTATTCTTTTTACAACGAATCATCATAGAAAGTGCAATTCATGAAAGGTTTCTTACAATGCTTAAACTCTAGAAAATTATCATTACTAACTACATAACTTAGCAAGGGAAAGATTGCTTATTTGGCATGAGTTTTGTTCGCAAGGAAAAATGAAGATTAATTGATTTTGCTTATCCTCAAATCGATAAAGTTTAGGATTGAAAAATAAATTGACACATAGATAACAAATCGGGCGGAGGTGATCTCGATATTACCTTCTAAAAGTTAACCAAATTAATACCTATGCTGCGAAATATTCATCGAGAATGAGTTAGAAATCCAAGAAACACTTATACCTTAAATACTTGCCCACATTTCCTGATTGTAGGGTCAGTAAATCGTAAACGTAAAAGAACTAGGATTTGTCCCTGAGTTTCTTAAAGAAAATAATAAAAGCTAGGAAAACCCTAGATCTGACAAACGTCGGCTTAAAGAAACTGAAACGGATTATTTCATAACTCCATTTATCGCATAGTACGATGCAGGACTTGCGCGGCAAGTACAAATTCATAAGGTCTTGTGATCGATTCACAAGAAGAAAGGCTATATTTCCGCAACAACGATGGTGGATCCTTACGCAAGTTATCCTAAAAAAGGATGTATACTTTAATATCCTTCTAAAGTAAGGAAGGTTAAAAACCAAAAACTAAAGTATCCAATGAACATTAGGGTTGACCAAGTTGGGTTAATAGGGTACGCCCTAAACCAGAATATAAAGGATCTTGCCAAGTTGCAAAGTACCCTAGATCGAGTGCTAGATGCATTCAAAAGGAAAGATTCCTTCCTTAGCAATTTGCCAACAACAAGATCGGATAAATGGAAATGTTTGTGCTTGCTAGAGATTTTAGAGCACTATTTGATTTATGATTTACAAATTAAATGAATATCTATACTTGAGGTTGAAGGCCTGAAGGGAGAAGCACTTTCAGTTACCCTCGACTGCCTGCCTGACCCTAACCAAGGGGGTTGTTGACTGCGCCGGGAACTTGGACCGAACCCGCCGCGAGAGGTCTCTCCGTTGAGCACTACTTGGAGCAGGACGATGCTTGGGTGCCAGGGGGGGATCTAGCCATAAATCCCTCGCCTTTCGGTCCTGCACAAGAGGCTAACGTGACTCAGGATTGGATCTCGAGGCCCGCATACTAGTCTATGGGTGGAAACTTGGAATAGTGATCCCTGTGGATTACTCGATAGCCTTCAGGCGGATTATGGACAGGCCTACGGATGGAGCTCCTTGTATTTCAAAGAAAAATATGATGATAAGTTAATAAAGAACTTGTTTGTTTTTCTACATCACGTGATAAGATTACGTGAAGGAACTAGTGCTTAACGGATTAATTAAGGAAGCAGATTGTTACATGTCCAACTAACATGTTAGATAATTACCTAACTAAAACAAACCGAGGAAAGTGCGGAGGATGGGCCATGGGTCCGTCCTATGGTTGGGTGGTCCCGGTTGACCGTGAACTTTTCTCAAATCTCGAAGAACAGCGGGATGATCGTCAAAGGACACGAACAACAAAAGCATTGACCTAGAGTTATGTCTTAACCGATTTATATTGTTTTAGGGGAACGGAATGGGACTATGCCTTATGGCAGAGAGGTTGAGCTTTGCATCCCTCTCGTTTCCCATTCTCTTTGAACCAAGTGCAGCGTGAATCCGCTTCGGACCTGGTGTTTCTGTGTAAAGTAGTTCTCTTGGGTCCGACGCTAGTTGCTATTAGGAAATGGCCAATCAAGAAAACCCTAATTCCGGTCGATCTTAAGTGGGAACGGCCAGAATACTTCCGCTACGTGGCAGGCGCGGAAAGCCCTAGATCGCAAACCCCGTAGCATTCCATGGGAGTGCCAGGAGGAGCTTTCTAGACATCCTTTCCGATGGACTGCTAAGACGTGTCTTGAATGATACTAGTGGACACGTTACATTCTTGTACTTTGAGCTCTCTTCTCCCTCTTGTGCACACATTCCAATGCTGCAACTCTGGTTTCTAACAACAACTTCATTGCTAGATGGACTGGGAATCACCCCAAACGCTAGAAGCCAGAATAAGATACCTATGCTTGTAAAGAAAATTGAGAAGTATCAGAAAGATAAAAATCGTTATAGCTTGTTGAGTAGTTTGAGCAAGTATGCAATGTAAATATCCTCATGGACCCCGCTTAGTATGGTGAAGCTTTTGGAGTTTTCTTAGGAAATAAGGGATAAACTTAGTTCACTAACCTAGACAACGTTGAATGCAACAACGTTAATAATCTAAAGGATATTTTCATTAAAAGATTTTTTAGGGCCAAAAACTTAGATAGCCTCATTATGAGATTAATGAATGTCAGCCAAAAAGACAAGGAGGAAATCTGAGACCATGTCACTTACGTGAGAAGTCTCTATAGAAGGATTATAGTGACGAAGCAACCCAGTGAGGGCGCAATCTCCACCGTGCTTATCAACAAAATCTGGTGTGCAAATCGCATGTTGGGTGCATACGTAGCGAGCGTCGGAAGGTCTCCAAAAAACAAAGAACTCTACTTAAGCTCAAAAACCAAGAAGATAGACTTGCATGACATGAAGGAAAAAAACAAATTGGGTACAATCTCCCTCCATGCCTTGTGTGAGTGCTTCACAAGGCATGTATTTACAAATTTATTAATCTCAAAGCTAAAAAATAGTTCAATTCTACAATAAGCATGCTTTAGCTTTTGTGTTTGCTTTTGTCCAAATGAAGAATAAAGCAGTTGGGCGGCCCAAAAGTTAGGCTATGCCCAAATACAATGTTTCATAATGAAATATTTAAACTGTGCACCCATGCGTATATAAAATAAAAAATATTTGTCAAGCACTTCAATAAATAAGTGCACCTAAATAAATACTAGTACCATGCCTTTAACAATTAATAAGATGCATGCCCATCAAAAATGATAATTTTTTCTAGATAATTTGAATACACACTATCACCTAGTGCTTCCCAACGCCACTGCCTCCTGCTCTACACATCAACTGAAGCATTCACAGTTGTTAGAAAATACTAACAAATTGAAAAATTTGAATACATTGTAGTCTTCAACTACAAAATAAATAATTAGGTTGGAACTCTATCCTAACCTTAATTTAATACGAGTGCACACTAAAGTCATAAATATCCATTAATTTAAATATGTATTTTGCGAAATCAGTCATTGTGGAGTCACCCACATGCACATTAAATTAACATGACGCCCGAAAAGAACAAACATCTCCATCAACTTCTCGCACAAGGAGTCCACCTTGTGTACAAGCCTCGACAAATAAATTTAGTTTTACAGAATCCACCGCAAAACCTCACGGAATCTATCGTGGAATAAAAAGTCACGGAATCCACCGTGGTCTCACGGAATCCACTATGGAATATACCTCCTGGCATCATACCCCCGAGGTGGGATAGCACTTTATCTCAATTGCTATTAGCTCAATGTGGAGCAAGCAGTGAGGGGTAAGCACTTAGGTCATGGGCGTGCATCCATTAGGACTCTTCAACAAGATGATTTTTAAACTTAATCAAATATTGAGGGTATCTATGGCCAGTTCTAGTAGTCAGAAAGTGAGTATCTAGAATAGTTTTAGGTTCAAGGATTTTAGTTTCTTCTACTAACAAAGGAGGGTTTTCATAAACAGGGTGAACACATAATTGGCGTCTAAAAGATCGTAACAAACTGATATGAAAAGTATTGTGGATTTTCCAATGTTGGGATAGTTCTAATTTAAATGCATTATCATTGATTTTGTGAATGATCTTGAAAGGTCCATAAAATCTAAGGGATAACTTAAGAACAGGGTGTTTCTCAACACTTTGTAATCTTCTTTTTTCAATGCATAATCAAACATAATCATCAACTTTGAAACTCGTAGTTTTTCTTTTCTTGTTAGCTTGTTTAGTGTATGATTGCTAGGCTTTCACAATCATATCTTTGACTTCAGCAAAGATTGTAGCATGCATATTGGTAATATCATCAGCAGCTTTAACTTTGTTTGACAATGATGTAACAAGTGTAGGCAATCTATGTACATAAATGATTGCAAAAGGTGCTTTCTATGAAGCTGTATGGGGTGTATTATTGTATGCAAAATGAAGTAAATTCAAGTGTGTATCCCATGTTTGTGGTTTTGAAATTATGTATGCATAAAAAAGATCTAAAATTGTAGTGTTAGTAGCTTTTGATTACACATTTGTTTCAAGATGAAATGTGAATGAGAAATCAATCTTTGTACCTAAATTAGTAAACAAAGTAGTCCAAAAATTATTGCAAAATCTAGAATCACGATCAGAAATAATAACTTTTGGCAGACCATGGTTAGTGAAAATAGTTCTTAAAAATATTTGGGCACCTTGAGATGCAGTTAATATTTTCTTGCATGGAATGAAATATGCTTGTTTGCTAAATCGATCTACAATGGTCCAAATCATATCATGATTAGCTTGGGTGTTAGGAAAACTAGTTATAAGTTCCATTGAAATATGTTCCCATGGTCGTTCAGGAATCGGTAAAGGCATTAACAAACCATATTGCTTACCATGGTATCGCTTAACTCTTTGGCAAATTAAACACTCATATACAAAGTTAGAAACATTAGATTCCATCTGCGGCTAGTAAAAATCTTCAACCAATGTACGCAAAGTAGAAATAATACCTCAATGGCCTTGATATGGGGGACAATGAATTTTATGCAATAAAAATGATCTAAATGGAACATTTACATACAACCTTTTCTCATAAAACATAAATCCATCAGAATAAGACAATGGATCTATTGAAATCTAAATATTTGCAACTAATTTATTCCAAACAGTTTGAAAACAGGGGTCTTGGTCATAGGTGTCTTTCATAGGGATAAGGGAATCAAAAGATATAACATACATATTATGAATACTTGTCTTCTACTTAAGAAATATGCAACAACATTCTCTTTTCCGGGTTGCTATTGGATAAGTGGGTGAAAGTTTTGAATAAAAGCGGCCCATTTGATATGACAGTTAGAGATTTGTGGCTAACTAAGGAGATTTTTGATACTTTGTTGGTCAAATTTAATCATGAATTCAGATCCCATTAAATAGTGTTTCCCATTGATATAAAACTTGTACTATAGCTAGAAATTCCTTATCATAGGTAGAATATTTGAGTTCAGATGGTTTAAGTTTGCAACTAGAGTAGGCTACGAGATGTGAATCTTGCATAAGGATAGCTTCTATTCCAGATCCACTAGCATTATTGACTACTAGGAAGAATGGTCTACTAAAGTTAGGTAGCTGCAAAACATAGGGCATGTGTTAAGGCATGTTTCGGTAAATCAAAAGACTTTTGCTAGTTATCAGACCAATGATATACAATACCTTTCTTTAATAATTTTATCAAAGGCAATGCAAGCAATGAAAAATTTCTCACAAATTTTCTATAAAAGCTAGCAAGACCTAAGAAAGAATGTAATTCATGCATATTTTTAGGTATCGGCCAATTCAAAATTGCTTCTATCTTTTTAGGATCAACTTTAATACCATTAGAAGAAACAATATGTCCTAAGTAATCAATGTGGGTTTGGAAAATTTCACTCTTTTCACAGTTAGCATATAATTGATTCTCTTTCAATAATTTGAAAATCAAATATAAATGTTCATGATTCTCGTTCTCATTCTTACTAAAAACCAATATGTCATCAAAGAAAACAATTACAAAGCTCATGCTTCAAAATTATGCGATTCATCATACGACTGAATATGGTTGGTGCATTAGTTAAACCAAAAGGCATAACAAGGAAAGTTAAACCAAAAGGCATAACAAGGAATTCATAATGACCAAATTGAGTTCTAAATGTAGTTTTGAAAATATCAGGTGTATCGAGTCGTACTTGATGATATCCAAATTTAAGATCTATCTTACTAAATATTGTGGCCCCTTGTAGTTTATCCATGAGGTCATCTACCCTAGGGATCAAATGTTTATTCTTGATAGTAATCTTGTTTAGGGCATGATAATCAATGTGCATTCTATAAGTGTTATTTTTCTTTTTAACTAATAGGACAAGTGCACCAAAAGGAGATCTACTGGGCCTAATGAGTACCCGGGTTTACAATTCTTCAACTTGGATTTGAACTTCTTTCTGTTCAATTTAATTATGTCAATAAGGTGCTTTATATAGTGGTTGAGAACCTAGAATTAAGTCTATTTTATGATCTTCAAGACGTGTAGTTAGTAAGCCAGGTGGTAAGTCAGCAATAAAACAATCTTTAAATTGTGAAAGAATTTGTGTGTGTCTAGGATGCATATGATTTTACTTAGCTTCAATTTCATTCATCCATACTAAATATGACTTTTCTACATTTTCTTAATGCACATTTAGCCTGTGTGTGACTAATCAATGGAAAATTATCAAAAGTGTACGTACCATGTAATGTGATTTGTTGTTCATTAGAATGAATCTTCATTGAATGCGTGGAATAATCTATATCGGGATTATATTTGTCATGCCAAGGCATTCCTAAAATAATATCACTAGATTGCAAAGGCACAACCAAGAAATTTTTGCGCTCAACATAATTGCCAATTTTAATTTCTAAGTCATGAACTTCTTATGTACCATTGTATCTAGTACCTAAGAATGCAACCTTGATGCAGTAATGAGTTGAAATAGTATGTAAATTCAATTCTTTGACCAATTTTGTAGAAATAAAATCGTGTGTGTTCCCACCATCATGTAAAACAATCATCTCTTTACCATGCACAAGACATTTCATCATTAATAAAGAATGAGGATTTGGCATACCTGGTAAAGTATATGAGGTAGTAGTGATATCGTCATTGTCTTCTCTGAAATCTAGCATTTCCTCATGGTTTTCATCTTCAATTGCTCCCAAGTAATTGATATGAACAGTTGGCTTTTTGGATTGACAATTCACCGCTAGATTTCCAGGTTGATGGCACTTGTAGCAAGCTATGTGTTTAGCTTTGGAAACATTATTAGTAATAGCTTCGAGTTTAGGTATGTTGGAATTTGGCTCGAAAGATGGCTTAGGGTTTGGATTTGTGTTTGATGGTAAAGCGGGGGGTCGTATCCAAGATTTATGGAAAGAAGATTGAATAAAGCAATTTTGATTGAATCTTCAAAAGTTAGAATTAAATTGCTTTGTGCCAAAGTTGCTGTTAGTTGGGAATTGTTGTGGTCACTTCTCTCGTCCTCAAATTTTGTCTTCAGCATCATGGGCCAAAGAAATTGCATCCTCAAGAGTCGTTGGCTTGAACATGTTCACCTCCGCATAGAAGTGACCAAGCAAACCAAACATAAACTTGCATTTGTAGATCGCCTCAGGTACATCTTCAAACATTCGAAGTTGCAATAAGGAATTTCAGAAATGCTCAGTGTATTGCAAAATAGGCTCATGATCTCTTTGTTGTAGAAGAACCCACCGCTTGATTGCTTTTTCGTGGAATTGAGGTGGAAGAAAATTCTACAAGAAATTCTTTTGAAAAGCCTCCCAAGTAGTAGGACAATCAATACTTTTGTGGACAACAGTCCACCATAGCAATGCTCTGTTCACTAAATGGTTAGTGACACAATTGAATTTTTCTTTTTTGACATGCTGTTCTTCATGGAAATAATCATTAAACTGACTAATAAAAGTGAGAACAATCTTTCCATCACATAGCCCATTAAAAGTATGGAATTTCAAATTTCTTTTACTTATCTTGGCTTCTTTCTTGATAGATTGTGCTTCTAGTGTCGCATCGATCGTATGTCATATAACATCTTCGGGTTGTGGTCCATCTTGTTCGACAGTAGATCATTGAAGAGTAGCCAATTGAGCTTGCAAAGTTTGACACGCTCTTCGTTTCTCTTGAAGCTGCATCATAATTAGGTCCAATTTTTGCTCCACCATTGGTTCCAATAAATCACCTTCGGACATAAAATCTTCCATATTTTGATTAGATATCGTACAAAATTTTAAACAGCCTCACATACCTGAAATCTTATTAGTAGGATGAGCGTAGCTCAAGGTTGGGTTTACAAGGCTTGCTTTTCTTTTTTTCAATATGGCTTTTTGTGGTCTTTCTTCTTTTCGTAGGTACAAAAATTGATGAAAGTCTTCTTTCAAGTGGGAAATAGACTGTGCATGTCAGTTTGCTTACTAGAAATTGTTTGTGTTAGGGTGTAGGTACAAACAAGGCCTTGTTGGAGTTGCAGAACCGATTTGAGCATATGACAATAAGAACAACTGCTATGTAGGAGATCTAGGATTGAAAATTTGAAGCTTTAATAAGGTTAATAACCTTAAGCTTTAAACAATCTTAACATTCTTTAGCCAATCGCAGAGAACGATGGCATGCACTAGTCACAATCGACGCTGTTTAGTACGTGCTATCACCGCACGTCGTCAAATTATTAAAGCTTAAGCTTTTGTTAAGATTTATTAAGCTTGTAAGCTAAAACTTAATGAAAATTTCTTATCTGCTTCTCTGAGTATGAAATGACTTGCAAAGGAGCTTGGAAAGTGGTCCTCCGTCATCTGAAAGTGGTCCTTCGTGATCTAACAGCACAGCAGGGGATTCTTCACTGCTAAGAACACGTTAGTATTAATGGTCCATCACGGGACTGACTATAGAACCCGTTCATTCTAGAAGCTTCACCTTCGCACAAGATGGTAAGCAATTGGAAGCCCTTGATCTCAGCTTCGCTGTCATAATGCTATGCGGACACTGTGTGAAAAAGCATGGAATGTATCATCATATGACTTCTATATTGATCTAGAGAGTCAATGTGATTTGAGTCATTAGTACTAGTGTGAGTTGCATGGAGTATCCAAAAATACTAGATTTTTGGGTAATTTAATCCTATTTTTTATATTATTTATTGTAAAAATAAAAAAAGTAAAAAAAGCTTCTAGATTAAGATGGCATGCAAAAACTAAGTTGCTTTTTCACCCAGTTATGAGATTTTACATTATGAGAGTGGAGTTTTGAGCCTGGGATGTGCCTAAAATTTGCCAAAAAATCCAAAATTTAGGGAAAAAATATTTAACATCGAAGGCGACGGCTGCAACTAGGATGATTTTAAGCACCAAGTGAAAGACGACTTTTAAAAGGCGCCCAAACGACACTTGTGGATTTTTGATCATTTTTCCAACTGCCATACGGTTTTCCAGAAGCTGTCAATCAGTGGGGGATACCGAGACGAACACGCAAGATTTTTCAAAGGCTGAAACGGAGCCCAGACGAGGAAGAGGCCAAAACTTGGCCAAGATTTGAAAAGGTGGACATTGAGAGGACCAAAGGGGGGGTGCCCTTTGGGAATTTTAACCTCCCCCCAATTTTTATGAACATTTTGTGGAGGAAACGTGGAGAAGATGGCGTGAACAGGATGGCCGAAAAATACGCCATCATCCCCCCACATCATGATTGGAGGCTGCAAGTACCTCATGCAACCGACATTGGGCCTCCACTTCTCCCTCTAGAGTGACTCTATCACTAGTCTTCATGCAAGAAATGGCTTTTTGGATGAAGAGATCAGAATCTAATCTTTCTCTCTCCTCCCTCTCTCTCTTCCCTATGGGTTGTTCATGTGTACCATCTTGAAGGAGAAACCGAGGAGGGAGAATGAAGAAACGGCGATGGAGATTGATGGAGATGCCGAAGATTGAGGTGCAGCATTGGATTGAGAGCAATGGAGGCTCCATTTGCTAGTTATGAAGTCATTCAAGGCATCTTGGGTTACATAAAAACACGATATTACCATTCTTATGAAGAAAATGAAGGATTTTTTATAGTTTATGATGATAATTATGTTCTTATTGGATGATAATTTGTTTGAGTGTTGATTGCAATATGATTAATTGTTGTGTATCAGAAAATTTTGATTTTGCTATGATTTACATGTTTTATTTAATTCCCGTAGACCCGAAATGCGATTTTTAAGCGGTAAAATGGTAGTTTTTCCATTTCGGGTGGGTAAAAGATGTTTCCATGGGGGAGAAAATGGAAGATGAATTGAATGTTAGTATGTTTAAGTGATTGGAACAACAAAAATCAGGAAATAGTATATTTTATTTCCAAATAAATCAAGAAAATAGGAAAAAATAAGGGGAAAATAGAAATACGTCTTAGAAAAATAAGGAAAAATATAATGAGTGTTTGTGGATGTATGGTAGTGGCAAAGCATGAGGTTTGGCCTCAATTTGCCTTATCTCCTTGTCAAGGTTTGTGATTTATTGCTTTTTATACATCAAAACATGATAAAATGAACCTCTACACCTATGCAATGAAAGCAATGACTAAACGTAGGGGGTTGAGGTGTTTGAATGGTGTGATTTACATGCTAATTGTTGCTGATTTTTTGATGCATATCATGACATAGAGTTTGTGGTATTTTAATTAAGAGGATAGTAGCACGAGTGTTATCTCGGTGCTATCCTTGCATCACCGCAACGGGTTAGTAAATGCATTGGACAACTTGGTTGTGCACCACATATTTCTGATTTAAAATTATGTTTGAGTACTTTAGGACCATTCACTTTGCATGTGCATGTCGATCATGGTGTCAAAATTTAAAAAAATTGGATGCATAGCACCTGTTTTCAATGACAATGACCCATGCTTGAGTGTGGAAAGGCATCCTAAGCCCTAGGATAGATGTTCGTTTCTTGGGGGATTATTTGGGAAGGAAACATGGTATCTCCTGGAATATTTAAAAAATGAAAGAGTGGACTTTGTTTGTTTGTTTTATATGTTGATCAATGCATCAAGGGGCTAATCCCTGCGATGAAGGAGAGCTGCAGTGGGGCCGCGGTGTTTCCACCAAGAGATTGCCTCCCATGTATGTGATTATTGTGGCATTTATTGCCAATGTGTATGGGTTCTCCCTCTGTGGAGTTTATAGAAAGGGAAACGTTGGACTAAAAAACTATAAACTCATAGATTAGGCTTTAGGACAGTTCATTCTTTAGCAGCAGATAGACGCTCTTGGCCCGCAAGGCCGTGAGGGTGTGTTTGTCTGTTATGAGCATGAGGTCCGACTAGTGCCATGGCCAGTGCCGGCCCATTTGAGGTCCCATCAGCGGTGTGTTTGCCAGGAGCTAGCAACAAGTGGTGGTTCTCGAATCTAGGGGTTTTTTGGGACCCAAAAGTTTGTTTATGTCCTCTAACAAGGACCGTGAAGCTGAAATACAAAAAGTAGAATGTGCTAAGAGGGCTAGACGGCAGTTGGAGATTGTAAGTCGCTATTCTCCTCAAAGAAGTAGCCTGATATGCATAAGAGGCAGTGGTCCTAGTAACCCAATTGCTGCACATAGTCCTTTAGGTGTAGGAGGAAGCCCAAGTTCTTTCTCTCTTCTACCAAGTCAACCCATTTCAAGTGGGGGTGTGATCCCATCAGTCCAAACTCCTATTTTCAATCCGATTGTCGTCATGACACAATCCATTGCAATTCTTGCAGGGAAGCCGGATCTGCTAGTTTTAGGAGTGCCTTTGCCCATTTTTAATGGGTTAGCCGAAGAAGATGCGGCGTTTCACATTTGTGAATTCCAAAGATTAATGTTTATTTACCGCATCCAAGATGAGGGACATCTTATGATGTTCTTTAACATGACATTAAAAGGAAGGGCTATAGTATGGTATCATAGCATAGAGACTGGAACCATAACCACAATCGACTAATTTTATGCAGCTTTCCGAGGAGAATATGCCCCTGAAAGAGGTGGCCAATATTGGTTGTGTGTGTTGAATGTAACACGCCAAGATCCCAATGAGAATGTGAAAGCCTATGCCAAGAAGCTTAAGGAAGTGTTTCATAAGTTACAAACTTACATTCCCATTCCGATGGCTGCCCAATTGCAATACTTCTTGCATGGATTGGATTTCAATATTTAGGTACAATTGAGTAGTGTGACTTTGGCTAATATAGACATCGCCATCATGCGGGTAGAAAGAGTAGAGTCACGATTACAAATGGCCTACTCCTCTCAAATAAATCTTAATGCGGGTCTAGTACCTGGAGAAAATTTACCATTGATAAATGGAAGTCTAGGGATGCCTATGAATAACCCTAATGGGAGAGAAAGCATGGTTCAAAATGTACCTTTGTTGCCAGCTCCTCCCAGTGTGACTATGCCTATGGCTAGGCAGTTGGCTCCACCAAATGTTGGAGGCCAAGTTTTGAACCCTAATGTTCTTCCTGTGAGTCAACAACCAATGCCCAATCAAATTTTTAGGCCAATGGAATGACGAATAGATGATCAAGGCTATGAGTTGAGTGCCTCTAATGTCCTTGGCAAAGTTAAGGATGTGATGAAGCACTACACTGACATGATTTCTGAACAATATCGGCAAATAGCTGTTGACGTCAATTTCTTGAATAAGCAGTAGAATTTGATAGGGAGTCGATGCCCTGAAGAGGGTAGTCCCCCAAGGTTTAACTGTAAGTGGTGTAGCGGACAACATTTCCCTAGGAACTGTCCAAATGTTAAATGTGATATTTGTAAGAGTCTATCCTAAGAAGGATGAGGAAGTGCCACGAAAGAAGGCAAGCGCTAGAAAAGAAGCACCAAAGATGGTCCGGAGACCAAAAGAAATGATGGTTTGGCGAGAAAAGAGAGCTTTGGCTACCTATCATGATTTTGATTTAGCAAGTTCTCTTTGTGAAGTCAAACCAGATGTAAACCTCCTACAGTTCATTAAATTATCTCCAAGAGTACGCAAGGAATTCAAGAAGATCCTACGTATCGGGTATATTGTAGAACCTTTGGGCATAGCACGAGTAGGGGAAGATTGGTTTGATCATGCTGAAAAGAATTGCCCTAGGGTTCCAGCATACATGGATGGAATATTAGTGGAGCATGCTATCATAGACACTGGGTCCTCCGTCAATATCATGAGTTTAGAGTTGATGGAGCGGTTGGGTCTAGGCATCCAAAAAGATAGCTTGATCCTTCTTAGAATGGCTGATGATAGTCTAAGGCAACCCGAAGGTTGCATTACAAAATTCCATGTTACAGTTGCAAGTGCAGAATGCTTCTTGGACTTTAGGGTGATAAGATTTGCAGGACGTCCTAGCTATTGAGTTTTTCTAGGCAGGCCTTCGGTCTTACGAACTGGCTGTCAAGTCAATATACCCGCCAGTCGAGTGGTTCTAGGTAGAGGTGCTAATCGAGTAATAGTCGATACTTACCCTGAGTCTCCTAAGAATGAGAGAGCTCATTTATCCTCTTCTGAGTTAGAAACAGTAGATGATCCATCTGGTAGTGAGACATCATCCAGTGATAAATCTAGAGAGGGGTCCACTACAGAGGATATTTATCCAATAACTGTAAATGAGCCGATAGAGTCGTGAGATAGGATAAGAGACACGGATGTGATTGAGTTGGACCTTGGCACACCGGATGATTCACGGCCAATTAAATTAGGTTCCATGCTCAGTTCAGCAAAAAAGGAGAACTATGTGTCCTTGATTCAAGAATTCTGCGATATATTTGCTTGGAGTTATAATGAGCTGAGAGGCATTCCTCCCAGCCTGGCTATTCATA
Source organism: Lygodium microphyllum (assembly GCF_053477565.2). Taxonomy (NCBI): domain Eukaryota; kingdom Viridiplantae; phylum Streptophyta; class Polypodiopsida; order Schizaeales; family Lygodiaceae; genus Lygodium; species Lygodium microphyllum. Next base: position 88,954,146 of record NC_141149.1, read on the forward strand.
CTATTCCTGTAAAAGAAGGCAGTCATCCTGTGCGTCAGAAAGTAAGGCGTATGCCTTTTGAATTGAGGGACGGTTTGCTTGAGGAGTTACAGAAGTTACGGAAAGCTGGTTTAATCTTCCCTGTATAGCACACGGAGTGGTGTTCACCAGTTGTCACGAGGAAGAAGAAAAACAACCAGATCCGACTATGTGTAGATTTTAGAGAGTTGAATAAGCAGATGGTTAAGGATTACTACCCATTGCCATTTATTAACCAGATTTTGGATCAATTAGCGGGTAGGAAAATATATTCATTTATGGATTGCTTTGTGGGTTACAACCAGATGGCAATTGTAGAAGAGGACAAGTTGAAAACAACTTTTATTACTGTATTTGGTACTTTTACGTACCATGTGATGGCCTTTGGATTGTGCAATGCACCTAGATCATGGCAACAAACAGCAGATAAGACCTTTGGTGGCATCTCCCCAGACGAGTTGAAAGTATTTATCGATGACCTGGGGGCAACCATTGTAAGGAAAAGGATGTTGATTATTTTAAGAAAGTCCTTTGAGCACTGCAGACAATTTTGTATCGCTCTTAACCCATGGAAGTGTGTCTTTGGAGTGCCTAATGGGCTAGTGCTAGGGCATGTGGTCTGTTCAGTAGGGATCGCAACTAACCCTGAAAAGTTCAAGGTTATAGTCGCTATGAGTCCACCATGCACTCCGAAAGAGTTATGTAGCTTTCTGTCATTGATAGGGTACTATCAAAGGTTTATAAATGCCTTGGTAGAAAGGACGTTGCCACTAACCAACTTGTTATCTTTTAGCTATCTATTTGTATGGAGAAACCCTTGTAAGGTAGCTTTTGAGGATGTGAAACAGGAGCTTGTAAAAGCACCAGTATTAAAAGAACCTAAAAGAGGCAAGGTATTTTATATATTTTCAGCAGCCACCATGTATAGTATTAGCTGCTATTTAGCTCAAATCTGGGAGGAAAAGTGGTATCATCCGATAGCTTTTGCTAGTCGAAAATTGGGCATATCAAAAATTAACTACACCTACATGGAGAAGTTGTGCCTTGTGATGGTCTTTGCGACTAAAAAATTCAGGCACTACATCCTCTATGAGAAGGTAGATTTCTATATGAAGGCGGAAGGGCTTAGATTGCTTATGAACAAGCTTCAACCGCCTGATCGTCTAGCAAAGTGATTAATCACTTTGCAGGAGTTCGATTATGATATTAAGAGTAAGCCATCAAGGTTGCAGGGTATTGTGGAATGCCTTGTGGATTTCAGGGAGCCGAAAGAGACTTTGGCTGAAGGAAGTGATATCAAAGAAATATTTAAAATTTATACAGCTTCTATCTCATCTTGGTATGCTGCTATCACGCATTATCTATCAACAAGAGGGACTGCAGCTGGTTTATCAAAATCTGAAAAGAGGAAAATCGGGACAATAGGCTTTGAAGTTTTCCTTGATTGTAGGAACACTATATCAGCAGGGTGTTGATGATATCTACCGCCGATGTGTGATGACTGACGAGGTTCCTTTCATCTTGGAAGAGTGCCATGACTCTGTGTGTGGAGGGCACTTCGTTGGACAGTTGACAGCACAGAAAGCTTTAAGAGCTCGGTATTGGTGGCCGTCCATCTCCCAAGATTCCTCTGAGTACGTTAAGAGATGTGATACCTATCTAAGAGATGTGATGCCTATCAAAGACATGATAACAGAGAGAATAGGAAGTGCCCACTTACGCCTATCCTAGCTATCCTTCCATTTGAGAAGTGGGGCATTGACTTTGTGGGTCCTATCACCCCGTCGTTTACTACTCAGAAGAGGTACATTATAGTAGCAACTGATTATTTCACAAAGTGGTCAAAAGCGCGGACGACGAGGCAGGACAATGCAAAAGAGAGTGCAAGTTTTCTTTTAGAGTAGATTATCTATCATTTCAGTCCACTGAAGGAACTAGTGTCAGACCATGGAACGCACTTTTTGAATAAAGTGATCAAAAGCCTGACTGAAGCTTGGCAAATCAAGCATAATAAAACGACCCCTTATAATCCACAAGAAAATGTGCAAGTTGAAAGTACTAATAAGCAGCTTGTGGGTATTTTGTCTAAAATAGTCTCGGAGAAGAAACAAGACTGGGACAGGAAGTTGTATGTGGCAGTATGGGCGTACAATACAACGTTCAAGCGAGCTACTGGCCATACTTCACTTAAATTAGTTTATGGGGAAGAGTGTGTGTTACCCCTCAAAATCGAGTTGCGAACCATACGGTTTGCAATTAACCACTCTTTGGGAGATGAGGATTCACTCTTTGAACGTTTCACGACCATAGCCCACCTGGATGAGCTGAAATTGCAGAGCTTACTACACCAGGAGGTAGCTAAACGTCGGATGAGGCAGTGGCACGACCTTAAAGCAAAGAACTATACCCTTAAAAAGGTCAATTAGTTCTGTATTACGATGCGCGTAGGGAGTTGTTTCTAGGGAAGATGGAACCTAGATGGGATGGCTCCTACAAGATTGTTAGGATAGGAAAAAATTGGTCTACGGCTCTATAGCTGATCTACAGGGAGTAGAATTTAAAAATAAGGTTAATCTTAATAAGATTAAACCTTATTATTTCTAAGTATGCTAACACAAAGAAATGCATTGCAGGTCCATGCTAGGGCTGATTTGAGACCTGCAAAAGAGCTTAAAGCTGGTTGATGGGGTGGTTAATTCCTTATTTGGAGCACCCATATCTGGAGCAAAGATACCATCAGGGAAAACGTATCTGGTGGAGCAAAGGATACAAAGTGATTGAGCAAGAAGATGGAACCTTTGTGTGGGAGATCAAAGTCTTCTACCATCACTGCTTACGAATGTTGACAAGTATCCCTGTTGAGTTCAATGAAGAAGGTGGGATGGAGCCGTCAGATCATCCTCTAAACATGCTAAATTTTGACTATCATAATTACGAATAGAGGAGTTCATGATGGCAGGTTGTGTAAACCCATTGTGGACGTACACATTATATTTTTAGGGAGCGTCCAGGGACCCTAATAAAAAAGGGAGTGTTGGAGTAGTAATCCGAGATCCCAGACGTAGAGTTACGATGAAGTTAGCTCCTTATCTTGGGGTAGGAGTCACTAACAATATGGTGGAGTATAAAGCTATGATTTTGGGATTGTATATTGCCAAGCAAGGTGGTATTCGGAGGTTGTTAGTAAAAGGGGATTCTTAGTTGATCTTGAATCAGCTAGATGGGACATACACAGTATGAAATCCCATCCTTTGTATACATCATCGAACTGCCATGACCCTACTTGAGGAGTTTGAGAGAGTGTCTCTCCAACTGATTCCACATTACTGGAATCAGTTTGCGGATTCATTGGAAAACCTTGCTTATGAAGAAGACCTTTTCTTCAATTGTGGTCCTAGTTTGGATATTACTATTAATAATGAGACAAGACTAGGTCACTTGTGGGGAACATTATCAGAGCATGCAATATATGGCAGGCGATGGTTGATATGGGTGATGCAAAGAGTAGCCGAGACCCATCTACTGTTGTTATCCTAGACCCATAGGCTGATTAGACAACATATTATGCATATGCCTCTTGCTATATGTGCAGGAGGGATGGGTCATAATATTATGTATCTAGTTTAGGGCTGTGAACCCTATTTTTCCTCCTTGGAAATGAGCATTTCATTTTATATCAGTACTACTTCGGGGAGGGATGTGTAGGTGCTATCTCTTTGATCTCCTTAGGCCAAGAGGGCCAGTTTTGTGAGGTTTTAAATGTTTTATTTCATTAGGCCAAGAGGGCCAGTTATCTGTTTAGAACGGGTGCGGTTAATGGTTTCTTGTTTTAGTCCTGTGCTAGACAGGTTCGAAGAAGAGCTTGGAAGAAACCTATGTCGCGTGGAAGCTTCTCGTGGCCCTATCCAGGTGATATCTCTCCTTTATGAGTACCGTGGTTTTTATGCTATATGTGTCTGTGTACTTGTAGAGGATTTTCTTTTCTTGTTGGGGACCGGCTCCAAGGCATGAAGTCCTAGGTTTAGGTTAGGTATGTCTGAGGGATGTCTAAGTAGTCATTGTCTCCTATAAAGACATTGCCAGGCATCGAAAGACCTCTTTTAGAAGGCAGTTCTAGTGACCCTGTTCTAATAGCTTGCTAGGCAGCCATTCTAGGAGTTCTTGCTAAGTTGTGAGGCAGTTAGAGAAGCTTGTCGAAGGAAAAATGATGATGATAGAGAGGAAAAAAAAACCCTAAATATCTCAAAGAAAATAAATATATACAAAGGTGTGTAAAAAGGGGTTCTAACCCCTATAAAAATAGAAACGAAAATAAAGGAAAATGTATAAGCAGTTGCTCATCGCCTTGCGAAGGCCTAGTAGGTTCCTGGGGATGAGTCAAAACCCAGGGCCGATGCCTTGTCTTCCTAGGGGTGGCGTCTTGCTAGAAAAGAAGAACGCGAGGACAATTGGAGCAAAAATAAAAGTGAGCTTCAGAAAAGGATTAAGTGTCGCCTCGCGAGGGCTTGGTAGGTTCTTGGGTACCAAGACAGGACCTGAGGCCGATGCCCTATTCTCCTTGGGTCACTACGCTCAACTCCCTCCTTTTTACATGCCCGAGTATGGAAGAACAAAAACCTAAAAAAAGAAACGTGCTAAAAGAAAATACTTCTTGATCAGGCTATAGGAGTCCTCACCTAGTAGAAGCTCCTGGTTGTGTTGTCCTTAGCTAGCTAGGTAGTTCAGACCACCACTTAGGGCAACCTTTTGGATAGTTTTTTTTAGTTTGGCCGTGTTGGAGCGGTCGGTTAGTGACTAGCTTCAAACCTTCTATCAGATTATGCTAGGCCTACTCCTTGTGGATTTCATGCCTTGGTTTTGTCAAGGAGTAGGGTAAGCATTGTGTTGTGCTTTAATATGTATCTATTTTGTATCAGCTCGATGCTTCCTTTGGTTGTTTTGTGTAGATCTGTTGTGGGATTCGACTGGCTAAGTCGCCCTATCCCATGGTTGCCAATGAGAGCAGAGTTTTGAGCCCGAGATGTGCCTAAAATTTGCCAAAAAATCTGGAATTTAGGGAAAAAATATTTAACATCGAAGGCGGCGGCTGCAGCTAGGACGATTTTAAGCACCAAGTGAAAGACGGCTTTTAAAAGGCGCCGGAGAGACACTTGTAGATTTTTTATAATTTTTTTGACTGCGTATGGTTTGCCACGAGCTGCTAGTCAGTGTGGGATGCCGAGACGGATGCACATGATTTTTCAAAGGCTAAAATGGAGCCCGGATGAGGAAGAGGCCAAAACTTGGCCAAGATTTGAAAAGGTGAACATTGAGAGGACCAAAGGGGGGGTGTCCTTTTGGGAAATTTACCCCCCCCCCCCCCCAAAAATTTTATGAACATTTTGTGGAGGAAACGTGGAGAAGATGGAATGAATAGGACGGCCGAAAAATGTGCCATTCTCCCCCCACATCATGATTGGAGGCTGCAAGTACCTCATGCAACCGACAATGGGCCTCAACTTCTCCCTCTTGGTTGAATCTATCCTCGGTCTTCGCCCGAGAAATGGCTTGTGGATGAAGGGATCAAAATCTAGTATTTCTCTCTTCTTCGTCTCTCTCTTCCCTATGGGCTGTTCATGTGTACAATCTTTAAGGAGGAACAGGGAAGGGAGAATAAAGGAAATGGTGATGGAGATTGATGGAGATATTGAAGATTGAGGTGCAGTATTGGATTAAGAGCAATGGAGGCTCCGTCTGCTAGTTATGAAGTCATTCAAGGCATCTCTGATTACGTAAAAACACAGTATGACCATTTTTATGAAGAAAATGAAAGATTTTTGATAATTTATGATGATAATTACGTTCTTATTGGATGAAAATTTGTTTGAGTGCTGATTGCATTATGATTAATTGCTTTGTATCAGAAAATTTTTATTTTGCAATGATTTACATGCTTTATTTAATTCTCGTAAACCCGAAATGCAGTTTTCAAGCGATAAAATGGTAGTTTTTCCGTTTCGGGTGGATAAAAGATATTCCCATCGGGGGGAAAATGGAAGATAAATTGAATATTAGTATGTTGAAGTTATTGGAACAAGAAAAATCAGAAAATAGTATATTTTATTGCCAAATAAATCAAAAAATAGAAAAAAATAAAGAGAAAAATAGAAATACATCTTGGAAAAATAAGAAAAAATATAATGATTGTTTGTGGATGTATGGTAGTGGCAAAGCATGAGGTTTGAGCTCAGTTTGCTTTATCTCCTTATCAAATTTTGTGATTTATTGCTTTTTATACATTAAAACATGACAAAATGAACCTCTACATCTCTATAACAAAAGCAATACCTGAATGTAGGGGGTTGAGGTGTTTGAATGGTGTGATTTGCGTACTGATTGCTGCTAATTTTTTGATGCATATCATGACATAGAGTTTGTGATATTCTAATTAAGAGGATAGTAGCATGAGTGTTATCTCGGTGGTATCCTTGCATCGCCACAACGGGTTAGTAAATGCATTGGAAAGCCTGGTTGTGCACCACATATTTCTGATTTAAAATTATGTTTGAGAACTTTAGGACCATTCACTTTGCATGTGCATGTCAATCATGGTGTCAAAATTTAAAAAAATTGGATGTATAGCACATGTTTTCAATGACAATGACCCACGCTTGAGTGTGGAAAGGCATCCTAAGCTGTAGGATAGATGCTCGTTTCTTGGGGGATTATTTGGGAAGGAAACATGGTATCTCCTGGAATATTTGCAAAATGGAAGAGTGGAGTTTGTTCATTTGTTTTATATGTTGAGCAACGCATCAAGGGGCTAATCCCTGCGATGTAGGAGAGCTGCAGTGGGGCCGCGGTGTTTCCACCGAGAGGTTGCCTCTCATGTATGTGATTGTCGTGGCATTTATTGCCAATGTGTATGGGTTCTCCCTCTGTGGAGTTTATAGAAAGGGAAACGTTGGACTACAAAACTATAAACGCATAGATTAGGCTTTAGGACAATGTTAACTATATATGGTTATTAGCTATATATAGTCTAGTAGCTATATATAGTTTGTCTATATATAGCTACTAGACTATATATAGCTAACATATAGTTCATCCTTTAGCAACAGATAGACGCTCCTGGCTCGCGAGGCCGTGAGGGTGTGTTTGTCTGTTATGAGCATGAGGTCCGGCTAATGCCATGGCCAGTGTCGGCACATTTGAGGTCCCATCACATTAACAAAAATAGATTGACGAAATCGTGCACATTGCGATCGCTGGTGACAAGCTAAAAACTGCAGCTTGAACTGGAAGAGGAAGAAGAAGTGATCTGGGAGATCCTTGAGCAGGTGTCCTGCGGTTTTACCCCCCTTCCAAAGCCAACGGAGCCATCAGATTTGAGTTTCGAGTAGCAAAGAAGGGGCTCTTATTTATTATCCACGTTTTTGTTCTACGAAGAAGCTCCAGGAGATCTAATGCCTGGAGAGTGCTTCTTAGTAGTGCTAGACAAAGGATTTCAAGTTTTGTCAATACATATGGATTTGATTCATTGTTCTTTATTATTATTGTGCTTAACTCTTGTGTATTCTTTATCTTCTCTTCCATCTCATATCTCTACTTCCTTCCACCTCTGATCCCCAGTGGATTTGACCTTTCGACAAAAACCCCTCTGACATCTCTTGATACCATTGGTGCACAAATCAAATGTTCAGTGCATATGTAGCAAGCACTGAAAGGTCCCCAGTAAAAATTAACTCTATGTAAGCTCAAAAAACAAGAAGATAGACTTCCACGACATGAAGGAAAAAAACAAATTGGGTACAATCTCTTCACATGCCTTGTGTGAGCACTTCACAAGGCATGTATTTATAAATTTATTCATCTGAAAGCTAAAAAATAGTCCAATTTTACAATAACTATGCTTTAGCTTTTATTCTTGCTTTTTTCCAAATACAAAATAAAGCGGTTGGGTGGCCCAAAAGTCGAGCTAGAGCTATGCCCAAATATAATATTTCATAATGAAATATTTAAACCGATGTCATATTGCTGCACATTCGAGGTGTGAAAACCACCCAAAAGTTGTGTGTGTGATTTGATACTTTGTACATACTTAGTTGTTGTGTTTACATTTATTTTCTGCGTATGAGTATAGTGGGGAGGAGTTGGAGGCATAGTGGAGAACATGATGAGATGCTTTCAGCCTATGTTGAGCAAGGTCAAGTGGAAAGCACAACTGATGCTGGTGAACGTGTTACACCTATTCGTTCAGGACTTTGTCTTCTCCTTATCCAGCTACATCAAAAATACCTAATGTTACCAAACCTCCACATCCAGGAGTTGGAAAGGAGGCCAAGCATTGAAACGTGCTATGAGAAGCATGGGGCATGGAGCACAGCTGGAGGCACTGATTTTGAAGCATATTTGTGTGCTTTTACCAATGCTGGTCATTTGGCTTGAATGTAATATAGAGAAAAGGAAGAATACAATTGCCAGTAAATGCGACTGGCAATTCTGGGAAGCTTGCGGTATTGGATTAGATGTATTGGCTACTGGGAAAGTGACTGGAATGCCTTATGAAGCAGTGTATGCATTGGTAGTTGCTGTACATGTTGCTGCAAAAAGGTCTAGAACCACTGCTTGCCAAAATCCATCAGCACTATTGCTCGTGGACTCAACTGAGCGGACTTTACAGATCAGAAAAGTTTGTAAACTCTTAAAGCTAACCTTTGGCATGCATTCAATATGCTTACACACACGGACTTCTGTTCTGCATCAAATTGAAGGGTTAAGCTCATGTGATGCTGAAATTGTGATTGCAACACGTGAACAACTTTGTGAACGGCTAGATTTGAAGGCAGTTTCGATTTCAAATGTCTCTTTCATGGTCATGGGATGTTTCCTTCCGAGTGGGGACACTTTTGATTGAGGTTCTTTGGCATTACAGCACGTGGCTACTTTGGGGCTACTTTTCCTTGGAGGGGTGCTTTTTTGGTTCTGGGAGGGAAGCTAATTTGGGGAGGAACAAAAGGGAAAAAGAAGACACGGAAGGAGGAGGCTAATGAGGGGATTCAAAAGCTAAAGAGGGAGGGAAAAGCAAGTGGGGCGTGACATCAAAGGAAGGATACTGGAGAGCAAGAGTGAGAAGGATGGTGCGCATGCGTTTCAGGACAGCATCAAAGATGGAATGCAGGATGTGGAAGATGAGATATTAAGGTTGTTCCATGCGGACTGGACTTTGGCCAGACTTTGGCCGACCTGGGTTTACACGATTCAGAGAGCATCGATTTCATCTGTCGATATCAAACACACGTCGCTTTTATTCCCATGTTCACAATCTAGATGGATTTTTTGTTTCTAAGCTAAGGAAGCTCAGCAATCATGATAAGCGGAACTCAACTAGGGAGGACAACGAAGGGAGAAATGAAAAAGAAAACAGGGAAAAAGGGAGATAACGGCTTTTAGGTGACGAAAGCCTTCAGAGCTCTGAGATAAATAATAGCAATGATTGTAATCGCACAATCAATAATGCAAAGAGTGTTAAAATGAATGTGAAAGGGATCTTATCAGGCCATATGATGACCACTGGACAGTGGAGAGCAAAGTTCTGCTTGATTTATTGAAGTAGAACAGAGCCCCAATGTTTAGACTAGTTGAACAGGAGATCAAGGCAAGGTTCGATCTGGTGCTTCTCGTCGACAGGTTTTCGGTGCCACATCATGATCTTTCCTGAGACTGATGCAGACTAGTAGCCCGTCTCACCACCGAGAAGAAAAATTGCAACTGTTAAGCTCTTCAGCTAGAAAAATCGAAGTGCAGAAGCTGATCTACTCCAGGGCAAATCTTTTCTGCTAGATTTTTTTTTGTTGTTTCAGTACTGCTGTACCGTATAACCTATGGCAACCATTTTGCAAGCTTGTTCCCTTCTTGACTTTCCATCCCGATTTGCGGCTCTCGACTTCTATTCAGCTACCTATTTGTTATGGCCTTACTTGAACGGCTTCTTCCTGGATGCCTAGTTGCTGGTGCTATTCTCTCATATAACAGTAAAAAAAATACTACAAATGCAATGGTTTATGGACGCTTTTGTTGATTTTGACTGGAGTCTGTGGACTGAACAGGGGCTTTGTGTCAACAGTTTACAATGGAAGTTATGCTTAATTCTTCCACTTGAAATTCTTCTTTAAATCATATTAAGAGCAGAAGTGTTCAGCTTGATACTCAGAAATTATGACCTGCGTAAATCTTCACCTTTTTGCTTGTAAGAGTGTATTTCATATGTCACTGGTGATCTCTTTGTCACAAGGAAGATTTCTATAGGGTTCAAAACTGTTCAAAGAATTCTTAAAGGTTGTGGATTCTTCTGAAAAGTTGTTGAAATATAAATATGATTCTTTGTGGAGGCTGTCACTATTGACCTTCTATCCTGAAATTATTCAAAGTCCTATGTGGTTGCGACATTGCTTTCGAAACCCTTCGACACCATATGTCCATGCACATACAAAATAGTAAATATTTATCAAGCGCTTAAATAAATAAGTGTGCCTAAATAAATATTAGTTTCATGCCTTTAATAATAAGACGCAGGCCCATAAAAAATGATAATTACATTAGATAATTTGAATACATACTATCGCCTAGTGCTTCCCAATCGCCACCGTCGCTTGCTCTATACATCAACTAAAGCATTCACAGTTGTTAGAAAATAATAAAATTAAACCAACAAAAGTGAATACCTAGCAGTATTCAGCTACAAAATAAATAATTAGGTTGAAACTCTAACCTAACCTTAATTTAATACGAGTACACTCTAAACTCATAAATGTCCATTAATTTAAATATGTATTTAGTGGAATCACCCACTGTGGAGTCACCTACGTGCACATTAAATTAGCATGACGTTCAAAAAGGACATGCATCCCTGTCAACTTCTCACATGAGGAATCCACCTTGTGTACGAGCCCTTGCAAATAAATATAGTTTTACGAAATCTACCGCAAAACCTCACAGAATCCACCATTGAATAAAAAATCACGGAATCCACCGTCCAATATGCCTCTTGGTATCAGAATCTAAAATGAAGAACTCTATAAGACTTTGTCTACTAACTCAAACCTATAAAGGAACGTGCTAGCCAAGGTCTTTGAAGAGGCAATATGCATGGACGACTTGCTGAGAGACAAAAGTTCAAGAGTCACACTGTAAGAGAACATCACCTCTAAGAACACTAAGAGAACCATGATACTTAGAGATTGGACATGCCATGGCATGCAAGACAAGGGGAAAAACATCAACCAAAACTAAGAAATAGCTAACTTGAAGTTAGAGTTGGCCAAGCTACAAGAGATATTGAGAAGGAAAGTTCAACCCCATGTGCAATATGTGCATTGTGGTGGAACCATCTCCCAACTTAATGTCATGATCCTAGATCATGGCCTTGTGCTAACTACGGTAGATTTGGACATGATGCATTACACTATCGATTGTGAAGAAGACTCCCATACCCACAACCCTATACTCAGCCATACTATGTAGGGCCTTGTGCTAACTACGATAGATTTGGACATGATGCATTGCACTGTCTGTTGGCAAGAAGACTCCCATACCCACAACCCTATACTCTCACGTAAGTTACTATGTATAAAAATGTGCATCATGTGAGTTACGATGTATAAAAATGTTCAAAAGAAGGATATTATCAATTCATAAAACTAGCCAAGATTTTCTTACCAAAAAGGGGTCTTGAATAATGCCTCCACTTATGTAGTCATGGATTTGTTAGTTGTAGACAATAGAAATGCTTAGATATGATAGGAGTCAAGAGTTATAGGCAGGGGCCATTAGAGATCTTGGAATGTTTGGGAGGTTGCATAAGCAAGCCACCCAAAATCCTTGGGTATAAACATTTTTAGTGGCATGAGTATTGTAGTTGTTTAGTCAAATGGTGACCACATGAGACCACATGCTCTTCAACACTCCTTCAACATCTCCACAACTTGATTTGATATGTGTATGAGATGGATCATAAGGGTTTCACCTCCTGTAAGTTAATGACTCAAGCTGAGAGTTTGATTGAACGTGGAGTGCAATAGTGAGGCAATAGCCACATGTAGGTAGAGTTGATAGTGAACCCAGAGCTTGATGTGCTACACAGATAAGAGAAAAACCACAATCAAAGGAGAGAGAGACAATCCAATGGTCAATAAACTTCCATGATTCAAGAGTCAATAGAGTAAACCCACTCGATGAGGTTCCTTATTTTGTGGGGTTAAAGTTTATGAGTTATTGGACACATGTAGGTTAATGGCCACTTTTACAACTTGCGTAGGTCAATTGACCTATGTGTGTCTTAGCCTTAATACCCTTTCCATTATTTTATGATTAGAAAATTATTTCTCCCTAATTAAAATGATATTGAAACATATGTATTTTCATGCTTCTCTCTCTCTCACAAACACGAGTGTATGCATGTGCCATGGCATGATACTTAGTGATTGGACATGCCATGGCATGCAAGACAAGGGGAAAAACATCAACCAAAACCAAGAAATATCTAGCTTGAAGTTAGAGTTGGCCAAGCTACAAGAGATATTGAGAAGGAAAGTTCAACCCCATGTGCAATATGTGCATTGTGGTGAAACCATCTCCCAATTTAATGTCCTGACCCTAGATCATGGCCTTGTGCTAACTACGGTAGATTTGGACATGATGCATTACACTATCAATCACCAAGAATACTCCCATAACCACAACCCTATGCTCAACCATACTATTGTAAAATATTACTTGGCGCAGCGAACAGAATCTGAGAAAGAGATAGAGAGTACACAACAGATAAGAGGAGAATCAGTAAATTCTTTAACTCCAAACAACCGATACAAAGATAGCTCTGTCCACCCATGCTCTTCCACTGTGTGAAGCTTAGATGGCGATCTAGACAGAAGATAGGTGAAGAGCTTAAGGCTATCTGGAACAACAACTCTGACTGGGTGAAAGATGAGTGATCGATGGCTGTGAAGGGGTTTAGCTGTTATAGCCTACGAAGGCCGTGAGGTTAGCCTGACCGACCTACCATATAAGCCTCCACTAGTCGGCTAGGGAATATTCCCTTTATCATCGGGCCGGGGCCGTTGCCCCTGGACCCCCACCAAGGGGGCCGCTGGCCCCCTTAGAACCCTCCAGCTACCAGGGGCTGCTTCCGTGGCCCTCGGACCCCACAATAGGGGCCCCTTTTAACTCCCTTACCCTGCAACTCGATGCAATGCGCCTCGAGTTTCTACAAGCTTAACCACTCCATCTAACCCAAAGATTAGACCCACAATGGTCACCTTTTTGCCATCCGGTCACATAGACCTCATCTGATATACAAGTCAGGACTCAACCAATGTCCGGGCTCACATTTGGCTTCTCCTCATAATGGGGGCCTTACAACTTTGAGCACCATGGATCATTGGTAGCACCTAATGAGGGTGGGGCATTGATCATATCTAACAACTATGTAGGGCCTTGTGCTAACTACGGTAGATTTGGACATGATGCATTGCACTGTCAGTTGCCAAGAATACTCCCATACCCACAACCCTATACTATCGCGTAAGTTACTATGTATACAAATGTGCATCATGTAAGTTACTATGTATAAAAATTTTCAAAAGAAGGGTATTATTGATTCATAAAACTAGCCAAGTTTTTCTTACCAAAAAGGGGCTTGAATAATGCCTTCCTTTTATGTAGTGATGGAGTTGTTAGTTGTAGACAATAGAACTGCTTAGATATGATAGGAGCCAAGAGTTATAGGTAGGGGCCATTGGAGCTCTTGGAATGTTTGTGGAGGTTGAATAAGAAAGCCACCCAAAATACTTGGGTATAAACATGTTTAGTGGCATGAGTATTATAGTTGTGTAGCCAAATGGTGACCACATGAGACCACATGCACTTCAATACTCCTTCAACATCTCCACAACTTGATTTGATATGTGTATGAGATGGATCATTAGGGTTGCACCACCCGTAAGTTAATGACTCCAGCTAAGAATGTGATTGAACGTGGAGTGCAACACTGAGGCAATAGCCACATGTAGGTAGAGCTGATAGTGAACCCAGAGCTTGATGTGCTACGTAGATAAGAGAAAAACCACAATCAAAGGACAAAGAGACAATCCCATGCTTGATAAACTTCCATGTTTGGAGAGTCAATAGGGTAAACCCACTGGATGAGGTTCCTTATATTGTGGGGTTAAAGTTTAGAGAGTTATTGGACACGTGTAGGTTAATGGCCACTTTTGCAACTTGCGTAGGTCAATTGACCTACATGTGTCTTACCCTGATACCCTTTCCATTATTTTATGATTATAACATTCTTTCTCCCTAGTTAAAATGATATTGAAACACATGTATTTTCATGCTCCTCTCTCTCTCACAAACATGAGTGTGTGCATGTGCACACACATACACACTCTCTCTCCCCCTCCCATCATAGAGCCGCCATACTTGAACCTTGAAGTCACCATGGCATCTCTATCACTCTCCCACTAAACATGCATCAAGCTGCCTAAAGTTTCAAAAATCTATAAAGAATGAAGCTTCAAGTTGCACGCTATGATTATCCCCTTGAGCCATTCTCTCTCTCTCTCTCTCTCTCTCTCTCTCTCTCTCTCTCTCTCTCTCTCTCTCTCTCTCTCTCTCTCTCTCTCTCTCTCTCTCTCTCTCTTGTTTTCTAATGGCCAACGGGGGAATGTCTAGCAAGAGATGGTAGGAGGAGGGTGGATCTTGGGAGAGCTTGGTCTTGAGAGAGAGAGAGAGAGAGAGTATGTGTGTGTGTGTGTGTGTCTATGCATGTGTGTGTTTGGCATGGTTGCTATGTCATTACTAGTAGTGAGCCACTCCTGCACCCAAATTTTTAGAGAGCGAACTGTCAATGTGGAGCCAAGGCTAGCACAGGCAAAGGATTGGCAGAGTGTGTCAAGGATTGGGAGGAGCAAGAAGAGAATGACAACTTTGTGGTTTCTTGTAGGGAGGTGCTTCTACACGAATCCTACACTCGAAGAGCGAGCCAATGTGGAGCTAGGGCTGGCAGAGGCAAAGGCCTAACAGATTGCACCACAACACTCCATGAGAGGAGGAGGAGGATACACATTGACACAACTCTGCCTTTGTGAAGAGGCAGGTGAGCAAGAGGACGAGGAGGTATGCCATTGTGCTCATCAACGATAAGAAGGGGATTACTTTTTTGAGATGGTGATACCTCTATGCAAAGGTAGGTGAATAGACCCGTCTAGAAAATTTTCAACATGGAAAGCCAGTGCGATTGGAAACTCTATCCATGAATTCATAGAAAAGAACTATACGAAAACATCTAGGATGGAGACGGTGAAACTTGCAATACAAGCTTTACTAGAAGTGGTTGAAAGAAGTTGCTATTACAACAAGAAATAAAGGTTTGCAATTGCTAGAGGAGACTGAGGTTGAAGAGATTGTGGCAGGCATTGAAGCAAAGAAGGCAGCAACTGAGGTTGCCAAAAAAGGACCACCAAGAGAAATCTAGACTAAAAATGAGATGATATTTGATAGTCAAAAATCATAAATTCAAGCCTGATTACACTTTATTTTTTGCTTTTGGAAAATTTGTAATAGTCTTTTTATGAGAGAGAGAGAGAGAGAGAGAGAGAGAGAGAGAGAGAGAGAGAGAGAGAGAGGGAGGGAGGGAGGGAGGAAGGGAGGAAGGGCATCAATGTGGACAGCAAGAAAGGAAGAAGAAGAAGAAGAAGAGAGAGAGAGAGAGAGAGAGAGAGAGAGATTAAATTTTTTATTTAAATTTGTGAAATTTATTTTATGTTTAATGTCTAATATTCAATTATTTGTTTTGGCGCAGATCACAAAGCTTGATGAGGTTTGTCCTCGGTCTTTTTGCATTCGTTTTGCTTCTCTAGGGCATCTCTCTCTCTCTCTCTCTCTCTCATTCTCTCGATTGGCTCAATGTCCCTCTCTCTTCTCATTTTTAATTATTATTTATCATTGGTTAAGTGTTTATTTAATTACTTTATTGTTTGGTATTTAATATCTAAAATTATTTAATTATTATTAGTTAAAATTATATTTAATTATTTAATTATTTGGTGTTTAATATTTAAAATTAAATATTTAATTATCATAATAGAGGAGAGAGGGAGAAGAGAGATATGCATGGAGAGAGAGGGGAGAGATAAGACAGAAGAGATATATTTAATATTTAGTGTTTAATGTGATATCTAATGTTTAACATTTAACTATCAATCATTATTTCTAGAAGTTTCTAAAAGCTCCTCCGACGATACATTCATGTTCAGTGGAACTATGGTATGGAATACTGTTACTAAACCCTTTCTCATGAGTTTATGGCTATGCACATAAAAAAAGTCATGCCAAAGTTGTTTTTGAAGAACTTGATCATATAATATCATTGTATACAAACGTGGATTTTGTCTCAGTTTTATTTAACCCTATTCTTAACCTTTTGCCATAGAGACAAAACAATATGATAATGCTACGCTATACTAGTATGAGCTCCAAGTGATGCTTTCATATATGGAAGGTGGCTATGAACTCCGATTCATGGAATTCAAATGTAAAATATTAAAGAAGTTTATGAAAAACATGCATATGACTGCACTTTCAAAATGAACATGACACAGAGAGAGAGAGAGAGAGAGAGAGAGAGAGAGAGAGAGAGAGAGAGAGAGAGAGAGAGAGAGAGAGAGAGAGAGAGAGAGAGAGAGAGAGAGAGAGAGAGAGAGAGAGAGAGAGAGAGAGAGAGAGAGAGAGATAGATGGATTTTAAAAAAATGTTATTTGCAAAATCGATCTCTTTCCAAGAATTTGGAATAACCTTCCATGGAATAAACCCTAGCTCATAGAATATGTTTGGACTTTTCTAGGCATTGTAGGCTATTCTTTTGGCATTCATTGGTAGCTTTTGTATGAACTCCATATTCGGGAGTTTGGGAATTTTCCATCAATATGGGAATTCCAAATCAAAATGGATTTCAGGAATTTTGGGAATTTCATTTATTTGGAACTTGGTGCAACGGAACATATTAGTGTTATGGTTGTTTCCAAGAGATTGAAAAAAACTCAAAAAGGTGGTGTTAATAAACACCTTAGTTTCAATATCCTTGAAAATATTCAAGGAAAATCTTTAGTCAATGGATTCTTGTAGACTTTCTTTGGCCTTAAATACAACCGTTGGGAGAATTTTAAAATTTTTGGGAGATTTTGTACCTTTTTTCATCCGAGGGTCAATGTTATCTATTGCTTCCCATTGTTCATGATCTTTTTTTTTGCACATCCAATATTTATCCCAACAATTAAAATACACCTCTACATTTGTAGCATTTTGACGACTACAAATTGGTGCCCAATATTGTATACGCACCTCATCTTTCTTAACGTCAAGCATTGGTTCAAATGCATGTTTGGGTCCTTTGCTGAAAGGACCACAATAGTGATCATTCAACTCTTCCAATCCAATAAAGTCATCTACATTATCTACATCTATATTAGTTACATCACTTTGTGTTCTTGGCCAAAAATCTATGAAAAATAAATCTTCTTGGACATTTGGAGTTTGAAAAGCGTAGATCATATGTTTCCAATAATCAATCACAAGTGTTATAAACTTTGTGAACTCTACTTAAGGTCCTTGTACATTTGACCATCTTTCCAAATACTTGAAATAATATTTAACTACGCTTACTATTTCTTGATGATCCTTAATGTACTCAAACATGGGCAACAACATTGGAACACCCTTAAGAAGAGTAGGCTTTTTTGCAAGGTCTCTCTTCCATAATCCAATGCCACCTTCTCTTAGTAACCAGTCTAAGGACTTTGGATGAATCTTGTATTGCATGACAGGTGTATCTCCATGCATATAAAACCAAAATTGAAGAGGTTTTGAGTGACCAACAAGTGTATAACTGGAATCACACAAGTATCCCTCAATGTATCTCTTAAAGTGAGGCACATGTGTCAATAAGAAAGGTGTAGGACTTGTCATCTAACATATGATTAAAAATGTTGCATAAAATGAGGAAAAGTGAAGGTCATGCTCGTCCTTAGCTTCTCTAAAAAAAATTTGAACATTGCATCAATGTCTTTATGTGTATCACCCACCATGAGAAACCCAAAGAAAATCATCTTGAATGTTCCTCGTGCAACAAGCAATGATAGATATGCAAAGAGATAGCGGTTTTTATTTTCTGATCCACAATTACCAAGTTGAAGTAGTAAGTTCTCTGTCAATCATTTGAAATGATGATGGCCATCTTGTGGTGTATTATCTTCCATGCATGATTTATTTTGTGCAACACCTTGATGGCGGTATACTACTTTTTTCAAGTTGAGGGCATTTATTAGCACAAAGGTTGATCTCCGCATTCCATCTACTTATAGATCACCATTTGTATGCCTGTGTAGTCACTCCAAGTTCCTAAAGCACAACGACAATGAGGCAATTGTGAAGTTAGGATTGTGAGGCCATAGATCAAGTGAGAAATACCCATGTCTACCTTCTCCATGTCCATGAGTAATCATGCCTATTAAAGAAAATGGTAGTTGAGTAGATCTTTTAGTCTCTTTTGATTGAAGCCTTAACCTAGAGATAGTTTTATTTTGCTAGTCCATTTTATCATGTATGATGCACAAGTTTTTATCTCGATCTAATGCTGAGGCCAAGCGCCAACTATAGTATCTATTCCAACAACTTTGTTGTTGTAGCATGTGACAGTGACACTTCTTTAGAAGCACATTTCGCTCTTGAAGACACTTTGTTGTTGCCAAGTTGCTCCTTAATCTCTGAGCAAAAACTACATTTGGAGAACTCACTTGTCTTTGCGAAGGTTACATTCTTGAACTCTGTGTTCCAAATATGATTGCAACTGGATAAGGACATTTGCTTACATCCAATACCACTCAATATTGTATTTACTTCTTCCCATATATCTACCTACTTGTAAACATCTAGGATGACCAATTGTGTCTCCCTTGATCCATCTTGCATTATTTTACTCTTGTGTGGCATTTGCTTTTCATTCTTCTTAACAAAGTCTCTAAGGATGGCTCTTTCCATCTCTGTGTGATCCCAAGCTACTCTTATTACCCCCTTGTTTCCATGCATTGCCCTCCTTATGCCATGCTCAAATTGTATTTTGTACCTATAAATATATGTCTTTGGGATTCCATGAATATCATACTATTCCCTTCCACATACCATGTGTCCATTAAAGATAAAGTTGTACTTCCTTATTCCCAAGTAATCAATCCTGCATGATGATTCAAACTTATCATAAATATAGTTTGTGCGGTCTTCAAATTTCAATCCCCAAAAGTATTTATGTAATTGTTGCATTGCTTCTCTATCAGCAAATTGACAACACTTTTCTTGGCAACAATCAGTCATGGAAACTTGTGAAATGGAGTCCATATAAGTCTTCAAGTTTGCATCTTATGGGGCAATAATTCGAGGCTTTCTATTGACCGTACAATATGATCTCTTTTGAACAAAAAATGTTTTTTTTTTTGCAGAAAGGGAATCTTCATTGGTATCTTCCATGTTTTTGGTACAAGCATTTGAAGAGATAAATTGCATGTATGATTGTTGTTGTAGCAGCGATGTTCCATCATCAAAGGTGAGTTGTTTAATAGGCCATATTTCCAAAGTGACACAATGGAGGTTATCATCTATGTATATTATTGTGGTTTGATCAAGGGCTTTATCTACCACCACACCAACATCCTCTTCTCCTAGCAATTCAAAGTTTATCACATCATATGAAAAAACCAATAATATAATCCATGTCCCAACAGACATTGTGTTGCCTTCTGTCCATATCATCACTCTATGTTCTCTTCAACTTTCACGAATGCTAAGCATATCAATATGCTCAGAAGGTAGAAAATGGTTTGATTCGTAATGATCTTCTTCGTTGTGAATTGTTATTGAGTTTGAAACAACCACCACATCTTTCTTTCCCCATTTTGCAAAACCACCTACAGTTTGGTGAAGCTTCATTACATCATTTGTTGGGAATGGCAAATATGCTACTACATTTAGACATTTATCAATAGCCACTAAAATATATTCATCTTCAACTATTTCTCCATGGCATGTCTCATTTGGATGTATTGCATGCACTCTCCCAAGTGCAACAATCTCATGATCAACTAGCAAATTCACAATATCTCTAAAATAAAATTCGTTATTCATGATACATGTACAATTGAGAAAATGGAGATTTTATAATTTGTATGTTGTCACCTCTCAAAAAGGAAAATAGTGATGAGTTTGCTAAATACAATGAAGTATTAAATCTCATTGAAATGAAAAAAGCACTTAAACATGAGATAGAATGAGTCCAACATCCATAATAGAAAGTATTAATGGAAACATCATACAGAAAGGGGATAGATTTGACCATATGGCCAAAAACAAACTTTCTCATGAACTATACCCTAAAGTGAAGAAGAAAATTTTCTTCTATTATTTTTAGTTGCCCTTGATTTTACTTTATTTTATTAGCTACTCTTTGAACAAGCAAAAAATTCATTGTATGTTCTCATTGGGAAAATATATAGCAGATATTCAAAACTTGTACTATATCTATTCAACATGAGAACAATTATTAAAATTCTTTATAATGTGTATAGGAAAAGATTTACCCACCTAGTCAAAATTCTATTGTATGTATTCCATACCATAGCAAATATAAAAATTATTTGTGATCCCCATAGGAGAAAACATAGTCAAATGATTGAAACCTTTGTTGTATGTATTTCACATGACAAAAAGAATAAAATTTCATTGTGGTCTCCATAGAAAAAAATTTGGCCAAATGGTCAAAACCTCAAGCAAAATACATACTACAAGAATAAAAGCTCATTGTGATCTTTATGAAAAAAGATTTAGTCAGATGGTCAAAACCTCTATTGCAACTATTTTACACAACACTTAGGATTAAAATTCTTTGTGATGTCCACAAGAAAAGATTTAGCCATATGGTCAAAACATGTATTGTATATAACCTAGATGGTAGCAAGGTTAATAATTGTTTGTGATGTCCATAGCATAAGATTTAGCCAAATGGTCAAAGCCTTTATTGTATGTCAACAAGGATAAATAATCTTTGTAATCTCCATTAGAAAATATTTGATCAAACGATTAAAACCTTTATTTCACGTATTTCACATGAAAACAAGGATAAAGATATTGTATGAGAAACTTTGACCTCGTGCTTAAATGTTGAAACCACAAGGACCTCTAAAGAATAGAATATTTCATTCCCTATGACATGAAGCTATAAATATTCAAGAAATTTCAACATCAATTAGAAGCAATTTGAGAAGGAAATATCATTTTAATCATGGTTAAATATTTATTAATATCATACTACCTACTTGTTGATAATAGTAAAATGTATCATACTACATTTTATTTTTAAGTTATACTATTTTAGTCAAAATCATGTTATATTAGTATGTCGTACTATGTGCATATTATGGAATATAGTATCAAAATATATTTTTAAAAATATATACTAATTCAATTTAGTAATAAAAAATAAATATATATTAAATTATATTTTATAAGATTATGTATATTTAATGTATTTAATATGTAATGTATAATATTATTGAGGATTTTGAAGCTATCTTAGTGATAGTTTGAGAGTAGAATCTCTAGTAGGGTAGAATAGAGAGTATATAAGCAAAATCTTTAGTCGTGGAAATAGGGGCAATATCTCAATTGTGGGCTCTTAAGGAGGGAAAAGGGGGAAGGAGCGATTCTAGGAGAAATGCCCTTGATGAGAGTTTGAGGGCAATGTCCTCCTCGATGGAGGTTTGAGAGCAATGCCCCCAATCAAGGTTTGGGGATAGTGCCCCTCGTAGGGATTTGGGGGCAATGCTCCCAATGGGGGGTTCGAGGGGTAGCACCCCCTAGTGGGGGTCTAGGGGCAACAATCCTAGTGGGGGGTTGGGGGTAGCGCCCCTAATGGGAGTTTGGGGACAATGCCCCCAACGGGGGGTCCGAGAGGTAGCACCCCCTGGTGGGAGTTTGGGGGTAGTGCCCCCAGCAGGGGTTCGGTAGCAACGCCCCCAATTAGGGGTTTGAGGGCAGCGCCCCTAGTGGCAATGCCCCTAACGGGGGGTTCAGGGGGTAGTGCCCTTAATGGGGGTCTGGGGGGGCAATGCCCCCAGCAGGGGTTCAGAGATAGTGGCCCCGATGGGGGTCTGGGGGGCAGCGCCCCTAGTGGGGGTTTGGGGGCAATGCCATTATGTGATTTTTGAAAAAATCACGACTTGAAATCTTTAATAAAACTAAAGAATAGTCACAGAAATAAGATCTAAATCTACTCATATTCTGTAACAAGTTATGATAATTCAATAGCATGGTACATTAAATGATCCTTTCACGAGGTCAGTCTTTACAACTAATCATAATGTTTTTCAAAACAAGTTTCTCTTTCCCCTCCCTCTCTCTTCCACGCAACTCTCTAACTTGAGTGTTTTCTCTATTGCGTTTTTACAATTGCAGGTTTTGTATCTCTGATCCTTTGCGTTTTTATCTCTGCTCTTATCACCCCTATCTTACTGCAGGTTTTGCAGCCCTTATATTTGGTGGTTTTATCCCCCTGCTCTTCTTTGACTGCTCTCTAGTGTTTTACTTTCTCAAACTGAAACAAATTGTGCAATGCAAATTTTGGTTCAAATTAGGGTATTATGACCAAAACTACCTGCGTCTTCGAATCAGAAATCTTGCTCCAAGGGTTCAACAATTCAATAGGGCAGTGAATGATCGCCACTCCACAATGTGTCTACTCTACTTCACGGGTGATTTTTGTTACATTGCATAGATTGCTAACTTCTACTAATTACAACAGCTTTTCAACTCTTCCCTACTTTATTTCTAATTTTGAGTTAAACTACATTCCTTTTGATCATTTCAATCTATACAATTACTACAAATCACGCTACTACTCTTTTTTATGACTAGTATTGAATAATATTAAGATCAAACACCATAAGCATTTTCTAAATAAGAATCATGTATGAAAATTAAATGCAATCTTTATTTATGTAGCAATGAGACTAGGCACTCTCTCTTTAGAATTCAATATTGCTTGATTGATCTCCTAGAGTGCTTGTCTTTTTTGTTGTCCCACTACCTTGCAAATGATATCTTGTTTGCTGTGAATATGAGAAACATGATTTTTTGCACTATTGAAAATACTCTCTTTAATGTGAACATAAAATATATGATTTGTGCAATGTTGAAAAAAACTCTCTTGGATCTGCATATGGAATAAATGGTTTGTGCAATGCTTTCATTGAGTGCTTTTAAAATAATAATCTTTCTTTCTATTCTGTGTTGCTATATACCTTAAGATTTCTCCTCAAGGCTAAATCTAGCCTTATATTTCTTGTATCCTTCTGTAATATTAGAGCATTTTATCAAGTTCTTATACATCGTATTATACTTTACTATATAGAACTTTCTATTATACTATATTTTCATAGTAAAGCATTTCCATCAGATTTTATGGTTACATTCTTTATAGTTTTGCAATAAGCATATGGCTATACAATACTTGCCAATACTCAATATGACTTTGCCATATGATGTAATTTTATCTTCTAATAACACATATCATGATCTTTCATCAATCTATAGATTAGACCATATGGTTAAAAAAATTCTTACAATATAAGTACCTTTTTTTGATTTTATTAAATACAATTTGAGATTTGTCCATGAGGTCAAATATTTTCTTATAGTATAAGATATAATTTTTGTTATTTTTCCTAATATACTATGAGATTTAGCCATGCAACCAAATCTTCTCCTTAAGCTATCTCTTGGCCAAAATAAAGACTCTTGTAGTATCACAATATCTTGCAACAAATCAACCACTTTGTTCACTTTACTACAAGAATGAAGTTTCACCATTTGGTCAAATGCTTTCTTATATTATCAACCCTTACTTACTTTCAAAAGGAAAGACTAGTTTCTACTTAGAATTTCATAATTTTATAATTTGGCCATGTGGTCAAATCTTTTCTTTCAATAAACAAATCACTTTTTTGGGAATTGATCCTGTAGAATCACGACTAAATCTATGATGGGATCGATCACACAAATTTTGGGTACACTAGATTTGATTGTATGGAAGAATCTTGCAAGAAAAACATCTTCTATATTGTCTCCAAAAAGGAAGACCATGTTCTACTTGAAACTCCTTGATTACCTACTATATTTGTAGGAAGTTTTGCCATGTGGTCAAAACTTGTTATGCAATAAACAAACAACTTTGTTTCCATAAACCATTTATTTCATTTCAAATTTTCATAACTTTCTATCTACATGTTCATATATAAATCTTGTTTCGTTCGGCCATATGATCAAATATAATCTCATACCTCTTGCAAACCATGAGACCATTTTTTTCATTCCACTATAAAAAAATATTTGGCTATATAGTCAGATTACATAACATGTGGCAATAAATGAATCACTTTTTTCATATGGTTATGAAACTAGATTTGGCCATATCGTTAAAACGAGTTTATAGAAATAGCCTTCCAAGTGTTTTTTTACATTAGCTTATATTGATTTCTATGGGATTTGCTACATATCCATATTTTTTTATATGTGAATCTCATATCACAATAAACTGCATACTCTCTTTAACTAGCCTTTAAAAATCATATGGTAAAAGACCACGGCAAAGTTTCTAATCTTATAGATAAGTCTTATGACTAAATAGCATTTGACCACATGGCTAAAACCAATGACAATGTTTCTATAATATAGCTTATTTCAATGGAAACTTACATGTGCACTAATTAAAATGTTAATTGTTGACGAAATGGAATCGAGAGATTGCTACATAACCACATTGATATATGGATGGATCTCATATTGGACTAAATCTCATTATTTGATTAAATAGGATTTGACCATATGACCAAAAATCTTAGCAAAGTTCCTATAGTATGATCGTTGCATAGGAAACTTACATGGAGAAGAAATCCAATGTTAACTTATGAACAAAATCATCCATGACATTTTCTACATAACCACAATGATTTTTCACTAGATCTTATACCACACTCACACTCAACATTTCATTATCACTTAAGCATTTGGTTAAGCCCATGGTGAAGTCTTACTATTAATAGAATTTGATCTTCTCACCGAAGTCCATGGCAAAGTTTTTACTATATGATTATTGCAAGAAAAACATAATTAATGCTAACTTAGGGCCAAAATAATCAATGTTATTTGATACATAATCACATATATTTATGGTTAGATCTCGTATCACACTTAATCTCAAATTTCAATATTTCATTTCATGGAAGAGTCCCTTTGGAGTACATTTGGCTTGTATTTCGTAAAATCTTGTGTTGTGTTTTCAATTTTCAACCTACAAATCTTATACATTTATTTGGGTTTTGTGAGTTTTGAATCTTTTTAAATCCACTTTTGTTTGACAACTTTTTCTCTTTATACAACTATTCAATGGCAAAGAACGATAGCACATCCAAAAAGGAGACCTAAACCATTTATGGAGCTAGTGGTGATTTTGTGTATCCATGGTATGTGGATATTTATGATAGTCAAGGAAAAAGGGCCAACAATGTTCTTTTATTTACTTTAAAGAGTGATATTGCATTTTTTCAACAAGATAGTGTCATAGAGAAGATAACAGATGGATGTGCTGGGAAAGAGGGAGTACCATGTAACCTTGTTAAGACCAACGGGAAAAATGTGATATACGAACTTGATCCTTTGTCATTTCACTTTGTAGGTATTAAAGAGGATGAAGAATACACTTTGAAAAAAATGGGATGGACCTTATTTGAGGAGGTAAAGGGCAT
Source organism: Lygodium microphyllum (assembly GCF_053477565.2). Classification (NCBI taxonomy): domain Eukaryota; kingdom Viridiplantae; phylum Streptophyta; class Polypodiopsida; order Schizaeales; family Lygodiaceae; genus Lygodium; species Lygodium microphyllum. The sequence goes on from NC_141149.1 coordinate 88,980,044, forward strand.
AGAAGACATTATATTAGCATTCCAAGTTGTCCAAAATAGTGAGCTACTTTCCTTATCAAGAAAAGGTGATTGCCCCATCAAAAGAATGAAGCTCCAAGATAAAAAAATAGAGTTGAGATCTTCACCTGCTCCTCAAGAAGAAAATAATTCACCGAATCCCACAAGCTCAAAGTCAAAATTACCTCCATAAAGTTCCTTGTCACAAGCTCTTATTGTTAGTATGGCTGTTAACACTAGTGAGAATTATGCCACTTTACCTTCCATGCTAGAAGTTACACCTGCAAAGCCAATAATTTCTCTTGAGGTCAAGGGAGTAGAAAGAACATTCGATTCTCCTAAGATAGTTAAGAAGAAGGGAAAGAAGGAAGAATCGGGATTTCACATGTTTGAAAAATTCTTTCCATTTGGTCCAACAACACAATCTCATATTCTTGTTGAGGTGCTATGAGGCACCTCCTTTGTATGCTTATAGGTCACTGTGTTGGGATTATGTAGAGAGGCTAACCATGTCTTTCATAAAGAATCCCATGAATCCAACAATAGCAGCATATCTTATGCCTTTTGTACAAGACAACAATGAGAAGAGACCCATGCATCGTGATGAGGTGGATGCTAATAAGTTGGACACTTATAGTTATTGAATTATATTAGGGCTTCACTTAATTTATGCAACAAAGATATATATTCAGAGTAACACTACACGTTCTCTAGCAACCAAGCATTTATACACCATGAGAAATGCTAGAATATTAGTTGATTGTCTTGCAAAAATGTGCATTGAGCTTTCATGAATGACAAATATGGAATCACATAATGTTATGAAGAATGCCTCTTATGTTGAGCAACTTCGACAATTAAAAGATTAGTGGTTAGCATTTGGTTCTCCACCAAAACCCCAACAAGTGCTTTCTAAGATAAGATCTCAAAGAGTACCATGGCAGGTTATCACATATAAGCTTATCTTCTCTTTTTGTGAAGATTAGTGTGATGCTCTTTCTTTTGTTCCATGCTCACTATTTTGATTTTTTTTTTGGAGAGATTTGTGGCATGCATTGGAGAAAATTGTGTATCTAGAGATTGCTATATGATTATTAGCTCCCAAGAAATATTTGATAGTTGGATCAAAATCATGAAGAGATACTCTAGAGGTGAGCTTCTATACCAAGAGGAGAGTTTGAGAAAAAAAGGAAGGCAACCTTCTCCTACTGCATTTCATTGCCTTATGGGTTTAAAGGATGGAGACATACTTGCACTACAAGGGGAGATAAATGAAGGTTATATCATTTTTCTTAGAAACAAATGGGATAAGGAAGATATGATTGACATGGAAACAAGGGCTAAGAAAATCAAGCAAGATAGGGTCCTAAAGGAGAAATTAGTCACTCTTTTCAATGCCTCTGTGCCAGAAAGTAATGTTGTGATGAAGACTTGGGAAGAGCTTGTTGATGATTATGATATCAATGATGAAGTCTACACAGAGACTTTAGGCATTTGCAATGATTGGGGATCAAAGAAGCTCACATGTGGAGCTAATATAGGGCCCCTACTAAGTGAAGCAAAAGATATTGTGAACTTCCCAATTGGAAAAAAACAAAATCCTCATCAATCCTCCACTACTTCCCCTTGGTGTGTATATGTTGTCCGATGCAATCTAGAAACCTTTGATCTTATACATAATATTTACAGAGATCCAATTACCACAAGGATTGTTGTTCTAGATGCAGCACATGGGATTAAGGGAATGAAATGGGACTCTATAAAGTTTGGAAAGGCTGTATCCACTCTACTACAAATGAAATGTGAACTTGAACAATTCATGTTGTTATCATTTTTTGATCAAAAGAAAATGGTAGCTTTGAAAAATGCTCTTAAAAGCATTTCTTGCAAGTATCACATACTAGTTGGTAGTGTTGACTTTCTACCAATGGATAGAACCTTTGCTTTTGGATCTATAGATTCTTTTGTAGTTTTGACATTACTGACCATGGAGAAAAGCTTCATCAATTTTGAGTGATATATAAACAATGTCAACAAGCCTTCCATTTTGGACTTTGAAGCCTTGGACAAGGAGTGCAATGACGAAGATCTTGAAGAAGAACAAAGTATTGCAAAGGCTTTTTTGAGAAAGAAAATGAAAGTTATGGAACTAGAATCAAAGCATTCAATGATGCTCATGAGGTTGTATTTGATGTATATGCAAGTGGACTTGCATCTAAGGTGGCATTGGTAAATCATATGAAGACTATTGTAGTGGTTTACAATACTCAAGAGCAAAGAGAGATTGAAACACAATTGTGGAGGGTCCATGAGAGAGCAAATTCAAACTGCTAAGAGGTTCCTTCTACTGAAGTTTAAGTTCTTGAAGTACCACTCCGGGGCATAGAAGAATCAAGCCAAGATATAGCAAGTCTAATTATGAAAGAGAAATTAAAGGCTACTTCAGTTGTTTAAACTCCGTTCCTTCTCTTTTCATCAAGGAATTGATGTAATTTTTATTTTTTCCTTGAGAAGTTACTTCCATTAGCATTTGTAGTATTTTCTTTCTTTGGTGATATTACTTAAAGAAACTATGTCTTTAGTTTTTAATTTTTTACAAAAGGTACCAAGCAAGTTTGGTTTAAAAAATCTATTTAAGTAAATCTTTTGCTAAAATAATATTAAAGAGATCATTAAAATTTATCATCCTTTGTAAGGATAACTGTTTAATTGTAATCTAGTGTGTAAGAATACTATCATAATGAAAAGTTTAAGCTAGCTATGCAAATTTTACTTAAGTCTATTTTAGATCTTATTTCAATTAACCTCTTATATGTGTTGTGTAATGATCTTGTCATGTTAGTTTTGGTTAGATTTGTCCACATGGTCAAATCTCTTATCTCTTATAACCTCTTTTACTACATCACTAGTGTATGTCTATGCATGTACCTTAGGATAAGAGAGCTAACAATATATTGCACACCCCAAAAAAGATTCATTACGTCTCCCAAAGGAGTTTTACCTCAGTAGTAAATATTGCAACAAAGATTTCACCTCCAATGTATCTTTTGAGATGTGTATATGGAATATTAAGGTAAAATCCTTGTTACAATTCATGAGTTTAAATATCTATGGGATATAACTAGTTCAAAAATAGAATGGTTAGTCCTTAAAAAGAAACTATAAAAACTTATTCAAATAGAGTATAACTTAAACACCTTCTTTGTACATGCCATTTTGAAGGCCTTATTAGAAACTGAGTATGTTTAATATCATAATGAGAATATAATTTTTGCAACTAATTACAAGAATCTACTGTTAGTATCTCAAGTATACTTATAATTAGCGATAAAAAGTAGGTATGAAAAAATGATTTTATTAGAATAGATTTTACTTCAAAAAAATCATCATATATATTTTTTTCACCTCATGATATTACTCTTGGTTAGATTTGTCCACATGGTCAAATGTCTCTTTTCTTAAGATATAATTTATTAAGTAGTACCTATGTATGTATTTGTCAATGTGAAGTTAAATTGTTTTAGTGCTCTATGCCAGTTTATAGCTTGAACATTAAGTAGAATGATAAGGAAGTAAATGAATCTAATGTGCTTCTTTTTCTTCTTTGTAACTTCAACTAAGACATCTATGGTTGGATATCTAATAGATTCAACAACAATAGATCATAATGATGTGATTGATGTGTCCTTGATAAGAAATGCAACACAATGATGTGTAATACTTGATCTCAATGGTCTTCTTTTACAATGATGCTTTGCTAAGTGTAAAAAGTTTTAAAGCTTTCAAATGGAAAATCAATGGCTTGTTCTTCGACCAGGATGTATGGAGTTTCTTGAAGCCTTATTTGCAAGATTCCAAGTGGAAGTTTAGTCAAGAGCATTACATAAGAATGTCATGGCAGTTATTAAGTGCTTGGAGATCCATGAAAAAAGGAAGTATCCTTTCTCCATGATTTGGGGCCAAGAACAATGTCATAAACATCGACTCAAAATCATATATAGGCCATATAAGATGGGAGTAGAAGCAATGTTCAAGCCTCCAAGTATGTATGGGATAAATATGGAGATGTTTGTCAGCATACCAAGACTATTCTCATAGATGAAAATCCTTACAAAGGATGTCCAAATCCTCTTGAGAATTGCATTTATCTAAAAACATTTAATATTGATCATGGAGACTCTATCTTGATCAAAGAACTTCTACCATAGTTAACTCACTTAAGCAAATACCATGATGCACGTGAAGTCATCAAGTTTGATTGATATGGACATGAGCCAATTAAATATAGGTATGAATTGTATGTTCAATTCAAGGTTTTTCATTGATGAATAGACTAGAGTAGAGAATGATAGTATTTCATTATCATCACCAGCACTGCAAGAGACCATGATTGATAAAGATTGTATATATGTTCAATCTTCAATTACTTCTTGCTTCAAGAGACCATATATTATACAAACATCCTCAACAAATGCCTCACGTCATCTATCTCTTGCATTGAACAACTCACAATTATCCATGTTGAAGTAGACTCCTTTAGTCTCTACTTTGAAACATGTGGAAGCAATGCAACTTTCTCATGAGTTAAGATATCACAAACATTTCATAAATGGTAGTGCAACTAAATGTTTTATACAAAATCTAAAAAAGTTATATTTTTTCAATATACATGATGTAACAAGGTGGTGACTCTATGTGGACTAATTTTAACTTTCATAATAAATATATACCTTACGCTAAGGGCTTTTGCATGGCTATGAAATATATGCTTGTTAGAAATTTAAAGTATTTTATGTAGTTATCTTGGTGTTTCTAAACACCACCAATATCAGTGAGAGAATCTACTTAAAGTTTTTAAATTTTTCAATAATATTAGTTAATTGTGTTGAAATTTCCTATAAAAGGGTTTAAGTCCTATTTTTTACTTTATGTCCGTCTAATATACAAACATACTCAATAAATGCCTCACGTCATCTACCACTTACATTGAACAACTCACAATTATCCAAGTTGAAGCAAACTCGTTTAGTCTCTACTTTGAAAGATATGAAAGCAATGTAACTTGGTCATGAGTTAGGATATCACAAACATCTCATAAATAGTAGTGCAGCTAAATATTTTATACAAAATCTAAAAAAGTTATATTTTTCCAATATGAATGATGCAACAAGGCAATGACTTTATATGGACTAATTTTGACTTTCATAATAAATATTTCACTTACATTAAGGGCTTTTGCATGGCTACGAAATATATGGTTGTTAGAAATTTAATATGTAGTTACCGTGGTGTTTTTAAATGCCACCAATATCAATGAGAGAATCTACTTAAAGTCTTTTATTCATTCAATAACATTAGTTGATTTTTGTTGAAAGTTATGATAAAGTGGTTTAAGTCCAATTTTGTACTTTATGTCTTAGCTAACAAATAAGTTTTAATTAATAATACAAATTATGTCTATTTCTTTGAAAACACAAATCATTGGTCAAAGGTTAAATATTTGGTCTTAGAAAAATCATAAACTTCTAGCTTGGTATATAAATCTTGATTTTATGATATGAAAGTTCATTTAGCTAGTCAAAGTGTGAAGCTAGTTGATTTTGGTCAAAGTCAATATCCATCTTGTCCATATATTGTCAAGATAGATAGAAATTTTGAACAAAAGATATTTATATATCATGCATATACATACAAAAAATGCAAATGGGATAAGCAATTATTTAACATGCTTGTGTCTATTGGTTTACACAAAAAAAGAGCCATCACATCATAGGTTATCCAAAGTTATTACTATATGGTATTAGATCAAGTTATTAAACCACACATAATTTTTGGTGACTCTTTTAAGGTCTTAGTTCATGAAACTTATACATGTCACTTTAAATGATTCTATATCTAAAAGAAAAAACTTAATATCTTCAAATCCATAACATTATAAATTTTGGCCATGATAACATATTTTCATATAATGTCTAAGGCTCTTGTATTCTAAGTTCTCTCTACACTCCTTCAAACCTTTGAATTCTTACATTAAACTTGGAAATTTCCTAGGTACATACTAGTTCAGCCTCCTTGATGTTTTCACCACCATACAACATCATATTTTGTTAGTATGCTAGAAAAGATAGAGGTGAAATCCAAATCTCCTAATAGCCACACAACTTACATTCATCACTTAAGCTCTCAAGATGTGTGATCTCATATTTGAAACATACAAACTGCCCTTTAAAGATAAACATAAACATAGTGCTCTCTTTCATTCACAAAAGTAAGACATTCATTAAAAGTGGGACTTGGGAAATTCCCAAAGTCTCTAATATGGTGTTTGTGGATGTGTTTGGACTTTGCTAAGGTGTTGTTAGTTGTTCTTTCCACATTTCATAATAGGTTTTCTATCCAAAATAACATGTTTTGGTCTTGTTAGGATCTCTCCATAGTCAATCGCATATTCTTCAAAAGGTTTTATCCACACAAGCAACCACTATTTTAAAGTACATGTGTGACATGCATGCCAACCTATGCATACAAATCCTTATTGCATATTGTCTTCTATATCATTTTCTCCTATTCAGAACAATGTTATTTTAGAACTTATGTTTGTGTGTCTCATAATAATTTGGAAAGGTAATGCCAATTATATAATAGAGGGCATATTTAAAATGTAGCTAACTAAAGGATTCTAGATTGAAAGGGTTTCTTGTTACCACACATTTTCTTCACATAGCAGGTGCTATTTTACTCTCCATAAATATGTGTCCCCTCAAGCAATCAAGAATTGTGCGATATTTAAAATCATTTTCCTTTCTTTAAGAATTGGTACTCATTCTTGAAGTAAAAGAACTAGCTATGAATTGTGTTTTAGGTCATCGCAAATCTATAAAGACCCATCCACAAATTATATGAGTAGCTAGTAACTTAATAGGCTTGGAGATAAAAGAAAATATTTATAATATGATTGGTCTCATCTTTGTTATCTGTAATTTGATATGCATGTAGCTTATGTTTTTTGTATGATTATTTCTATCTTTGTTATTGCAAGTTATCTACAAAAAGTATAAACTAATGCAATTCAAAGTTGTTTGGGAATTTTCATGACTGTGTATATGTGTACCCTTCATATGCATATGCATTGTAAGCAAGAGGTTGTTGATTCGCATATGCTATGTATGTCATGAGGTGGTTCTTCCTTGTCGTGCATTATTTGTATATTTGAGTTTTTGGCATATATGCAAGTTGTCTTGTTACTTGTAGGACATGTGGATTGGCATATGCCATGTATTCAACATATACATGTCATGATACATCTATCATGTGACAAGTGTATGTAGGGCTGAAAGGTGCTTGCCAAATAGGCACTTAGCCGTGAATTTGGAGAGTGAATATCTTTTGGTGGGCATGTAACAATTGACTTGGCATTGTGTCGTGAACTTGACATAGAGGTTTCATTTTAATTGTGATGCCCTCCCTTCTCCCTTGGATATGGATGGACACTTGGTCATGAATAGTGCCTTGGCTTCCATATGGATGAATAAGTGATGGGCGTTGGTCGTATATTCCGCTACACAATGTCGTGATGTGCTAGTTATTTGGTATTGTTTGATGGAATGGACATTCAGGTGGTATACTGGGCCACAAACTATCCTCGCATGTATAGTTGTTTAAAAAAGTGGTAATGTTTGTGTTTTTTGTATTTTTGAACTATGACTTTATGTTGTTTAAGTAACATTCTCAATGTTTAAATGGTATAATGCAATTGCATAGTTTAATCAAGGTTTACATGCAATACCAATATAGCTTAAGTTTGGTGTTACACAATTTTGTTCTCAATCAAAGATCACATGTCACACTAATTTATTTGAATCAATCATAGGTGGCATCTACATTTTTAATTGAAGATCTAATTCAATCTATGTTACATTTTCAATCTTTTTCATATATTACAATCACGTATTTCCTTTTTAAGATTAGATTCCAATTGTGTATTTCTTTTAATTGTGATTATAAGTTTTGTCAAGTTTTTGTCATTTTCATATGCAAGTATGCATGGTTTAAGCCTTTGTTATCATGCTTATATGCTTGCCTTTCTTTATTGTGGACAATTTGTGATTTATGATGGACCTCAACCAAAGCTCTCTGTATTTGATTGATAAAGGCCATATCATCTTGCATAGAAAATCAAATATATCTTGTTAATAGTAATGATGTTTCTTTTTTCATCTTTTGCAACCTGGCATGTACAACCATGCATACAATGTTGCAGCAACAAGGGCTTTGACACTTAGTCTTTGATGTGCTCTAGGATTCAAAGAAAATTTTGCATCTTTGTCGCACACTGATTGGAAATGCACCCAGGATGCTAGAAGATCTTTAAGAGTTAGCACCAATGTCTACATTAAAGGAGAAGCTTGGAACACGAAGTGGAGAGAGGAGGTGGCATGCTCAAAGAGGGCAAAGGACTTGTTTGGTGTTCTTTGCCAAAGCGTCTTAAGACCACCATAGTTGCAAGTCCTAGTTTTGGTTCCACCAAGAAATAAGGTGATTTGTTAGGGGTAGAAACTATATTGCACACATTGAGGAATCACCACTGTGCACGAACAATTGGCATTTCCTTTAATGCTATCAAGCTAGGGAGAGTTATTGGCCAAGGTGCCTTGAAGCTACCATAGAAAATATTAGCTATTTTTCTTCAAATTTAGCATGTTGTGCTAAAATGTACAAGGGCTCTAATAACACCAAACTACAATAATTTCAAGTGGAGTGTGGGATGTAGAAGGTTAATGCATCAATTGTGCAATACACTGCCTTCACTTTTGAGTCTCCTTGAGTTACAATCTTCCCCTTCTTCAATGGTAGTATACTGAATTATATATTGATGTGAGGTGGACAAGGTTACATGTTTTCCTTACTACTAACCTCAATGGCCCTTCATTCTCAATGACAAAGAGAGCCCATAGACAAGCCATCCACTTCATACCTGGTATACATGGATATATTTTTGGCACTATTGCTGAAATATATCAGAAGGAGAAAGAAAAACATGGCATTGTAAGAAAGGTTTCTTTTTTTTTGTGGAAGATGAGACTACCATAAAAAGATGAATAAGGTAAACATATTGCAAAATTTATCTTTTGGTCTTGTAAAAATATGTAAAAATTACATGGTACAGCAGTGAATAGAATCTGAGAAAGAGATAGAGATAGAGAGTACACAATAGATAAGAGGAGAATTAGAAAATTTCTTTAGCTCCAAACAATTGATACAGAGATGGCTATGTCCACCAGTGTGCTTCCACAGTGAAGCTTAGATGGTGATCTAGATAGAAGATAGGTGAAGAGCTTAAGGCTAGTTGGAACAACTCTGACTGGGTGAAAGATAGATGATTGATGGCTGTGAAGGGCTTTAGCTTTTATAGCCCGTGAAGTCGGCTAGGTCGGCATGACCGACCTACCATATGAGCCTCCACTACTCAGCCTCGAACCCCAAAATAGAGGCCCCTTTTAACTCCCTTACCCCGCAACTTGATGCAATGTGCCTCAAGTTGCTACCAGCTTAACTACTTAATCCAATCCAAAGATTAGACCCATAATGGTCACCTTTTTGCCATCCAGTCACATAGACCTCATCTAATATACAAGTCAAGACTCAACCAATGTCTGGGCTCACATTTGTCTTCTCCTCATAATGGGGGCCTTACAACTTTGAGCACCATGAATCATTGGTGGCACCTTATGAGGGTGGGGCATTGAGCATATCTAACAAAATATTCTCGATAAAATTTTAAATTTTATGGCATTTGTGGTTTTGATTGTAGGTGGAACTCCAAAGATAATATGCTTATTGGGTTTGATGGATACAAGTCTTTAGACCATGAGTGCAAGACTTCATGCATGATTAAAGTTAAAGGAAAAGTAGCCTAGGACATAATTGTTGATGCTTTTGAGACTCATATCATTGGTGGTTATGCAAGAGTATTTGTTGAAAATACACTTTATGAAGCAGTTCCACACTTAGTTGTGGTGGTTGCTCATTGCACATGCAATCGTTTTGATGCAAGTTCTATCCAAAGACAATGGAGTGAAATCTCAACATTGTGGGGTGAGAAGCTTGCCTCAAGGATAGGTCCTATTATTGGACATGCATCATATAGAGATAGTCGATGAAGAAAATTAATGTTAGCTGAATATATTCACAAACATGGTGCTAGATTCAAGATTGAATGGGATGGATGGCCTCTCTCAGCCAAAATATTAAATGGAGAGGTTTTGGGTCAATATGATTAAGATTTTATACATAATGGAAAAAAGCTTGTCAATATTCTTGACAAAACAAAGTGTCAATTAGCTCTTGGTGATGTTTGGGTTACCTTGAATTATGTTTCCATTGCTTATGATTCTTTTCCAGTTGACGAGCATATGCTCAAGGAAGCCAATATTATGCAAGATGATCATCAAAATTGGGATGCAGCTCAAAGAATGTATAGTAGGTAAGTCCAATGGTGTTAGGGGGAGCTAGCAAATAGTGGAAAACATAGAAAAGAGAGGAGCATGGTGGGAACATAAGCTTACCTTGAAATTGTAGGGGACTACATTGATATTTTCTTGTCTCCACATTTCAGCTCGGTGGGGAGAGTCCATTTACTAGCAAATTTGGCATTCTTTTTTCAAGTTTGGAGATCTTGGATTATGAAACATGCTACATATACATTGTAAACAATTTTATTAGTAAGGAGGCATTCCTAGATGTACAACTCTTGAGCCACTTTGTTGTACTGCTCATAAAATATTTCAAAGACTTTCATTTAAATAAGATGCTTCCAATACATTTGAGTGGATATGATATAGTTGAAATCTTGTTCAACAAAGTTGGGAGCATGGTTGGGCGGCAAGAGCGCACATATGATTTGATGGACATGCTACATAGTATAGGGATCTTGAATAGGCTTTCATATTTTGAGTGCAAGGAGAATAGTGTGAAATTTAAACGTGCCCATAAGAAACATGAACGTGTATGGAGAGAGCCGAATCTCAAGGAGACCGTGGAAGAAGCAGATTTAAGTGATTACATATGTGTTTCAACTGATGAGAAGATAATTTATGCCTTGAAAAAAGGGGATTTAGAAAGTGCTTATCACATTTGTGAGCATTTACAAATGAAACCAAAAGGTGAAGGGGATAAGCAATGGTGGTTGGAGCCTTGGTCTGAATGATGCTTATGCTAGTTCAAATTTCCAAGATTTCGATACAAACGAGGAATTTTCAGCTCTTACAAATGATGGAGTGGATTAAAAGGAGGATGTATCCACAAGTGGGATAAGACATGTAGTAGATTCTTTGTTACATGGAAAGGACAAAGTAAATCCAGTAGTAGAGCTTGACAATAATACGTTTCTTTTTCAATCAACATTGGTATGTCAACTCAATGGTAATCCCACATTGTCCAAAGATAGGCTTACAAGGGTGCGACAAGGAGTATACTATAGTAAGGATGAGAAATATCATACTCAAACAAATAACAATCCATTTGGCATTGGTTCAAATTGTGTTTTGTTCTTCCAAGAAGAGCATACCAATGGCAAGATCACAAGGCCATTGATAAGCTCTTCAAAAATTATTTTAAAAAATAAAAGCCAAAGTGTGTGGTACTTAGGATGAGTTCAAAAGATGAGAAGAAAAGTTGGTGGCTCCTATGTGGAATACAAGAGAGGGTTTAGCCTCCTAGATAGGTCCTCAGGAGTGGAGGTTCAACTTGCATGGTATAAAAAATAAGGGAACATTGAGTTTTACATATGATTTGACAGACCTTGATATGATAGATATTGAAAGTGTCATTGCTCTTGAAAACCTCACATATGATTATAACAATAACAAATATGAGCTTAATGAAAATGATTTGAAGATCTTAAATGAATTCGTAAAGGACCATTGAGGATAGATAAACCAACATTATTTTTTCTCTTTTTTAGCATTATCTGCTATGTAAATTGAATGAAGGAAAAAAGTCTTATAGAGTGATTTTTTTGCATTTTTCTTCATGTTAATGTTTTATATATGTATATCTACATTAGGAATGTGCCTAGTGGATCATGGTGATGCATCTATGCACGTTGAGTGTTGAAATGACTTGTTTTTTGGCTGATTTTTGTTGTTTTTTAGAGCTGAATGGTTGATTTTATGAGATGATTGATTAGTTTGGAAGTGGTTTGAGAGTGTTTTGGAAGTCCATGATGATTATTGGTGGTTCTGTGATGTTCTGATAGGTTCTGTATACATTCTGTTTTGTTCTGTTTTGCTCTGTTTTGGTCTGTTTTGTTCTGATTGTCTTCTGTAAGGAGGGATGGAGTATTGATTGATGAAGATTGAGATATTGAGAAAGCTTATTGAATGGTTTGTGAGAGTTTGGAATGATTTGAGAATGAGTTATGTGGTTTTGATAAGCTTCTGTAACCTTCTGTAGGTCTTCTGTAGAGCCTCTGTCTCTGTTCTGTTCTGTTCTGTACTGTAGCTATTCTGGTACTGTTCTGTAGATTGTTCTGTATGCTTCTGTATGTGTTCTGATGGATGAGTGTAGCTTGGGAAATTTTTCTAGCCTTGGAAAGATGTGAATACAAGTGTAAAAGAGCTGAAAGAAGTGGAAGAAGTAGCTGCTGAAGACTCAAGTGAAGACTAGAGTGAAGTGATAGTAGTGAGCTATGAAAGGACACTGTAGTGGCTCTGGTGACTTTTCATATCAGACATACCTCTTGGGAGGGGTATCCACGACCTAAGAAGGATTATTGAGAGTGATTTTGAGAGATTATAGTGAGGATATGATGTATTATTGATGAAGAGAGAGAGAGAGAGTCAGAGATAGCCAATTCTACTCAAACAAAGTGATTGTATATGAGAGATTGAGAGAGAAGACTATGAAGATATTGAAGATGAATACTATGTGATGTATTTTCCATTCAAAGATGGTGTATTCCTTTGCTTTCTTTGTTCTATTGATGGATTTTGTGAAGATGTTGAAGAATGTGGCTGATTCTATCAAATCCTGGGAGATCTACATGATGCTGCATGAAGATTTGTTGTGCCTGGTGTTCTTTTCTTCATTGTGATCATATGAAACATGATAAGAAAGCTTGTTGATGTTACAAGATAGATTTTCTTGCAAGATAATTCCCTTTTCCTTGGTGTTCCTCTTGGAGCTCCATGTTTTTGGTGCACAACCGGGGAAACTTGCCATCAACAAGCACCAGAAGAGGCTGAAAAATGAAGGAAATTGCATTGCCAAGAAGAGAAGAATTCAATGGATGTTTGTAAAGTTCCTTCTTCCACTGAGGAGTTGGAATTTCTCATAATCAAAGCCACTTTCCACAAGAATTTCATCCCACAATGGCGGAAACACATCACCATCATGATGCATGCTCTATGTGGTGGACAGTTTCCTGTTCTTGTTGAAGCAGCAGAAACTTGCATCTTGGTGGCAAACTGTTTGGGAACAAACTAAAGAGCAGAAACAGAGAGAATGACCATCCATGGAAGATTTGGCATTCATTGAGAAGTTTCCAGACAACATCAAGTGAGAGATTGTGAAGAGGCTTCAGGAGTCTTGGTCTGTAGAGGTTCACAAAGACAAGAAGGAAAAGAGTTGGAATTTGTTTGTGGACGCTCAACAGCAAGATACATGGGATGCTTGGTGTACTGATAATCTTCTGTTTGTTCAATTAGCAACCCATTGGAAGTTGGTAGACAGAGTGTTTTTCACAACATACACTGTTGAAACCATCAGAAGCTGGCATTACTATGATGATGGCACCACCACAATGCTCAGACGTATGCATTTTGACACCTTCAGAACCGAATACCTTCCTCTGTGCAATGGCATGAAAGCAGAATTCAGGGACGTTGAAAAGAAAGAAGTAGAAGAAATGTTGGCAAGAGAGTTCTCCAGAGACTGAAGCCTTTTGTTAACCCTCTGTGGAGCACTAACAACCTAGTGGAGCCACACCCCTGATGAATGACGCAATAAACAGGCAAGCGTTAGAACGAGTCCAGAGGTACGTGAGAAGAGAGAAAGTAAAAATCAAGGCTGAGAACGAGCTAGCAGCAGAAGCCGCCTTTGACACCCTTGCGGAACTCTTTACAGAAGTCCCAATGGCACATCAAGCCCTTCCTCCTGCTGGAGGTCCACTTCCAAGCCAGATCCGTCCTGGAATTATTGATGACAGACCAGCAAATGTAGTCCCATTGCCAGTTTTTAAGGGAGAGTACAATGAAGACCCTGATCTTCACGTAGCAGAGTTTATGGTAGCGTGTGTGGCTAACAATGCCAGAACCCCTGAGCATTGGTTAGCAATATTCCCCGCCACTTTCAAGGGCGCGGCGTTTCAGTGGTATGAGAGATAAGCAGCAGGAACTTTTGGCACATGGGACGACCTGAAGTTGGCCTTCCTCACTAAATTCAGGCGTGAAGGTTTTGAAGAGCGGATGAGAGAGGAATTTATGAACCTAAGTCAGTCTTCTGGAGAAAGAGTAGAAGCTTATGTCTCACGAATGGAATCCATCCTGAAGAGATGGACTAACCATAATTTAGATGATGGCATCCAGAAGGAGGTGTTTCTCAGAGGATTACAACCAGAAGTCCGTAAGTTTGTGGAGCTGCAAAGACCAGCCACACTGCAAGCTGCAACAGAAGGAGCAAGACTGTACGATGAAGTGGAAGCTCGATTAGCGATGAATACAGGAAGAGGAGTCCTACCTCCTCTGATGCCAGGAATGATGTATTCACCAAATGTAGTCCCAGGGACTGTTCCCTACCCCTACCAACAGATGTCCCCGGTATCAGAGTACAGTGCACCAAATCCACAGTGGCCACAATCCATGCCTCAAATGATGGTTCAGCCATAACAACAATGGTCCCAACCAATTTCCTCAATGCCAAATCAACAGCAACAGTGGAATCCTACCAGAACAGGAGCACTGAATCAGAACTAGAACAAAGATCCCTCTGTACCATCCCAACCCGTTTATGCAGTGATTACAGAAACTCCTCAAAACCCTCTTGCCAGTACGTCAGGAGGAGAAAGCTTGAAGGATTATTTATCAAACTCAGTTGCAAACATAAAAAAAGAGTTGATGGATGTGATTACAGAGCAGCTACAGACGTTGAAAGTGAATACCACTAGCATATCCAACGTTACAGGAGCAGGACGAGATGTGATGCGGTCAAACACTTGGTGTGGTAAGTGTCATCAAGCAAGCCATTTAGCCACTGAATGTACATGAAAACCAACCATCCCTGGAGCCTTCTGTTCCTACTGTTTGCGAAAGAACCATACAAAGGACATTTGCTCTCTGAAGGGGATGCATGATAGGAGAAGGAAGGAAGAAGATGCAAGATTTAACTTGCTGGAATCCAAAATGACAACACAAGATATTGGACCCAAGCCTAGAGAGTTTGGTCCTAATTTTGGACCCAGAAGATTTTCTTCCCAAAGTTACAGAGGAAGACAGTCTGGCGGTGGTCAGAGATCAGAAGTGGAATGTTACAGATGCGGAGAAAAGGGACACATCTCACCAAATTGTCAAAATCCTCGAAGGTCAGTGGATTACAAGCCCTTATGCAGTCGATGCAAAGGAGAAGGCCACACTGCAAAAGACTGTCCAAGCCCAGCCCCAGTGAAAAACAGTGCTACTGATAGTCCGTCCAAGGCCCAAGAGCCTACCTCCAATTTGGTGGAATTAGAAGTTGCTGCCATCACGCGTGCAAAGCAGAAGGAACCACCTGTCCAGAAAGAAAATAACCCTCCTGCAAGAACAGTGAAGTTCAATCTTCCACCAGAAGAACCGAACAGAACAGAGCCTAACAGTGCCGTACAGAGCACTACAGTGCCACAGAGAGTTACAGAGACAGGACCATAGGTCCAGGAGACAGAAGAGGAGGAAGTGCCACAAGTGGCAGAAGAAGTTCATGTAGTTCCTCTGTTGGAAGAAAGAAGAAAAATAAAAATGGGTGTTGCCCCATTCCCTAACCGGTTAGAGAAGCCAGTGGATCCTATTAAGGAATACGATCTAGTTAGAGATCTAGATACCTTTAGACCAAACCTCACATTCCGACAATTATTGATGTTGTCACCCAGTTGCCAGAAAAGGTTCAAAAGTATACTGACAAGAAGACGTGGTTTAAGGATTGCTCCCTCACTAGCAACAAAGCCCAACAAGGCTTCAGAGCCTGTAAAAGAAGTGGATGTGGCTAACGCTTTCCTAGATCTAGGTACTCCAGAGACTGGCGTATGGATAGAAGGTTGCTTTATTTCAAATGCACTGATTGATGGTGGTTCATCAGTAAACATTATGACGGATGTTACAATGAAGGATTTAGGCCTACAAGGTGTGCAACTCACCCAATGGCTCATCAGACTGGCGGATCAGAGTCGAATCAAGCCTTTGGGCATTCTCCCATATGTGAAGACTACAGTGGATGGAAAAGATTATTGGCTAACCTATTTGGTAGTGAAGCCAAACTCTTATGGTACATCCTATCCTCTGTTACTGGGCAGACCATGGCTTTTTGAAGCCCGAGCAAGGACGGATTGGTTCAAAGGAACCTTGACCTTGGGTAAAGGACCCAATAAAGTGGTGCTGAAACTGTATGGCTCTCAAAAAGGACATGGATCCACCTCCTTGGAATTATCTTCTGACTCCCCTAATGAGGCTACAGATGGAACATCAACAGACAAAGATGCTATCAAACAGATCCTTCCCAAGAACACAGTGGCACATTCCTTAACAGTGGATACTGTAAGCCGACTTCCAAAAGATGCAAAGCCATTATCAATGGGTGAATACTTCCTACCTGAACCAGAAATGACTTCTGAAATCACTTCTGACAGTGAGATAGAAGCATGGATGTACTGCTCTCCCTGTTACATGGCCATAGCAGAGCCAGAGACAGAGGCAGGAGAGGAAACAGAGAATCTGTTCTTCTGTTACAGAGCTCCTACAGAGACAGAGACAGAAGCAGAAGCAGAGACAGAAGCAGAAGCAGAGACAGAAACAGAAGCAGAGACAGAGATGGAAGAGGATGGATATGATATGGACGAAGAAGATTATGAAAATGAGCCAGAAGAATCTATTCCACCTGAAGAGGATACATTTGGAGAAGAAGTTCCAGAAGCATCAGAAGCAGATGAGCTCATGCTATGAGACAGAATGGTGATGGTACCATTTGGTCTGGTAAATGGATCTTCTCATATGCAAAACCTTTATAAGAAATGGATTAAGAAGAACAAGCCGTCTTTCAGTAGTGGCTCATGCCGTCCTAACCCATTTTTGCCAAAGAAAGATGATGATGATGCACCGTGCCAACAAGCACCAGTCCCACCAACCCAACAGGCATCAGAGGGTCCTTGTTATGTGACGTTCCTGGATGTGTCATCAGAAGAGGAGTCTTCAAGCCAGGAGGTAATTACTCTTGAAACCAAACCCGAAACAGCTCTAATCCCATTCCAACATCTTAAGGAGCAACCTAAGTCTCCACTAAAAGAAGAAGTTGGTTCTAGTGGGACATCAGAAGAGGACACCACTCCCTTGAAGGAGTCGGATCTGTACCCAGAAGTAGTCCGCGGGACCTTCATCCGTGAAGTAGAAGGTGAAAGGCAGTTAACCTTTGTGGATGTAGAAGGCACTGAATGCCACTTGAAGGTGGGTAGCAGTCTCCCAGAAGAAGAGTTGTCAACCTTGTACAACTTGTTGAAAGAAAATTTGGACGTGTTTGCATGGTCTTACAAAGACCTAAAGGGGATTGATCCCACAATATGTCAACATCATATTGACTTGGAGCCTGATGCCAAGCCAGTACGACAACGACAGAGGCGAATGAATCTGAATTATTCCACATTGGTGAAAGCGGAGCTGCTGAAGCTTCTGGAAGCCGAGTTCATCTATCCAGTGGCAAATAGTGAATGGGTTTCATCCATCATGGTTGTACCCAAGAAGAATGGCAAATTGCGAATATGTGTGGATTTCCGAAAGCTCAATTCTAAAACAAAGAAGGATCACTTTCCTATCCCTTTCACAAACCAACTGTTGGACACAGTGGCAGGACATTAGCTTTATTCCCTTTTGGATGGATTCAGCGGATACAACCAAGTCCAAATCGCAGAAGAAGACCAATCCAAAACAACCTTCACCACAGAATGGGGGACCTACGCTTATCGAGTGATGCTGTTTGGGCTCTGCAATGCCCCTGCTACTTTCCAACGAGTCATGATGGCCGCATTTCAAAATCATCTGCACGACTTTATTGAGGTATATTTGGATGACTTTTGTGTCTATAGTTTGATCCGTGAACACTGGGAACACCTGGAACAATGCTTTGACCGATGCCGGGAGAATGGGATTTCCCTCAACCTCGACAAATGCATCTTTGGGGTCTCTTCTGGAGTTCTGTTGGGCCACATTGTCTCTGCACAAGGGATATCAACAGACCCTGCAAAGATTGAAAAGATCGCAGCTCTGACAGCACCCACCAACCTCAAACAGTTGAGGGGATTCCTAGGCCATGTGGGTTACTAGAGAAGGTTTATAGCCCATTTTGCGACAAAGGCAACTTCCTTGCACAAGCTTCTGAGGAAAGATGCAGAGTTTACTTGGACAGAAGAATGTGACAAAGCCTTCCACACTCTGAAGCAGTGTCTGATTGAGGCACCCATTCTGCAACCTCCTAATTGGACGAAAGAGTTCCCTGTACACACGGATGCATCAATTGAAGGCTTAGGTGCTATCCTCTGCCAGAAGGGCTCCTCGAAGTTGGATCAACCAATCTATTACGCAAGCTGAAAAGTCACTGATAGGGAACGGAACTATACAGTGACAGAGCTGGAGTGCTTGGCAATGGTGTTTGCCCTGGAGAAGTTTCGCCACTATCTCCTATCCACCCACTTTAAATTTTATGTGGATCATGAGGCCCTATCCTTCCTAATGAACAAAGCAGAT
Source organism: Lygodium microphyllum (assembly GCF_053477565.2). Classification (NCBI taxonomy): domain Eukaryota; kingdom Viridiplantae; phylum Streptophyta; class Polypodiopsida; order Schizaeales; family Lygodiaceae; genus Lygodium; species Lygodium microphyllum. The sequence continues at coordinate 88,999,015 of NC_141149.1, forward strand.
GTGAAAGGACGAATGATGAGATGGCTCCTTTTATTCCAGGAGTTCGACTTTGAGGTGATTACTAAGCCTGGTCATTCCCATATTCTGGCTGATCATCTGTCGCGTATCCCACAAACTGCAGACGAGGAGCAAGATGATCCAGACCTCCTGATGCTTCCCTATTCTTGGTAGAAACTGTAACTCCCTGGTATGCAGACATTGCCAATCTGCTGGCAACCCAATAGTACCCTCCTGGTATTTCTAGTCGGGAAAGGAAGAAGCTTATGCTGGAATCAGCCCCCTACACCCTGCTAGGCGGTGCACTGTACAAGAAAGGCAAAGATAAAGTGCTCAGAAGATGTGTTGCAGGAGATGAGATTAGGATTGTTCTGAAGGCTTGCCATGACGAGCCATGTGGAGGTCAATTTGCAGGAGAAGCTACAACCAGGAAGGCTCTGCTAGCAGGTTATTGGTGGCCTACCATTCACAACAATTCCTATGATTACTATAAAATATGTGATGCTTGTCAAAGAATGGGGAAACCCACCAAGACAAGTGCCATGCCATTGCAACCTATCCTTCCTTTGAAGCCGTTTGAGAAGTGGGGCATCGACTTCGTAGGTCCGATCGATCCTCCCACCAGAAGGAAACAGAACCGATACATCCTCGTATGTACGGATTATGTTACAAAGTGGTGTGAAGCTAAAGCCCTAAAGCGGGACGATGGTAACAGCGTGGCCCTGTTCATGTATGAGAATATCATCACCCGTTTTGGTAGTCCCTTAGAGCTGGTAAGTGACAGAGGCACTCATTTCCTCAACAAAGTCATGGAAGAGTTGACAGAGTTGTATAAGATCCGCCATCACAAGTCCACTCCCTATTACCCCAGAGCCAACGGCCAAGTCGAAGTCACGAATCGCATCCTCTACTCGATTCTGACAATAACAATTGCCGCACATCGTCGTGATTGGGACGATCGACTTACAGAGGCCCTCTGGGCGTATAGAACCTCCCATAAAGCAGCAACAGGACAGACACCCTTCCAGCTAGTGTATGGTACAGAAGTTGTTTTTCCTGTTGAATTGGAACTACCCTCTTTGAGAGTGGCTATCAAAGAGCGTTTGGGGGATGATGATTCACTGCAACGTCGTCTCCTGCACTCGGAATGTTTGGACGAAATTTGTAGGATGGCTCTACAGTGCATGGAAGCCACGCAAGCTCGACGCAAGGCTTACCATGACAGCTTGATCAAGCACAAGGAGTTCAAAGAAGGTGATTTGGTCATAGCCTATGATTCACGCTTTGGCAAGTTTCCTGGCAAGCTTCAACAGTGGTGGATGGGCCCCTATAAGGTACTTGCCGTCAACCCTAATGGTTCTATCCAAGGGCAGACCGTTGATGCCTCTGATGATCCCTTTCTGATCAATGGATATCGCCTGAAGAAGTACTTCCCTCCTTGGGGATCTTGACAATTACGGACACTTGATCCTTTCCCTCGTTGGCGCGGCACTATCCTTCTTATGATGCTACTTCTGATAGCCGTTCTTCAATCACTCCTGATGAAGTGAACGCAACCCTCTATCCCCTCAAACCCCCCTTCCAGCCTTGATCTCTTATCCTCTATTTTCCACCAGCGACAGTGGCGAGGTTGGTTTTGACAAATGGTCTTTCTACCATTCCCTTGCTCAATTCGAAGCAAAAAAAAAAAACAAAAGAAGAAAGAAGAAAAAATATACATATCGGCCATGGGAGAAACGGACTTAGGTCCCTGTCATGCCGACCTATTCTCCAAGAAAAGGTGGAAACACCCTCAGGAATAGGGGAAAACAAGAAAAAGAAAAGAAAAAAAAAACAAATCTGTTATGAGAGAAAAGGAAGCAATTCCCTGTCATAGCAGGCCTCGTTCCAAGAAAAGGTGGTAAACATCCTTGGGCCAGAAGCTGGCTGTGGAAAAGGTGGTGATACCCAGCAGTCCAAAAAGTGGATTCATTAATTGATATCTCCAGGATCCAATTCCGAAGCTGTCTCCCTTGGTACGCTGTGTCCTGGGTCTCTTTGCAAAGTGACTACCTATCCTCTAGCAGACAACATGTTCCTTTCCAATAAAACATTCGATTTGATAGCTACCTCCCTAGGTACGCCTCTTTAACAACTGATGACGCGATCTTCATCGACAAACAATTGAGTGATGTGAGCTTTCATCCTAACCGGATGGGGAAGTGAGTATGGGTTGCCCTCTATAACTATCAACAACGAGTGAGACAGAGGGTGGGGCGAGAGACCAGTCTTTTCCCTTCAAATCAAATGAGAGGTGAGAAGTGTGAATGAAGTGTTGCACGCATGGGATGGGCCTCTCAATGCACAAAGCACAATTTGTTCTGTGCACTGCACCATAAGGCTCCCTGGCCTTCCTTCTCGCACCATATGCCGGCACAAGGCGGGATGCACTGTTGCACCATCAAATGCGCACAAGGCATACAATCTTTGCACAAGTGACCGTGAGGATTACATCAACAGGTTTCAAGAAAAGGCTGCCCTCTTATATCTATCAATAGAGAGTGAGAAAGAGGGTGGGTTGAGTGTGACTGGAGTTTCTTCAATCAATTACCGAGAGGTGAGAGTGAGGGACGTTATGACACTTGGAGTCAAGTATGTTCCAGTTTCCCTGTGCACCCACGGGATGGGTCTTTACCGTCAACACAGGACACGTCACCCTGTTCTGTCCACCGCACTGTAAGGCTCCCTTGCCTTCCTCCTTGCACCTATGCCAGACGGGTTGGACGCACTAATGCACCATCAATTGTGCACCCTAGAATACTCTTTCTGCACCATTTCCCCCTTGTTGATTTCTCAACCAGGTATGAGATATGGGTTTCAATTCTTATTCCTCGAGTGATATTAGTCATGGGGCGAGTGACTGTTCTTTCATTTCATTTGAGTGACTGCGAGTTGAGTGTAGTATTCCTCATCATCGACGGATTTCCTGCGATTCCTTCAACCAGCTACCTCCCTGGGTGCTGCCGCGTGGTCCCTGCCATGACGAACGTGTGCCGAGAAGATGCCTTGGTCCCTCCAGCGCCGACAACCACACTGGACGTGCCATCGACACTCAACCTTGATTCTTCACGAAATGGGCCAAGTTTTTCTAACCCTCCCACTTTGGTTTCTTCGTGACAGTCATGTTTTAAGTGTGGGGACGTTAGTGGATGATCCATGGCGTGGTCCTAGGTCCCTGTTGCTCGGTTAACCCTATCTGTTAAGGTCTTAAGTGTGGGGACACGTCCCTGCACGTCTACAATGCATACCTTTCTGCATATGCCTTACCCTGTTCATGCATGTATGCCATGGCTTGCTTTTACCCTAATGGGATCCCTTCCCACCCATCCGGTTATGTTCAACCCACCTTTGGGGCTGTTTCCTTCCAGTTTTCCTTTATTTCTTGATTTGGAGGTCCTACTATGTGAATGCACCCTACGTTCCCCAAATTCCATATCCAACCTCATAGCCCTGTTCCTCTCTTTTCCCTGACCATTTTTCCTTTTTACCTACCCCTATTCTGGTGCACGGTTTTTGAGTTATTAATTTTTGAAGCATTTTGTGCAATTTAGCCGGTCTTCCATGAGAACGTGCTTTTCTTGCTTGGGAACCATGCTCTGACGTCATAGCCCTGCCAACCACTTTTCCCCTGACATTTTTCCTTTTTACTCCGAGTCATTCTGCTACACGGTTTGTCCACTATTAATTTTTCGGTTTCTTTTTACGACTTTTTCATGCGTCTTTTTGATATTTTTCCATGTGAACCTGCCCTGTTTGCATCAGAATTCCAATTTGATTTGATAGCCGTGTCCCCTATGTCTTCCCCCACCTTTTTCCTTTTTCCTCCACCCTCTTTCGACTTTTGGATTTTTACTTATTAATTTTTAATTACGTTTTCGGGAGTATTTTTGGTGTTTTTCACATGTGAACCCTTCCTACTTCCACCGGAACTGCGCTCTAACATGATAACCGTGTGTCACTCCTTCCTGCGGACATTTTTCCTTCTTACTGCATGTCATTCCGGTGAACGGTTCGTCCGATATTAATTTCCGATCCCATTTTCGGGTTTGTTTTTTGAGTTTTTCACATGTGAACGCGTCTTATCTCCATCGGAATTATGTTTTGATGAGATAGGATTGTCGAGCACATCTTTCTGCACAATTTTCCTTTTTTCTACACCTCATTCCGATGCACTGATTTTTTTATATTAATTTTTAATTGCGTTTTTTGGTTCGTTTTTTGTGTTTTTTGCACGTGACCGCCCTTTACCCCTCCCGGAATCTCCGTCGTATATTTTTCTTCTCTTCCGCCTGCCGTCCTGCCCACTTTTTGTTTCTATGCTATTCCGTTTTGACGTCCGGATTGGGAGTTATTAATTTTTCTTTATTTTTACGTGTATTCGCGCGCCCGTTTTGCGAGTGAACGCGCCCTTTTTCGATTTTACGCATCCCCACGCGCCCTGGTCGTGTCCGCATGACCCGTACCGTCATCCCGGTGCCATTTGAATCCCGTCACGGCAAATTTTTTTTACCCCGCCCCACGCACGTGCGCGGGACGGGGGTACGCGCCCATTTTCCCCCACCCCCTACCCCCTTGACCCTGCCCACCCCCTACCCCCTTGGCCCTGCCCACCCCCTACCCCCTTGACCCTGCCCACCCCCTACCCTTTTGACCCTGCCCACCCCTTCCCCCCAACCACCTCCCTCTCCCTCTTCTTCCTGCGTCCCCTCCTCCTCATCTCCATCTCCTCTCCCCTCCTCCTCCTGCACTCCCACCCTCTCCTATTCCTCCCTCCTGCTTTCTTCCCCTTCTTCCGCCTGCTCTCACCTCCTCCCACCCTCTCCTTCTTCATCCCCCCCGCCGCTTCCTTCTCCCCCACGCCTCCTCCTCCTTCCTCTTCCCCTCCCTTCCCCGTCTCCTGCCCGCTCCACGCCCGCCGCCGCCCTCTGAGCATGCCGCCGACGTCGCCTGGAGTGCTGTCGCCGCCCTGCAGACGAAGCCGCCGCCGCCTGGAAACGCGCCGCCACCTGGCCGTCCCGTCCCTGCCACATCCCGTCGCCGCCCTGCAGACGAAGCCGCTGCCGCCTTGCAGACGAAGCCGCCGCCGCCTGGCCATCCCGTCCCGTCGCTGCCCTGCAGACGAAGCTGTCGCCGACCTGCCCTCGCCGCCTCCTCCTCGCCGGCGCCGCCCCCTTCTCCACTTCCCCCACCACCTCTCCCTCGTCTTCCTCCACCTCCACCTCCACCTCCCCCACCACCTCCACCTCCTCCTCCTCTAACCACACCTAGGTTAGCCACTAACCTCGGTTAAACTCACACTAACCTAAGTTAACCCTAACCTAAGTTAAGTTAGCCACCAACCTAAGTTAAGTTAAAACTAACCTAGGTTAGGTTAACAACTAACTTAACTTCAGTTAACCTCTAACTTCACTCAAGTTAAAAACTAACCTAACTAAACCCCCTTTAGTTACCCTAACCCCATTAGAGTTAACCTAACCTAACTAGGGTTAGGATCACACTAACCTAGCTACGGTTAAGTTCTAACTAACCTAACTAGGGTTAGATTTTCACTAGCCTACCTGTAGTTAGTCTGACTAACCTAACTCACGTTAGTTCCACCCCCACTAACTAACCCTTAGTTAGTTAGTCTCCCCCTGGTTAGTTAGGACTTGCCTAACTAACTAAATTGACTAACTGACCCTAGACTACCTTAATGACCTAGCTTACCAGACTAACTCACACTAACCTAATCAACCCTGACTAGCCTGACTAGACCAGATTTAACTTACATGACTTACCCAGACTAACCAGACTTAAGTGACTTACTTCTAACTGATTTATCTGATTAACATGATTTATATGATTTAATTAATTTCTAAATTAATTTTCCCATCAGAATAATTCAGAAAAATTTCTAAAAATTCCCTTTGTTTTTTGCCAATTTTTGGGAGTTTTTCTGCTGGAAATTTCCAACCCTAACATTTCTGCAAATTAAATATTTCCTAATTTATCCCCTAAATTGCCAATAAATGTAGAAAATTCATTTAAAAATAGTAAAAAAATTCTAAAAATTTCCAAAAAATTCCCCTCACCCCCCTTGACTATTTTTCATTTATTTTTCACTTTAAAAAATTATCATACATGGTACCCCTATTGTTTTTAAAAAAAAACCAACAAACCAACAAACGAAAATTTCCCTTAACACTCTCTATTTTATTTGCATAGACCCCATTGTGGCTATTTCCTCCATATTCCTGTGTTGTTTATATTAATTTCCCTATTATTCTTTTTATTCTTATTTTATAAAAAAACAAACAAAAACAAAAACAAACAACCAAACCTACACAAATAAAAACCAATAAAACACATCCACAACCCATAATACCCACCCAAACTAAATAACCAACCATAAATAATCACAAATTACAAACATTAAAAAACCAACTCAAACCACATTAACACATCCACTAAGGTGTTGTGTTTGTTGTTTCATCAGTGATCTTTACTTTTCCTTTACTAGATTCACTTCTTTTGGGGGACTCTTCCGTGCACATTTCTACATTACATACACACCCCTTCCAGGTATTTATTTTATGTGTTTTATTTATTTTCATTTCCCCCTTAATCACCAATTAATTGTTAAAATGAACTCTTTAATTCACCCACAGTTTCCACGCGCATTCGCGCTCAACACACACATACTTTTTAATTAAAATAAACCAGCCGTTCACTTAGCACGCGCTACGTGCGCTACAGAGGCACTTTAAAATTTTAATTAAAATGAACGAGCCGTCACATGAGCACGCGTTGGCAAAAAAGCGCTCCACATCACCTTAATTTGTAATCAATGAACTTGCATTTAGAGACCCAGTCGGGTATCGAAGTTGGGATTCGGATAAAAGCACCGTTTTAACCTAATAATTGGTAATTTAATTTCTAATAAGGAACTGTCGTTTTCTTGCTAAGGTTTATCACCTAATAAAAATTCACCCATTCTTAATAATTTATTAAAATGAACCCTTCATTAAATTAATTCCCCCTCACTGCACTTAATTCCCCTTTTTAATGAACCGTTTTGTGGGATGGGTATGCGTAGTCCTGAGAGTTCTATCACTGATGTAGTATTGATATGTGTCAGATATGGTATTGTTTTGGTTTACTATCTTTGCTATGGTTACGGGTACGATATGCAGTTTTTTTCTTTTATTGCCTGATACGGGGTTCTGGGTGTTTGTCTGATGCATCGCATGAAGCTTTCGGTCGCATTTGTCTCAAGGTCATGTCGAATTTTTTCTAGGATGTGGTTTGCTTAGGGTTAGTTGGTCGAGTCACGTTTTCTTGTTTGGTTATTCTCTTATCCTTGGTTCTTTGTTTGTTGCTTTGTAGGCATTCTCCTTGATTGTCTGTGTTTGTGGTGTGTGTGTAACCATCTGAATGGCACCTTCTCATGCTCCTCCCCCCTATCCAGTACGTCCCACTAGTTAGTAGGGATTACTCTTCCCTACTTACTTTTGAGCCTCTCACGAAGGCGGGTCTTGCTGCTTTTGTGGCTACTTCTTTTCCACTGCTTCCAGAGGATCCGTCGTTATATGATGAGTTTCTGGCCTCTTACAGTAAGAAGACAAGACTAGTCCAGGGCATTTCTATGACTTTGACCCCTCGAGGCTTAGGGAAGGCTTTGTCTCTACCCTTCAAAGGTGAACCTTTTGTGACCACTCGTCAGCTTTTCTCTAATGAAGAGATTCTGAAGCTGTTGCAAAAGCAAACAAGGGAAATGCTGGATGTTAAGAAGGTGATAAACTCTTCAGGAGTTTCCTTTTCTATGATCACTGATCACGTATGGAAGACAATCTGTCAGTTTCTTTAGGACAGGTTTATGCCTGCCAAAACGCCATCCCAGTACTTGTCCAAAGAGCTTTTTACAGCTTCCAGGATGGTGTTGAAAGGAGTTGCTATTGATTGGAGCACTTACCTCCTCACTAAAATGGATCAGCATTTTGTTAAAGTCACCAGGGGTAATGTTACCAATGTTACATATGGATCATATTTGTCTGCCTTCTTGACCTATTCAGGTTTACAGAAGACTATGCCTCCACCTCCTCCATCAGATCCATTACCTCCTCCTCCACCTTCAGATGAGTCAGAATCCATTGACATAGAGGATGATGATTCTCCGCCTCCCCTGGTCATACAGCACAAACGCTTGAAGCGGGTAGCGGATAAAGCTCCTTCCGTACTTCCTTCAGTACCTCTTCCTGCTACCTCTGGCAGTGATCTCCCTGGGTATCTTACTTGTACTAACCTGATGCTGCATGAAGATTTGTTGTGCCTAGTGTTCTTTTCTTCATTGTGATTATATGAAACATGATAAACAAGCTTGTTGATGTTACAAGATAGATTTTCTTGCAAGAGAATTCCCTTTTCCTTGGTGTTCCTCTTGGGGCTCCATGTTTTTGGTGCGCAGCCGGGGAAACTTGCCATCAACAAGCACCAGAAGAGGCTGAAAATAAAGGAAATGGCATTGCCAAGAGAATAATTCAATGGATGTTTGTAAAGTTCCTTCTTCCACTGAAGAGTTGGAATTCCTCATAATCAAAGCCACTTTCCACAAGAAGTTCATCCCACAATGGTGGAAACACATCACCATCATGATGCATGCTCTATGTGGTGGACAGTTTCCTCTTCCTATTGAAGCAGCAGAAACTTGCATCTTGGTAGCAAACTGTTTGGGAACAAGCTGAAGAGCAGAAATAGAGAGAATGACCATCCATGGAAGATTTGGCATTCATTGAAAAGTTTCCAGACAACATCAAGTGGGAGATTGTGAAGAAGCTTCAGGAGTCTTGATCTGTAGAGGTTCACAAAGACAAGAAGGAAAAAAGTTAGAATTTGTTTGTGGACGCTCAACAGCAAGATACATGGGATGCTTGGTGTACTGATAATCTTCTGTTTGTTCAATTAGCAACCCACTGGAAGTTGGTAGACAGAGTGTTTTTTACAACATACACTGTTGAGACCATCAGAAGCTGGCATTACTATGAGGATGGCACTACCACAATGCTCAGACGTATGCATTTTGACACCTTCAGAACCGAATACCTTCCCCTGTGCAATGGCATGAAAGAAGAATTCAGGGATGTTGAAAAGAAAGAAGTAGAAGAAATGTTGGCAAGAGAGTTCTCCAGAGACTGAAGCCTTTTGTTAACCCTCTGTGGAGCACTAACAATCTAGTGGAGCCACACCCCTAATGAATGACGCAATAAACAGGCAAGCGTTAGAACGAGTCCAGAGGTACGTGAGAAGAGAGAAAGTAAAAATCAAGGCTGAGAACAAGCTAGCAGCAGAAGCCGCCTTTGACGCCCTTGCGGAACTCTTTACAGAAGTCCCAATGGCACATCAAGCCCTTCCTCCTGCTGGAGGTCCACTTCCAAGCCAGATCCGTCCTAGAAATATTGATGACAGACCAGCAAATGTAGTCCCATTGCCAAATTTTAAGGGAGAGTACAATGAAGACCCCGATCTTCATGTAGCAGAGTTTATGATAGCATGTGTGGCTAACAATGCCAGAACCCCTGAGCATTGGTTAGCGATATTCCCTGCCACTTTCAAGGGTGCGGCGTTTCAGTGGTATGAGAGACAAGCAGCAGGAACTTTTGGCACATGGGATGACCTGAAGTTGGCGTTTCAGGTGTGAAGATTTTGAAGAGCGGATGAGAGAGGAATTTATGAACCTAAGTCAATCCTCTGGAGAAAGAGTAGAAGCTTATGCCTCACGAATGGAATCCATCCTGAAGAGATGGACTAACCATAATCTAGATGATGGAATCCAGAAGGGGGTGTTTCTCAGAGGATTACAACCAGAAGTCCGTAAGTTTGTGGAGCTGCAAAGACCAGCCACACTGCAAGCTGCAACAGAAGGAGCAAGACTGTATGATGAAGTGGAAGCTCGATTAGCGATGAATACAGGAAGAGGAGTCCTACCTCCTCTGATGTCAGGAATGATGTATTCACCAAATGTAGTCCCAGGGACTGTTCCCTACCCCTACCAACAGATGTCCCCGGTATCAGAGTACAGTGCACCAAATCCACAGTGGCCACAATCCATGCCTCAAATGATGGTTCAGCCACAACAACAATGGTCCCAACCAATTTCCTAAATGCCAAATCAACAGCAACAGTGGAATCTTACCAATTGGAGCCAACAGCCAACAGTTCAAACAGGAGCACTGAATCAGAACCAGAACAAAGATCCCTCTGTACCATCCCAACCCGTTTATGCAGTGATTACAGAAACTCCTCAAAACCCTCCTGCCAATACGTCACGAGGAGAAATCTTGAAGGATTATTTATCCAACTCAGTTGCGAACATCAAAAAAGAGTTGATAGATGTGATTACAGAGTAGCTACAGACGTTGAAAGTGAATACCGCTAGCATATCCAACGTTACAGGAGCAGGACGAGATGTGATGCGGTCAAACACTTGGTGTGGTAAGTGTCATCAAGCAGGCCATTTAGCCATTGAATGTACACGAAAACCAACCATCCCTGGAGCCTTCTGTTCCTACTGTTTGCGAAAGAACCATACAGAGGACATTTGCTCTCTGAAGGAGATGCATGATAGGAGAAGAAATGAAGAAGACGTAAGATTTAACTTGTTGGAATCCAAAATGACAACACAAGATATTGGACCCAAGCCTAGAGAGTTTGGTCCTAATTTCGGACCCAGAAGATTTCCCTCTCAAAGTTACAGAGGAAGAGAGTCTGGCGGTGGTCAGAGATCAGAAGTGGAATGTAACAGATGTGAAGAAAAGGGACACATCTCACCAAATTGTCCAAATCCTCGAAGGTCAGTGGATTACAAGCCCTTATGCAGTCGATGCAAAGGAGAAGGCCACACTGCAAAGGACTGTCCAAGCCCAGCCCCAGTGAAAAACAGTGCTACTGACAGTCCGGCCAAGGCTCAAGAGCCTACCTCCAATTTAGTGGAATTGGAAGTTGCTGCCATCACGCGTGCAAAGCAGAAGGAACCACCTATCCAGAAAGAAAATAACCCTCCTTCCAGAACAGTGAAGTTCAATCTTCCACCAGAAGAACAGAACAAAACAGAGCCTAACAGTGCCGTACAGAGCACTACAGTGCCACAGAGAGTTAAAGAGACAGTTACAGAGACAGGACCAGAGGTCCAGGAGACAGAAGAGGAGGAAGTGCCATAAGTGGCAGAAGAAGTTCAGGTAATTCCTCTGTTGGAAGAAAGAGGGAAAATGAAAATGGGTGTTGCCCCATTCCCTAACTGGTTAGAGAAGCTAGTGGATCCTATTAAGGAATACGATCTAGTTAGAGATCTAGATACCTTTAAACTAAACCTCACATTGCGTCAATTATTTATGTTGTCTCCCAGTTGCCGGAAAAGATTCAAAAGTATACTGACAAAAAGACGTGGTTTAAGGATTGCTCCCTCAACAGTGACAAAGTCCAACCAGGCTCCAGATCCTGTAAAAGAAGTGGATGTGGCTAATGCTTTCCTAGATCCGGGTACTCCAGAGACTGGTGTGTGGATAGAAGGCTGCTTCATCACAAATGCACTGATTGATGGTGGTTCATCAGTTAAAATTATGACGGATGTTACAATGAAGGATCTAGGCTTACAAGGTGTGCAACCAACCCAATGGCTCATCAGACTGGCGGATCAGAGAAGAATCAAGCCTTTGGGGATTCTCCCATATGTGAAGACTACAGTGGCTGGAAAAGATTATTGGCTAACCTATTTGGTGGTGAAGCCAAACTCTTATGGTACATCCTATCCTCTGCTACTGGGCAGACCATGGCTTTTTGAAGCCCGAGCAAGGACGGATTGGTTCAAAGGAACCTTGACTTTGGGTAGAGGACCCAACAAAGTGGTGCTGAAACTGCATGGTTCTCAAAAAGGACATGGATCCACCTCCTTGGAATTATCTTCTGACTCCCCTAATGAGGCTACAGATGGAACATCAGCAGACGAAGATGCTGTCAAACAGATCCTTCCTAAGAAAATAGTGGCACATTCCTTAACAGTGGATACTGTAAGCCGACTTCCAAAAGATGCAAAGCCATTATCAATGGGTGAATACTTCCTCCATTATCAATGACTTCTGAAATCCAAAAGATGCAACGCCATTATCAATGACTTCTGAAATCACTTCTGACAGTGATATAGAAGCATGGATGTACTACTCTCCCTGTTACATGGCCATAGCAGAGCCAGAGACATAGGCAGGAGAGGAAACAGAGAATCTGTTCTTCTGTTACAGAGCTCCTACAAAAGCAGAAGCAGAAGCAGAGACAGAAGCAGAAGCAGAAGCAGAGACAGGGACAGAGACAGGAGAGGAAACAGAGAATCTGTTCTTCTGTTACAGAGCTCCTGCAGAAGCAGAAGCAGAAGCAGAAGCAGAGATAGAGACAGAGACAGAAGAGGATGAATATGATATGGACGAAGAAGGTGATGAAAGTGAGCCAGAAGAATCTATCCCACCTGAAGCGAATACATTTGAGGAAGAAGTTCCAGAAGCATCAGAAGCAGATGAGCTCATGCTATGGGACAGAATGGTGATGGTACCATTTGGTCTGGTAAATGGATCTTCTTATATGCAAAATTCTTATAAGACGTGGGTTGAGAAGAACAAGCCGTCTTTTAGCAGTGGCTCATGCCATCCTAACCCATCCTTGCCGAAGAAAGATGATGATGATGCACCGTGCCAACAAGCACCAGTCCCACAAACCCAACAAAAATCAGAGGGTCCCTGTTATGTGACATTCCTGGATGCGTCATCAGAAGAGGAGTCTTCAAGCCAAGAGGTAATTAATCTTGAAACCAAACCCAAAACGGCTCTTATCCCATTCCAACGTCTTAAAGAGCAACCTAAGTCTCCACCAAAAGAAGAAATTGGTTCTAGTGGGACATCAGAAGAGGACACTACTCCCTTGAACGAGTCGGATCTGTACCCAGAAGCAGTCCGCGGGACCTTCATCCGTGAAGTAGAAGGTGAAAGGCAGTTAACCTTTGTGGATGCAGAAGGCACTGAACGCCACTTGAAGGTGGGTAGCAGCCTCCCAGAAGAGGAGTTGTCAACCTTGTACAACTTGTTGAAAGAAAATTTGGATGTGTTTGCGTGGTCCTACAAAGACCTAAAGGGGATTGATCCCACAATATGTCAACATCATATTGACTTGGAGCCTGATGCCAAGCCAGTATGGCAACGACAGAGGCGAATGAATCCGAATTATTCCACATTGGTGAAAGCGGAGCTGCTGAAGCTTCTGGAAGCCGAGTTCATCTATCTAGTGGCAAATAGTGAATGGGTTTCACCCATCGTGGTTGTACCTAAGAAGAATGGCAAATTGCGAATATGTGTGGATTTCCGAAAGCTTAATTCCAAGACGAAGAAGGATCACTTTCCTATCCCTTTCACAGACCAACTGTTGGACACAGTGGCAGGACATGAATTTTATTCTCTTATGGATGGATTCAGCGGATACAACCAAGTCCAAATCGCAAAAGAAGACCAATCCAAAACAACCTTCACCACAGAATGGGGGACCTACGCTTACCGAGTGATGCCATTTGGACTCTGCAATGCCCCTGCTACTTTCCAGCGAGTCATGATGGCTGCATTTCAAAATCATCTGCACGACTTTATTGAGGTATATTTGGATGACTTCTGTGTCTATAGTTTGATCCGTGAATACTGGGAACACCTGGAACAATGTTTTGACCGATGCCGAGAGTATGGGATTTCCCTCAACCCCGACAAATGCATCTTTGGGGTCTCTTCTAAAGTTCTGTTGGGCCACATTGTCTCTGCACAAGGGATATCAATAGACCCTGCAAAGATCGAAAAGATCGTAGCTCTGACAGCATCCACCAACCTCAAACAGTTGAGGGGATTCCTAGGCCATGTGGGTTACTACAGAAGGTTTATAGCCCATTTTGCAACAAAGGAAACTTCCTTGCACAAGCTTCTGAGGAAAGATGCAGAGTTTACTTGGACAGAAGAATGTGACAAAGCCTTCCACACTTTGAAGCAGTGTCTGATTGAGGCACCCATTCTGCAACCTCCTAATTGGACGAAAGAGTTCCATGTACACACGGATGCATCAATTGAAGCCTTAGGTGCTGTCCTCTGCCAGAAGGGCTCCTCGAAGTTGGATCAACCAACCTATTACGCAAGCCGAAAAGTCACTGATAGGGAACGGAACTATACAGTGACAGAGCTGGAGTGCTTGGCAATGGTGTTTGCCCTGGAGAAGTTTCGCCACTATCTCCTATCCACCCACTTTAAATTTTATGTGGATCATGAGGCCCTATCCTTCCTGATGAACAAAGCGGATGTGAAAGGATGAATGATGAGATGGCTCCTTTTATTCCAGGAGTTCGACTTTGAGGTGATTACTAAGCCTGGTCGTTCCCATGTTCTGGCTGATCATCTGTCGTGTATCCCACAAACTGCAGACGAGGAGCAAGATGATCCAGACCTCCCTGATGCTTCCCTATTCTTGGTAGAAACTGTAACTCCCTAGTATGCAGACATTGCCAATCTGCTGGCAACCCAACAGTACCCTCCTGGTATTTCTAGTCGGGAAAGGAAGAAGCTAATGCTGGAATCAGCCCCCTACACCCTGCTAGGCGGTGCAATGTACAAGAAAGGCAAAGATGAAGTGCTCAGAAGATGTGTTGCAGGAGATGAGATTGGGATTGTTTTTGAAGGCTTGCCATGACAAGCCATGTGGAGGTCACTTTACAGGAGAAGCTACAGCCAGGAAGGCTCTGCTAGCAGGATATTGGTGGCCTACCATTCACAAGGATGCCTATGATTACTGTAAAAGATGTGATGCTTGTCAAAGAATGGGGAAACCCACCAAGACAAGTGCCATGCCACTGCAACCTATCCTTCCTTTGAAGCCGTTTGAGAAGTGGGGCATCGACTTCGTAGGTCCGATCGATCCTCCCACCAGAAGGAAACAGAACCGATACATCCTCGTATGTACAGATTATGTCACAAAGTGGTGTGAAGCTAAAGCCCTAAAGCAGGACGATGGTAACAGCGTGGCCCTATTCATGTATGAGAATATCATCACCCGTTTTGGTAGTCCCTTAGAGCTGGTAAGTGACAGATGCACTCATTTTCTCAACAAAGTCATGGAAGAGTTGACAGAGTTGTATAAGATCCGCCATCGCAAGTCCACTCCTTATTACCCCAGAGCCAACGGCCAAGTCGAAGTCACGAATCGCATCCTCTGCTCGATTCTGACAAGAACAATTGCCGCACATCGTCGTGATTGGGACGATCGACTTACAGAGGCCCTCTGGGAGTACAGAACCTCCCATAAAGCAGCAACAGGACAGACACCCTTCCAGCTGGTGTATAGTACAGAAGCTGTTTTTCCTGTTGAATTGGAACTACCCTCTTTGAGAGTGGCTATCAAAGAGCGTTTGGGGGATGATGATTCACTGCAACGTCGTCTCCTGCACTTGGAATGTTTGGACGAAATTCGTAGGATGGCTCTACAGTGCATGGAAGCCATGCAAGCTCGACGTAAGGCTTACCATGATAGCTTGATCAAGCACAAGGAGTTCAAAGAAGGTGATTTGGTCCTAGCCTATGATTCATGATTTGGCAAGTTTCCTGGAAATCTCCAGCAGCGGTGGATGGGCCCCTATAAGGTACTTGCAGTCAACCCTAATGGTTTTGTCCAAGTGCAGACCGTTGATGCCTCTGATGATCCCTTTCTGATCAATGGATATCGCCTGAAGAAGTACTTCCCTCCTTGGGGATCCTAACAATCATGGACACTTGATTCTTTCCCTCGTTGGCGCGGCACTGTACTTCTTATGATGCTACTTCTGATAGTCGTTCTTCAATCACTCCTGATGAGATGGACGCAACCCTCTGTCCCCTCAACTCCACCTTCCAGCCTTGATCTCTTATCCTCTATTTTCCACCAGCGACAGTGGCGAGGTTGGTCTTGACACATGGTCTTTCTACCATTCCCTTGCTCAATTCGGGAAGAAAAAGAAAAAAATATACATATCAGTTATGGGAGAAAAGGACTTAGGTCCCTGTCATGCCGACCTATTCTTCGAGAAAAGGTGGAAATACCCTCGGGAATAGGGGAAAACAAGAAAAAGAAAAGAAAGAAAAAAAAAACAAATCTGTTATGAGAGAAAAGGAAGTAATTCCCTGTCATAGCAGGCCTCGTGCCAAGAAAAGGTGGTAAACACCCTTGGGCGAGAAGCTGGCTGTGGAAAAGGTGGTAGCACCCAGCAATCCAGAAAGTGGATTCATTAATTGATATTCCCAGGATCCAATTCCGAAGCTGCCTCCCTTGGTACGCTGTGTCCTGGGTCCCTCTGCAAAGTGACTACCTGTCCTCTAGCAGACAACATGTTCCTATCCAATACAATATTCGATTTGATGGCTACCTCCCTGGGTACGCCTCTTCAACAACTGACAAAGCGATCTTCATCGACAACCCCTTGACTGATGTGAGCTTTCATCCTAACCGGATGGGGAAGTGAGTATGGTTGCCCTCTATAATTATCAACAGAGCGTGAGACAGAGGGTGGGATGAGTGTGACTGGAGTTTCTTCAATCAATTACCGAGAGGTGAGATTGAGGGACATTACGTCACTTGGAGTCAGGTATGTTCCACTTTCCCTGTGCACCCACGGAATGGGTCTTTGCCGTCATCACAAGACACGCCACCCTGTTCTGTACACTGCACTGTAAGGCTCCCTTGCCTTCCTCCTTGCACCTATGCCAGATGGGTTAGACGCACTAATACACCATCAATTGTGCACCCTGGCATACTCTTTCTGCACCATTTCCCCCTTGTTGATTTCTCAACTAGGTATGAGATATGGGTTTCAATTCTTATTCCTCGAGTGATATTAGTCATGGGGCGAGTGACTATTCTTTCATTTCATTTGAGTGACTGCGAGTTGAGTGTAGTATTCCTCATCATCGACGGATTTCCTGCTATTCCTTCAACCAGCTACCTCCCTGGGTGCTGCCGCGTGGTCCTTGCCATGACGAACGTGTGCCGAGAAGATGCCTTGGTCCCTCCAGCGCCGACAACCACACTGGACGTGCCATCAACACTCAACCTTGATTCTTGACGAAACGGGCCAAGTTTTTCTAACCCTACACTTTGGTTTCTTCGTGACAGTCATGTTTTAAGTGTGGGGATGTTAGTGGATGATCCATGGCGTGGTCCTAGGTCCCTGTTGCTCGGTTAACCCTATCCGTTAAGGTCTTAAGTGTGGGGACGCGTCCCTGCGCGTCTACAGTGCATACCTTTCTGCATATGCCTTACCCTGTTCATGCATGTATGCCATGACTTGCTTTTACCCTAATGGGATCCCTTCCCACCCATCCGGTTATGTTCCACCCACCTTTGGGGCTGTTCCCTTCCAGTTTTCCTTTATTCCTTGATTTGGAGGTCCTACTATGTGAATGCACCCTATGTTTCCCAAGGTCCACATCCAGCCTCATAGCCCTGTTCCTCTCTTTGCCTTGACCATTTTTCCTTTTTACCTACCTCTATTCCGGTGCACGGTTTTTGAGTTATTAATTTTTGAAGCATTTTGTGCAATTTAGCCGGTTTTCCATGAGAACGAGCTTTTCTTGCTTGGGAACCATGCTCTGACTTCATAGCCCTGCCAACCACTTTTCCCCTGACATTTTTCCTTTTTACTCCGAGTCATTCTGCTACATGGTTTGTCCACTATTAATTTTCCGGTTTCTTTTTATGACTTTTTCATGCGTCTTTTTGATATTTTTCCATGTGAATCTGCCCTGTTTGCATCGGAATTCCAATTTGAATTGATAGCCGTGTCCCTTATGTCTTCCCCCACCTTTTTCCTTTTTCCTCCACCCTCTTTTGACTTTCGAATTTTTACTTATTAATTTTTAATTACGTTTTCGGGAGTATTTTTGGTGTTTTTCACATGTGAACCCTTCCTACTTCCACTGGAACTGCGCTTTAACGTGATAACCCTGTGTCACTCCTTCCTGCGGACATTTTTCCTTCTTACTGCATGTCATTCCGGTGAACGGTTTGTCCGATATTAATTTCCAATCCCATTTTTGGGTTTGTTTTTTGGGTTTTTCCCATGTGAACGTGTCTTATCTCCGTCGGAATTATGTTTTGATTAGATAGGATTGTCGGGCACATCTTTTTGCACATTTTTTCTTTTTTATGCACCTCATTCCGATGCACGAATTTTTTAATATTAATTTTTAATTGTGTTTTTTGATTTGTTTTTTGTGTTTTTTGCACGTGACCGCCCTTTACCCCTCCTGAAATCTCTATAGTATATTTTTCTTCTCTTCCGCCTGCCATCCTGCCCACTTTTTGTTTTTACGCTATTTCGTTTTGATGTCCGGATTGGGAGTTATTAATTTTTCTTTATTTTTACGTGTATTCATGCGCCCGTTTTGCGCGTGAACGCGCCATTTTTTGATTTTACGCATCCCCACGCGCCCTGGTCGTGTCCGCATGACCCGTACCGTCATCCCGGTGCCATTTCAATCCCGCCACGGCAAATGTTTTTTACCCCGCCCCGCGCACGTGCGCGGGACGGGGGTACTCGCCCATTTTCCCCCACCCCCTACCCCCTTGGCCCTGCCCACCCCCTACCCCCTTCACCCTGCCCACCCCCTACCCCCTTGGCCCTGCCCACCCCTTCCCCCCAACCACCTCCCTCTCCCTCTTCTTCCTGCGTCCCCTCCTCCTCATCTCCATCTCCTCTCCTCTCCTCCTCCTGCACTCCCACCCTCTCCTATTCCTCCCTCCCGCTTTCTTCCCCTTCTTCCGCCTGCTCTCGCCTCCTCCCACCCTCTCCTTCTTCCTCCCCCCCGCCGCTTCCTTCTCCCCCACGCCTCCTCCTCCTTTCTCTTCCCCTCCCTTCCCCGTCTCCTACGCGCTCCACGCCCGCCGCCGCCCTCTGAGCTTGCCGCCAACGTCGCCTGGAGTGCCATCGCCGCCCTGCAGACGAAGCCACCGCCGCCTGGCCGTCCCGTCCCTGCCACGTCCCGTCGCCGCCCTGCAGACGAAGCCGCCGCCGACCTGCCCTCGCCGCCCTCGCCGCCTCCTCCTCGTCGGCGCCGCCCCCTTCTCCACTTCCCCCACCACGTCTCCCTCCTCCTCCTCCACCTCCACCTCCCCCACCACCTCCACCTCCTCCTCCTCTAACCACACCCAGGTTAGCCACTAACCTCGATTAAACTCACACTAACCTAAGTTAACCCTAACCTAAGTTAAGTTAGCCACTAACCTAAGTTAAGTTAAAACTAACCTAGGTTAGGTTAACAACTAACTTAACTTTAGTTAACCTCTAACTTCACTCAAGTTAAAAACTAACCTAACTAAACCCCCTTTAGTTACCCTAACCCCATTAGAGTTAACCTAACCTAACTAGGGTTAGGATCACACTAACCTAGCTAGGGTTAAGTTCTAACTAACCCAACTAGGGTTAGATTTTCACTAACCTACCTGTAGTTAGTCTGACTAACCTAACTCACGTTAGTTCCACCCCCACTAACTAACCCTAGGTTAGTTAGTCTCCCCCTGGTTAGTTAGGACTTGCCTAACTAACTAAATTGACTAACTGACCCTAGACTACCTTAATTGACCTAGCTTACCAGACTAACTCACACTAACCTAATCAACCCTGACTAACCTGACTAGACCAGATTTAACTTACATGACTTACCCAGACTAACCAGACTTAACTGACTTACTTCTAACTGATTTATCTGATTAACATGATTTATATGATTTAATTAATTTCTAAATTAATTTTCCCATCAAAATAATTCAGAAAAATTTCTAAAAATTTCCTTTGTTTTTTGCCAATTTTTGGGAGTTTGTCTGCTGGAAATTTCCAACCCTAACATTTCTGCAAATTAAATATTTCCTAATTTATCCCTCAAATTGCCAATAAATGTAGAAAATTCATTTAAAAATAGTAAAAAATTCTTTAAAAATTCTAAAAAATTTCCCTCATCCCCCTTGACCATTTTTCATTTATTTTTCACTTTAAAAAATTATCATACATGGTATCCCTATTGTTAAAAACGAAAAAAACAAACAAACCGACAAACCAACAAACGGAAATTTCCCTTACCACTCTTTATTTTATTTGCCTAGACCCCATTGTGGCTATTTCCTCCATATTCCTGTGTTGTTTATATTAATTTCCCTTTTATTCTTTTTATTCTTATTAAAAAAAACAAACAAAAATAAAAACACACAACCAAACCTACACAAATAAAAACCAATAAAACACATCCACAACCCATAATACCCACCCAAACAAAATAACCAACCATAAATAATCACAAATTACAAACATTAAAAAACCAACTCAAACCAAATCAACCCACCCACTAAGGTGTTGTGTTTGTTGTTTCTTCAGTGGTCTTTACTTTTCCTTTACTAGATTCACTTCTTTTGGGAGACTCTTCCGTGCGCATTTCTGCATTACATACACACCCATTCCAGGTATTTATTTTATGTATTTTATTTATTTTCATTTCCCCCTTAATCACAAATTAATTGTTAAAATGAACTCTTTATTCACCCACAGTTTCCACGCGCATTCGCGCTCAACACACACATACTTTTTAATTAAAATAAACCAGCCGTTCACTTAGCACGCGCTACGTGCGCTACAGAGGCACTTTAATTTTTAATTAAAATGAACCAGCCGTCACATGAGCACGCGCTGGCAAAAAAGCGCTCCACATCACCTTAATTTGTAATCAATGAATTTGCATTTAGAGACCCAGTCGGGTATCGCAGTCCGGGATTCGAATAAAAGCACCGTTTTAACCTAATAATTGGTAATTAACTTTATAATAAGGAACCGTCGTTTTCTTGCTAAGGTTTATCACCTAATAAAAATTCACCCATTCTTAATAATTTATTAAAATCAACCCTTTATTAAATTAATTCCCCCTCACTGCACTTAATTCCCCTTTTTAATGAACCGTTTCGTGGGATGGGTATGCGCAGTCCTTAGAGTTATTTTCTTGGTCCAGTCCTGGTTTATCACTGATGTAGTCTTGATATGTGTCAGGTATGGTATTGTTTTGGTTTACTGTCTTTGTTACGGTTACGGGTACGGTATGCGGTTTTTTTCTTTTATTGCCTGTTACGGGGTTCTGGGTGTTTGTCTGATGCATCGCATGAAGCTTTCAGTCACATTTGTCTCAAGGTCATGTCGAATTTTTTCTAGGATGTGGTTTGCTTGGGGTTAGTTGGTCGAGTCACGTTTTCTTGTTTGGTTATTCTCTTATCCTTGGTTTTTTGTATGTTGCTTTGCAGGCATTCTCCTTGATTGTCTGTGTTTGTGGTGTGTGTGTAACCATCTGAATGGCGCCTTCTCATGCTCCTCCCCCTATCCAGTACATCCCACTAGTTAGTAGGGATTACTCTTCCCTACTTACTTTTGAGCCTCTCACGAAGGCGGGTCTTGCTGCTTTTGTGGCTACTTCTTTTCCACTGCTGATGAAAATCTCTCTTTTTGAAGGAGTCATTCAGATGGTTGTGTTGTGTATTAGTGTTTGTGTTGTGAGTTCATTTATGTCAAACGAACGTGGTGGTTTCCTATTGGATTTCGTGTACGAGCTACGTTTTGGAGAATTGTGGTGCTGGGTTCATGGTTCACGAGTTCAAGCAGATGCAGAAGATGAAGAAGCAAACTTTTATATCCTTTACAAATTTGTTGTGATTTTTAGTTTACTAAGAGGTGTTAATGTATAAAGGGTTTTCCTTTCGTTGTATTTTTATATCATAACCAGGTTATAAGTTGGGGTCGTGGTGGATGGATTCTTTTTGAGGAGATATTGACGATCAAAGTTGAGCTTTTCAATGCCCTTGTATTCCCTTTTTCCTGGGTCGCGAGGACGCTTCCTTATTAAGTGTGGGGATATGTTGAGTGTTGAAATGACTTTTTTTTTGGCTGATTTTTGTTGTTTTTGAGAGCTGAATGGTTGATTTTATGAGATGATTGATTAGTTTGGAAGTGGTTTGAGAGTGTTTTGGATGATATTGATTGTGTTTTGTAAGTTCATGATGATTATTGGTGGTTCTGTGATGTTCTGATAGGTTCTGATAGGTTCTGTATACCTTCTGTTTTGTTATGTTTTGCTCTGTTTTGGTCTGTTTTGTTCTGATTGTCTTCTGTAAGGAGGGATGGAGTATTGATTGATGAAGATTGAGATATTGAGAAAGCTTATTGAATGGTTTGTGAGAGTTTGGAATGATTTGAGAATGAGTTATGTAGTTTTGATAACCTTCTGTAGGTCTTCTGTAGAGCCTCTGTCTCTGTTCTGTTCTGTTATGTACTGTAGCTGTTCTGGTACTGTTCTGTAGATTGTTCTGTATGCTTCTGTATGTGTTCTGATGGATGAGAGTGTAGCTTGGAAAAGTTTTCTAGCCTTGGAAAGAGGTTAATACAAGTGCAAAAGAGCTGAAAGAAGTGGAAGAAGTAGCTGCTGAAGACTCAAGTGAAGACTAGAGTGAAGTGACAGTAGTGAGCTATGAAAGGACACTGTAGTGGCTCTGGTGACTTTTCATATCAGACATACCTCTTGGGAGGGGTATCCACGACCTAAGAAGGATTATTGAGAGTGATTTTGAGAGATTGTAGTGAGGATATGATGTATTATTGATGAAGAGAGAGAGAGAGAGAGAGTCAGAGATAGCCAATTCTACTCAAACAGAGTGATTGTATATGAGAGATTGAGAGAGAAGACTATGAAGATATTGAAGATGAATACTATGTGATGTATTTTCCATTCAAAGATGGTGTATTCCTTTGCTTTCTTTGTTCCACTGATGGATTTTGTGAAGATGTTGAAGAATGTGGCTGATTCTATCAAGTCCGTGGGAGATCTACATGATGCTGCATGAAGATTTGTTGTGCCTGGTGTTCTTTTCTTCATTGTGATCATATGAAACATGATAAGCAAGCTTGTTGATGTTACAAGATAGATTTTCTTGCAAGAGAATTCCTTTTTCCTTGGTGTTCCTCTTGGGGCTCCAATGCATATCAGAATCAACATGGACTCTAGCTTTGAAAATGCCAAGATGTTGAGTAGAACACACTTATGGATTGGAGAAAAATTTTGTATATCACATTTTTTGTATAGCTATATCTACTTTGTAAAGGAATATGAAATGATTTTTGTATAAACGAAAAAATGAAGAACCATATTTTTTCATGGAATCATTATGTGTATTTTGTATATTCACATTTTTTGTATAGCTATATCTACTTTATAAAGGACTTTATAAAGGAATACAAAATAATTTTTTATCAAATCTAAGAATCAATCATGTGGATTATTCTAGAATTTACTTGTGGGCTATAGAAATACAACACATTTTCCTTTTAATGTACCTACCTCCTTGAATTACAAATGAAGTGTGACTTCATTGTGTTGCTTGAATTATGGATTGAGTAGCATTTATCTCTTGTCATCTCCAAGAGGGAGAGAGAGAGAGAGTGTGTGTGTGTGTGTTTTTACGTGCATGTATGTGTGACATGTATGCCTTTGATCTAGAAAAGAGGAATGGTGGAGAGGATATTTTGAGATGAACTAGATACAACATATATAGTGATATACCTTGCTAGAGCCATGCTACCACCATAATAGTGCGATATTAAGATCAATTTTGCATTGTTACCAAGCCCAAAGATAGTTATAGGATGGTCAAAGTATTTGCTTTTGTATATTTTTATTTAAGACCTCTAAGTCTAGTCTATCTTCCTAGTAATTGTGTGTCATAGCTTTAGGCAATACTAGCCATAAGATACTAATGTGAATGGCCTTTGCTAACTAGTTCTAGGTTAAGAAATGCATGCTCCAGTTATATACATGATATCTCTATCTAGAAATTATTTTAAAATCTTACTTTTATTGATAAAATTTTGAAATCTACATTTGGATATCATATATTACAATAATATGTTCATAGTCACTAGAACTACTAAGAGATTTTAATGAACCATTAGGAGTCACTTTGTGGTCAATTCTATATCCTAGTATCTTGTATCTATTACATAGGGATCTATCAAATTCTTTACGTTTTAAAAAAAATCACAGTAAGGGAACTATAAATATTGCTAAAAAGTCACATAAGGATCAAGAAAAATTTACAAAATAAGTTATGTAGGGGTATATAAAACATGCATTGTAAGCATGTTGTCAGAGCGTTTGGGGTCAAAAGTCTACCATGGGAGTAAGAGACAACAGGGTGAAGGGAGATTCAGGGAGAGGAGTAGAGGAAAGAGAAGGGTTGGAAAGAAATAGGAGACATAGAAGAATACTCATTGAAAGAAGTAGAAGATGTAGAAGAATATTCACAGAGATGAAGCCTGTCAGTTTATTTCTGCATTATGAGGAGATTAAACTCTTGTAGACAAAAACATGCATATAATAATACCTTCCTCTATGCTGCTCAGATCTCCAATCTGATGCTTCCATTGGCTCCAAAAGGGGGGTAAAATATGAGGACACCTGGCTAGTGCCAAATCACTCCTTCTTTGTCTCCCGCTTGAGAGTGTTGTTCACTTTTTGAAAACAACGATCGCTCGTCGCACGATTTTGCGAATCTCTCTTTTTACATAAAATCCTCACAAATGGCCAAAAGCTACATGCTTTCTTTTACATGTCATCCTAATCTAGAAGTTTTCTACATTTTATGGATTTTACAAGAGATAATATCTAAAATATCATAAATTGGCTAAACTTGTCCAAAAAATCTAGTATTTTGGACCATACACACTAATGGCATTGGCTCTCTAGATAATAAGAAAGCCGCACTCTAGAGTTTTCTACACTGCGTGC
The DNA here is from genome assembly GCF_053477565.2 of Lygodium microphyllum. Taxonomy (NCBI): domain Eukaryota; kingdom Viridiplantae; phylum Streptophyta; class Polypodiopsida; order Schizaeales; family Lygodiaceae; genus Lygodium; species Lygodium microphyllum. The sequence continues at coordinate 89,023,926 of NC_141149.1, forward strand.
AGGTAGCGGCATGACATCCACCCCCTCATAACCTACACATCCTCTCGCATGTGCCAAGTCTTATGGATCTGTAGTGTTAGAAGAAGTATCCTCTTCCATGTCATTATGTTCTATCTTCTTCTTCCATATGCTCATGTTCATGCTGAGTACCTAGCTCCTTCAACTCATATGTTGAAGACCCCCTACGTTAAAGAGCTTCGTATGTTTTTAAGCCACTGGAATCTTTAGAGTTGTCCCATCCATCTCATTTAATGCATAGGTAGCATTGTAAAAAACAAACCTTACCATATATGGACCAAACCACCGCTTTGCCATCTTTCGACTAGCACGATGTTGGTTTTCCAAGTTGTTGTCATAAACCAGTACCCAATCCCCTCCTTGTATAGCTCCTGGTCGAATTCTATGTCACTTGGCAAATCTCTTCTTGTTCTTGATCCTTGCAATCTTCATCTTTTTCATGGCTGTCTCAATGTCTTTAGGTCTTTTTTTAAACTATCTAATGTGTAGGACCAACAACTCTTCTCTATTCAAACCATCTTCCCATGGTAGAACACTCCAAGTAGCAATACTAGTTTCCTCAATAGGCATGATTGGTTGTTTTCCATACATTAATTTAGTAGGCATATACTCTGTAACTACACTATGAGTGGTCATAGTAGCCCACAAAGCAAAGGGTAACATTCTTGGCAATTCTTTCATCCTGCCCTTGCATGACTTTGCTAATGCCTTAATGATAGGTTAATGTGCCCTTTCACTTTTTCCGTTTGCTTCAGGATTGTAGACTAAAGTTAAAGCCAACTTGATACCCAATTGTGAAAAAAAGTCATGAGCCTCATCCACATCCAATTCTCTTCTATCTGCAACCACTTTACCAACACAACCATACCTGCAAAAGACTTCTTCGAATAAGAACCTGCAAATTTCTTGAGTAGTCTTTGTACTAAGAGCTCAACCTTCCACTTGATTTTTCAAGTCTTCTTGTGCAAGCATAAGATATCTCATATTTCATAAACCTGTAGGCATGGTAACCAAATCAACTACCCATTTGTAATGTATGGACAATGGATAGGTTGGTTGCAACCCAACTCTATGCTTTACCATGGAATACATTTGACAAATATTACATGATTCCACATAATGCTCCACATCTTTATATATTTTTTGCCACCAATACTTCTCTTTGATCTTGGCAAATGTTCCCCAAAATCCTCTATGTCTAGCCCATAAGCTTTCATGAAACTCCTGCATCACCTATTTGTTGAGAAGCCCTTTCTCCCCAAACAAATACTGGAGCTCCTCTCTTTTTCTTTACATGCTTCCATAAATATCCATCTTTCAAGAAAAACCCATAAGCTTTTCTTTTAATCCTTTTGAATTTAGCTTCAGACCATTTAGCATTCTTTGCCATGAAGTTGAGATTTTGGCCTATTTTCAACCAATCATCCCCATACAACTCTTCCAAATATTGTGTTCTCACTAAAGCATAACACTGATGATGCTTTCTGTCTACTGCCCATCTCTTCTTCATGGGTGCTGGAATCCCTGTTATGATAGTTTTACCTACAGTAACAACATATTCGTTCCTTGTTGTCACAAAGTCATTTTGCGCATCTATCACATCATCCTCTTCATCTTCCATCAACTCATCTTCATCTTCAAACCTTTCTCATGAAAGCATATCAACTGCAAGGTTTTCTTTACCTACAATATGCTAAAAATTAGGGTTAAGTGAATTTATATATGCAACCCATCGTAACATGGCAATATCATGAGTTGAGAAATTTGCTATCATGCCCAATAGAGGTAGACAATCAGTCTCTACCACTACATGAGCTCCCATAAAATACTCCATATCACACTTAAAGGCTGTCACTACACCCCAAAGCTCACTTTTGACTTGAGAATACCATCATTGCTGTTCATTTATGATCTTTTCTCCAAACTGAATGGCATACATATTCCCATCAGCATCATCCTGACCTACTGCCCAACCAATGCCAATTGGGCTTTATCTACGGTGAGAATAATAGGCTATCCATTTTCATAATTTGCTCTCTTTAGTGTTGGGACTGAAATCAATAAGCTCTTTAACTTCTAAACTACCTTTATATGTTGTTTTCCCCACCAATACTTTTGCCCTTTTCTCAAGAGCTGATATAAACTTTCAACCACATGAGCAAAATGTGGAATCCATATCAACTAAAAGACACATGTATCCAAAAATCATTCTTACCTCGGATACATTCAAACATGTCTCCCACATCATGCTTATGGCATCAATCTTTACTGGTGAGGGCTTTCTTCCATATGGTCCACACATGTGCCCAACAACCAATACTTCCTCCACTTCGAAAACTATGACAAAGTCAAATGCACTTCTTCAAGTTGGCTCAAAATACTATCACAATCAGCAATACGATCAACCACAAATCTTCTGCATCCCTACTCATTCAACTCTTCATTCTTCTTATGGATATCACATCCTTTGATTGGCACATAATCAAGAAAGGGTAAGGTTCATTGAGGAATATACTCCCTAAAAACTTTATGCATAGCATTCATCATATGCGCCACTGAATTAGTTGCTTCTTGTGGAAGCGTACACATCCTAACCAATCCAAGCAGTGTCTTCATGGTAATGATATCTCGAATTTCCAATGAAAGCTAAAACTAATCATATCCTGAATATAAATCACCCAAAGAGTAAATTGCCTTGCCTACAAATGCTTTTGCAAATTCATCCACTATCGATTTTGATTCAACATTCCTTATGGTGACTTTATTAACTGGTTGCAAATCCTATATAAATCTCAACGAATCATTCTTCTTTGGAATAGTGAACCACCAATTCGAATATGGAGTTGAAGAGGGCTCCAAAATTCACATCCAGATCTTCTTGTTCAAAATCTTCAACAGCGTAGGCAAATATACACGAGGTGCTGGAATAGGCTTTAAATTCCATGGCACATGAGGTACTGTAAAGATCACCATAAGTGCAACTATGATTGGATCAACACATCCAATTTCATTTGGCTGAAATGCAAAGGCTTTTTCGTGCCTTACCAACATCTACAAGAAACAAGCTCTTTTTGCAAGCAAAAGAAAGCTTCTATCACCAATTTTCAGCTTTTGTAAAGTAAGTTTATGTCCTACTCCATGTGGATCCTGTAAACTAGGCTGTTAAGTCACCTTTTCAGTCAACCCATCACTTTTAGGTAGTAAAGGCAAAGCCACAAGGTTATTGAGCTTCTCTGCAACTTTTTTGTACTTTATATCCACCCTTGCTTTAACTATGTTTTGTAGCCAATAACATTCATGCTCAACAAACTCTTGAATGACTTCATACATCTCTAAAGTGTCAACATAAATAACCTCTTCTTCTGCCTTGTTTTGAGCATTAATTGTTGTAGAAATTTCAGCCACTATATCAACATCAACCAGCCTTGAAAATAGCCCTTAAATACCTTCATTTGCACCCATCAATCCATATGTCTTCAACTATTTTACAACCAATCCTACATATTTCTTTTTAGCCCTAAACTTTACTAAAACATTCTTGAAACTACTAAGACTACATGTTGTCCATTCTTGCAATCCAGACACAAACAAAGTTTCCCCCTTTCTTGGAGGCATAATTATCTTCCTAGAGGCACTGTCATAGCCTCCGCCTACAATGGTGCTATCTAAAAATCTTTAAACTCTCATGCATTAGGTGGCATGGTATTATCCCACAGCATATCCCGATTGTGGGGATGATTCACACAAACAATGAGAAATTGTATTGCCTTTGTATTATCTTTAATCTGTACTCGAGTATATGAAGAACCATCATCCAAGGCTATTATTTCTAGCCTTGATTCTGAAATATAGGGCTGCCCCAAAATCACAAGATAACTACATGAATCTTGCACAAAAAAATGATATTCTCCCTAACATCTCTAATAGTCATGGGTACATTCGGACATGCTGCATAAAGATCCCCTGATAAATTGTTTGTTGCTCACATGCGTCATGCGTCATCCCAGATCTACATCAATCGGCCAACCTCCACTCTCATACAAGCTGTGTGCTATAACATTGATTTTGGAACCATGATCCAAGAAAGCTATGCAAGGTGTCTCTCTTTCTCCCATTTTAACAATGGTCTCTGTTGTAACACGAGTCCGATGCATTTGTGAATAATGGCTGCTTGGAATAAAATGAGCATCTTCTTCTTCATGTGCTTGTTAATGGACATCGCCATTATACATAGCCTTTTCTCTATGCTTAATGCTACCCATAATATCAATTTTAGCCACAAGCTTGCTATCTATACTCCTGTTTAACCCATTTCAACATCAACCTGTTCCAAAACCTGCATCAATGCTTGCAAATCTTCACCATCAAACTATCTTTTTCGTTTCAGCATATCCATAATTGCATCATGAAATTCATGCTTCTTGATTCCAAGAACTTTGCCAAGTGTGAATTCCACTCCACTGCCAAGTATGTGATCTTCCAAGACCTTTTTAGGGTTTGTGGCAGTCTCAAAATCTAATTGTAACCTGTAACTGGGCTACTTTCCCATCTTGTTTTCCCCCATTTACTGTGACTTGCATTAGCTAATTTAGACTTTGATGTTTTGCCCTTTTCCATGCAATCTAATGCTTGCATCCAAACATGAGATTTTGCTTCAGCCATACCTCCTTTACAAGCTTCATTAGTCATTTCAATTCTCAGTCCATATGTGGCTACATCTATGGCAACAAATGTTGTCCTTGCATCCATATCTTCCAACCTCTTCTACATGCCACCATTTCCAAAATTTGGCTCTATTAGAAGACTAGTTTTTGTTGCATGTATTTTGCCATCTTTTCAAAAGACTAACCTTTTTTATTCCTTTTCACAGTAAGCTGTACAATCTCTCTTTTCATGTTGTAAACTGTCACACCAAATGCATCTCCTATTGTACCCTTCTTTGTATGGTATTTGGGCTGTTACCCGAGCCTTCTCTTCTACCTTAGTATCCAAATTTTTGACATTTGCATAGACCTTCGTCAAATTCAGCCTCAAATAACACATGCTTTTGATTAATTCATCCACAAAATCACCTTTAAGAGCTGGACCAACAAGTATAGCTAGTTGTTCTACCATAGCTATAGGCGCCTTTGCTACTATTTTAGCCCCCTTCTGAGCATTGGTAGGTGTGGTGCATGTACCCCATCTTAATTTCGTCCGCTCTCTCTTTACCAACATATGCATTGCTTCAGTTACATTAGCCCAATTTTATTTCAGTCATGTTTCAGAAGAGGCATCTTCTAAACGATCAGTCAGCTTCTCTTGTAAGTCATAATCTACAGGCTTCAGAAACAAATCAATTTTGTGAATCTCCAATGTTTGCTTCTCATCGGCATCCAACTGTGAGTACCAACTTTCAAATTCATGGAGAAAAGCTGTAGAAACCAACCCTTTATTGGGATTTTCAATCCAATCTATAAATGTCTTTTTAGTTACCAATCCTACATCTTCTAAGAAAAAATCTTCTCTCAAAGATTTTTCAAAAGCTACCCAATCAGCATCTCTTCTATGTAACTCATCAATCAAATCTATAAATGTCTTTTTAGTTACCAATCCTGCATCTTCCAAGAAAAACTCTTCTCTCAAAGCTTTTTCAAAATCTGCCCAATCAACATCTCTTCTATGTAGCTCATCAATCCAATCATGCAATGCATGCATGGCCAAACAGGAGAAATACCGACTCCATGCATATTGTGGTACCCGTTTCTTCATACGATCGAATGAAGGACGAAACATTTTGACCTTTAAACTGCTTCAATCCTTGTCCCACTACTCGCAATGCATTCAGGCTCAGGAATCAATTCTTTTTGCTTCCTGTTGAGTTTGCATCTGTTATTGTAATAACAATTGTTGCTGTTGTTGGTGTTGCAATAAAGTAATCATATATTGTAAAGCATCACTACTACTTGATCCAGTAGAATCGCCCATCTTTACATACCTTTGCTGTTGACTTTCACATTGGGTTCATCACTGTCGGAGCGTTTGGGATTGAAAGTCTACCATGGGGGTAAGGGACAACAGGGTGAAGGGAGATTCAAGGACAAGGAGTAGATAGAAAAGAAGGGGTAAAAAGAAATAGGAGACGTAGAAGAATACTCACAGAAAGAAATAGAAGATGTAAAAGAATACTCATAGAGATGAAGCTTGTCAGTTTATTTTTGCATTGAGAAGATGAAAATCTTGTAGAAAAAAACATAAATAAAATAATACATTCCTCTACGCTGCTCAGATCACCAATGTGATGCTTCCATTGGCTCCAAAATGGGGGTAAATGTCTAGGATACCTGACTAGAATTCTACCAGATCACTCCTTCGTCTCCCTCTTCAAGAGTGTTGTTCACTGATCGTACATCGCACGATCTCGCAAATCTCTCTTTTTACATAAAATCCTCACAAATGGTTGAAAGCTACATACTTTCTTTTACAAGTCATCCTAATCTAGAATTTATCTATAGTTTATGGATTTTTACAAGAGATAATATCTAAAATATCATAAATTGGCTAAAATTGTCCAAAAATCTAGTGTTTTGGACCATCCACACTATCGACACTTACATTAATGGCATTGGCTCTCTAGATTAATAAGAAAGCCGGACTCTAGAGTTTTTTACACTACGTGCACGTAGTAGCACGACAACATGATAGCTAGGATTTATACTTAGTAACTTTCACAAGAGAATTTCTCGTGGTGTATAAATTCTCAGTTGTTAGACAACGTGTGGTATTACTCTGAATATATATCTTTCTCTGAATATATATCTTTGTTACATGAATTGATTGAAGCCCTGATATAATCCAGTAACTATAAGTGTCCAACTTATTAGTATCCACCTCATCATGATGGATGGGTCTCTTCTCATTGTTGTCTTGTACAAAGAAGGCATAAGATATGATGTTGTTTCTAGATTCATGGATTCTTTTGAAATACATGATTAGCTTCTCTTCATAATCCCAACATAGTGACCTGTAAGCATACAAAGAAGGTGCCTCATGGCACCTATCAACGAGAATAGAAAATTGTGTTGTTGGACCAAATGGAAAGAAATTTTCAAACATGTGAAATCTAGATTCTTCCTTATTTCCCTTCTTTTGAACTATCTTAGAAAAGTTGAATGTTCTTTCTACTCCCTTGACCTCAAGAGAAATTATTGGCTTTGCATGTGTAACTTCCAGCATGGAATGTAAAGTGGCATCATTCTCAATAGTGTTAGTAGCCATATTCACAACTAGAGCTTGTGACAAGGAACTTTGTTGAGGTGACTTTGACTTTGAGCTTATGGGATTTGGTGAATTATTCTCTTCTTGAGGAGCAGGTGAAGATCTCGAGTCTATTTATTTATCTTGGATCTTCATTCTTTTGTTGGGGCGATCACCTTTCTTGATATGGAAAGTAGCTCACTATTTTGGATAGCTTAGAATGCTGATATAATGCATTCTGTGTCCTTTATCTCCTCAAATAAGTGTTTTCAAAGGGTATTCTTTATCCTCTTTAATACATGCAATGTGAAATGACAAAGGATCAAGTTTGTATATTACATTTTTCCCCTTGATCTTTACAAGATTACATGCTATTCCCTCTTTCCTAGCACATCCATCTATTATCTTCTCTCTGACACCATCTTGTTAAAAAAATGCAATATCACTCTTTAAAGTAAATAAGAGAACATTGTCAACCCTTTTTCCTTGACTATCATAAACATCCACATACCATGGATACACAAAATCACCACTAACTCCATCAATGGTTTGGGTCTCCTTTTTGTATGTGCTATCTTTCTTTGCCATTAAATTGTTCTACAAAGAGAAAAAGTTGTCAAACAAAAGTGGATCTACAAATAGACAAAATTCACAAAACCCAAATAAATGCATATGATTTCTAAGTTCAAAATTAAAAACACAACACCACAATATTTTACAAAATACTGGACAAATATACTCCAAAGGGACTCTTTTATAAAATAAAATATTAAAATTTGAGATTAAGTGTGGTATGAGATCTAACCATAAATAGATGTGCTTATGTATCAAATCTCATGGATTATTTTGGCCCTAAGTTAGCATTAATTATGTTTCTTTTGCAAGAATCATATAGCAAAAACTTTGCCATGGACTTCGGTGAGAAGATCAAATTCTATTAATAGTGAGACTTGGCCATGGGCCTAACCAAATGGTCAAGCAATAATAAAATGTTGACTATTTGTGTGGTATGAGATACAGTGAAAAATCATTGTGGTTATGTAGAAAAGGTCATGGATGATTTTATCCCTAAGTTAATATCGGATTCCTTCTCCATGTAAGTTTCCTATGTAAGGATCATACTCTAGGAACTTTGCTATTTAATCAAAGAATGAGATTTAGTCTAATATGAGATCCACCCATATATCGATGTGGTTATGTAGCAATGTCATAACTCCATTTGACCCAAAGTAAACATTTTAATTATTGTACATATAAGTTTTCCTTGAAAGGATTCATATTGTAGAAACATTGCCATTGGTTTTAGCCATTTGGTCAAATCCTATGTAGTCATAAAATTTATATATGAGATTAGAAACTTTACCATGGTTTTTTACCATATGGTTTTTAAAGGCTAGTGAAACAGAGGATATGGTTTATTATGATATGAGATTCACATATAAACAAATATGGCTATGTAGCAAATCTCATAGATATCAACATAAGATAATGTGAAAAACACTTGAAAGGTGGAGATTTGACCTCATGGTGAAACCTTCAAGATATCTATATTTTTATAAAAACTACTTTTAACCATATGGCCAAATCTAGTTTCATAACCATATGAAGAAAGTGGTTCATTTGTTACAACATGTTGTGAAATTGGATTTGACTATATAGCCAAAATGGTTTGCAAGATGTATGAGATTAGATTTGATCATATGGCGAATGAAACAAGAATGGTGAATTACTATATGCTAGCATTGATAACAAAAAAAAAGATTTGACCATAAGGCCAATTTTTATTTTGTAGGGGAATGGACAAAGTGTCTAATTTGTGGTAAAATGATATGATATTTAGATATGAACATATAGATAGGAAGTTATGAAAATTTGAAATGGAAGAAATGGTTTATGAAAACAAAGTTGTTGGTTTGTTGCATGACTTCATATAAATATAGTAGGTAATTAAGGAGTTATAAGTAGAACATGGTCTTCCTTTTTGGAGACAATATAGAAGATGTTTGTCTCAGAAGATTTTGCCACACATCCAAATCTAGCATACCCGAAATTTATGTGACTGAACCCACCATAGATTTAGTCTTAATTTTTCAAGATCAATTTCCAAAAAAATGGTTTTTTTGTTGCAAGATACTGTGATACTGAAAGATTCCTTGTTTTAGCCAAGAGATAGCTTAAGGAGAAGATTTGGCCGCATGGCCAAATCTCATAGTATATTGAGAAAAATAATAGAAATTGCATCTTATATTATAAGAAAAGATTTGATCTCATGGTCAAATCTCATAGTATATTGGAAAAAATAATAGAAATTACATCTTATATTATAAGAAAAGATATGACCTCATGGCCAAATCTCACAATATATTGGAAAATTAATAAAAATTACATCTTATATTATAAAAAAATATTTAACCTCATGGCAAAATCTCAAATTTTATTGAATAAAATAACAAAGAGTAATTTTTATATTGTAAGAAAATATTTAACCATATGGTTTAATCTATAGATTGATGAAAGATCATGATATGTATTGTTAGAAGATCAAATTTCATCCTATGGCAAAATCATATTGAGTAATGGTAAGCATTGTATGGCCATATGCTTATTGAAAAATCATAAAGAATATAACCATAAAATCTTACAAAAATGCTTGTACTATGAAAATACAATATAATAGAAACTTCTATATAGTAAAGTATAATATGATGCATAAGAACTTGATAAAATGCTCTAATATTATTGAATGATACAATAAATATAAGGCTAGATTTAGCCTTGAGGCAAAACCTTAAGGTATATAGCATCACACAATAGAAAGAAATGTTAGTATTTTGAAAGCACTCATTGTTAAAAGCATTACACAAACCATTTATTCCATATTCACATCCAAGAGAGTTTTTTTAACATTACACAAATCATATATTTTATGTTCACATCAAAGAGAGTATTTTCAACAATGCAAGAAATCATGTTTTTCATATTCGCAGCAAAGAAGCTATCATTTGCAAGGTAGTGGGCATAAAAAAAGGCAAGCACTCCAAGAGATCAATCAAGCAATCGAGAAGAAGAAAAATACATTGAATCTTCAAGAGTAAGTGTCTAATCTCATTGCTATGGAAATAAAAATTGTATTTAATTTTTATACATGATTCTTATTTAGATAATGCTTATGGTATTTGATCTTAATATTACTCTATACTAAACATGTGAAAGAGTATTAGTGTTATTTGTAGTAATTGTATGTATTGAATTGATCAAGAGAGAGTATGCATTAGTAGTGATTAGAAAAGAAGTGAAGAATCACTAGTACCAAATCAATATAGTTTAACTCAAAATAAAAAATAAAATAGGGAAGAGTTAAAAACATGTTGTAGTTAGTAGAAGTAAACAATCTGTGCTAGCATTAAAAAAATCACCCGTGAAGTAGAGAAGACATGTTGTGGAGTGGCAATCATTCACTGCATTGTAGAATTGCTAAACCCTTGGATCAAGATTTCTGATTTGAAGATGTAGGTAGTTTTGGTCACAATACCTTCATTCAAACCAAAATTTGCATTGCACAATCTATTTCAGTTGAGAAAATGAAACAATGGAGAGTAGTTAGAGAAGAGAAAGGGGATAGAACCACCAAAGATTAGAGCCGCAAAACTTGCAGTAAGAGACGGGTGATAGGAATAGAGATAAAAATGCAGAGGATTAGGGATGTAAAACCCATAACTGTAAAAATGCAACAAAGAAAACACTCAAGTCAGAGAGTTGTATGGAAGAGAGAGAGAGGGGAAGAGAAACATGTGTTGAAAAACATCATGATTAGTTGTAAAGATCGACCTTGCAAAAGGGATCATTTAATGTAACACGCTATTTGAATTACCACAACTTGTTATGGAATACGAGTAAATTTAGATCTTATTTTTGTAGCTATTTTTTAATTTCTTTAAAGATTTCAAATTGTGATTTTTAAAAAATCATGTAATGGCTATACCGTCGCCCGGCGGGGTCTAATAGGTGCCCCCGGACCCTACCGTTGAGGAGTATTGTCCCTAAACCCCACCAAGGGTACTGCCCCCCAAACCCCCATCAAGGGGGCACTGCCCTCTCGAGACCCCCCGGCGGCACTAACCCCAAACCCCCATGGGTGCGCTTCTCCCCAAACCCCACATTGGAAGCATTGCCCCCAAATTCTTGCTAGGGGCATTGTCCCTAAACCTTCACTGGGGGCATTGCTCCCAAACCTCCACTAAGGAGGACGTTGCCCTCAAACTCTCACGGGGGGTATTTCGCCTAGATGCGCTTCTTCCCCCCCTCCCTCTCTCCTCCGCCACCCCTTAAAAACCCACCATTGGGATATTGCCCCTATTTCCACAGCTAGAAATTTTGCCTACACACTCTCTATCCTACCTTGCTAGATATTCGACTCTCAAACTATCAGTAAGGTGGCTTTAAAATCCTCAATGATATAACACATTACATATTAGACACATGAAATATACATAATATTATAAAATATAATTTACTATATTTTAATTATATTTATGAAGTATTACTAAATTGAAATAATATATATATTTTTTAAATATATTTTAATACTATATTTCATAATATGCACATAGTACAATATACTAATATAACATGAATTAGACTAAAATAGTATAACTTAAAAATAAAATGCAACATGCTACATTTTACTATTATGAACAAGTAGGTACTATAAGATATATCAGTATTTAACCATGATAAAAATTATATTTCCTCCACAAATAGCTTCTAATTGATGGTGAAATTTTCTTAGTATTTATAGCTTCTTGTCATAGGGAATGAAATCTCCTATTCTTTGGAGGTCCTTATGGTTTCAACATTTAAGCATGAGACCAATATTTCTCAAAAAATATCTTTTTCCTTATTGTCATGTGGATTACATGAAATAAGGGTTTTGATCATTTGGTCAAATATTTTCTTATGGGGATCACAAAGATTGTTTATCCTTGTTGACATTTAGGCTTTAACCATTTGACTAAATCTTGTTCTATGAACATCACAAAGATCTTTCATCCTAAGTCTTGTGTAAAATACTTGCAATAGAGGTTTTGACCATCTAGCTAAATCTTTTTACATAAAGATCACAATGAGTTTTTATTCTTGTTGTATGTATTTTGCTTGAGGTTTTGACCATCTGGCTAAATATTTTTCTATGGAGACCACAATGAACTTTTATTATTTTTGTCATATGAAATATATACAACAAAGGTTTCAATCATTTGACTATGTCCTTTCCTACGGGGATCACAAAGAATTTTTATATTTGCTATGGTGTGGAATACATACAATAGATTTTTGACCAAGTGGCTAAATATTTTCATATATACATTATAAAGAATTTTAATCATTATTCTCATGTTGAATATATATAGTACACATTTTGAACATCTGCTATATCTTTTCCCAATGAGAACACACAATGAAGTTTTACTTACTCAAAGAGTAGCTAATAAAATAAAATAAATCAAGGGAAACTAAAAATAATAGAAGAACATTTTCTTCTTTAGTTTAGGACATAGTTCATGAGAAAGTTTGTTTTTGGCCATATGGTCAAATCTATCCCCTTTTTGTAAGATTTTTCCATTCATACTTTGTATTATGGATGTTGGACTCAGTCTATCTAATGTTTTAGTGCTTTTTTCTTTTCAATGAAATTTGATACTTCATTGTATTTAGCAATTTCATTACTGTTTTATTCTTTAATAGAGTTAACAACATACAAATGATACAATCTCTATTTTCTCACTTGTATAGGTATCATGAATAATGAATTTTATTTTGGAAAAAATGTGAATTTGCTAGTTGATCATGAGATTGTTGCACTTGGAGAAGACATGCCATGGAGAAACACTTGAAGATGGATATATTTAAATAGCTATTGATAAATATCCAAATGTAGTGGCATAGGTGGTTTTGCAAAATGGGAAAAGAAAGAGGTAGTCGTTGTTTCAAACTCAATAACAATTCATGACGAAGGAGATAAATACGAATCAAACTATGTCCTACCTTCTAAGGATATTGACATGCTTAGCATTTGTGAAAGTTTGAGAAAATGTATAATAATGCTATGGACAAAAAGGCAACACAATGTGTGTTGGAACACGGATTATATATAGAATGTTAGGAGAAGAGGATGTTGATGTGGTGGTAGATAAAGCCCTAGATCAAACCACAAGGAACATATATAGATGGCAGCCTCCACTGTGTCACTTTGAAAAGATGTCTTATTAAATAGGACACCTTTGATGATGGAACACCGCTGCCACAACAACAATCATACATGTAATTTATCTCTATAAATGCTTGTGCCAAAAACATGGAAGATACCAATGAAGATTCTCTTTCTACAAAAACATCAAATTTTTTTTCAAAGAGATCATATTGTATGGTCAATAGAAAGCCTTGAATTATTGCTCCTAAAGGTGCAAACTTGAGGACTTCTATGGACTCCCTTTCACACGTTTTCACGATCGATTGTTGCCAAGAAAATTGTTGTCAGTCTGCTTATAGAGAAGCAATGCAACAATCACGTAAATACTTTTGGGATTTGCAATTTGAAGACATCACAAACTATGGTTATGACAAGTTTGAATAATCATGTAGAATTGATCACCTTGGGAACAAGGAAGTACAGCTTCATCTTCAATGGACAAGTGGCATGTGGAAGCGCATGGTATGAGATTCATGGAATCCCAAAGATATATTTTCACAAGTACAAAAAACAATTTGAGCATCACGTGAGGAGGGAAATACATGGAAATAGGGGGGTAATAAGAACAACTTGGGATCACACAAAGATAGGAAGATCCATCCTTCGAGACTTTGTTAGGAATAATGTAGAGAAAATGCCACACAATAGTAGAACAATGCAAGATGGATCAAGGGAGACACAATTTTTCATCCCAGATGTTTACAAGCAAGTAGATATAAGGGCAGAAGTAAATACAACATGGAATGGTATTGGATGTGAGAAAATGTCATTGTCCACCTTCAATCGTATTTAGAACATAGAGTTCAAGCATGTAACCTTAGCAAGGACAAGTGAGTTCTCCAAATGTAGTATTTTCTCAAAGATCAAAGAGCATCTTGGAGCAACAAAGCGTCTTCAAGAGTAAAATGTGCTTCTAAAAGAGAATCGATGTCACATGCTATAACAACAAAGTTTTTGAAACATACACTACACATACACTATAGTTGGTGCTTAGCCTTCACATTAGAACCAAAGAAAAACTTGTGAATCATAAATGATAAGATGGACTAGCCGAGCTAAAGATAGTTATCCCTAGGTTAAGGCTTTGATCAAAAGAAACTAAAAGATCTATTCAACTACCAGTTTCTTTAACATGAATGATTACACATGGGCATGGAGAAGGTAGATATGGACATTTCTCACTTGATCTACGGCCTTACAATCCTTACTTCACAATTGCCTCATTGTCATTGTGCTTTAGGAACTTGGAGTGACTACATATGCATGCAAAATGTGATCTACAAGTAGATGGAATGCTGAGATCAACCTCTATGCTACTAAATGCCCTCAACTCAAAAAAAATACTGGACCACCATCAAGGTGTTGCACAAAATAAAGCATGCATGGAAGATAATACACAACAGGATAGCCATCATCATTTCAAACGATTGCCAAAGAACTTACTACTTCAATTTGATAATTGTGGATTAGAAAATAAAAATCACTATCTCTTTGCATATCTATCATTGCTTATTGCACAAGGAGCATTCAACATGATCCAACTTGGGTTTCTCATAATGGGTCATACACATGAAGACATTGATACAATGTTCAACAAATTTTCAGAAAAGCTAAGGAAGAGCATGACCTTCACTTTTCCTCATCTTATGCAACATTTTCAATAATGCCACATGACAAGTCCTACACCTTTCTTATTGACAAATGTGCCTGACTTTAAGAGATACATTGAGGGATACTTGTGTGATTCCAAAAATACACTTTTTCCTCCTTCAAAAAATCTTCAATGTCAATTTTATATGCAATGAGATACACTTGTCATGCAATACAAAATGCATCCAAAGTCTCCAAACCGGTTACCAAGGGAAGGTGGCATTGGATTACAGAAGAGAGACTTTACAGGAAAGCCTACTCTTCCAAAGGGTGTTTCAATGTTGTTGCCCATGTTTGAGTTTTTGAAGGATCGTCAAGAAGTAGTAAGTGGAGTTAAAGATTATTTGAAGTATTGGGAAATATGGTGAAATGTACAAGGACTTGAAGCATACTTCACAAAGTTTATAACACTAGTAGTTGATTATTGGAAACATATGATCTACTCTCTTCAAACTCCAAAAGTCCAAGAAGTTATATTTTTCATAGATTTTTGGCCAAGAACACAAAATAATGTAACCAATATAGATATAGATAATGCAGATGAATTTATTTTTGAGATATTTTCAATCACACCTACTTCGGTCCCTTTGTGAGGAGTAATGAGGGCTCAAGACCAGAATCCCATATGCCCGCAAGAGAAAGTACCACCACTCAAATCCTATAAATCATTGTACTTGCACTCTTTTTTTAATGCAATGATAGTACTCTTTTCTTTCCAGTAAAGTGTCATCTCACTATCAATACACAAGATTGTGTTTATGAGTCCTAGTTTCAATCTTGAAACCTAATTCACTTGTGTAACAATTTGTCCTAGTCAGGGTTAATGTCTTCATGAGTTTCTTTTTCCTCTTTCAACCTCCATAGCTTCCACATCTGCCATGCTCTAGATCCTACATATTTCACATGGTATCAAAGCTTAGCTGAGCATGGCTCAACTCTCCTTTCACTCCTCTTAGCTCCTTTCCATCTTTGCTCAGCTGAGTTTGAGTGCTTGACCCTATCTCTAACTTCATTTGCATTCCTACCTTCAATGAAGCTTCCATGGCAGCCATAGCCAGCAATACCTTGTCAGCTTGAAGGTTTCATATCTCTCTCCATAGGCCAAATCTCTCTAAATTTCCTTCTAGATAAGTGTTTCTCTACTTCCAAAGCTCCTCCTTGGCACCTCAATCATTAATATTGGGCAACTATAGCTTTAGCATTCCCTCTTTTTAGAG
Organism: Lygodium microphyllum; assembly: GCF_053477565.2. Classification (NCBI taxonomy): domain Eukaryota; kingdom Viridiplantae; phylum Streptophyta; class Polypodiopsida; order Schizaeales; family Lygodiaceae; genus Lygodium; species Lygodium microphyllum. The sequence goes on from NC_141149.1 coordinate 89,040,294, forward strand.
ACGCTGCCATAACTGTGTCTATGGACAAGACCTACCTACCTCTATTGGAGCAGCCATATCTCATCAACCAGGCCATATCTCTTCAAGATTTCTTCTAGAAAGTTTTTCTTTAGATCAAGGCGCAACTTTTTGGCACAAAAATCAAGGAGATTGATGCACACCATGCTCAACATTTGCATTTTTCCAAATCTGGGCGAATTTTGACAATGACCACTTTGAATTCTTAGATCTCTCAACTCCGGCAAAACGAGTACAAACACTCTTAGGATGAGTTAGAGCCATTAGTGAGGGTCTTCCATCTAAAAGGGTTTGAGTAAATTCGACCTATGGAGCTTGTGGGAGCACATTTACTAGTTGCTGGTCCCTGTTTTGACAGGAGAGCCATAACCAAACTTCACCAAGCTCAAAAATCTCATCATTTTCCCTCTTCTACCACTGGAACAACCCACTACCACTCTGACCTAAAGGTCCCAGCATCAAATCAAGAAGGGGAAGATCTAGATCTAAAAGAACTTGAAGGATTTTTGCAAGTTTAAAAGACTTAGGGAAGAAACATAGTGTCTATGGACACTCATTTTTAGTGATCTAAACACTTGTCTCTCGACACATCTCAACCAACTCTTCTGCTACTTAAATTTGATCATTCTGAAGCTGATTTGCTGCTAGTCCCTCAACTCAAACATGGGCAAAGATTCTCCAAGTGCTCATTTCAAAGGAGTCGGGTTTCATACCTGGTAGACCCACATCAAACTGATCCTGATGAAGAAGGGCCTCTGGGCCATTACCATTGGAAAAGAAAAGAAGCCTCGTGATGCATATCTTGCTATCACTTTGTGAAATAATGATGATAAGGCTCAGGCCATTATCAAACTGGAGCTAGAAGGCAGCTATATCCATCATGTGGATAACTGTGAGACTTCAGAGGATACATGAAAGAGACTTGACACTTTGTTCGGTGCACAGTCTAAATCATCAAAGTATGGTCTCCTGATTGAGCTTTTCAGGCTTGAAATGAAGTCCAGCACATCACTTGCCACACTTCTAAATTACATGGAAGGACTTCTAACCAGGAATCAACATTAAAATGGAAGAAGATGTTTGCATTGGTGTTCTACTTAAGAGTTTGCCTCTTGAATATAATAATGTATCAAAAACTCTAATTAAAACATGCCAAACCCTGAACTTGTTGATATCCAGTCATCACTGTTAGAGGAGGGAAAGAAGCTAAAATCTAAGGAAGAACCAAGTACCTCTAGAGATGAGCATGCATTATATGTTTGCAACAGCTACAAAGGAAAGAAGGATCAGCTCTTTTGTGATTTCTGCAAAAGGACCGGACACACCGAGAAGTTCTAGCATGCCAGAAGGAGGTCCCAAAAGGCCTATCTAGTTGCAGTCATAGAAGAAGAAGAAAATGGAGAAAATGAAGAAGAAGAAGAAGACAACCAGGAAAAGGACAAACCTCATCAATCCTTCTATTCAGACAGGCTTTTTTAGCTATGTATTTCCTAGTCCTAATGCCTCAAACATAAACTTGTAAACTCCTCAGCTATCCTTGTACTACAACCTCTGTACACTTTGTGAGGCCCCTACTATAGCCTCTCGATGTCCATCATGTTTGTGGTACCCACACTTAGCCTTTTCAGGGACAACCTCTGGTGTTTTTCCATGTTTATGGTGTGCCCACACTTTGCATGTGTTGCTTTCACTAAAGTCTCTACACACTTTGTACTTTTGGTTGTGATTGAGGAGGGATGTTGAGATATTTGCACAATACATAAGATTGTCTTTATGAGTCCAAGTCTCAATCTTGGAACCTAATTCACTTGTGTAACAATTTGTCCTAGTCATGATCAATGTCTTCATGAGTTTCTTTTTCCTCTTTCAACCTCCATAGCTTCTACATCTGCAATGCTCTAGATCCTGTGTATTTCACATTTATTGGATTGGAAGAGTTGAATGATCACTATTGTGGTCCTCTCAACAAATGACCTGAACATGCATTTGAACCAATGCTTGATGTTAAAAAATATGACTTTGTGCTTGTTAGACCTTTAGATCCAGTATATCCAATATGGCTTGGTGTTGCATAAAGTGAGGTTGATACATATAGAAATTCCAAAAACTTCAACAAGTGATGTATACAAAATTGGGCACCAATTTGTAGTCATCAAAATGCTACATGTGTAGAGGTGTATCTTAATTGTTGGAATAAATATTGGATGTGTAACAAAAAGGATCCTGAACGATGGGAAATAATAGATAGCATTGTCTTCTCTTGGATGAAGAAAGGTACATAATCTCCCAAAAAATTTAAAGTTCCCCCAAAGGTTGTATTCAAGGTCAAACAAAGTCTACAAGAATCCATCAACTGAAGATTTTCAAGCATATTAAAACTAAGGTTTTTATTAACACCACCTTTTTGAGTTTTTTTTAATCTCTTGGAAACAACCATAAGCAATAATATGTTCCATTGCATCAAGTTCCAAATTAATGAGATTTCCAAAATTCATGAAATCCATTTTTATTTGTAATTCCCATATTGATTGGAAATTCCCAAGTTCCTGAATATGGAGTTATATAGGGTTTTCATTAGAATCATTGTATGCCAACCCTTGGTCTTATGCCCACATGCAATAGCCTCTTGATTTGCCATGTTTTCTTGAATTCAGCATGTATTTTGAGGTGGATCTTGTTTATGTAAGTACAGTTGGTTTCTGACTCATACAAGGTATTTACTAAGTTGTAGTCTTAGAGTCTTTTGGGCAATTCTCCTAAGTCATTGTTCAAGCTTATGCACCGGGCCATCCCATTTAGGTTCCAACTTCCCTAGAAATAGCTCCCTATGCGCATCGTAATAGAGGACTAATTGCCCTTTTTTAAAGGTATATTTCTTCGCTCTGAGGTCATTTAACTGCTTCATCCTATGCTTGGCTACCTCGTGGTGTAATAAGCTCTGCAACTTCAGCTCATCCAGATGGGCTATAGTTGTGAGACGTTCAAAAAGGGAATCCTCATCCCCCAAAGAATGGTTAATTGCAAACCGTATGGTTGGCAATTCGATTTCGAGGGGTAACACACACTCTTCCCCATAAACCAATTTAAATATGTATGGCCGGTAGCGCGCTTGAACGTTGTATTGTACGCCCATACTGCCACATGAAACTTCCTGTCCCAGTCTCGTTTCTTCTCAGAGACTATCTTAGACAAAATACCCACAAGCTGTTTATTGGTACTTTCACCTTGTCCATTTGCTTGTGGATTATAAGGAGTCGTTTTATTGTGCTTAATTTTCAAAGCTTCTGTCAAGATTTTGATTACCTTATTCAGAAAATGGGTTCCATGGTCCAATACTAATTCCTTCGGTGGACCGAAATGGCAGATAATCTCCTCTAAAAGGAAACTTGCAGTCTCTTTTGCATTGTCCTGCCTCGTCACTCGCGCTTCTGACCAGTTTGTAAAATAATCAGTGGCTACTATAATATACCTCTTATGGGTAGTAGACAGTGGAGTAATAGGACCCACAAAATCAATGCCCCACTTCTCAAATGGAAGGATAGCCATGATAGGCGTAAGTGGGCGTTTCCTATTCTCTCTGGTGTCAAGTCTTTGACAGGTATTACATTTCTTAACATACTCAAAAGAATCTTGGAAGATGGACGGCCACCAATATCCAGCTCTTAAAGCTTTCTGCGCCGTCAACCGTCCCGCGAAGTGCCCTCCACATGCAGAGTCATGACACTCCTCCAAGATAAAAGGAACCTTGTCAGGCATCACATATCGGCGGTAGAAATCATCAACACCTTTCCAATATAGTGTCCCTGCGATCAAGGAAAACTTCAAAGCCTGTTATTTGATTTTCCTCTTTTCAGACTTTGATAAACCGGATCCCGTCTCTCCTGTTGATAGATAGTGTGTAATAGTAGCATACCAAGATGGGATAGAAGCTGTGTCAATTTTAAATATTTCCTCAATATCACTTCCTTCAGCTAAGATCTCTTTTGACTCCCTGAAATCCACAAGGCATTCCACAATACCCTGCAACCTGGGTGGCTTACTCTTAATCTCATAATCGAACTCCTACAAAGTGATTAACCACTTTGCCAAATGATCAGGCGGTTCTAGCTTGTTCATAAGCAGTCTAAGTCCTTCCGCCTTCGTATAAAACACTACCTTTTCATAGAGGATGTAGTGCCTAAATTTCTTAGTCCCAAAGACCATCTCAAGACACAACTTCTCCATGTAGGTATAATTAATCTCTGAAATGCCCAGTTTTCGACTAGTAAAAGCTATCAGATGATACCATTTGTCCTCCCAAATTTGGGCTAAACAACAGGCTGATACTATGCATGGTGGGTGCTGAAAATATATAGAACACCTCACCTCTTTTAGGTGCTTTCAAAACGGGTGCTCTTACTAGCTCCTGCTTCACATCCTCAAAAGCTACCTTACAAGGGTCGCTCCATTCAAATGAACAGCTAAAGGATAATAAGTTTGTTATTGGCAACGTTCTTTTTGCAAAGGCATTTATAAACCTCCGATAGTACCCTATCGATGACAGAAAGCTATGAATCTCTTTCGGAGTACGCAGTGGACTCATAGCAACTATAACCTTGATCTTTTCAAGGTCAGTTGCTATCCCTACTGAACTGACCACATGACCTAGCAATAGCCCATAAGGTACGCCAAAGACACACTTCCGTGGGTTAAGAGCAATACAAAATTGTTTGCAACACTCAAAGCACTTTCTCAAAATAATCAACATCCTCTCCCTTGCAGTGGCTGCCCCTAGGTCATCAATAAATACTTTCAACTCATTTAAGGAGATGTCACCAAAGGTCTTGTCTGTTGTCCGTTGCCATGATCCAGGTGCATTGAATAAACCAAAGGCCATCACATGGTACGCAAAAGTACCAAAGACAGTAATAAAAGTTGTTTTCAACTTGTCCTCCTCTACAATTGCCATCTGGTTATATCCCGCAAAGTAATCCATGAATGAATATATCTCCCTATCCGCTAATTGATCCAAAATCTGGTCAATAAATGGAAGCGGGTAGTAATCTTTAACCATCTGCTTATTGAGCTCTCTAAATTCCACACATAATCAGATTTGGTTGTTTTTCTTCTTCTTGATAACAACGGGTGAACACCATTCTGTGTGTTGAACGGGGAAGATCAAACCAGCTTTTCTTAACTTCTGTAACTCCTCAAACAGCCCGTCCCTCAATTCAAAAGGCATATGCCTTACTTTCTGACGCACAAGACGACTGCCATCTTTTACAGGAATAGTATGAACAACCAGGCTGGGAGGAATATCTCTTAGCTCATCATAACTCCAAGCAAAGATATCACGGAATTCTTGAATCAAGGATACATAGTCCTCCCTTTTTGTTGAACTAAGCATGGAACCTAATTTAATTGGCCGCGAATCATTCGATGTGCCAAGGTCTAACTCAATCACATCCGCATCTCTTATCCTATCTTGCGGCTCTATCGGCTCATTTAGAGTTATTTGATAGATATCCTCTGTAGTGGACCCCTCTTTAGATTCATCAATGGATGATGTCTCACTACCAGATGGATTGTCTGCTGTCTCTAATTCAGTAGATGATAAAGGAGCTCTCTCACTTTGAGGAGACTCAGGATAAGCATCGACTATTACTCGATTAGCACCTCTACCTAGAACCACTCGTCCAGCGGGTATATCGACTTGATAGTCTGTTCGTAAGATCCATGGCCTACCTAGCAAAACCCAATAGCTAGGATGTCTTGCAAATATTATTACCCTAAAGTCCAAGAAGCATTCTACACTTGGAACTGTAACATGGACCTTAGTAATGCAACCTTCTGGTTGTCTTAAACTATCATCAGCCATTCTCAGAAGGGTGGAGATGTCTTTCTGGATGCCTAGACCGAGCCTCTCCATCAACTCTGAACTCATGATGTTGACGGAGGATCGAGTGTCTACAATGGCATGTTCCACTAATATTCCATCCACATAAGCTGGAACCCTAGGGCAGTTCTTTTCAGCATGGTCAAACCAATCTTCCCCTAATCGTGCTATGCCTAGAGGTTCCACAATATACCTGATATGCAGAATCTTCTTAAATTCCTTACGTACTCCTGGAGATAATTTGGTCAATTGCAAAAGGTTCACATCTAGTTTAACTTCACAAAGAGAACTTGCTAAATCAAAGTCATGATAAGTAGCCAAAGCTTGTTTTTCTCACCAAACCATCCTCTCTTTTGGTCTTTGGACTGGTTTCGATGCTTCTTTCTTAGCTCTTGCCTTCTTTCTTGGCACTTCCTCATCCTTCTTAGGGTCGCCTTTCTTGTCATGGCCTTAGGGGTCCCCCTTCTATGCTAGAATTCTGGACTTGCGTCCCCTTGTTTAGGGTTTGCCTCAACCAGTTTTGTATTATCTTTGTCAACCTCTTTAGCCTTTTGGCCTCTTGTCACAGATCTTAAGTTAGAGGTTTCAGCATCATGGACTCGTACAGCCTCAATAAGGCTGACTCCATTGCCTTGTGGCAACTCTTCTATATTTGTTTTTCCCCTCTGCAATATTTGTCTTGGTGCATCATTCTGCTGCAACTTATTTCCTTGCGCTCTATGATTCACTGGGCACGGTTGTTTACTCCCTTGTTGGAGAGAACTAATCTTACTCCAACAGGTAGCAGCTAGATGGCCCGACTTCCCACAAATGTCACATTTCACATTTGGATAATTTCTGGGGAAGTGTTGTCCACCACACCATTTACAACTAAATCTAGAGGTTCCACCCTCTTTAGGGCATCGACTCCCTATCAAATTTTGTTGCTTCTTCAAAAAATTAACGTCGACGGCTATTTGTCAATATTGTTCAAAAATCATATCGGCATAATTCTTTATCATATCCTTAACTTCGCTAAGGACATTAGATGCACTCGAATCGTAGCCTCAATCGTCAACTCGTCGTTCCATTGGCCTAACAATCTGATTTGGCATTGGCTGTGACCCATAGGAACAACATTCAAATTTGACACATGGCCTCCAACATTTGATGGAGCCAACTGACTTGCCATAGGCATAGTCACACTGGGAGGAACCGGTAATAAAGGTACATTTGAAACCATACTCCCTCTCCCATTAGGGTCAGTCATAGGCATCCCTTGACTTCCATTCGTCAATGATGGATTGCCGCTAGGCACTAAACCCCCATTAACATTCATTCGAGAGGAGTAGGCCATTTGTAATCATGCTTCTACTCCCTCTGCCTGCGTAATAGCGGTATCTATGTCTCCTAAGGCCACACTGCTTAATTGTACTTGGATATTAAAGTCCAATCCATGCAAAAAATCTTGCAATTGGGCAGTTGGTGGAATGGGAATGTAAGTTTGTAACTTACGGAGTACTTCTTTCAACTTCTTGGCATATGCTTTTACATTCTCATGAGGATCTTGAGGTGTTACATTCAAGACCCGCAACCAACATTGGCCACCTCTTTCAAGGGCATATTCCGCTAGAAAAGCTGCATAGAATTGATCAATGGTGGTTATGGTTCTAGACTCTATGCTGTGATACCATACCGCAGTCCTTCCTTTTAACATCATATTGAAGAACATCATGAGATGTCCCTCATATTGGATGCGATAATTGAACAACAATCTCTGAAATTCATAAATGTGAAATTCGGCATCCTCTTCCACTAACCCATTAAAAATGGGCAAGGGAACTCGTAAAGTTGGTAAATCCGGCGTCCCTGCAGGAATCACAATAGGCTGTGCCATGGTGGCAATCGGATTAGCAATAGGAGCTTCAAATGATGGATTCACACCCCCACTCGAAGTGGGTAGGCTTGGTGGAGGAGAAGAAGATCTTACACTTCCTCCTGCACTTCCTCATCCTTCTTAGGGTTGCCTTTCTTGTCATGGCCTTAGGGGTCCCCCTTCTATGCTAGAATTCTGGACTTGCATCCCCTTGTTTAGGGTTTGCCTCAACCGATTTTGTATTATCTTTATCAACCTCTTTAGCCTTTTGGCCTCTTGTCACAGATCTTAAGTTAGAGGTTTCAGCATCATGGACTCGTACAGCCTCAATAAGGATGACTCCATTGCCTTGTGGCAACTCTTCTATATTTGTTTTTCCCCTTTGCAATATTTGTCTTGGTGCATCATTCTGTTGCAACTTATTTCCTTGCGCTCTATGATTCACTGGGCACGGTTGTTTACTCCCTTGTTGGAGAGAACTAATCTTACTCCAACAGGTAGCAGCTAGATGGCCTGACTTCCCATAAATGTCACATTTCACATTTGGATAATTTCTGGGGAAGTGCTGTCCACCACACCATTTACAACTAAATCTAGAGGTTCCACCCTCTTCAGGGCATCGACTCCCTATCAAATTTTGTTGCTTCTTTAAAAAATTAACGTCAACGGCTATTTGTCGATATTGTTCAAAAATCATATTGGTATAATGCTTCATCATATCCTTAACTTCGCCAAGGACAATAGATGCACTCGACTCGTAGCCTCGATCATCAACTCGTCGTTCCATTGGCTTAACAATCTGATTTGGCATTGGCTGTGACCCATAGGAACAACATTCAAATTTGACACTTGGCCTCCAACATTTGATGGAGCCAATTGACTTGCCATAGGCATAGTCACACTGGGAGGAGCCGGTAATAAAGGTACATTTGAAACCATACTCCCTCTCCCATTAGGGTCAGTCATAGGCATCCCTTGACTTCCATTCGTCAATGATGGATTGCCGCTAGGCACTAAACCCCCATTAACATTCATTCGAGAGGAGTAGGCCATTTGTAATCATGCTTCTACTCCCTCTACCCGCGTAATAGCGGTATCTATGTCTCCTAAGGCCACACTGCTTAATTGTACTTGGATATTAAAGTCCAACCCATGCAAAAAATCTTGCAATTGGGCAGCTGGTGGAATGGGAATGTAAGTTTGTAACTTACGGAATACTTATTTCAACTTCTTGGCATATGCTTTTACATTCTCATGAGGATCTTGAGGTGTTACATTCAAGACCCGCGACCAATATTGGCCACCTCTTTCAGGGGCATATTCCGCTCGGAAAGTTGCATAGAATTGATCAATGGTGGTTATGGTTCTAGACTCTATGCTATGATACTATACCGCAGCCCTTCCTTTTAACATCATATTGAAGAACATCATGAGATGTCCCTCGTATTGGATGCGATAATTGAACAACAATCTCTGAAATTCACAAATGTGAAATTCGGCATCCTCTTCCACTAACCCATTAAAAATGGGCAAGGGAACTCCTAAGGTTGGTAAATACGACATCCCGGCAGGAATCGCAATAGGCTGTGCCATGGTGGCAATCGGATTAGCAATAGGAGCTTTAAATGATGGATTCACACCCCCACTCGAAGTGGGTAGGCTTGGTGGAGGAGAAGAAGATCTTACACTTCCTCTTGCACCTAATGGAATAGGTGGAGTAGTTAAATGACTAAGACCACTGCTTCGTATACGTACTGGGCTACTCCTTTGAGGAGAATAATGGCTTACGATCTCTAACCCCCGTCTAGCCCTCTCAGCACGTTTTGCTTTCTGGATTTCAGCTTGACCGTCCTTGTCAGAGGACATAAACCAACTTTCTTTTGGTCCCTAGAAACCCTAGATCTGAAAACCACCACTTATAGACGGCTCCCAAAAAACGCACCATTGATGGGACCTGAAATGGGTTGGCACTGGCTATAGCACTAGCCGGACCTCATGCTCATGACACACAAACACCCTCATAGCCTCGGGGACCAGGAGCGTCTATCAAATGCTAAAGGACAAACTGCCCTAAAGCTTAATTCCTGCGTTTGTAGTTTATAGTCCAACATTTCCCTTAAACACTCCAGAGGGAGAACCCTTATACATTGGCAATGCCACGATCACACACACATAGGAGGCACTCCACCGACTAGATGTTAGAGTCCCACTGCAGCTCTCCTACATCACAAACAAGCACAAACTCCTCTCTTTTATATTGGAAAAAGAGGCTTCCCAAAATATCCACACATTCAACATAACACTCAATAGAAACAACAGAACAGAACCACAGAGAAATAGAAGTACAGAACAACAGAGCTACAGAAGCTTACAAAACTTCACAGAAGATAAACAGAACCCATAAAAATCATAAAAACAAAAAAAAAACCAATTCAATCTTTCATAAACCTCTTCACACCACTTCAATCATCTCTCAAAACATTCATTCAACCATCTCTACTACCAAAACAGAAACAAAACAGAAGAAAACAGAAGAAAATCAGACCTTACAGAACCAAACATCCTTATCAAAAACCATAAAAAACCCTTCAAACTTATCCAAACCTCTCCAAACACTTCAAAATAAACAACCATTTATCATCAAAAACAACAAAAAATCAGCTCAAAAACCAACATATTTCAGACTCAATATATCCCCACACTTAGAAAGGAAGCATCCTCGCGACCTTAGGAAAAAGTGAATAAAAGCTCTAATCTCTTTGCTTTAAAAAATCTTCAATCAGCACAATGTAGCAGCTACAATCACGACCCGAACATCAGCTTCATAAACCCTATATAATATGTTTGAGCTTCCAAATCTTCAACTGCAACTTTATCCAGCTAATAAGCAACATCATCAATCTTCATAGCTCCATCTTCATCAGCTCCTCATCCACCAAGAAAAACAACAATACCCAATACAAAAAGAAGACCCATACACAAATATAATCTGAATGGCACATCTCCTCAAAAATATTGAAGAGAAAGAAGAAATTTCCATTAAAAAGAAGAGAGTGGATACAATCAAGAAAACCCTCCTACTAAGTAGGATGCAGATATTTCTTCTTGAACTACAAACTAGTTTTAAGATGGTCCAAGGCTTTGTTTTCATCCACAAAGTAGTGAGGTACATTTTGGAGGAATTGTAGGCAACACATCCTTTCCAATAAAATAATGAATCTGGTAGGGAAGGCCTGTGCAAAATAATATAAGAGATCCATCTGAGCAACTGCTACATCCTCATTTGGATTAATCAGCATCTGGGGGATACCCTTGCGAGTATTCAAATGTGACTGATGATGCATAAACACAAGATACCAGCAAAAATGAGCAGCAAGATGAACTGTGGTATCTCCCAGAAGTACCATGTACCCTAGCAAAGTGAAGGTAAGAATTGGAACACGCTGTAGAAGTATCCCATGACCCTGGAATGAAAGGCCAATTAAACATTGGACCTATCACTGAATCATGTAATGTCCACTGCCTTCTACGAAGGATGTCACCATCATACCCTGGGGTATCCAGCACTGTTTGGGGAGGAAGGTTAATGTAATCTGTCAGAGAGGGTAATGGAATGAAAGGAGAGCATTGTAATGGAGGATAGGACAGATCATAAAAAGAGGGTAATTGAAGGAATAAAGAAGGTGGAAAAGATGGAGAATACACCAAAAATGTATGAAGGGATTCTGTTGGAAAAATTGAAGGAACAAGAGGAACAGTAGGTGGAATGTCAGAAGGAGTAGGAGATACTCTAGGATTAGCAATGAAAGGACATGTAGTGAACACTGGAATGTGAGGAAATTCTGAAGGGGTAAATGATAAGAGAGGAATATTATCAGGACTAGATGAAAGAAGAGAAACATATAATGGGAAACGATAAGACATTAGGGAATATGATAAAAGATCGGCAGGATCTAAAGGATAAATAGAACATCGAAAATTTAAATCTTGAAAGAAAGACTCAGTAAATAATGGGTTATCAGCAATGAAACTCAACAACTGAGATTGAAGAGGTTGGATATCTGATTTATGAAAGACACTTCTGAGGCGGTGAGGTTCCAAAGCAACATCCTCCAAGGGTGGATGCCAAGCATATCCCTTGCACCAAGATGTCTGCTCATGATAAGTTCTTAAACTCTCTGCTCTAACAGAAGCTCAACTAAATGTACATACATCACTGCCTGTAAGATGACATCTCCCACATAAACATTTAAATCTTCCTCATCCGGGATCTGTAAATAGCCTGTAAGATACATGAAAGAGAGTAACTGGACCTCATGGGAAATCAAATCATCCACAAATCTGTCAAAAACAACTCGTAAGAGATCCACAGGCCAGAGATTGGACCATCCATCCTCTAGAGGCTCCAAATCCACATTGCTCAAAGAAATATATAAGGCAAACCTTTGTTGATGATATTTCACCCAAAATGATGGAGGAGGTGAAACCAATTCAGTATAATGGACAAAATCACTCTGCACACAATCCATCCACTGGCTGAAGGCAATCAACCTTAGTTGAGAACCCATCATAGAGCTTAGCCTTATGTTGCAACTGATTAAGATCCTCCAGGGATGACACCAGAGAAGATACAAGAGCAGGAGGGGAAATAGAAAGAACATCCACCTTCTGATTAAGTTCTTCAATGAGCTTTTGTTGGGACTCTACAATGTCTTGAGATTGTTGGAACTGACCCTCACTGGTAGCAAGCTTAGTAGCCAAAGTGACCATCTCTGCGAGGGCAGAATTCTTCTCAAGCATAAAAAATGCATTCTCCTCCTCTAGTTTAACAACCTTAGCTTCTAGCTCCTGAATAGTGACCTTCTGTGAATCCATTAAGGTTGTGGCAGTAGTCATCTAATTGTGGATATCATTGAGGGTAGCCCTTTCTGAAGATAGATCCTCCAGTGCCTTACTCAATTGACTAGTGAGGGACTCCACCTTGTCTTCCATGGAAGTGTAAACACTGGTGTACAGTGTTTGAAGACAGGAAGTAAGGGAAGTTTCCAGAGTAGACTGGACATTGGAAACCATCTGTGGAAGCATGGGTCCAGCTAATATGGTTTGTAATGATGAAGGGATCGGTGAATCTAATCTTCCTTCCTTTTGAGCGGCAAACAGATTGGTACAGGAAAGGAATGAAGGAATGGCACTGCCAGACACAGTAGGAATGGATGTTTGCACAAATGGATCTTGGACAGAAGGATTGGAAGGTCCCTTTGTGGGAAGGCGTTTCTTTCTAGAAACAATAACAAGCGACTCCTCATCTTCTAAATTAAGCTGCATGGGCCTAGGAGAAGAAACTGATACTGTAGGCTGCACTGGTAAAGGAACTAGATGTGGCACTGGAACACCACCAGGAGAAGGTGCAAAAGTAAGGATATTCTGTAGGAAGGAACCATAAGAAACAATATTATTTTGACATTTCCTGACACACTGGAAATGCTGATCCATCTTAGATAACAGGAAACTTGCCCAGTTGAATTTAGCTCCCTCCAGAATCTTCACAGAAGCTGTGAATAATTCTTTTGATAGGTATTTGGATGCATTCTTTCCTGACATGAACCAGTCCTGTAGGAATTGGCATAACTGCTTCCAGACTGGAGAAGAAATGTGGGTAACAGCTGGTTACCACTGGGCACAAAGGAAGCTCATAAGGGCAAGCATAGTGCTTCATTGATATTGGCTACTGATAAATAGAATGTCCAGTTGTAAGCCAGGCCAGACTGGTTTTTGTAAGAAGCAAGGAAAGAATAACATAGCTTCTCATCCACAGGTGGTAAAGTGAGAGCCACAAACGAGCGAAGGCCAACTCGTCGAATACAATCTGCCTCTAACAAAAGAGAATAATCATGGACCACAAGAGGAATATGCTGGACCGCAATGGGAGGTGTAGAAAGAGGTGCCATTCAGACTATGTAAAAGAAAAACCCACGCGCACAACCAGGAAAACAAAAAGAAAACCTACAAAACCCAAAAACAAAACCAAGACTGAGACCATTGATAGGAAACTGACTAATTAACACGACTGACTGGACCATAACAACCCCCAGGCAAACCACATCCTAGAAAAAAAACAGCATGACCTCTACACACGTGCGACCGAAAGCTTCATGTTATGCAAACATACATACACCCGGTAACCTTGTATCAGGCAAAAAATAAAATAGAACTACATTCCATAGTCTAGACAGAGACTCAAAAAATCATGACACAATAAAAAATACCATGTGGACCAGTGTCACATTACTATTCCCAGTCCCATGTAGCTTTCACGTCCTACAGTGTGGTGGAGTGGGTGAGTGAAACTAACGACTCATTTTTTATTATGTAAACAATTAAGCATAGTTCATTATTAAATTAACCCGTTAATGCATGGTGAGTCGACATCGTAACCGAGCCCCACTCAAATTTTGACATGACTAATTGACTGGGTCTCTACTAATGCAGTTCCTTGTTATAATTGGATGATGTGTGGCACTTGTGTGCATGCATGCATGACTTCAGGGGTTGATTTTAATTACAATTTAATGTGTCTGAAACGCGTGTGCGTGTGCATTTGTGAATTTTATTTTAATTTACAACTTATGTGGGTTAGGGTGCAAAGGTGTACGTTCAATGGCGGGGGTTCTTTTTACAATTAACGTCCGATTCATTTTATTTACAATTTATGAGGTGCAGTCTGTTAATTATGTGTGTGCAACGGTTAGTTGATTTTATTTACAATTAATGTATGTTATTGTGCAAGTGAGAAAGGGAAAAAGAAAAGAACCTGGTAATGTGTGGGTCTGTCTACAAAGTCTGAAATCACAATCTCCCAAAAGTAGAATGCCCAGTCCACAAAAATCCAGAAAATTGTCAAACAGTCGACTGCCAAGAGTCGTCCTATTGGATAGAAAAACAAACACGAGCTAACACCATGACTATGACAAAGAACAAAGAAATGGATAATCATAAGAAAAGAAGAAAAAATTGTAGGTCTTGGATTTAGTTGAATTTGTTGATTTGTAGGGTTTTTATGTTTTTAGTTTGTGATGTTGTTTGGTTGTTTGTATTTTTTTTTGGTTTTCTTTTTGTTTTTCATTTTTTGTTTTGGGGTTTATGGTGTTTGTTGTTTGTTTGTTTGTTTCTTTTTTTTTTCAAAGTTTAAATTTAACCAAAAACCCAAATTTTTCCACTATAAGGACGGAAACCCATATTGTGTCAATATGATGGAATTATTCATTTAATGTTGGCGAGGTTCGAAAAAATTATGATTTATAATAAATATATTATCATAAGATGTTGCAAAAAGAAAAAAATTTCCAACAGTATGTAAATATTTTTTCCACTAAGAAAATTTCCAAAATAGGAAAAAAGAATAAATGTGATTTTTTGATATTTTTTCTCATTATTTTCTAATTTTTATGTATTTTTGTGTAATTTTTTAGCAATTTCCATCAAATTAAAAAGATTTTTAGCCAATTTGAATTTTCAAGAATTATTTAAATATGATTTTTCAGGCAGAAAAATTATAAAATGGTGCGAAAAGGGTTGAGTAAGTTTTGGTAAAATTTTAGAATTTCTTTCATTTTTTAATTTTAATTCAAAATTTAAATGTATTTAATGGAGTTGTGGATTTAAAAAAATGATATTCGGGTTTTCAAAAAGGAATACCCGGACACACGTGACAGCTGCGTGTGCACAAACCAGCACGCACCATGGCACAAACAAATCCCAACGCGCGTCCTACGCGTGAACAGCTGCTAAAAGATGCTCCCGCGTACACACATGCGAACAGCCGCTAACAGACTCCTGCACGAACAACGCACATGCGACTCCGCGCACATGAACGACAGTCGGGGGAGAGTGAGGTGAAGCCAACAGGGACGGGGGGTGGAGTCTGGTTAAGGTGTGTTGGGTGGGAATGGGGTTTTGGGTAGGGGTGTGTGTTGACAGGAGGGTGTGTGTAGGGGGGGGTAGGGAAGGGGTGTGAATGGGGGTTTAAGGGGGGGTGCGTGTGACTAGGGGGGTTAATGGGGAGGTGTGGGAATGGTGGGGTTGGGGAAGGTGGGAACGGGGGTAAATGGGTGGGTGATGGGAGGTAGGTGTCGGCAGAAGACGCAGGGCGGTGGGTGGGCGGTGACTAGGCAGCGGTAGGGCGGCAACTCGAGGACGGGCGGCGTGCCACAACGCCCGGCGAACGAAGGGAGGGAAATAGGGCGGCTCGGGGCAGAGCCCAGGCAGTGGGCACAGGGCGAGTGGAAGGGCAGTGCGGGGCGTTTGGACGTCAAGTGCGGCTGGTCCACGCGGCGACGGAGGGAGGCAGGGCGGCAGACAAAAGGCGCCAGGGGAGGAGGCTCCAGGTGGGCGGGCGCGGCCGCTGGCGGGCGGGGGAAGAATGGAGGGTGGAGGGAGACAAGGCGGCCGGCGGGAGGAGGAAGAAGGGAGGGTGGAGGAGGGAGAGGAGGAAGGGAGAGAGGAGGGGGTGAGATGGTGGTAGTAGGAGGGAGGGAGAGGGGCACAGAAGGAGGAGGGTGGAGGGAGGAGGGGATGAGAT
Organism: Lygodium microphyllum; assembly: GCF_053477565.2. NCBI lineage: Eukaryota > Viridiplantae > Streptophyta > Polypodiopsida > Schizaeales > Lygodiaceae > Lygodium > Lygodium microphyllum. The sequence goes on from NC_141149.1 coordinate 89,056,620, forward strand.
GGTGGAAGTTATGCGGAGAGAGGGGGAGGGGGTTACAGGGAGAGAGACAAAAAAAAAACAAGAAGAAGAAGAAGAGAGAGAGAGAAGGAGAGAGCGAAGAGGGAAGGGGGCGGGGTGTGGTTGGAACGGATGCGGGAGGGGGGATAAAATTCATTTTTTTGAAAAAAAAATAAAGATTTGGTTTTTGAAAAATAATAAAGATTTTTGTTGTGTGTGTGTTAAAATAATAAATAAATGAATTAAAAGAAAGGCGTGCCCCCGTCCCGCGCGCATGCGCAGGGTGGGGTAAAAAACTTTGCAGCGGCGGGATCGGAACGGCATCAAGACGTCCGCATGGGGTGCTTGTGCGTGATCCGGCATAGCAAGGTGCGTAAAACCGCAAATGTGTGCGTTCACGCGCGAGACGGGCGTGCGAAACATGTCAAAATAAAGAAAAAGTAATATCTCACAATCCCATCGTCGAAATGAAATAGCGTAAAAACAAAAAATGTACTAGACAACAAGGGGAAGATAGGGGGAAAAGGTCAACCGAGGTTCCGGGGGAAATAAAGGGCATGCACATGCAAAAAACACAAAAAACGGCCCCGAAAACACATACGAGGATTAATTTTGGAACATCCGCTAGTCGGAATGCAGGGCGAAAAGAAGAAAAAATATGCAGAAGAACGTGTCCAACAACTCTATCACGTTAAAACACAGTTTCGATTGTAATAGGATGCCTTCACATGGGAAAAACGTAAAAAAGACACACTCAAATACGGTCGGAAATTAATAACAGAAGACCGGTTCACCAGAATAGAGGGCAGCAAAAAGGACAACTATGTGGGGGACGGGGTTGCACAGGCCTGTCACATTAAAATGCAGTTCCGATAGGGTTCAGAGGTGTTCACATGCAAAAAACACAAAAAAGACACTCAAAAACACTTTTTAAAATTAATAATAATAAATCTTGAAGTCAAAATAGGGGGGAGAAAAAAGGAAAATATAGGGAAAGACGCGATGGACACGGCTATCGAGTCAAACTAGAATTCCGATGCAAACAAGACAGGTTCACATGGAAAAATGTCAAAAAGACGCTCGAAAAGGTCCCAAAAAACCGCAAAATTAATATGGGACAAACCGTGCGTCGGAAGGACATGGAGTAAAAAGGAAAAATGTCAAGGAGGAAGGGTAGGACATGGCTATCACGTCAGATCACCGTTCCGAAGCAAGCAAGACACATTCACATGGGAAATGGTCTAATTTTTGCAAAATTCCTCAAAATTTAATAACTCAAAAACTGTGCATCGGAATAGGGGTAAGTAAAAAGGAAAATTGGACAGTTCAAAGGGATGAATAGGGTTGTAAGGGCGGATGGGGAGTCCGCTGAACGTAGGGTACATTGACATGGAAACACATCGAAATAAGGGAAAAAGAGAAATGGCTGAGGAACAGCCCCAAGGAAGGGGTGACAGGGGACGGTTGGGTAGGGAAGGGACCCCAGAAGGGTAAAAGAAAGTCATGGCATGCATGCATGATCAAAGCAAGGCATATGCAGGGCGGTATGCAATGTAGACGCGTAGGGACGCGTCCCCACACTTAAAACCTTAACAGATAGGGTTGACCGAGCAACAAGGACCTAATGCCACACAACATACCAACCACTAACTTTCCCACACTTAAAACATGACCGTCATTGACAAAACAAGGTGTAGGTTTAGAAAAACGACCCATGTTGTCGAGAATCAAGGTTGACTGTCGATGGCACGTCCACTATCGTTGTCGGCTCTAGGAGGTACCAAGGTATCTTCACATCACACATTCTTCGTGGCAGGAACCATGCAGCAGCACTTAGGGAGGTAGCTGGTGGATGAATCACGTCGAGTCGGTGTCGCTGATGAAGGAGAGTCGCTCAGCTTACAGCACTCAGATGGGATGAGAGAACAGTCACTTGCCCCATTACGGACATCACTCGATGAATAATGATTGAAACCCATATCTCACACCTGGTTTAGGAATTGACAAGGGGGATGATGCAGAGGAAGTATGCCAGGGTGCACAGTTGATGGTGCATCAGTGCGTCCAACCCGTCTGGCATAGGTGCAAGGAGGAAGGCAAGGGAGCCTTACAGTGCAGTGTACAGAACAGGGTGATGTGTCCTGTGAGGACGGCAGAAACCCACCCCGTGGGTGCATAGGGAAAAGAAAATATACATGACTCCAAAGATCGTAACGTCCCTCAATCCTCACCTCTCGGTAATTGATTGAAGAAACTCCAGTCACACTCAACCCACCCTCTGTCTCACGCTCTGTTGAAAGATACAGAGGGGCAGCCATGTCCTGAAACTCGTTGATGTAATCCTCACGATCACTTGTGCAAAGGTAGTATGCCTTGTGCGCATTTGATGGTGCAACTGTGCATCCCGCCCTGTGTCGGCATACAGTGCAAGAAGGAAGGCCAGGGAGCCTTATAGTGTAGTGCACAAGAACAAATCGTGCTTTGTGCATTGACAGGCCCATCCCATGCGTGCAACACTCCATTCGCACTTCTCACCTCTCGTGTGATTTGAAGAAAAAAGACTGGTCACTCGCCCCACCCTCTGTCTCACTCTCTGTTGATAGTTACAGAGGGCAACTATACTCACTTCCCCATCCGGTTAGGATGAAAGCTCACGTCACTCGATTGTTTGTCGATGAAGATCGCGTCTTCAGTTGTTGAAGAGGTGTACCCAGGGAGGTAGCCATCAGATCGAACGTGGGGTTAGATAGGAACATGGCGTTTGCTAGAGAAATCTCAAACGCTCTCTAGAAATTCCACGGTGGATTCCGTGCCACGGTGGATTCCGTGAGGGTTTATGGTGGATTCCGTAAACTTTGATGACCGGGGCTCATACACAAAGTGGATTCTTTGTGCGAGAAGTTGATGGGGACGCGTGTCCTTTTCGGGCGTTTCATTAATTTAGTGTGTACATGGGTGATTCCATAGCGGGTGATTCCGCAAAACGCATATTAAATTAATAAACGTTTATGAGTTTAGAGTGCGCACTCGTAATAAATTAAGGTTACAATTTATTTCTAACCAGTTGATTTATTTATGTAGCTGAAGACTGCTAGGTATTCACTTTTGTCGGTTTAATTGTATTATTTTACTAACAATTGTGAATGCTTTAGTTGATGTGTAGAGATAGCAGCAGTGGGGGAGGAAAGCATTGGAGTCTAGCAAGTATTCGACCTATGGATTATCTTTTGATAGGCGCCATGCCTATATTTTGTTATGTCTAATGAGGCATCGATTATTTATCATTATTTTGTATGTGCCTATGCGCACGGTTATCTTATTTCTATTTGGACATTGTATTGGGCGTGCCAGACTCTTTGGGCACCATCCATTAGCTTTATTCCTATTTTTGTAAAAGCAAACTCAAAAGCTAAAAGCTTGATATATTTTTGTAAATTGGGCTATTATTGAGCATGAAGAAGAAATATACATAAAATGCATGCTTTGTGAAGCGCTCACACAAGGCATGGGGGAGATTGAACCCAATTGGTCTTTTGCTCTTATCGTTCATGCTTTTTACCTTGTAACTTGTGCAAAAAGTAGAGTTCATTGTTCTTGGGGACCTTCCAGGATTCACTACGTGACCATACAGCGACCGATCTACGCACCAGTGATGCCAGGAGGCATATTCCACGGTGGATTCCGTGCCACTGTGGATTTCGTGAGGTTTTACGGTGGATTCCGTAAACTTTGATAGCCGGGGCTCATACACAAAGTGGATTCTTTGTGCCAGAAGTTGATGGGGACGCCTGTCCTTTTCGGGCGTTTCATTAAACTAGTGTGTACATGGGTGATTCCATAGCGGGTGATTCCGTAAAATGAATATTAAATTAATAAACATTTATGAGTTTAGAGTGAGCACTCGTAATAAATTAAGGTTAGAATTTATTTCTAACCAGTTGATTTATTTATGTAGCTGAAGACTGCTAGGTATTCACTTTTGTCGGTTTAATTGTATTATTTTACTAATGATTGTGAATGCTTCAGTTGATCTGTAGAGATAGTAGCAGTGGCGGAGGAAAGCATTGGAGTCTAGCGAGTATTCGACCTATGGATTATATTTTAATAGGCGCCACGCCTATATTTTGTTATGTCTATTGAGGCATTGATTATTTATCATTATTTTGTATGCGCCTATGTGCACGGTTATGTTATTTCTATTTGGACATTGTATTGGGCATGCCAGACTCTTTGGGCACCGTCCATTAGCTTTATTCCTATTTTTGTAAAAGCAAACTCAAAAGCTAAAAGCTTGATATATTTTTGTAAATTGGGCTATTATTGAGCATGAAGAAGAAATATACATAAAATACATGCTTTGTGAAGCGCTCACACAAGGCATGGGGGAGATTGAACCCAATTGGTCTTTTGCTCTTGTCGTTCATGCTTTTTACCTTGTAACTTGTGCAAAAAGTAGAGTTCATTGTTCTTGGGGACCTTCCGGGATTCACTACGTGAGCATACAACGATCGATCTGCGCACCAACAAGACACAGCATACCAAGGGAGGTAGCTTCGGAACTAGATTCTAGGTATGTCAATTGATGAATCCACTTTCTGGACTGCTGGGTGTTACCACCTTGTCCACAGCTACTTTCCCGCCCAAGGATGTTAACCACCTTTTCTTGGAACGAGGCTTGCTATGACAGGGAATTGCTTCCTTTTCTCCCATAACAATATTTTTTTCTTTTCTTATTTTTTCCTGTTTTTTTGTTTTGTTTCTTTTTCTTTTTTTTTCTCCTATTCCCAAGGGTGTCTCCACCTTTTCTCGAAGAATAGGTAGGCATGACAGGGACGGAATACCTTTTCTCCCATAACCGATATATTATTATTTTTTCTTTTTCGAATTAAGCAAGGAAATGGTCGAAATACCATTTGTCAGAACCATCCTCGCCACTGCCGCTGGTGGAAAATAGAGGATAAGAGATCATGGGCAGGAGGTGGGCCTGAAGGGATAGAGGGTTGCGTCCACCTCATCAGGAGTGGCTGAAGAACGGTTATCAGAAGTAGCATCATAAGAATTACAGTGCCACGCCAACGGGGGAAAGGATCACGTGACTGTGATTGTCAAGATCCTCAAGGGGGGGAAGTACTTCTTCAGGTGATATCCATTAATCAGGAAGGGATCATCAAAGGCATCAACGATCTGCACTTGGACAGAGCCATTAGGGTTGACAACAAGTACCTTATATGGGCCCATCCACCGCTGTTGAAGCTTGCTAGGAAACTTGCCACATCATGAATCATAGGCTAGGACAAGATCACCTTCGTTGAACTCCTTGTGCTTGATGAAGCTGTCATGGTAAGCCTTACGTCGAGCTTGAGTGGCTTCCATGCACTATAGAGCCATCCTGCGAGTTTCGTCCAAACATTCTAGGTGCAGGAGACGGCGTTGCAGTGAATCATCATCCCCCAAGCGCTCTTTGATAGCCACTCGCAAAGAGGGCAATTCCAGTTCAACAGGGAAAACAACTTCTATACCATACACTAGATGGAAGGGTGTCTGTCCTGTAGCTACTTTATGGGAGGTTCTGTACGCCCAGAGGGCCTCTGTAAGTCGATCATCCCAATCACGACGATGTGCGGCAATCATTCTTGTCAGAATCGAGCGGAGGATGCGATTAATGACTTCGACTTGGCCGTTGGCTTTGGGGTAGTAAGGAGTGGACTTGCGATGGCGGATCTTATACAACTCTGTCAACTCTTCCATGACTTTATTAATGAAGTGAGTGCCTCTGTCACTTACCAGCTCTAAGGGACTACCAAAACGGGTGATGATATTCTCGTACATGAATAGGGCCATGCTGTTACCATCGTCCCACTTCAGAGCTTTAGCTTCACACCACTTTGTGACATAATCCGTACATACCAAGATGTATCTGTTTTTTTTTCTTCTGGTGGGTGGATCAATGGGACCCACGAAATCAATTCTCCACTTCTCAAACAGCTTTAGGGGAAGAATGGATTGCAGTGGCATAGCGCTGGTCTTGGTGGGTTTCCCCATCCTCTGATAGGCATCACATCGCTTGCAGTAGTCATAGGCATCCTTATGAATGGTCGGCAACCAGTAACCTGCTAGCAAAGCCTTCCTAGCTGTAGCTTCTCCTGCAAAGTGGCCTCCACATGGCTCATCATGGCAAGCCTTGAAAACAATCCCAATCTCATCTCCTGCAACACATCTTCTGAGCACTTCATCTTTGCCTTTCTTGTATAGTGCACTGCCTAACAGGGTGTAGGGGGCTGATTCTAACATAAGCTTCTTCCTTTCCCGACTAGAAATGCCAGGAGGATACTGTTGGGTTTCCAGTAGATTGGCAATGTTTTCATACCAGGGGTTTATAGTTTCTACCAGAAATAGGGAAGCATCAGGGAGGTCTAGATCATCTTGCTCCTTGTTTGCAATCTGTGGGATACGCAATAGATGATCAGCTAGAACATGGGAACGACCAGGTTTGGTAATTACCTCAAAGTTGAACTCCTGGAATAGAAGGAGTCATTTGATCATTCATCCTTTCACGTCTACTTTGTTCATCAGGAAGGACAGGGCCTCATGATCCACATAAAATTTAAAGTGGGTAGACAGTAGGTAGTGGCAAAACTTCTCTAGGGCAAACACCATTGCCAAAGCACTCCAGCTCAGTCACTGTATAGTTCCGCTCTCTATCAGTGAATTTTCGGCTTGCGTAATAGATCAGTTGATCTAATTTAGAAGGGCCTTTTTGACATAGGACATCACCTAGCCCTTCAACTGATGCATTAGTGTGTACATGAAACTCCTTCGTCCAATCAGGAGGTTGCAGAATGGGTGCCTCAATCGAACATTGCTTCAAAGTGTTGAAGGTGTTGTCACATTCTTTCGTTCAAATAAACTCTGTATCTTTCCTCAGAAGCTTGTGCAAGGAGATTGCCTTTGTTGCAAAATGGACTATGAACCTTTTGTAGTAACCCACATGGCCTAGGAATCCCCTAAACTGTTTGAGGTTGGTGGGTGCTGTCAAAGCTGCGATCTTCTCGATCTTTGCAGGGTCTGCTGAGATCCCTTGTGCAGAGACAATGTGGCCCAACAGAACTCCAGAAGAGACCCAAAGATGCATTTTTCGGGGTTGAGGGAGATCCCATACTCCCGGAATCGATCAAAGAATTGTTCCAAACGTCCCTAGTGTTCATGGATCAAACTGTAAACATAGAAGTCATCCAAATATACCTCAATAAAGTCGTACAGATGATTTTGGAATGCGGCCATCATGACTCACTGGAAGGTAGCAGGGGCATTGCAGAGCCCAAACGACATCACTCGGTAAGCGTAGGTCCCCCATTCTATGGTGAAAGTTGTTTTGGACTGATCCTCTTCTGCTATTTGCACTTGGTTATATCCAATAAAGCCATCTAACAAGGAGTAAAGCTCATGGCCTGCCATTGTATCCAACAGCTGGTCTGTAAAAGGGATAGGAAAGTGATCCTTCTTTGTCTTGGAATTCAGCTTGCGGAAATCCCACACATATATGAAGCTTGCCATTCTTCTTGGTACAACCACGATAGGTGAGACCCATTCACAGTTGGCCACTGGATAGATGAACTCCTCTTCCAAAAGCTTCAGCAGCTTTGCTTTCACCAGTGTGGAATAATTTGGGTTCATTTGCCTCTGTCGTTGCCGTACTGGCTTGGCATCAGGATCTAAGTCAATATGATGCTGACATATTGTGGGATCAATCCCCTTTAGGTCTTTGTAGGACCATGCAAACACATCCAAATTCTCTTTCAACAAGTTGTACAAGGTTGACAACTCCTCTTCTGGTAGGCTGTTACCCACCTTCAAGTGGCATTCAGTGCCATCTGCATCCACAAAGGTTAACTGCCTTTCACCTTTTACTTCACGGATGAAGGTCCCACGGACTACTTCTGGGTACAGATCCGACTCCTTCAAGGGGGCGGTGTCCTCTTTTGATGTCCCACTAGACCCAACATCTTCTTTCAGTAAGGGCTTAGGTTGCTCCTTGAAATGCTGAAGTGGAATCAGCGTTGTCTCCGTTTTGGTTTGAATGTTAATTACCTTAGAGCTTGAGGACTCCGCTTCAGAGGATGCATCCAAGAATGTTACATAACAAGGGCTTTCGAAATTTTGTTGTGGACTTGGGACTAGTACTTGTTGACAAGGAGCATCATCATCATCCTTTCTTGACAAGTGTGGATGGGTGTAACAAGAACCACTAATAAAAGATGGCTTATTTTGCTTTATCCACTTCTTATATAGGCTTTTCCTATGGAAAGATCCATTTACCAATCCAAAGGGTACCATTGCCATTCTGTCCCACAGCATGGAGTCTTCTGCTTTTGAAGCTTGTAGAACTCCCTCCTCATCTATATCTTCTGTGAGTGGAGTGATTTCTTCTGTCTCGCTTTCAAAGTCTCCTTCTTCAGATTCATCATCATCCTCTTCAGACTCTGGCTCTGACTCTATAGGCGCTCTGTAAGAGAAGAACAGGTCCTCTACTTCATCGTTTGCCTCTGTCCCTGGCTCTGCTATGGCCATGTAACAGGGAGAGCAGTACATCCATGCTTCTATCTCACTGTCAGAAGTGATTTCGAAAATTGTTCCTAGTTCAAGCAGGAAGTATTCACCCATTGATAATGGCTTTGCATCTTTTGGGAGTTGGCTTACAGTTCCCACTGGGAATGTGCCACTCTTTTCTTGGGAAGGATCTGTTTGACAGCATCTTCGTCTGCTGATGTTCCATCTGTAGCCTCATTGGGGGAGTAAGAAGATAATTCCAAGGAGGTGGATCCATGTCCTTTTTGAGCACCATATAGCTTCAGCACCACTTTATTGGGTCCTCTACCCAAGGTCAAGGTTCCTTTGAACCAATCTGTCCTTGCTCTGGCTTCAAAAAGCCATGGTCTACCTAGTAACAGGGGGTAGGATGTACCATAAGAGTTTGGCTTCACTACCAGATAGGTTAGCCAATAATCTTTTCCAGCCACTGTAGTCTTCACATATGGAAGAATGCCCAAAGGCTTGATTCTGCTCTGATCCGTCGGTCTGATGAGCCATTGGGTTGGTTGCACACCTTGTAGGCCTAGATCCTTCATTGTCACATCCGTCATAATGTTCACTGATGAGCCACCATCAATCAGTGCATTTGCATTAAAGAAACCTTCTATCCACACACCAGTCTCTGGGGTACCCGGATCTAGAAAGGCGTTAGCCACATCCACTTCTTTAACAGGCTCTAGAGCTTTGTTGGACTTTGTTGCTGTTGAGGGAGCAATCCTTAATCCATGTCTTCTTGTCAGTATACTTTTGAACCTTTTTCGGCAACTTGGGGACAACATCACCAATTATTGGAATGTGAGGTTTGGTTTAAAGGTATCTAGATCTTTGACCAGATCGTATTCCTTAATAGGATCCACTGGCTTCTCCAACCGGTTGGGAAATGGGGGGACACCCATTTTCATTTTCCTTTTTCCTTCCAATAGGGGCATCATGGGGACTTCTTCTGCCACTTGTGGCAGTTCCTCCTCTTCTATCTCCTGGACCTCTGGTCCTGTCTCTGGAACTGTGTCTGTGACTCTCTGTGGCACTGTAGTGCTCTGTACAGCAATGTCAGGCTCTATTCTGTTCTGTTCTGTTCTTCTGTTGGAAGATTGAACTTCACTGTTTTGGCAGGAGGATTATTTTCTTTTTGGACAGTGGTTCCTTCTTCTTTGCACGCGTGATGGCAACAACTTCCAATTCCACAAAATTGGAGGTAGGCTCTTGGGCCTTGGATGGCGGACTATCAGTAGCACTGTTTTTCACTAGGGCTGGGCTTGGACAGTCTTTTGCAGTGTGGCCTTCTCCTTTGCATCGACTGCATAAGGGCTTATAACCCACTGACCTTCTCGGATTTGGACAATTTGGTGAAATGTGTCCCTTTTCTCCGCATCTGTAACACTCCACTTCCGATCTCTGACCACCGCCAGACTGTCTTCCTCTGTAACTTTGGGATGAAAATCTTATGGGTCCGAAATTAGGACCAAACTCCCTAGGCTTTGGTCCAATATCCTGTGTTGTCATTTTGGATTCCAACAAGTTGAATCTTGCGTCTTCTTCCTTCCTTCTCCTATCATGCATCTCCTTCAGAGAGCAAATATCCTCTGTATGGTTCTTCTCAAATAGTAGGAATAGAAGGCTCCAGCAATGATTGGTTCTCCTATACATTCAGTGGCTAGATGGCATGCTTGATGACACTTACCACACTAAGTATTTGGCCGCATCACATGATGCCAGAAGGCATATTTCACGGTGGATTCTGTACCGCGATGGATTCCGTGAGGTTTTACGGTGAATTCCGTAAACTTTGATGACTGGGGTTCATACACAAAGTGGATTATTTGTGCGAGAAGTTGATGGGGACGCCTGTCCTTTTCGGGCGTTTCATTAATTTAGTGTGTACATGGGTGATTCCACATAATGCATATTAAATTAATAAAGTTTATGAGTTTAGAGTGCGCACTCCTAATAAATTAAGGTTAGGACTTATTTCTAACCAGTTGATTTATTTATGTAGCTGAAGATTGCTAGGTATTCACTTTTGTCGATTTAATTGTATTATTTTACTAACGATTGTGAATGCTTTAGTTGATGTGTAGAGATAGCAGCAGTGGCAGAGGAAAGCATTGGAGGATAGCGAGTATTCGATTTATGGATTATATTTTGATAGGTGCCACGCCTATATTTTGTCATGCCTATTTATTGAGGCATCGATTATTTATTATTATTTTGTATGCTCATGGGCGCACGGTTATGTTATTTCTATTTGGACATTGTATTGGGCGTGCCAGACTCTTTGGGCACCGTCCATTAGCTTTATTCCTATATTTGTGTAAAAGCAAAATCAAAAGCTAAAAGCTTGCTATTTTGTAATTTAGGCTATTATTTGAGCATGAAGATGAAATATATATAAAATACATGCTTTGTGGAGCGCTCACACAATGCACGGGGGGAGATTGCACCCAATTGGTCTCTTCCTCTTGTCGTTCATGCTTTTTACCTTGTAATTTGTGCAAAAAGTAGAGTTCCATTGTTCTTGGGGACCTTTCGGCATTCACTATGTGAGCATACAACATCTGATCTACGCATCAGTGGTATCAGAGCGAAGCTGAGATGAAGAGCTTCCAATCGCTACCCATCTTGTGCGAAGGCGGAGCTCCTGGAACGATCGGGCTCTACGATCAATCTCATCGTGAACTGTTGATACAGGCAGACTTCTGGCGATCAAGAACCCCTGTTTCCAACATTGGATCGCGAAGGACCGGGCTACAGAGGCGGAGCACCACTCCCAACTCTCCCTCATCAAGTTGTTTTGTACAGAGAAAAGAGTAACTCCCATATCTCTCACTAAGCTTCAAAGCTTAAGTTTATAAGTTAATAAGCTTAGTTAGAAGCTTTAAGAAGCTTCAATCAACAAATCGTCAATCGGCGGCAAGAGGACGTGTTTGGCGGCGTCAAACTCGATGTCAACATATTGGCGTCCTACATCCAAAAAAATCATAAGCTTTAGTCACTAAAGCTACTAAGCCAACTAATTTCCTAAATCTTCCAAGTACAACAAGTCTGCAAAGTGCAAGTTTAGCAAGTCCATTAAGTTGAAGTTCTGCAAGTCCCGTAAAGCAGGTCAAGTTTTGCAAGTTCTGTAAAGCGACTAAGCTCTGCAAGTCACATAAGTCTGCAACTCTTCAAGTCAGACAAGTCAACTGGACTCAGAGCTGACTTGTGCTCAAAACTCCTAGAAGGACTATTCCTGGGTAGAAACTCTGAACTGCAAAGTTGTTCATTGGAAGGTACTCTACCCATACGCAGGTTTGTTGAAGCATTTTTAGCATATGAGGAAGGATAAAACACAGATTTTCTAAAGATTGAGAAAGCTATACCCAAAAATACATAAGCCTTGTATTCCCGAACTTGAGCTACGCTCATCCCGCTAACTTGATTTTGAGTAAGAAAGGTCTTTTGAGTTTTGCAGGATGATAGAACCACATATGGATGATCTTATGGTGGCTGAAGGTGACTTACCTGAACCTACGATGGAGCAAAAGCTGGACTTAATCATGATGCAATTGGAAGAAGAACGAAGGGCTAGGGAAGCATTGCAAGTTCAACTGGCAAATTTACAAAGAGCGTCTACCGACAAATAAGAGCCTCAAGCTGAAGATCTTATTCAACGTACCATCGACACAACTCTTGAAGCTCAAACCATCCGCAAGGAATCAAAGATAAGTAAAAGAAGTTTCGAATTCCATTCAATGGCATACGAGAAAGAAAAATTGTTCTAGTATTTATTAGTCAGTTTGATGACTATTTCCATGAGGAAACTTATGCAGAAAAAGATAAAATCAAGTGTGTCACTAATCATTTAGTGGACAGAGCATCTCTTTGTGGACTATAGTATGAAAGAGCATAGATTGTCCTACTACTTGGGAGGATTTCAAGAAGAAATTCATGCAAAATTTCCTTCCTCCACAATTTCATGAGAAAGCTATTAAGCAATGGGATCTTCTTCAGCAACGGGATCGTGAGCATATTCCTCAGTATACAGAGCGTTTTTGGAATGCATTACTCCAGCTACGCATTCTTGAAGATGTACCTGAAGCGACACATAAGCGCAAATATATGTCTCGACTCCTTGGGCATTACTACGCTGAAGTTAACATGTTCAAGCCTGCTACTCTTGAAGACGCCATTTCACTAGCTCACGACACTGAAGATAAGCTATGAGGTAGAGACAGACGTCCACAGCAATTCCAAGCCAATGCTAATTATGGATCTAAGCAATTCAATTCCAATTTTAGAAGATTTAATCCAGGTCGTTTCTCTTCATCATCTTTCCGTAAAAATTGGGTAAAACCACCTGGATTACCATCCAATGTCAATCAAAACCCTAAGCCTATTCCACAGCCAAACCCTAATGTCCCTAGACTTCCTGCCATTGCAAACAATGTAACCAAAGCCAAGCCAATAGTATGCTATAAATGCCACCAGCCTGGACATCTAGCAGCAAATTATCATTCAAAGAAGCCACCTGCCCATATCAACTACCTTAGAGCAATGGACGAAGACAAACATGAAGATATGCCTGATTTCATAGAAGATGAGGATGACACTACTACTCCTTCGGATACTTTACTTGACTATGAAATGTTTGGTGCATGGAAAGGAAAAGATTATTTTGCATGATGACGGTGGCACTCATGATTTTATTTCAGCAAAATTAGTAAAACAATTGAAGTTACAGACTGTACCTACGCATTATCGCATCAAAGCTGCATTCTTAGGCACTAGGTATAATGGTACACAGGAAGTGCATGACTTAGAGATTCAAATTGGTCAATACACTGAAAGAAGAAATTTCCTAGTTGTTCCATTACAATCGAGTAATATTATTTTAGGTATGCCTTGACGTCACTAGCATAACCCAGATATAGACTATTCCACACATTCAATGAATATTCATTTTCAAGAAAAATCTATTACATTATATGGTATGTGATCCAAAAAAATCAGAAAAAAATATTTGTCTAATACTTTGTTGATTTTTTGTACATTTGGAGCTTTGAAATAAAGAAGAGGGTGGGAACAACTTCTTGGGAAATCCAAGAAATCATTGGATGAAAATATTTCATGGACCGGTTTACCAAGGGGGGGTGAAGAGTAAAGATCAATGGAGGAAGGTGAAGGGAAAATGTATAATGTGAAAAGAAAAGATATGAAATAGATTTGGAGCCATCCAAAGGGCATGTGAGGCTCATAATGTCATGACTTTGGAGCCTTATGACAATTCAACCAAATGGGACCCTTCTTGGAAGCATTAGTGGAAAAAAAATCAGGCACATGATTTTGTAAGAGTTTTAAAAAATACTTCCACTCCAATACAAAAAAACTTTTCAACATCAAAGTTGGAGCGCGTGAGTTGAAGTTTCGGCTGGTATTTTTTTATAATTTTTTGGAGCTACGAGTTGGGAGATATGGCCAAAATGGTGGATGCCAACTTTTTCCAACTGTAGTGGAGACTACCTCCCAATTTTATACACATCCATACTTTCTTCCCCACACTTAACACTTCCATAAAACATCATTCATTAGACCCCAAACCCTTTCCCCTCTCTTCTCCTCTCTCTCAAGCTAATTAACCATTAGAATTCCCCTCCTAAATCACCCTCAAATCATCCTTAATTGTAGTAGTAATGTATGAACTCCCATTACTCTCTCTCTATTATTGCTAGATATGATCTTATTTTATGAAGATTCTCTATATTTTTTTATAGGAGAGCTCTTGGACTCAAGCTATGGGGGGAGAATGGAGACAACTCACCTATGATGGAGCTTGATTAAGTACAAATTGGTCAACAAAACATCTAGATGGAGCTTCCACATTGGTGGAACCGCCTTAATGCAGCTTTGGTGGTGTTAATTCCTATTACATCTTAACCTCCTCCCTAAACACCCTCAAGGCCTATATAAAGAGGCATTCTCCTTTGTAATTTGTAAGAAGAAGAGAGAGAGCTCTTGCCTCCCTCAGCCCTATTGAGCCTTCCCCATTCTCCCTCATGAGCTTATGAAATTCCTTCTCTTACTATAGCTTATGTATGCTCTACAATGTAATAAGCCTATGATATTGGTGTCCATATTGTGTATATTGGTTATGTCCTGAGGGTTCTCCATCTCTTAAGTCTATTGATTCATTTATTTTTTCGTAGTTCTCTCTCTCTCATTCTCTCTCTCTCTCTCCCTCTCTTAGTTTTCATCTCTTCTCCCTCACAATCTCCTCTCCCTCTTATATAGCATCCTAGTCCGCTCTTCCATGACTAGGTGGTGCCCTTACCTCATTCACTTTGTGGCAGAAGGGAGTTTGGCATAGTATAGAGGCTGCCATACCGAATTTCCTTCGTCATAAATTGGTGCCTCCACTGAGGACATTCTGATCCATGCGGGATTATACAACACATGGTGGTGCATCCTCTACAACAAGTACTCCAAGTGGCTCTTCTCCAACGCCTTCACCAAATCTTTTTGAAGGTGGTCGAAGTCCACGACTCCCACAATGGTCTCCCAAGGAAGCCCAAGAAAGGAAGTATGCCTATCGGATGACGGCACGTATGCGGGTAAAAGGTGTTCACCTTAAAAATTCCATTCTCTCACAATAGAAAAAATCATGTTGCCATCAATTGCTAGGTTATCATAATTGTGGTGAGTGTTTTGTAAACAAAGTAAAGGCCCTTCCGGGAGGTCCTCGTCTCCAAATCATCAAATCCCTCTCTCTCTCTGGCCTAATCCAAATCAAAGGAGGACAACTACGCATGAACGGTGTGGAGTTTTGTAGAAGTGCAAAGTATGAAGACTACCTTCAACTGTTGTTAGCTCGAAGGTTGGGTGCGGTTGAAAAGGTGGCCATCACACCTTATGAAATATATGTCGCCGAGGATGGACACACTAAGGCAAGAACAATCACTGGTGAGCAAATTCTCCATATAGCAAAGTTGGTGGGATCCAAAAAGAAACATTCTGGGAAAAATCCTTCATAGTTCAAGAAAGTGCATTCCCTCTACTCCCTTAAGTAGTTTCTACTCATGAATAATAATAATGGCCCGAATTTCTACACCTTCCACTCTGTACAAAACATCCAAGTTAATGTATGCATCAGTAGGAAGATTTTCTTCCAACAGCATCTTGTCATGTACTTTGGGGCTAAAAGATTAAGGGAGATTCTTGTATCACCAAAACCTATAATCTTCCCAATGCTAGACTACAATGCATCCTTCAATATACATGTTTTTATCCTATTATAATAGTTTCTCATGAATCACAACGAGTTGTATGGACCTATCCGTCCACTTGCTATGCAAACTGTGCATATTGTAGCCAGCACAAAGCTTAGATTCCAAGGCATTATTATAAGCATATTGGGGCCTAGACGTCTTGCTGAAATCAATGCATCTGTAAACCCATTCATCCTTCCCCTCATAAAATACAACTTAAGTCTAGACGTGTTCATCTTTGTACTCTACTAAGGCAACATGGCATTTCCAAGCTTCTTTGGGCGCAATGGAGAAAATGCATTGGATTTTTTGGACAACCTCGAGATGGCCTTCCTTGTCTCTGGGAGGGATGATGAAGCATTAAAGTTGAGGGCTTTTCCTTTGGTTCTCAAGGAAGAAGCTAGAATGTGGTTCCAAACTCTAAATCCGGCCCAAAGAGCTGAATGGGAAGGATTGAAGGCGGCTTTCTTGTAGAGATTTCAACAAACCAATTCAGCTGAAGAGTTATGGCAACGGCTTTTGGCCCTCCATCAAAGTGATCCTTATGGTTATGCAACTTATGAGGAAGGGTTTTTGAAGCTTTGGGGGCAGTGGTCAGACTCACTGAACCCTGGAGAGAGAGCTCCAAATTGCCTTCAAAAGGATCGATTTATTTCAGGTTTGTATCCCTTGCTCAGGGAGAAGGTAAAGGTGAAATTTCCAAACACTTTTGAAGATGCTTTGAGAATTACTAGGGAAAAGAATCGAAAGATTCTGTACCAAGCCCAAGCTAGCCAAGCAGGTTTGGGAAACAACATCACAACTATGGAGGCCTCTCAAGTTTCCCCAAATGTATCTAATGCACCAGGCCTTGTTAGAGGTCAAGAAGACATGATCCAACAAATAAACAATCTTACTAATCAACTAGAGGGTTTGAGAGTGAATCTTGTGCAAGGTACAAGAAGACCTATCGAGGGGAATGGTGGAAATCGACCACAAATGTGGCGACAAGCAAGGGAGATGTTGTGTTACAACTGTGGAGAAAATGGACATGGCATGTACAATTGTCCTCACCCTAGAAGATATGATCACCCTGCCAGAGGTCCTCGACAACAAGTAAGCCCTCCTCGTGCTAGGACTCAAGAGCAAGAGCAGTCACGACCTGCAATTTTACAACCACCTTATGTTCAAGGTGAAACCCCTGCTATTCAACCAAATGTTAATGTCATAAAAATAGAGGAGGTGGTCAGGGATAGAAGGCTTCAAGAAGAAATAGCGAGAGGTAAGATGAAGGTGGATGTAGTAGAGACCATGCCTATCAAGCGGATACGTGTCCAAACTGAGGCAAGTAAGGAAGCAACCAATGAGGCAAGTACATCACGGGCACCTAGAGATGAAGGGAAGAAGAGAAAAACTCGAGCTAGGTCTAAAATTGATATCTTCGACTTCCCTTTGGGTTCTAGGACACAACCTTATGATCTGGTAGCAGACGTGAGCTCTCAAGGGCCAAAAATTACTTGGCCACAACTACTTCATGCCTCTCCAAAGCTGCGACGACAATGGTAAAAAATGGTAAGCACAAGGGCAAGGCAAGGTAAAATGGTTAGTGCAATCAAGGCATATGGACTCAAAGATATAGTACCTATAGTGGAGGCTCAAATTAAAGGTCAATGGATTCGAAAAACATACATCGATAGTGGAGCAGAGGTTTGTGTCATGACAGAAAAACTTATGCATCAATTAGGTTTAGAAGTAATGGAATCCTCAACCTTCAGGGCAAAGATGGCAAACAATGATGCGGTCACATGTGTGGGTGTAGTGAAAGCTTTGAGAGTTTCTATTTTTGGAATCACTGCAGCAGTGGATGTTTATGTGATGCCAGTAAAGGGGGAAGGATATCCCCTCATCCTAGGGAGACCTTGGCTTATGGGCATCAGATCTAGGCAAGATTGGGCAACAGGAGATCTGGAGTTGAGGCCACGTAAGGTGGGTGGCCACGATCAAAAGGTGGTTTACAACTTGAAGAGTGGGCGTCAAGAGAACCTTGAACTAGAAACGTCTGCCGATGAGTGGAGCTCAAGTGGATGTTCCCCATCGGTAGAAGAGGAAGAGAGTTCAAGTGGAGAGAGTGATAGCACTCTCGAAGTTATGGGCGTCACCTTAAAGGAACCTACCTCATCAGAAGACAACCCAAGAATCCAAGGAGAAGATGTGTGGGATGCTATCCTAGAGAATATGATATCCAAGGATATAAAGGATGAAGAAAGGAAGGGTTATGTGAATGTTCTCAAGAAGCATGCATCATTGTTTATTTTTGATTATACTCACATTACAGGTGTCACTGCAGTGAAGCATCACATCCAACTCAAAGAAGGAAGCAAACCTGTAGTACAAAGATTGAGAAGACTGGGAGTTGTGCAACAGGATGCACTGTTGATGCAGGTGAAGAGACTCTTGAATGCAGGATTCATATACCCAGTGGAAGATTCAGAATGGGTTTCCCCAGTAGTAGTGAGGCCAAAGAAAAATGGTAAGTGGTGAGTATGCATAGATTACAAGCCACTAAATGCTGCAACAAAGAGGGACCACTTCCCTCTCCCATTTCAGGATGAAATCTTGAATGAAGTAGCGGGACATGAGCGGTATACGGTGTGTGATGGATACTCTGGCTACTTCCAAATTCGCATTGCAGAGGAGGATCAAAAGAAGACCACTTTCATCACACCATGGGGCTGTTTTGCCTTTCGGGTCATGCCCTTTGGTCTCACAAATGCCCCAGCAACCTTTCAACGATTCATGAATATGGTTTTCCAACCTTACTTTGGTAAGTCCATAAGGGTTTTCATAGATGACTTTTGTATTTACAGCTCAAGGAACATACATCTACGCAAGGTTGATGAAGGATTTACTCACTTAGCTAGGTTGGGTGGACAACTAAATAAGGATAAATGTCACATTGGGGAAAGCGAGGTTACACTACTAGGGCATGTAGTGTCAATTGAAGGAATTGAGGTAGATCCAAATAAGGTAGAAACATTGCTAGCTCTACTTTCCCCAACCTCCATCAAACAATTGGTCTCCTTCTTACAAAAGCTAAGATATTTGGGTAGATTTATACACTTACTCTCTCAGACCATATACCCCCTGCAGCAACTGACACGCCAAGAAACACTTGTATGGAGTGAACAAAGTGAAGGACATTTTAAGGAGATAAAGAAAATGTTGGGGTCACTTCCTATAATCCTCCAGCCTTGTTGGGAAGAAACATTATTTGTAAACCCTAGTGTAGGAGAAGAGGCCATTGTTGCTTCTCTCTTACAAAAAGATCCAAAAACATCCTTTATGAGGCCTGTGTATTTTGCCAGCCGCCTCATGAAAGCCTCAGAGAAGGCTTACACCTCCATGCAACAACTAGTGTTGGCCCTCATGTTTGCAGTAACCAAATTTCGGCCATATTTACTTCCAAAGAGGTTTGTGATCATCATCGTGGAGGATATGTTTCCCTATGCACTACAACATATGGAAATCTCTAACAAAATAGCAAAGTGGGTGGTTCGACTTCAAGAGTTTGACTATACAGTGGAGGTTGAAAAAACAACTCGGGCATGCTTGGCTGATATTTTGACAAATAGGTGCTATGAGAAAAATCTCATGGTGAAAAGAAAGAACCTTCCACCACCCCCATCCATAAAAACTCTTGTAGATGCTTATAGCCTCTACTTTGATGGTGCATACAAGAGAACTAAGGATAAGGTAGCCGCAGGCATCTTTGTTTTCTCTCCTTTAGGAGAGAAAATCTATGGTGAAGGAATCATCTTGGAAGGCGTCCACTCTAACAATGAGGCAGAATATCAAGCTTTAATTCATGGTCTTTGTTGTGTCTTAGTAATTCAATCGAGAGATTGAATGCTTTTGGAGACTCCATGCTATTGGTAAGGCAGATGCAAGGTACATGGGCATGCAAAAATACAAACCTCTCTAGTAAAATGAGAGAGGCCAAATCTCTTATGGGAAGATTTAGGGAGGCACAAGTACATCATGTGCCAAGAGATCAGAACAAAGATGCCGACCATCTAGCATCATCAAAGCTGAATGAGTCAATGGTGGAAGCAGTGGCTATCAAACCCCCACTTCGACAAGGCAAGGAATACTTAGAAGATATTCTACATCTCTTAGAACAAGGAGAAGCTCCGCTCCCAAACACCTGACTAAGGGAGAAAGACAGTGGCTAGTTCGGAAGGCTACAAGATATCGCATAGTAAATGACAGTTTGTATTGTCTTGGTAAGGATGGTGTGCTTAGGAAAGTGCCGTCAAAATGGGAAATTGAAGAAATCTTAAAAGCTTGCCATGATGATGTGTGTGGAGGCCACTTTGCACACGACATCACAAGTAGAAAGGTTCTACAAGCCGGCTTTACTTGGCCCAGTCTACACCGAGATGTCAAACATTGGTGTCAAACATGTGAAGAATGTCAGAAATCAGGATCATGACGGCTCATAGCAGAACCCCAAACCCCAATCAAGGTCTATGGACCCTTTGAGAAGTGGGGAATTGATGCCATAGGGCCTCTACCACGCACTCCATCAGGAAAAGAGTATATTATCATGGGGGTAGATTACATGACTAGATGGGCCGAGGCTATGCCAACTAGAAGAATCACTGCTAAGGAAGTGAGTAAATTCATATTTGACCACATTTGTTGTAGGTTTGGTACCCCTCTTGAAATACTATCAGATAGAGGACCAGGGTTTAGAGCTAATGTGGTGGGTGAACTCATGCAAAAGCTAAATATTCAACGACGACACTCTACCCCCTACTACCCTCAATGCAATGGATTGGTGGAAAAGGTTAATGGAATGATTTGTAAAATCATCAGCAAACAGGTACATTCAAGGCCCCGGGATTGGGACAAGCACCTTAGTGGAGCTCTATGGGCTTACAGAACCTCCTTCAAAACCATTTAGGGTTTACACCTTTTCATCTAGTTTATGGACAAGAGGCTCTTTTGCCTATTGAGGTGAAATTAGCTAGCCTTTGAGTATTAGGTGGCACAGTAGGCTCTCAAAAGGAGAAGTTACATAAAAGATTACTGGACCTAGAGAGGCTACAATTGGATAGTGAAGAAGCCATCAACCACTACTCCTAGGAAGCCGAGAAGCGTAGAGAAAATTTCAACAAGAAGCTAAGAAATAAAAACATCAAGGAGGGATCTTTAGTGCTTCGATATGACAATCGCTTTGATAAAAGAAAGGATGGCAAGTTTCTCTACAGGTGGGAGGGACTGTTTTGGGTCACAAAAAAAATCAACAATGGCTCCTACCAACTTCAAGACATTGAGGGAAAATTTCACAAGACCACGGTAAATGGATGGCGCTCAAAACCCTATCACATCAGGGTGGGGTTAGCTCAAGATACCAAAGAGTGTCTAGAGGCATAAATACCTCTAACCAGGTTGGGGAGGGCTATATGATCCGAGAAAATCACAAAAAAATATTTGTCTAATACTTTGTTGATTTTTTGTACATTTGGAGCTTTGAAATAAAGAAGAGGGTGGGAACAACCTCTTGGGAAATCCAAGAAATCATTGGATGAAAATATTTCATGGACCGGTTTACCAAGGAGGGGTGAAGAGTAAAGATCAATGGAGCAAGGTGAAGGGAAAATGTATAATGTGAAAAGAAAAGATATGAAATAGATTTGGAGCCATCCAAAGGGAATGTGAGGCTCATAATGTCATGACTTTGGAGCCTTATGACAATTCAACCAAATGGGACCCTTCTTGGAAGCATTAGTGGAAAAAAAATCAGGCACATGATTTTGTAAGATTTTTTAAAAATACTTCCACTCCGATCCAAAAAAACTTTTCAACATAAAAGTTAGAGTGCGTGAGCTGAAGTTTTGGCTGGTATTTTTTTATAATTTTTTTGAGCTACGAGTCGGGAGATATGGCCAAAATGGTGGATGCCAACTTTTTTCAACTGCAATGGAGACCACCTCCCAATTTTATACACATCCATACTTTCTTCCCCACACTTAACACTTTCATAAAACATCATTCATTAGACCCCCAACCCTTTCCCCTCTCTTCTCCTCTCTCTCAAGCTAATTAACCATTAGAATTTCCCTCCTAAATCACCCTCAAATCATCCTTAATTGTAGTAGTAATGTATGAACTCTCATTACTCTCTCTCTCTATTATTGCTACATATGATCTTATTTTATGAAGATTCTCTATATTTTTTTATAGGAGAGCTCTTGGACTCAAGCTATGGGGGGAGAATGGAGATAACTCACCTATGATGGAGCTTGATTAAGTACAAATTGGTCAACAAAACATCTAGATGGAGCTTCCACATTGGTGGAACCGCCTTAATGCAGCTTTGGTGGTGTTAATTCCTATTACATCTTAACCTCCTCCCTAAACACCCTCAAGGCCTATATAAAGAGGAATTCTCCTTTGTAATTTGTAAGAAGAAGAGAGAGAGCTCTTGCCTCCCTCAGCCCTATTGAGCCTTCCCCATTCTCCCTCATGAGCTTATGAAATTCCTTATTTTACTATAGCTTATGTATACTCTACAATGTAATAAGCCCACGATATTGGTGTCCATATTGTGTATATTGGTTATGTCCTGAGGGTTCTCCATCTCTTAAGTCTATTGATTCATTTATTTTTTCGTAGTTCTCTCTCTCACATTCTCTCTCTCTCTCTCCCTCTCTTAGTTTTCATCTCTTCTCCCTCACAATCTCCTCTCCCTCTTATATAGCATCCTAGTCCGCTCTTCCATGACTAGGTGGTGCCCTTACCTCATTCACTTTGTGGCAGAAGGGAGTTTGGCATAGTATAGAGGCTGCCATACCAAATTTCCTTCGTCAGTATGCATGCATCTAATATTTTTCCACTGCTTTCGCATACTCAAGCTAAACGTGCATTACGCAAGAGTAGTAAATCCTATCTCATTTGGGTGAATGAACTGCAAGTAAAAGATAATCATATGCACCCTAGGCATAAAGAATTTCTTGCATATTTTAAGGACTGTTTTGCAGAAGACCTACCACCTAGTTTACCTCCTTCACGTCTAGAAGACCATAAGATAGATTTGATCCCTAGCACACAACCACCTTGCAAAGCACCATATAGGCATAACCAGATAGAGCAAAAAGAAATTCAAAGTTAAGTTGAGGAATTACTAAATAGAGGATTAATTAGACCTAGTAGTTCTCCATTTGGTGCACCTGTTCTGTTAATCAAGAAAAAGAATAATACCTATCGTATGTGCATTGACTATCGAGCTTTAAATAAGATCACTGTAAAGAATAGGTATCCCATTCCTAGAGTGATGACCTTACGGACAAACTGCAAGGATCTGCTATATTTAGTAAAAAGACCTTAAGTCTGGTTATTATCAAGTGAGACTAGATACATCACACATATTCAAGACTACATTTAGGACACAGTTTGGTCATTATGAATTTTTAGTGATGCGCCATTTGGATTGACTAATGCACCTGCTACGTTTAGTAGAATGATGAATCGTATATTTTTGAAATATCAGTATTGTGTAATTGTCTTCTTTGATATTATTTTGGTGTTTAGTCAAAATGAGAAAGAACATTATGAGCATTTGTCATTGGTTTTCCATTTATTGAAAGAAAATAAACTGTATGCAAATCCTGAAAAGAGTAAATTCTTTAAAACAGAAATTGAGTATTTAGATCATATTGTATCATCTGATGGAATTAAAGTTGATCCTAAGAAAATCGATGCAATATTAAATTGGCCTGTACCTAAAAACGTGCATGAGTTACGCTCATTCCTTGGTCTTGCTAGTTTCTATAGGAAGTTTGTACGTAATTTTTCATTACTTGCATTACCATTAACCAAACTTCTGAAGAAAGGTATTGTCTATCATTGGTCCGAAAATCAACAAAAATCCTTTGACTTATTGAAACATGCATTAACCCATGCCCCTGTTCTACAGTTGCCTGATTTTAATAGACCATTCTTTCTAGTAGTGACCGATGCTAGTGGATTAGGAATAGGAGCTCTACTTATGCAAGACAACCATCCCATAGCCTATTCTAGTTGTAAGCTGAAACTTTCTGAACTGAAATATTCCACATATGACAAAGAACTATTAGCAGTTGTACGAGCATTAAGACAGTGGAAACACTACTTAATGGGTTCAAAATTTATGATTAAGACCGATCAGCAAAGTATTACACATTTACTTAGCCAACCCCAAATCTCTGACCGTCATATCAAATGGGCATCCTTTATTCAAAGTTTTCATCCTATGATCATTCAATACCAACCTGGAAAAGAAAATATAGTGGCTGATGCATTAAGTAGAAGACCTACCATTCATAATATTTCTGTTATACCTTTTGATTCTTTGATTGCTATGAAAGATACTTGTCATCAGGATATTACTTTTCATGCTGATTGGAATAAATTAGTTCAAAATAATTTGATTCCATTTGATTCATTGTCATATAATGATGGATTTATGTTTTATGAAAAGAGATTGTGTGTTACAATTCCATTCCGATCTTTTGTTTTGAATGAGATTCATTGTCCCCCATACCAAGGTCATAGATGTATCATATCTACCTTACGTACGTTAACTAAAGATTTTTATTGGCCGCATATGGACACTGATGTATCTAACTTTGTTTCTGAATGTTTGATTTGTCAAAGAGTTAAGAGACATCATGGTAAACAGTATGGATTACTTATGCCTTTATCTATTCCATCTAAACCTTGGGAACAAATTTCTATGGATCTCATTACTGGTTTACCTAATACTAAATCTAACCATGATATGATTTGGATAGTCGTAGATAGATTTAGTAAACAAGCATATTTCATTCCATGTAAGAAAACTTTAACAGCATCACAAGCAGCACAATTATTTTTGAAAACTGTTTTCACTAACCATGGATTGCCAAAAGTTATTATTTCAGATCGTGATTCTAGATTTTGTGACAACTTTTGGATTACTCTGTTTGCTAACCTAGGCACAAAGATTGATTTCTCATCTGCATTTCATCCTGAAATTAATGGACAAACGGAAGCCACAAATAGCACTATTTTAGATCTTTTACGTGCATATACTATCTCTAAACCTCAGACATGGGACACACATTTGCATTTATTACAATTTGCATATAACAATACACCACACATATCTACAAAGAAAGCACCGTTTGAAGTGATTTATGGATATAGATTATCTACACCTGTTGCATCTTTGTCAAATAGAATTCAAAGTGCTGATGATATTGCTAGTATGCATAATACTATTTTTGATGAGGTTAAAGATATGATTGCCAAAGCCCAGCAATCATATACAAAACAAGGCAACAAGAAAAGACAAGCAATGAATTTCAAAGTTGATGACTACGTTTAGTTGAGAATTGAAAAACGTAGACTACAAAGTTGTTAGAGGCATAACCTTAGGGATTATTTATCACTTGAGCCTTAGGGAGTAAGGGATATGTAGGGGTGTTAGTTGTACCTTTTTGAATGAAGAGTCATGAACCTTTTTTGTATAAAACTATTCGTGGAAGGAAGAGAGAATGGGGAATGCGCTGCTGTAGAAGACGGTTATCTTTCTTGACAATGAAAGAATGTTACTTGATTCTGCCTGTGTATATTTAATTCTCTGTACTGTATTCCGAATTATCTGATTCCATTGATAAGGTTAATGATGATGAATCGTGAATATTGAATAGTGTGTCATGATCAGAATGTGTATCTGAAAAGTTAGATTATCAACATACAGAACCAAATTCTGATTATCTGCTATGGAAGTTCTGTATCTGTTTGGTATATTAAGGGTGGAAGTTGGCCCTTAACAAAAGTGTAGATAGACACCCAGTTGTCAAATTAGCTCCTAGATTCTATGGACCATTTAGAATCATTCATAAAATTAATGACAATGCATTCAAGTTAGAATTACCACCTCATTGGAAAATTCACAACACATTTCACATTAGTTTGTTAAGACCTTTTAGAGGCCAATTACCTGTACACCCTGTTTATGAAAACCCACCTTTGTTAGAGGAAGAGACTGAAATAATTGAACCAGAAGCTATCATAGACACTGACTTTATGACCACTAGAACTGGCGAAAGATATTCTAGATATTTAGTTAAATTTAAGAACCATCCTGTAGAGGAAGCACAATGGATGCACGCTAGAGACTTAAATGCTTTCCCCACTCTATTAGCTCCACATTGAGCTAATAGAAATTGAGGTCAATTGCTATTCCACCCCGGGGGTATGATGCCAGGAGGCATATTTCATGGTGGATTCCGTGCCACGGCGGATTCCGTGAGGTTTTACGGTGGATTCCGTAAACTTTGATGACCGGGGCTCATACACAAAGTTAATTCTTTGTGCGAGAAGTTGATGGGGACGCCTGTCCTTTTCGGGTGTTTCATTAATTTAGTGTGTACATGGGTGATTCCACAGTGTGTACATGGATGATTCCATAGCGGGTGATTCCGCAAAATGCATATTAAATTAATAAACGTTTATGAGTTTAGAGTGCGCACTCGTAATAAATTAAGGTTAGGATTTATTTCTAACCAGTTGATTTATCTATGTAGCTGAAGACTGCTAGGTGTTCACTTTTGTCGGTTTAATTGTATTATTTTACTAAGGATTGTGAATGCTTCCGTTGATGTGTAGAGATAGCAGCAGTGGCAGAGGAAAGCATTGGAGGATAGCGAGTATTCGATTTATGGATTATATTTTGATAGGCGCCATGACTATATTTTGTCATGCCTATTTATTGAGGAATCGATTATTCATTATTATTTTGTATGCGCGTGGGCGCACGGTTATGTTATTTCTATTTGGACATTGTATTGGGCGTGCCAGACTCTTTGGGCACCGTCCATTAGCTCTATTCCTATTTTTGTGTAAAAGCAAACTCAAAAGCTAAAAGCTTGCTATTTTGTAATTTGGGCTATTATTTGAGCATGAAGATGAAATATACATAAAATGCATGCTTTGTGGAGCTGCTATTATTTGAGCATGAAGATGAAATATACATAAAATACATGCTTTGTGGAGCTCCACAAAACATGTATTTTATGTATATTTCATCTTCATGCTCAAATAATAGCCCAAATTACAAAATAGCAAGCCTTTAGCTTTTGAGTTTGCTTTTACACAAAAATAGGAATAGAGCTAATGGACGGTGCCCAAAGAGTCTGGCATGCCCAATACAATGTCCAAATAGAAATAACATAACCGTGCGCCCATGCGCATACAAAATAATAATGAATAATCGATTCCTCAATAAATAGGCATGACAAAATATAGTCGTGGCGCCTATCAAAATATAATCCATAAATCGAATACTCGCTATCCTCCAATGCTTTCCTCCGCCACTGCTGCTATCTCTACACATCAACGGAAGCATTCACAATCCTTAGTAAAATAATACAATTAAACCGACAAAAGTGAACACCTAGCAGTCTTCAGCTACATAGATAAATCAACTGGTTAGAAATAAATCCTAACCTTAATTTATTACGAGTGCCCACTCTAAACTCATAAACGTTTATTAATACTCATAAACGTTTATTAATTTAATATGCATTTTGTAGAATCACCTGCTATGGAATCACCCATGTACACAATAAATTAATGAAACGTCCGAAAAGGACCACTCACACAATGCATGGGGGGAGATTGCATCCAATTGGTCTCTTGCTCTTGTCGTTCATGCTTTTTACCTTGTAATTTGTGCAAAAAGTAGAGTTCTATTGTTCTTGGGGACCTTCCAGCATTCACTACGTGAGCATACATCATCCGATCTGTGCACCATCACATCTCTTCCTGCTTCTGCAACGTTGGATATGCTAGCGGTATTCACTTTCAGCGTCTGTAGCTGCTCTGTAATAACATGCATCAACTCCTTTTTGATATTTGGAACTGAGTTGGATAAATAATCCTTCAAGCTTTCTCCTCCTAAGGCACTGGCAATAGGGTTTTGAGGAGTCTCTGTAATCACTGCATAAACAGGTTGGTTGGGCTAGTGCAGATGGGTCTTTGTTCTGATTCTGATTCAGAGCTCTTGTTTGAACTGTTGGCTGTTGGCTCCAGTTGGTAGGGTTCCACTGTTGCTGCTGATTTGGCTTTGGGAAAATTGTTTGGGACCATTGTTGTTGTGGTTGAACCATCATTTGAGGCATTGATTGTAGCCACTATGGATTTGGTGCACTGTACTGTGATACTGGGGGCATCTGTTGGTAGGGGTAGGGGATAGTCCCTGGGATTTCATTTGGTGGGTACATCATTCTTGGCATCAGAGGAGGTGGGACTCCTCTTCTTGGATTCATCGCTAATCTAGCTTCCACTTTATCGTACAGTCTTGCACCTTTTGTTGCAGCTTGCAGTGTGGCTGGTCTTTGCAGCTCCACAAACTTACAAACTTTTGGTTGTAATCCTCTGAGAAACACTCCCTTCTGAATGCCATCATTTAGATTATGGTTGGTCCATCTCTTCAGGATGGATTCCATTCGTGAGACATAAGCTTCTACTCTTTCTCCAGAGGACTGACTTAAATTCATGAACTCCTCTCGCATCCGCTCTTCAAAACCTTCACACCTGAATTTAGTGAGGAAGGCCAACTTCAGTTCGTCCCAGGTGCCAAAAGTTCATACTACTTGTCTCTCATACCACTGAAACGCCGCACCCTTGAAAGTGGCAAGGAATATTTCTAAACAATGCTCAGGGGTTCTGGTATTGTTAGCCACACATGCTACCATAAACTCTGCTACATGAAGATCGGGGTCTTCATTGTACTCTCCCTTAAAAATTGGCAACGAGACTACATTCACTGGCCATCAATATTTCCAGGATGGATCTGGCTTGGAAGTGGACCTCCAGCAGGAGGAGGAAGGGCTTAATGTGCCATTGGGACTTCTGTAAAGATTTCCGCAAGGGCGTCAAAGGAGGCTTCTCCTACTAGCTCGTTCTTGGCTTTGATTCTTGCTTTCTCTCTTATCACATACCTCTGGACTCATTCTAATGCTTGCCTCTTTATTGCATCATTCATCAGGGAGTTGGCTCCACTATGTTGTTAGTGCTCCACAGAGGGATAACAGAAGGCTTTAGTCTCTAAAGGAATCTCTTGCCAACATTTATTCTACTTCTTCCTTTTCAACGTCTCTGAATTCTGCTTTCATGCCACTGCATAGAGGAAGGTATTCGGTTTTGAAGGTGTCAAAATGCATACGTCTAAGCATTGTGATAGTGCCATCATCATAGTAATGCTAGCTTCTGATTGTTTCAATAGTGTATGTTGTAAAGAACACTCTGTCTACCAACTTCCAGTGGGTTGCCAATTGGACAAACAAAAGATTGTCAGAACACCAAGCATCCCACGTATCTTGCTGTTGAGCGTCTATGAACAAGTCCTAGCTCTATTCATTCTTATTTTTGTGAGCCTCCACAGACCACGACTCCTGAAGCTTCTTGACTATTTCCCACTTGATGATGTCTGAAAACTCTTCAATGAAGGCCAAATCCTCCATTGATACTCATTCTCTCTGTTCTACTCTTCAGTTTTGTGGGAGGAACTTTGCAACTATGATGCAACTTTCTACAGCTTCAAAGGGTAGTGAAAACAGACCGTCACACAGAGGGACTTCATCAGAATGGCATTGTGCTTTCTCCATTGGGGAATGAATCTTTTGTAGAATGTTGCCTTGGCAATGAAGGCTTGCAATTCTTCAACAGTGGCAGGAACTCTATTATCCATTGATTTACTTCTTTTTCCACAGTGCCACTTCTTCCATTTTCAACCTCTGTTTGTGCTTGTTGATGGCAGTGTTTCCCCGGCTGCACACCAAAAACATGGATCCCCAAGAGAGACACCAAGGAAATAGGGTTTCTACTGCAAGAAAATCTATCTTGTAACATCAACAAGCTTTTTTATTAGGTTTTATATGATCACAATGAAGAAAAGAATACCAGGCACAACAAATCTTCATGCAGCATCATGTAGATCTCCCACGGATTTTATAAAATCAACCATATTCTTCATAATCTTCATAATCTCTATAAAAATAACAAAGAATACAAAGGAATACACCATCTTTGAATGGAAATACATCACATAGTATTCATCTTCAATGTCTTCATAGTTCTCTCTCTCAATCTCTCATATACAATTACACTGTTTTCATAAATTTTGACTATCTCTGACTCTCTCTCTCTCTCCATCAATAGTACATCATATCCTCACTACAATACTCAATAATCACTCTCAATAATCCTTCTTAGGTCGTGGATGCACATTCCAAAAGGTATGTCTGTGTCGAAGAGGCACCATAGACTTCATAATGTCCTGTGAAATTTGTCTTTTGTCATTGTCTTCTGTAACCTTCTGTAAATCTTCTGTAAATCTTCAGCAGTTACTTCTTCACTTCAATTAGCTTGGATAGAGCTTCCACTAATCCTTTCCTAAGACAAAAACACTTCCCAAAATATCCGCACATTCAACAGAACATTCAACAGAAACAACATAACAGAACCACAAAGCAATAGAAGTACAGAACAACAGAGCTATAGAAGCTTACAAAACTTCACAGAAGATCAATAGAACCCATAAAAATCATAAAAACCAAAACAAAACCAATTCAATATTTCATAAACCTCTTCACACCACTTCAATCATCTCTCAAAACATTCATTCAACCATCTCTACTACCAAAATAGAAACAAAACAGAAGAAAATCAGACCTTTCAGAACCAAACATCCTCATCAAAAACCATAAAAAACCCTTCAAACTTATCCAAACCTTTCCAAACACTTCAAAATAAACAACCATTTATCATCAAAAACAACAAAAAATCAGCCCAAAAACCAACATATTTCACACTCAACATTTATGCATATGCCTCTATTGGCATCCTTGAACTCAAACAAATCTTATAGAGATATACAAACAAAGATTTATTTTTCACTTGCTTGTGGCCTAAATGACTACTATCATAGCTACTAAATAGTGGGGATTTTATGCAATGCGATTCTCACATGTTTACTCTATACTGCTCAATAGATTTCAAGTGAACTTTGAAAATTGAACATTGCTTCATACATACCAATATTTTCTTGAAATTTGGACTATATTACCATATTCAGTCGATGAGCCTCCAACTCATATTGAGTGAAGATCTTGTTCAAACAAATTCCACTCCATCAGAGAATCCTCATTGCTTGCTGCTTAGTCTCCCTATGATAAAGTTGTTTCCATAATATACTAGAATTGTAGTACAACTGATAGGTGCTCTGCAAACTGTTGTAGGTCACATGAGGAGTATCTGACTAAAATATTTGTATATCACTAGCAACATGCAAAATATTATCCATTGGATGCCCATAAGGCTCAAAACTAGCATGCATGAACAATTAAGAGCAAACATACAGCCAAAATTCCCATTTATTGATGTTTTTTCTTTCTGGAAACTTCAAGGAGATCTGAGGGTACATAATCTACATATGGACATAGATTCACCATACATACATAGCTTCAGTGCGCGCATAGCTTGCAAGCACCATCACAGCGTAAAACATTTGCAAGATTGTCCTCAACAATACATGCTTGAAGTGATTCAAAGATGCTTCAAAAACCACATTGCTGCAAATTCTCCAAAAGCTCTTGGGACATAACCTACTACTCTTTGTTTCTATTTGGATGCATCTTAGTGATGTATAGTTTAATTCAAATGGTTTATTTGATAGTTCTAAGTTGGAGATTTGAGTAAGAATGGTGCTCAAATCTTGGCTAGACTTATTAGGTTAATCTAGTCATTGTTGCTATATTGTGTATTTATTAGTACACAATGCTATTATATTACTTGGAATGGATGCATACATGTACATACCTCTCTCTCTCTCTCTCTCTCTCTCTCTCTCTCTCTCTCTCTCTCTCTCTCTCTCTCTCTCTCTCTCTCTCTCTCTCTCTCTCTCTCTCTCTCTCTCTCTCTCTCTCTCCCCCCACATGCTCCACTCCCAATAAGGGGTTCAATGCATTGAATTTCCCCTCTTGATCACAAGCTATAGGGAAACTCACAAAGCATGGACTGGATTGGTGAGGATTGTATGTAAGCAAATAAGATATACAAGGGTTGATGACCTACAATGACTATGGAAGAAGGATATGGTAGATAAAAGAGATTTGTAAGGATGAGTTGCTTTACAATTTTAGTAAAGAAAATGCCATAGAATAGAGCACATACATACATACATATAAATAAATAAACATATATATATATATATATATATATATATATGTATATATATATATATATATATATATATGTATATATATATATATATATGTATATATATATATATATATGTATATATATATATATATATATAGATTGAGATTCATTAACAAATCATTTGGCATATATTTATTTTATTGTAAACTTTCATTGGTTTAAAGGAGTTATATACAATTTGACATATGATGGGTTGCGTAAGGTCAAGGGCATTGTATTTTATGTATGCATGAAGGTATCTGGATGTATATACAAAGCCCCTTAATGATAAAGCTATAATGTGCATGTACCTACTTTGCAAATAAGTTACATAGAAATCAAAATTATTAATGATGGAGAATGTGAGATTATTTTGGAGAAGAGACAAGCAAAAAGGTGTTGCATATGTGCACAAATACACAAGGGTATGTTTTGCATCGTTGGGGCTAGTATAATGGTTTGCAAGCCCGCCGATGCAACATGAGGGGTGTTAGGTAGGGCAAACAAGGTGCTATCTTCTTAGCTACATTAGAGATAATCGCCATAATTTCATATATTATCTTTAAAGCACAATTAGTTAAACCAATTGGTCTCTTCACCTTTTTAAAAATCTCTCATTTTTTATAGATGGTTCTAAAGGTGTCTTTTATAGGCATTTCTTTGCAATAACTTTGAAAGTAGGACACTAAGTTTAAATGACTAGGAAGCTTGAACTATGCCTTAAGACACAAAGTGTTGTAACTGTTATGAAGCACTGAAAGAATTTAGGCATGAAGTGCCCAATTTATATGATTAATAATTCTCAAATAAAAAATTTCAACCCATTTCAACCTTGTCATCATGGCACATCAAGGTTGTGTAAAAAGGTCTTGTGGTGCAGTAGCGCTTGGTAGAGCCCCTTTTTTTTTAAGTTCTACCATGTCAATACCAATGTGAGAGTATATTAAAGTATTCACTTAAGATAACATACTATTTCTAAATGAACAATGTGGATTATTAAATGTTTATATTGTGATTTTATGCTTGCCATTATGATTATGTTTTCTATTTGCAAATAATATTTAAAGAAAACGAGAAAATGCACCCAACTTATGCATTGGCCAAGTCAAATACATTCTCAAACACATTCTACTTCTTTACTTCTTCTTACAGTATAGTAAATGCACCCAACTTATGCATTGGCTAAGTCAAACTCATTCTACTTCTTTATTTCTTCTTATAATACAACACAATACATTACAATGGGGAAGGACATTGTTCCCATTGATTATAGAATATTAGGGAACACTTGGGTCAACTCTTTGCCATACTATGTAACTATGTAAGGAGTATTTAATGCTTATGTATGTTGTAATCCCATATGCAATTGCATGTCTTGTCACTATACTTTTCAACATTTAACTTTGATGTATTTTGTGCTATGCAAGATGTTTTCTAAGATCATGGTGTTGATGCCATTATAGCAAACTCTTGTAATCAATCACTATAGAAAATTGATCAAGATAAATGTCATATATTTGATGTAATAAAAGAATAAAAAATTTAGCATGTACAAAGTGCTAATATATGGCTATTTCAAAAGGGAGGTTCCTCAAACCTTTTTTAAGATTTTTGGAACCAGAATGAAGGAGTGAGCTGATTGGCTCAGCCACAAGGTCAAAGAAAAAGTGGATAAATGGAAAGGAGTCCATGTGAGTTGGTTGGGCGGAGCTGTAATAATAAAGGGTATGCTTGCCTCTTTAATTACCTTTTTGACTATGCTTTTGAACCTTAAGTCAAAACTCTTAGAATGTAGTAGAGAGGGAGTTTGTGGATTTCTTATGGGGGGCAAGCCTTTAGGGAGAAGAGTTTGGAGATCTATCTTTTAGTCTTTAATTAGGACTCTAGAAGCGAAACGAGGTTTGGGAATCCTTCAACTAGCTAACAAAGTTAATGCCTTCATCTAGGGTCTTCGCTTGGTATTGGAATCATAATGAAGTAGAGAGGTGACTGGCTCGCACACAAGGTCAAAGAAAATTTGGACAAATGGAAAGGAGTCCCTATGAACTGGTCAGGGAGAGCTGTAATAATAAAGGTTACGCTTGCCTCTTTGATTGCCTTTCTGGTGGATGATGATTTTGAATCTAAGTAACCCTTGGAATGTGTCAGAGGGGGATTTTGTGGACTTCCTATGGGGCAAGCCTTTAGGGAGAAGAGGCTAGACATCTTTCTCTTGGGCTTTGGTCTCACGAGTCCAAAAGTGGAAGGAGGTTTGGGAATCCCTCAAGTGGCTGATAGAGCTAAGGCCTTGATCTTCGAGTTGATCAAGAAGATAGAGGAGAACCATCCTTGGATTTTCCTGTTAAGACATTGGCTCAGTTTAGTTAAGATGAGAGGCTTGCCTCAAGAGGATGCCTATTGGATGGACCTCATTCTTTCTGGATAAAAAATCAAGTTGTCCCTATCTATGGCACAACAAATTGTCAATGTGTGAAAGAAAGTTATGGAAGAGGCTAGTTGGCCAAGATAGGAGCGAGGATTCCTCTCATATGCATGTGATTTGGACCAGTTGCTTTTCCTTTGAACCCCCCTTTATTCCTGTGAAGGACAAAAAGCCACAAGCATCATGGCCAAAGGGCTTCTTAGGTGGAAGGACATCTAGGACAATATCAATCTCTCCTTTCTAGGGTTGTAGAGATTTCAAAACCTCTTCAATATAAATGTGGGAGGTAGCATTTATGTAGAGATTCATGAGGAAAATCAAGCCCCCTTGACCCACCTCTATGGTTATTAACAATGCTAATGCTATCAAGTTCTTGAAGGTTCCTAATGGCAAGATTCTATGGAGATATGGGAACTCAGAAGACATAAGGCGTAGGTCAAAGGAACATATGATGAAAGCAGCTTCATATTGGAGGAGATGGAAACAAAGATCTAGGACCAAATTTTGGGAAAAGAGAATCAAGAGAGTTTTGAGTTCAACTCTCTCTAAGAAACTAAAATTTTAAATCTGGAGGGTAGTAATGAATAACTTTTCTACGAGAAAGAAGCTACATAAGGTCTTGGAGCCTCCTCCATGTGTCTACTTTGTGGATGAGAGTCAAAATCACTCTAGCACTTGTTTTGGGAGTGCATGGAGGTCTAGAGATTGTGGATGAAGCTTAAAGACTAGATTAGAAACACTAATTTTGATGATGGGATGGACTACAAGTTGGTATTGTTTGGAGATAAAGGAAAAAAGAATGAGGAATCCATGAAGTTGTAGAACACCAAAAGTGTAGTGGTGCTATCTTGCAATTCAAAAATTAAAGGGCATTTTATGGATGCTCCAAAAATGTGGTAACTCCCATAAATACATGGTAACTTGTCAATTAGGATTGACATCCTTGCCTTTCGTAGAGCCTTTGCAAGGAAGGATAGGGTCTTCAAAGTTTTGAGTTTTTATAATCTTTCCTCTAATCCCAAATAACATAATGAGAGATCATTCAATCTAGAGTTGCTTTATATTTGCAAATGCTAGACATGTTTTACACTCAATATAACATTACTTTATCTGTGCAAATGCTATACTTGTTTTAGGCATTCCATAGAGTATGACTTTTTGGCTAGGATTTCTATCCTTCTCTTGGATTCTAAAAGTGTAATAACTATTTCCTCTACATGTAAAGAAGCTTAAAAGCACCAACGTTAAAAAAAGCATGTCACTTATTTTTCATTAGGTGTTAATTAACATGACTACATAGAATTTTTAAATATTTCATTATATGTATGATAACACGAATCCATATAGATTTGCTAGATAGACACTATGTTTACTAGTTACAATTTCATGTTACCTAGTAAAATTAAAAAACTAACTTAAATCTAAAATTCCCTATATGATAACTAGAAATATGTATGTTTTTACTAGATATGGCTCATTTTACTATGTAGTTTAGTGTCTAAAGTTCCTTGTGTTAGCATGCACCTTTCAAACGATTGTTCACTTCCCCACATTCTCTTTTTGGCCCTCAATAGACTACATCACAACTGCTCACAATCTCTTCAATAGAACTAGACTTTCCCTGCCTCCACACACACACACACACACACACACACACACACAGAGTGTGTGTGTATGCTTGGTACATTGCAATTCAGCGTACGTGTATGAAGACACTACTAGACAAAGTCGACATTTTATGCTTATACTTATAATGAAAATGATGTTCAATACCTTAACCAATGACATGAAGCTAATATGCTTCTAAACACTCACTCAACGTAGTGTGGCTTGTAAAACATGACCTATTTGCACATCAAATTGCATCCTCGTCACATCTATTGGAATGATGCACACTTTTAACCTCTCATCACATTCCTTGGAATTATTACTTTGGAGACTATGCTAGATTATGCCACATTTTGATATGGAAATTTGTGCAAAGAGGAGGATTCATATATCCTATATAGCACAAGGAGTTTGTTATTATTTCCCTCCTAATGAAAATTTATGGAATGTCAAAAAATCACCAATATTCTCAATGTACATATATATCATTCTAGTTAGAGAATCACAATCGTCAACTTTCATTAGGGCCAAAAGTATGAAAAAATGACACTTCTATTAATCTCTTGATTAGGAAAAGAGCTAAAGAGTCTGCCACATATACAAAAATATTTGATTATTGTCTCCTCCACTTTGGAGATAGTAAAGTCCATTTTGTAGTTATCTCCTATTCTTAATTTGAAATATCTAAAGTCTAACATGGTTTGGTAGTCTTGAGAGTCCTATTAGCTAACAAAGTTGTTAAAAGATATGTTTTTTGGAAAATTGAGAGATATTTTGAAGCCAAATAATTTAAACTCTAACATATTTTAGTAGTCCCAATAGTCCTACTCACTAAAAAGCTATCCAAAGATATAACACAGATGGCATCTCAAGTTAATACTTGATATTTCGAAAATCAAGAGATTTGACTACATGACTTCTTTTTGGCACCCATATATTTAAGCTCTCTTGATTCTCCTTCTTGACCTTCTCTTTGAGTTTCTTTCTCTACACTCGAATCCAATAGTGAACATTACCTTAAAGCTCAAAAATCCTAGAAAAATTAAACATCTTAGATATATTTGAAGAAATTTTTGTAAAAAAAGACTTGCCCATACAATGCGACTAGGGGGCATTGTTGGATGCATGGCACAATTAGTGGGTTAGTGACATCCACCAATCCCCTAATTGTATCATATTAAACCTTTCTTATTCTTTATAATTTTCTAAGATACTTATAATTAATATGGTTTTATACAAAAGTGGTTAGAGTGTCTAGTTTTGAGTGTTACTTAATGGAAAGATCATTATAGATAGTTTAGAGTATCTTAAGCATAGTAAGGCTTAGAAAAAAATTGACTAGTTCTTTGCTATTTTTTCTACCTATCATTATATAATTTGGATTCAAAAGGGACTATCTTTTAGTATTGAAACTTGATAGTGCTACTAAGAATCATAGTTAAGGATATTCAAATCCATTAGTGCTATCAAGAATCAGAGTTGAGGGTATGATGAGAAAAGAACTCTCAAGAGCTAATATTAAGTAAAAAAGTTATATTTTTCATAGCATCTTACACATATGAGTTCCTCTTAGTCTTGAAGGGGATATGATACACAATATCACTAATACTTTTATCTATTGCTAGGTTAATATTTTTTATATTTTAATAGAATAAAAATTAAATATTAAATATTTTTAAAACGGATGTTAACCAGTAGTAGCTAGATCATTTGAATCAATGTTTTGTCTTCCAAAAATAAATTATTTCCTTTTTTTTCTAATCATAGTATGTTATCATTTGTCTTATTCATCAATGCTTGCTAAAAAGTTGATATTACAACATATTATAATGAAAAACTTCTATTTTCAAGTGTCAACACCAAGGTGAAAATTTTCACTTGTTATTCTATTAGCTTGAGATTTATCCATCTTGACTAGTTTGTGTCAACACCATAAGTTTCTTTTAACCACTTTCTTATGGATCAAATTGAAGAAATGGAACAAAGAGATAGCATTTGGTTGAAATAAAATCTTACTGAAAATTTACTTGGGAAAGGAAGCAAAGATATGGCTTGAATGTCTCGGTCCACTTGGATATGCTAGAAACTAATGAGCTAATATCGTTTTAAGTCCACGAAGACCCATAACTTTGAAGTTAACCTGTCAAGTAAACGGCACCCCTTTGGGTAGAGACTCTTTTGATTATTGATCACCTTCTTAAGGATTTATGAAAGAAGATGAAGAAAGAACTGAATATGATTTTGGTGAAAAAAATTATGATATAATACATTTTTCTCTGGCAACTAAGAAGCAAAGAGAAGAGGAGAGAATGGTAGTTCAAATGATTATATACAAAAAAACAGATGCAATTTTAGTGGAAAAATGTGATAGCATAATATTTAATCATTCAAAAAGAAGGAATAATAGTTCAAAAGTTATCCTTAACATGAGTTAATATCCTTAGGTATCTAATAGTCAATCTCTTAATTGAATAATATATTCTCTCATTAATCATGTCAAAATGGCCAACTTTGGAGGATTTATTAATTTAAAATCTGAGCTAATTAAAAACTTAATCATTTTTCTTACAAGTGCCAACTTTGGAGGATTTATTAATTTAAAATCTGAGCTAATTAAAAACTTAATCATTTTTCTTACAAGTGCCATTTTTAAAACATTTTGGGACCTAATGGATAGTAAAAAATTATGGTTGAATATAGAGAATTATTAATGTTCTCTCAATACTCTCAATAGAAGAAAATCTAAGAATGTCATTCTTCACATCTAATCTAATAGTAAGGAATTATTGATTATCACAAAGATTTGCTAATGTTTTCTCAAACTCCATATGTAGGCAAAATACAAAAATTAAGAGTGAATATAGATTTCTATGGTCTATCATGGCAACTCAACCTCAAATTTGGTAAAATTGAAATAGCCCAAAATGTGGTGAAATTAAATTTCACAACAACACACAAATATATGAATACATGTTTGTATGTGTGCATGTGCTTCCCTACATACACATATGCATACACAAATACACAATCTCACCACTCCCATTAAGTGGCCATATTAACATACAATGTTGACTTCTTTTCGTGAAGTGTTAAAAATGGCTAGCCTATTGTATGAATGGGAGGCCTTATACTAAGTACACTACCACATTTGCCCCTTTCCCCCCCACTAACATTAACATGGCATTAAAAAGTTGGGGGAGAAGGGGGGGGGGGGGGGGGGGGGGAAACTCAAAGCGTCACTTTATTGAAGCTATCGTATAATGACCAATATGAATGCCCAACATTCTATAAATATGCTTTTCAATATCATGCTTAATTTTTATTTATTAACACATACTATTATTTTAAAATAAATAATCATATAGCACAAATGATGGTGATTTTACAAGTTAAGGTTTTCAATGCATTTTTTTCCGTCTATCTTGACCTAGTTAGTCCATTCAACACACACACACACACACGCACACGCACACACACATGCATGAATGCATACGCACACAAACACACCCTACACACATGTAATAGGTACAAACTTAAGGTTAGGGTATGTTAAGCCCAAGGCAACCACATTCCTTTCTAGCCTTTTTTAGTGAATAAAGATGCCCTTTTTGGAAGAGGAGTTTCTTTAGTTCTACTAGCTCAACCTATACTCAAACCTAATGGGCCTTGTATAGAGATTAATGTAGTCTAGCATTTGTTGGCAACTGTATTGCTAATTCATAATATAACCTCTTTTCAATTTTTGATCCCACTATGTGGAACAATTGATACACTAAGGCATGTACACGGATTTCTCTATGATAAGGGTGATTTAGTCCTCATCATGGACTATATATTTAACTTAACCATGGTGTTAGAAAGAGATATAAGAAGAGCCACCTAATAACCTTATAAGGATATCTAGTGTTGGGGTTGAAACTACTTGGGTCATATTTCCTTAGATTGTGCTCAAAATCAATACAAAAAAAGGGAAAGTAAGGTTTGTGAAAGATTCTATAAGTGTGGCATTACACACATGTATCCTAATCATCCCAAATGAATGGATTCAATGAGTAAAATCTTGTACCTTTAGGACAATTATATTAGAGATGATTATGGTCAATCCTAGCCAAATCCACTTAAACACCATCATAAGGGCTCAAACCAAGAAGAGAAAAATGAGTTTATTTTGGTGATGTGTGGATGCATTACACATAGTATAGAAACAAAAAGTGAAGGCAAAGAGTCACCTATAAGTGCTTTAGGAAAGTAAATGTAAGACCACCCAATTCACGAAATTGAAGATCTAAAGTCTAGAGACAGAACCAATGCCTTTTTGTGGTAGCCATTAATCAATATAAAATTTTATTCAATTCTGTGACCTTGAACATCAATTAGAAAAATGAGAAGAGGTGAAAGAATGAGTAAAACAATTAGAGGAGGCCTAGAACTTCATGAAAGATGGAGATAAATTTTCATTCTCTCTTGAGCACAAGAGTCTTAGATTCAAGTCTTGATGGATCTTGATCTATTCAAGATCCCATTCGTCTAGTGGATCAAAAGCCCGTAGAATCCATAGAAATTGAACAAGGCTAGTCAAGACTAATAGATTATTAAAAGAGAAAGTACATCATTGCAAAAATATCTCCAACCTTCGCAATTGTATCATAGTGAATGTTGCTTAAGAGTGTTATAATATACATGACCTTGAAAGCCTAAATTGGAGGTGACATGGTTTTAGCACCTTTTGGGATGGTACTGAGAAACATGGTGTACTTCCACCATTATCACTCAAAGACTCAACCCCAAAGAAATCATGAGCACTAATAGTGGTGGGTTAGTATTAACAATTTCTTAGTGCTTCAAGCATGGTGCAATCTTTTGATTGAAAAGAGTATCAAAAATTAAAATAAAATAACATACACCATTCATTTTGATAAGTTGAGCATATGCATCATAGAGGCATATGAAGAGGGTACTCACACTTGCCAGGAAAAACTTGAGATAGTTTGTTGGTGTGAAGGGAGGAAACATTTATATCCCTTTAAAATGATAAATGTCCCTTATAACTTGATGTCACATTTTTGTTTTTATTTATACTTGTTTCTCCATCTATCATATAGAATGCTAGGTGTTGCCTCTTTATTATATATGTGTATCACAACATGCCACTCTAAACACTTCACATATATCCTAGTCTCTAGAAGGTACCCTACAAGCTACAAACTTTCACCTTTCATATTGGACCCCACATTCTCACTCTATTTACTCTATTTAATCCTTGGCTTTTGAATTAAATAGTCAATCATATTGTAATGTGCAATGACACCACAAAGGATTAGGCTAGCAGGGGGAGAAATGAACACATTTTACGAACTATGAAAGTAATTTATGGATTGTGCTAAGCATGCCACCATGTTTGCATCAAATGATACCCCATATTTTGGTGTATTAATCCTAAAACTTAAATGCACTTTTAGTCATGCTACTAGATGCACATATAAACTCGTTAATGTTATATATTTAAACAATGAAGGGTTTTTTTATCGCAACATTGTGCCTTCAAATGGAGCTACAATTCCGAAACAAGCAAGTTCATAGTAGTTCCTTTACTTATTCATAATAAATCTATATCAAATAAAATATAGTAATAATACTCAAAATAATTGATAGGATATAAGAAACGATGTTGAATTGTATGTGTAAAATGAAATAAATTACAAATCTAGCTTTGACTTAACTTACACATGAGTTTGTGTAGAATAGGTTGAAATATAGCTACATTTAGTTTGGTTGACAAAAAATAGAGACTAAAATAGCCTAAAAATGTGGGAGAGGTATCCTTAATACACATTCCTTCATGGTGTGCATGATTCTTGCTTCCCAAGAAGTACATTTTAGAGAGGGGAATATGTCTCCATGTGCTTGTATCATATGTGAGGTGCAACAATCTATTCCATCTTCATATCATCTCTGTTAAAAATCAAGCTCACCGTCAGTGTGTCTTTATCTATGACCGACATCTATGATAGCAAGAGTGTGCATCTGTCTACATGTGACTACATTAAATAAGTCAGGTTAGTAGTTAGTTAGTGACCTGACTAGAGTTAGTTTGCCTAGTCTACACTTACACTAGGTCACTTTATCTTTGTATTGTGTATGCTTTTTAAGTTTAGAGTGTGGAACATGAAGAAAGGACCTTGAGAGCCTGAAGGCTCAAGACAATGGAGTTTCACTGTCTGTTTCTCTCTCAACTTTGAACATGGTATCAGAGCAGGACTTGGTGGACTCCGTGAAGTTGGAGGAAGTGAAGAGGAACTGACTTAGTTTTTTCCCTGCATAAAACAAGCTGCCATTGTGGGCTGCAGGTGAGCATTTGTTCATTGCATACTCTAGGGTGAATATCAGTGCTTGTGCCTTGTTGGGAGCCTTGAGGAGGCCAATAATACCACATCAGAGTGTGTATCACTCACTACAATCATCATCATCTTCACAAGTGTGCTGAAATTCAGGTTTGCAGGCAGTGTGAACTGCGCCTGTTTGCTGCTATCAGTTGTTGGGTTGCACTTCATCAAATGCTAGTTTCTTTGGTCATCAAATGCTTGGTTATGTCATGTATGAAGTGCCTTGAGATGGCAAGAAGCAAATGCTTGACTTTGAGCTCTGACATGAGCTGAGATGAGAGTGGGAAGACTTGAAAAAAGGCCAGCACTGCTGTATCCACAGCATACATGGTATATGCAACACATTGAAGAGCTTTGGAAGCTCTCTGAAAAGCCTAGAAGCACCCTTAGAGCATAGGTATATGCTGGAGGTCATATGTACCTGTTGTGATCCACTGTAAGATGATTTTGGTAACTGAAATACTCAAACGTGGAGCATTTTAGATAGGTTGAAAACTGTCATTTAACATGGACAGCAAGCATTTGTTCTTTACTAAAGTATAGTGTGACATTTGGTGGCATCTATGAGATGTATGTACTGACATATGTATGTCAGAATGTTCATGGGTTGAGAAAAGCATTAAGTGCCACTGAATGCTGAAATTTTTGGAGCTGAAGCAAATGCAATCTCGTCTTTTTGGCTGAATACAAATTGCTGAAGTAATGTATGACTTTGCTTGTTAGAAATAGATAGTCTATGGTCACTACATAGTCTTGCATTGACCTTGTCATAATGGAGCAAATGTATGGTTTGGTTTGAAGACACTTTGAAGCGGTTTGCAACTGGTTATGCTAGTTTTTGGTTGATTGCAACCTGCAAACAAAACTGTTGACACTTGTACTTGCTAATTATGCACTGTTTTGTGCTTCTATGCTCATGTCTGGAGTGACATATGTACTTGCAGTCATCTGAGAAGACTTGGGACATATATGACACGTGTGCATGTTGTTTTTGGCATTGAAAGTGTTGCTGTTAATCACAGTTTATAGGTTTAGAATGCATGTTTTTGGACCCTGGCAGTGGATTTGTAGGAGTTCAATCTGAAGCAAGTACATGGCATATGTACTGACAGTTATTTCTACAACTAGACAACTTGATTGTGGACTATTTTGGGCTGATATTGGGCTGAAATTTACTGGTTTTTTACTGCAATTAATTACAAAAAAATTTCATCAACTGTAGTGGACTGAACTTAGTCAGTCAGACTTATTGACTTGCAGGGAGTCAGGCATTTGACATACAGTCTGTTGCATCATGGCTAATGCACATGGGACTGATAATATCACGCAAATAGTTGGAGAAAAGCTAGACAACAAAAACTTTGTATTATGGAAATTCAAAATGAA
Source organism: Lygodium microphyllum (assembly GCF_053477565.2). NCBI lineage: Eukaryota > Viridiplantae > Streptophyta > Polypodiopsida > Schizaeales > Lygodiaceae > Lygodium > Lygodium microphyllum. The sequence continues at coordinate 89,100,518 of NC_141149.1, forward strand.
AAATTTTCTGGTTGGCAGAGGATATTGGGACTTATGCACAGGAGATGAAGCAGCTCCTGAATTGCCTGAAGAAAATACAACAAATGAAGAGAAGAGAGCTCACAAGTTATGGACTGAAAGAGCATGTAAGGTACTACATTGGTTTTCACTATGTATATCCGATGCTATGGCTATTCAAATCACTTGCTGTGAGTCTCCGAAGGATGCTTGGGATAAACTGATGAGAAATTATGGAACCATGACACATGCATGGAAGATCCAGTTGAAACAGTAGTTCAATAATATGTCTAGAAATGGCAGGAGCATCCAAGTGTATACCACATAGATCAAGACCATAGCTGATCAGTTAGCTACCATTGGTTCAAGGGTATCAGAAGATGATATGATTGTTGTTGCCTTGAATGGCTTAGGCAAAGAATACAAAGCTTTTGACACTTCCATTTCTGTCAGAGAAGAGCTCCCTAGCTGGAAAGAGCTAGTTGCTTTGTTGCTGCATGAGGAAGTCAAACTTGGTTTGAATACAGGTTCTAGTGCATCTTAGAGTAGAGACACTGTGTTATACTCTAGCCAGCGTGGCAGAGGATCTAGAGGTCGTGGTGACACTCATAATGCTTATGGACAGCAGCAGCAATAGAGTAATTGGCATGGTGCAAATACACAAGGCCAGCGTGGATCTGGTGGGTTTAGAGGCACGGGGAGATCACCCCGAGGTAGAGGTGGTGGATCTGATTCATGGCAGTCATCTAATCAGTCCAACAGGGACAAGGACTGCCATTATTGTGGCCGGTATGGACATATTGCAAAGGATTGTTACAATAAACAGGGAGATATGAAGGCAAAGGGCAGACAACATGGGCACTATGCATCTTCCAGTGGTGCTCATGATGAGCCAGTTGATAGACTCTTTGCCATGCAGCATGTATCTAAAAATGCATCGAGACATGATAGAGATGACAGATGGTATGTTGACTTTGGAGCATCAAACCACATGACACCGCATGGAGAGTGGTTTGATGAGATGGTTGCACGTACACATGGTCATGTATGTACTGTTGACCCAACATGACATAAAGCATAAAGGGATTGTTCCTCTTATGATGCCTGATGGCAAGAAGAAAGGCATGCATGATGTATTACATGTACCGACCATAACAAAGAATATGTTGTCTATGGGTCAAATGGCAGAATAGAATTTGCAAGTGAGGTTCAACAAAGATGGGTGTTTCATTTAGGAGTATGGAAATGGCTGCAAGTTAATTGCCAAGGGCAGAAGGGATGGCAGGATGTTTACATTGGATGCGACCATTCTGGGACTCAAGGCAGCCATGTTTTCTCATGATGAGAGTGCCATTCGGGATGTAGAGATTTGGCACAAGCAGATTGGACATGTCAATGTACAAAAGATGCAATCTATGCAGCAGAAGGAAGTAGTACTTGGATTACCTAAATTCAAGTATAATGATTTTGGTCATGTATGCGCTGCATGTCAGTTTGGGAAGCATGCACGGTTTCCTTTCATGAGAGATGTACAAAACAACACTAGGCCTTTACACTTGGTGCCCTCTGATGTCTGGGGTCCTTCACATAATGCTTCTTTTGGCGGTGCATGGTATTATGTCTCATTTATTGATGATTTCAGCAGGTACACTTGGCTTTATATTTTGAAGCATAAGGATGATGTGTTTGATGAATTCAAAGACTTCAAGAGACATGCTGAAAATGAATTGGGATGTTACATATCATGCTTGAGATTAGATGGAGGAGGTGAATATGTCTCAAATTACTTTGACAGGTATCTTGCTAAATATGGGATTAGAAGACAGCTCACATGTAGTTATACACCGTAGCAAAATGGTGTTGCAGAGAGGAAAAACAGGGTTTTGATGGAGTCAGCTAGAGCTATGCTGAATGAAAAATGTCCGCCAAATGGTTATTGGGCTGAAGTAGTGGTGACTGTTGTCTATGTGCTGAATCGAACCCCTACAGTAGGGATTCATGATGTCACTCCGTATGAATGGCTGTAAGGTCATAAACCTAATATTTCGCACTTAAAGGTATTTGGCAGCATTGCATATCTGCATATACCGAATGAGAAGAGGAAGAAATTGGATCCTAAGGCAGTGAAAAGTGTGTTTATAGGATATGCACAGGAACGGAAAGCTTATAAGTGTTATGTACCTTCTACGCATGAGACACTCATAAGCAGAGATGTGGTATTTGATGAGTTAGCATCTTGGTATGGGAATCCTATTGCATGGCCTATTGATGGCTCACCCAGTATGAGTCATGCTAAAAATACTCCTGCAGAGAGTACTTACATGAGTGGTCAGATAGGTAATGTATCATCTACAGTGAGTCCTTGGACAGGACGATTACGAAGTCGCACTACTGCATCCACTGACACAGATATGTCAGTGAGGGGGAGAACAGATAAGGGAAAAGAAAAGGTTTTTGAAGATGTAACATGTCCACTCACTGCAGGTTATGATTCATCTAGCACTGACAGCTTAGACAGTGAATTGGGGATTCCGTCTGTTATGACGCTAGGTGCTAGGCAGAGCCATTATGTGACGCCTCATGAGAGGCAAGCTCACAATGAGCCACAACTCAGGAGATCAGAGAGGGTCAGACGACCTATTGACAGGTATACTTACACTGGATATTCAACACGTCATTATGCTTATATGACGAAAGTAACAGGTTTTAGAGAACCAAGTAAGTTTGATGAGGCAGTTGCAGATGAGAATTGGCATGGTGCTATGGATGAGGAATATTCAGCTTTGCTTGAAAATGGTACATGAGATTTGGTACAGTTTCCTGGGGGCAAAACACCTATTGGATGCAAGTGGGCATATAAGGTAAAATGTAAATTAGATGGATCATTGGAAAGATATAAGGCTAGGCTATTTGCAAAAGGGTATGCACAGTAGTATGGTCTTGATTATGAGGAGACTTTCAGCCCTGTAGCAAAGATGGCTACAGTTAGAACTGTGATTGCTTTGGCAGCAGCTAGAGGCTGGAAACTATGGCAGATGGACGTAAAGAATGCATTTCTCAATGGAGAATTACAGGAAGAGGTTTACATGGAACAGCCTGAAGGCTATGTACATTCAGAATTTCGAGCACATGTATGTCGGTTGAAAAAGGCACTATATGGGCTGAAACAGGCACCCAGAGCATGGAATGCTCACATAAGTAGTTATTTGCAACAACATGGTTTCCTATTGGGTGATACTGATCATATTCTGTTTGTGAAGAAGACAAATAGTGGATATGTTTTCCTAGTTTTCTATGTTGATGACTTAATCATTACAGGTGATGATGAAAATGGGATTGCTGAAATAAAGACATGTTTATAGGCTGAGTTTAAGGTCAAGGACCTTGGAGAGTTGAAATATTTTTTGGGGATTGAGATTGTCTCTACACCTCAAGGCATATGGCTGCTACAGAAGCAGTATGCTCATGACATGTTACAGAAATATGGTATGGTTGATTGCAAGCCTATGGATACGCCTTTGGAGCAAAATGTCAAGTTGCAGATTGATGTTGGGACAGAGATTGAGAATGTTACTATCTACAGACAGATGGTAGGCAGCTTAATCTATCTCACGATCACTAGACCTGACTTGAGTTATGCTGTAGGGCTGACCAGTCAGTTCATGTAGAAGCCTCGCAAACCACACTTGGATGCAGTTAGGAGAATTCTGAGATATGTAAAGAGTACCACAGATCATGGGCTGTTTTATGCATATGGGAAACCCCTTGACTTGATGGGGTACACTGATGCTGACTGGGCTGGTTGCACATATGATAGGAGGTCAACCAACGACTGTGCATTTGGATTGGGTAGTAGCATGATTAGTTGGCAGAGTAAGAAGCAGCCTACAGTTGCATTGTCTAGTATGGAAGTAGAGTATCGTGGTGCGGCCTTAGCGGCCTGTGAAGCTAAGTGGTTACAGAAGTTGGTGAATGACTTGGGAGTACACTTGGACAGTAAAGTCAAGTTGTACTGTGACAATTTGAGCAGTGTTATGTTAGCAAGAAATCCTCTTTATCATGCAAGATCAAAACATATTGAGGTTCACTACCATTTCATCAGGGAAATGGTTTTAGCAGATCAGATTGACTTGGAGCATGTGAAGACTGAAAACCAGGTAGCAGACATCTTTACCAAATCACTTGGTAAAGATAAGTTCATTCACTTTAGACAGCTACTTGGAGTGATTGGCCATTAATTCAAGGGGACTAGACAACTACTAGTCAAGCATACCAAAATTACCTCCATTTTTCTCAACAATATTCACAATCTCTAGATCCGTCAGTGAGATTGACAACCCATTTTGCTTGGTACTTAGCATATATGCATAGGCATTCCCATAACGATCAAAAGGCTATTCAAAGCTTTGTATGAATGTCAATGTGAAAATTGATTTCCAACAGTTGGATGCCCTATATTTTCATGCCCTATGTCTACCTAGCAGATACCTTGTTTTGCTAGAACAGATGTGCTGCCTTTAATTCTTTTAGAATCCTCCAAAATATTTTGTAGATGAGTCTTTATCCATGGATCGTTTTCGTAATCACCAAGCCTTTAAAAGGGATCACCTTCATTGATGCCTTTGCAATGTATTTTGGATGATTCTTAATTATGTATCTCTCTTTTTGGAGGTGTCATTCAGATGGTTGTGTTTGTGTGTGTGTTGTAATAATTTGTATGTGATGAGTTCATGTTGGCTGAATAATCTATTCGAGAGATCTCTTTTCAACTATTGATGGTGATAGTGGATGGCAAGCCTACGATGGAAAGCTGAAGAACCTCTTATATCCTTTACAAATTTGTTATGACTTTTTATTAGAGTTAGAGTCCCGATTTATGATGTTTTAGGGAAACAGAATGGGACTATGCCTTACGGGCAGAGAGGTCGCGAGCTTTGCATCCCTCTCTTTTCCCATTCTCCTTGAACCAAGTGCAATATAAATCCGCTTCAACCCTAATGGTTTTGCGTAAAGTGGTTCATCCGGGGCTCGACACTAGCTACCTCCTAGGAACTTGACTATTAGGAAAACCCTGATTCAGGTTGGTCCTAAGTGGGAATGGCCAGATGCTTCCATTTTGTGGCAGACTCAGGAAGACCTTGATCGCAAACCCCATGACATTCCTTGTGAGTGCCGAGTGGCACTTTCTAGACTCTCTTCTCGATGAGCTCCTAAGACATATCCTACAAGTGGACAGGTGGATTTGTTACAAGCATAGTCCCATTCCGGTCCCCTAAAATGGCATGAATCGGGTTCTAATTTAACAATACCTAAATTCAAATGGTGATAAATACTTGTGAGAAGCCTCTGTTGAGATATTAGCAATCACACCTAATGTAACCTCTTTGTATGAGGTTGTTTGGGATGAAGACATGCAGGCTGCAGTAATCCCATATGCACAGAAAGGGAAAACTGTACCCATCCAACAGCTATAAAGAATTATACTTGAGTACCACTTTGGATAGATGAATGAATACATGATGATGCTTTTATTTATCAGTTAGTGTCACTCTTGTACTTGTCAGTCCTACACAAGATTGTGTTTATGAGTCCAAGCTTCCATCTTGGAACCTAATTCACTTGTGTGACAGTTGTGGTCTTCAATCAATGTCATCATGAGTTTAGTCTATGCTTAACATGTGACTACATTAAATAAGTCGGGTTAGTAGTTAGTTAGCGACCTGACTAGAGTTAGTATGTCTAGTCTACACTTACACTAGGTCACTTTATCTTTGTATTGTGTATGCTTTTTAAGTTTAGAGTGTGGAACATGAAGAAAGGACCTTGAGAGCCTGAAGGCTCAAGACAATGGAGTTTCCCTGTCTCTCTCTCTCTCAACTTTGAACAATCTTCATCTTCACTAGTACATGGCCAAAGATGCAACTAAGTCCATGAATAATGAGAACTTGACTTAACACAATATAAAAAACCATATCTATCACCATATGTACACAAAACCAAGGACATAAAATTTTACATTTTTGAAATTTAAAATAAAAACATAAGGAAAGCTATTAGGGTGGCTTCAACAAGACCACCTTGCTTTTTTTGTAGGGGGTGAAGAGGTATCCAATGTAAAAGGAGAGAGAGTTAAGATAGGTACTTATGTTGGTTGGGTTGAGTTGGTTAAGACAATGGTCTAGAAGGTGTTGATGGATTGATAGAGATTTGATGGGTTTTTCATGTCTTTCTTGAAAGACTCGATGCATTAGAGTATGGGGATGAGTAAGATATCTTACTATCCTCCTTTATATAGCTTATGAGAAAAGGGAGGTGTATATGTGATGCTTTTCCTTTCAAAAAATAAAAAGAAATTAGTTAAGAATAAACTATTATGAAAAATGATAGAAACAAAGAATTTTAAGAGACATTTCGAATTAAGTAACAAACAACATGATGGCATTTTAACCTCTCAATACATTTTAAGTGTTTTTTTTAAATAGGAAGTTGATCTTGGTGTTTTCAACACTTGGCTTATGTTAACCATAGTCATTGATGTGATAGATCTCATGCTTGCTTTTTTAGCCTTGTCAAAAACAAGATATTTTTGGGAGTGAAGTTTGTGTATTTGATTATGGCATCCATGGCATTGTTAGCTAGTGGGATTTGATGGCTATGTAGGTATTTTTCTAGCTATTTTGATTGTTCTTGGGATCTATAGCCTTTCCAAAGCACAAACCTTATGAGAGTAGAAGCACATATGTTTTTATCTTTGTGTCTATCATAGAAACCATGGAAGATAAGGAGGAAAATAGCCATAAAAAAAGGGAATGATAGCAATGAGAAAATGGTGCTACTTTGGTAGCGCTAAAAGTAATCATGGAGAAGAGCGAGAGAGTTTGAAGCTACATTCGTACAGGTGAATCAATGTAAAGGAAAAAAGCTCTTGGAGTTGTAGATGTGGAGAAAGGCCATGTGTGGTCACATCGAAGTCCAAATAACTACACTAGTGTTTATAAGGTATGGAGGTGGCTAATTAATCATCCTTATGGATTACAAATATCTCAAAGTTGCAGCCTACTTGGTAGTCGTAGAGTCTCTATATGACTCCTTTTTTGGAGTTCAAGAGGATTATCATATTGATGTTGTTGATGTGCATTTATATTTTCCATCCTTGAAAATATTATGTTGTGGAAAAGTCTATAATCAGAATTTGAAATATGATAATCATCCTTGTTAATGTACATAATATTTTCCATCCTTGAAAATATTATGTTGTGGAAAAGTCTATAGTTTGAATTTGAAACATTCTAACCATCCACTTTTTCATTATTCATCCCTTTGGAAGCTTAGTATTCTTAGTTCATTTTGAAGGATAAATGCCACTCATGGTGATTACATTGGTTCCTCTTCATAAAAAGACTATAACCATTGCATATGAGCTTAATTAATTGCAATTATAATAATTCTAGTGGCCACAAATGAGCATGTTTTCCTCCAAGAAGATGACATTATCCGATCATCATCACACCCACATTTACACATAATCTAATGTTTTTTACTTTGAATATATTGACAATAGAATTGGCCTTCTTTGCACTTTTTTTACTATAATTACTTTCAACTGATTGCTCTATGCCTAGGTTCTCCCACTGATTGGCACCAAACATTGAAGCAGTGATGATGCTAGTAATAGTTACCGTGCTTCACATCCTAATGCACATCTCATGTAGCAAGAGGGTCCAAGGGTGGTTGAGTCACAAAAAATCTTAGGGACCCCAAAGAGTTTACATTATGCAAGAACATAGCTTCACACTATATAAACATACTCTATAAATACACCAAGATATTTAAATGTTCTCATTATGATTGTAAGATATATCTAAAATAAAATCAAGGATATTATTCAAAAGTTATATTTTTAAAATCAACTTACACATATATTTGGAAATGAATATATATAAGTATTATCACTTACATTCCTACATATATGATAGTAAAGCATTGTAATAGATTAGTGTATAATACAATACTTAAAGCATCTTTGAATTGCCTATCAAGGGCATTGATAAAGTTTGAAATAGTTTCTAGCTATGGAGCATTACATCTAACATTCTCAAAGGCATATCCTTGAGCTCATGAATTGTCTCAGAAACGATAACTATATCGTGCAAATCATGTGCATCCAACACTTCACCAATATCCCTTTGAGTCCCTACATCAAGTAAAACATGTGCTTCATAAATCTGTTCAGATGCATTAAGAAAATATACCAATGCAATGGCTGACTATTTCACTACAGGATCCTCCAAGGCAGCGATGGATCAACACTTCTTCTTATCACTCTCTTAGAAATCTATGCATTATCTTCATCTCTCTTTCATTTCTCTTCCACAAGTATGTCCATGTTTTGTACTTTCTCTAAATATGCATCCATTGAATATGCATCTATCGGTGATTCCTAGCTAGTTATGGCACGAATGTCTTGCCTTTCATGAGACATTTCAGTATCTGTAAATTTTCTCCTTTTAGTTGCATGCAAATCATGTGTCCATATTGTAGCCTACAGATCAACTCTCACTTGGCCAGGAATTCTATTCAATTGTAGACCAAAAGTACAAGCATAAACAACTGCATAAGAATTTCAGATAGCCAAGTCTTCCAATAACTTTTACATAGCTCCATTTTAGAGATTCAAAGCAAGAGGCAATGTCATTTCTTGTGCATGGGTCTTACCATCTTTTGAAAAGATGAATTACCATGCCAAGGCCTTCTAATAAGAAGCACAGTCCTTTCTTTCATGCTACAAACTATCACACCACATATATCTTTTTCCTAGTTTAGGGGCTACTACCCATTCCCTTTCCTCTTGTCATTTCTCATCCAATTTTGTGACCATCAACTGAAGATCTTGCATGGCTTTAACTAATTCATCTAATATATATTTCCTAATATCGGGAACATAAAGTTCAGCCATAGGGCTAGCCATAAAAGTTGATGATTTATTGGATACATCAACTATTTTGTTGTTAATAGTCAGTAAGCTAGATACATGTAACGTGTCCACCTGTTCCCTTCAAGACACGTCTTAGTAGTCCATCAGAAAGGAGGTCTAGAAAGCTCCGCCTGGCACTCCCATGGAATGTCACAGGGTTTGCGATCTAGGACTTTCCGCGTCTGCCACATAGCGGAAGTATTCTGGCCGTTCCCACTTAGGACCGACCTTAATCAGGGTTTTCCCCAATGGTCATTTCCTAAATGGCAACTAGAGTTGAACCCCGAGAGAACTACTTTACATAGAAACGCTAGGGCCCAAGCGGATTCACACTGCACTTGGTTCAAGGAGAATGGGAAACGAGAGGGATGCAAGGCTCGACCTCTCTGCCATAAGGCATAGTCCCATTTCGTTCCTCTAAAACAACATAAACTGGGATTATTTCAACCTAGACTCTAGGTCAACGCCCTTGCTATTCATTTCCTTTGAACGATCTTCTTGTTGTCCATTATGAGTGAGAAAATTTCCCGGCCAACTAGGACAACCCATCCGTAGGACACGGACCCATGGCCAGATCCACCGCACTTTTCTCAGGTTGTTTTAGTTATCTAATTACCTACCACATTTAGTTGAACATGCATTAAGTAGCTTCCTTAATTAGCCTGTTAGGCACTGGTTCTTTCACGTAATCTTAGCACTTGACATCGAAAAGCAGTGTTAACACAAGTTCCTTTTCAACAATTTATGATATTTATCTTTGGAATACATTTATAAAGTCCAACCCATAGGCTTATCTATAATCTGCCTAAAGGCTATCCAGCAATCCACGAGGATTACTAATCCAAGATTCCACCCGTAGACTAGTATGTGGGCCTCGAGATCCAATCGCGAGTCATATTGGCCTCTTGGGTAGGGCTCGGAAGGTGAGGGATTTACGACCAGAGCCCCCCTTCGCACCCAAGCATCCTCCTGCTCCAAGGAGCACTCAACAAAGAGACCTCACATAGCAGGTTTGGTCCACCTTCCCGACGCGGCTAACAACCCCCTTGGTCAGGGTCAGGCAGACAGTCGGGGGTAACTGAGGCTGTCACTTCCTTCAAGCCATCAACCTGAAGCATTAGATATCTTTTCATCCTTTAATTCCTTGAGCAAACAAAGCAAATAGTGCTCTCTAAACTATTAGAAGCACAATAATTTCCAGTGGTCGTTAATTTGGCCAACTATTAAGGAGTGAATCCTTCTCTTCGAATGCATCCAGCATTCGATCCGGGATTAACTGCAACTCAGCAAGATCCCCAATGGTTTGTTTGTTAACCCTTATGTCTTTGGGTTAGGGCCGTACCCTATTAACCCAACTTAACCAATACCTTAAGTTCTATTAGCAAAAATTAAGTTGCTCCCAACTATTGATTGGTCCTTTGTTTCCAAGCAAATATCTAATTCCCTTATCTTGGTCACTTTTCCCAAGAAAGGTGCTATAACAGGATGACTACTCATTCTCTTGCAAGATAAACTTGCGCAAGAATCTGCCAATCTCATTCCGAGGAATTGGCCATTCTCTTGTGGTCAACCCATAAGATCATGCGACGTTGCAACTTGTTGCACAACAGTCGCATCTAATTTATGGGACTATTTCACCCATCAAACGGTGTCTTCTAATCACATAATCATGATTAGATAACAACAGGGTTAGGGTGTCTTCATATCCAATCCGTTCCTAATTGCACTAGGCCGACATCGTCGGTCTTAGGGTTCCACTCAATTTGAGTTTCATCTTTTTAGCAAGCAATCCTTAGGGTAGAAACCCTAGATCATTTCTTGCAAGTATGTCCTATTGTCCCTACATTCCGTGAATGTGGGCAAGTCTTTAGGGTATGAGAGTTTCAACTTGGCAATATGTGCGACTAGATCACATCCTCAACGTGCTATCCTAATTAGCATTTGGGATATATTGCATTGATTTAACCATTCCTAAGTGAATCCTTTGTAGTTTAGGTATTTTGGATAATCCAGATTACTTGTCATACGACAAGGATGAATCATTCCTAAAGATTTTGTCTTGATCGAAGAAGGAAAACTAGTTGCGTTACATCATAATTCATGTAAGCATGCAATTATTTCCTCTAGATTTGCAATCCCTAACTTTTCTTGTTAAGACCAAGCACATGTTAAAATTTGCCTAATTTCTATTGATCCTACTAAGACATGCCTCTACAATTCATGCCAATAAGATTCTAGGGTTTTTGGTTACTATGAACGATGCAACCTTTCCTAAACTACACCGTAATTAAATGATACTTAGGCCAATTTAAAACTAGAGTTATCCTACTTCATGCAACTCTAGAATCATTCCAAGCTTTGCAACTTCCTATGGTTGATAATGCTTTTTTTTAAAATGAATCATTACAAAGAAAGATTCGTCTAATAATGCAACATGCCATTTTATCTTTCCATGCATAATCGGAGTGTACAACAATAATTTCGTCTTTGTAAAGATGATCATTAGTTGTTCTAAATTCGTTACTTTGCAATGCATAAAAACAACTTGCTAAGAATGCATAGACGTCTTATGTCCTTCTTTCGTTCGTTTCTTTGAAAAATACAAATGACCGATTCTTCAATTGTGAGTTATTTCCTTTAAAATAGGCAAATTGCATCCTAATTCCATAAATTATCCATGCATAATTGCAATATTTCGACGTAAACCAAAATTAGGAAGAAAACGTGGACTTGTGGGTTTGGTGAAATGTCCACATGAATGTTAGGAGATGATCCTCCTGTGGTTGCACCTTGTGCCTTTTTAGGGCCCATCATGAATTCAACCTTCTTGCCTTGGCCGCAGACTTATGATCTTGGTCCGTCTCCCTTGTATGCACAATTCCCTTTTTAAATAGGGCTTCCATGACCGATGCACCTTCTTGCGAAATTTGGGCTTTGGAAATGGGAACTTATGAACATCTCCTTCTTTTCATAGAAGTTCTAGGGATAAGGAATCTTTGTGGAGAAGGAGTGTGGGGAAAAATTAGGGATGGATTTATGGGGGAATTCGAGTGGAAAGGGCCTTAGAGAAAACCCCTCTTATTCAAAGCCGTGAGGGCTTAATTGAGGATCTAATGGGGACTTATGGGAGTTGCCATGGGAAGGGGGTTTAAGGGAAACCCCGGGGTAAGGTGAGTTGACGAGAAGGGGGATGCAAGGGGAAAGTGCTTAATTCCCGAGGATGCAAAGGGAAAAGTGCTTAATTCCAGAGGGTGTAAAAACAGCTTGAGAAGGGGGCAATGAAAAAGGGTTTTAAAGAAAACCAGGGTAAAGTGAACTTAAGGAGGTTCAATGGGAAGAAAGGGGGTTTAAAACCCACTAGTGTGAATCCATGGAAAGGGGGGTTTAAATGGCTTTAGAGAACTTGTGTGGGGGGGGGGGGGGGGGGAACCATGGGAAGGGGGTTTAAATGGCTTTGTGGAATGCAAGAGGTAAAGAGCCCCCCCTTAGAAGCTTCTAAGAAGCTTTTAAGGCTTCTAGCTTCTGCACGTGGTAGGGAGATGGGATTTTGATTACTGCGGCCAACATGGCTAGAAGACGGCGAATCCAGACGGTACTAGTGGCGCCTCAAGCTATAGGGGCGGCAGCACGGCACACGGTGCCTTCTCAGCCCCTCCTCTCATGAAAATGGCCTAGCAATGTCACGACGACTTCTTTCTGCTCCATGCCTGGTTGTCCTCAATCAGCCTCACAACCCTCTCCTCTTACTTCCCCCCCACAGGGGGCTTTTATAGGTGAAGGGAGAGGAGATCTCTCTCCCCCATGCGCCTATTGCATGGCCATACCCCCCCCCCCCCCCCAACCTCCAGCACTAGCACTTACTCATCTATGCTTCACTCCCTCTCCTCCAAAATGGCCTTCAGCTGGGGGAAAAGAAAGATAATATAATATTTCTGAATTTTCATCCCCTTAATATCCTTTTATCCTCCTCCCAAGAGGAAGTTCACATGTAGATAGGCGGGGTTTTTTTAAATCCTTAGTCTCGATTTTTGCCAGTGGAGGGTCATGTTGTGTAGAAATATTACATGTAGAAATATTACATTCTCTCCCCCTTGGAGGAATCAAGATGTCCTCATCTCAAGTTAAACTTGGGATATTGATGGTTGAGAGTGCTTTCATCCATCCAAGTGGCATTCTCCTCAAGATAATCTTTCCACTGGACGAGGCATTCTCTCAAGGTTCTGGATCTCAGCTGTCTCTCCCTAACATCTAAGATCCTATCATGCCATAGCTCAAGGACTCCTTGACTAGGCATTACAACTTGTTGGTCATCAAGTACATGGCTAGGATTAGGTACATACTTTTTCAATAGGCTGATATGGAATACATTATGAACCTTCAGGATCTCAGGGAGTTGCAGTCTATAAGCATTAGGTCCTAGGCACTTGAGGATCTTGTATGGTCCACAATACCTTGGACTTAGCTTCTTTAAATCTCCTAAGGATAGGGAACTCCTCTTTGGGCATATGCGAATGAAGACCATGTCTCCTTCCCGAAGATTCTATCTTGACGCTTCAAATCCGCATATGCCTTCTATCTATCCTTGGCGGCTTAGATGTCCTATCTTATTGACTTTACTTGGTCATCCATCTCTTCCAGCATCTGCCTTGAAGCTTCAACCCTCAAGGTTGGATCTGAGAAGTTTAGGGGACTTCGACAGACATGACCATACAATGCTTGAAAAGGGATCATCTGAATGCTTTGTTGGTAATAAGCATTGCAAGCAAACTCAACCAAAGGCAAGTATTGAATCCACCTTTTTGGCTCACGACAGCAGTGTGCCCTTAGCATATCCTCAATGACTTGATTGACTCACTCCGTTTGGCCATTAGTTTGGGGATGGTAAGTTGTACTAAAATAGAGTTGAGTCCCAATGGCTTCAAAGATAGCTCTCCAGAAGTGTGATGTGAAGAGAGAATCAGGATCACTAATGATTCTTCTAGGTAGCCCATTAAACAACCTTGCAATGTCTGAGGCTTTATACTTTGTCTTAATTGGAATAAGGTATGCAACCTTAGTAAGCATGTCAACCACAACCATGATGGAGTTGCATCCTCCCTGAACTTGGGGTAGACCAACAACAAAGTCCATACTGATGAATTTCCATTTCATTTGGGGAATGTCGAGTGGTTGTAACTTTCCTGGCATTTTGACATGTTCGGCTCGTGAAAGCACATTTCGCTTTCGTCACTCCACAGGAGCTCCTCAAAGTGGGTTAACAGTTGCAGTAGAAATACTAATTGGGAGAGAAGATAAATGAATCATCCCATATATCACACCTTCTGAATGAAAGAGGTTAGTTGCTTCACAGAAGATGGTGATGGCACTGCCAATAGGTCCTTAACTTTGTTTGGATTTGCTTCAATGCCCCTCTCACTTACTACATGCCCTAACAAAGTTACACTACTTTCGCCAATGCGACACTTCTCATGGTTTAACTGCCCCCCCATTTGTGTTAGGCGATTGAAAGCTTCATCCACTTTTTCTAGATGTAGAGCCTTAGAACTATAAATACAAAAACCATCAATAAAGATCCTGATGGATTTCCCAAAATATGGCTGAAAGACATAATTCATGAATTGCTGGAAGGTAGATGGGGCATTTGTTAATCCAAATGGCATTACTTTATAAGCAAAACACCCCCAAGGCGTAATGAAGGTGGTCTTTTGTTGATCCTCCTCAGCTATTCGGATCTGGAAATAACCTGAATACCCATCACAAATAGTGTATCTCTCATACCCGGCCACCTCATTCAGTATTTCATCCTAAAAGGGAAGAGGAAAGTGATCTCTCTTTGTTGCAGCATTTAGCGACTTGTAATCCACACAAATCCTCCATTTTCCATTCTTCTTGGGCATCACCACCATAGGTGAAACCCACTCTGAGCCCCCTATTGGATAGATGAAGCCTGTCTTCAAAAGTTGTTGCACCTCAGTGAGTAGAGCGTTTTGTTGAACTACTCCCAACTGTCGTAGTCGCTGCACCACTAGCCTTGCTCCCTCTTTTAGATTAATGTGATGTTGTACTGCTATCACACCTATGATGTGTTCATAATCAGAAATAAAAAGTGTAGAGTGTTTTATCACCACTTCCATGTAGGCTGCCTTCTCCTCAACTGATAGATCCTTAGCCAACATTTTTTCTAACCCCTCCTTCTCGACCTTTGGAAGCTGCTGTGGAATTTCACTACTAGAAGGCCCTTTTAATGTAATCCCCATCACTTCTAGAGAGCTTTCTTCCTCCTCATTAGAAGACTCTCCCTCTGTCGTAGATGACCAACCCTCACTGGAACTCCATTCATCAGCGGTGGTCTCTAACACAAGATCCTCCTGTCGGCCCTCCTTCATATTGTAGATAGTGCTCTTCCATTTTTTCTGTAGCCCCTTTTATGGCCTTAGATCTAAAGCCCCTATCTCTCAATCTTGTCTGGCTTTCATTCCCATTAGCCATGGTCACCTGAGAATGAGCGGATAGCCGTCCCCCTTCACTGACATCACATACATGTCAAGCTCCAATTGCACTCCACAGACCTTTACCTTGACTTTCTTTATAACTCCCAAGTAATTTACTACTACATTGTTTGCCATTTTGGCCCCAAATTTAGTAGTTTCATTTACCTCTAATCCCAAATGATGCATCAAATTTTCCATCATTACACAAATCTTTGCACCTCCATCCACATATGTCTTTGACACTCTCTGCCCATTGATTTCGGCTTCCACTAGAGGCACAATATCTTTCATCTTTCTAGCTTGGATTACATTCACATGTCTATTCTTCATGGGTCTAATGCTTACCATCTTTGACCATTGTCGCCGCACTATTGGAGATAGATGTAGTAATTGTGGCCATGAAATTTTTGGCCCTTGATCCCTCACATCAGCAAGAAAATCATAAGCTCTAGTACCTTTACCCAGGGAAAAATCATTTGGCTCAATGTGTCGGCATGAGCGAGCCCTCCTCTTTTTACTATTGTGTGTCTTTGCAGCCATTGATGACTCTGTCTCCTCTTCCATATTTTCAACCTCCTTTGGTGGTGTAGGCTCCATTCTCTCAATTCTACGGGCTTTCTTCACCGGCATTGCTTCAACCTCCACTACTTTTCCCTTCCCTTTGACATCACTCTCATCTAAACTAATTATCCTAACATCACGATTCTCTGGTGGTTGGACAGGCAAGGGCGTCACCTTTGCAAGTGGTCAAGGGTGCTGGAGAACTTGAACCGGCGGTGGAGGCCCTGGATTTGGTGGAGCAAATCTTTCCCTAGGTGGTGTCACTTGTTGTCCCCTCCTTGGTTGGAATCCATTTCCTGGAAAACGCTTGGAATGAGGGCAAAAGTACATACCATGGCCAGTCTCCCCACAATTATAGCAAACATACTCTCTTTCTTGTCTCCTTGGACCTTGATTGCCTTCATTTATGAGGGAAGGGGACCGTAATCCTTGCACCAAATTTAACAAAAGGCTTTCAAGTTGATTAGTAATGCGTTGTAGGAGCTCTTGCTGTGGCATCTCCGGTTCAAGTGGGGCCTATGCTATTTCTCTAGGCCTTGGCATGGTTGGTAAAACCTATATGGGCTCATTGATACTTCAATTTTCTATGTTTCTCACTGGCATAAGCGACTGATTCTTCATAGGATATGGGAAACTTTCCTTTGACCTTCTCCCTTAGTAGAGGATGAAGTCCGTGGCTAGAAAACAATCTTTCTTAAGGCAGCCAGGTACTCTTTCTCCCTCAACTAAGGAGGCTGTCCATTTATCTCACAATTTTATAAACATGCCTTCATATGCTTGGTACTCCCCTGGTAAGGTTTGGCAAAGATCTAAGAGTTGTCTCCAAATATCTTCAGGTGGCTCTGTATCTTGGTATTTGTGCATGAATGCAGTCTTGAGATCCTCCCAATTAACCATTGTATCCTTTGAGAGAGCTTGATACCACACTCGAGCATCACCCTTTAGAACTAAAGGGAAGGCCCGTACTTTGGTTGCTTCATCGTCCCAGCCTGTGACTAGGAAGGCCATTTCTAAGTCATCCAAAAAGTCTAGAGATTTCTCCCCTTTGTGCCCAAAAAAGCTTGAAAAAGTCATGATAGAAAGATGTTGATTTAGCTCAATACAAAATAAAGATGAACACGTTTAGGCCCAAGTCATATCTTATTAAGGGTAGAATAAATGGATTCACAGATGCATTAATCTCAGCAAGACGAAAAGGGCCCAATAAGCCCCTTATAATATTTTGAAACCTCAGCTTTGTGCTAATGATTATATGCATGGTTTGTCTAGCAAGTGGACGGATAGGTCCGTACAAATCCCTATGGTTCATAGGATACACTTAGAGTAGAATGAATATGTGCATATTAAAGGAGATGTTATAATCCAAAATAGAGAGTATTATGGGATTAGGGGATAACAAGATCTCTCTCAACCTCTCAGCTCAAAAATAGAAGACCAACCTTTGCTGAAAATGTATCTTTCTACTAATGTACACATCAACCCGAATGTTTTGAGCTGAATGAAAGTTGTAGAAAGTAGGAGTAGTCATTTATGCATTAACTACAAATTTTCACTACAAACTTTCATGAAGCGTGTTATTGAAGCTATGGCCTCTTAGATCCCACCATTCAAGAGATGCGAAGGATTTGCTCACCACTGATTAGCGTAGTTTTTTTGTGACCATCATTAGCCTTGTAAAGTTCATAGGCTTCGATAGCTACCTTCTCAATTACTTTGAGTCTTCTTGCTAGTAGTAGTTGAAGCGCATTACCATATGTAGCCTCTCGCCAATACCACACACCATTAATGTATAACTCCCCCTCCAAAAACTTGTTAATCCCCTGATTTGAAAGCACTTTCACCACTTGAAGACGAAGCTCCTTAGGGAGTGTCTTTACACTAGACACCAAGCACTCAACACAATGCCTTGACCTACAGACTTGATGAGAGCAAGATTTCTCTTGAAGCAAAGAAGGGTGTGTGTAATTAACTTGCTTTACCCGCATATGTGCCGTTTGTCGATAAAGATCCTTCTTCTCTTGAGCTTATTTTGGAGACCATAGTGGTACTCTTGAGCAGTGAATCCCTTGAATAAGGTTTGATGAAGATTCCTCATTAGTGATTCCTTGACAAACACTTGTTGAAGAAGAGGACAACTCCTTAGATGTTTCTTTCTTCATAGAAGTTGTAGAGCGTAGCTTGAGTACTCCTCAGTGGGGGCACAAAAAATGAGGGATGAAATGATGAACATGTTGCTTCTTACCCATCCAACCTCCAATCCTCACTCAGAGAACTAAAGAGGGGCACCACCTAGCCAAAGGGAGGATGGGCTAGGACATCCCTTTTCTCAAAGAGAATCAAAAGAACCAAGACACAAATTTACAAGAGAGAATATATGTACTAGACATCCTATTAGAATATGAGAGAGAGAGAGAAGATGAGAAGAGAGGGAGACAAGAGAAGGAGACAAGAGAAGGAGAGGTAGAGGAAACTTGCCATTATGTATTCATGGGATGAGAAGATGAGAAGAGAGGGAGACAAGAGGAGAAGAGGTAGAGGAAGCTTGCCATTATACTACATAATAAAAGAACTTACTCATAGCTTACCTCAAAGAGATGAGGGTATTCTAGAGTGCTCTCATATGCTTGTCATTGCCCTTCTCCCCCCTCCCATTCTCCATGGGCTCTTTATATAGCCTCCATGAGGGATTAGATTAAGCTAATCTTCTTGATTAACATAATCCTAGATTATGTATGGCATCTTAAAAAATATGGAGAATAGTGGATGGGACAAGTCCCCACCTTGGTCATCATGCAAGAAGCCAAGGGTGGTAGTAGACAAAATAGAGAAAGGGAGCTAGATTACAAGAGTTGGGTGCCCAAAGCACATTATTATAATATATTTACAAGAAGGATAGAATGGAAAGTTTGTGTGGTGAAAGAGAGAAGCGAATTGCATGTAGCCAGCAGTCTGCGCCTTTGTAACTTCAAATCCATGAAGAATATGAAAAAAGTTTCTTCTGCAACTTTGTAGACCAGGTCGAAACCGATCGAGTAGCGTTGGAATTTTCTTGAAATTCACTTTTTCTTGGCAGTTATTAAGATGATAAAAAACGTCTTCCAAAAGCTGCTTTGACTTTAGTCTCCCATATATATATAAATACATATAAGCATGTGACAGAAGGGGTCCATGCTTGTAAGCTTTTGTGTAAGATCCAAATGACACCATGATGTGGATATTGACTTGTGTGCTAAGGTGAGGTGTCCTCTAATGATGGTGATAGATTCCAAATCTCAGTGACGCTGCAGGCGGAACCCATGTGTAGTTGGAGACTAGTCCTTTGAAAAATCTATGCACTCACTCAACTCCTAGGTGTAATCCATTTTCATCTTCACTAAGATAACCATCCCTTTTATCTTTTACATTGACATTCCTCGTAAAACTTGTTCCCCCCATTTGCTAGAGTTATCATAATCGAGAAGCAATGTAGCATACCTAGTGCTTGAACAGTAAACCCAAAGTGATATGGTAAAGCTCTTGATAGGGGTTTTGGCCAAATCTTGTGGTAGTAATCCGGGTTGTAAAAAACCTGGATCACAACAAAGGATTTGTTTTTTTGAAATCTTACTAAGAAGAAGTAAAGCAAATGTTGATGTTCAGAACATTTCCTTACTTTCGATGCTGTCTTGCAGAATTATGAAGCATGGAATAGGTTCTTAGTGTTCCAAGTCATGTTTATGACCGTGATGCATTCCTCGGATTATTGACAAAGGGTTGATATTATGAGCATTCTAGATCGTATTTATAATCCATCGCCTTTGTACATGGAACGAAGATGGAAGGGTGACTTAGGAATCTACTACATAGCTGCCCACCGGTTCGCATACCTTCAAACCAACCTAAGGAGGATCAAGTGGTTGAAAGACCTGAAGATCGTGAAGCTGTTTATTTTTGTGGAGTTTCACGTAAAGTCAACTTTACATATTCGAGGTCGGAGGGTGGAGCTAAACTCATATGTATACGAGGAAGTGACCCGTGTAATCCATGTCGACAGGATCAAGGTGTTGGGGCGCTATGAGAAGAATGTGTTCACCCTAATCTTCCGATGACTTACCGATTCCTAAATATCTATGACCCGAAACCATACTATTATCCAGTTCCCGTAGATAAATGTAATACAACATTATTCTCCCCAAACTAAATGTAAACAATTACCCTATCATCCCAAGAAATGTTGTACTCTGAAAGGGCTATGCCCATATAAATGGAATAAGACTTCTTTTTATCAATGTCTGTTTGTCTATGAGAATTGATAAAAAGTTAAGTGGCTAGACTACTTGGTCGATAGCTGAAATGGAGATGAAATATAAATCATAACGATTAATAAGTGATAACATTAAGAAGCCTCTATCTAGGCACAACCCCAGGTACAGATTGCCAGTTCGCCTCCTACATGAAGCAGTGTCGTGATCCAGGAGAATAAGTTTCTTCTCAAGCAGATTAAGCCACCTGAATTTGACGGAAAAGGTAGAATTGTCCAAGTGGATACTGAGATTTGGATAGAATCCATGGAGGATTACTCTGAAGCAGCCAGTACTGCACCCGCCAACTAGGCTATGCTTGCCAAGCTGAAGCTCACCGACGAAGCCAGGCTTTGGTGGAAGCAATGGTGTAGAGATCAAGGGATCGCAAAAGGGTCTGTTACCTAGGAAAAACTGAAGAAAGCTATGCAAGGAAGATACTTACCACCTGTGTATCACACGCAAAAAATGAATGAGTTCTATGAGCTAAAATAGCTAGGACCCACTCTTGACGCATACTACTCTAAGTTTGTCTCGTTTCTTAAGTATGCGCCACAGATGGACATGACACAACAACATGTGTCAAAATTTTGTGTTGGTTTAAACCCATTAGTGAATACCCGTCTCGAATCTATGTGCCCATCAAATCTTTAGGACGCACTCATTCGAGCTGCGCCTATAATTCAGGAGGTGCAGGCTAGGCTAAGAGGTAACAAAACTTGGTCTTGTAATGACCCGAACAGAGAAGCATATAGGCCTCAAATGAAGAGAGTTCAAGGTCATAATCGGGGACAATGAAAGAAAGCAAGGACTAATAATGTCAACAACTTTGTCCCCACTCAAAGAAATGGTTGAAACCTCCATTGTTTCCACTGCAATGAGCTCGGTCATTTCAAGAGGCAATGTCCCAAGCTTGGAGGAGGACATCGCCAAGCACCTTTCCAAGGAACTAGCCATGGCCAGGGACCCACTACCCGAGGCAAAGGAAGAACTGCCTGCTTTTCCAATAGGGAAATGTGCAAAGAAGAAGATCTGACCATGGAATCAGAGTTTGAAAGAACAACATTCCATGCCGCTCTTCACAAGAAAGGGCTGAATCGCCAGTTTTTGGTGATTCAGATGCCATGGGATTACCAAGGTAAAGGTTTCAAGACCTTGATTGATTGTGGCAGTACATATTACTTTATCTCACCAGCTTCTGCAAGAGGATTAGGAATAGCCACAGTAGAAGCACCTACCTTGCTTGTGGAATTAGCAAATGGTCGTGAGGTCACTTGTACTAGGCAAACTGCTAAGGTAGAATTCTTTCTAGGAGGAAAGACGACTTCGGTCAAATTCAGTGTCTACTCAGAATGGATTGGCTTAAACCTAATGATGCCCATATTCATTGTGGAAAGGGGCACATTTCCTTTCGAAACTCGGAAGGGGAATTGGTCACAACTCAAGGAGAGGCTGGAAAGTCAAAAATTCAATTGGCAAAAGCATCTTGGATTATAAAGGGAGTTAGAAAGGGACTACCCGTCTACTTGATTAAGCTCAATAAGCTAGATCTGAAGTAGGATTCTAGTGAAGGACCTTCATGGTTAAAGGAATACGCGGACGTATTTCCTTAAGAGTTGACAAAACTCCCGCCTCAAAGAGAAGTGGATCATGAGATCAAGCTAGTGCTAGGAGCTGTGCCAATTGCAAAGAGACCTTATAGAATGTCCATCCCGGAAGCAATTGAGTTGAAGGAAAAACTCAAGCAACTGCTAGATCAGGGATACATTTGTCCTAGCAGTTCACCATGGGGAGCTCCAGTAGTGTTCCAGAAAAAGAAAGATGGAACGCTTCGACTGTGTATTGATTACAGAGGGTTGAATCAATCAACTCTCAAGAAAACAAGTACCCTATTACTAGAATAGATGAGCTTCTTGATTGTCTTCAAGGTGCGAAGATCTTCTCCAAGATTGATCTCAGGTTTGGTTACTATTAGATAAGGATCGAGGAAGAATATATCCCAAAGATGGCCTTCAACACAAGATATAGACACCTTGAGTTTCTAGTTATGTCATTCGGGCTCACAAATGCACCTGCCACCTTCAATAGGTTAATGCAAAATATCTTTAGGACATATCCTGATGACTTCGTACTCATCTTCTTCAACGACACTTTAGTCTATTCCAAACAGGAAGAAGATCATGAACCATAACTTCGGATTGTCCTTGAGACAATGAGAGCACATAAGCTCTATGCTAAGATAAAGAAGTGTGCATTCTTCAAACGTCAGATTGAATATCTAGGATTCATCGTATCAGCGGAAGGAATCTCAGTGGATCTGGTCAAAGTCAAAGATATTCTAGAATGGCCAATATCAATAAATATCAAAGAAATACGCAGTTTTCTTGGATTGACAGGATGGTATAGGGTCTTCATCAAAAGATATGCTTTGATTGCAGCACCTCTGACGAACTTACTGAAGAAGCAAACATCCATTGCATAGTCAACCGCCGAACAAACTAGCTTTGATAGATTGAAGCAAAGTTTGATATCAACACCTATCATAAAACTTCCAGACCTC
This sequence comes from Lygodium microphyllum, assembly GCF_053477565.2. Lineage (NCBI taxonomy): Eukaryota > Viridiplantae > Streptophyta > Polypodiopsida > Schizaeales > Lygodiaceae > Lygodium > Lygodium microphyllum. The sequence goes on from NC_141149.1 coordinate 89,123,381, forward strand.
AATAAGGAGTTTGAGGTAGTAACTGATGCTAGCACAATTGCCTTAGGATGTGTGCTCATGCAGCAAAAGTCATCCTGTAGCATACTCTTCAAGGAAAGTGAAGAGCCATGAGAAGAATTATGCTACCCATAATCTAGAATTGTTAGCTGTCATCCATGCTCTAAAGCTTTGGAGACACTACCTGCTGGGTAACAAGTTTACTCTAGTGACCCAACTGCTAAGGAGTGAATCCTTCTCTCCGAATGCATCCAGCATTCGATCCGGGATTAATTGCAACTTGGCAAGATCCCCAAGGGTTTGTTTGTTAACCCTTATGTCTTTGGGTTAGGGCCGTACCCTATTAGCCCAACTTAACCAATACCCTAAGTTCTATTAACAAAAATTAAGTTCCTTCCAACTATTGATTGGTCCTTTGCTTCCAAGAAAATATCTAATTCCCTTATCTTGGTCACTTTTCCCAAGAAAGGTTCTATAACAGGATGACTACTCATCCTCTTGCAAGATAAACTTGCGCAAGAATCTGCGAATCTCATTTCGAGGAATTATCTAGTCACACTTATTGCCAAGTTGAAACTCTCATACCCTAAAAACTTGCCCACATTCACGGAATGTAGAGACAATAGGACATACTTGCAAGAAACAATCTAGGGTTTCTACCCTAAGGATCACTTGCTAAAAACATGAAACTCAGATTGAGTTGGAATCCTAAGACCGACGATGTCGGCCTAGTGCAATTAGGAATGGATTGGATATGAAGACACCCTAACCATGTTCTTATCTAATCATGATTCCATGATTAGAAGACGCCATTCGATGGGTGAAATAGTCCCATAAATTGGATGCAACTCTTGTGCAATAAGTTGCAACGTCGCATGATCTTGTGGGTACGTCCTCAACGTGCTATCCTAATTAGCATTTGGGATATATTGCATTGATTTAACCATTTCTAAGCAAATCCTTTGTAGTTTAGGTATTTTGGGTAATCCAAATTACTTGTCATACGACAAGGACGAATCATTCCTAAAGATTTTGTCTTGATCGAAGAAGGGAAAACTAGTTGTGTTACGTCATAATTCATGTAAGCATGTAATTATTTCCTCTAGATTTGGAATCCCTAACTTTTCTTGTTAAGACCAAGCACATGTTAAAATTCGTCTAACTTCTATTGATCCTACTAAGACATGCCTTTACAATTCATGCCACTAAGCTTCTAGAGTTTTTGGTTACTACAAACCATGCAGCCTTTCCTAAACTACACCACAATTAAATGATATTTATGCCAATTTAAAACTAGAGTTATCCTACTTTATGCAATTGTAGAATCATTCCAAGCTTTGCAGCTTCCTATGGGTGGTTGATAATGATTTTTTTTTAAATGAATCACTACAAAGAAAGATTCGTCTAATAATGCGACATGCCATTTTATCTTTCCATGCATAATCGGAGTGTACAACAATAATTTCAACTTTGTAAAGATGATCATTAGTTGTTCTAAATTTATTACCTTGCAATGCATCAAAACAACTTTCTAAGAATGCATAGACGTCTTATGTCCTTCTTTCGTTCGTTTCTTTGAAAAATACAAATGACCGATTCTTCAATTGTGAGTTATTTCCTTTAAAATAGCCAAAGTGCATCCTAATTCCATAAATTATCCATGCACGATTGCAATATTTCAACGTAAACCAAAATTAGGAAGAAAACCTGGACTTGTGGGTTTGGTGAAATGTCCACATGAATGTTAAGAGATAATCCTCCTGTGGTTGCACCTTGTGCTTTTTTAGGGCCCATCATGAATTCAAGCTTCTTGCCTTGGCCACAAGCTTATGATCTTGGCCCGTCTCCCTTGTACATGCAATTCCCTTTTTAAATAGGGCTTCCTTGACCGATGCACCTTCTTGTGGAATTTGGGCTTTGGAAATGGGAACTTATGAAGTTCTCGTTCTTTTCATAGAAGTTTCGGGGATAAGGAATCTTTATGGAGAAGGAGTGTGGGGAAAAATTAGGGATGGATTTATGGGGATATTTGAGTGGAAAGGGCCTTAGACAAAACCCCTCTTCCTCAAAGCCGTGAGGGCTTAATTGAGGATCTAATGGGGACTTATGGGAGTTGCAATGGAAAGGGGGTTTAAGGGAAACCCCGAGGTAAGGTGAGTTCACGGGAAGGGGGATGCAAGGGGAAAGTGCTTAATTCTCGAGGATGCAAAGGGAAAAGTGCTTAATTCCGGGGGGAGTAAAAACCGCTTGAGAAGGGGGCAATGGAAAAGGGTTTTAAAGAAAACCGGGGTAAAGTGAACTTAAGGAGGTTTAGTGGGAAGAAAGGGGGTTTAAAACCCGCTAGTGTGAATCCAAGGGAAGGGGGGTTTAAATGGCTTTAGAGAACTTGTGTGTGTGGGGGGGGGATCCACGGGAAGGGGTTTTAAATGGCTTTGTGGAATGCAAGGGGGGGAAAGGGGCTTAAAGAGCCCCCCCTTAGAAGCTTCTAAGAGGATTCTAAGGCTTCTAGCTACTACTGCACCTGGCAGGGAGATGGGATTTTGATTACGACGACCAACGTGGCTAGGCGATGGGGAATCTAGATGGTAGTAGTGGCGGCTCAGGCTACAAGTAGCGACAACACGGCACACGGTGCCTTCTCAGCCCCTCCTCTCACAACAACAGCCTGGCAGCGTCATGATGGCTTCTTTATCCTCAACGCCGGGTCGTCCTCAATCTGCCTCACAACCCTCTCCTCTTACTTCCCCCCCACAGTGGGTTTTGATAGGTGAAGGGAGAGGAGACCTCTCTCCCCCATGCGGCCTGTTGCATGGCCATATCCCCCCCTGACCTCCAGCATTAGCGCTTACTCATCCCGCTTCGCTCCCTCTCCTCCAACATGGCCTTCGGTTGGGGGAGAAGAAAGGATAATATAATATTTTTGAGTTTTCATCCCCTTAATATCCTTTTATCCTCCTCCCAAGAGGAGGTTCACATGTAGATATGCGGGTTTTTAAAAAAACCTTAGTTTCGATTTTTGCCATTGGAGGGTCATGTTGTGTACATCATAAAGATCGCAACATTCATATCTTCAATGCCGGGATTTTCATTACATGAGACTCACACGGGCTCATAATATTTTTCAACAGAAATATTACAATACACGCAATCTTTCTCTTCTTTTATGCTTTTTCACTAGTGCAGTAATATCTTCTTAAACTTGCCTCTACTCTATTCTAAGCCCTATCTTTATAGTCAGATCCTCTAACAAATCATTAAGCTTGTCTTGAAGCTCAGGATCTACCACTTGTATAAACAAATCAAATTTTTGACTAGCAAGAGCTTCTTGTTCTACAAGATTTGACTACTCAAACCAACTTTCAAATTCTCTTAATATAACTCTATAGCCACAAGACCCTTATTGGGTTGTAGAACCCATTCCTAGAAAGTTTTATAGATAATGAAACTAGTATCTTCAAAGTAAAATTCTTCTCTGAGTGTCTTCTTGAAAGCTACCTAATTAGTATCTCTTGCATCTACAATCGAGTAACTCAAGCTTTCACTTTATGTACAATGACCTGTATATGAAATTAGCCCCATGCAAGTTGAGGAACCCCAAAGAACTCCATCTTTTGGGAAAAGGTATGCAAATATGCAGATACATTCCTACCATTAAACAACTTCATTTCATGATCTATTGCTTGCGAAGCATTTGTCACAATAGTTTCTATTTGAGTAAAAGCTTGCATCACTTGTTGTTATTGTACTTGCATAAGCATGTTCATACTCTACACTCAGAGCTACAAAACATCACTAGAAATTGTGTTTGAAGGTTCTCCTATCTTGCCTTTCCTTCTAATGACATTTCACATCACGTTTACCAAAGTTGAAGGGGTTTTAGTCAAAAGGTCCTATCCAACGAGGGATCAAAGAGAGAAGAATGTAGAGAATAGGGGATAGAAGAGAAGAAAAAGAATAGATAAGAGGTGCACAAGATAAAGACAAAGCTCAATGATTCAAAGCATTATGTATTGATAGAACCTAAGAAGATAAACAAAATCCTTGTCTGGGCCTACTCAAAAGAAATCTCAAAGCATTAGATCTCTTAGAGCTCTGTGATAGACCAAAACACACACCAAAATACTATCTTCTTCTCTACTTCTCAGGTAGAAAATCTCATGGTTCCATTGGATTCAAAAGGGGGATAAAACCATAGGACATCTTATTAGAATTCTCCTAGATCACTCCTTCTTTTTCTTCCTATTCTCGGAGTGTTGTTTGGTGCTTGTAAACTGCGACCGCGTGCCGTGTGACTTCAAAATTGCCCCTCTTTTTGCGTAAGATCACCCAAAACTGCTGAAAAGGCCTCTTGTTTTTTGCATGTCATCCTATTTTAAAAATTTTCTACACTTTTTTAGGATATCTACAAGAAATAAAATCCAAAATATCAAAAATAGGCTAAACATGTCTAAAAATCCCATATTTTTGAACCAGTCATAATATAGACACTAACACCAATTACTAATATGACATTGACTCTCTAGATTAGTAAAAAAGTTAGATGATGCACTCGAGCATTTCTTTCATTGTGTCTATGTAGTGGCACAATAATGTCTGCTCTCAGATTGTGATACACATTACCAGGGAGAATATGAACTCAAAAAAGGGACCTTTAGCTTAGCAAATAATTACTTTGTTAATCAAAGAGATTATGATATTAAACAATGGGAGAGGGGATGGTTTGCACATTTTTTCCACTCCCTTTTCCACCTTGGATCCAAACCTAGTTTTACTCAAAAAGTTAGTGGTATTCTAAATTTAATTAAAATCTCCGAAAATGGGTCATTGTCTAACAAATTATGGAAGACGTTTTAAAATTCAACTCAAAGATGATGTTTTAAATGCAAAAAGTTAGCACCCAGTATACTAGAAATGTGGGGTGTATGCCACATGGAGATATGGTCTAGTGACAAGAGACATGCATTGCACCTTGCATCGGCATGCACATTTTGAATACCCAAAATTTTCTTATTATATTGCCTTTTGAAAGGCAGCATATATGGGCTTTGAAGAGGGTTTGAATTAGAGTCTCTTGGCTAGGAGCCCATGGGCCTACTACTAGGCCAAGGGCCTATGGTGTAAGGACCACTCAAAAGTAATTATTATTCAAAATTTTGAGTTTTTTAAGTTATTGGCAAAAAAGCACATGGTTTCAGTTAAAACCACCTTTGCTACGCACTACAAGGATACATGCGCATAGCAATGGCGGTTTTCGATGTAAATTAGTGCCATCGACGCAAATAGTGATGCTATTCAGATAAAAAAATGTAGGCCAAAACCCGAGCGTGTCATTTTGCACGAATGAACAAAAGAGAGAGCAAAAGGGAGAGTGACCTCCATCTTGCGTTTGAGAGGGAGAGGGAGAGAAAGAGAGAAAGAGGGAGAAGGAAAGCTTCTCGTCGCCACCGCCGTTTGCAAAGAAGAGGAGGAAGTGTACGGAGGGCAAAGAGAGAGAGGGAGAAAACATTAAACATAATAGAGAAAGAGAGAAGGAGAAGGAGAGGGAGGGAGGGAGGGAGAGGTTGTTGTTATTTTTGTTGTTGTTGTTTTATTTATTCTTTTCTCTATTTCTTATTTGTTGTTATTGTGGTAGTAGTGGTAGTGGTAGTTGTTGTTTTTTAATTTCTTATTTTCTTGTTTTTTGTTGTTGTGGTAGTGGTAGTAGTGGTAGTGGTAGTGGTAGTGAAAGTAGTAGTGGTTGTTATTTAATTTCTTCTTTTCTTGTTTGTTGTTATTGTGGTAGTCGTATTCATGGTCATAGTTGTAGTAGTGGTAGTAGTAGTTTTCTTATTTGTTGTTGTTGCTATTATTGTAGTCACAAGACTTGCGCATCTTTTCCTTAAATAGCGGGGGCCGATTGAGGAGAGAATCGAGATTGCAAGTGGAGGATTATCTCACGAGACAGGGTATAAATTTGTGGCCAATGAGGGAAGAACGGATGCATGCGGACAACCTCTAACGAGGGGAAAAGAATGAGATCCTTTAGAGAGTCTCTCTCTCTCTATCTCCCTCTCTCTCCCTCTCTCTCTTCCTCTTCTTCTTCTTCTTCTCTTCTTCTTCTCTCTCTCTCCCTCCCTCTTTCTCTCGCTCTCTCTCTTTCTCTTCTTTTTCTTTTTCTTCTTCTCTCTTTTCACTTCTCTTCCTTCTTCCTCTTCTCTCTCTCTCTCTCTCTCTCTCTCCCTTTTTCTCACCCTTCTGTCCTACGACAAAGTGGTCCCACAGAATTGGGAGGCTTCTCACAAGGTCCGACCCTTAGGAATTGTTAGGTTAGAACCTTGACTCATGCCATTTTAGGGGACCGGAATGGGACTATGCCCTACCAGTAGAGAGGTTGAGCAACACATCCCTCTCATTTTCCATCCTCTTTTTTGAACCAATTGCGACATGGATCTGCTTTGGCTTGGGTATCTCTACATAAGGTAGGATGTCCAGAACCTGCAATGCTAAAATGCTATCAGGAGACCTTGATCACTAGGAGCCAATTGCAGCATGGATCTGCTTCGGCTTGCATATCTCTGCATAAGGTAGGATGTCTAGGACCCGCGACATTAGAATGTTGTCAGGAGACCTTGACCACTAGGAACCCAGATTTTAGATTGATCCTAGTAGGTTCGACTGCGAACATTCTGTTGTGAGACAGACTCAAGAAACCCTAGGCGACAAACCCCATAACATTCCATGGGAGTGCCGAGTGAGGTCACTCAGATTTGTCTCTCGATGGACCGCTAAAAACGTGCTTGGAAAATCCATAGGCAGGCACATTACAGTTAGTATCATAATGTGTCCACTTATCGGGTGTCCAAGTATGTTTTAGTAGTCCATCGAGAAACAAATTTAAGCGTTGCTGCCCGGCACTCCCATGGAATGTTTCGGGGTTCGTGGTCGTGCTTAGGGTTTCCGGAGTCCACCTCACAATGGAGCGACCAAACCCACTAGGATCGACCAAAAATTTGAGTTCCTAGTGGCCAAGGTCTCCTGATAGCATTCTAGTGTCACGGGTCCTAAACATCTTACTTTACACAAACATACCCAAGCCGAAGTTGACCCATATTGCACTTGGTTCAAAGAGAATGGGAAAAAAGAGGGATGCGCTCCTCAACCTCTCTGCCTCCTGTAGGGCATATTCCCATTCCTATCCCCTAAAACGGCATGAATTGGTGCTCTAACCTAACAATACCCAAAGGTCTAAAACCGTGATAAGCCTTCTAGTTCTCTGGGACCACCATATCCTTGGACAGACCCATTGGGGGTTTCACCCACCTGCTTCCCTTGATAGCTTTTGTTTTCTACTTAGGTCATACCACAATTACGTGTGATGTTTCAAACCAACTTGCTTAATTAAGCCTTTAGGGAACACGGTTCGTTCGCATAATTTATAGCATAGACACGAATACAGAGCAAGCAATCCTTTGACAAATAAGTTCAAACAAATTCCTTAACTTATCTTCACGTTAATATTTTTCTCTTGCCCATACAAGAGAAATTATGTATCCCTTTTGTCCAATAGAAGTACCCGGTCCCAATCACATGGTACCATAATTTTCATCCATTATCTAGAATAGGATATTCCAGTGCTACAGACATTGGGCAAGATATCTTTAACTTAGTATCGGACTAGGAAAGGACTGTCCAGAGCTCCACCTGACCCCAAGCGGCCTAAGAGAGAAACATGAATTTCATGGTCGGCCTTTTCACCACTCGACCTTCAGTCCGTGAAGAATCAAGTAGGGATCTCTTAGGTTGAAACGTGGCATGACCTTAGAGATGACCCACCCATGCAAAATATATGTCCTTAATTAATCCAATTAAGAATCAAGTACAATCAAGGCAATGAGCCTAATATCATCTTCCAAGAAAATATTCATTTATTTTCCATGGCAACTTATCATCACTGATCCCTGCCATGCATCTACCATCAAATACAAGCACTTGGAATAATCATCCAAATCACATCCCAACAATCAATTTAATGCAAGAGCATTTAGGATGCTGTTTGATCAATCAACAAAAAAATGGTATCCTTTTTCAAACATTGCACGAATAGTCACGATAACCTTTCCATCGTGTATTTTCTCTCCTCCTTGGGATGAGGAGTGGTTCAATGTAAAATTTACTTAACACACCCTTCTTTTGGCTAAGGCATATGTTAAGGTTTCAAACATTGTACAAGACATAAGTTCTATTAATCACTTATATTGATCGGTAATCCAACCTTCTTCTCAACAAGTACAAAAGCATCAGACTTTCCTTTAATTTAGGGTTTCCTAATCCTTGAGCTATTCATTTTTCCTATCGTGTAGCACTGGGATGCAATGATTGTATTTGGCTACAAGGGTTTGTGCAAACCTCAATGTGTCATATGCATAAATCTATGCAAGGTCATCTATGGTTATAGAAAGAATTATCCTAAAATCCCCTACAAGAGCTCATTAACTATTGAAAAATAATTTCAAGTTACTCATTAACTCATGTGCATGCCAAGGAAATATAACCTATGTCTCAATGAATAGCGGAGATGGCGATTAGTACCTAGAAATTTGGATATGAATTATCCATACCCGACATTGTATTTATATTCGTAGAAATGCCCTAGCTGGTTGCTTCATTGTTGGATGCAGGATTACCGTTGGTGTACGTGTGTCTCCCTCCATTTTTGGGCCATACTTTCAATTTATAAATCTCTCTCTCTTTCTCTCATTCGAGAGATGGTGTGCTAAGTGACTTTCTTCTATTGTGATGGAAGGGATTAAGCTCGCGGATAGGAGGGGAAGGGTAAATGTGTGTGGCCACCCTCTAAGGAGGGGAAGGGAGGAATCCTCTAGAACCTTCTCTCTCTCTCTCTCTCTCTCTCTCTCTCTCTCTTCTTCTTCTTCTTCTCTCTCTTCTCACCTCTCTTTCTTCTTCTTCTTCTTCTCTCTCATCACAAGACACAGGCCTTATACCGACGTTCAAAGCAATTAAAATATTCAACAAAAGAATTGCCCCCATCGTTGCTAAACACATCGGTATTAGCGATGCCATAGAAATGTTTCTATTTGCATTGCTATTGGTGTCACTATTGGTATCGCTATTTGCATCGCTATTTTGTGATGCAAATAGTGACTTCAATTGCGACATTTTGTGACGCAACCTGAAACGCATGCAAAAATTTGTGATATTAAAAGCGACGGTTACAGAGAGAAAAGAAAATCTATGGCCAACATATAGCACTATGTGTTATGTTTGGGCTATACAAAAGGGTTATAGTAACTAGACCAATGGTCGTCAAAATGAAGGCAAAGTGTACTTGAATCCACAACTAGACTGATATATAAAATAGATACAAGATTGCTTAATGAAAGTGCTCATGGAATTATGGCAAGATACAAAGGATGATAATAACAAAGTGCATATAAAATTCCTACATAGATCATAGAATCAAAAAAGAAGAGGATGTGCACTCCATGGATCCAAGCAGGAGCTATAAATCCTCACCATCTGAAAGCTCGTCTTCGCGCAAAGGAGCATCGAAGAACTCTGCGTAAGAAAAGAAATAATTACACATCAGTCCATCATGCAATAATGCATTTTAATTAAACTTAGTAACTACAGACAAGAAAGACGAGTGACTTACTGGACCACGGTGTGCATACAATCTATTGATCAATGTAGTGAGACCGTGTCTCTCTGCATATCGAGTCTCTAGGCCATAGGGATCGTGGTTTGTAATGGAGTGCTACAAAGCAAACAAAGTACAAATGTTAGAAACAGATTGTAAGTACAAGTCATATTGTAAAAAAACAAGCAAGAAGAACAAAAGAAAAACATACAAAGTCCTTCGGATAAGTCCCGTGGCTACCACTCCTAAGATGATAGACCACTTTTGCCTCCAGTCATGCCCTCGTTGCCTCTCGCATTGTTGTCTCCAATATCCTAGAGAATCTATAGCCTCCTCCTTGAGTCAGCACCAGACATCTGCATCTAGCTACTCGAGCTTTGAGGCCCCACTCTTAAGTGCCTTGCGTGCGTTTGATCGTGTATGTGATATATATGCATGTATGCACTCTGTCATCTAGCTTGTGAAGAACCTATCTGCTACGGTGGGTACCATAAAATCCTTATGCATGCATGCTACTGTGTAGTCCTTGCTCCCCTCCAGTATGTTCTTCTAATAATCCAAGAAATTATGCTAAAAAACTTGTTGGCATAACTCTCTCATGCGAGCTATCATCCTCCTCTCCTCATCATTCATGATGATGGCTCCTATTCTATAATCTACAAGGTATCCATACCCTCTGGGGAGGGTATGTCTAAGATGTGTCCTCTCCCACTTGGGACTACACTTCTGGGCATATCCAGAAGACTCATGTACATCTGGTGTACCCATAAGGGTGGTATGTCTCGAATAGCAGCCATAGGGGTGCCACCTACGGATGGCTAAGCAAAAGCTGAAGTGACTAGAGTAGACGTCCCCACAGGTATGAAAAATCCCACAAGTAATGCAAATCCAATAGAACGACGATACTGAGACACTACGTTGGTACCTCCACAACAACCACCTGAGCCATGCTTTCTCAAACTTGTACGAGAGCAAGGAGTAGCACATGTATCTCGAGTGGACCATGGGCTCACCCACATCCACATCTAGAGTATCGACCTCGTCTACTGGAAACCAAAGCATCAAAGTGTGCCAAAGTAAATCTAACGGAACAGCCTAATGGTATCCGAGACACTCCTGGTCTACCATATCTCTAAATCGAACCATTTGATCTGGAGACATACATGTGAAGATCTCTTGTAGCTCCTTTTCGCTCATCCCTCGACTCATCGTGTTGTCCAAATATGCACAAAGGTCACTTGCACAAATAAACATTGATGTTAGCATAATCAATATAAAGATTCAAGCATAGAAGAATAATATAACTCTTTAAAAAAATATCTTATTTAAAATGCATATTCTAGAGTATCCTTATAAGTGATTCATCAATGAATTGAGCAGATGGATGCCATGTCAATCTTTTGACACAACTCCACATACAGTAGAAGGTCGATAGAAAAGTCACCACAAAAGGATGAGTCCAGCTCATTCTCAAAGAGTTATTGGCTTCCTGTCTTTCCATCATTGTCACTAGATTCTACCTCCTCTACATGCTCCAAGATTTGGGTGGCCTCCTGTTGAGAGTGGAAAAAGATTGAATTCTTGACTGATTTTTGTTATTTTTAAGGTCTGAATGATTGATTTTTTATGGATTTAGAGTGATGTATGGTTGTTAATGGAAGTGTTTGAGAGTGTTTTGGATGATATTTATTATTTTTTAAAAGTTTATGATGATTTTTAGTGAAAATATAAAACTCTGTTATGATCTGATAGGTTCTGTTAAGGTTCTGATTGGTTATGATATCTTCTTTATAGCTTCTATTTTGTTCTAATTTTCTTCTGTATGAAGCATGGATTGATGATTGATAAAGGTTGAAATATTTTGGAAGCTTATTGAATAGTTTTTGATAGTTTGGAATGGTTTTAGTATGAATAATGAGGATTTGATGTTTTATGGTGACCTTCTGTAACCCTCTGTAGACCTTCTATAGAGCTTCTATCTCTATTCCCTCTCTACTCTGTTCTTGTTCTGTTCTGTTCTATAGATCTTCTATAAGTGTTTCGTAGAATGTACGTGTGACTTTGGAAAAGTAATCTAACTTTTGTAAAGGATGAATCTAAGTTCAAAAGAGCTAAAACAAATGGAAGAAGTAGCTATTGAAGACTGAAGAGAAGACTCAAGTGATAGTGATAGTAGTGAGCTATGAAGAGACAGTGTAGTGGCTCTGGTGCCTCTTCGCATCAGACATACCTCTTGGGAAGTGCATCCACGACCTAAGAAGGATTATTGAGAGTTATTATTGAGTATTATAGTGAGGAGATGATGTACTATTGAGAGAGAGAGCCAGAGATAGCCAATTCTATCAAAACAATATATGTGTATATGAGAGATTGAGAGAGAAAACTATGAAGACATTGAAAATGAATACTATATGATTGATTTCCATTAAAAAATGGTGTATTCCTTTATGTTCCTTGTTCTATTTATGGATTCTATGTGTCAAGATTGTGGGAGAGAAGGAAGGAGTCTCGCTTGAAGCTTTCTTGCTTGCACAATGAGGGAAGACACACAAGGGTGGAGGCTGAAAACAGTTTTCCTCTTCTTAGTTGTGTAAGCCAAAAGAACTCAAGTACAAAGAAATAGAAGAACCCTAGATATGGGTCTCAAACCAAACTCAACTAACTAAGGTGGCATACTAACTGAGCCACGAACTAGAGTAGATAAGGATAGCTATTATGTAGCTATTATTTAGGGGCGGTGTACCAACCGCATCTGTAACTGACAAGTCGGTGACATAAATACACAACGGTCACCCTGGCATATCACGAGTGGAGCTCGATATCTCAACACTCCCCCTCGAGCTCAATCCCAATTCCTGCACACCAAGCAGGTCTCTGAACTTGCGCAGCTTCTCTACGCCCAATGCCTTCGTGAATATGTCAGCTACCTAATCCTCTGTGCTGACATAAACTAGATCAATAAGACCTAGTAAACCCCTCTCTCGCACATAGTGATAATGCACCTCAATGTTCTTTGTTCTAGCATGATAGACTGGGTTATTTTCCAAGTGTATACTACTCATGTTGTCACAATAAATGACAACTGGTCCATCTGTAGACTAATGCATATCATAAAGTAGCTTATGCAACCAAGCTACCTCACATGCAGCCATTGCTGCACCCCTGTACTCAGCCTCTGTGCTCGACAAGGCAACTGTAGGCTGTTTCTTGCTGCTCCAAGTGACTGCAGCACTCCCAAAAGAGAACACATATCCACTGGTAGATCGTCTATCAGAAATACTATCAGCCCAATCAGCATCAGTGTATCCATGCAACTGTATCTGAACCCCAGTCTCATAAAATAGTCCATACTGCAATGTGGACTTCACATACCTGAGTATGCGTCTAGCCGCATCCAAATGTGGTTTCCTTGGAGCCTGCATAAACTGACTTACCAATCCAACAGCATAGCTCAAATCTGGCCTGGTAATAGTCATATAAATCAAACTTCCTACTATGCGTCTGTACATAGTAGGGTCTTCTAGAAGCTCACATGCATCTGTGCTCAGCTTCACATTCTGCTCCAAAGGATTTGAAATAGGCTTACAGCCTGTCATCCCATATTTGGACAGCATGTCCAATCCATACTGCCTCTGCAAGAGCTATATCCCACTTGGTGATCTAATCACCTCAATGCCCAAGAAATAACACAGCTCTCTCAAATCCTTATCTCAAACTTCTGCTTCAATAGCATTTTCACATGAAGGATATCTTCATCACTGTCACCTGTCATAATCAAATCATCAACATAAATGACAAGTAGCATAATACATTTCTCTGTTTTTCTCACATAAAGTGAGAAATCTGCCTTGGAAATCTGAAAGCCAATAGTGACAAGATACTGTCCTATCTTGTCAGACCATGCTCTAGGTGCTTGCTTCAAGCCATACAAGGCTTTCTTCAACCTGCAAACAAACTCAGGATGAACAATATGCACATAACCTGGTGGCTGCTCCATATAGACCTCTTCTTGCAAATCACCATGCAAGAAGGCATTCTTTACATCCATCTGATGTAAAGACCATCCCTTTGATGCAGCCATAGCAATGACTGCTCTTACGGTTGCCATCCTTGCAACCGGAATGAATGTTTCTTCATAGTCAATGCCATATGTTTGTGCATACCCCTTGACTACTAATCTTGCCTTGTATCTATTCACAGAACCATCTGCATTGTGCTTCACCTTATAAACCCACTTACAGCCAATTGCATTTTTACCTTTAGGCAAAGGTACCAATTCCCATGTAGCATTTACTTCCAAGGCATCCATTTCTTCATCCATGGCTTTCTCCCATTTTTCTTTTCCCATGGCTTCCTCAAAAGAAGTGGGTTCTGGTTCCTGTATCACTTTAACCATATATGCATAGTGAATGGTTGTAAATCCATCATATTTCAGCCTATCCACAGGATACCTAGCTCTCGTAGACCTGCGCAAAGTAGGTTCACTCCCAGGTGCTCTCAAAACATCCCTGGTCTTCCTTACTCTAGGTGTAACAATAGAAGGAATACCCAACTCATCATCAATGCTCTGTTCTGAGCCACTGGATTCACCATCCACATAAGAGTGACCTACATTCACATCAAACATGGACTGATCAACCTTCTCTTTTCCTTTTCGTGATACATGCATACCACTATCTGCATTACTTTGAGAAGATTCTCATGATCTCAATCTGCCTGTCCATGGCGAAGAATGTGAATCACTGCTAGAGGACGCTCCAGGTCCACTAATATTTTGTGACTGCTGCTGTGAATTCTGTGCAGCTTTACAATTTTGTGCATCTACATCATCAATCACATTTACTGGTTTATACCAGCTACTCATCTCATCAAAAACAACATCTCTGCTCACTGTAAACTTACGAGTAGAAGGGTTATAGCATCTATACCCTTTTTGCTGTAGAGAGTAACCAATAAAGATGCACTTCTCAGCTTTTGGATCCAACTTGGATCTCAACTCATCTGGCACATGTACATAGGCAATGCAACAAAAAATTTTCAAATGAGAAATATCTGGTTTCCTACCAGTATACCTCTCCTCTGGAGTCATTCCATGTATTGCTGCAGTGGGAGTCCTGTTCATTATGTAGACTGCTGTAGCAACTGCTTCAGCCCAATAAAAATCTGGCAAGTCTTTTTCATTGAGCATGGCACGAGATACCTCTCCAATATGCCTGTTTTTCCTTTCTGCAATTCCATTTTGTTGTGGGGTATGACTGCATGAATATTGCTACTTTATGCCATGCTCCTGCAGGAACCTTGCAAACTCATTTGAGAGGTACTCTCCCCCTCCATCTGACCTTAGGCATTTTATCTACAGGCCTGTTTCTTTTTCAACCATCGCTTTAAGAGTTTTGAAATGCCCAAAAACTTCACTTTTCTTTTTCATAAAATACACCCAAGCTTTTCTGCTATAGTCATAAATAAAACTGATAAAATAATGATAGCCTCCAAGAGATGCAGCTTTAGTTGTCCACACATCAGACTGGATTAATTCCAATGGCTTCTTACTCTCTTGAACATGTCTAGGAAATGGTTTCCTTGCCTGTTTTCCAAATTGACAGGCTTCACATACCTTATGCATTTCTGCAATCTTGAATTTCGGCAAACCTGCAACAATATTTTGGGCCTGCATTGATTTAAGTCGCTGTACATTAACATGAGCAATGCGTTTATGCCAGATATCAATATCTGCAACTACACCGGTCCCATGTGCAAACATTGCTGCACTCAATTCAGACATGTCTGCATCCAATGTAAACATTCTACCCTTCTTCTTTCCTTTTGCTATCAAGCGACATTTATTTTTCATATCCTCAACAAAGCATCCATGAGGATTAAATCTAACCTGCAAGCCCTGTTCAACCATTTGACCAACAGAAACCAAATTCTTGGTGATATTCGGGACATGAAATACATCGGACAGGTATTTCTTTTTCCCATCCTGCATAGACAAGGGAATTTTTCCAATCTGCACAATAGGATGTGCAGTATCATCACCAGTCTCCACAAATCCTGGTTTTTCCATTTTCCTTGCATCCTCCATCCATTCTGCATGACCTGTCATGTGGTTTGATGCACCTGAGTCAACATACCATACATCATTGCTTTCTTCTGCACTTGTCACAGAATTATTCATGTGCTGCACCATGAACAAATGCTCATTTCTGTCATCACCCTGTCTGCTAGAAGATGCATACTTCCCTTGTTGCAGTTTTCCATTCATGATGTCATTCTGCTTTTTATAGCAGTCTTTAGCCATATGACCCATTTTACCACAGTAGTAGCATTCAACATTACTGTTTGCATTTTGACCTCTTTGCCATCCACCACGACCTCTTTGGCTCCCCCTGCCTCTAGAGTTACCACGTCCTCCTCCATAGGACTGGTTTTCTTGAGTTTGCTGCATATTCTGATTTCTGCCACGGCCTCCAAATCGGCCTCCTCTACCTCTGCTTCTACCTCTTCCAGCATTTGAGTAGAAGACAGCTTCTTTTGAAGTTCCTCTTGAAGAAGATGCACCACTATTTCTTTGCTCCTCAGAAATTAGAAGAGCAATCAGCTCCTCAAAATCAGGAAATCTTTCACGAACTGAAATGGATGTCCGAAACGGTGCATAATCCTTTCCTAGACCATTCAAGGTCACAGAAACTAAATCATCATCTTCCACTGGCGACCCGATGGAAGCAAGTGCATCTGCAATCTTCTTCACTTTCATGTGGTAGTCATTGATGCTCATATTTTCTCTTTGCACATTATGCAACTCTTGCTTGAGTTGCATTTTCCTAGCTTGCGTATTTGTGCTATACATTTTTGACAAAGTATCCCATGCCTCCTTTGGCGTACTTGCATCCTGAATATGCACAATCATAGAGTCTGAAATGCTGATAGACAGCCAATACATAACTTTCCTGGCTCTCTCATGCCATGTTTTAAATGCCTGCATTTGCTGTTGATTGGGAACATCAAGAAGAACTGGTTCTTCTTCATTTCCTACAACAAATTTCCAATATCCTTTTTCCATAAGGAAATTCGTCATTCTAAACTTCCATGCTTGGAAGTTGTTCTTGTCAAGATTTTCAGTGACAATCTGTGAAAGAGAATCAGATGCCATTACAGAACACTGCAAAAAAATTCTGTCACTGCAAAAAACACAGCTTCACCCTCACAAGGAAAAATCTGCAAAACTGGCGAAAGTGGTATTTGACCACACAGTCACTTCCTAGTGATGATTTTGCATCAACAGGCAATAGGGATGATTCTGTAACTCCCAATGTCTCTGCGCACAAGCATACGATGCAATTTCTATAGTAACTTTTCACCGACCTGTAAAACAGTGGCTGCACAGCATAAAACTGGGCCTTTTTCTGAGTGCGTGCAGAAAACTTCCGCCTCCAAAACAGGCCCCGAAATGGCCTCAAATAAAAAAAACAAGGTCGCCAAGGGCTAAAGCCCTTCCCGCAGCATATACTGCCCTCTTGCTTCACTGCGAAGGGCGTCTCAACCTGAGACAATGCACTCCTGCACTTTCCGACTGTGCTACCTGCAGAGATCTGCTCCCAAAACAGAAAATGAAAGCAACACTGCTCCTCTTACTAGAACACCGCGAGCTTGGCTTGCTTTCTTGAGCTCCTTACCACAAACAAGGCTCTGATACCATGTCAAGATTGTGGGAGAGAAGGAAGGAATCTCGCTTGAAGCTTTCTTGCTTGCACAATGGGGGAAGACACACAAGGGTGGAGGCTGAAAACAGTTTTCCTCTTCTTAGTTGTGTAAGCCAAAAGAACTCAAGTACAAAGAAATAGAAGAACCCTAGGTATGGGTCTCAAACAAAACTCAACTAACTAAGGTGGCATACTAACTGAGCCACGAACTAGAGTAGATAAGGATAGCTATCATGTAGCTATTATTTAGGGGCGGTGTACCAACCGCATCTGCAACTTACAAGTCGGTGACATAAATACACAACGGTCACCCTGGCGTATCACGAGTGGAGCTCGATATCTCAACACTATGAAGATGTTGAAGATTATGGTTGATTCTATCAATTCCGTAGAAGATATCTACTATGATGTTGTGTGAAGATTTGTTGTTTTCTTTGTTTTGGTCATCAAAAGAATGAAATAAAAGATTGCTGATGTTACAAGATAGATTTTATTGTAGTAGAATCCCCTTTTCCTTGGTTTTCCTCTTGGAGATCCATGTTTTTTGTGTGCATCTAGGGAAAGTTGCCATCAACAAGCATCAAAAGAGGCTTAAAATGAAGGAAATGGCATTGCCAAGAAGAGAAAAATTCAATGGAAGATGGAAAAGTTCATTCTTCCACTGAAGAGTTGGAGATTCTTATTATCAAAGCCACTTTCCACAAGAAGTTCATCCCACAATGGCGGAAACATATTACCACCATGATGCAAGCTCTATGTGGTGGACTATTTCCTCTTCATATTGAAGCAACAGAAACTTGCATCTTGGTGGCAAATTGTTTGGAAACAAATTGAAGATTAGAAGCAGAGAGAATGACTATCCATGGAAGATTTGGTATTCATTGAGAAGTTTCCAGACATCATCAAGTGGGAGATTGTGAAGAAGCTTCAGGAGTTGTGGTCTGTGGAGGTTCACGAAAATAAGAAGGAAAAGAGTTGGAATTTGCTCATCGATGCTCAACAGCAAGATACGTGGGATGCTTTGTGCACTGACAATCTTCTGTTTGTCCAATTAGCAACCCACTGGAAGTTGGTAAACATAGTATTTTTCACAATATACAGTGTTGAAACCATCAGAAGCTGGCATTATTATAATGTTGGCACATTAATGATACTAAGAAGAATGAGTTTTGATACTTTTAGAATTGAATATCTCCCTCTCTGTAGTAGTGGTTTGAAAGCTAAATTCAAAGATTTTGAAAAGAAGGAAGTAGAGGAGATGTTGGCCAGAGAATCCCTCAAAGATTGAAGCCCCTCTCTGATTCTATTCTATTGAGTACTGAACAACTGGTTGGAGCTAAGCCCCTGATGAATGACACAATAATAGGCAAGCGTTAGAACGAGTCCATAGGTATGTGAGAATAGAGAAGGCAAGAATCAAGAGTGAGAATGAGCTCGCAAGAGAAGATTCCTTTGACGCCCTAAAAGCACTCTTTGCAAAAGTTCCCATGGCGACTCAAGGTTCCCTTCCTAGTCAGATTTGTCCCGGAAATATTGATGATAGACCAGCAAATGTAGTCCCATTGCCAATTTTTAAGGGAGAGTACAATGAAAACCTTGATCTTCATGTAGCAAAATTTATGGTAGTATGTGTGGCTAACAATGCTAGAACCCCTGAGCATTGGTTAGCAATATTCCTCACCACTTTCAAAATCACGATGTTTCACTGATATGAGAGATAAGTAGCAAAAACTTTTGGCACATGGGACGACCTGAAGTGAGACTTCCTCACTAAATTCAAGCATGAAGGTTTTGAAGAGCAGATGCGAGAGGAGTTCATGAACCTAACTCAATCCTCTAGAGAAAGAGTAGAAACTTATGTCTCGCGAATGGAATCCATCCTGAAGAGATGGACTAGCCATCATTTGGACAAAGGCATTCAAAAAAGGAGTGTTCCTTAGAGGCCTACAGCCAGAAGTCCACAAGTTCGTGGAATTGAGAAGACCAGTCAATCTGCAAGCTGCAATGGAAGGTGCAAGATTGTATGATGAAGTTGAAGAAAGGTTGTCAATGACTCCAGGAAGAGGATTCTTACCTCCTCCCATGCCAGGAATGGTATACCCACCAAATGCAATCCCAAGGATATCTCCCTACCCCTATTCCCAAATGCAAACAATACCCCAGTACAGTGCACCAAATCCACTGTGGTTGCCACAGACCACAGTGCCTCAAATGATGGTTCAACCACAACAACAATGACCTCAAATAACTCCTCTAATGGTGACTCAACAACAGTGGAATCCTACCAATTGGAATCAACAACCCCAAGTCTCAACAGGAGCTTTGAATCAGAACTAGAATAGAGGACCCTCTTGATCGACCCAACTAGTGTATGCAATAATTATAGAAGCTTCCCAAAACCCTACTACAAGTACTTCAGGAGGTGAAAATCTGAAGGAATACTTATCCAACTCAATTGCAAGTATCAAGAAAGAGCTGATGGATGTGATTACAGAGCAGCTACAAGCGCTCAAGGTGAATACCGCCAATACATCCACCCCTACGAGATCTGGAAGAGATGTGATGTGCTCTAATACATGGTGCGGAAAGTGTCATCAGGCAAGACATTTAGCCACTAAATGTACTCGAAAACCAACCATTCCTAGAGCCTTCTATTCGTATTGTTTACGGAAGAACCATACAGAGGATATTTGCTCTTTGAAAGAGATGCACAAATGAAGATAGAAGGATAAAAATGCAAGATTCAACTTGTTAGAGTCCAAAATGAAAACACAATATATTGACCAAATCCTAGGGATTTTGGTCCTAATTTCAGTCCAAGGAGGTTTCCCTCTCAAAGTTACAGAGGAAAATAGTCTGGCAGTGGTTAGAGATGAGAGGTGAAATGTTATAGGTGGGGAGAAAAGGATCATATCTCCCCGAATTGTCTAAACCCTAGATGATCTGTGGATTACAAGCCCTTTATGTAGCCAATGAAAAGGAGAAGGTCACACTGCAAAGGACTATCCAAGTCCATCTCCTGTCAAGGCCAATGCTACTGATAGCCAACAGAAGTGACAAGAGCCTTCCTCCAATTTGGTAGAATTGGAAGTTGCTGCTATCACGTGTGCGAAGAAGAAGGAACCAGTTGTTCAAAATGAAAATATTTACCTTGCCAAGACTGTGAAGTTCAACCTATGAACATAGGGACACAGTAGTACATGACATAACAGTGCAGTACAGAGCACTGCAGTGCCACAGAGAGTCACAGAGATAGTTCAAGAAAGAGGACCAGAGGTCCAGGAGATAGACAATGCAGAAGCTCCTCTAGAAATAGAAGAAGTGCCGATGTTGTAATTGCTAGAAGAAAAAGGAAAGATGAAAATGGGAGTAGCCCCATTCCCCAGCAGGCTAGAGAAGCCTATGAATCCTATCAAATATTATGACTTAGTAAAAGACCTAGAAACTTTTAAACCTAACTTAACGTTTTGGCATTGCTGATGCTGTCTCCCAGGTACCGAAAGACATTCAAAAGCATCTTGACAAGAAGACATGGACTAAGGATTGCTCCTTCAACAATTGACCAAGACCAATAAGGCCCCAGAGCCTCTAAAGGAAGTAGTTGTGGCTAATGCCTTCCTAGATCCTAGAACCCTAGAGATTAGTGTATGGATTGAAGGATGCTTCATTTCAAATGCATTGATTGATGGAGGTTCATCAGTAAACATAATGACGGATGTGAGAATGAAGGACTTAGGGTTGCAAGGAATTCAACCTACACAGTGGCTTATCAAATTGGCAGACCAAAGCAGAATTAAATTGTTGGGCATCCTCCCATACGTAAAAAAAACCCTTGCAGGAAGAAACTATTGGCTCACATATTTGGTGGTCAAATCAAATTCTTATGGGACCTCATACCCTCTGCTTTTGCAAAGACCTTGGCTTTTTGAAGCGAGATCTAGGATGGACTAGTTCAAAGGAACCCTAACCTAGGCAGAGAACCCAACAAAGTGGTGTTGAAATTGTATGGATCACAAAAAGGCAATGGATCCACATCCATCGAAGTCATAACTGACTCCTCCAATGAGGTAACAGATGGTACATCAAGAGACAAAGAGGTTGTTAAACAGATCTTTCCCAAGAAAACAGAGGCACAATCCCTAACAGTGGGCACTGTAAGTCAACTACCAAGGGAAACAAAGTCCTTGTCCATGGGAGAATACCTCCTACCTCAACTGGAATTGACTTCTCAAATCACCTCTGACAATGAGATAGAAGATTGGATGTATTGTTCTCCCTATTACATGGCAATCGCAGAGACAGCATCAGAGACAGAGCTAGAGACAGAAGTAGAAGCACAAGCAGACGTAGAGGGAGAAGATCTATTCTTTTCCTACAGAGGCTCTATAGAAGCAGAGACAGAGCCTCCAGAGGAAGAGGATGAAAATGATGAGGAAGAAAATGACGCACGTTATGAAAGTGCACTTGAAGAAGATCCTCTAATAGTGGATGATCTTGTCGATGTCCCTACGGAGATCTCAGAGGCCGAAGATCTTAGGGTGTTGGATGGAATGACCATGGTTCCATTTGGGTTGACCAATGGACCACAAAGTATGCAGAATCTGCATAAGCAATGGATCAAAGGCATAAAAATTAAGTTCACTAGTGGCTTCTAGAACAGTACATGTAACAGAAGCCAATATAAGCCAAAGATAAAACTTAATTCTTTTGGCTTTGATATCTTTGATAGCTTTGATAGATCTGGCTTTTAGAAGCTAGAGATAGAAACCAGAGCTATCAAAGCTTCGGCTTCTAGAAGGTTTGTGCTATGTGACATTCCTGGACGCATCCTCTGAAGATGAATCTCTAAGTCCAAAAGAAATCACCACTCACACAAAAGCAAACAAAGCTCTGATACCCTTCCAGCAATCTAAACAAGAAAATGAGTCATCTGTTCAGAAGGAGGACACTGGTTCTAGTGGAACATCAGATGATGACACTACTCCCTTGAAAGAGTCAAACCTCTATCCAGAAGCAATCCATGGGACATTTATCCGTGAATTGGAAGGTGAAAGACAAGTAACGTTCTTGGATATTGATGGTACTGAACGTCACCTAAAAGTGGGTTTTAATCTTTCAGAAGAAGAACCAGTGGTCTTGCAAGACTTATTAAAGGATAACTTAGATGTGTTTTCTTGGTCATATAAAGATGTAAAGGGGATTGGCCTCACATTATGCCAGCATCACATTGACCTAGAGCCGGATGTCAAACCTGTAAGGCAAAGACAAAGGCGTATGAATCCTATTTATTATACTCTGGTGAAGGTTGAATTATTGAAACTCCTTGAAACCGAGTTCATTTATCCCGTGGCTAATAGTGAATGGGTTTCACCCATTTTGGTAGTACCCAAAAAGAACGGGAAACTTCGAATATGTGTAGACTTTCGAAGGCTCAATTCAAAGACGAAGAAGGATCATTTCCCTATCCCTTTTACAGACCAACTGTTGGACACAGTGGCAGGCCATGAGCTGTATTCCCTCTTGGATGGATTCAGCGGATATAACCAAGTCCAAATTGCAGAAGAGGACCAATCCAAAACAACCTTAACCACAGAGTGGGGGACCTATGCCTATAGAGTGATGCCATTTGGGCTCTGTAATGCTCCTGCCACCTTCCAATAAGTAATGATGGCTACCTTCTAGAATCATTTGCATGATTTCATTGAGGTGTATCTTGATGACTTTTGTGTCTATAGTTTGATCAGTGAGCACTGGGGACACCTAAAGCAATGTTTTGATAGATGCCGAGAGTATGGGATTTCTCTCAACCCCGACAAATGTGTCTTTGGCATCTCATCAGAAGTTCTTTTGGGCCATATTGTCTTTCACAGGGGATTGCAACAGACCTGGCAAAGATTGAGAAGATTGCCGCCTTCACATCACCAACAAACCTCAAGCAATTGAGAGGATTTCTTGGACATGTGGGCTACTATAGAAGATTTATTGCACATTTTGCAACCAAGGCAGCCCCTTTGCACAAGCTCCTAAGGAAAGATGCGGATTTCCTTTGGACTAATGATGCGAAGGAGCCTTTAATATCCTAAAACATTCCCTTATCCAAGCACCTATCTTATAGCCTCCCCGACTGGAGGAAGGAGTTCCATGTGCACACAGATGCATCAGTTGAAGGGCTAGGTATTGTCCTATGTCAAAAGGGCCCCTCTAAATTAAATCAACAGATATATTATGCAAACTGAAAAGTCACTAATAGGGAACGGAACTATACAGTGACAGAGTTTGAGTGTTTGGCAATGGTGTTTGCACTGGAGAAGTTTCAACACTATCTATGTGGATCGTGAAGCCTTGTCCTTCTTGATGAATAAAGCAGATGTTGATGAGATGGTTGCTCCTATTCCAGGAGTTCAATTTTAAAGTCCTAGCCGATCATCTATCACGGATTCCTCAAACTACAGAAGAGGAACAAGATGATCCAAACCTTCATGATGCTTCTTTGTTTCTAGTTGGAATAGTTACTCCGTGGTATGCAGACATAACCAACCTCCTGGCAACTCAACAGTAACCTCCTGGCATCTCAAGCCATGAGAAGAAGAAGCTTCTGTTAGAATCAGCCCCCTATACTTTGTTAGGCGGTGCACTGTACAAGAGAGGCAAAGATGAAGTGCTACAAAGATGTGTTGCAAGGGATGAAATAGGCATAGTATTGAAAGCATGCCATGAAGAACCATGTGATGGACACTTTGCAGGAGAAGCGACAGCCAAGAGGGCTCTGTTAGTAGGATACTGGTGGCCGACCCTCCATAAAGAATGCATATGACTACTGAAAGAGATGTGATGCTTGTCAGCAAATGGAAAAACCCACCAAAACAAGTGCCATGCCACTGCAACCCATTCTTCCCCTAAAGCCGTTCGAGAAGTGGGGGATTGATTTTGTGGGTCCCATTGATCCACCCACCAGATGGAAGCAGAATAGATACATCTTAGTATGTATGGATTATGTCACAAAGTGGTGTAAAGCTAAAGCTCTGAAGCGGGATGATAGTAACAACGTAGCTTTGTTCATGTACAAAAATATTATCACCCACTTTGGTAGTCCCCTTGAGCTAGTAAGTGACAGAGGTACTCATTTCCTTAACAAAATCATGGAGGAGCGGATGGAGTTGTATAAGATCCGCCATTGCAAGTCCACTCCTTACTACCCTAGAGCCAATGGCCAAGTTGAAGTCACCAATCTCATCCTGTGCTCAATTCTGAGAAGAATGATTGCCGCACATCCTGTGACTGGGACGATCGACTTACAGAGGCCCTCTGGGCATACAAAACCTCCCATTAGGCAGTTATAGGACAGACCCCTTTCTAGCTAGTGTATGGTACAGAAGCTGCCTTCCCTATGCAATTGGAATTGCCCTCTTTGCGAGTGGTAGTTAAAGAACGCTTGGGAGATGATGAGTCATTGCAACGCCGCCTCTTATACTTGGAATGCTTGGATGAGATGTGGTAGATAGCCTTACAATGCATGGAAACCACTCAAGCGCGACGCAAGGCCTATCATGACAGTTTCATCAAGCACAAGGAGTTCAAAGATGGTGATCTTGTCCTAGCCTATGATTCGAGATTTGGCAAGTTTTCTAGTAAGCTTCAACAACGGTGGATGGGCCCATATAAAGTACTTGCTGTCAATCCTAATGGATCTATTCAGGTGCATACCGTTGATGCCTCTGATGATCCTTTCTTGATCAATGGCTATCGTCTGAAGAAGTACTTCCCTCCCTAGGGATCTTGACAATCACAGTCGACCTACCCTCTCCCTTTTGGGCATCGCACTGTCCTTCTCTTCATCCTTCTAATGGCCCTTATGATTCTCCTCATGAGGCAGTCTCGTTCTGCTAGCCCCTCACAAATACCTCTCAACCCAACCTTGTTCTCTTCTTGTCTAATCCAACAACGGTGGAGAAGTTGGTCCCGAAACATGGTATTTCTACCATTCTCTTTCTTAACGGAAAAAACAGGAAAAAAAAGAAAGGAAAAAAAAAACAAAACTGTTATGGGAGAAAAGGAAGAAATTCACTATCATAACAGACCTCATTCCATGAAAAGGTGGCATCACCCTTGGGCGGGAAGGTGACTGTGGAAAAGGTGGTAACACCCTGCAGTTCAAGATAGCTGATTCATCAGCAGTGCACCTTTACAACAAAGTAATTTGAAGTCACCTCCCTTGGCGCCATGTCTCTGCAATATCAGCCCCTCTGTCCTTCTTAGCAGATGACCTTTCTTATAAATCATTGAAGTACGAGACTTGTTGACTACCCCCCTAGGTACGCCTTGTCTTTAAGATCCTGATGACAACAGCCAACATGATCTTCATCACCAACCCCTTGAGTGATGTGAGCTTTCATCGTAACAAGATGGGGACGTGAGTATGGACTGCCCTCTATATCCATCAGTGAATGTGAGCCAGAGGGTGGGGTGAGTGATTAGTTTTTCCCTTCAAATCAAAAGAGATGTGAGATGTGTGAAGGGAGTGTTGCACGCATGGGATGGGCCTCTCAATGCACAACGCACGATTTGTTCTTGTGCACTGCACCATAAGGCTTCGTGGCCTTCCTTCTTGCATTATATGTCGGCACAGGGCGGGATCCATAGTTGCACCATCAAATGCGCATAAGGCATACAACCTCTGCACAAGTGACAGTGAGGATTACATCAATGGGTTTCAAGAATGGGTTGCCCTCCTGGATCTTTCAACAGAGAGTGAGACAAAGGGTGGGCTGAGTGTGACTGGTGTTTCTTCAATCAATTATTGAGAGCTGAGGATTGAAGGACGTTATGAAAATTGGAGTCAGGTACGTTTCTATTTCCCTATACACCCACGGGATGGGTCTTTGCTATCGTCACATGACACGCCACTCTATTCTGTACACTACATTGTACGGCTACCTGGCCTTCCTCCTTGCACCTATGCCAGATAGGTGAGATGCACTAATGCACCATCAATTGTGCACCCTGGCATACTCCATATGCACCACCCTCTTGTTGATTCCTAAACCGGTATTGAGATCTGGGTTTCCATCAATATTACCTTGAGTGATGTAAGTTATGGGGCGAGTGACTGTTCTCTCATCCCATCTGAGTGCCAGTGAGTTGAGTGACTATCCTTCGTCAACGACACCTCCCCCGACAGACTTCATCAATCAGCTACCTCCCTAGGTGTTGTTGCATGGTCCCTACCATGCTGGCTGAACACTAGAGCGAGTCGTTGTATCTCTCCTGCAACCAACTCCAACCCTTCTGTAGCAGTGACGATTCCTTCCAGCATCTGCGAAATGGGCCAAGTCTTTCTAACCTTCTCCTTATGCTTGTAAGTGTACGTCATGTTTTAAGTGTGGGGACACCAGTGTCCAATCAGTTGACAAGTCTGTGGCCGTATCGATCAATTTACTTTGTCCGTTAAGATTTTAAGTGTGGGGACACGTCCCTATGCGTTTCATGTGTATACCCCCTGCATATGCTTCAAGTTGATTATGCATGTATGCCATGACCTCTTTCTACCCTCATGGGGTCCCTTTTCCACCCACCCATCTCACTTTACCCCACCCTTTGAGCCATTCCTTCCCTATTTTCCTTTATCCCTTGTTTTGACGTTTTGCATGCGAACGCATCCTATGTTCACCGGAATCCAAATCCAACCTTACAAACCTGTTCGTGCCTTTGAATTGCAAACAGTTGGTCTACTATTAATTTTTGTGGGTTTTTGGGACCTTTTCGTGTATAATTTTCACATTTTTCCCATGTGCACATGCCTTGTTTGCACTGGACGTCCCGTTTAGTTTGACAACCCTATTTCGTAGTCGCTCCCCCACTTTTTCCTTTTTCCTCCCCCTCTTCGGACTGCCGGATTTTTAGTTATTAATTTTTCCATGTGTTTTCAGGTATCTTTTTTGTGTTTTTATGTGAACCCTTCCTCCCTCCACCAACAGTGAGTTTTGACGTGACAACCTGTGAATTATCTTCCTTTGGACATTTTTTCTTTTTACTGTCCTCTATTCTGGTGCATGAATCATTCCATATTAATTTTTGAATCCCTTTTTAGGTACGATTTTTGGGTTTTTTCCATGTAAACGCGTCCTCTCTCGGTCAAAACTGTGTGTTGACGTGATAGGTTTTATCGGGCACATTATTTGGCACATTTTGCCTTCTTTTCGCCTTGCGTTTCGGCGAGCGGATTTTTCGATATTAATTCTTGTATGTATTGTTGGAGCCATTTTTCATGTTTTTTCCATGTGAACACCCTGATTTTTCCCCGAAACCCATGTTGCATTTTTCTATCCTCTTTCTCTCGTCTCCCGGTACATTTTTCCTTTTTATGGTCTTTCGATCCGGTGTATGGTTTGGGTTTTATTAATTTTTCTTCCTCTCGCCATGTGGCCACGTCTCTCATATCGCACGTGAATGCACCTGTTTTTGGTTTTTTGCACCTTGGGACACCCCCTTGGCATCAGTGCCTCGTATGTCACCATCCCTGCCTCGTCTGATCCCACGGATGCAAATTTTTTTACTCCTGCCCCGCACATGCGCGTGGGACGGGCGTGCGCTCACTTTTTAATGGTTTTGCCAAAAAACAAAAAAAAAAAAAAGGAAAAACAATGGGAAAAACACACACACACACCTACACACATAACACAAAAAAAAAAACACGAAAACTAAACCAACAAAACAAAAAGACACAACAAAACAAAAACAGACCAAACACCGGAAAAAAAAACACATAAATAACCGCAACAACCACACCAACAATAAACAACCAAACATAACAAAAAATAAACAAGATTAAAAAAATAAACAAACTAAACAACACGAAAAATAAACAAAAGAAAAAAAAAGTGTGAGAAAAAAAAAACGAACAACCCCAAAAAGACCACCAAAAAAAGTTTAAATTTTAAAAAGAAACCAAACCACACTAAAACCAAAATTAAACATTAAAAACAAACAATTAAAAAAATAATAACACAAATTTATTTTAAAAAACAAAAAAAAACTACCTTACCTATTCGGTTACCCTCCCTTCTCATCGTTCCTCTTCCTCGCCTCCACCGTGCTCGTCATGTCCTCCCTCATCGCCTCCACTGCCACCTCCCTGCTCCCCTCCACGTGGCCTTCGCCTCTCCTCCCATCGCCATTTCAACTCCACTCCTCCCCCCATTGCACCTTCTCCTTTGCAGCGCCTCTCGTAGCCCTTCTCTTCTCCTCCACCCAACGTCCCCTCCTCCTCCCGCCGACGTTCGCCGCCTCCAACGTCCCCTCCTCCTCCCACCGACGTCCACTGCCTCCAACGTCCCCTCCTCCTCCTCCCCTTCTCCTCCGCTGCCCCGCCGCCCCATCTCCTTCCTCTTCCTTCCCCTCTAGTTAGTTAAACTACCTTCTTAACTAACTTGTTTAACTTAACTAACCTAACTAACCTATTTAACTTAACTAATCTAATTAACTTACCTAATCTAATTAGCTTAACTCACCTAATTAACTTAGCTCACCTAATTAACTAACCTAACCTAACTTCCTTAACTTCCCTACTATACTTAGTTAACCTACCAGGCTAGCTCACTAACCTAACCCCAATTTCCCCTATTCTAGCCCCCTTTCCTACCCGTACCTCACTCTTCCCCCACCCTTCACATGCAGCGCGAGAGTCTAGGTGTGTCTGTAAGTATGACGGGAGCTGCCCGCGAGTGTTCACGTGCGAGGCTGCGCATTTGGTCTTCTCCATGCAGTAGAGTGTGCTATCCCCGAGCACACATAGTTGTTCACATGCAGCCCGGGTATCTCTTTTGATTTTCCACAAACTCGAGAAAAATACCTAAAAACACTTAAAAACATTAAAAATTTAATAAAATTTCAATTTTAAAAAAACTATTAAAAACTTCATTACTAAAGTGGGTCATTTTTTGGTTGATCTTAATGATTATAATACAGGGAATTAATTGCAAAAAAAATAACAATATTTAAAATCCTTTTAAAATTCACTAAAAATTCAAGAAATTTTCTTTAAAATCCTTAAAAATAAGAATTAAATGCAAAAAAATCACCAAAAATTCCATCAATGCATTTGACTACTTTCTAAATATTTTCAAAATAAAAAATACCAAAAAAAGAGAAAAAAAACAACACAAAATACAAAATCAAAACACACCTAGATTACAATTTAAAAAAATACTAATAACAATCTCACCCAAACACTAATGAACATTGCCTAAACCCAATGTGATCCCACTAACATTACCTTGATATTTATTTTATTTTTATTTTTTTCAAATACTAAAGTGTTTTATTTTTTCCAGTTAGTGGTTTTTGCTTTTTTGTTGGATTCCTTGCATTTGGGACTACTTAGTGCGCCCTCAGTCTCTTGCATACACACCTCTACCAGGTATCTATTTTTTGTGCTTTCTTTATTTTAGTCATCCCTTAACCACAGTTAATTGTTAAAATGAACTTTATTCACACACTTTTTCACCCGCGCTTGCACTAAACACACATTTTTCTAATAACTTCAAATCAACCTGCCATTCACTTTGCATGCGCTACGTGCACTTCAAGAGACACTTAAATTTTTAAATAAAAACGAACCAGCTGTCACAAAAATGCACCCATTGAAAAAGAAGAGCGCTTCAAACACATTAAATTTTTAATCAATGAATATGCATTTAGATACCTGAGTTTGGGGATCGCAATCTGGGTTTCATTAAAAGCAGTAATTTACATTAATAAATTGTAACTAATAATTTAAAAATGAACCCTCGTTTTCTTATTAAGGTTTATCACCTAATAAAATTTCAACCATTGTTAATAATTTATTAAAATGAACCCTTCACTAAAATCATTCCCCTCACTACACTTTTTTCTTCCTTTTCAATAAATGCGCTTTGTGGAATGGACACGTATAGTCCTTTAAGTTGACATTGTTTATTAAAGTTTTGGTTATGTTCTGACTAGGTTTTTGAGATATTATTAAAATATGATTTTTTATGCCAAGAAGTGCTTAAAAATAGCCAAAAATTACAAATATCAGGGAAAAATAGACTTTATCCATCGAAGGCGGCGGTGGCAATCAAGGCGATTTTAAGCAACAAGTCCCTAAAGCACTAGTGCTAATTTTCATGGGAAATCAAATGGTAGAAGATGGTCGAGCTGGAGTTTTCTTAGATGCAACATGGCGTCAGGAATCCAACGCAAGTATCATATCTCAATTCTGAGATCGTTTGATCCCCCATTTAATCCCCACAAAGTACGGGGTTGTGAAGCAGCTACTAGATCTGGAAGCCAAGAAGAGCGTGACGGGGCCAGAGTTTATAGATTTTGACGTCAGAAAGTTAGCCGTCTAATCCAATCAAGAATCGGAGTCCGTTTGCACCCCCAAACATGCTGAAAACCTTTCGATAGTAGTGTGAAAGTGGTTTTTTTTTAAAGTGGACATTTTATAAATGAAATGAAATGAAACTCTAAATGAAGAAAACATGCAAAAACATGTCGTGATGTAGGGAGGGGTGTTTTTTTATTAACGCCCCATTTTTTGGGGATGTATGTGCCTCTTGGATACTCAATCATATAGAGAGAAAAGGGAAGATACCTGATCCATGCAGAGAGAGCAATATTTTGATGGTAACCATGTGGAATATGATGAAGGGAATGAAATTCTCATTTTAAGTCTTTCTCTCTCCTTCCTCTCTCTCCTGCATAGAGGCTATTCATATGCAAGAAATCAAGAAGAAGAGGGGCGCAAGGATGCTTGTCCGGCTGTGATCGAATTGCTTCAAGATGAAGAGGAGGCTGAGGAAAGAGGTTCAGCACTAAAGAATGGTTGCTGGTTGGTTTGTGGGCTGCCTAGAAAAGTTATTGAAAAACCCGCAACATGCAAGATACATGGTATGCTCCAATTTTATGAAAATTTTTACTTGTTTTTGTTGTTTCATGGTCCAAATGTTGTTCATATGCGATGAAATTTTAATTAAACCTTATTTGCATCATGTTTGAGGGTTGTAACTACACAAATATAGAACCCATAATGATTTAGAGCCGTTATTATTTCTTTAAAACCCACAAAATGTAAATTTTAATGGAAATTAGTGGTTTTTTCTGTTTTTTTAGTTGGTGAAAAGGGGTGAAAATGGAATAAACTTAGAGGAAATGTTAAGTTTCAATCAAAATAGTAAGGCAATACAAATAAATTAAAAAATACCTATTTTCTATGAATAATAAATAGAAAAAAAAATAGAGAAAATTAGGATGTTCGTGCTAAAAAAATATGGAAAAATAAGATTTATGTGCGTGAATGTTTGGCGAGGTTAAAGCATGAGGTTAAGCCTCATTTTGGCCTTGTCTTTTGTGTTATAGTCCGTATTTATCACTTTGTACATACAAAAATAATACAAAACAACCATTTATACCTATGCACCACAGCAACATCTAAACGGTGGGAAAGTGAAGTTTGTGCAACAATCTGATTGTTGAAAGATACAAATTCTAATTTTCCTCTTTGTGCATAGCATTTAGGGATCATTTCATAATTAAATATAGGTGACTAGTAGCACGAAAGTTCCGGTGCAAGTCCCTAGAGCAGCACACTACATAACGCTTAGTTAAAATTCATGAAAGGGCTCTTTTTCACACCTCACATGGCTATCTTTTTAAATCATAAAATGGTTGTGTACAATTGTCATATACCTTACATCAAGCATGCCATGTGGTATCTCCTGGAATGCATTGCAACTGATTGATAAACTTTGACCAACACTCAGAGGACAGGAAACCCAAGATGTAGGTTTAGACGGGTGCTTCCGTTGGGGAAAGTTTTGTGAGGCGAATCAAAATCTCCTGGAATGTGGAATTATGAAAGAGTGGAGGTTGTGCAATTGTTATATGTGTTAGCGACACATGTTGGGGCTAATCCTTGAGGTGTAGGAGAGTCATAGTGAAGCCGCAGCAATCAATCGAGAGGTGCTTCCCTATGTGTGTATTACAAGGCATTATGCCTATATGTTGTGGGATCTCCCTCTGAGGAGAAGGAAAGGTGAATGTTGGACTACATATTGGATACAAACACCAAATCGTCATAAGCATTTAGTGCAAAGTGAGTTTTAGACACTCTCGGTCTGTGAGGCCATGTGTGGTGGGGTTGTCTGTTGTATGCATTAGGTCGGCCAGACCTTGGCTTTCCCTATACAAAACTTACTGATGGACTTAGTTAGTTATGTAGAGCATGAGTCCTCTATAGAAGATAATATGGGTGATGAGAAGAGTAACCAATTAGTGGTTACCTCATCCTCTAATGTGATGGCATGGGCCAAGGTTTGCCTTGGTGTGGTCTCTACCCAAGAGAAATCATGTATAACCGTCCATCAACCTACAGGGCATGGAACAAGTATGTTGGAAGCTATGGTGATCATGGAATCAACAAGTGATTATGCTAAAGCCATAGTGCCATGGGAAAAATTCGACACACAGTGGAGTGCAATTATGGCTGAAACATCCCATGTGGTGGGGCATCATGCCACAATTTTAAGTATGACAAGGATCTTAGAAGCCCTAGATGTAAAGGGAAAACCGTTGCTTAAAAGAGACGGTCCCCAGGTCCTAAGTGCTAAGGATAAGTTTGCTTTTGATGAGGGGCAGAAGCACCTAGATAAAGCCATCATGGAACTGCCTAGGAAGGGGCAAGATATGGAAGATCCTCTAAGAAAGGATCAAAATGATATGCTAAGAGCTATAAGTCTCTCTAGACCACTTTATGAGTTGGCAGAAAGGGACATTAAGGATAATATTAACCTCCCTACACCAGTAAAGGTGGAAACGGGAGAGGTTGGAGACCCTTAGACACTAGAGTTAGATTATGATTATGAGGATTTTAATGGCCCAGTGTTGATCCCAAAGGAAAGGACTAAATGCCCTCCTCCTTATAGGGATCTCCCAGTGTTTCATGGGCTGGCTAATGAGGAACCGATGGTGCATTTACGAGAATATGGCCTAACTTACCTTGCAAGTGGGTTCAATGATATTCATCAGATGCTTGTATTCTGAAGTACCCTAAAGGGAGAGGCTAGAAAATGGTAGTGGAGCCTCCCAATGGGGTCTATTAAATCCTTTGAGGAGTTGAGTGACCGATTTTTAGATGAAAATGAGAAAAATGTGCCTATGACCCAAGTTTTAGGGCAGCTGATGTAGATTAGGCAAGAGTCCTATCCTTCTGTTAAAGAATACACTAGGGCCTTTAATGATATTATGAGGCTTTGGCCAAGAAGAGGTACTGCATTGCCACGAGATGTGCTATGTGAGCTCTTTTTGAGTGGCTTAGAGATTAACATGCAAATCCAAGTGGGATTGCAGAATCCTAAGTCATTAAGGGAAGCAAAGATACATGCCATTGATTATGAGAGACATATTCAGAGATGTTGGGAAAACTTTTGGATTTTTTCCTGCTCAGTACAAGTGCATCCTAGCTTCCAACCATTTCTACAAGGAGATAGCTCACTTGTTGATAGCAAGGTAGCCTATGAGAGGAACCTTGGTAGCCAAAATCTCCAAGTAGAAAATGGAAATAGTAGGGATAATATACCCCCTGGGGATAAAAAGATTTCAAGCCCAATAAATCCCATCAAGGCTTGTAGCACTTGCATGAGAGGTAGTTGTGACGGTGGAATTGATAGAACCATTAGGTCTATAAGCTTAGATGAGCGTTCTATGAGTGGTTCTAGTTTTGCTCCTAGTAAGGCTCTTGAGAGACCTTTCCAATTTATAGATGAATCATGCTTTCGAGTAGATGCTATTCCTTTGAGTAAAAGCATGGTTCCTATGGCTAAGAAGTTGTTGTAAAGTGGACAAAGGCAAGTGAAGACATCTCGTGTAGAGAAGATGCGGCATGCCAAAGGTACACCTATACTAAATAGAAGCCATAAGGTTGTGAGGCTATTTGGTAATGGTGATAAATCCACAGTGAGTCGATTGGACCAATGTGGGCAGATGAGGTAGTCTAAGAATAGGAAAAGAAATATGAGATGGGTTTGGAGGCCCAAAGCCTCTAAAAATACTGTTGGTGTGAGAGATGAAGGGCCAAGAATTGCATGTGGACATGCTTTGATGGATTCCCAAAAGGATTCAACTAAAGGCCATAATGAGACATCTAACAATAGGGACCACCGCCCTGAGATGCATCTATGTGATGGGTCTAGGCTTCAAGCTTTGTCTAGTTTGGATCGTATCATTGACATATATAATGGTCCAATTAGAGAAGAGTTGAATGATCATAAATCCATGATTCTCCATGTAGGAGGAGTTATTGGAAAGTTGGGACAAGCAATCCGTTTGAATGGCGAGACCAAGGGGATGAGATATATCAACCTAATGATATCCGTTTGAATGGCGAGACCAAGGGGATGAGATATATCAACCTAATGATATCATTCATTCAACTCATAGTACTCAAGAAGAGATGGCCATTAATATTAAGATATCAGTAGAAAGGCTTGGGCTAGTGGACCTACAAAGAGCGTAGATCAAGCTTTTAGCTGACTCGCATGAGTAGCATGAGGCTAGTTCTTCTATTTTATGCTATCCTGATTAGTTTGATAGGATGTGATGTATATGCCAAGGAGATCATATATTGCATGGATTAGAATGAACTATCCATTTTAGGCCAAGAGAGCCCTTTGTTTTCACATTTTAATAATCTATCTCTTTAGGCCAAGAGAGCCAGCTAGTTTGCAGTGAAATGTGTTGTTTCTTTAGGCCAAGAGGGCCAGTTAGTTTGTGACAAAATGCGCTATTTCTTTAGGCCAAGAGGGCCCTTTCTCTATTTGGTGCAGGTAGGTTTAATGCTTTGTTGTTTTAGTGATTGCACCATACAGATTGACAAAGTCGCTCGAGGGAGCCTTTGCTATGCGAAGAATCTTCTTATGGCCATTCTAGGTGGTTTCGTTCCCTTTTCTAGTTTTTTTCTCTTAAGTAATTAATGATATATGTGTGGGTGAGGGTTTTCTTTCTAGTTGGGAATCGGCACTTAAGGCATGAAGTCCCAGGTTTAGGCTCTGTATGTCTAGGGGAGGTCTGAGTAGTCCCTGTGAGAAAATAAAAGTGAGCGTTAGAAAAGGATTAAGTGTTGCCTTGCGAGGGCTTGGTAGGTTCTTGGGTATCGATACAGGACATGAGGCCGATGCCCTATTTTCCTTGGGTCACTATGCTCAGCTCCCTCCTTTTTACATGCCCGAGTATGGAAAATAAAAGCTTAAAAGAAGAAATGTGCTAAAAGAAAATATTTCTTGATCAGGCTATAGGAGTCCTCGCCTGTGAGGATCTCCTAGTTGAGTTGTCCTTAGATAGGTAGGTAGTTTAGACCACCACTTAGGGCGAGTTCTTTGATAGTTCTTTACAGCTTGGCTATGTTGCAGCAGTTGGTTAGTGACTGGCTTCAGGCCTTTTATTAGATTATGTTGGGCCTACGCCTTGTGGATTTCATGCCTTGGTTTTGTCAGGGGGGTAGGGTATGAGCTATGATGTGTTTTGTTGTGTATCTATTTTGTATCAGCTTGATGCTCATTTTTATTGTTTCTATGCAAATCTATTCGTGGGATTCGACGGGCTGAGTCGCCCTATCCCGTGGTCGCCAATGACAAATGATTTTTAATGCCAAGAAGTGCTTAAAAATAGCCAAAAATTATGAATATCAGGGAAAAAATAGACTTCGTCGAAGGTGACGGTGGTAATCAGGACGATTTTAAGTGGCAAGTGCCTAAAGCGCTAGTGCTAATTTTCTTGGAAAATCAAATGGTGGCAGATGGCCAAGCTAGAGTTTACCTAGATGCAAAATGGCGTTAGGAATCCAACGCAAGTCTCAGATCTCAATTATGAGGTCATTTGATCCCCCATTTAATCCCCGCAAGGTTTGGGGCTGTGAAGCAGCTACTGGATCTGGAAGTCAAGAAGAGTGTGACAGGGCCCAAAGTTTATAGATTTTGACGTCACGAAGCTAGCCCTCTAATCGAATCGCGAATCGAAGTTCGTTTGCACCCCTAAACAAGCTGAAAACCCTTCCATAGTAGTGTGAAAGTGATTTTTTTTAAAGTGGACATTTTATAAATGAAATGAAATGAAATTTAAAATAAAGAAAACATGTAAAAACATGTTGTGATGTAGGGAGCGGCGTTTTTTTATTGACACTCCAGTTTTTGGGGATGTATGTGCCTCTTGGATACTCAATCATGTAGAGAGAGAAGGAAATATCCCTAATCCATGCACAGAGAGCAAGATTTTGATGGTAACCACGTGCAATATGATGAAGGGAATGAAATTCTCATTTTTATTCTTTCTCTCTCCTCCCTCTTTCTCCTATATAGAGATTATACATGTGCAAGAAATCAAGAAGAAGAGGGATTGAAGGATGCTTGTCCGGCTCTGATCGGATTGCTTCAAGATGAAGAGGAGGCTGAGGAAAAAGGTTCAACACTGAAGAATGGTTGCTGGTTGATATGTGGGCTGCCCAGAATAATTATTAAGAAACCCGCAACATGTAAGACACGCGGTATGCCCCAATTTTATGAAGAAATTTGCTTGTTTTTGTTGTTTCATGGTTCAAATGTTGTTCATATGCGATGAATTTTTGTTTGAACCTTGTTTGCATCATGTTTGAGGGATGTAACTATAGAAATATAGAACCCGTAATGATTTAGAGCCATTATTAATTCTTTAAAGCCCGCAAAATATCATTTTTAATGAAAATTAGTGGTTTTTTTTTGTTTTTTTAGTTGAAAAAAGAAGTGAAAATGAAATAAACTCAGAGAAAATGTTAAGTTTCAGTCAAAATAATAAGCCAATACAAATAAATCAGAAAATACCTATTTTCTATGAATAATAAATAGAAAAAATAGAGAAAATTGAGATTTTTACGCTAAAAAACATGGAAAAATAAGATTTATGTGCGTGAACGTTTGGCGAGGTTAAAGCATGAGGTTAAGCCTGAGTTTGGCCTTGTCTTTTGTGTTATAGTCTGTGTGTATTGCTTTTTACATATAAAAATGATACAAAACAACCATTTACACCTATGCACCGCAAGAACACGTAAGTGGTAAGGGGGAAATGAAGGTTGTGCGATGATCTAATTGCTAAAAGATACAAATTATGATTTCCCTCTTTGTGCATAGCATTTAGGGATTGTTCCATAATTAAATATAGGCGACTAATAGCACATATGTTACGGTGCTAGTCCCTAGAGTAGCGCAATACGTTGTCCTGATGTTATGAGGACACAGTGTGAAGAAGTATGGAATGCATCATCATCCGACTTCTTTATTGATTTAGAGAGTCAATGTGATCTAAGTCATTAGTATTAGTGCGAGTTGCATGGATTATCCAAAAATACTAGATTTGGATAATTTTAGCCTATATTTGATATTATATATTGTAAAAATCTAAAAAAGTTAAAAAAGCTTCTAGATTAGGATGGCATGCAAAAAACAAGTTACTTTTTCAGCCAATTAGGAGATTTTTCATAAAAAGAACAGATTGACGAAATTGCGTGTGTCGGGTTCGCTGTAAACAGACTGAAAACTGCAGATTGAACTGAAAGGAGAGGAAGGAGTGATCTGGGAGATCCGTGATCAAATGTCCTTGGGTTTTACCCCCCTTTCGGAGCTAACGGAGCCATCAGATCTGGGTTTCGAGTAGTAGAGATGAAGTTGTAATTTTGACGCACGTTTTGTCCTACAAAGGAGCTCCGGGAGAACTAATTCCTGGAGATTGCTTCTGAGTAGTGCGAAGATTCCAAGTTCTTTCAATACATATTGATTCAATTCATTGTGATTTATTTTTGTAGTGTTGACCACTTGGATATTCTCTATCTTCTCTTTCATCTCCTATCTCTACTTCATTCTACTTCTGATCCCCGATGGATTCAACCTTTCGCGACAAAAACCCCTCCGACATTGGTGAACCCGATGTGAAATGTCGTCACACTGAAGAAAAAAAGATAATATGGGAGAACCTTCGAATACAATCTCCAGTGATGTTTTGCGACAGTTGGTGCAAAATATGAATATGCTTATGTAGGTACAATAACAACAATAGGTGATGTAGATTCAGCTCAAATAGAAAGTGTTGTGATGAATGCTTTGCAAGCAGTTGAGTGTGAGGTGAAGTTATTCAATGGCAGGAATGTATATGCATATGTACATACCAATGCTCAGAAGATGGAATTCTTTGGAGTGGCTCAATTTGCATGGAGCCGGTATTTTGTACGTGTTACTGTTCATGAACTGAAAGCACAGATTACTGAATTATACTTACAGGATGCTGACTGGGTAGCCTTCAAGAAGACACTCAGGGAAGAATTTTACATTGAGGACACCAATTTGATTATGCGTAAGACTTTTCAGGAGTGGGTTATATAATCCAATAAGGGTCTTGTGGCTATAGAATTGTTAAGAGAATTTGAAAGTAGATTTGAGCAGTTGGATCTTGAAGAACAACAAGCTCTTGCAAGTCAAAAAATTGAATTGTTTCTATAGGCAGTTGATCCTGAGCTTCAAGAGAAGCTTGATGATTTGCTAGAGGATCACACTACTACAAAGACAGGTTTGAAAACAGAGTGGAGACATGTCAAGGAAGCTATTACTGCACTTGTGAAGAAGCATAGAAGAAGAGAAAGATTGCATGTCTCTAACTTGCCCATTGTTACGGGCAAGAGAGTTGATGTTTCCAGTAAGCCATCTACTTCTGTGGCTAACCCTATGGTTGTACTTGCTATTGTTTCCTCTGTTAGGGAAGATATCTTGGATGAATTGGTCAAAGGGATGCGAGATCTTCAATTGAAGGTTGCAAAATTGGATGAAAAAGGACAAAGGACAAGAGGAAAGGGGACCGGTAGTAGCCCCTAAACTTGGAAAAAGATATATGTGGTGTGATAGTTTGTAGCATGAGAGAAAGGATTGTGCTGCCTATCAGAAGGCCTGGGCACGATAGCTTATTTTTTGGAAAGATGGAAAAATCCATGCACAAGAAACGAGATTGCCTCTTGCTTTGAATTTTGAAAAGGGAGGTATGTAAAAGTTGTTGGAAGACTTGGCTATTTGAAATGCTTATGCGGCGGTACATGCTTCTACTTTGGTCTACAGTTGGAAATAATGCATGTCCAAGTGATGGTTGATCCAAAGGCTAAATATGGACACATGCTTTACATGCAGCTGAAAAGAGAAAGGTCACTGATAGTGAAATGTCTTATGTAGGGCAAGACATTCGTGGCATAACTGGTTGGGAATCACTGGTAGATGCATATTCAGTGTATGCATATTTAGCAAAGGTACAAAACATGGATGTACTTGTGGAAGAAAAATGAAAAAGAGATGAAGATATTGCAGGGACATCTAAAAGAATGACAAGAAGAAGTTTGGATTAGCCTAAAGCTACAAATCAGCCACCTCCCGAGCATGTTATGGAAGAGGTCAGTTAGAAGCAAAAATAGGATAACAAACAAGAGGGCAAAAAGAAGGGCAAGCAGCCAGGATATAAGTTGCAATCTGACATTGAGACAGCCACAGATCTTAAGAAGGTTCTTAAAGAAAAGATCTTAAACAGCCGGGTGGCATTTACCTTGGGAGAGGTGCTTGGAATCGCCAAGCGAGAATTTCATGATGAGATCATCGACATAATTAAAAGGAAGCGTCAGTTTCTTGGTGATACCACTAGTGCATTGCTGCAATTTGAAGAGGAAACTAGTTTGTTGGGTATTCGGGCTGAAAATGAGCATGAAATAAGTACTAAATTATCTATGCAAGATGCTACTAATCCACGGATAGCATGTGGAAAAGAGAAGAAAGTGGCTGAAAATGCATTGTCTTGTAGCAATATGCATGGTGGAGTAAGGCAAATGCAACAATATAAAGAAGAGACTCTAGGATTTATTCATCGAAGTCACTACACAAGAAATCATTGGGCTAGAGCTACCACTGAAACGGTAGTGAAAATAGGGGAGCGTGAAACTCCTTGTGTTGCTTTACTTGACCATGGGTCTGAGATAAATGTCATTGAGTGGGGATTGTATGAAAATGGTGCATGGCCTGTGGACACTGATCATGGTTGGTGTATGAGGGCTACAAATAATTCTTCAGGGGAGCTCTATGCTGCATGTCCTAATGTAAAAGTGACAATTAGTGATGTACAAGAAGAGCAACACTTCTTTGTGCAAGATAATTCTCCATATGCAGTGATTTTGGAACAGCCCTATATTATAGGAGTGTGTATGGAAACAAAGGTACTTAATGATGGTTTTGCTTATGCAAGAGTTAGAAGTAAAGATGAGAGGAAAGCAGTCCAATTTTTTATTGTTTGTGTTAATCATCCTAGAAATCGTGATATGCTTCGAAGGTCTCCTTTGGTTCCAAATGCCACGGAATTCAAAGACCTAGATTTTCATTAAGCAGTGCTATGATGCGGGGCTACAGTAGTGCTTTTCAGAGGGTGTACTCACCTCTTGATGAAATGAAGCATGTATTTACTATTGGTAATTCTAAGTTTACAACAAACAATTCATGTTTGTTTAAGCATATGGAAGCTATGCGTAGGGCTGAATGCATATCTATGAAACAGGCTATTAAGAAATTGAGATCATTGGGGCTATTAGCTGAAAGTGATGGTATTTTAGGCATCTTTTATGGGTTGAATATTACTGACACTATGGCTTAAATTTTAGCAACTATACATGCAGAAAATGAGGTTGAAAACAGAGTGTTGTCAGTATGTTCTTTGGATATGTATGATGTTATAGCATTGCTTGCTCAGCAGGAAGGATTACAATGGGCTGAATCACTTGTGGAGACAAAGTATAAGACAGTTGACAAAAAGGTGAAACCAATTGCTTTGCCACTTCCACTAGAGAGTGAGGGTATGTATGAAAAAGTGTCAAGGCCCCCAAGCTTATGGGATCCTAAAGATATAGGTCATCAGTTTGCATCTGAAACATTACACGAATTGAAAGTTGGTGCAGAAGGGTTTCTTTTGCCTATTGAGAGAAACTGTTTTATGCAGATGTTGGCTAGACATGGGAAGGAATTTGCATTTCAACAAAGTGAAATAGGTTGTGTGAATCCAAATGTTGTCTCTCCTATGGCCATATTTACTATGCCACATGTATCGTGGAACTTGAGGCCTGTTCCACTGCCTAAAGCTTACTTGCCAAAGCTGATGGATTTGCTAAATGAAAAGATTTGCATGAAGATCTTGGAGCCTTCTTCAGCATCCTACTCAAATCGTTGGTATATTGTGCCAAAAAAGAATGGGGATTTGAGATTTATTCAAGACATGCAACCGGTCAATAAAGTGACCACATCAGAAATGTGGGTGCAGGTCCTATGGTTGATGAATTTGCAAAGGCTTTTGCAGGCAGAGAGATCTATTCTTTGGGTGATATTTACTTGGGGTATGATCAGTTTCAGCTTGCAATTAAAAGCAAAGATATCACAACCATTAAGACTCCTTTGGGGTTAGTACGGATGTGTACTCTCCCATAGGGTGCAACAAAATCAGTGGCACACATGACAAATGCTATGAATAGGGTACTCAGGGATTTTATACCACAATTAACTATGCCCTTCTTGGATGATGTTCCAATCAAAGGGTGTGCAGTGGATGAAAAGAATGAAGAGATGGATGCTCATGGATGTAGATAGTTTGTTGCATACCATATTGTGGATTGTGAGAGGATTTTGACACATCTAGAAGAGGTGCATTTAACTCTTTCTGGACAAAAGTCTGTCTTTGGAGTTGGGGAGGTTTTGATTGTTGGGCATATGTATGGGCCTTATGGGCAAAGCCCATCACCAGCAAAAATAGATGGGATTGATAGAATGCAAGATGTATGCATGAATGTATCAGAGGTGCGTAGATTCTTGGGTGCATGTGTGTTCTATTTGATATGGATTCCTCACTTTGCACATGTAGCCGATGCTCTTTATCAGCTTCCAACGAAAGGTCAAAAATTTCATTGGGAAAGGAAGCATCAGAAAGCAATGAAGAAATTGAACTCTTAAAATCTGCTCCAACGTTGAGAAAGGCTGACTATTCACACGGAAAGCCTATCATTATTACGGTTAATACAAGCCCAATCAGGATTGGATGGGCAATTGGGCAAGATGATGAGGAAGGAAAAAGGTATGCAGTTCGCTTTGGTGCAAAAGTATTGACTGAATGACAGAGAAGATATCCATAGGTAAAAAGAGAATTATGGGAAATTTTGACAGCCCTTAAATGTGATAAGGAGTATTTTATGGGTGCTCATGTAGTCATTGAGACTAATTGTTTGCCGGTATTGGGTATGATTACTAGTTGTGCTACTCCGGACATTGCTATGCTCCAGTGGATTGCATACATCAAATCTTTGAACCCTGAATTTCAGCATATTGCAGGAAGAGATAACCCAGTGGGCAGACATGTTATCTCGAGCACGCTATGAGATTGAAGATGGGATGATGGATGAGGAGGAAGAATATGACTTTCTTATGGGCTAAAAATGATGTTGCATGAGTGAATTCAGAAATGCAAGGTATTGCTACAGCATTAACAGAAGCTTGGACAACAAAGAGAAGACACTTTAGATGTTTTGTATCTTGTGTAGAAGTGTTTCTGGAAGACAAATATGCAGGAGAGTGGCTAAGAATTGGTCAATACCTCAGTACATTAAAAAACAGAGATGAATGGTTAGATGAGGAGTTTAAGAAGATCAAGAGGAAAGCCTATGGATTTTTCTTAAAAGATGGATACTTATGGAAACATGCTAAAAAGAAACAGGGTATGCCATTGCGAGTTTTGGGTGATAGAGCTTCACAAGTAAAAGTAATGCAAGAATTTCATGAAAGCTTGTGGGCTGGTCATAGAGGTGTTTGGGGTACTTTTACAAAGATGAAAGAAAGATATTGGTGGCAGGGTATGTATAAGGATGTTGCTCACTTTGTGGAAACATGTACGACATGTCAAATGTATTCAACTATGAGACATCAGGATGGATTAAAACCCACATATCCATTGTCTCTTCGTTTTAAGTGGGTGGTGGATTTGGTCACAATGCCTATAGGTCTTTGCCAAATGAGGTATCTTATGCTTGCTGAT
Source organism: Lygodium microphyllum (assembly GCF_053477565.2). NCBI lineage: Eukaryota > Viridiplantae > Streptophyta > Polypodiopsida > Schizaeales > Lygodiaceae > Lygodium > Lygodium microphyllum. Next base: position 89,166,845 of record NC_141149.1, read on the forward strand.
GAAGACTTGACTAATCAAGTGGAAGGGAGAGCTCTACGTACTAAGACGAAAAAGGCCGTATGTACTTTTCTCTTAGAAGAGATCTTTTGTCGATATGGCTGTGTGGGAAAAATTACAGCAGATAGGGGTGAGCTGGATGCAAATGAAGCTCATGATTTCTTTGCACAGTTGGAGATAAAGCTTGCTTTCACTTCAGCTATAACTGTGAAGGAAATGGAAAAAGTGAAAGAGGTCATCCATCTATTGTGAAGGCATTGGCAAAAGCATATGGAGAGAAGGTAAAAGAGTGGCCACAATTTCTCCCTTATGCTTTGTGGGCCAACAGAACAACTCATAGTGCTCTCACAGGATATATGCATGCAGAGTTGATATATAGTCAAAAACCTATCATGTCAATAGAAGAGATGACAGTCACATGGAGTGTGTTACCTTGGGAGGAGGAGTTGAATCGAGAGGAGTTATTGGCCTTACCCATTAGAAAGTTGGAAAGAAAGCCAAAAGACATAGAGGTAGCAACTACAAAGTTAAGGGTAGCAAGGATACAGAACAAGAAACAGTTGAAAAAAGACATAGACTGAGACCAAGAACCATACAAGTTGCGAATTGGGTATTGGTTTATGATAGCAATTTAGATAACTAGCATAGTTCCATGAGTAAAGTTTCTAAAAGATGGTTTGGACCCTATGTGGTAAGAAAGGTGTTTGATAATGCTACTTATGCATTAAATGAGCTAGATGGGACAGCCATAAAACTTCTGGTAGCAGGGAAAAGAATCAAATTATTCAAAAGGCTAGAATCTACTGCCTATGAGTTGCCAGAATTGGAAGAAAATAATGGCCATGATACACGGGCTATCCAGGAAATATGGAAGATGAAGGAGCAAAGGATATGGTTGCAAAGGATGAGGAGGACTCAAAATCCAGTGACAACTAGGATTTTGGCGCATACCGGAGGATGTGCAGGTTCAGAGGGGATGGATGTCGTGATGTTATGAGGACATAATGTGAAAAAGTATGGAATGCATCATCATCTGACTTCTTTATTAATCTAGAGAGTCAATGTGATCTGAATCATTAGTATTAGTGTGAGTTGCATAGATTATCCAAAAATACTAGAATTTTGCTTAATTTTAGCCTATATTTGATATTATTTAATGTAAAAATCTAAAAAAGTTAAAAAAGCTTCTAGATTAGGATGGCATGCAAAAAGCAAGTTACTTTTTCAGCCAATTAGGAGATTTTTCATAAAAAGGACAGATTGATGAAATCGCGCACATCACGATCACTGTAAATAGGCTAAAAACTGGAGATTGAACTGAAAGGAGAAGGAGTGATCAGGGAGATCCGTGACCAGGTGTCCTAGGGTTTTACCCCCCTTTTGGAGCCAAGAGAGCCATCAGATTTGGGTTCCGAGCAACAGAGAGGAAGCTGTAATTTTGACGCACGTTTTATCCTATGAAGGAGCTCTGGGAGAACTAATGCCTAGAGATTGCTTTTGAGTAGTGCGAAGATTCCAGGTTCTTTCAATACATATTGATTCGACTCATTGTGATTTGTTTTTGTAGTGTTGACCACTTGGGTATTCTCTATCTTCTCTTCCATCTCCTATCTCTACTTCCTTCTACATCTGATCCCCAATGGATTTGACCTTTCAACAAAAACCCCTCCGACAACGTAACACTTAGTTAAAATTCATGAAATGGCTATTTTTTGTACCTCACATGGTTGTTTTTTTAAATCATAAAATGGTTGTGCACAATTGTCATACACCTTGTATCAAGTATGCCATGTGGTATCTCCTAGAATGCATTGCAATTGATTGATAAACTTTGACCAACACTGAGAGGACAAGAAACCCAAGCTATAGGTTTAGACGGGTGCTTCCGTTGGGGAAAGTTTTGTGAGGTGAATCAAAATCTCTTGGAACGTGGAATAATGAAAGAGTGGAGGTTGTACAATTGTTATATGTGTTAGTGATGCATCTTAGGGCTAATTCCTGAGGTGTAAGAGAGTCCCAATGGAGCCGCAGCAATCAGCCAAGATGTGCTTTTCTATGTGTGTATTACGAGGCATTATGCCTATATGTTGTGGGATCTTCCTGTGAGAAGAAGGGAAGGTGAACATTGGACTACATATTGGATAAAAATGTCAAATCGTCATAAGCATTTAGTGCAAAGTGAGTTTTAGATGCTCCTGGCGTGCGAGGCCGTGTGGTGGGGTTGTCTGTCGTATGCATAAAGTCTGGCTAGTGCTATAGTCAGTGCCGACCCATTTTAGGTCCCATCAATTATGGTTTGATTGTGTGATACAATTATGGGTGCGGTTTGTTTTTTTTTTTTTTTTGCCTGATACGGGGTCTTGGGTGCTTGCTTGTTGCATAGCATGAAGCTTTCAATCGCATATGTATAGGGGTCATGTCGAATTTTTTTCTAGGTTGTGGATTGTTTGGGGTGGTCAGTTGGTTAGTTACATCTGTGTGTGCTTATTTTGATCCATTTTTTCAATAGCTATTTTGTTATTTTGCACGCATTCTCTGTGATTGTCTGTGTTTGTGGTGTGTGTATATTCCATTTGAATGGCGCCTCAAGCTCCTCCACTTGTTCACTATGTCCCATTAATCAGGGATTATTCTTCCCTATTGACTTTTGAGCCTATCACGAAAGATAGTCTTGCAACTTTCTTGGCTGCTTCACTCCCTTTGACTCCAAACGATCCAACCCTATGTGAGGAGTTTCTTGCATCATACAGTAAGAAATTGGGCTTGGTTCGTGGCACTTCCATGGTTTTGACACCTAGAGGGTTAGGAAAGGCTTTGTCTCTTCCCTACAAATGAGAACCCTTCATTACAGCAAGACCGTTATTCTCAAATGATGAAATTCTCAAGTTGTTACAGAAGCAAACCAAAGAGGTCCTTAATGTCAAGAAGGTGATTAACACTTCAGGAGTGTCTTTTTCAATGATCACTGAACCTCTCTAGAAGCTAGTCTGCCAATTTATCTAAGACAGGTTCATGCCTGCCAAAACACAGTCTCACTATTTGTCCAAGGAGCTCTTCATAGCTTCCAGGATGGTGTTAAAAGGGTTTGCCATTGACTGGAGTACTTGTCAAAGTGACTAGAGGGAATGTTACCAATGTAACTTATGGTTCATATTTATCTACTTTCTTGACATATTTAGGCCTTAAGAAGGGTGTGCTACCCCCCCTCCAACTGATCAAGTACCTCCCCCTCCACCTTAAGAGGATTCAGAACCCATTGACATAGAGGATCTTGATTTCCCTCCTCCATTGGTCATTGATCGCAAGTGCTTGAAGCGTGCAGCAGAGAAAATTCCCCCAGTCATTCCTTCAATAATAGTTCCTACTACCTCTGGAAGTGACCTCCCTGCCTACCTCACATGAAACAACTTATTCAGGACACATCGAGAGGGTTGTTTGGAAATATCAGTTCCTTCGCTGAATAGTTTAGTGTCAAGGGATGCCATTCCTTTCCTTTGTAACGACATCCAGAGTTCTATTGAACTCTCAGTGAGCTTATGTTCAACAGGTATATGCTTCTTTCTATGAAGAATTGATGCAATCCAAAGACCAGATGCATAAGGCAACCACACAGTTAGCCTCTGCTAAAGACACTCTTACTGATCTATTTAAGCAGATGGAGCAGCAGACACAAATGATTGAGACCTAGAGAGAAGAAATATTTTCTTTGAAAATTCAGTTATTAGCAGAGGCTCAATCAGAGGTCACTAGAGCTTCGGAAGAGAAAGAGAAAATGTCCAAATAAGCTCAAGAGTTTAAGACTCTTCTAGATACAAACTCTCAGCTTCGCAGACTGCTCACAATACATTGGAATCCCAAGCTTCCCAGATTAAGGAGTTGCAGGATCAACTGGCACAGTCACTGTGCATTCCTCTAAGCCCTAGTGTTCCTATGATTCATTCTATATCTCAGCAGGACTTGGCAGTTCTCTAGAGACAGGCCATTAATGTATCCATTTGTTATGGCCATTAATTCTAGGGGACTGGACAACTGCTAGTCAAGCATACCAAAATTACCTCCATTTTTCTCAACAATATTCACAATCTCTAGATCCTTTAGTGAGATTGACAGCCCATTTTTCTCGGTACTTAGCATATATACATAGGCATTCCCATAAGGCCATTCCAAAGCCTTGTATGAATGTCAATGTGAACATTGATTCCCAACAGTTGGATGCCCTATATTTTCATGCCCTTTGTCTATCTAGCAACTACCTTGTTTTGCTAGAACGGACGTGCTGCCTTCAATTCTTTCAGAATCCTTCAAAATATTTTGTAGATGAGTCTTTATCCCCGGATCACTTTCGAAATCATCAAGCTTTTAAGAGGGATCATCTTCATTGATACCCCTGAATGTATCTTCTGTACTTCTTAATGAGACATCTTTTGGAGGCGCCATTAAGATGGTTGTGTTTATGTGTGTGTTGTAATAATTTGTATGTGATGAGTTTGTGCTAGTTGAATAATGGATTTGTTCAAGAGCTCTCTTTTGAACTATTGATGGTGATGGTGGATGGCAAGCCTTTGATGGAATGCTAAAGAACCTCTTATATCCTTTACAAATTTGTTATGAATTTCTATTTTTTATCAAATGTGGTAATGAATAATGAAGTTTTCCTTTAGTAGTATTCTTTTCTAGAGATACACGTGATAAGTTGGGATTGTGGTGGAGTGATTATTGAAGATACTAAAGAAGATCAAATTGAGCTCTTTAGTGAACTTATATTCTTGTAACGTGCCCACCTATTCCCTTTAGGACACGTCTTAGCAGTCCATTGGAAAGGAGATCTAGAAAGCTCCGCCTGGCACTCCCTCGGAATGTCACAAGGTTTGCGATGTAGGACTTTTCACGTCTGCCATGTAGCAGAAGTAATCTGGCCGTTCCCGCTTTAGGACCGACTTGAATCAGGGTTTTCCCTAATGGTCATTTCCTAAACGGCAACTAGCGTCGAACCCCAAGTGAACTACTTTACACAGAAACACTAGGGCGGAAGCGGATTTATGCTGCACTTGGTTCAAGGAGAATGGGAAACTAGAGGGATGCAAGGCTCGACCTCTCTGACATAAGGCATAGTCCCATTCTGTTCCCCTAAAATAGCATAAATCGGGATTATTGTAACTTAGACTCTAGGTCAGCGCCCTTGCTGTTCGTATCCTTTGAAACGATCTTCTTGCTGTCATTTATGATTGAGAAAAGTTCCCGGCCAACCGGGACCACCCATCCGTAGGACAGACCCATGGCCACATCCTCCAAACTTTCCTCCGGTTGTTTTAGTTTTCTAACTACCTACCATGTTTAGTTGGACATGCATCAATTAGCTTCCTTAATTAGCCCATTAGGCATTGGTTCCTTCACGTAATCTTAGCACTTGATATAGAAAAGCAATTTCAAACAAGTTCCTTTTCAACAGCTTATCATATTTATCTTTGGAATATATTTATAAAGTCCAGCCCAAAGGCTTATCCATAATCCGCCCGAAGGCCTGCGCGAAGGCTATCCAACAATCGAGAGGGATTACCAATCCAAGATTCCACCCCTAGACTAGTATGCAGACCTCGAGATCCAATCCCGAGTCACGTTGACCTCTTGTACAGGGCCCGAAAGGCAAGGAATTTACAACCAGAGCCCCTCTGGTATCCAAGCATCCTCCTACTCCAAGTAGCGCTTCAACGGAGAGATCTCTCGTAATGGGTTCGGTCCACCTTCCCGGCACGGTTAACCACCCCCTTGGTTAGGGTAAGGCAGACAGTCAGGGGTAACTGAGGCTGCCTCTCCCTTCAAGCCTTCAACCTGAAGCATTAGATATATTTTCTTCCTTTAGTTCTTTGAACAAACAAATCAAATAGTGCTCTATACAACGGTTACAAGCACAATCATTTCTAGTGGTCATTATTTGGACAACTGCTAAGGAGTGAATCCTTCTCTCCAAATGCATCCAGCATTCGATTCGGGATCAATTGCGACTTGGAAAGATCCCTAAGGGTTTTTTTGTTAACCCGTATGTCCTTGGGTTAGGGCCGTACCCTATTAACCCAACTTAACCAATACCTTAAGTTCTCTTAACAGTGACTATGTTACTCCAAATTTTTGATTGGTCCTTTGCTTCAAGCAAATATCTAGTTCCCTTATCTTGGTCACTTTTCCCAAAAAAGGTGCTATATCACGATGACTACTCATCCCCTTGCAAGATAAACTTGCACAAGAATCTTGCAATCTTATTCCAAGGAATTTGGCCATTTCCTTGTGATCAAATCACAAGATCATGCGACCCTACAACATGTTGCACTAGTGTCGCATCCAATCCATGGGTCTATTTTACCCATCAAACGACATCTTCAAATCACAGAGTCATGATTAGATAGGGAACATGGTTGGGGTGTCTTCATAACAATCCGTTCCTGATTGCACTAGGCCAATATTGTCGGTCCTAGGGTTCAAGTTTCAAATCGAGTTTCATCCTTTTAGCGAGCGAACCTTAGGGTAAAAACCCTGAATCGTTTCTTGCAAATATGTCCTATTGTCCCTACATTCCGTGAATGCGGCAAGTCTTTAGGGTATAAGAGTTTCAGCTTTCACAATAAAAGCGATTAGGTGACATCTTCAACGTGCTAAATCCTTGTTAGCACTTGGGATATGTTGCATCGATTTAACCATTCCTAATGAGTCCCTCGTAGTTTATGTGTTTTTAGGGTAAACCAATTTACTAGTCTATTCTTGAAGATATTTATGATACCATTCTCATAATCACATGATTCATTGCCTATGTATGATTTGATTTACAAACCCTAACTTTTTTGGTTAAGATCAAAGCATATGTTAAGTTATGGCATAATTCCAATTGACCCTTTTATAACATGCATTCAAGTTTTATGCTACTAAGCTTTAGGGTTTTATGTGAACCATGTAGCTTTTTCTAACTTCTTTTCTAAATGAGATATTCATATGCTGAATGAGCATTACACAACCTTTTGTAACTATTTACGTAGTTGATTGAGATTTAAGCCAATTGATCAGAGTTTAATCTACTTCATGCAGCTCAAGAACCATTTCCATGCCTTGCAAATTCCTACATATTATTAGTAACCTTCTTTTAATGAATCATTTTGAAGGAAAGATGCCTAATAATGTGACATGCGAATTATTCTTTCCATGCCTAATCGAAGAGTGTACAATAATAATTTCAACTTTATAAAGATGATCTTTAGTTGATCTATATTTGTTACTTTGTAATGCATAAAAATCACTTGCTAGGAATGCATAGAAATCTTATGCTCTTTTTCTCATTCGTTTATTTGCAAAATACAAATGGCCAATTCTTCGATCTTAAGCTACTTATCCCAAGTATTTCAATCAAGAAAGTGCTTCCTAATTTCATAAATGATCCATGCAAAATTTGAAATATTACGACCTAAATCAAAATGAGGAAGAAAAACATAGACTTGTGGTGAAATATCCACATGGATGTTAGGAGATGATTCTCCTGCGGTTGCACCTTGTGCCTTTTTAGGAGCCATCGCGTATTCAACCTTCTTGCCTTGGCCGTGGACTTATGTTCTTGGCTCGTCTCCTTCACATGCAAAACTCCCTTTGTGATTCAGATTCCTTGACCGATTGCACCGGCTTTTGGAATCAGGCTTTAGAAGATTTTATATGCTTCCTTCTCGAAGTAGGGATTTCACGATTAGGACTTTACAACCATCAAAAATGGCTTTGGGGAATGTAAGGGAAAGGGGAATTGGAAATCCCGGATATAATAGGGTTTCACAAAAAAGGATATAATGGTTTTAAAAGGCTTGTGTGGGAAGCGATTTTAAAAGAAAAGAACTGGGCTATGGTGGGATTTTAATAGGGAATGAAAGGGAAAATAGGGTGCTTAAAAACCCAGGGGTAATAAGACCCGCTCGATAAGGCCTATGAAAGCCCAAGGAAGGTAGTTTTAAATGGGCTTTGTGAAATGCTAAAAGGGGGAAGAAAAGGTTTAATTCTCAGGATATGTCAAACTTTAAGGGGACTTGGGTGGGAATTGCAAGAAGAAGGGGACTTACGTTGAAACTGAGAGGGAATGGGTGCTTAAATCTAGAGGGGGGGTATAAAACCCACTAGAGAAGGGCTTAAGAAAGGCCACAGGAAGGGGGGCTTCCTAAGGCCTTTGGAAGCTTCCCAAGAAGCTTTTGGGAACTTCAGGGGGGAAAAACCCACGTTGACGAGAGGAAGGTTGGCGGCGTCCTGCTTCAGCGGTGCAGACTGCACGACTTCTTCCCACGTTTCTTCCTTTGACGGCAGCTGGCGCAGATTGGCGACTCTACTCTCTCTCTCACATGGTGGCGTCACTATGCAGCTCTCGATTCTCTCTTTCAGCCTCTCCACCACTTCCATGCGGCCTGATTGCATGGGCAATAACCCCCCCATGGCTCCAGCTAGATGCTTAAACATAAGTAAGCATCTCTCCTCCAGCACAACTATCGGCTAGAGGAAAGAGGGGATTTTTTTTTTTTTGCATTAATTCCAATATAACAATTTCATCTTGATCTCCTTCCAAGAGGGGGTTCACACAAGCATAAGCGGGTTTTATTGACTTTGGTCTCGTTCATGCCAATGGAGATTGTACAATTTCCCCATCTGTATATTCAATGTCAGCATCACCATTGCATGAGACTCATGCGTGCACGTAAAATTTTCCAGCAGAAATATTACATTCTCTTCCTTTTGGAGGAATCGAGATGTCCTCATCTCGAGATAAACTGGGGATATTGAAAGTTGAGAGTGCTTTCATCTATCCAAGTGGCATCCTCTTTGGGATAATCTTTCCACTGTAAGAGGCATTCTCTCAAGGTTTCGGAACTCAGTTGTCTCTCCCTAACATCTAAGATCCTGTTAGGCCGTAGTTCAAGGACTCCTTGACTAGGCATTACAACTTGTTGGTCATCAAGTACATGGTTAGGATTAGGTTCATACTTCTTCAATAGGCTGATATGGAATACATTATGAACCTTTAGGTTCTCAGGGAGTTGCAGTCTATACGCATTAGGTCCTAGGCACTTGAGGATCTTATATGGTCCACAATACCTTGGACTTAGCTTCTTGCAATCTCCTAATGATAGGGAACTCTTCTTTGGCCATATGCAAATGAAGACCATGTCTCCTTCCTCGAAGATTCTATCTTGACGCTTCAAATCTGAGTATGCCTTTTGTCTATCCTTGGTGGCTTGGATGTCCTGTCTTATTAACTTTACTTGGTCATCCATCTCTTCCAACATCTGCCTTGAAGCTTCAACCCTCAAGGTTAGATGTGAGAAGTTTAGGGGACTTCGATAGTCATGACCATACAATGCTTGGAAATGGGTCATCTGAATGCTTTGTTGGTAAAAAGCATTGTAGGCAAATTTCACCGAAGGCAAGTATTGAATCCACCTTTTCGATTCAGGACAGCAGTGTGCCCTAAGAATATCCTCAATGACTTGATTGAATCGCTCTGTTTGACCATCACTTTAGAGATGGTAAGCTATACTAAAACAGAGTTGAGTCCCAATGGCTTCAAAGATAGCTCTCCAAAAGTGTGATGTGAAGAGAGAATCACAATCACTAATGATTCTTCTGGATAGCCCATGTAGCTAGAATATCTCTTTGATAAATAACCTTGCAATGTCTGAGAATTTATAGTTTGTCTTTATCAGAATAAGGTGTGCAACCTTAGTAAGCATGTCAACCACAACCATGATGGAGTTGTATCCTCCCTGAACTTAGGGTAGGCCAACAACAAAGTCCATACTGATGAATTCCCATTTCATTTGGGGAATGTCGAGTGGTTGTAACTTTCCTAGCATTTTGACATGTTCGGCTTTGATACGTTGACAAGACAAACACTCAGTGATATATTTGAGAACGTCACCTTTAAGCCTCTCCCAATAGTAGCTCTTCCTAACTGCATTGAGAGTTTTGGCATAGCCAGAGTGTCCTGAGAAAGGGGAATCATGAGCTTCCCACAATATCTTCTGTTTAAAGGACTGGCTTGCCGGTATACATACTCTCGTTCTATAGTAGACAAGTCCACTATTGATAGAGAATTCATGATACTTAGCTTGTAGCTTTTGGTCCTGGTCCTTGATAGAGATCTCCCTTAGCATCTTTTGATAGGCTGGATCATGGCATGCTTCCTCTCTAGCTAGCTCAAGTATTGGGTTGTTTGGCATGGACACCTTTGTGGCTAGTGATCTAGTTGTTGATGGATTTTGAAAGATTAGAGAATTAAGGAATGCCTTGCGAGAGTGAGTGCATCGGCAACTACATTCTCCTTTCTAGGTCGATATTTGATTTCAAAGTCACATTCTTCCAAAACTTCAATCCACCGACATTGCCTCATGTTGAGCTCGTTCTGGGTAAAGATCCACTTGAGACTTTTATGATCAGCCACCAGTGTAAACTTGTTACCCAGTAGGTAGTGTCTCCAAAGCTTTAGAGCATGGATGAGAGGTAACAGTTCTAGATCATGGGTAGCATAATTTTTCTCATGGCTCTTCAGTTTCCTTGAAGAGTATGCTACAGAATGACCTTCCTGCATGAGCACACATCCTAAGGCATGTGTGCTAGCGTCAGTTACTACTTCGAATTCCTTACTGAGGTCTGGAAGTTTTAGGATGGGTACTGATACCAAACTTTGCTTCAATCTATCAAAGTTGGTTTGTTCAGGAGTTGACCATGCAATAGATGTTTGCTTCTTCAGTAAGTCCGTTAGAGGTGCTGCAATCAAAGCATAGTTTTTTATGAAGACCCTGTACCATCCTATCAATCCAAGAAAAGTGTGTATTTCTTTGACAGTTGTTGGTATTGGCCATTCTAGCACATCTCTAACTTTGGCTGGATTCATTGAGATTCCTTTTGCTGATACAATTAGTCCTAGATATTTAATCTGACGCTTAAAGAATGCACATTTTTTCATCTTAGCATACAGCTTGTGTGACCTCATTGTCTCAAGGACAATCCAAAGTTGGGTTTCATGATGTTCCTCCTGTTTGGAATAGACTAAAGTGTCATCAAACAAGACGAGTACGAAGTCATCAAGATATGGCCTAAATATATCCTGCATTAACCTGTTGAAGGTAGCAGGCGCATTCGTAAGCCCGAATGACATAAGTAGAAACTCAAAGTGTCTATATCTTGTGTTGAAGGCCATCTTTGGGATATTTTCTTCCTTGATCCTTATCTGATAGTAACCCGACCTGAGATCAATCAATGTTGGAGAAGATCTTCGCACCCTGAAGACGATCAAGAAGCTCATCTATTCTAGGAATAGGGTACTTTTTCTTGAAAGTTGATTGATTCAACCCTCTGTAATCAATACATAGTCGAAGCGTTCCATCTTTCTTTTTCTGGAACAGTACTGGAGCTCCCTATGGTGAACTGCTAGGATGGATGTAGCCCCAATCTAGCAATTGCTTGAGTTGTTCCTTCAACTCAATTTCTTCCAGTATGGACATTCTATAGGGTCTTTTTGCAATTGGTGCAGCTCCTGGTACTAGCATGATCTCATGATCCACTTCTCTTTGAGGCGGGAGTTCTATCAATTCTTCACGAAATACGTCCGCGTATTCCTTTAGCCAAGAAGGTCCTTCACTAGACTCCTGCTTTTGATCGAACTTGTTGAGCTTAATCAAGTAGAGAGGTAGTCCTTTTTTGACTCCCTTTATAATTTGAGATGCTTTGGCCAATTGAAATTTTGGCTTCCCAGCTTCACCTTGAGTTGTGACCAATTTCCCTTTAGAGTTTCAAAAGGAAATTTGGCCCTTTCCATAATGGATGTGGGTATCATTAGGTTTAAGCCAATCCATTCCGAGTAGGCACTCATGGATACCTAGGTTCATGACTTTGAATTTGACCGAAGTCTTCTTTCCTCCCAGAAAGAATTCCACCTTAGGAGTTTGCCTAGTGCAAGTGACCTCACGACCATTTGCCAATTCCACAAGCAAGACAGGTGCTTCTACTGTGGCTATTCCTAATATTTTTGCACAAGCTGGTGAGATAAAGGAATGTGTATTGCCACAATCAATCAAGGTCTTGAAACCTTTACCTTGAGAGTCTGACAGTGTCTGAATCACCGAGAACTGGTGATTCAGGCCTTTCTTGTGGAGAGTGGCATGGACTGTCGCCCTTTCAAACTCTGCTTCCATGGTCAGATCTTCTTCTTCACACATTTCCCTGTTGGAAACGCAGGCGGTTCTTCCTCTGCCTCGGGTAGTAGGTCCCTGGTCACGACCCGTTCCTTGGAAATGTACTTGGTGATGTCCTCCTCCAAGCTTGGGACATTGCCTCCTAAAATGTCCTGGCTCGTTGAAGTGGAAACAACGGAAGTTCTGACCATTGCTTTGGGTAGGGACAGTTGGCATTATTAGTCCTTGCTTTCTTTCTTTGTCCCCGATTCTAACCTTGAACTCTCTTCATTTGAGGCCTAAATGCTCCTCTGTTCGGGCCATTATAAGACCAAGTTTTGTTACCTCTTGGTCTAGCCTGCACCTCCTGAATTATAGGCACAGCTGGAATGAGTGTGTCCTAAAGATCTGATGGGCGCATAGATTCGAGACAAGTATTCACTGGTGGGTTTAAACCAGCACAAAATTTTGACACCTGCTGTGTTATGTCCATTTGTGGCGCATACTTAAGAAGTGAGACGAAATTAGAGTAGTATGTATCAAGAGTGAGTTCTAGCTGTTTTAGCTTGTAAAACTCATTCATTTTCTGTGTGAGATACGCAGGTGGTAAGTATCTTCCTTGCATGGCTTTCTTTAAAATTTCCCAGGTAACAAATCCTTTTGCGGTCCCTTGATCTCTGCACCATTGCTTCCACCAAAGCTTGGCTTTGCCGGTGAGCTTCAACTTGGCAAGCATAGCTTGGTTGGCAGGTGCAGTACCGGCTGCTTCAAAGTAATCCTCCATGGATTCAATCCAAATTTCAGCATCCGCTTGGACGGATCTGCCTTTCCCGTCAAATTCAGGTGGCTTAATCTACTTGAGAAGAAACTTCTCTTGGATTACAGCAGTACTTGATGTAGAAGGTGAACTGGGAATCTGTACCTAGGGTTGTGCTTGGATAAAGGTTTCATCTCCATTTCAGCTATCAATCAAGCAATCTAGCCACTTAACTTTTTATCAATTCTCATAGACAAACAGACATTGATAAAAAGAAGTCTTATTCCATTTATATGGGTCTAGCCCTTTCAGAGTACAACATCTCTTGGTATGGCAAAGCAGCTGTTACATTTAGTTCGAGGAGAATAATGATGTATTACATTTATCTATGGGAACTGGATAATAGTATGGTTTTGGGTCATGGATCTTCAGGAATCGGTAAGTCATTGGAATATCAGGGTATTCTTTCCTTTGGAACCCATTCTTCTTATAGCGCCCCAACACCTTGATCATGTCGGCGGGGATTACACGGGTCACTTTTTCATATACATATGTGTTCAACTCAACCCTCCGACCTCAAATACGTAAAGTTGATTTTACGTGAGCCTCGAGAAAAATGAACAGCTTCACGATCTTCAGGTCTTCCAACCACTTGATCCTCTTTAGGTTGGTTTGAAGGTATGCAAACCGGTGGGCAGCTATATAGTAGATTCCTGAGGCACCCATCCATCTTCGTTCCACATACGAAGGCGAGGGAATATAAATACGCTCTAGGATGTTCATCATCTCAACCATTTGTTGATAATCTGGGGAATGCATCGCAGTCATAAATATGACTCAGAATACTAAGAACCTGTTCCATGCTTCATAATTCTGCAAGACAACATCGAGAGCAAGGAAATGTTTGGAATAGAAACATTTGCTTTACTTCTTCTTATTAAGATTTCTTAAAACAAATCCTTCGTTGGTTTGCTTTGATACCAACCATAACGTGTCCACCTAATCCCTTCAGGACACATCTTAGCAGTCCATCGGAAAGAAGATCTATAAAGCTCCGCCCGGCACTCCCTCGGAATGTCACAAGGTTTGCGATCTAGGACTGGCTGCATCTACCACGTAGTGGAAGTAAATTGGTCATTTCCTCTTAGGACCGACCTAAATCAGGGTTTCCCCTAATGGTCATTTTCTAAATGGAAACTAGCGTGGAACCCTAAGCGAACTACTTTACGCAGAAACGCCAGGGCCGAAGCCGATTTATGCTACACTTAGTTCAAGGAGAATGGGAAACGAGAGGGATGCAAGGCTCGACCTCTCTGCCATAAGGCATAGTCCCATTCCGTTCCCCTAAAACAGAGTAAACTGAGATTATTATAACTTAGACTCTAGGTCAGTGCCCTTGCTGTTCGTATCCTTTGAAATGATCTTCTTGCTGTCATTTATGATTGAGAAAAGTTCTTGGCCAATCGGGACCACCCATCCTTAGGATGGACCCATTGCGACATCCTTCGCACTTTCCTCAGGTTGTTTTAGTTTTCTAATTACCTACCACGTGGAAAGTCTGGAAGCTTAGAAGCTTCCAAGGGGGGGGGGGGGGGGGGGGGTTCTTTTAAGCCCCTTTCACCCCCTTCGTGTGCCTTTTCAAAACCCTTCCAGACACCCCCCCGTGATTTAACTTTTAACCCCATTTCTTATGGGCTTCAAAAACCTTATTATCCCCCCTTGGTTTTAACCCCTATAAGTCCCTTTCCATGGCATTTTGGAACCCCCCCCCCCTAGTGTTTTTAATTCTCCTTTAGGCCCTTACTTTTGGCTTCAGAAAAAATCCCCGCCCCCCTCCCCCCCCACCCCCCCCCTGTGTTTAACCCTGAAGCCCCTTCTTTTGGGCTTATTACCCCCCCCCCCAAAGTTTTTAACCTTTATAAGCCCCCTTTCCCCCCTGGAAGAACTAAGGCCTCAAAGGTCTTATCACCCTCCGTGTTTTATAAACCCTTAATCCCCCTTTTTCGTGGATATTGGAATCATCCCTTTGTTTTCCCCCATGTTTAAACCTTCTCTAGCCCTCTTCACGAGTGATATAGCTCCTTCTTCGTTGATGTTGTAATTCATGAGTGATGTAGCTTCTTTGATGCCTGTGAATAGACTCTTGTAAGTTCAACTTTATAATTTTATATTTTGAATATTAATAGAACGGTAGGCTTATATAGAGCTGTTGGTTTTTTCCTTGAGCCCCCAAGGGTTTTTTCATCCATAGTAAGGGACCTTTATTTGAGTGGGGTTGTGAGCTATATATAGTTTATCTATATATAGTGCCCTAGGTCCCCTCTATATATTCCTATCATGTGTGCTCAGTTGACACACTTTTGGGGTTCCACTTCCGGTGTCTCGTGTCTCTCTTCTCCTCTCTCTTCCTCCACTCCTCGTCTTCCTCACACACTGTTCAACAGATCTAACTACTCAAACTGACTTTCAAAATTTTCTTAATAACTTTGTAGCCATAAGACCCTTATTGGGTTGTAGAATCCACTCCTAGAAAGTCTTGTGGGTAATCAAACTAGTGTATTCAATGTAAAACTGTTCCTTGAGTGTCTTCTTGAAAGCTACCTAGTCAACATTTTGCATGTACAATTTAGTAAGGTAGGATTTCAATTCATATACAGTGACCCATACAAAATATTGGCTCCATGCAAGTTGAGTCATCCCAAAAAACTCCATAAATTGAGCATAGGTATGCAAATATGTAGATGCATTCCTCCCATTAAATAACTTCATTTCATGCTCTACTGCCTATAGTAGAGCATTCATCACAACAATTTCTATTTGAGAAAAAGCCTTCATCACCTATTTTTGTTGTTGTACCTACATAAGCATGCTCATATTCAACACTAACTACTACAAGGCATCACTAGAATTGTGCTTGAAGGTTCTCTCATCTTGTCATTCCTTTCAATGACGTTTCATGTTGGATTCACCAATGTCAGAGGGGTTTTAGCCAAAAAGTGGTATCCATCAGGGATCAAAGAGAGAAGAAAGTAGAGAATAGGAGATAGAAGAGAAGAAAAAGGATAGGCAAGATGTACAAATCTACCAAAGACTTTACATAATATAAAGATAAATCTCAATGATTCAAAGCACTATACACTAATAGCACCTACGAATATAAACAAAATCCTTGTCTAGGGCTACTTAGAAGCAATCTCTAAGCATTAGATCTCTTGGAGCTCCATGGTAGACCAAGAATGCACACCAAACACTAGCTTCTTCTATGCTACTTAGATGAAAAATTTGATGGTTTGATTGACTTTGAAAGAGGGCTAAACCCATAGAGAGCCTGATCAAAAATTTCCTTGGTTGCTCCTTCTTCTTCCAAGTCTGAAGTGTTGTTTGCTACCTAAAAACTGCATCGCATGTTGCACGAATTTGGAAGCCCCTATTTTTACATGAGATCTTTGAAAGTGGTTGAAAAGCAACTTGCTTTTTGCATGTCATTCTATTTTAGAAGTTTTCTACACCTTTTTATAATATTTACAAGAAATAATATCCAAAATATAAAAAATAAGCAAAATTTACCCAAAAATCCCATATTTCAGAACTATCCATACTATGGACACTAACACTAATAAGCAAAAGTTACCCAAAAATCCCATGTTTCAGAACTATCCATACTATGGACACTAACACTAATGACTAATATAACATTGACTCTCTAGATTAATAAGAAACTACTTTTGGTCTACAGTTGGATAGAATGCCTGGACATAATAAGAAACTAATTTTGGTGGATAGAATGCCTCGCAGAGTGAAGGTGGACGATGGCTGCAATATGAACACATGCTTTGCATGCAACTCAAAAGAGGAAAGTTATTGATAGTGAAATGTCTCATGTAGGGCAAGATATTCATGACATAACTAGCTGGGAATCACCAGTAGATGCATATCTAGTGTATATATATTTAGCAAAAGTGCAAAACACGCATTATAACGTGTCCATTAGAATCATCCAGGACACGTCTTAGCAGTCCATCGGAAAGGATGTCTAGAAAGCTCCACCCAGCATTCCCATGGAATGTTACAGGATTTGCGATCTAGGTCTTCCCGCATCTACCATGTAGCGGAAGTATCCTGGCCGTTCCCACTTAGGATTGACCTGAATCAAGGTTATCCTGATTGGTCATTATCTAGCAGCAACTAGCATCGGACCCGAGCGTACTACTTTACACAAAAACGCCAAATCCGAAGCGGATTTATGCTACACTTGGTTCAAGGAGAATGGGAAACGAGGCGGATGCAAAGCTCAACCTCTCTGCCATAAGGCATAGTCTCATTCCGCTCCCCTAAAACAACGTAAATTGGTTAAGACATAACTCTAGGTCATTGCTTTCGTTATTCGTTTTGATGATGATGATCATCCCGCTGTTCGTTGAGATTTTTGAGAAAAGTCCCCGGCTAATCAGGACCACCCAACCGTAGGACGGACCCATGGTCCATCCTCCGCACTTTCCTCGGTTTGTTTTAGTTATGTAATTATCTAACACATTAATTTGACATATAACAATCAGCTTCTTTAATTATACCTGTTAAGCACTAGTTCCTTCACGTAATCTTATCACGTGACATAGAAAAACAATATCAAGCAAATTATTTATTATCATTTCATCATTTTATCTTTGAAATACAAGGAGTTCCGCCCGTAGGCTTGTCCATAATCCACTCGAAGGCTATCCAGTGATCCTCAAGGATCACTATTCCAAGCTTCCGCCCGTAAACTAGTATGCGGGCCTCGAGATCCAATCCCGAGTCACGTTAGCCTCTTGTGCAGGTCCCATAAGGCGAGGGATTCACGGCCAGAGACCCCCTGGCACCCAAGCGTCCTCTTGCTCCAAGTAGAGCATTCCCATGGAATGTTACAGGATTTGCGATCTAGGTCTTCCCGCATCTGCCATGTAGCGGAAGTATCCTGGCCGTTCCCACTTAGGATTGACCTGAATCAAGGTTATCCTGATTGGTCATTATCTAGCAGCAACTAGCATCGGACCCGAGCGTACTACTTTACACAAAAACGCCAAATCCGAAGCGGATTTATGCTACACTTGGTTCAAGGAGAATGGGAAACGAGGCGGATGCAAAGCTCAACCTCTCTGCCATAAGGCATAGTCCCATTCCGTTCCCCTAAAATAGCGTAAATTGGTTAAGACATAACTCTAGGTCATTGCTTTCGTTATTCGTTTTGATGATGATGATCATCCCGCTGTTCTTCGAGATTTTTGAGAAAAGTTCTCGGCTAACCGAGACCACCCAACCGTAGGACGGACCCATGGTCCATCCTCCGCACTTTCCTCGGTTTGTTTTAGTTATGTAATTATCTAACACATTAATTTGACATATAATGATCAGCTTCTTTAATTAATCTTGTTAAGCACTAGTTCCTTCACGTAATCTTATCATGTGACATAGAAAAATAATATCAAGCAAATTCTTTATTATCATTTTATCATTTTATCTTTGAAATACAAGAATTCCACCCGTAGACTTGTCCATAATCCGCCCAAAGGCTATCCAGTGATCCTCATGGATCACTATTCCAAGCTTCCACCCGTAAACTAGTATGCGGGCCTCGAGATCCAATCCCGAGTCACGTTAGCCTCTTGTGCAGGTCCCGGAAGGCGAGGGATTTATGGCCAGAGCCCCCCCTGGCACCCAAGCGTCCTCTTGCTCCAAGTAGAGCTCAACGGAAAGACCTCTCGCGACGGGTTGGGTCCACGTTCCCGGCGCGGTCAACAACCCCCTTGGTTAGGGTTAGGCGGGCAGTTGGGGGTAACTGAAGCTGCCTCTCCCTTCAAGCCTTCAACCTGAAGCATTAGATATCATTTCATCCTTTAGTTCTTTGAGCAAACAATGCAAATAGTGCTTTCTAAACTGTTGCAAGCACAATCAATTCCAATGGTCGTTTATTTGGCCAACTGTTAAGGAGTGAATCCTTCTCTCCGAATGCATCCAGCATTCCATCCGGCATCAATTGCGACTTGGCAAGATCCCCAAGGGTTTGTTTGTTCACCCTTTTGTCCTGGGGTTAGGGCCATACCCTGTTAACCCAACTTAACCAATACCTTAGGTTTTAATAACAGAAAATCCTGGCGACCATGTCACTCCAATTTATTATTTGATCATTTGCTTCCAAGCAAATACCTAACTTCCCTTTACTTGGAAATTTTTCCCAAGAAAGGTGATATAACAGGATTACTACTCATCATATTGCAAGTTAAACTTGTGCAAGAACCTACCAACCTCATTCTAAGGAATGGCAAAACTCTCTTGTGAACAAACTACAAGTCCATGCGACGTTGCAACTTGTTGCATAAGTGTCGCATCTATTCCATGGGATCATTTCACTCATTAAACGGCATTTTCTGGTCACGGAATTATCTCTAGACAAGAAGCAGGGTTTAGGGTGTCTTCTTACCCAACCCATTCCTAATTACACTAGGCCGACAATGTTCCGGTCCTAGGGATTTCAACTCAATCCGAGTTTCATCATTTGAACGAGTGATCCTTAGGGTAGAAACCTTAGATCGTTTTATGCACGAGCGTCCCATTTTCCCTACATTCCATGAATGTGGGTAGGACCTTTGGTTCAAGGGTTTCGTCTTGGCAACAAGTGCAAAACTAGGTCGAGTCCTTAACGTGATAAACCCTAGTTAGCACTTGGGTTATTTATCGTATCAGTTCAGCCATCCTATGTGAACCCCTTGCAGGTTAGGTGATTTAGATTTGATCTACTTGTCTTGTGACAAGGACGAACCATCCCTAGAGATGTTAATCTTGATCTTAAAGGAGAAAGCTAGTTGTAACATCTCACAATTCACGTAAACACGCAAATTCCTAGAATCATTTCCATGCTCTTCTATTTCTTACGAGGTTAATGACTTTCCCTAATGAATCATTCAATAAATATTTGTCTAAAAAGTGTGACGTGCGATTAATCTTTCCATGCTTAGTCAAAGATGCACTTTAATAATTTCAACCTTATAATGATAGGCAATAGGTGTTCTAGGCCGTCACTTTGACATGCACGACAAGGCAACATACTATTAAGGACATTAAATGGATAGACAATTTCTTTATATGGAAAATACCAATGATCTAATTTCATGTCATGAACTAATTCTAATCATTGTTCGAATAGTCGATTTATTTCCAGTTGCATTTAACTTGACTAGATGATTTTGAGCATGCATAGGTGCTTCCTAATCCATGAAGTTATCGTGATTAATGCAATGCTTTTGCATGGAATCAAAATTAGTAAAAACCTGGACTTGTGGGCTTGGGAAGATATCCACATGAATATTAGGAGAAGAACCTCCTGCAGGCGCACCTTGTGACTTTTTAGGGCCATCGTAGGCATAATTACGGACTTCCGATTTGCCTTTACCCTTACCCGATCGGTGACTTTACTTGCCTTGGTACGCAGCCTCAAGATCTTGCCCTTCTCCCTCGTACGCAGGAGATCCCTTCCGAAGTGTGGATCCTTGAGAATACCGGCTTGCGGAATTTGGCCTTATGGGAGGCCTTGCGGGGTTGGAGCTTGGTTTGTGGAAATGGGGCTCCTACAAAGTTCTTGGAAATGGGGATTTTATGAATGGAGTTTCAAAAATTGAGGCCTTACAAGGGTGTTCGCGGAAAGGGCTCTTGCGAATGGGCCTTGCAAGAATGGAGGCTTTAAGAGTTCTTCTTCTCCTTCCCTAAAATCCTAGGGCCGGTCTTGTGGGTGATTGGTGGGAAGGGGCTTGTAGGAGTTACAATGGGAAGGATGGTTTTACATTCCAGAGGGTAGAGTGGACTTAAAGAAGATTCAATGGGGAAGGGGTTAAAACCCGGCTAATATGGCTTTATGTGAGTCCACGAGAAGGGCTTTAAAAGAAATCCGAGGGATAAAGTGGAATTACGAAGATTCAAGGGAAAAAGGGGCTTAAAACCGTCTAGTGTGGAAATCCATGGAAAGGGTAAAAATAGTTTTGTGGGATGCAAGGGGAGAAAGGCTTAAATCCCCGGGTTTGAAAAACACCCGGTTGTAGGGCAAATGAAAAAAGTTTTAAAGAATACGGGGGAGTAATAAAAACCCACTTGAGAAGGCAATAGAAAAGGGGACTTAGAGAGCCCCCCGCCTTAGAAGCTTCCAAGAAGATTCTTGGAAGCTTCTAGACTGCGAACGTGGCATGGAGATGGGAGTTTGTTGGTGGCTCTAGGCGACTGGATGTCGACGGCAGCAGCTGGCGGCTCTTCTGCGATGGTAGCTCTTCCTCACGATGCAACACACGGCAACATTTCTCTCCTCTCTCTCTCTCTCTTGGCTTGGCGACGTCACGTCCCTTCCTTCCCTTTCACGGCAATTCGTAGCTCTCTTCTCTCTCTGATGGTCTGTCACAATCAGCACACGACTCTCTCCTTCAGCCCCTCCTTACTTTCCTTCCTCCACAGGGGTTTATATAGGATAGAGAGAGGAGACCTCTCTCTCTACGTGGCCAGTTGCATGGCCCTTATCCCGTCCATGGGCTCCACCAACAAGCTTAGTCATCGTGCCTCCCCTCCCTCTCCTCCAGCACAACGGTCAGCTGGGGAAAGGAGGGGATAATTTTTTAAAAAATTGTTATAATCTAACTTAAGAGGAGATTCATATGTGGGAATATTACATTCTCTCCCCCTTGGAGGAATTGAGATTTCCTCATCTCGAGATAAACTGGGATATTGATGGTTGAGAGTGCTTTCATCTATCCAAGTTGCATCCTCCTCATGATAGTCTTTCTATTGGACAAGGCATTCTCTCAAGGTTCTGGATTTCAATTGTTTCTCCCTAACATCTAAGATCCCATCAGGCCGTAGCTCAAGAACTCCTTGACTAGGCATTGCAACTTGTTGGTCATCAAGTACATGGTTAGGATTAGGTATATACTTCTTCAATAGGCTGATATGGAATACATTGTGAACCTTTAGGTTATCAAGGAGTTGCAATCTATAAGCTTTAGGTTCTAGGCATTTGAGAACCTTGTATGGTCCACAATACCTTGGACTTAGCTTCTTGCAATCTCTTAAGGATAGGGAACTCTTCTTAGGGCATACGTGAATGAAGACCATGTCTCCTTCTCCAAAGATTCTATCTTGATGCTTCAAATCTGTGTATGCTTTCTGTCTATCCTTGGTAGCTTGGATGTCCTGTCTTATTGACTTTATTTGGTCATCCATCTCTTTCAACATCTGCCTTGAAGCTTCAACCCTTAAGGTTGGATCCGATAAGTTTTAGGGGACTTCGATAGTCATGACCATACAATGCTTGGAAAGGGGTCATCTGAATGCTTTGTTGGTAAGAAGCATTGTAGGAAAATTCAACCAAAGGCAAGTATTGAATCCACCTCTTCGACTCCCGACAGCAGTATGGCCTAAGCATATCCTTGATGACTTGATTTACTCGCTCCATTTGACCCATCGGTTTGGGGATGGTAAACTGTGCTAAAACAGAGTTGAGTCCCAATGGCTTCAAAGATAGCTCTCCAGAAATGTGATGTGAAAAGAGAATCACGATCACTAATGATTCTTCTAGATAGCCCATGTAGCTTGAATATCTCCTTGATAAAAAACCTTGCAATGTCTGAGGCTTTATAGTTTGTCTTTATTGGAATAAGGTGTGCAATCTTAGTAAGAATGTCAACCACAACCAGGATGGAGTGCAGCGTGGGTGGTAGCTGAATGCTGACGGTGAGAACGGTTCCGACGAAGGGGTTACGAGCGTTGACTCAATGAGATACAGAAGAGAACTCCACAATTCTTTCTTAGGTCCTCCCTGAACTTGGGGTAGGCCAATAACAAAGTCCATACTGATGAATTTCAATTTCATTTGGGGAATGCCGAGTGGTTGTAACTTTCCTGGCATTTTGACATGTTCGGCTTTGATATGTTGACAAGACAAACACTCAATGACATATTTGAGAATGTCACCTTTAAGCCTGTCCCAATAGTAGCTCTTTCTAACCACATTGAGAGTCTTGGCATAGCTAGGATGTCCTGAGAAAGGGGAATCATGAGCTTCCCACAATATCTTCTACTTAAGTGACTAGCTTGTCGGTATACATACTCTCGTTCTATAGTAGACATGTCCACTATTGATAGAGAATTCATGATATTAGCCTGTATCTTTTGGTCCTGGTCCTTGATAGAGATCTCCCTTAGCATCTTTTGATAGGATGGATTATGGCATGGACACCTTTGTGGCTAGAGATATAACTGTTGATGCATTTTTCAAGATTAGTGAATTAAGGAATGCCTTGCGACTGAGTGCATCAGCAACTACATTCTCCTTTCCAGTTCGGTACTTGATCTCAAGGTCATACTCCTCCAGCACTTCAATCCACTGACATTACCTCATGTTGAGCTTGTTCTAGGTAAAGTTCCACTTGAGACTTTTATGATCAGTCACTAGTGTAAACTTATTACCCAGCAGGTAGTGTCTCCAAAGCTTAACAACTAAAAGTTCAAGATCATGGGTAGCATAATTCTTCTCATGGCTCTTGAGTTTCTTGAAGATTATGCTATAGGATGACTTTCCTACATGAGCACACATCCTAAAGCAAGCATGTTAGTATCAGTTACTACCTCAAACTCCTTACTATGGTCTAGAAGTTTTAGGATCGGTGCTGATACCAAACTTTGCTTCAACCTATCAAAGCTAGTTTGTTTGGCAGTTGACCATGCAATGTTTGCTTCTTCAGTAAGTTTGTCAAAGGTGCTGCAATCAAAGCATAGTTTTTGATGAAGACCCTATACCATCTTGTCAATCTAAGAAAGCTGTGTATTTCTTTGACTGTTGTTGGTATTTGGCCATCCTAGTACATTTTTGACTTAGGCCGGCTCCACTAAGATTCCTTATGCTGATATGATGAATCCTAGATAACCAATTTGATGTTTGAGGAATGCACATTTGGTCATCTTAGCATACAGCTTGTGTGACCTCCTTGTCTCAAGGAAAATCCAAAGTTGGGCTTCATGATCTCCTTCCTGTTTGGAATAGACTAGAGTGTCATCAAAGAAGACAAGCACGAAGTTATCAAGATATGGTATAAAAATATCCTGCATTAACCTATTGAAGGTGACAGGCGCATTCGTAAGCCCTAATGACATAACTAGAACTCAAAGTGTCCATATCTAGTGTTGAAGGTCATCTTTGGGATATCTTCTTCCTTGATTCTTATTTGATAGTAACCAGACCTAAGATAATCTTGGAGAAGATCTTGGCACCCTGAAGACGATCAAGAAGCTCATCTATTCTAGGAATATGATATTTGTTCTTGACTGTTGATTGATTCAACCCTATGTAATCAATACATAGTCGAAGTGTTCCATCTTTCTTTTTCTGGAACAGTACTGGTGCTTCCCATAGTGAACTACTAGGACAGATGTAGCCCAGATCTAGCAATTGCTTGAGTTGTTCCTTCAGCTCAATTGCTTCTGGTATAGACATTCTATAGGGTCTCTTCGCAATTGGCGCAGTTCCTATTACTAGCTTGATCTCATGATCTACTTCTCTTTGAAGCAGGAGTTCTATTAACTCTTCAGAAACTACGTCCACGTATTCCTTTAGCCAAGTTACCAAATCACTTTACTTCTTTATCAATATTCACAGTCAAGACAATCGTTGATTTAAAAAAAAGTTTTATTCCATTCATATCAGCATAGCCCTTTCGAGGTACAATTATTTCTTGGGGTGATGGAACAAGTTGATACATTAATTCGAGGAGAATAAGATGTTGTTGCATTCAGTTACAAGAACTAAGTAGTAGTACGGATTGGGGTCATCAATTTTCAGGAATCGATAGTTCATTGGAAGATTAGGGTATCTTTTCCTTTGATATCCATTTTTCTCATGACGTCCCAAAACCTTGATTCAGTCGGCAGGGATTCTTTGAATCACTTCCCCGTACACATACTTATTATGGTTAACCCTTCGACCCCCGACCTATAGGGTCGCGTCTGCGTGAGCCTCAACAAAGATGAACAACTTCACGATCTTCAAATCCTCCATCCACTTGATTCTCTTCAAGTTAATTTTAAGGTACGCTGGTCGATAGGCAGTTATGTAATAGATCCCTGAAACACCCATCCATCTCCGTTCCACGTACACAGGTGATGGATTGTAAATGCGGTCTAGGATGTTCATCATCTCAACCCTTTGTCGATAATCCGTGGAATGCATCGCGGTCATAAACATGACTCGGAACACTAAGAACCTGTTCCATGCTTCATAATTCTGCAAGACAGCATTGAAAGTAAGGAAATGTTTTGGACAGTAACATTTGCTTTACTTCGTCTTAATAAAATTTCTTGAAAACAAGTCCTTTGTTGGTTCAATCTGATACCAACTGTAAGGTGTCCACTAGAATCATCCAGGACACGTCTTAGCAATCCATCGGAAAGGATGTCTAGAAAGCTCCACCCAGAATTCCCATGGAATGTTACGGGATTTGCGATCTAGGTCTTCCTGCGTCTGCCACGTAGCGGAAGTATCCTGGCCGTTTCCACTTAGGATTGACCTGAATCAAGGTTATCCTGATTGGTCATTATCTAGCAGCAACTAGCGTTGGACCCAAGCATACTACTTTACGCAGAAACACCAGATCCGAAGCAGATTTATGCTGCACTTGGTTCAAGGAGAATGGGAAATGAGGGGGATGCAAAGCTCAACCTCTCTGCCATAAGGCATAGTCCCATTCCGTTCCCCTAAAATAGCGTAAATTGGTTAAGACATAACTCTAGGTCATTGCTTTCGTTATTCGTTTTGATGATGATGATCATCCCGCTGTTCTTCGAGATTTTTGAGAAAAGTTCTCGGCTAACCGAGACCACCCAACCGTAGGACGGACCCATGGTCCATCCTCCGCACTTTCCTCGGTTTGTTTTAGTTATGTAATTATCTAACACATTAATTTGACATATAACGATCAGCTTCTTTAATTAATCTTGTTAAGCACTAGTTCCTTCACGTAATCTTATCACGTGACATAGAAAAATAATATCAAGCAAATTCTTTATTATCATTTTATCATTTTATCTTTGAAATACAAGAATTCCACCCGTAGACTTGTCCATAATCCGCC
Organism: Lygodium microphyllum; assembly: GCF_053477565.2. Taxonomy (NCBI): domain Eukaryota; kingdom Viridiplantae; phylum Streptophyta; class Polypodiopsida; order Schizaeales; family Lygodiaceae; genus Lygodium; species Lygodium microphyllum. Next base: position 89,192,917 of record NC_141149.1, read on the forward strand.
CAAAGGCTATCCAGTGATCCTCACGGATCACTATTCCAAGCTTCCACCCGTAAACTAGTATGCGGGCCTCGAGATCCAATCCCGAGTCACGTTAGCCTCTTGTGCAGGTCCCGGAAGGCGAGGGATTTATGGCCAGAGCCCCCCCTGGCACCCAAGCGTCCTCTTGCTCCAAGTAGAGCTCAACGGAAAGACCTCTCGCGACGGGTTGGGTCCACGTTCCCGGCGCGGTCAACAACCCCCTTGGTTAGGGTTAGGCGGGCAGTCGGGGGTAACTGAAGCTGCCTCTCCCTTCAAGCCTTCAACCTGAAGCATTAGATATCATTTCATCCTTTAGTTCTTTGAGCAAACAATGCAAATAGTGCTTTCTAAACTGTTGCAAGCATAATCAATTCCAGTGGTCGTTTATTTGGCCAACTGTTAAGGAGTGAATCCTTCTCTCCGAATGCATCCAGCATTCCATCCGGAATCAATTGCGACTTGGCAAGATCCCCAAGGGTTTGTTTGTTCACCCTTTTGTCCTGGGGTTAGGGCCATACCCTGTTAACCCAACTTAACCAATACCTTAGGTTTTATTAACAGAAAATCCTGGCAACCATTATCGCTCCAATTTATTTTCTGATAATTTGCTTCCAAGAAAATACGTAACTTCCCTTTCCTTGGCAATTTTTCCCAAGAAAGGTGATATAACAGGATGACTACTCATCCTCTTGCAAGTTAAACTTACGCAAGAACCTACCAACCTCATTCTAAGGAATGGCAAAACTCTATTGTCAACAAACCACAAGTCCATGGGACGTTGCAACTTGTTGCACAAGTGTCGCATCTATTCCATGGGATCATTTCACTCATTAAACGGCATTTTTTGGTCACGGAATTATCTCTAGACAAGAAGCAGGGTTTAGGGTGTCTTCTTACCCAAGCCATTCCTAATTACACTAGGCCGACAATGTTCCGGTCATAGGGATTCCAACTCAATCCGAGTTTCATCATTTGAACGAGTGATCCTTAGGATAGAAACCTTAGATCGTTTTATGCACGAGCGTCCAATTTTCCCTACATTCTATGAATGTGGGTAGGACCTTTGGTTTAAGGGTTTCGTCTTGGCAAAAAGTGCAAAACTAGGTCGAGTCCTTAACGTGCTAAACCCTAGTTAGCACTTGGGTTATTTATCGTATCAGTTCAGCCATCCTATGTGAACCCCTTGCAGGTTGGTTAATTTAGATTTGATCTACTTGTCTTGTGACAAGGACGAACCATCCCTAGAGATGTTAATCTCGATCTTAAAGGAGAAAGCTAGTTGTAACATCTCACAATTCACGTAAACACGCAAATTCCTAGAATCATTTCCATGATCTTCTATTTCTTACGAGGTTAATGACTTTCCCTAATGTATCATTCAATAAATATTTGTCTAAAAATGTGACGTGAGATTAATCTTTCCATGCTTAGTCAAAGGTGCACTTTAATAATTTCAACCTTATAATGATATGCAATAGGTGTTCTAGGCCGTCACTTTGACATGCACGACAAGGCAACATACTATTAAGGACGTTAAATGGATAGACAATTTCTTTATATGGAAAATACCAATGATCTAACTTCATGTCATGAACTCTTTCTAATCATTGTTCGAATAGTTGATTTATTTCCAGTTGCATTTAACTTGACTAGATGATTTTGAGCATGCATAGGTGCTTCCTAATCCATGAAGTTATCGTGATTAATGCAATGCTTTTGCATGGAATCAAAATTAGTAAAAACCTGGACTTGTGGGCTTGGGAAGATATCCATGTGAATATTAGGAGAAGAACCTCCCGTAGGCGCACCTTGTGACTTTTTAGGGGCCATCGTAGGCGTAATTACGAACGTCCGATTTGCCTTTACCCTTACCTGATCGGTGAATTTACTTGCCTTGGTACGCAGCCTCAAGATCTTGCCCTTCTCCCTCGTACGCAGGAGATCCCTTCCAAAGTGTGGATCCTTGAGAATACCGGCTTGTCGAATTTGGCCTTATGGGTGGCCTTGCAGGGTTGGAGCTTGGTTTGTGGAAATGGGGCTCCTACAAAGTTCTTGGAAATGGGGATTTTATGAATGGAGTTTCAAAAATTGAGGCCTTACAAGGGTGTTCGCGGAAAGGGCTCTTGTGAATGGGCCTTGCAAGAATGGAGGCTTTAAGAGTTCTTCTTCTCGTTCCCTAAAATCCTAGGGCCGGCCTTGTGGGTGATTGGTGGGAAGGGGCTTGTAGGAGTTACAATGGGAAGGATGGTTTTACATTCCAGAGGGTAGAGTGGACTTAAAGAAGATTCAATGGGGAAGGGGTTAAAACCCGGCTAATATGGCTTTATGTGAGTCCATGAGAAGGGATTTAAAAGAAAGCTGAGGGATAAAGTGGAATTACGAGGATTCAAGGGAAAAAGGGGCTTAAAACCGTCTAGTGTGGGAATCCATGGAAGGGGTAAAAATAGTTTTGTGGGATGCAATGGGAGAAAGGCTTAAATCCCCGGGTTTGAAAAAAAACCGGTTGTAGGGCCAATGGAAAAAGTTTTAAAGAATACCGGGGAGTAATAAAAACCCACTTGAGAAGGAAATAGAAAAGGGGGCTTAGAGAGCCCCCCCCCCCCTAGAAGCTTCTTGGAAGCTCCTGGACTGCGAACGTGGCGTGGAGATGGGAGTTTGCTGGCGGCTCTAGGCGACTAGATGTCGACAGCAGCAGCTAGCGGCTCTTCTGCGGTGGCAGCTCTTCCTCACAACGCAACACACGGCAACGTTGCTCTCCTCTCTCTCTCTCTCTCGGCTTGGCGATGTCATGTCCCTTCCTTCCCTTTCACGGCAGTTCGTAGCTCTCTTCTCTCTCTCACGGTCTGTCACAATCAGCACATGACTCTCTCCTTCAGCCCCTCCTTACTTTCCTTCCTCCACAGGGGTTTATATAGGATAGAGAGAGGATACCTCTCTCTCTACATGGCCAGTTGCATGGCCCTTATCCCCTCCACGAGCTCCACCAATAAGCTTAGTCATCGTGCCTCCCCTCCCTCTCTGCCAGCACGACCATCGGGCTGGGGAAAGGAGGGGATAATTTAAAAAAAAATTGCTATTATCTAACTTAAGAGGAGATTCATATGCGGGAATATTACACGCATGTACTTTTGGAAGAGAAATTGAAGAGAGATGACGATAATACAGGGACATCTAAGAGTAACAAAAAGAAGTGTGAATTAGCCTAAAGCTGCAAAATAGCCACCTCTCAAGCATGTTATAAAAGGGGTTGGGGAGTAGCAAAAAAAATATAGCAAACAAGAAGGCAAAAGGAAGTGCAAACAGTCAAGATATAAGCTGCAATCTAAAAATGAGATAGCCCCATGGATGCCTTGGAAGATCGTGTAGTGAAAGATTCATCCATTGCATTTGTAGATTTTCTTAATACATCTGAAGAGGTTTATGAAGCTCATGTTTTACTTAATGGAGGGACTTGCAGATGGAGATTAGTAAAGTGTTGGATGCACATGATTTGCAAGATATGGCTATTGTTTTTGAAACAGTTCATGAGCTAGAGGATATATACATAAATGATCTTATATATAATTCTCCCGGGGGGTCCGCTAGGGTTTACCGTATGGTACCACGTGAGTGTAAGGGAGGGGAGTTATTTAAGGGAATGAAGATATATTTTATAAGGTAAGGTCCCATAAATAGGGGGTAGATAAGGGGTATTTTCATATATTTCTTGCACGCAGGTGACGTCTCCTTATTACTACTAGTGAATCCCCCGTGATAATTCTCCATAACTAAAAAATATTTTGGATGCTTTGTTAGAGAACTTGATAGAAAATTAAAAGATGCTTCAAGATATGGAATGCTTCACTATTTTTTATGATGGTCAACATGTATTGGATGCAATTGAGGCTTTATATTTTATGTGGTACACAATTGTCAGTATAAGTAGATTTCCATGCAATAGACACTAAAAGAGCAAGCATATTGCTATGTCTTTGTTGATGGGTGCATTGATAGCTTGTATATAGAGACTCAATAGCCTCTATTATATGATGCATACCCAAGACCCAATGACCCTAGAGTGGATGCTTGGTATGCTGTTAGAGTTGTGCACATGCTAGTCATTTTAATCTATGATCTAGGGGGACATCTTCTTATGTGCATGATGAGTGACAAGTTAACATTATGGGTGTTTGAACCGAGTGGTGCATTAGTGGCACATACTAGAGGATGTGCCCATTCAGAGGAGGGGGTGGATGTCATACCACTATGCAAACACAATGTGAAAAACCTTGGAGTGCATTATCATTAATCTTTCTTATGAGTCTTGAGAGTCAATGTCATATTAGTCATTACTGTTAGTGTCAATAGTATGGCTAGTTTCGAAATACGAGAATTTTGGACAACTTTAGCCTATTTTTATATTTTGGATATTAATTCTTGTAAATATCCTAAAAATGTATAGAAAACTTTCAGAATAGGATGACATGCAAAAAGAAAGTTACTTTTCAAACACTTTGGAAGATCTCATGCAAAAAAAGGGACTGGCAAATTTGTGTAGCACATGATTGTAGTTTTTAGGTAGCAAACAGTTGCACTCCAAACTTGGAAGAAGAAGGAGTGGTTCGAGAGAATCCTGATCAAGTGTACTAGTGTTTTATCCCCTTCTGGAGCCAACAAAATCATGAGATTTTCCATGTGAGTAGTAGAGAAGAAGCTAGTATTTGGTGCGTGTTTTTGGTCTACCAGGGAGCTTTAGAAGATCCAATGCTTGGAGATTGCTTCCAAGAAGTCCTAGACAAGGATTTTGTTTATCTTCTTAGGTTCTAACAATACATAGTGATTTTAATAATTGAGCTTTGTCTTTATATTGTGTAAAGTCTTTGGTAGATTTGTACCTCTTTCCTATTCTTTTTCTTCTCTTTTGTCTCCTAATCTCTACTTCCTTCTCTCTCTAATCCCTAGTGGATACGAAATCTCGACTAAAACCCACTTGGTAGTGCTATAAGACATGGTTGGTTACCAAAGGGTATGTGTAGACTCATGGTATTGATTCTAAGGAGACATGCATAGAGTCATGGTATTGATTCCTGAGGACACCTTTGCTCCAGTGTGGCTGAAATGGCTACTATAAGGGATGTCATAGCAATGGCTATATCAAAAGGTCAGATCATGCATCAAATGGATGTTAAGAATTCCTTCTTGCAAGTGGAGTCACAAGAGGAAGCTTATGTGGAGCAGCACCTAGTTATGTGAATGAGAATCATGCAGATTATGTATATAGACTTAAGAAGGCCTTGTATGGGGGCTGAATCAAGCACCTAGGGTATGGCATGACAAGATTTCAGAATACCTTGTTAGCATTGGATTTCATAGAGTACAAGTTGATCACTCACTCTATGTATGTAAGAGTGATGTAGATATTGTGGTCATTACTATACATGTGGATGATTTGATCATTGTGGATGATATTGACACAAAGATTGACAATGTGAAGGTCCTTCTCAAGGTTGAATTTGATATGAAGAATTTAGGAGAATTGTGCTATTTTCTCAGTATAGAGATTATCAAGCCTCTAGAGGGTATATGGTTGTCACAGAGATTGTATGCATTGGATATATTGAAGAAGTATGGTATGGCTAATTACAAGACTATCTCTACACCTTTGGCTATTAATACTATGCTCAGTGTACATGAGAGTGAATTGATTGAGGATATCATTATGTATTAGAATATTGTGGAAAACCTTATCTATTTGACAATTACTAGGCCAAACCTAGACTACACGGTTGGTTTGGAAAATCAATTTATGCAACTTCCATAGAAACGACATTTGGGTGTAGTGTGGTGCACATTATGCTATGTCATGTCCACATTGGATTGTGTGTTATCCTATGGTGTAGGTATACTATTAGAATTTCATGATTACATAGATACAAATTGGGCTAGAAATATTTCACATATGAGATCTACCACTAATTTTATGTTCTCCTTTTGTAGTGGTACTATTATTTAGAGTAGCTAGAAATAACCAACAATTGCCTTATCTAGTACAAAGGTAGAGCATACACGTACTCCAATTGCAACACGTGAGGTAGCTTGGTTACATAAGTGATTTAGGGATGTAGGTGAATAAGAAGGTTACCATCTATTATGAAAAGCTTAGCATCATTCAATTGGCTAGGAACCTAGTCTATCATACATGGATCAAACACATAGAGGTCCATGACCATTTCATTTGGGAGCAGGTTCTAGTAGGTGATCTTGACTTGGTTTACATTAGCACAAAGGATTAAAATTCTAATATTTCTACGAAGGCCTTGGGAGCAACAAATCTTGGGTTCTTCAAAACTATGCTTAGAGTTCATGAGCTCATGTTGTTGAGCTACAGGGGGGGTGTTGAGATATTGAGCTCTACATGAGGTGGCATCCACTACATGCCTTGGTGATGTGATACAATATTATTCATTGGTGTGTTAGGTGACTTACATGAGGATACATGAGTGATTCTATAGCTGCACTATACCCACGTAGTCCATCCTTGGTTATGGCACATTTACTATGCTACCTCTTTCTTCCTTGCCTATTCACACTTAGTGACCGCATTGTTGGAGGGGTTTTTGTTGAAAGGTCATATCCACTAGGGATTAGAGGTAGAAGGAAGTAGAGATAAGAGATGGAAGAGAAGAAAAAGAATAGACAAGAGGTAAACACGCCAAAGACAAAGCACAATGAATTGAATCAATATGTATTGGTAGAACCTGAAATCCTTTGTTTGCACTACTCAGAAGCACTCTCTAGGCATTAGAACTCCCGGAGCTCCTTCGTAGACCAAAAACGTGGATCAAAATAGGAGCTCCTTCTCTGCTGCTCGAAAGCCAAATCTGATGGCTCCATTGGATTCAAAAAGGGGGTAAAACCCCATGACACCTGGTCTAGGATCTCCTAGTTCACTCTTTCTTATTCTTCCAGTTCAAAGTGTAGTTTTTAGCCTGTCAACAACAACCACGATGTGTGCCATTTTGCCAATCTATATTTTTTATGAAAAATCTCATAACTGACTGAAAACACAACTTGCTTTTTGCATGCCATTCTAATCTAGAAGCTTTTCTAACTTTTTCAAAATTTTACAATAAATAATATCAAAAATAGACTTAATTTATTCAAAAATCTAGTATTTTTGGACCATTCATGGCACTCACACTAGTACTAATGACTCAGATCACATTGACTCACTTGGTCAATAAGAAAGTCGAATGATGATGCATTCTATGCTTTTTCACCCTGTGTCTGTATAGCATCATAACATCCATCCCCTCTGAACCTACACATCCTCTGGTATGTGCCAAAAAACCTATTTTTCACAAGATTCTAAGTCCTCCTCATCCTCTACAACCATATCCTTTGCTTCTTCATCTTCCATATCTTCTTGGCTAGCCCCTGTATCATGGCCACTATTTTCTTCCAAATCTGGCAACTCATAGGCATTAGATACCCGTCTCTTCAATAATTTGATTCTTTTCCCTGCTACCAGAAGTTTTATGGATGTGCCATCCAGCTCATTTATGCATAAGTAGCATTATCAAACACATGTCTTACCACATAAGGTCCAAACCATCTTTTGGATACTTTACGCATGGCACTATGCTGGTTGTCTAAACTACTATCATAAACCAATACCCAATCTCCATCTTGTATGGTTCTTGGTCTCAATATATGTCTTTTGTCAAACTATTTCTTGTTTTGTATACTTGCTGCCCTTAATTTTGCAATTGTTGCCTCTATGTCTTCCGACTTTCTTTCCAACTGTCTAATGCGAAGGCCAACAACTCCTCTCGATTCAACTCCTCTTCCCAAGGTAGCACACTCCATGTGACTATCATCTCTTCTATCAGCATGATAGATTTTTTACCATACATCAATTTGGTAGGCATATATCCCATAATAGCAGTATGATTTGTTCTGTCAGTCCACAAAGCATAAGGGAGCAATTGTGGCCACTCTTTTACCTTCTCTCCACATGCTTTTGCCAATGCCTTCACAATAGGTGGATGACCTCTTTTACTTTTTCCATTTCCTTGAAGGTTATAGGCTGAATTTAAAGTATGCTTTATTCCCAACCATGCAAAGAAATCATGAGCTTCATCTGCATCAAGCTCAACCCTATCTGCATTAATTTTTTCCGCACAGCCATATCGATAAACTATCTATTCTAAGAGAAAAGTACACATAGCATTTGTTGTCTTAGTACGTAGAGCTCTCCCTTTCACTTGACTAGTTAAGTCTTCATGGGCAAGCACAAGATATCTCATTTTCTAAAGACATGTAGGCATCGTGAATAAATCCACCTCCCACTTAAAATGAAGAGACAATATCTTTCTTTGATCTTTGCAAAAGTACCCCAAACACCTCTATGACCAGCCCACAAGCTTTCATGAAATTCTTGCATAACATTTACTTATGAAGTTCTATCACCCAAAACTTGCAATGGCATACCCTGTTCCTTTTTAGCATGTTTCCATAAGTATCCACCTTTCTCTTGATCTTCTTAAACTCCTCATCTGACCATTCATCTCTCTTTTTTAATGTCTATATTGACCAATTCTCTGCCACTCTCCTACATATTTGTCTTCCAGAAACACTTCTACACAAGATGCATAACATCTAAAGTGTCTTGTCTTTGTTGTTCAAGCTTCTATTAATGCTGAAGTAACACTTGCATTGCTAAATTCACTCTTACAAAATCATTTTCAACCGCAAGAAAGTCATTTTCTTCCTCCTCATCCATCATCCCTTCTTCATTCTCATAGCGTGCTCGAGATAATATGTATACCACTAGGTTATCTCTTCCTACAATATGCTGAAATTTAGGGTTCAAAGATTTGATGTATGCAATCCACCGGAGCATAGCAAGGTCTGGGGTAGCATAACTAGTAATCATATCCAATATTGGCAAACAATCGATCTCAATGACTACATGAGCTCCCATAAAATACTCCTTATCACATTTATGGGCTATCACAATTCCCCATGATTCTATTTTTACCTATGGATATTTTCTCTGTCGCTCAGTCAATACTTTATCACCAAATCAAATTGCATATATTTTCATTTTATCCTCATCTTGCCCAATTTCCCATCCAATCCCGAGTGAGCTTGTATCAATAGTAATAATGATAGGCTTTCCATGTGAATAGTTAGCCTTTCTCAATGAAGGAGTAGATTTTAAGAGATGCTTCAATTTCTTCATTGCTTTGTTATGCTTCCTTTCCCAATGAAATCTTTGACCTTTCCTCAAAAGTTGATATAGAGCATCAGCCACATGTGCAAAGTGAGGAATCCATATCAAATAGAACACACATGCACCCAAGAATCTATGAACCTATGATACATTTATGCATACATCTTGCATTTTATCAATCCCATATATTATTGCTAGTGATGATATTCACCCATACGGCCCACACATATGCCCAAAAATCAAAACTCTTTAACTCCAAAGACATACTTTTGTCCAAAAAGAGTTAAGTGCACCTCTTCTAGACGTGTCAAAATCCTCTCACAATGCACAATATGGTTAGCAGAAAAAATGAGAGAAGAATAGGAGAGAGAAAAAGAGAGAAAATATGTTAAACATAATAGGGAAAGAGAGAAAGAGAGGGTGAGGGTGAGGGTGAGGGAGGGAGAGGAAGAGAAAAAAGGAAATGAGGGAGGGAGAGGAGAGATAAAAATCATTAAACCTAATAGGGAAAGAGAGAAAGAGAGGGTGAGGGTGAGGGAAAGACAGGAAATGAGAGAGGGAGAGAAAGAGAGAAAAGGAAATAAGACCTTACAATAAACTCATCCTAGGCTCATAGGGATTAGGCTAATCCTCAAAAAACCTAAGGGATATATGGCTAGAGAACCCTAGCACACTTGCACCTCCTAGCATAATGCCCTTCCTACAAAGAGACCTCTCATACATGGGGCTTGTCCTAGCCTCCACCATGCTCAAACTATCCCCTTGGTGAAGGGATCTAGCCACTAACCTTGGGGAAGGTTTAGTGTGTAACCAAATATCCACCTATGAGGGCACAAGAACTTTTGTAGAAGTATACAATGAATGCAATCAGCCTATCAGTTAGAAAAACATTCATTTTTCAAAATGTAAATCCAAAAATAACTTTGGATATTCCATAAAAATCAATCTCTTCTTTTTAAAAAAATACAAAAAACTAAAATAGCATCATTCATATGCTTCACAAAAGAAGATGTGATCCACAATAACTTACCCTTGTTATGTTAAGTACAATAATAACTAGTACTAAAGATAAACAATTCCATCCCAAGTATATCATTATACTTTATTTATCTTACATTATTTAAAGTTACTAGTCCTGGTAGTACATTAGGTGATGAGTAGCCTAGGTAGTAAAGGTTCGTTTCTACATAACTTCTAGATTGTCCCTTATGTTCATCACCACAAGATCTCTTAGGAAACTCATCTTCAACTATAAATTTTAATTTAAAAATATCATATAATATCACTTGCAAGGAAGGATACTCTTTTATCATTAACCCTCTTTCATCCTTAGAATAGTCTTAGGAGAAAATTTATGCTCTAACAAGTATATATTTGAGCATAATAACTATTTTAAGGTTTCTTCCATGAGTACTAGTAGTATATATGCAACCATCAAGCTAGATATCATACTTTGGTATCTGTGGAGATCCCAATCTCATGCACTCATAAGCATTTTAGTGTGCAATAGTGTGGAGAGAAGGTGGGAGAGTTGTAAATGATAAAGGGGAATTCTATTGATGATGGAGAGAAGATGAGGTAGAAAAGACATTTCTATTCTTAGTGAGTGCAACCTACCCGTAGTATGGCATCCATGACCGATTGAAATTAGTAAGACTTTGAAATCCTACCTCGAGTATTATAACTATTGTTTTGTGGTGGATTTTCTTGCCATAAGTCAATGTCAATTTGTGCTTGTGTTCTCCACGGTTTATTGACTGTGTGTGTTAAATGCTCTAGTCGGATCTCTCTCTCTTTCTCCTCTCTCTTCTCTCAATCCTTCTCTCTCCCTCAATCTTTCCTCTTTATCTCTTCCTATACTCTCCCTAAATCCTTCTCTCTCCCCTATCTCTCTTTCTATTTCTACCTCTCTCACTTCTCTCCTCTTCTTCTCTACTTTACTCTCTTCCTAACTCTTGTCTCTCTCTTCCTCTCTATATAAGTAGTCGTAGTCATAGTTGTAGTCGTGGTCATGGTCGTGATCGTGGTCATAGTCGTAGTCGTGGTCGTAGTCATAGTCATAGTCATAGTCATAGTACATATAGCATAATAAAGAAAGAGAAAAAGAGAGACATATGGAGGGAGAGGGGATAATGAATGGATTAAAAACAAAGAGAGAGTGGTGGCGAGGTTCGGTGCAACACCACGAGACGGGAAACACTCCGACATATATATGTTAATCTGTGGGTGGGTGGGTGGGTGGAGACTTTACATACGTTAATTTTTCGTCAGTTACAAGAGAAGAAATCCCTTCTCAAACAATTTAGGAAAGAAAAAAAGAATGATAACAAAAACAAATTGTTTGTCGTAACGTAGATAAAATGGAAAATGATGAAGGTCTTATTGTTCAAGATCATGAGGCGTATATTAATCACCGTGTCCCATGTCCTTACTCTCAATGCAAACTGGCAATTAGAGGAAAACGCCGATTGTCTACAAAACACGTACGATGCTTCGGCAAATTTAATTTTGAGATCATTGATTAGACCATTGCGGATTTTTAGCAAACGGTAAGAAAAGTTAATATCAATTATGCATTGTACTTGCAAGCTAATTGAATACTATATACAAGAAGATTGGGTGTGGCTGGTAAATTTTATATCAAGGGAGGTTACATCTCGTCCCAAGGAGGAGTGCACCCTTTACGGTCAATTAGAAGAGTGCATGGGCATGCGATGGATGGAGTGCATGAGCCAATCCACCACTTGGAAGGCACTACCCAATCTATACCGTCAATACCAGAGGAGACAGGCAGCCTTTCAGACCTACCTACAATCTTGGAGCCTGAGATGGAGGCAATGATCGATGCATTGATTCCCATGAATGTTGAGGCTTCTGATCCGCTTAGAGAGGAACCATCTATACCATTATATGATGGGTGCCGAGTATCTCTCTTGAAGACACTTCTTGCACTCCTAAATGTGCAAGAAAACTACGGGTGAAGCGATGTAAGTGTGACCTAGTTGTTCAGGTACCTTGTACGTACGCTTCGTCAATTTCTTTTCGGCACTATTATTAAAAAAATTTGTGCTTTTTCAAGGTGTTTTATAATTTTTTCAGGTTATTGAAATATCATATATTACCACCTGCAAATACGATGCCTGAGTATCATGATGATGCATGACATGCTTTACAAAAGCTTGGCATGGACTACAACAGCATCCATGCATGTATCAACGATTACATACTATTTCAAGGAGAATACGAGAATATCAAGACATGTCCAAAGTGTGGTGCTCACAAGTATTGACAGAACTTGCAAGGACAAACCATCCCTCAAAAAGTTCTTAAACACTTTCTGCTTATCCCCCACATAAACCACATGTTTTGTACATCTGGCATGGCGAGCTTGACAATGTGGCATGCGCAAAATAGGTCCACAGATGGAGTTCAACAAATATCAGCGGATTTACGTGCATGGATCCACATTGACTCTACCTTCTTAGGCTTTGCCCGAGAGTCAAGGAATCTTCGGCTCGGTCTTCCAATGGATGGCGTGAACCCATTCAGTTTGTGCTCAACTTTTTACAGTGTGTGGCCTATAGTCCTTGTCAACTACAATATCCATCCATGGCTCTCTACGAAGAAAGGACATCTCATTCTTAGCTTACTCATCCTCGGCCACTACAAAGTCAAAATAATGGACATGTATCTTTGTCCATTAGTCGATGAGCTTAAGATTTTGTGGGAGGAGGGGGTCACCGTGCAAGATATGAGCAAGCACGATGGTCGACAGCCAGCTAATATTCGTGCCATTCTCATGTGGACGATGCATGAATTTCCGGGATTCGGAGAGTGCTCAGGTAAATAGGCTTTCGTTCTAGTTGGTAATATCTATATTTTATCTCGTTCAAGCTTGTATTTACTAGATAGAGGTGTTGGAACAAGTTTGGTTACCTCAGGTTATCATGCATGTCCATTGTGTGGGCCACAGTTAGAATCTCGAAAATCACAAACCATAAAGAAGATGGTATATCAAGGACGCGTTGCTTTCTTTCCAGAGGGTCATGAACTCACGAAAGGTTTTATTGGATGACCTCCAACGTGTATGAATGCCGCAAGTTGGTATGAGCTGTAAATGGTCCAAGCAGAGTCAGATCCAAATGGAATGCGACGGTTCTCAGTTTTCTACGAGTTGACATATTGGACCCACTTACAAATCAACCACTTGTTGGATTCAATGCATATTTTTAAGAATGTGGGCAGCTTGCTATGGGACCACATCACAGGAAAGAGAGACACTATAGGGGCATGAATGGATTTGAAGGAAGTAGGAAAGATGGAGGCGCTTTGGCCACAGTCGAGTGTTGATGGTCGGGTGCAGCTACCTCACGCTCCTTGGGTTTGGTCCACTAGATAAGAGGGCATTGTGAAGCAAGTAGTCAAGTCTATCCGCACTTCGACGGGTAGGATGCGTTCTCTTAGGCCTACATTTTCTAAAGGTGACCAATTATCAGGGCTAAAATCCCATGACTGGCATAAGATATGTCAAGTTTGTAATACAAATGGATTGTAATTGGCGTGTGCATTTTGCTATTTGGAGTGTAGCCATTGTTCATAATGCTTTCTCATTTGTGGCAGTTTGTACTACCGATCACGATTGTAGGATACCTTACTCCATAAATATGCGTGACCATTTATAGGTTGTTGACTTTGGTACAATGGATCTCACAGAAGGATATTAAGACGTCCTCTATTGAATCCGCGAGGGGGGGACAAATGGAGACGGTCCATCTCTTTGAGAAATACCTGCCTACCATCATGCTCACGATACAAATCCACCTTCTTGTGCATCTTGTAGATGAAGTGGAGATTACTGGACCCATCCATACGTGATGGATATTCTTCTTGAAGTGCTTCATGAAAACCTTGAAAGGCTTTGTGCGACAATGAGCTCGGCCAGAAGGTAGCATGGCTGAAGGTTGGTTGGCGTTTGAGGCGCTAGTGCATATTTCACAATGGCTACCAACGGTGGATCCAGACAACACAATGCTATGGTCACTGAAGGACGATGATAGACTGACCAGAGATGTGGTTGAAAATGGTGTAGAAAAAAGAATGGATGTTACAATGGAGGAAAAGGTGAATCGCTTTTGTATGTTGCTAGAGCCCCAAGAGGAACACCAAGGAAAAGGGGAATTCTCTTGCAAGAAAATCTATCTTGTAACATCAATAAGCTTTTTTATTAGGGTTTATATGATCACAATGAAGAAAAGAATACTGGGCACAACAAATCTTCATGCAGCATCATGTAGATCTCCCACGGATTTGATAGAATCAACCATATTCTTCAATATCTTCACAAAATCCATCAATAGAACAAAGAAAGCAAAGGAATACACCATCTTTGAATGGAAATACATCACATAGTATTCATCTTCAATATCTTCATAGTCTTCTCTCTCAATCTCTCATATACAATCACTCTGTTTTAGTAGAATTGGCTACCTCTGACTCTCTCTCTCTCTCCATCAATAGTACATCATATCCTCACTACAATATCTCATAATCACTCACAATAATCCTTCTTAGGTCGTGGATACCCCTCCCAAGAGGTATGTCTGATATGAAGAGGCACTAGAGCCACTACAGTGTCCTTTCGTAGCTCACCACTGTCACTTCACTTCAGTCTTTACTTGAGTCTTCAGTAGCTACTTCTTTCACTTCTTTTAGCTCTTTTGCACTTGTATTCACCTCTTTCCAAGGCTAGAAAACTTTTCCAAGCTACACATACATTCTACAAAACACCTACAGAAGGTCTACAGAACAGTCACAATACAGTACCAGAACAGAGACAGAAGCTCTACAGAAGATCTATAGAAGGTTACAGAAGGTCATCAAAACCTCATAACTCATACTCAAACCATTCCAAACTCTCAAAAACTATTCAATAAGCTTTCACAAGATCTCAATCTTCATCAATCAATACTCCATCCCTCCTTACAAAGAGAAAACAGAACAAAACAAAACAAAACAGAAGCTCAACAGAACCAATCAGGACCAATCAGAACATATCATAACATCATCTTAACTGAAAATATTGCTAAGAAAAATAAATATAGTTCTGGTATGCTTGACTGGCAGTTGTCCAATCTCCTGGAATTATTGGCCAGCTTATCTGAGGTCCTGTAAGAGAATCATTTGAGCTCCATCTCCTTCTTTTGAAAATCTGATGATCAAACCCGTCATAGTCACTAACTAACTGAGGTGGTTGAGATATAGAAGTGGCAGGAGATGGAAGTGGAATAAGGAAAAGTGGATGAAGAGATGGGTAGGCAAAATCATAAAAGGAGGAATAATTTTAAATTTTTTTCCACATAGCCATATCGACAAAAAATCTATTCTAAGAGAAAAGTATATACGGTATTTGTCGTCTTAGTACGCAGAGCTCTCCCTTCCATTTGATTAGTCAATTCTTCACGAGCAAGCACAAGATACCTCATTTTCCAAAGACCTGTAGGCATTGTGACCAAATCCACCACCCACTTAAAATGAAGAGACAATGGATATGTGGGTTGCAATCCATGCTGATGTCTCACAGTTGAATACATTTGACATGTCATACATATTTCCACAAAGTGAAAAACATCCTTATACATACCCTGCCACCAATATCTTTCTTTGATTTTTGTAAAAGTACCCCAAACACCTCTATGACCAGCCCACAAGCTTTCATGAAATTCTTGTATTACTTTTATTTGTGAAGCTTTGTCACCCAAAACTCGCAATGGCATACCCTGTTTCTTTTTAGCATGTTTCCATAAGTATCCATATTTTAGGAAAAATCCATAGGCTTTCCTCTTACTCTTCTTAAACTCCTCATCTGACCATTCATCTCTCTTTGTTAATGTACTAAAATATTGACCAATTCTCAGCCACTCTCCTGCATATTTGTCTTCCAAAAACACTTCTACATAAGATGCAAAACATCTAAAGTGTCTTCTCTTTGTTGTCCAAGCTTCTGTTAATGCTATAGCAACACCTTGCATTGCTAAATTCACTCTTGCAACATCATTTTCATCCATAAGAAAGTCATCTTATTTGTCCTCATCCATCATCCCATCTTCATTCTCATAGCGTGCTCGAGATAACATGTCTGCCACTTGGTTATCTCTTCCTGCAATATGCTGAAATTCAGGCTTCAAAGATTTGATGTATGCAATCCACCAAAGCATATCAATGTTCGGGGTAGCACAACTAGTAATCCTACCCAATACTGGAAAACGATTAGTCTCAATGACTACATGAGCACCCATAAAATACTCCTTATCACATTTAAGGGCTATCACAATTCCCCACAATTCTCTTTTAACCTGTGGATATCTTCTCTATCGTTCAGTCAATACTTTTGTACCAAAG
The DNA here is from genome assembly GCF_053477565.2 of Lygodium microphyllum. Lineage (NCBI taxonomy): Eukaryota > Viridiplantae > Streptophyta > Polypodiopsida > Schizaeales > Lygodiaceae > Lygodium > Lygodium microphyllum. The sequence continues at coordinate 89,209,550 of NC_141149.1, forward strand.
CGTATTGCATATCTTTGCCCTTCCTCATCATCTTGCCCAATTGCCCATCCAATCCCGATTGGGCTTGTATCAACAGTAATAATGATAGACTCTCCATGTGAATAGTCAGTTTTTCTCAACGTTGAAGCAGATTTTAAGAGTTGCTTCCATTTCTTCATTGCTTTCTGATGCTTCCTTTCCCACTCAAAATTTTGACATTTCCTTAGAATCTGATAAAGAGCATCGGCTACACGTGCAAAGTAAGGAATCCATATCAAATAGAACACACATGCACCTAAGAATCTACACACCTCTGATACATTCGTGCATACATCTTGCATTCTATCAATCCCATCTATTTTTGCTGGTGATGGCCTTCGCCCATAAGGCCCACACATATGCCCAACAATCAAAACCTCTTCAACTCCAAAGACAGACTTTTGTCCAGAAAGATTTAAATGCACCTCTTCTAGACGTTTCAAAATCCATTCACAATCCACAATATGATCTGCAACAAACTGTCTGCATCTATGAGTATCCATCTCTTCAGTCTTTTCATTCACTGCACACCCTTTGATTGGAACATCATCCAAGAAGGGCATAATCAATTGTGGTATAAAATCCTTGAGTACCCTATTCATAGCATTTGTCATGTGTGCCATTGAGTTTGTTGCACCCTATGGGAGAGTACACATTCGTACTAACCCCAAAGGAGTCTTCATGGTTGTGATATCCCTGCTTTCAATTGCAAGCTGAAAGTGATCATACCCCGAGTAAAGATCACCCAAAAAATAGATCGCTCGGCCTGGAAAAGCCTCTGCAAATTCATCAACCACAGGACCTGCACCCACATTTCTTATGGTCACTTTATTGACCGGTTGCATGTCTTGAATAAATCTCAAAGCCCGATTCTTTTTGGACACACTAAACCAACGATTTGAGTACGAGGCTGAAAAAGGCTCCAAGATCTTCATGCGAATCTTTTCATTTAGCAAATCCATCAACTTTGGCAAGTAAGCTTTAGGCACTAGAATAGGCCTTAAGTTCCATGGTACATGTGGCACAATAAATATGACCATAGGAGAGACAACATTTGGATCCACACAACCTATTTCACTTGGTTGAAATGCAAAAGCCTTCCCATGTCTAGCCAACATCTGCATAAAACATTTTCTCTCACCAGGCAAAAGAAACCCTTCTGCACCAACTTTCAATTTCTGTAATGTTTTAGATGTAAACTGATGACCTATATCTTTAGGATCCCATAAGCTTGGATGCCTTGGCACTTTTTCATACATACCCTCACTCTCTTGTAGAAGTGGCAAAGAAATTGGTTTCACCTTTTTGTCTGTCTTATACTTTGTCTCCACAAGTGCTTCAGCCCATTGTAATCCTTCCTATTGAGCAAACAATGCTATAATATTATACATATCCAAAGAACATACTAACAACACTCTATTTTCAGCCTCATTTTCTACATGTATAGTTGCTGAAATTTCAGCCATAGTGTCAATAATATTCAGCCCATAAAAGATGCCTGAAATACCATCATTTTCAGCTAACAACCCCAATGCTCTCAGTTTCTTAATAACTCATTTCTTAGATATGCATTCAGCCCTACACATTGCTTCCATAGGCTTAAACCAACATGAACTGTTTGCTATAAACTGAGAATTACCAATAGTAAATACATCCTTCATTTCATCAAGAGGCAAGTACACCCTCTGAATAGCACTACTGTAGCCTCGCATTACAGCATTGCTTAATGAAAATCCAGGTCTTTTAATTCCCTTGCATTTGGAACCAAAGGAGAATCTCGAAGAGTATCATGATTTTTAGGATGATTAACACAAACAGTAAGGAATTGGACTGCTTTCCTCCCATCTTTGCTTCTGACTCTTGCATAAACAGAACCATCATCAAGTACCTTTGTCTCCATACGCACTCTTGTAATATAGGGTTGTCCCAAAATCACATCATATGAGGAATTATCTTGCACAAAGAAGTGTTGCTCTTCCTGTACATCATCAATTGTTACTTTTACATTAGGACATGTAGCATAGAGCTCCCCTGAAGAATTATTTGCAGCCCTCATTCACCAACCATGATCAATGTCTATAGGCCATGCACCATTTTCATACAATCCATGCTCAATGATATTTATCTCAGACCCATGGTCAAGCAAAGCAACACAAGGAGTTTCACGCTCCCCTATTTTCACTACCGTTTCAGTGGTAGCTCTAGCCCAATCATTTCTTGTGTAGTGACTTCGAGGAATAAATCCTAGAGTCTCTTCTCCATATTGTTGCATTTGCCTTACTCCACCATGCATATTGCTACAAGAAAATGCATTTTCAACCACTTTTTTCTCTTTTTCACATGCTGTCCATTGAATAGTAGCATCCTGCATAGACAATCATGTACTTACTTCATGCTCATATTCAGCCCCGAATACCCAACAAACCAGTTTCCTATTCAAATTGTAGCAATGTACTAGTGGTATCACCAAGAAACTGATGCTTCCATTAGGAGAAATATGGACTCTCTTTTTTGCCCCTTAAGGAGTGAATAAACAAATATAGGCCTAACCAATGAGAGAGCTGGGATTCCAGATTCATGTAACATGAATCTTCTAGCCATATCTTGGACCAAATCTTCCCTCAGCAATAAAATAAGGGAAAAGGGAAGTACAAAGCTGTCACTTCTTGGAAGTTTGTGCCTCGAATTTTCATTTTCTTATTTTTTATGTTTGACTTTTCTTTTCTCCCCTTTTTAGTTTCCCACTCTTTTTTAGGTGGAACTCAAATTTGTCATATCTCTTTCCCCGCTTCTTCTTTCTTGACGAAATTTTACAGCCTCACTGTTTCTTGCCCTGTCTGTAACCCTGTAAAATTTCATTTGCTTTGCACAAGCATAGAGAGAGTTTCATGTGTTTTATGAGAGCAGAGCTTGTTTTACCAAAGCCCTAAGATTCTCTTCACAAAACTCTACAGGTATATTTTTCTCTTCCATAGATGTTCTATGGTAAAGTTTTATCTCGTTTGGAGAAAACCTGTGCAAGTTATGTGCATTTTCTGACATGTAATTTCTTTTGTTTTGATGCTCTAGGAGTCTCTTACAGTCAATAATAGTGATATTTTGAATACTCAACTTCTTCTTCAACATCTTAGGGTTTCTCTGTAAACAAAGTTACAGGTATATTGTCTTATTTTTTTGTTGCTCCACTGTTAAATTTTATCTCGTTTAGACAAAATGTATACAAGTTACATGCATACTGAGCTTTCCTTTGTTTTTTTACTCCAAGAATCTCCGAGGGTGAAGAACAATGATTTATTAAGAACTCAACTTCTACAACATCTTTGGGATTTTGAACACTCAACTTCTTCTTCAACATCTTAGGGTTTCTCTGTAAACAAAGTTACAGATATATTGTCTTGTTTTTTTGTTGCTCCACTATTAAATTTTATCTCGTTTAGACAAAATGTATACAAGTTATATGCATACTGAGCTTTCCTTTGTTTTTTTACTCCAAGAATCTCCGAGGGTGAAGAACAATGATTTATTAAGAACTCAACTTCTACAACATCTTTGAGATTTTTTGCAGAGAAAGCCACAAGTATATTGCCATTTTTTACTACTGTTCCATGGTTAAATTTCAACGCATTTGGACAAAGCCTATATAAGTTATATGTATGCGTTGACCCAATATTTCTTTTGTTTTTATACTACATGAATCTATCAGTGAAGGAACAATGGTCTTGCTATAAGTCAACTTCTTGTTCAACATATCTAGGGATCTTTGTGAAAGAAATTTCAGATACAATGTTTCTTTTTTAAATTGATCCATTTAAATTTAATTTCATTTGGAGAGAACATTTGCATATTATACACATGTTGATAGGTAACTTTTGTATTTGGTTGTTACAGATGTCTTCACGGAGGAAAAATATCAGTAGCATATTTGCAGTGGAGGTCTTCAACAGGAAAGATAATGGCGGTAATTGGATTTGTGATAAGTATTATAAGTTGGATTGGATTTTGATGCACCCAAGTACTCGAGGGAGTTTCAAGGTCAAGCGCAAGGATGTTGCAAACCCTAGCAAACATTGGAAAGGTAGAATTCTAGAGTTCAGAAAAGTGTTTAATGGCACAAGTGCAGTAACAGAAGTGTTGATTCAACATGTTTATTCACATAAACAAATCTCTGTACACGACGAGAACAACATTGCAAATTATAAACAAAACAGTAAGTTGTTAAATTTTATCATTGATTATTCTTTTGTATCAGAGTTGTTTTTAAAAGTCTTTGCAGTATTCTAATTCAGTCTTGTTTGATTGACAGCTCTATATCCATCGACTTTGCATGAATGGCAGAATGTGGAATGTTTAAGCGGCAAGATACATGTTTGGCATGAAGAGATAGGTTCTTTGATCTATGATAATACCTCTACAAGTCAACTTGCCACTCAAAATATCTTTTTTTATAATTCATTGTATGTGGTAGAAAGCCAGAGATTGCAGCATGTCCCATTTCTGCCACTCTCTAGTGGTGAATGGTTCATTGGTAGCTTGGAGTTGTCAGGAGCTTGCAAGTCAAAGATAAAATCTGACATCAATAGTGCTATGAAACCCACCACAGGCTCCAAAGATGTGCATCTTAATTGGTTTATTCCATTCTCATTGTTTGCACATTTGTTTGGTTCATGTGATGTTTTGAAGAAAACAATGATTACTTATCAATGCAAGTGTCCATCCGAGGAATGGATGAGTCAGCTATTGGGTGAGTCTTGGGAAGTCAAAAGAACACATTTTGATGAGACGATTGAGTGCAGGGTCAACCAATCTCATATTACATTCAGGTAAAACTTTTTTACTACTTTGCATACCTTGATTTAATTGACATAGGTCTCGCTTAGATGAATTGTTATGTTAGTCGCATTGATCACTTACCATTATTTTTGTTTTTATTACAGGTATTTCATTGCTAGACAAACTCTGTGCGTTCGCTTTCGATATAGAAGATGGCGACTTTTGCGAGGGGAGTGGATCAGCTTGGATCAAGATATCCGAGATGACACACATACATCGCTCGTAGATGTGGTAATCTTGTGGAGTGGTCATAATCCTTTCGTAGTCAGTGCAGAGAGTCATTGGCCCATTTATTTTCTGAGACAAGAAATCTAATTAATGTCCAATGAGCCCCTCTACAACTTCTATTTCAAGTTAGATAATAGAAAAGTCAGGACTCGTAGTGAGCAATCCATGATATGTAAACAATGTGCTTCTCCACATATCCTTGAGATAGTGGAATCCTTGTAAAAAAACTTTATAAAGAGCGAATACATACCTTTTTTGAACTTCTGAGTACTTTAAATTTTAGTTTACTGTGATCCAAGCGTGCGATAATACATACTGTAATTACTCAATCGTGCAGTTAAAAATCATAATTAAATTGCAGGTTAGAGGTCTATAATCTAGAGAATATTGTCTTTGCACAATGATATATTGTAGCTCATCTCTGCTGCTCATTTCTTACATTTTAATATTAAATTGGATCCAAAGGGAATTTCAAGGCCTTTTAGATTTATTTTCTTTAAAAAATTGTATATTTTCTCTCGTTAGACTTGAATATACTTAGCGACCCAAACATATTCGAGGATATAATAATGTAGAACGAAGCGTTTGTCTGTATGAGTAATTTTAATAGTGACTTTAAAGTACTGAAATAAAGAAACTAAGGTAAGAGTTTTAATTTGAAACTTTAGAGTTAATAACTTTATAAAGAACCTTTATTTAAAACCCTAGACACATAAAAGCGATAACTCCAAACTCATTTTCACTTTCATTCTCCACTTCCCTACACTTGTGCTCTCATTCCTTCTCTCTTTGTGTGCCATGGCTACCACTCCTGCCTTCGCCGCATGGATCAGTTCCACATGCTACGCGCACATAGGGGACCAGATATACCCTAGGTTTTGCATGACCTTGAGTCTAGAGAGCTCGCTTTCCACTGTAGACCCTGACTCTAGTATACTAGCATCGTTTTGTGATGCAGTGAACCCTCTCACTTGCTCTATTCCCGACTCCACTCTCAGGTGGGTTCCAATGGATTTTTTGTATAGTTTGTGTGCCGGATCCAGCCATGCAAAGGTGATAAGTCCAGCCTTGGTACATGTGGGGCAACATCTCCGCGCTAGAGCAGTGCCCACCTCGTCACAGGACCACGTCACGATGGATCTCATTGAGAGGGATGCCGCCTTTGCCATATATGTTATGTGCACTGAGGTGCAAGAGGACAGTGACGAGGACATCGACGCACCCTCTCGGCCACTATTAGAGTACTTTGAGAGGGAGCCTGAGGAGATCACTCTCGATTTGAGTGTTGAGGCAGCACAGAGCTTGGCCATTGTGTACCCACCTCCCTGCCCTGATGAGATGCCCACGAGCGAAGAGCCACCCCTCTCTTCTCTCCATGCTATCACCATCGAGGGGGTGGAATATCTACTCATGCAAGATGTGCTAGAGTTGTTGGAGCTTAGGGAAGAAGAACCATACTGTATCATGGTGCGTAATGCACCTAGTGATTCTATAGATTTTGATTTACAGGATGCCCCACCACATGTTGATGAGGTGGCTCGTTATGATAGCACGAGCATCGATGACATCTCTGCCATTGTGAGCATCCAGGAGCAGATTGAGGATGCAGCGCCACAATACTAGATCTCTGATGAGGAGTTTGAGCGGTTGCAGGAAAGCCTTTTTGGTCCTCGACCCGACTATGCAGTGCCTACCCAGGAGAGAGACGAGGGCAGCCCAGTGGCAGGAGCAGACCTGGATGCTCCATTACAGCGGCAGATAGATGATGCAGAGAAGGTAATGTTCTTGGTTTCATATGAAACTTAACCAGTAGGGCCTCTAGGGCATCGGGAGCACACACATGTGTTTTTGTCGGGATCGGGCCCCCAGATGTGCCCTAGCCGGAGGCTCGTGTCTGGGGGCCTGAATCTGTAGCCAAGGACGCGAGCCTCCGGCCAGGGCACATCTGGGGGCCCGATCCCGACAAAAACACATGTGTGTGCTCCCGATGCCCTAGAGGCCCTACTGGTTAAGTTTCATATGAATATGATTTATATATCTTCAGCACACTCCATGCATAGTGAGTCTGATACTGAACTTGTGTGTTGCAGAAGATTGTCTATATAGATGAGTTTTCATCTAGGCAGGGTGGCCGATCTGGTAGCCAAGGAAGGGTGCAAGACTCGGCATTGAAGGAGTACGTTGGGCAGCTTGTCAACGACATTATTGTATTTCATAAGACATGCTCCCCTGCTTTTGCAGAGAACTTCTTGAAGTTGAGGGCACTAACAAAGGCTGGGCCCTTCAAGACCATCCCGACCAACTCCAGCCTGGAGAAAGTAGTGTTGCTTCGACGTTCGAAGCTTCTCTACTTATTCACGAGTACTAGGTCTGGCCCACTTTTTTCCATGGTGGCCCGTGGCATGGTTGCCGGTGTTGAAGACCCCACTGTCATTAGACAGGAACTATTGGGGCAAAATGTATTGTTGCCTATGATCAAGAATAGCTCTGATCATGGGGAGCCTAGCTCCAAGAAGCCTAGGAGAGAATAGATGTAATTATTGCCTACTGATATCGCATCACTGATATACTGCACTTTGGAATCTTCTCTTCAAGTAATGAAAACTGATGTTTGTTAGATTCGCGTGCAATGTAGTTTGTGATACGTGTCATTTACTTTTTTTTAAAACTTGAATGTTATGTTTATTTGTCGAATTTATACGAAACACGATTCGTACCCTAAATTTAATACAAAGTGCTTTATCGAATTCGTGCATAACATGTATTTGTTCGAACGCATGTAACGATAACTCAACGATGTAAATAAAATAAATATCAAGCGACTAAACAAAAATAAGATGCGCCAAAAACTTTGTATTTGTATTAATAACAATTTTACATGGGGTCCATTACAACCAAGGCTTTACAAAATGTCTTCAGAAGCTACATTCCATGTGCTTTTGAGTTTGTACACCTCTATCCTTGCTGACCTCCGCGAGGACTATCTTTCCATCGCCGAAAGAACCTGACTATCCGCAAATCCCTGTCGGTGATAGTGACCCTCCTTGCATGCACCGATGCATAGACTGAGTCTCCAAATAAGTCGATGAGGTAGGCTTCAGCAGCTTCTTGTAGTGTGAGGAGGGCCTGGGCAGTCTAGTGATCCGGTTGTTTCGCGCGTGATGTATCTGGAAACTGGTTCATGTTGTTCCTGATCAGTATGCCCTCCATGATCTCCCGCACCAACTTCTGGAATGGAGCCTTCGGTATCAGGAGGTGAGTGGTCTTCTGGTAGTGGCGGATCTCGCGAAGAGCCACTGTGCATGGCTTCCATCGACGCTTGCGATGCTGGCGTGGTGGTGGTGGTGGTGGAGCTGGAGGACGTGGCTGCCGTATGGAATTTCTAGGGGGGTATCTCCGGGCCGCTTGCTTGGTGCGTACCATGTCTCCTAGGAGAGAGAACTCAGAACTCAAAAGTGAAATGTGTAAAATGAGGTGAAACTTTAAACTTATAGCCAAACTTTTCAAAAACCCTAAAATTTCAATTAATGAATCCACGCTTAGGAAAAATATCACCAGTGCTCCGATTCACATCAAATTTTACCTGTAGGCTCCTCAAGGACACATCAACCACCCAAGAAACATTTTGGCCCCAACAGAAGCCTCTGGATCACCTGTCCGGAGGCTCGCGTCTGGGGCCCTGAATCCCCAGATTCAGGGCCCCAGACGCGAGCCTCCGGACAGTGGGGATTCAGGGCCCCAGACGCGAGCCTCCGGACACGTGACCCAGAGGCTTCTGATGGGGCCATATTTTTAATATAAATGAGTTTTTCTAATGCCCAGCATGAGGGTGAAGTTTCACGAGATTTCGATTTATAAATTTGACGATTCAATCTTTTTTTGAAAATGCGTTAACTGCATTATACTGCACTGATAATGTATTGTCAACCTCGCAACTGTAGATTAAATGTATTGATAATGAGTGTGCGCAACTGCAGATTAAATGTATTGTCAACCTCGCAATGCGAAACATTGGAAACTTAAAAATTGACAAAAAATAAATCATGGGTAAAATGGAATATCGCATCGGATATACTGTTGCCAAACCACTAAATATAGTAAGGATATAGTGCATCGGCCCATGTACAACTGATCACCGACGTGTACGTGGTTGCACATTGAATTTATCCTCAACAAAACTACTTACAAAATTGGAAACTTGAAAATTCACACAATGCGAAACATGGTCAAAATAGAATATCACATATTGGATTTAGCATTGCGAAACTATGAAATACACGGTAGATAGTGCATTGCACCAAGTACAACTAGAGCTAGGGAAAATTTAGCTCCATTTTGCAGGCCACTACTATCAAATACTTGAAGGTCTATTGGAAAGATAACCCAAAACTAAGCTCCTTACAATCTACAACCAAACCTGAGCTAAAAACATAGATCCAATTACAAGGTAGCTTCTCAAAGCATATTGTTGACATTAAGATTAAATGCATCCTTGTTATTGCGGATCCTGCGAACAAGAACCAGATCTATGGGCTTAATAGTAATACGTCGGGCATGAATGGCTAAAAGTTGGCCATCACTCATTAGATCAATCAAGTAGCTTTCAACTGCTTCTTGGAGAGCAAGCAAGGCTTGGCTTGACCATCGCCCCACATTCCTTGCCTGGTTCCTTGAAAAGAACTTGTGATGATGCCCTGACTATAGATCTTGCAGTATTTCTTGCACCAACTTGGAGAATGGTGCCTTAGGAATAATCAAGTCGGCACTCTTCTGGAATTTCCTTATCTCGCGTAGCTCAGCTGTGCTTGGTCTCCATCTTCGCTTTTTATGTGTTGGAGGGCGTGTATTACGAGTTGGAGTAGTAGTGGGAGGTGCAGCAGATGGAGCATGTGGACCACCATTTCTGGACAATGGCAAACCATCATTATCGACCATACTAGGGCCACCATTGTTGGCCACAGTAGCACCACCATTATTGGCTGCAGTAGGACCACCGTTATCGGTCATCAGGGGATCTTTGTCACTCACAGTACGCTCAGTAGATTCGGAAGAGTGTTGAGCTCTTGCTCTCGCAGGCACCTTTTTGATAGGAAGCTTGGAACGTGCCATGGCTGTGATGATGAAGGATAGAAAGGTGGAGGGTAGAGTGGAGAGCAATGGGAAAAAATGAAAGGAGAGACGACTTAAATACAAAACTTTCAAACTTACTGTGGTGTAAATGAATTTTAAATTTATCATTTCATTTCATTTCTCCACTCCATCCCTACCTCTCTCTATCTCCTGACACCCCCCTCATGCCTCCCCTCTCTCTCTAGGCCAATGAATGTTCCAATGTTTAGAATTTTCATATCTTTGTCTTAGGATTTCAAAATCGAATTTTCATAATTAAAAAACAAAGTTCGAAATCGACTTTGAAAAATATAGTGACAAACCTTTGAAATTTTAAAGAAAATTTATAAGACATCTCATGTTAGAGATATGAGTATTGATGTGTCATATCCTTGGGACTTGTGCTCTCTTGTGGACTCTAAATGCATCAAAATTATTATATTTATCTAGGTCTCCATTTTTTGCCATCTCTCTCTTGGGTTGCCAACCATTCTGCATGCCGTTGTCTAGCTGTGCTGTTTTCATATCTTGCTTTTCTCACTTCATATATTGCCCTACTTATAGATTCTGCTTGAGATGTTTTGGACTTCTTTTCTTTTTCCTCGTATCTTATCTCTAGTCTCTTATACCACCATTGGAATAATTGCCTCATAGAATTGGAATCATTGATGCCACCTCCATGATCAGTTGCCTTTTGAAAAGCACAGCGAGCTTGCCAGTGAGATCTTTCCATGCCTTGAGTTGACCATATTGCCAAACTTCCTTGATCTGCAAAGTATGGACCATGTGCTTCAAGTATATGCTGCACAAGAAAAGAGATTAGAAACACAAAGTAATTCAAAATGATGATTTTTTTTTGCAATGGTGATAATACTGACCATGTAGTGTGTTATGCTATTTGTTGTCCATGCCTCCACCATGGACTTATGAAATTTAGCAGCTGTCTCTTTAAATGCATTGGCATCACCATCCATAAACCCCAACTTCTGTAAGAGAGCTGCTAATCTATCTAGGTGTATCCACACTTTTGCCTTCGCAATCCTCGTTCGTCCCCCATTGCTCCAATCTAAAACAACAAGGTGCAACTTTTTCCATGCTTCGTACTTCTCTAGTTGTTTTACTAGTATATTGCCTTCCTCATCTCGAGGTGGAGATAAAAACTTCCTAGCCTTGGGTCCGCCAAAGCATGGTTTACAAGGAACATTTCCACTCTTCCCCGATTTTTCCTCGTCCTTTTTTATTTCTACTTGGCCTCCGTGCAATCCAACTTCAGAGAGGACTTGTTCTACCTTCTTGCATGTAGCATCAGATTCTGACACGGGCTGCATCTTGTATGCAAAGCATATATATTCATATACTAGCTTCTCAATTATTCTAACCAAACAATGCAATGTGCAAAAGTAAAACCCTTGTTAGTGGAATTTCCAAAATAGGGTGCCAGTTTGGATCCACTGGAATTAGCATTCCATTTCTCATGACTTTCTGATCACGTGTCGGAGCACCCTGTTGTCCTGCCTTGGCAAGCCATTCTTTCTTTCCATCTTTCTCTTTCTTCCTAGTTTGCATGCAGTATATGCACGGAAATTTTGCATTTGCTGCATTTGATAAACCAAACATACACTTCAATGTTTTTAAATCACCTGCAAGATGCCATTCAACTTGATAGTCCCCAAACCCCTCAACGTGTAAAACTGCTCCATTATTTTGCTGTTGAATAACACTGGGTATATTAGTGAGGTTAAAAAAAACTTTAAGTACTTCATGGTCCTCCTTTGGTACTTCAAATGCTACAAGCCACCATATTTCATTCTCCGATTGTACACTGAAGTATAAAGGATGTTTTTCATCGATGTTGGGATCCAATGCTCGATTCATAAGTGTTATACTCACACACTCAAGTCTTTGCCCCTTAATAATCTCACTCTCATCAAGTTTGAGGACAAACTTAAGCTTGCCTCTACATTCTTCCATAGACATATTGTAAAACTTGACCATAGCAATCTGAACCCTACATATATCCAATACAAAGTTGTTGGATGCATTCAATACAAAGGCAACTTCTTTGGAACCATACTTCAATATATGTGTGTGTTCCAGATGCGTAGGCTCACCAATTAGTTCTAAAACTATCTCATTTAGTTGTTTTCGAGCCTTCTTCACGTGAAATGGTTTTGGCAGAGGCATTACTCGCTTAGTATTGAAGACTTGCTTAAAACCTGTATCCAATTGTTGATAGAGCATACTATATGACTCAGAACTCATTCCCACCTTGTCACATAATCCCTGAGCATCTGTAGCAGTAAACAAGTTGCTCACATCCCTAAGACGTTCACTAGCAATACCATCCACAATGTCCCTGAATTTACGATTTTCCAATGCATTTTTGACCATATTCTTGCTAAGGACTTTGACAATAGTATCATTCTCTGCATGAGGAAACATATTTCTCATTGTAGTAGATTGAGCATATATCCGTCTATGATATTGTCCACTTCCTTTGGCTAATTGGCCAATTGGTTTAACGGATCGGATGCGCCGACGTGCCTCTTTGGTTTTTAAAGTGGGCCCAATCTCCAAAGTTTTTGTGAGCTTCCTCTCTATGTTTCGATTCTCCTTCTCCAAGTCATTGACTTTAGACTGTAACTCCATATTCTGCACGTGTGTAGCATGCATAGCATCTTCAATGACAGACATTGCTTGTTGTAGGTTCTGGTTCTCTTTATCCTTCTCAGCCAATAATCTATCCTTTTCCATCAAAGTCTGCATATTCCCTTGTAATCTTGTCTACATATTTGTCAAGGTTTGATGAGCCCCTGCTAATCCTTGTGTGACAAGTCTACATGTGTATCCATACAATCCTTCATTGCCTTCACAAGCAAACTTTACAAATGATGTAAGCCCTTCAAATCGTGGTGGCCTTCGAGTGAGTGGATTGAGTGGATAAATGCACCCATCAACCCAAAGGTCCACATTTTTTTTCCCTGCATTTCTTTCTTGTTGCATCCTGCATCTTATTGCATCATCTCTTTCCACAGTTCTTTTGAACATTGGTGCATATTCATCCTCCAATTGAAAGTGAATATCTCTCTTTCTCTTGGTACATCCTGCACCTGCATTCTGCAAAAACAAAAGTATGCAAATGTTAACTTGGATTAACATTCAAATCGCATAACTACACCCCTTTGATTCACTATATCTGTGTTTTTCTTAAAACCCAGTTGGTTCTTGTCTCTTTCTCTTGCTTTCAGTCTTGATAGACCCTAATCAACCCCTAATCATCCTGTAATCTTGGCTTTTAATCTACCTCTAATTAGCATCAAATCTTATCTTCTGTTCTATCCAAAATATTCTATCTCTCTCTCTCTCTTTCTCTCTCTCTCTCTCTCTCAACAAAAATTCATCAAGGAAACCCTAAACACATTCATACTGAAGCTTAGCTAGTGGAAAACAATAACATCATCTTATCTTCTACCCTAATTTACTATCTGTCACTCTATCACTTATTTTCTTTTTTCATCTCACACAGTCCTCTCTGTCCCCCCCTTCTCCCCTCCTCTCTCTCTCTCTCCCCCCCTCTCTCTCTCTATGAATTGATGCTTAAGGACTGAACAACAACTGTGAAGAATAATAACATCACAAAGATTTAAAAAATAAAGATACCTCTATTATCACTGGATTGCTTGTAGTATAGACTGTTGAAGACGGAGATTTCTTACTGCATATTTATGAAGAGGAAGATGGCTTGTAGCAGGGTAGAGTGTGTTGTAGATAGAGATTCTTTGATTTCAACAAATGGTATCAAAACTACTCCTCAATGCTGCTTCAGAAGAACTCATATGCAAGAAACCATATTCTGGAGGGAAAGAGAAGAATGCACAAAATTTGGGACAAAACTAGAGCTTTCTGAGGGAATGAAAAAATGCCCAGAAATAGGTATATACTTGTCCAAAAAAGATGAAAATTTACAAGGAAACTCTCGAGTCAAAAAGGTGTCTCTGGGTAAAAAATAATCTTAAAATATGATGTGTACGTCATTTTATATCGTTTTTTAACTTCCGCCCTTTTAAGAAGCGAGAATGAGAATGATTGAAAAGTCATGAGGGCACTAAAGAGGGCATTAAAGAGTCATGAGGGCATTAAAGAATGATTGGCTGCGTTTTTAGAAAAAATAGAATTGTATTTTTCTAGTTATGAGGATTTTGAGAAAAAGTGACCTTATCCTGCAGTTTGGAAATAAAATAATAGGTGAAATCTATTGAAAACACAAAAACGAGATTTGCTTGATTGTAGAAGATCTCTTTTTATAATATTATTTTGGAATCTCTTTTTAGAGAGAGAGATGTGAGAGAAACCCCTTAAGGGGCAAAAAAGAGAGTCCATATTTCTCCTAATGCTTTTAGTTATGGCATGCCAAGCACCTCTCCCAAGGTAAATTCCATCCGAGTGTTTAAGATCTGTTCTTCAAGAACCTTCTTAAGATCTGTGGCTGTCTCAATGCCAGATTGCAATTTATATCCTGGCTGCTTGCCCTTCTTTTTGCCCTCTTGTTTATTATCTTGTTTTTTCTCCAGATTGACCTCTTCCATAACATGCTTAGGAGGTGGCTGATTTGCAGCTTTAAGCTGATCCGCACTTCTTCTTGTCATTCTTTTAGATGTCCATGCAATATCTTCATCTCTTTTTCGTTTTTTTTCCACAAGTACATCCGTGTTTTGTACCTTTGCTAAATATGCATACACTGAATATGCATCTATAGGTGATTCCCAACCAGTTATGCCACGAATGTCTTGCCCTACATGAGACATTTCACTATCAGTAACCATTCTCTTTTCAGCTGCATGTAAACCATGTGTCCATATTTCAGCCTTTGGACCATTTATCACTTGTCCATGCATTCTATCCAACTATAGACCAAAATTAGAAGCATGTACCGCCACATAAGCATTTCAGATAGCCAAGTCTTCCAACAACTTCTGCATACCTCCCTTTCCAAAATTCAAAGCAAGAGGAAATCTCGTTTCTTATGCATGGATCTTGCCATCTTTTCAAAAGATAAGCTGTCATGCTGTCGCATCCGAGATGTGGAATCCACCAAAAAGTTGTGTGTGTGACATTTGTTACTTTGTACATACTTAGTCATTGTTTTTGCATTTTGTTCTGCGTGGGCAGTATAGTAGAGAGAGGGGTCGTCTACTGCATTTCCTTTTTGGGGTTGCACCTAATAGATCCTCCTTCAACAATGGTGGGCATGCGATGTCTTTTATGGCTTTTCTTGGCTTCCAATTCTCGGGCGAAAAGAAGGAATGATCACTCCGTCAATGAATTCAAATGCATGGAGTGCCTCATCAGGTCAGCCATATGGAAGGCTGTGTGCTGCTTCTTTCTGCTAGGCCTAGTACCAGGTGTTCTAGGTGGACGAGGATTGGAACTTACAAGGGTTCATGACTATGATGATGGCTTTATGTACAACCATATATTTGCTCAAATACTTGTGGAGTACGCTTCTGTGGTGCTTATATTGGGCTTGCTGAAGACTTGAATGCAATTGTGATTGGATTGCGTGGAATACAAGATAATAGGATTCAAAACTGGATGGAGGATTTGTATTTTAAGCAGCTTGATCTGAATTATTCAGGAGTTACACGTGCAATGATACATCGTGGATTTTATACAGCCTACGTACAAGAGTAGCTGGTGCAGTTATGTCTATACTTGATGAAGTGGAAGGATTGGACATTATGGTTACAGAACATTCTATGGAAGAGTGCGCTACAAGCTTCTAATTATTATGGACAGCAACTCCAGGAGGGCTATTGCTCAAGCATTGCCTAGAGGAGTTGCTAATAGTAGGGCATTAACATGGATGTTATGTTCAGCATCATCATATTGCAATAAGTGGGAAGTTAGTGCAGACAAAATACCAAAGCTGTTTCAGAAAGTGTGTCTTGTGCCATCTTTGGTGCTATCCTAAGCAACAACAACTACTGCAGTTGCCAACTAAACACACTCGTGTAATTGTTGGAATTTTCATATTCATCTTCGTCAGAACTATTAAGACCTTAATATTTTCTATGGCTGAGGAGAATATGTTGTTTCGGTTCAAATCTGTTTTGTTCGAACTCTAATTACCGTTGAATCGGTCTACCCAGGATAGCTATTGTGAGAGGAGGCCACTTTTTTGGGGGAAAAGGAGACTTGCTGTAGGCCTGGGGGGGACAAACATCAGGGGAGCTAGAAGAAAAGCAACGGTAGCTATGGTGACTCTCTCTCTCTATTGCCGGAGACAGCTTTCATGGAGGCCCTATTGTACCAGGGAAAAGGCAGCCCCACGTGCAATAAAAATTAGATCCCCAGTTGTGATTCTTGGTGTTTCATCTTGAACCTGTGAAAATCACCTGGTAAACTATTCGATAGTGTTTATTATGTGTGGCTCACTTCCAAGCTAGCTATAGCGATTCGAAGAGGAAGAGATGCAAACGGCATTGGAAAGAGAGAAGCAAGAGGAAGAAAAGAAGATACTACTATGATTCAGACTCTCAAAGCTGTGATTCAGATGATAGTTCAGATAGTAGCTCAGATTATGAGACATCGCCATCGGAATGCAGCTCCTCAAGTGAAGATGATCGCAGAAAGCGGAAGAGAAAGTACTCTAGAAGGGCAAGAAGAAAGCAGTTGAAGAGGAGAGGAGGAAGCATAAAGATAGAAAACAAAGTCGAAGAAGCAAAAAATATAGGAGACGATATAAGTGGAGTTCAGAGAGTGATTACAGTGATAGTGACAGTGGCAGCTACAGCAGTGATAGCAATAGTGACAGTGATAGTGATAGCTGCATTGAAAATGCCAGTGAGCTAGAGACTGCTAAGCCCAGCAAAGCCAAAGGTGCTACTGATACTGGCAGTGATCTTAGCAAGCAGGTTGTGAAGAGAAATACTATAAAAAACTTACTTGAAGGAGCTCTTGCAGTTGTTGAGAAGAAGAAAGGGAAAAAGCGCAGTGGATCTGACAGAGAAAGAGGAATTGTTCTTTTTGGAAACATCACCTTTAGAAGCAACCAATGTAGAGAATGCCTTTTATATGGTGTTGACGGAGATCTATCGAATAGTCAGCAAAAAGTCTTTGATTGCAAATGAAGACCAAGGGAATGGCAATACAACATTGTTGATAGGAACTAAGATTGTTATTCCTAGTGACAACCATGATGTGCACATCCAGAAGAAGGACTGCTGTGGATGAACTAAGTGGTCATATTTTCTGCTTCCAAGGCCTACTCTGTAAGCATGTCTGAGTTCATTCAATAAAAATCCTACCATGTGGCAGTGCTGCAAAAGGTCGTATTTCAATTCAAAGAGTCTATAGAGCAATTGTAGTTGGAGCGGTATTAGCAAGTTAATTGCAAGTCTGCAACCTGTGAAATGGACATGCAATTGCATGTCTACACCATTTGAATGGTGCACACGTCTCAAGTAAGCTTTAGGAGGAAGTTCTACCCTATTTTGGCTATCAAGGCAGGCCGCATTAGTGACTTTAACAGGAAATCTGTGGGTTCTCCAGAGACACAACAAGTGAGGAATTGATTTGAGAATGTAGGCAAAGACTCATCTTACCATTCTATTTCACGGGAGAGAAGGCTTGATTGTTCAAATAAACCAGACTGGATTGCTGTAAAAAACACAATCTCATACATTAAAACCGATACCATTGCAATTTGCGGACTGCATAGTCCAGCAAGGACATATTGTCTCTTCTAGCATTGCATTTTGCCTTATACAGGATTGTATAGAAAAGAAAGACATGTTTACAGTTTTCTAGAAGCACTTTATGTATTTTGGCATATTCAACAACAAAATGTGTTCATGTGAACTGCATTTATTTCAGTTCATGTGTAGCTTGGAGGAGAGGAGAAAGCTATGCAATTGTATTGGCAAATGTATGAGTCTTGTGTCAAAGCAAACAAATATTTGTTTGTGTCTGTCCTTAAAGCATGATTCAGCATATTAGCCTTATCCCACGGGATGTTTATTCATAATCATATTCTTGATAGTAGCTTGGAGTTGGATCTTTTTGTTGGAGGTGCTCTTGTTGACATGTATGCTAGATCGGACAAGTTGTCCTGCATAGCCTAATCTCGCTTGATTGATATTCTATCTTGGAATTTCTCAAGAACCTCTGTGGTCACGACTTTGCTTTCAAAAACCCTTTGACATCTTTGGTGAACCCAACGTGAAAGTGTCGCATTTAAATTTCAAGATGGGAGATACTTCAGCATCAATTTCAGCCTCTTCTACAATTAGTGCTTTGTTCTCTACTTCAGCTTCATCATCGACTTCTGCTTCAAGTACTTCTACGGATGATTTAAAGCATATTTTGCAAAATTTGTCTATGTATATGCAGCTTCAAAATCAGCAGACACAATTGTATATGCAACAACAACATCAGTTGCATCAACAACAATTGTCTCAGCAAAGGCAACTATATTCAGAGCAAGAGAATGCAATCAGTGCAACTAAGGCAATTGAAGCAGTTGAGAATGAAAAGAAGCTATTTGATGGCCGTAATGTATTGGCTTATTTGAAGACGTATGAGATCAAGATGGGATTTTTTGGAGTAGCAATAGGACTTATGAGTAAATATTTCCTTCCCCTTGTCACACCTGCCTTGAGGGTAAAAGTGATTGATCTTTTCCTTCAAAATTCGCATCGGCAAGATTTTAAGAAGGCCCTGAAAGAGGAGTATTTTCTTGAGTACTTTGGGATGGCTACACGGCGATCATTTTGAGAGTGGGTCTACATGCCAAACAAAGCTCTAGCTGCTTCAGAATTGATACGAGAATTTGAAGAGAGGTATAGTCAACTTGATGCCATTGAATAAAGAGCATTGGATGTTGAGAAAGTTGAGCTTTTCTTGCAAGCTGAAAATCCTGATCTTCAGGAAGAATTAGGAGAGTTTCTTGAGGATCGCACAAAGCCTATGGGTCTTAAAACAGATTGGTAAGATGCCCAGGATGCGGTCTCGACTTTGACCAAGAGACAGATATGGAAGACCTGCTTGCAGAATGGATCCATTACACTGATGCTGTCTTCTGCTCCTATGTTTGCTTCTACCCCTGTCATTTCTTCTATTCCTCAACCAGTTACTTGGCCTATGCCAGTGCCTACTGTTTCTAATCCTCCTATTCCTCCTGTTACAAGACGGATGTCAGCTCCTTCTGCTCCAAAACCATCTACTCTGTCGGTTCCTTCCTCTCTTGATGACATAATTAAAGGCATAACGGATTTGACATTGGAGTCAGTTAAAGCACAATTGGTGGAGAAATTGAAAGATAAGTTTGCTTCGATCGCACCTACTATTTCTTCTAGTGCTCCTGTTGCACCTAAGAGTGCTCCTAATGTACCTTGGAGAGATTGAAGATGTATTTGCTGTGATAGTATGGACCATCAGTATTGCAGGGATTGTGAATCTTTTCAAGATGCGAGGAGGAAGAATTTGGTATTTTGGGGACAAGATGGCAAGATCTGGTTGACTGAAACAGGAGCTCCGCTTGCTACCAATTTTGGAAAAGGCGGAATGAAGAAATTAGTAGATGATATGGCTGTGCGTACTTCTTATGTGGCAGCTAGAGGAGATGCTTCTATATATGGAGTCCAAATTGAGAAAGGTTTAGAGAGTCCATCAGCATTATGGACATATGCTTTGGAGATGGCAAACAAGGGAAAAATTCAGCATACTGTTTTGACTAGTGTAGGTTTTAGCATCAGATCTGAGGCAGGTTGGTATTTGCCTGTTGACAGGTACACTATTTATGCCTACTTACCTAAGTCTCAGGGAGCAGATGTACTTGTTGAGGAGAAGCATAAGAGAGATAAAGAGAATCCAAATGCAGCTAAAAAAGACTAGAGGGGGTGAGTTTGTTACTCCTATTGCAGGGCCGTCTTTGAGACCAGGGCCAAAACGACATATGGAAGATGCTCAAAAGAAAGAAAAGGGGCAAGAGCTTACAGAGAGAAAGTGGCCAGGGTTTAGATTGATGTCCGATATTGAGACATGTACGGACATGAAGAAATCTTTAATGATAAGATACTTGGCAATGAGATGACTTTTACTATTTTTGAGGTTTTGGGAATCTCAAAAAGAGAGTTTCAAGATCAGTTCCAAGAAGTCTTGAAGAGGAAAAGACATGCATTGCCTACTATTGATACACAGGGAGTTTTGATTGGGGAGTTGGATGAGGATGAGGATGAGGTTATGGTTGAGAATGCTTCTGTTTTTCTGCAGACAGAGAAGAGAGTTCAGCCTATGCATTATGCTGAAACTGATAAGCCTATCTTGGTACCGCATAGTCACTTTTCGCGGAGTCATTGGGCTTGGGCAACTACAGAAACAATGGTAAAAAGTGGAGAGAAACATGTGCCTTATGTTGCTTTGGTGGATCATGGTTCAGAGATTCATCTCATAGTTCGTGGAGTTTATGAAAGTAATAGATGGGCTATGGATACAGAGCATGGGTGGCATATGAGAGCTGCCAACAACACTTCAGGTGATTTGTATGCTGCCTGTATCCTAGTGTCAAGATTTCTATTGGAGATGTAGAGGAGGATTTCCATTTCTTTGTGCAGGATCATGCTCTTACCCCATAATCCTTGGACAGCCATTCATCACAGGGATGTGCATGGAGACAAAAGTAATGGATGATGGATTTGCTTATGTACGGATTCGGAGTAAAGATGGTATGAGAGCAATCCAGTTTATGATTGTGTGTGTAAATCATGCTAGAAATAGGGATACTTTTCGAAATGCACCTTTGCCCACTGTGAGGGATTCGAGTTTTCATTAGGTACCACTATCCCGCGAGACGACAGTGGTACAGAGCAGAGGAGATTGAAGTTCTCGCCTCCTGGTCGCAATGTTTTCTCCTCCAATTTTGTTGAAATTTTAGCAAACAGTTGGATGAGTTATCAGAAGATTTCTAAGTTTCTTAGAGCTACCAGGCAATACATATGCAGGAAGGAGAAAATTTTGAAAAATGCAGATATTTTAGAGGATGATGAGAATATAGATGGGATGTATGATAGTATGATTTGTGCAGATATGATGACTGAGATGGAAAATATACTGAAAATTGATATGCAGAGTTGTCACAGTAATGTATCAGTACAGTCCCTAGACATGTTTCATGAAATTTCAGATTTTGTGTCACAGATTGAGTCAGAGGCTGAGGTGACTCAGTAAAAAGTGTTGAGTACTGAAGAAATTCAACAAATAGAGTTTCCGACTGATTATGATCAGCCACACAGAGGACTGAAAACTTTTAGCCAACAGAGTTTACTGCTAAAAACTTTCAGTCAACAGAGTTTACTACTGAAATATTTCAGCATCCAGAGTTTAGGGTTGTTCCTATGTAGTCCATAGAGCAAGGCTGAGGATATTTAGCCACCAGAGTGCAGAATTGCTAATTTACAGCAAGATTTGAGTAATGCACAGAATCATAATGAAGCCAGGGTTGACACGAAATACAAGATTGTGGATAAGAAGGTGAAACCGGTAGTTGGACCGCTTCCACCTGATAGTGATCAGCAAATAGAGAGGGCTGCCAAGCAGCCAATTTTGAGGAATCTAGAGCATATAGGCCATAAATTTTCAGGAGAGACTCTTGTTGAATTAAAAATTGGAAATGGTGATTTCTTGCTACCCTCAGAGAAGCAGTCCTTTCAGGATATGCTTGAGCGACATGGAAGGGGGTTTGCTTTTTTCTCGCATGAGATTGGATGTGTGAATCCGAATATTGTTGCCCCTATGGTGACCAGGGCACACTTGGCAAAGTTAGTTGACTTATTGAATGAGAAAATCAAGATGGGAATCCTAGAGCCATCATCTGCAGCATACTCTCCAATTCATATAGGACATGTAGCCAGTAAACAGAGTTACTATCAGGAATGTTGGTATAGGTCCAGTTGTGGATGAGTTTGCAGAAGCATTTGCTGGACGTGCCATCTATTCTTTAGGTGGCTTGTATTCGGGATATGATTAGTTCGAGCTGGCTTTGGAAAGCAGGGACATAACCACTATGAGAACTCCTAATGGGCTTGTCAGGATGTGTACCTTGCCTCAAGGTGCCACTAATTCTGTTGCACATATGATGAATGCCATGCATAAGGTCCTTCGTGAGTACATACCTCAGCTTACCATGCCTTTCTTGGATGATGTGCCCATTAAGGGGTGTGCAGAAGAAGAGAAGAATGAGAGTCTAAATGAGTAGGGATGCAGATACTTTGTAGCTGATCATATTTTAGCTTGTGAAAAGATTTTGGCCAGGTTAGAAGAAGTGAACTTGACACTATCAAGGAAAAAAATTATTTTTGGAGTAAATGAGGTTATCATTATTGGACATATGTGTGGGTATTATGGCAGGAAACCTTCACCCGAGAAGGTGGATGCTATAGGCAAGATTACGGAGTATTGTTCTACCACTTTAGAGGTACGGAGATTCATTGGAGCCTGTGTTTTTATATGATTTGGATACCCCATTTTGCACACATAGCAGATTGTTTATATCAGCTACTTCGAAAGGGGTAGAAATTTTATTAGGATGAGAGCCACACTAGAGCCATGCAGAAATTGAAGAAGTTATTGCAGATTGCTCCTACTCTCAGGAAAGTGGATTATAATTGCGGAAGGCCTATTGTATTGACAATTGACACTAGTCCAATTGGCATAGGTTGGGCTGTGGATCAAGATGATGTAGATGGAAACATGTATGCTATTTGGTTTGGGGCAAAAGTGCTAAATGAGAGACAGAGGAGGTATCCGCAAATCAAGAGGGAATTACTGGGAATTATTACAGCTCTCAAATGTGACAAGGAGTACTTTATTAGAGACCTAGTTGTGGTAGAGATAGATTGCTTGCCATTGATAGGTATGATTACGAGTTGCTCTACTCCGGATATAGCTATGCTGAGATGGATCACATACATCAAGTCATTAAATCCAGAATTTAAACACATAGCAGGGAAGGATAATCCAGTGGCAGATATGTTGTCTAGAGCCAGATATGATGATGAGGAGACACTACTTGCAGAAGAGGACGATGCAAAATTTCAGCCGCTATGGTTGATCATGTTTGTCATGTCTATGATATTGTGGCTTTCATAGAAGAACTCTATGTTGGAGATTGGTTGCAGATTGGTAAGTACCTTAGTACACTAAGAAAAAGAGACGAATGGACAGATGAAGAGTTCAACAAGATCAGAAGAAAAGCCTATGGTTATTTCCTCAAGGATGGATTTCTTTGGAAGCACTCGAAGAAAAGAGGAGGATTACCCTTGCGGGTTGTCTGCAATAAAGAGACCTACTTACAAGTGATGAGAGAGTTTCATGAGAGTCCTTGGGCTGTACATGGAGGAGTGTGGGCTACTTATGAGAAAATCAAGGAAAAATATTGGTGGAAAGGCATATACAAAGATGTTTCTCGCTTTGTAGAGACTTGCAGAGATTGTCAGATGTATTCCATAGTGCGTCATCGAGATGAGCTTCATCTGACCTATCCACTATGCATTCATTATAAGTGGGTAGTTGACTTAGTTATTATGCGGATGGGTCTATGGCAGATGAGATATATTGTATTGGCTAGAGAGGATCTTACCAATCATGTTGAGGGTAGACCTTTGAGAAAGAAGACCACTAGTGCAGTGTGTAAGTTCTTATTGGAAGAAATTTTTTGCAGGTATAGTTGTGTGGGTAAGATCACTGCAGATCGTGGTGAATTGGATGCACATGAAGATAGGGAGTTTTTCTCTCAACTAGGAATCAATTTGGCTCTAACCACAGCATACAATCTAGAGGGAAATGGAAAGAGTGAAAGAGGGCATCCGCAGATAGTGAAAGCATTAGCCAAAGCATGCAGAGGACGGATTGGAGAATGACCGAGACTTTTACCATTTGCTTTGTGGGCTGATCGTATGACTCACAGTGTTACCACAGTATATATGCTCGCAGAGTTGATGTATGGTCAGAAACCAGTTATGCCGAACTGAGACTTGTGCTTTGACTTGGTTAATTTTACCTTGGCAGGAGGATTTAACGAGAGAGGAGCTTTTAGCTCTTCAGATCCGGCAGTTGGAGAGAAGACCAGAGGATATTCAGCTAGCTATAGACAGGTTGAAGGTTGCTAGACTAAGAAATAAGGATAGGTTTGATAGTAGGCATCACTTACGGCCTAGAGCAATAGAAGAGGGAGACTGGGTATTGGTCTTTGATAGCAGCCTTGAAAATCAACATACTGCACTTCGAAATATGGTGAAAAGATGGTTTGGGCCATACATTGTGAGACAAGTCTTTGATAATGCAACATATGAGCTGACGGAATTGGATGGGACAATGCTTAGAGTGCCTATTATAGGAAAAAGAGTCAAGATTTTCAAGAAAAGAGATAATGAGGATTAGGCATTGAAAGAATTTGCAAGAGAAGAGCAACGAGAAGAAACTCCAGTAGAAGAGACAGATGATATGACAGATAATCTTGCTAATATACCAGAAATAGACAATGAAGAGATTGATTTGTTCGTGGAACTTGACGACAATGATCATGGGTACTTGGCTCATCCGGAGGATGCGCAGGATCAAAGGGGGTGGATGTCGTATTGCTGCACATCGGAGGTGTGGAATCCACCAAAAAGTTGTGTGTGTGACATTTGTTACTTTGTACATACTTAGTCATTGTGTTTGCGTTTTGTTCTGCGTGGGCAGTATAGTAGAGAGAGGGGTCTTCTGATACCTTTCCTTTTAGCGGGACACGAGGGGTTTCTTTTTTTTACCTTTTAACTTTAAAAAAAAACACACAAAAAACACACAAAACATAATTTTAAAAAAACAAACAAAAATTCTCCCCTCTCCCATTCGTAACCACCCCTTCCCTCCTCTCTCTCCTCCCTCTTCTTTTTTCTTCTCTCCCTCTCTCTTTCTCTCTCTTCCCCTCTTTTTCTCTCCCCGACATCCCTTCCCTACTCCTTCCCTGTTTCTCTCACCTCCCCCTCTCTCTCTCTCTTCTTCTTCTCCCCGCTCCTCCTACTTCTCCCCCTTCTTCTTTTTTTTCTTCTTCTTCTTTCCCACCCCTCCTCCTCCTCCTTCTTTCTCCTCCTCTGCCCACGGCCGCTCTCTCCATGGCCGTTGTCGCTGCCCCGCTCACCATTGTGGACATGCCACCCACCGTTGTGGAGCCCCCACACCGTGGAGCTTGCTGCCATCGCCTCGTCCACTGTTGTGGACGCACCGCCCACTGATGTGGAGCTCCCACACCGTGGAGCCCCCGTGTCGTGGAGTTTGGTGCAGCCGCTCGCCTCCTCTCCTTGCCCCACCCAGCCACCCCCCAATCCCACCCACCCGCCGACCCCACCCCCCCTTCCCACTCATCCCCTTCCCACTAAACCCCCCTGTCCCCCCTACTTAGCTCCCCTTCCCCCCATCAATCTTCTTCCCCAACCCCCTACTTAGTCCCCCCTTTCCCCCCATCCATCTTATTCTCTACCCCCGCTCCTTAGCCCCCCTTCCCCCCATTACTCTTATTCCCCATCCTCATTACTAAGTCCCCCTTTCCACTAAACCCCCCACCCTTACCCTCGCCCCCATTCCTCCGGTTCCTGCTTTTCCATCCATTGCTTTAATGTCTCCCAACAACGTTTTCCAGTGCTTGCCAGTGTTCGTGCGGGCGCGTGGGAGTCGTTGTGCCATGTTGGAAGCTGCTTGCAAGTGTTCACGCACGAGGACGCGCGTTCAGCCTTATCTGTGTGGTGGTGGGTGCCCGTTCGTTCATATGTAGTAGCTCACATGTAATCGGATACCCGCATTTTTATTATAAAACTATCAAAAACCTTCAAATACACATAAAAAATTCTTAAATTTTCATTTAAAAATCTAGAAATTTACATAAAAATAAAAAATCAATTCTATGTCGAATTGGAAATATTTTGAAATATTTTTCCAAGATGAAATGCTAGCAAGTAAATTTTTAAAATTCAAAAACTCAAAAATTCCTTTTGAATATATATAAAGATGAACAAAATTCATAAAATTTTCATAAAAATAAAAAATTAATTCCAAAAAACGATAGAAAAATCTCAACACCATTTCTCATGCTGAAGAATGATAAATGGATATTCAATTCCTTAATTCATCACTTAATGATTTTTAATTCATTGAAATTTATTTTCAAATGCCAAAAGGCTTGAAATTTTACCAAATTTTTTTGAACAATGGCTTGTAAATTCTAGAAAAAATTCAATGACTTCTTTTTAATATTTTCTATCTTTGAAGAAATACCAATTTGACCCAAAATAAAAAAACAAAACAAAACAAAATAAATCCCAAAAAACCAAACAAATCAAAAACCAAAAACCAAAAACCAAAACAACATAAAAGTTCAAACATAGATATTTAAATACATCCACAAAATCCACATGATAATTTCTCACCAACATATTAAAACCAAAACAAAACAAAAACAAACAAACAAACAACTCCCACATGAAAAACAAAACACACATGATTTATCCCCAAGGCCAAATTTTATTTTTTCTTTTTTTTTCTTTTCTATTCTTTATTTTTTATTTTTCCCTGTGGTGTTAGTATTGGTTTCTTTTGTATTAGACACAAGGTTGACTATTCCCTAGTCACCTTGCTATTGTCACCCGTGGATCTTTCAGTTTCTTGGCATTGAGTGGATGAAGGATTTTGTGTATCAGACTTTGCAAGTGCCCACATACCACCAGGTTTTTTCTTCCCCTCTTTCTCTCCTTCACATGCACAGAGTGATGCTATTTGGGCTTTGTAATGCTTGTGCTACTTTTCAATGAGTGACGATGGCTGCCTTCCAGAACCATCTACATGATTTCATTGTGGTGTATCTCAATGACTTTTGTGTCTATAGCCTAATCAGTGAGCATTGGGGACACTTAGAGCAGTGTTTTGACAGATGTCGAGAGTATATGATTTCTCTCAACCCCGCAACAAATGTGTCTTTGGCGTCTCCTCAAGAGTTCTTGTAGGCCACATTGTCTTTGCACAAGGGATAGCAACAAATCCTGTTAGGATTAACAAGATTGCCTGCCTTGACAACCCCAACTAACCTTGAAAAATTGATGGGATTTCTTGGCCATGTAGACTATTACATTAGATTCATTGCACACTTTGTGACAAAGGTAGCTCCATAAGAAAATACTATGTAAAACTATATTGTAGATAGAAAGTTTGTCATTTGTGGGTAGTCTTTTAGCAATGAAGCTCCATAAGATGTGATTTAGGTGTGGTAATGGTATGGCTCTCTAGCCTTTGTGAGTTATCTCTTCTAAAATAGAATGAAATAATAGCAACAAGCATCTCATCTTTCTATTTGAGCAAAGTTGCAAGTTTCCAACATGCATGATTCATCATGAAGCCTTCTTGATGCCTTGCTTAAGAGGATTCTCATTTCCAACTTTCATCCTGAGTGGGAATCAAGAGTAATGGGACCTAAAATGGGCCGACACTAGCTATGGCACTATCTGGACTTCATGCACACAAGAGATAACCCCACCACACGGCCTCGTGGTCCAGGAGTGTTTGTAATACATCGATGTACACTAGATAGACTTAATTATGCATTTGTAAGCTTATATATAGTCCAACGTTTACCTTCCCTTCTCGTTAGAGGAAAAACCCATAACATATAGGCAAAGTTCCTCGTCACATAAACATCAGGAAGCTCCCCTCGACTGATTGTCGTGGTTCCACTGCGACTCTCCTATACCTTGGGGATTGGCCCTAAGATGTGTCCCTCCAACATATAAAACATAACACATAAAATCCTCTCTTTTCTTGTTTTGTATGATCTAGGAATATATAAATCCTCACCAAATAGTCCCAAGGAAAGCTTACAATTGACCTACAGCAAAGGCTCCTTTCCACTCAGCGTATAAGTCGTATCCTAGGAAGACAATTGCTATGAAATCCAGGATTGATACCATGTCATGGGTCATGCATAGTGCATGTGATCCTAGTGCACAAATAATATTTATCCAATTAGCATTTTGTGATATGGACAAAACAACCTTTTCATGATTTTCACTAAACGTATGCTTTGATGTATGGAGACTAGCACTGATTTCTCGTGCTACTAGCCCCTTAAACTGAATTATTGCAAATCTAAATGAAATGCACAATCAAATATTTCAAGGATTCAAACTCTCTCAACCCTCTTAATCTCTTAACATCACCCTTTCCCTCTAATGTTTAGGTTATGTTGCATTGCATAGGTGTAGGGTATTATTTTGTATGTATTTTTCGCATAAAACGGAAAAAACATGAACACATAAACAAAGCCAAAATTCATGTCTCAGCTTTTTTTTTATAGCCACAACCATGAATCATAATTTTCTAGATTTTTATAACGTGAAAATCTTATTTTTCTCCATTTTTAGCTATTTTTCTCTATTTATTTATACATAAAAATATTATTTTCTAATTTATGATTAGTGACTGATTATGAAAGCTGAAAGATGCTTTGTCTCATAGCTTTATCCCATGCACATCTCTTTTCCCCACCCGAAACAAATAAATGCTTATTTTTATACTAAAAATACACTTTTTGGGCTATAATTTAATTATTGCGACTACAACTTTATTATGCACAACCCTCAATCATAATACAAACAAGCTCCTTTTTTTTTGTTCCATATGAATTCCATTTCAACCATAAAATATAAAAAAGAAGTAAATTTCCTTTGTAAAAATGAGGCATGCCGATTATTTGCGTGTTGTAGATGTTTTGATTGTCTTTCTCGATTGCCAATGGACCGACCAATAAAAAATCTTCAATACTGAACATCCCCCCTCAGTCTCCTCTTGATCTTAGAGTAATCTGGGGAAAGCATCCTTCAACGGATCTTCATTCTTCTTCATGTGCATAAACTGCCCCTTAAGGGGAGAGAGAGAGAGGAGAGAGAAAAACTAAAAAATGAGATTTTTAAATACTTCATTAAAACGGGCAAGCTTGCAGCCATCTTGTTCCTCTCCCTGCCCTGATTAAGAATCTCCATCTCTCTCTCCAAAGGGGTTTGAATCGGAGATGCATCGAGCAAAAATGAGGAGGCGCATTGAGGCTTCCCTCTATTTGATAGTTTTTGCATTAGTTTCAATGCTTTTATTAAGCCTAAGGTTTAAAACATTAAAATAATGGGTTCATCCTTTTTGTGTTCACACTATGTCATAAGTGGACTTTTCAAATTTTGAGGGGCCAAACGAACTATGATTTGCAATCTGACTGGACAACAGCTTCGTGGCCTTGAAGTCCATCAACTTGGCCTCTCCAATGCACTTTACGGCTTCCCGATCCGGTAGCTACTTTGTAATGCCAAACCTTGCAAGGATTAAATAGGGGATCAAATGACCTCCGATTGACGAACCAAGACTTGCATTGGATTCCTAATGTCGAAATGCATCTAGGAAAACTCCAGCTCGACCATCCGCCACCATTTGATTTTTCATGAAAATTGGCTCTTTAACGCCTCTTAGGCACTTTCTCGTCCCAAAACGAGCTTCAACGTTCCAAGAATGGATCCAAATCGGGTCCTAAAATCTAGCTCTCAAAGACTAGTGGCGTGTATTACACGGTCAATTGCCATAAGTCTGATTGGTTAGCAAATCGCATTATGCTATGTATATCATGTAGCTATTGGATAGCCTGCACATCATGTAACTATTGTACACCATGCGCTAATTGTTTATGATTTGGACTTGGCTACTTCTTAATTCTTGTTATTTTTTAGAAATCGTGAATAATTTTGAAAGATGCATGTAAGGGATATATCTAGAGGCTACATTTGGATTCCTCTTATTTTTTAGAAGTCATGAATTTTGAGAGATGCGTGTAAGGAATGTATCCCATAAAAAACTATGATCAGCCCTTCCAACCATAAAACTAAGACTTTGCAAGTCACTGCTTATTCATGCATGCCACGCTCTTGGTGCTTATTTCAACCCACACATGGCTTTCTTCAACTTGCAAAAATAATAAGCAAACCGTGGGTGTACATACGCTTCAGGTTGATCCATGAATACATCCTTTTCAAGGTCACCATTCAAAAAAGTATTCTTTACATCCAACTACTACAATTTCAAACCCTTTACTGCAACCAAAACAATTACAATTCTAATGGTTGCCATCTTGGCCACAGGGCTGAAAGTTTCTTCATAATATAAGCCATATTGCTGAGCATACTCTTTTGCAACCAACCTTGCTTTATATCTCTCTATGCTGGCATTAGACTTGCATTTGATTTTATACACCCATTTGCAATCTATGGCCTTTTTACCATCACGTAATAAAACAAGATCCAAAGTCTGATTTTCAGCCTATGGAGCCATTTCTTCATCCATGGCTCTACACCAATTCTTATCCACTATTTCCTCCACAAACATAGTAGGTTCTTTATACTGCATAACCTTTGTCATGTATGCATAGTGTTTTGGAAAGCATCCACTATATGTGAGTCTATCCACTCAGTATTTGATCCCTCTTTCATGAGGCAGTACATACATGCTCTACTGAGCACTAGGTGTAAAAACAGATGGAATACCATGTTTACTATCAAGATTGTCACCTGAATCATAACCATGAGTCATCATACTAGGAGTCATCATACCATAAATATCATCAGTAACTTTTTCTTTTCCTCCATTTTCTACCTTGTTTCTCCCCCTCACTGACATAGTGGTGTTAGTAGATGATGATGCATAACTTCTTAGTCTACTCATCCATGGAGATTGTAATATTCCGCGTGGAGAAAATAAATCGGACTTTTGGAAAAAAAAATTATTCCCCCCCTTATCCCCCCAGCCGACTGACGAGCTGGAGGGGGAGGGGAATAGAAGGAGATGTAAGCTCCTTGGTGGAGCCTTAGGAGGGAGGGGAACCATGCGTGTTGACACGCCATGAGGAAAGATCCCCCTCCCTTCCACTATTTAACTTGGGGGGGGGCGGGGGGGGGGGGGGGGGGGGGGGGGGGGGGGGGGCGCTATACAGGAGAGAGGGGTTTCCGTGCTGCATGAAGAGTGAGGGAGGAAGCCGCAGACGTTGCCGCACTGGTGAAGATGCCGCTGGGGAAGCCATTAGCCACTGGACTAGAGGACACCATCGCCTGTGGCGTTGACAACCGCCGCCATACCATCATCCCTCTTCCACGAAGCTTCTTAGAAGCTTCTTTAAAGAAGCTTCTAAGGGGGCTTCCTTAAGCCCCCTTCCCACTAATCCCCACTAAGCCCTTATTACCCCCCTCTCGGGGTTTTTAATTCCCCCCCTAAGGCCTTGTTCCCCCCCCTCCCGATATAATCCTCCCCCCTAAGCCTTGTTTTTTCCCCATCTGGATTTTGTGCAAGTGCTCTCGTAGTTGAGCTTTGTGTTCTTAGTCTTATCAAACAAGCTGGTGTCCACACACTCCCATGTCCTAAAAATCCAATTCATCATCATGGCTTCGTATGGTATCCCGTAAGGAAAAAATAGCCGTGAGATGAAAGATAGGGAGGGAAGTAGAGGGAGTGAAAAGAGGGAGTGAAGGAGCAAGAGTGGGGAAAAGGTAAAAGAAAAGGAAGGAGAAGATGGTGGAATTCCAAGAAGAAAAAGGAAAAGGCTATCTCACATTCGAACTACGATGCCGCCGAAGAAAGTCCAAGGTGTAGCTGCGGGAGGGTCATCTCCCGGTATCCATGTGGATATCTCACCTCAAAGCCAGGTTTTTCTTCTTGGTGTTAATTCCGTTTTAAGTCGATCATGCAAAGAAAAATTGTTAAGGATAGGATATATTTGTTCGAGTTATTTTTAACAAAGGAGTTAGCTTATGAATGACAATGTATACAAATTAGCTTTCTTCAAATAGCATCAAGCATTATAAAATTATAGGCAAGATTAACCATTTACTATAAGTGTAGAAATCATATCTTGGACCATTAGTCTTATTCTTTTCGCAATGAATCATGGTAAAATGGCTAAATTCATGAAAGGTTTCTTTTGATGCTTAAATTACTAGGGAGTTGTCTTTGCTAGTTGCACATCTTAGCAAGACAACTGTTGTTATTTGGCACGAGATCATCTTTAAAGAAAACAGAAGTTAAATGTTAGGAATTAACAAGTATAAAAATTAGATATACGAACTCATTTGGAAAGAAAATGTAATGGGGAATTGCTGGATGACACTCTATTAACACTTTTTCCCCTGCTATTTGAGAACTTGGGACTAATAAAGTGTGTATACACTAATTTCTCAGCTAGGCCTTTTGTCCCAAGGAGTATTGTCGCCTTTGTATCATCTTGGCATTATGCTATATGCCAAATTAAACTGTATTGATTGGGAAATTTAATTGTCACAAGGATAGAAAAACCGTGACAAGACAAGTAAGATTACCTTCCACAAGCTAACCAAACCAATCTAAACATAGAAACACTCATACCCTAACACTTGACTACTTTTCTTACCGTAAGGACAATAATTTCATAAAGATAAGAAACTAGGGTTTGTCCCTAAATGAAAAAACCCTAGGCCTGACATACGTCAGCTTAAAGAATCTAAACAGATTATTCCATCGCAGGACTTGCGCAACATGTATGAAATCATTTTGTGATTGATTCACAAGGAAAAAAGGAAAGAACACTTCCTTAGCAGTTTGCCATACAACTGGCTTGATTAATGGAAATGTTTGTGCTTGCTAGAGATTTTAGGGCTCTGTTTGAATTATGAATTACAAATTAAAAAAAGGATCTATACTTCAGGTTAAAGGCCTGAAGAGAGAGGCAGCTTCAGTTACCCCCGACTGCCTGCCTAACCCTAACCAGGGGGGTTATTAACTGCGCCGGGAACGTGGACCGAACCCGCTGCGAGAGATCTTTCCGTTAAGCTCTACTTGGAGTAGGAGGACGCTTGGGTGCCAGGGGGGGCTCTGGCCGTAAATCCCTCGCCTTTCGGGTCCTGCACAAGAGGCTAACGTGACTCGGGATTGGATCTCGAGGCCCGCATACTAGTTGACGAGCGGAAGCTTGGAATAGTGATCCCTGGAGATTACTGGTTAGCCTTCGGGCAAATTATGGACAAGCCTATGGGCGAAACTTCTTGTATTTCAAAGATAAAATGATGAGATGTTAAAAGAACTTGCTTGATGTTGTTTTTATATGTCACGTGATAAGATTATGTGAAGGAACCAGTGCTTAACAAGATTAATTAAAGAAGCTGATTGTTATATGTCAAATTAATGTGTTAGATAATTACATAACTAAAACAAACCGAGGAAACTGCGGAGGATGGGCCATGGGTCCATCCTACAATTGGGTGGTCCCGGTTAGCCGGGAACTTTTGTCAAAAAAAAAAATCTCGTGGAATAGCGGAATGATCATCATCATCAAAAAGAATAACGAGAACGATGACCTAGAGTTACGTCTTATCCGATTTACGCTGTTTTAGGGAAAGGGAATGGGACTATGCCTTATGGTAGAGAGGTTGAGCTTTGCATCCCTCTCGTTTCCCATTCTCCTTGAACCAAGTGCAACGTGAATCTGCTTCGGACTTGGCGTTTCTGCGTAAAGTAGTTCGTTCGGGTCTGACGCTAGTTACTGTTAGTTAATGACCCATTAGGGAAACCCTAATTCCGATCGATCCTAAGTGGGAACGGCTAGGATACTTCCGCTACGTGGCAGACGCGGGAAGAACTAGATCGCAAAACCCGTAACATTCCATGGGAGTGCCGGGCGGAGCTTTCTAGACATCCTTTCCGATGGACTGCTAAGACGTGTCCTGGATAATACTATGAGCCACGTTAGAGAGATACAGTAGAGGATTCACCACCTGTAGGCCTGGATTCAAAAGCATTCTATTGAACAGTATTAGGAGAACCATAGTTTGAAGGCATATCAAGAGCAGTAGGCACGATAGTAGATGATGCATACCATGAAGCCATTTCATCAAATATGGCATCTCTCTACTCAAAAATATATCTCTAGTAGATGAATCATAACATTTATATGCTAATGAAAAATATATATCAAGGAATTGGTTGTAGTCAATTGTGATAAGTCTCATACCATGTTGAGATGTTGAGAGAGAAGACATGTAGAGAGATGAGAGGGAGAGAAGAGACACACCATGTACAATCCCAAAGGCTATTTCATATTGATCACAATCTACATATATATAGGTGAGACCTATTCTAAATAGGGTGAGCTATATATAGCTCTAACAAAGCTAGGCAACATTTCTCTAAATTTTATTCCATCATTAGATAATGTTGCAGATATCATGTTCAAGCCATATCCTTCAATACTTGCTTCCATGGATCGCTAGGAATGCGCCCTCCCCTTCTACTTCAACATGATGGAAAGAGGGGTGTCTCCATAGCTTTCCCTTTCACTAACCAATGGTGACTAGGTGTAGCTTCTTCTCTTTATGCTTACAAAATCTTGGTCAGCATTCCTTTAGTGACATGTCTACATTCTATCACAATTCGTTTGCACCTTGATGATCATGATTGTAAAAGGGTGCGTGGAAAAGTGAAAATTTGTCCATGAGTGTACTATCCAAGTGGCACCATTTCATAATATTTTGCTTGAGCATGGTGCTTTGCATTGCCCCATGCAATGGTATCATGTTTTCATGAACATGCATCTATGCATATTTACCCCTTTTCGTTTATCAAAGAGTGGTCAACTTGGATCCACCATATTCATCGCATCTTACATGATAGTCTCTATGGTAGTATTGTCTCCCTATGGTAGCATAGAGTACGTCAATACTTTCTTCATAATTGGCACTTGGGATATGTACTTGTAATAGCTTTCTATTATTTTATGTTGGATCCAAACATCCTTCTTTTCCGTATGGACATCATTACTTTGTATTTTATATTTTTTCAAAGACAAAAAATTCAAAACACTTTCACCACTTTTATAGAAACTTAAAACCTTAATCACGATTAGAAATAGTCCTAAAAATAAACGTACTAATCTTTATGGGAGATTATTAAAGTGTTTAAGTGCCATAAGCCAGCACCCAAACTCTAGGAGGACTCTCATCTATGAATGCAAGGTTTCCCTTCCACTAAGTCTATCCTTATTTATGTGAATTACAGGTGACTTCTCTGCATTATTATCCATACTTTTCACTTTGAATATTTCAATTTGTGGTGTATTCAATCCATCATCATTCTAAGGTACCCTTACTAGCAAAGCTAATGAGAACTTGGTGACAGTGATTATAGTCATGATCACAATACTCTAGCATATAGAAATATTATCCAAGTGAATCCTAAATACTCAAAATGACAAGCATATACGATTGCCTCCTTGTGTAATGACCTTATCATTGATGGTATTAAGTTGTATCTACTAGAAGAAGATGGTACCATTTACAAAGGTCAATCAAAATGTAAGACCCTTCCTAAAGACCTTAGGGTCTTATGATCCTTCCTAATGACCTTTGAGTTAAGTCCATAATGCTTATTAATGTTAGAAAAAATTCATAGTTTCTCTTATATTTTTTGCAAAAAAGACACAACAAGGGATTGAATTAGAAGGTTTTCAAGAAGGACCTTGTGTTTAGATAGAAGTTTGCAAAGTCTAACCAATGTGTACAACCATAATATGTAACTCAAAACTAATGCGAGAGGCGCTCTTGCAAGGATTTGATGTGGCACAATTGTACTATTGTTCATATCAAGGCTCTTTTGAATAACAAACTCATCTACCAAAGCATTATTGTTGGTAATACTTGAATCAACATCATCAACTTTGATCCTTGAGCATGAATGATTCATACTCACTTCCTTGGAAATTCCTACACAAGCCATTGGAGTGCCTATCCAAATGACCTCTCATAGTTCTCACAAAATGGTGTATATCCCTAGGTTATTGCAAAATCTGCAAGAAAATTTAAAAAATTAATAAAATTACATTATCTAAATTAGACAATTATTGAAACATAGGAAGTGATGCTCTACACCATTCAAATTTTAAAGTATAGGAAGTGTCATACATATGAAGGCTCAAATTCTGGTTACATTTCATTGTTGTGACATTTTGAAACCGTGCTTAAAGATACTTTGCTTAAATTTCTATCAAATAGTTCCAACCTATGATAAGTAGTGATCTTTCATCAAAGCTATGCTGCTCACCATATTCTCAAACTACACTTTTTGAAAAGTTTATTTGTCATGTAGTTAACCAAACCCTTGCAAAATGATGCTTTGAGATGACAAAGATAAAGCTCTGATGGAAGATCACCATATTTTGTAGGTCAAAATTTTTCATTATAAATTTAAGTACATTCCTATCTTAGGTATAATAATGAAATATAACAAGTATTCGAGCCTTACTTCAAGACTCTCTTCACCTTATTCAAAAACTTCCTCTAGATCTTCAATAGCAACGAAGTATGATTTTATATTTCATGGAAAGTCAAAAACCTCAAATAAATAAAGAATGATAGACTTTGTATAGAGAAGCTAAATGACAAAGTCTACCTACTTTGTTTCTCTCTCCCTGTGTAAGAGCATGGAGGAGGGACAACTCTTATCAACCACTCCAAAGAATATGAGGATTAAGACACCTATGGAGAGAAAAATACCTTTGATTGAAACCAAGTCTATTAGATTACTTAGCATTTCATGGTCAACAATAAAAATTTAGATTAGTCAGATAGAACTTCACAGCCTAGTAAACGCACATTTCATATGTTTTCAAAGAATGATCTATTAGGTCATTTTCTTTATCTAAATTAAGCACTTGGAAATGAAGGCTCATGCATGTTCAAAAAGCCACTCTCTTATAAAAAAAACAATTTTGGGAGCACAAACTCTAAACCTTAATGGGCAATCCCTATGCATTAATAGTATTTAATTGAATACTAAACACATCATTGAATAGAGTGTTAAACTATCTATTAAAAAGAGTGTTTAAACACTCTTTTCGTAGGATCAAGAAACCCTTAAAAAGTTTACACGGGGATCTTGGTGTGCTTATGCATGATAGTAGAAAATCATTTACAAACCCATTAACCCCGGAATTCCAAATAAAATTGAGCAAAAAGTTGACTCAGGCACTCACAAACTCATAGCAAGACACAATTATATGGTCATTGAACCAAAAAATTAAGATCCTTGGACAAAAAATAGCAAAGAAGCTCTAGACAAGCAAAATAAATTTTTGAGATTCATAAATTACATTAGAAGTGAGATGAAAGTTGGATATTTCAAAAAGAGGGTTCTCTCCACACTAGAAAGCTCCCATGCCATAGATATGAGCTCTAATTCATCATACCATCTTTGACTCTATGTGTGTGCATTGGAACATTTACTTTCTATTTGCCCTAGATGTTGTTGCTTTTTCTTTTTAACTTTGTGGAATTCCTAGGTTTAACATCACTATGCTTTTATTTGGGAAATGTATATGTGTAAATTGTCCCTTTATTTCATATTTTGTTACATGTTTAAAAGTACTTTTTTTGTTTAAGATCCACAATGTTTAAATACGTCAACTAATGCCCATCTATTCACATCTTGTATTTTTATCTATGCTTCAATGCTATTGGAGTGTCTTCTTTATATTTGAGTTACTCTTTACCTTTACTTGTATTGTTATTATGTTGTGTTTTGTCATACACTTGTATTTGTCTTTGTTACCGGAGTGTCTCTTTATAGATAGGACCAAAGGAGATAAACAATATTCTCCTCCCTACTTTGGCAAAGAAAATACCATGTGAAACTATTTTGTAGATAGAAAATTTGTCATTTGTGGGTAGCCTTTTAGCAATGAGCCTCCATAAGATGCAATTCAGGTGTGGCAATGGGGTGGCTCTCCAGCCTCTCTGAGTTATCTCTTCTAAAATAGAATGAAATAGCAACACCAAGCATCGCATCTTTCCATTTTTCAGCAAAGTTGCAAGTGTCCAACATGCATGATTCATCATGAAGCCTTCTTCATGCTTTGCTTAAGAGGGTTCTCATTTCCAACTTCCATCCTAAGTGGAAATCAAGACTAGTGGCGTGTATTACACGGTCCAACTATCCCTCATAATTGCAAGTGTTTATCTTAAATAATTAGCTTTCTCAATGCCTAGCATGTGCTCCACATGTATGAGATTAACATCTCTTTACTATATGTAGAAATTTTAATAACAAGAAGTACAGAAGGGAATTGAACCCCCCCCCCCCTTCCCACAAAAGAAATAAATTTGAGACAAATCATCCAATCATGGAAGATACGTGACTCGGGTTGGAAGAGAAAAAGTATGTCATGTTGAGTGTGCAAGTAAATGATAAGCATCAAATCACACAAGTGAGAACCTTTCAATGCTTAAAGTCCAGATTATGCATGAATAGTGAAAGAAAATTAATCAAATTGAGACATGATGAGCCCATCACAAGATATCATAGCTTACCTTGGAGCTGATGATAGGGAAACTGAAGAATATTTTTGTTATCCTTATTGCAATAAGATCGTCCTAACATTTCACATCTACCTTTGATGTGAATGTCATGGAAGTGACACTCTCTCGAAAAGATGTAATAGGAATAAGAAATTTGGAGGCCAAAAGTCAAAGAAAATACAATGCATAAGTGCCTAATTCTTTTTTGGTCGATTATTGTTTTTGGAGCTTCACTATTGTATGTGGAGAACTATATAAAGCCCCCACCAAGCACCAAAGTTTGTGCAAGGGAGATGTATCCATGAACCTTCTTTACCAATGCTACTGCAGCCATATTTGTAAATGGGCATATTGGAGGTTCCTTCATGATCAATTGGTCTGTAAGGCAAGGATGCTCTCTATTGTTTCTATAAAGGATAGTTTCCAGTGGTTTTTGATAAAGTCAAGCTAAAGATCTCAAGATGCTATGGCACTCTAAGAAGTCTATCTGGGCAATAGCCTGGGATCAGGCAACTGAAGCAAAAATAGCAGGTGGCAGGCTTGGGTTAGAGAGCCTCTATTAGCGAGGAGAGGTGTCTCCAGATCACCATAGAGGTACTAGATATTGGGCTGACCTTTGGTTTAAAAATTTCTTTAGGGCTATAGCAGCTATATCGTTTCCATAAATTGTTATTACCTGTCTTTATCAATTGCGATAACGGGAACCAAAAAACACAAAGGCAGTGTCTCTATCTGTTGTTCGGTGACAAACAAACATCAGTCAAGAACAAGAAGAAAGACATGATGAAAAAGACGCAATGCCTATACACATAATTAGGTGCAAGAGAGACATTCTTGGCATGCACACCAGGCATCATGTTTAGAATCAAGCAGTCATAAATAATCCTTGTCAATTAGCACTTATCGTTGTCGTTGTCGTCATGAAAATGCAAGTCGTCTTCCAATTCATAACGAGCGAGTCGATCCCCATATAGGAAAAAAAGAGAATTTCCCATGGAATTCCCTAGTTGAAAATACATATAAGTGGGGAAAGTAAAAACTAGGGAAAATGGGACATTTCCTAGTGAGAATAAGTAGGGAATCACATAAGACCTTTCCTATGTAGGAAATATTTCCTACATAGGAAAATACAAAATTTTCTATGTAGGGAATAATTCCTATATAGGAAATATTTCATATATAGGAAAAACTTTCTAGAGGTGATTCCCTAGGTACTCTCACTAAGAAATCTCTCATTTTTCCAATTTTTTACATTCCCTACTTATATGTATTTTCAACTAGGGAATTCCGTGGAAATTCTCTTTTTTCCTTATCACTTTATCTACTTTGCCCTTCTTCTTAGACATGCTAATATCAAACAAGAAATTGCACAATAAAATTTTAACTAGAAAATTATATAGAGAATGTTATCATTTCTAAGTAAGGATCAATAACATACATCTAATGATCAAAATAGATTAAACAAATTAAGACATCAAGATCTACTTCTAGCAACCAAAATAAAAATAAAAATAATTTTAAAGGAGCATAGAACTAAAAACTAATTAAGCAACATGTATGTCTTGATTGTTTTATCCCTTAAATTTCCAATATGTTGCAAAGTAATAAATGTTTGTCTACCCTCTTCTCTAAATTTCAACATGGGTGGCCGATAGATATCATCATATGATGGTATGCGTATCACTCCTATTGATACTCAAGTGATCAAATATCATTAGTTAGTATAACCATTTCAAAAAATAACTCATTATCAACATAAGAAAGATGGTAATACCTGATTCTTGGCTTGAAGAAGTGTTAAGGCAAGCAATCTCAATGTCTTCCTTTCTTACATTGTCTCTTGTGTCATCTTTAGTAACTTGTTTACCTATATATACATAGAGTTAACCAAAGCTCACGATAATACAAGGTTATGAAAAATTTCAATAACACAAAAGAAAGTAATTAGATATTTTGTATCAATTTGAGTCACCAAATTTGTACAAGTTTTTGATCCTTAAAGTTGGTACCTGCATCTTGACTTGAAGAAACATTATTGCAAGTAACCTCCTGATCTCCCTTTCTTACATTACCTCTTTTCCCACCTTTTGTTGTTCTTTAATCTATATTTATATATATACACACAATTACTCAAAAGTTTAAAAATATGAATAACTATGAACATTTTAAATTAGACAAAGAGACTAATTAAAGCTAGTTAATCTCAAAATGAATCACCTAATAAAGCAAGATGTAAAATATGTACAAATTTTAATTTTCAAAGTTTAATAGAAATAAAGACATATACCTATATCGTGATTTGAAGAGACATTAGGGCCAATGACCTCCTTAGCTTTCATTGTTCCATTATCTCTTATACGATCATTTGTGATTTTGTTACCTTTATGTACACATAATAAACCAAAGTTTAGAAACATAAGAGACATTTGTAAAACATCAAAACACACATTTGTAAAATATCAAAACATCAAAACACACATACCCTTTTTGCCCTGTTCTTTACACCATCTGATAGTAAATTGAGCAGGTGAAAACAAGAAATTCATTGTTCGTACTTTTATGGGCTCACCAACTTCTCCTTCTTATTTGAAGCATCTTACAGACTTCCTGTTGAACAGTGCGTGAGGTAGACGAGGAACGGAGGAAGAGAGAAGAGAAGAGAGACACGAGACACCAGAAGTGGAACCCCAGAAGTGCATCAAGTGAGCACACATTAGCTGCAACATCAGCTCCTTAGCTAGAATAGATAAAACATCAAGTAGAATAAACATAAGCTTGAACAGACGAATCAACTGAAAATAGACAAACAACTGGAAACAATGAAACATCAACTAGAACAACTCAACAGCTGGAATAATAATGAAACATCAGTTGGAACATTTCAACACCTGGAATAAAAATGAAATCAAATATCATCCCATCATCTCGAAACATTTCTTATAAACAAAGCATGGAATAAAATTTCAACGCATTAGCTGTAATATAGATGAAATGATATGAAACATAGCATGAAGAGCAAAAAATCAGCTGGAAGAAAGAAACATTTAGAATAATCAAATGGTGAACAAAATACCAACAATCATCAGCAAGAGCTCATTAGTTTTCTTACTGCTGCTCAGAGCCCAAGCAAACATCTTAGCAATCTGCTTCTGGGACTCTAGGAACATCTTTGCACGCCTGGCCTCCAGATCATCACGAAATCGCTCAAACTCTCTCTGCATTTGCAGTTTCATCTCTTCTAATTTGAGAAAGCACTCCCCCAAAGTGCGGATCACAGAGACCAATTTGGAGAGCGAAGTGCTATCAACTGGGGGCTATTGATGCCGCAAGCTAGACTTTGAAGAAGTCCTATGGTTGAGGATTCGAATCTATCCATCTTGAAAGCCTTCGCGGCCTCATAGTCTATATTGCGGCTGTGCTTCTTATGGAGAGATGTGTAAGAAGTATCATGGTCATCCTGAGACCGGTTGCGATACCAGCATTATCACTTATGGGAC
Source organism: Lygodium microphyllum (assembly GCF_053477565.2). Lineage (NCBI taxonomy): Eukaryota > Viridiplantae > Streptophyta > Polypodiopsida > Schizaeales > Lygodiaceae > Lygodium > Lygodium microphyllum. Next base: position 89,251,656 of record NC_141149.1, read on the forward strand.
CATATGCATCTATGGCTAGACAAGTGGCAATGGTACAAAGCATTCCAAGAGCTGCAACTGTGATCCCGTACATGGCTGCTAGGGTATGGCTGACATAGATGGCAACAGCAATAGCAAATATTGGAACAATTACAGACTTGTAGCCAAGTGCCAAACCAAAGATGACATTGGTAGCAGCTCCTATCGTGCAAGAATCAGCAACATCCTGGACTGGTCTGTATGTATTGCTGGTGAAATACTCTATAACGTAGCCAATTACCAACCCTGCCCAAAGCCCTACTCCAACGCAATAAAATAGTTTCCAGTTTTGAACCATCTTTGCACCACCGTTAGGATCATATATGTAAAACATGGACGGTAGTGCCAGCCAACAAACAAAAGCTGCATCGAATGTCATTAAGATGGTGGATATCAGCATTCTCTTTAGTGTAGATTCAATATCCCTTAGATTTGAGATCTCGAACACATCAGTTGCGAACAAGGTTGTGATGAGGCACACCACAATGCCCATAGAGCTAATGAGCAGAGGGAAGCACATAGTAGTGAAGTCATGATTTGTGCCAAATGATGACATGGAAGCCACAAGAAGAGCTGCGCAAGAAGCTTTAGCAAAGGAGCCAAACAAATCTGAACCCATTCCAGCAATATCTCCCACATTATCACCCACATTATCAGCAATGATCGCTAGATTTTGCGGATCGTCCTCTGGGATATTCCTTTCTACTTTTCCAACAAGATCTGCTCCAACATCCGCAGTTTTAGTATAGATTCCACCTCCAACCCTTTCAAATAGAGCCACGGATGAGCATCCAAGCCCATAGCCAGTGATGGCCTCAAAAAGGCCTTCCCAATCATCCTTGTAATAAAGCTGAAACAGTTTTCTAGTGATGTATAAAACTATGAGGCCATTAGCAATAAGTAAGAAACCCATCATCGAACCTGATTGAAAGGCGTTTTTGAATACTTTGCCTATCCCTTTTCTGGCTTCCAAAGTTGTGCGAGCATTCGCATATGTTGCGATCATCATGCCCAAAAATCCCGACACTATGGACATCAAAGCTCCCAATATAAATGCAACTGTAGTGAAAATCGTTGTAAAGAGAGCTGGGGCACATTCCTGCTTTGGATCGTATCTGCAAGGCTGGGTCTTAGTACTAAACCCCTTCATAGATCCCATGAACAAGAAAATGATAGCAGCAAATATGCCCATGAAATAAACCAAATACTTGTACTCTGTCAGCAAAAACGATGTGGCTCCTATGGATATGGCTTGCTGAATTTCAGCGCATTTCCTAATAGCTGCTGCATTGGATTCCTCATCCAATCTATCATCCTCGTCACAATCAAGAAATCAGTGAAATGCCTGCTGGTTCTCACCCGCAATGCCTGCATGTCAAATGCCTATTGGTTCTCGCCCACAATCAGGAAATCTGTGAAAAAGTAATTGCCCTTCTCGTCATTGTACTCAAAGGCATATGCCATGATGCTTCCTTCTATTAGCCCTGAGCTTCTGCCAACTTTTATTACCCTCCTCCCCACAATGCTGTTGATGCTTGCTTGCAAGTCAATAGTTATAACATCTCCCATCTCACCTACCCCTTTGATAGTAGTTGTGACTTTGGAGACATCAAAATTGTCCCCGAATGGAATGAAAGCACCATCAGCTCCCACAAATGTCTCTGCCCCATGAGCAAACATCATCAAGTATCAATATTGTCATATCAAGAAACGAAAACCAAAATTCTTCTTTCAACTCACAGAGAAGTTTATAAAATGGACAATAAAGAATGCCTTAACAGCAGATAGCTCAAAAACAAGTAGCAAAGAGGGAAACCTGGATTCACACTAGTAAAAATGCCATATCACTGCTCATCTATAATAAAAGACGTTGCCCTTTTCACTGCACCCAAATAAACACCAGGTCCAACATTTGGAGGCAGTGGATGGAACATCTTCTGGTTGGGGTAGTCCAAATCAACCGCAACATGTCGATTTGTTAGAAACCCAACCTGACAAGTCCCTGTCCTACTTTGTACTATGGCTCCAAGTGTACCAAATGTCTCCTGACCTGCAATCTGTGAAATTCACCAGAGAGAGAAACGTATCAGAATTGTCAAACTAGTAATGATGCAACAATTATTTGTTGAACAGTGCACAAGGGAGAAGTTGAACAATTATTTGTTGATGTTGAAATGTAGAGAGAAAGGCAAGCCAGCCATATACATATCCAGTTAATCAAAAGGCTGGTTGAGGCGATCACTCCCACAGCTTCATGCGGATCCATTTGGCTCTCTTTGGGGTCTTCGTCCCCTGTACAGGTGCCAAAAGATGCAATCCTCCAAGCACATCATACAAGATGGTGAAAACAACTGCAAGTTGGCAAGACCAATACAACTGAATGCAAGGCATTGACAAACAAGAACCATCAACAGTGTACAAGGACAAGAACCACCAACAAGATAAACATACATTATGATCAACAGAAATGAACATGGTTGCACAATGATTTACACGACAGTAAGTATATGGGACAGACTAGATACTGATTCCCAGGAAACTGCATTAGCATTTGAATCTTTGTCCTTTAACTAAAGACAGTAACTAAAGATAGTAAGTATATGGGACAGACTAGATACTGATTCCTAGGAACCTGCATTAGCATTTGAATCTTTGTCCTTTAACTAAATTGAGGAGACCATACAATGATAGAAGACACAAACCTCTTTCTGTAGAGAAGCTCTACAACACCGTCCTGCAAAGGCTCAGCAGAAAGAAGCCAGGACCTGGTGGCCTTGTAAGCTTCTTTATAAAACTTCTCCCACTTAGACTCTTCATGTGTGCGTGTTCTTCTCTCTTTCTGACATTTTCTGAACCATATTTGAAGGACCTTGGCTGTTGTTCTTCTCTCTTTCTGACATTTTTTGAACCAGATTTGAAGGACCTTGGCTGCCTTTTCCTACTCAAACAAGATATTCTCCAAATCCCTATGGATCCCCACATCTTCCACTTCCACTTCTGAGTTCACACTGTTCAAATGGGCATCCTCCCAAGCTTCAAAATCAGCTACATTCTCCAGCTGAATCTGATCATTTACTGGGGACTCATTGATTTTGATTAGAGCACCATTTCTATCAACTTCAAACTTGGATTTCACAGGATCAAAAAACCAAGATGCCGATTGCTTTCCAGCTAATTTTACTGCAACAATAGGATCTAAAGTCTACTGCAGCACCTCTAGAAAACATCCATAGAACTATGTAAAACTGGATATCTGAAGTAAATTTGAGAAATTCAGAACTTGCAGTCTCTAGCTTGGCCACAATAGTTGTGGAAACATTCTCTGATACATCATATTTTGTTCCTTTCTCGGAAGATGAGAGCAAGATAAAACAATGACAGTTTGAATTCACAATACTGCTGCTATTTTCTGGTCAATGTAATACCAAAATGACGATCTATTTTCCCAAAAATAAAATGCCAATTCACATATCGGTGGGGACGCACACAAAGTGGAAGTCATGTGCCCTGGTCTTGGAGTCGAAATAGGAGCCCGGGATGTTCGAAGTGGAGAGGCTGAGGGTGCCGTTGACATGGACCCAAGTTGGAGGATCTAGACAACACATACAGTGCCTCTCTGAGCAGAAAAACCGAGAAGAAAAAAAAAACATCTCCTGACTCTTACCAGCCCCTTTTCTTCTGGCTCTACATTTCTTACTATTGTGAACTGAAGAGCCTAGGGAACGTGGTGTAGATGCATTTGCATCCTTTTCTAACAATCCACTGCTAGCTGAAGAGGCCTGAGATTGAAGGCATGCACTTACATCTCTTTCAAGGACAGTGGAAGGGGAACTGCTCTGTTCAGGATTGGGAATCATAATGCCTCAAATGCCCTCATTTGAGACTGTACTCTGCGGGTGCTTAGCAAACACATCCTGTGCTTCTGCAAGTAGGCCACACTTGGCGTACATATCAACCATTGTGTTGGTGACAAGCACGCCAACCATTGTGTTGGTGACAACCTTTTTGAAAACATCAGTGCTTAGTCATTGGCTTACTTCAATGGATTGCATATCAGCACAAGCCTTGAAGCTACAGGCAAATGTGATGACATCTGGAGGTGCATCTTCCAATTGCATCTGTTCAAAACAATCCAGTGCTTCCTTACCAAGGCCATGTTCAACATATCCTCAAATAAGAGAATTCCAAGAAACTGTATCCCGAAAAGGAAGCTTTCCAAACACACTACATGCTTCCTCGGTACCATATGTCTCAAGCTATTTACTAGTTGCGCCCCAAGTCCCCACCTTCAACAAGAAGGTTCACCACTTGCACTTGATTTTGTGAGAAGTTTGCAACAAATCAAACAACACTTTTGAAACTCATCAATGATCTGAATCAAACCCAGAAAAGATGTATGCCTTCACTAACCTATACAATGACATACAACACATCTAATCATACCAGTTAACATTGTAAGGTATGCTCACATGTAACCTCAGGGTAGAATCAGATCCATTTAACATGGCAAGACAGTCAAAGGTGCGCTTAGCAAATCTGTGCTCTTACTGAATGTGTTGTATTGAAACAATTTTTACCGAAGACGTCCTGGGTGAAATATACTCCTCCTGGATCTCCGTGGTCAGCAAGAAGTGTATCATCTGAGTTCCACAAAACATTATCTTCCTGGACCAAGTGCTCCAAAACTCTCAAGTCCACAACAAGAAGCTCCACTACTTGCACTTGATCTCATGGGAGTTTCGCAGGATCAGGAAACCAGCCTCATCCCACTTTTGAAACAAAATCGATTATCTGAATCAGAACAGAGAAGTGAGCCACCTTTAGTGTACATATCCACCAGACTGTTACCAATGTTTTCCAGTCCATTTTTAACAATATCAACATGTATGCCTTTGTTTCGTTCCATGTCTTGTAGCTTAGTACGAGCTTTGAGTAGGGCAAGAAACGTATAATTGTTAGGTTGTATGCAAGCCTCTTGCATTTTCTGGTACAGATGGAAAGCATACTCTGTTTCCTCATAATTGATATAGCAGAAAATAAGGGAAGTCCAGGAGTACACATTGTGACATGCATTTTCTGGTACAGATGGAAAGCATACTCTATTTCCTCATAATTGATATAGCAAAAAATAAGGGAAGTCCAAGAGTACACATTGTGACATGGCGCTTCTCCACATTCTGCAGCGGCAGAGATGAGGGATGTCCAGGAATAGACATCGTGATGGGGCAGTTTGCCAAAGATCTACAGGGCATCGCACAGGGCGCAACACACTAACAATGCATAGCGCAACACATGAGGAACATTTCCCAGATCAGAGACAACTTCGTTCCCTTTTCTGTTGCACCTGTACCTTCCTTTCCATCAATAACTTCTGGATGAAGTGAGAGAGTAGATCTGTAATTTTTCAGGCACGAATCAGTGGTAAGAACTCGGTATGCAAGAATGTGCCGATCATCATCCAGTAGTTCCAACACCTCAGTGCTTTTTGACCATGCGTCACGCACCTCTCTGGTCATACCTTCCCAGATCTTCCCATGAGTCCCAACCCGCTGAGCTTCATCCTGACACTAGTCCTTTTCAACATCTGCAGCACGGTCACTCTCGCTTCCATCGATTCCTTGAGGAGAGAGAAAATAGATGTGTTCCCCCTTAACAGAAGAACGAGGCACATTGCAAGGGAGGTCTCTGTGATTGCCACAAAACAGGGACTAATCATCCTTCAAAGCATCACCGTGACAGATGCTCCTTCCCAGAGAGTTGGTTGTGGGTCTTCCTCAACATTTGCATTTTTTTTCCCCTCCATTGCTCCTCTTTTCGATGACGGAGAAAAGCTTACATTAGCCACGATTGCAGAATTTCCCTACGCCCCCAGAGAAAGCTTTCCTTCCAATCGACTAATAAAGCAGCCCCAAATTAGCTCTCTCTAAAAATAGCCAACTAATTAGTGATATTTCGCAGATACTCAGTCGCCTTGACTGTATTTCCATGGGGTTTGTCTGTGTCACGTAAGTAAAAGAGAATGTAGGCCTTCTGTTCAAGGAAAGTTTTCTCACTCACTTGGCAAACCTGGCTATCATCCAGAACATGCCACAAGCCCCTAGCTTTTCGAACAAAACAGTAATAGTGTCCAGAGTAGTACCGAACTGAATCTTCTTATCTATCTTTTCCCCCCTTAACCTCCTAAGCTGCCAAAGCTCTTGAGTTGTATGGTCAGAACATGAGGTGGTTTGTCAACTGTGAACCGCTTCAAAGCTTGGACTTTTGTGTTGCATTTTCCACATTGATACTTGTTGTCTCCATCCAAAATCTCAACAGCTGTGAAATATGCTAAAGCTTTCTGTAAAGATTCTGCTCTGGCAACCTCAAGACTTAAGTCCAAGAAGGGATCATAAGTATTTGAACAATGTGAGCACTTAGTACACTTCACCTGGCTTCTAAGACGTCCACCAAATAGTTGTTGGATGAGGCTTTCCTGAAAAGTTTTAGAACCACCACCAAGGTTCTTGATAGGGCAGCATTTGTGCAATGCCTCAATCAAATATCTCATATATTCATGAGCATCCTCTTGACGCCACATTCGAAATGACTGTGAAATGCACCAGAGATTCTTGACAAGGTAAGTTGGAGAGAAGCTGCTCCCTGAAGTAGCCAATGCCTTCTTTACATGAATTTCTAATGCACACATAGCACAAATCCTGATGTACTTTTATGTAGACCACTCTAAAGATATGCCACAAGAGGTGCTGTATATGTTAAGCATTGCAGCACAGAGTTGAGAAAGCATGTTATGCCAAAATTTGTCAGACCTGCCCCGATTTTTGGCACACCAGATTTTGCATACATGTCAACCAGAGCATTATTGATTAATTCCTCTTGCTCCAAACCCTCTTCCACATAGAACAAAAGTATAAACACAACAACTAAATATGTACAAAGTATCAAATCCCACACAAAACTTTTGGGTGGTTTTCACACCTCGAATGTGTAGCAATACGACAGCGTGCAAGCATACAGGCGTGTAAGTGTCGAGCCATACAGAGGTTCTGCTGCCTGCATTTCTGCAACAAGGAGAGGCTCAAGGCGATGGAGCTGAAGATCATGAGCATGGTGGTGATGCCGTAGACCCTCTTGCGGCCTAGCTTGTCGCCCAGCCAGCCGAAGAAAAGCTGCCCGACGAAGGCCCCCAGGAGGGAGATCCCGTTCACGACTGCGTTCAAGCCTGGCGGTAGTGTGCCAACCATGGCTTTCTTGTCAAAGCCATCTTCTCCCGTCAAGCCAAAAGTGGGGAGAAGCAATGCGATAAAAAATGCAGATTTAATCCCCTCGGATTTGTCCCCCTCCTCTCATGGAACGCCAGATTCGACGTGTTTTCGCGTACTGAATCATGCCTACTCGCGGAGCTTCAAAGTTGATGGACAGGACAGCAAGGAGGAACTCAATTGGCTTTTGAACATCCTAGGGCTTTTAGAGGGGCTTGATGCATTTGTCATCTCTCTTGAGGCTTGGGAGGCTAGAAAACTACGGTCTGGATCGTTGGAGCAGTTTACCGGAGCACAGCACACTCGGTCCAGGTAGGTTGAGAAGCAGCAACAAGTAGGGTTTTCTGGTCGGACATCTGGCACGCAGAGAGAGGAAGCTCGCTTAGCTCTCAATTGCGACCAATCGGCCCTGTTGTCCAGTCCACCTCCTCGTCATCAGACGATTATTTCTCATCGGATGTAAGCAGCTCTGATACCATGTTGGAAACTGCGAGGAAGACAAAAGACGAAAGGAAGAGAGGAGAGAAGAGAGATATGAGACACTAGAAGTGGAACCCCAGAAGTGTGTAAACTGAGCACACATGACATATATAGCGCCCCAGGTCCCCTCTATATATTCCTATCATGTGTGCTCAGTTTACACACTTTTGGGGTTCCACTTCTAGTATCTCATATCTCTCTTCTCTCCTCTCTTCCTTTCGTGTCTATATATAGCGCCCCAGGTCCCCTCTATATATTCCTATCATGTGTGCTCAATTTACACACTTCTGGGGTTCCTCTTCTAGTGTCTCATATCTCTCTTCTCTCCTCTCTTCCTTTCATCTCTTGTCTTCCTCGCAGTTTCCAACAGGCACTTGGCTCAAAGAGAGTGAGAAGTGGAAGAGAATAAAATGTTGATCCCCTTGTGGATAAGGCATCATCTCACATTAGCCCCCCAAAAATGAAGTTGAGCCTCATATATGTCCTACTAAATTTGGAGGATCATGTATTAATAACTCCATGTAATGTTTAAAAAAGCTACCCAAATTATTAGGTCCATCTAGCCATAGATGATTGGTCATCAAGATTGAGGTATTCTCACGTTTCTTGATGGGATTTATTTTACTTATCTAATTAGCAAAGCTACCATACTATTACAACATAAAAAAGCAACTTCCTTTTATTATCATGTTACATAGGGTCCATTAACACAACATCTAGCACATGACAAACACTTTGGAAAACAACATTCTATTGCACAAAAGATAATATATAAAAACACCATTCCATGAAGTAGTATAAAATCCATATCCCTATAGAGAAAACAATTGTCTAGCCTAGGATGTGAGCTTCCAACCCCATAAGATTGGGTTGTATGTGATTACACTACTTCTGTCAACAACACACAGTAGGGAACTTATTAACTTAGAGCCATGATAAGCTTCCCTCATCATTAAAGGTATCCTATAAGCACTCATGTAATCAAAAACACCTATCTCCTAAAAGATCATGGGATCCCAACCCACTAGTGAGTATTTTGGCATCTTATAGGATGCTAAGGCATATTGGGATGGAAATGCCAATGGCTTGAACTACAATGATAAAATTTTGTAAGATTGTTCCATGAAAAATAATAATTGTAGAGAATAATTTCAAAATATTTGTTATAATTAGACAAAATGATAATTTCATAGAGTAATTTTAAAATATTCGTAATAATGTTTTTTGGGGCCATAAATATAGTCGTTGGGATATGATCTTCACAAGTATATATGAATGGTCTTGCTAAAAATTCATGTATCTATTATTTCTAACAGTAGAGAAGGGATATGATAGTGCTCATGAATTTTCTTGAGTTGTTCCAAGATTTTTGGGAGCTTTGAATTACCTCTAAGTCTTGACTTATAGGAATAAGGGCTAGAGCAAGTTAGGAGGGATTAGAGGATAGCATAAATAGACTTGTCATGGATGTTACACTTGATGTTTGTTATGACCACAAGATGATACTAGCCAAATAGGTGCCTATAGGAGAGGTTGCTACACAAGATTGCACACATCATAATTTTTGAATTGCCAAATGCATAGCATGATTGAAATCCTCACGGAGAGTACATTAAGATCCTCTAGGGGTTCATCCTCTCTTGTAGAGATTCAAACCTATGTTTTTTTACCCAACATGGAAGGTTTAAGATGTATAGGAGAGAATAGCCCAACACGCTTTCCTCCCCTCCTTGCTTTTTATAGTACTCTATTTTAATATTAGCCTTGTTGAGCATGCTCTTAGCACAAAAAGCATGCCTTTCTTTTAGCTCTCTTATTTTTTCTCAAAATATAAATTCAAAAATTTTCCAATCTTAATTTGATCTTCTTTTCCTCTTGTGTTTTCCTTTTATTATGATGCACTTTCAATGTTCCATTGAGAATTTGCAAGAGTTTCTACATTGTTTGAATTATTTCACCTGCCTTTGAGATTGGTGAGAATTTGATATGCTCCCATCGATACTTTTCTATAGAATTTCTCAACTTCAAACCCTAATAAAATGAGAATATCCAATGAGGATTTCTTTGTTTTGGAGCACTAGTTCTTTGTAAAGGTAATATACTTCCACCCTTGTAAGGCTATTTAGGTGTAGTATTCAAGTCACCTAATAGTGAACCTTAAAGTAGCTTTCCATCTATCATGTTGCAAGCTTCCACATAGAGCTAGCTACAATAGTTGGCAATCACTAGAATCCTTGGTACTTAAATTTTTGTGTTAAGACATGAAGTTTATAAGTTTAGTGCTAGTTTGAAAGGTGATAATATAGCAATGTAGTTTGCTTTATTTTCTATAGCCACATGTTTTGGGCAATGCAATTTAGCTTTTTCTCAATATGGCTACGCGCTTTACCTTGGTGGTTCTTTTTTTCCATGTGCACTTCCATGACCAATATGGTCATGCACTTGGTAATGTGCTTTCCTTTTTAATATGGCTATCTAATTTTCATGATAGGGTATATATGATTGTGTGGTTTTCTTGCCATGCACTTTGAATGTTTGCTCTTGTTGCTCATTTGGACAGTAGGGAATATGATGTTAGTGTGTGGAGTTTCTATTTAATCCATTGGTGCAATATGCTTTTTTCTCACTAATATAATCATGAGCTTTGCAATAAGATGGATGTCATGGCCATGATATATGCTTGGTCAATGTGGCCATGTACTTTGCTCAATTTTGTAAGTGTTATTGTTGCTAAATGCAATGACTTTATTGTTGGGGCCACACAGTTTGTGTTATTCATGTGTACTAAACATCTTTCTTTTAATTTTCTTTTTTGTTATTGTGATTACCTTTCAACAATTGTGGTCTTGCTTTTGTGTCAATGTGAAAAGCCTAGCTGTGAGTAAGTAATATACAAATGTAAATGTCTAATCAATGAATATTTATTTACTAATTATACCTAGAAAAATCATGAGTTCCAAGTTAACTTGATAGAATATCTATAATTCCCTAGTTAGAGGATAGTACTTGCTAGTTATGACTAGTAAAAAGTAAAATTTTCTAATTAGGTTGATATTATTACTAGTTATACAATAACTTGCTAGATAATGTTGCTAAATAGGGCTTCAATTTTCTAGATACTATCTAGGAAAAGGATGTTACTAGTTAGAAGAGACTAGTGATGGCAAAATTATCTAGTTATAACTAGAAAATTCTACATTCTTCCTAGTTTGGTTAGTAATCTTCCTAGTTATAATGTGAACTTTCTATATAGTAAGTGGTTTAGAGTTTCTTGTGACCTTTGTCCTTACCTTCTCGAAACCATCATTATCAACTTGAATTGAGAAATAGAGAATTGTGATAAACATCATCTTTATCTTATCCTCATTGTACCTTTAATTCCCTATTACATAAAAGTAAGGAATCACATCCTTATAATTCTTTATGTAGGGATTTTCAAAGGAATGTGGGGAATGCTCTATATTCCCTATTATAAGATGTAGGGAACGTAGGGACTTTCAAAGGAATGTAGGGAATGTTCTATATTCCCTATTATAAAATGTAGGGAATGCAATTTCCTAGTTATAGATGGGGAATACGTACTTGTCTACATAGGAAATATTGGAGAATTTCCTATATTTCACCAAATTGCCTATGTGGGGAATGATTGAAAGTTCCTTGTGAGGGTAGCAGAATCGGTATGGTCGTGAGGACCTTCTCTCGATGGTGCAACGAGTGTCATAAGTCCGTGAGATGCTTCCGACACTCGCTGTAGGTCCTCACGACCATCGCGACGCTACTGGCCTTGCTCGTTATGAATTTGAAGAGGCCTTGAGTGATGATGATCGGCGATGATTGACGAGCGCTGTTTATAACTGCTTCGTAATAATGGTGTATGGTGTGCACGCCAATGCATATGTAACTGTCGCTGCATGTTATCATAGTTGGAAAATCTTGAAAGTCAAAAACATATATCCTCCATGCGTGCTCACACGCACGTGTCCACAGACACACACACCGTGTACTCTCTCGCACTCTCTCCCTCTCTCTCTATTTCATACCTAAAGGCAAATCGAGTCAAGCCATTGTAAAACAGAGATCGCAACTCCATCCACGGCCATCACCCTCCAAAGGGCAAGTAAAGCTTTGAATATTTCATACCTAAGGGCACACATCTTATAGTCAATGCATGGCTAGTGGGCATGAAAAAAGTGTTTGGGAGAGACCTTTGCACTTTATGTATATGTATCAAAATGAAGTGTTTCATGAGGTGCAAAGAATCAATCAAAGTGTATGTATCAAGCTTGCAAGAGAAAATTGTACATTGCACAATGCCAAAGGTATTCCTATGTATATGCTGTTGAACAGTGTGCGAGGGAGACAAGGAACGAAGGAAGAGAGAGGATAAGAGAGACACGAGACACCGGAAGTGGAACCCCAAAAGTGTGTCAACTGAGCACACATGATAGGAATATATAGAGGGGACCTGGGGCGCTATATATAGACAGACTATATATAGCTAACAACCCCCGCTCAAATAAAGGTCCCTTACTATGGATGAAAAAGCCCTTGAGGGCTCAAGGGAAAAACCCACAGCTCTATATAGGCCTACCGTTTATTAACATTCAAAATATAAAATTACAAATTTGAACTTACAAGAGTCTATTCATAGGCATCAAAGGAGCAAGGAGCTACATCACTCCTGAATTACAACAGCCTATTCAGAGGTATCAAAAGAGCTTTATCACTCCTAAATATACAACATGTAAAATAAGGATAAGCGACATCACTGCAAAAGATAAAATCTCCAAGAAATTCCTTCAATTGAACTTGGGATGTAAGTGGTATATTTGTCAAATAAAAACTTAAAGAAAAACGTTACAGTGACATTAGAATAACACAAGGTCTATAGAGATGGTTCGCGACGCCGCTCTATAGTGTCACATCAAAACTTAAAGAAAAACGTTACAGTGACATTAAAACAACACAAGGTCTATAGAGACGGTTCGTGACACCGCTCTATAGACAACATAACACATGTGGGCCCCATGAACAGAATATAAATAAAACAATTTGTCATTAGCTGGAATATAGACGCTCACACAAGAGACTCTAAACCACTTACTATATAGAAAGTTCACATTATAACTAGGAAGATTACTAACAGAACTAGGATGAATGTAGATTTTTCTAGTTATAATTGGATAATTTTGCCATCACTAGTCTCTTCTAACTAGTAACATCCTTTTCCTAGATAGTATCTAGAAAATTGAAGCCCTATCTAGCAACATTATCTAGGAAGTTATTTTATAACTAGTAATAATATCAACCTAACTAGAAAATTTTAGTTTTTACTAGTCATAACTAGCAAGTACTATCCTCTAACTAGGGAATTATAGATATTCTATCAAGTTAACTTGGAACTCATGATTTTTCTAGGTATAACTAGTAAATAAATATTCATTGATTAGAAATTTACATTTGTATAATACTTACTCGCAGCTAAGCTTTTCACACTTGTTTGACACAAAAGCAAGACCACAGTTATTGAAAGGTAATCACAATAACAAAAAAGAAAATTAAAAGAAAGATGTTTAGTACACATGAATAACACAAACTGTGTGGCCCCAACAACAGAGTCATTGCATTCAGCAACAATAACACTTACAATGTTGACCAAAGTACAAAGCTCATGATTATATTAGTGAAAAAAAAGCATATTGCACCAATGGATTAAATAGAAACTCCACACACTAACATCATATTCCCTACTATCCAAATGAGCAACAAGAGTGAACATTCAAAGTGCATGGCAAGCAAACCCCACAATCATATATACCCCATCATGAAAATTAGAGAGTCATATTAAAAAGGAAAGCACATTACCAAGTGCATTACCATATTGGTCATGGAAGTGCACATGGACAAAAAGAACCACCAAGGCAAAGCGCATAGCCATATTGAGAAAAAGCTAAATTGCATTGCCCAAAACATGTGGCTATAGAAAATAAAGCAAACTACATTGGTAGTTGTATGATGAAAAAATATAACCTTTCAAACTAGCATTAAACTTATAAACTTCATGTCTTAACACAAAAATATAAGTACCAAGGATTCTAGTGATTGCCAACTATTGTAGCTAGCTCTATGTGGAAGCTTGCAATATGATAGATGGAAAGCTACTTCAAGGTTCACAATGAGGTGACTTGAATAACAAGAAGGCTACACCTAAAATAGCCTTACAAGGGTGGAAGTATATTACCTTTACAAAGAACTAGTGCTCCAAAACGAAGAAATCCTCATTGGATATTCTCATTTTATTAGGGTTTGAAGTTGAGCAATTCCATAGAAAAGTATCAATGGGAGCATATCAAATTCTCACCAATCTCAAAGGTTGGTGAAATAATTCAAACAATGTAGAAACTCTTGCAAATTCTCAATGGAACGTTGAAAGTGCATCATAATAAAAGGAAAACACAAGAGGAAAAGAAGAGCAAATTAATATTGGAAAAATTTTAATTTTATCTTTTGAGAAAAAAATAAGAGAGCTAAAAGAAAGGCATGCTTTTTGGGTTAAGAACATGCTCAACAAGGCCAATATTAAAATAGAGTACTATAAAAAGCAAGGAGGGGAGGAAAGCATGTTGGGCTATTCTATCCTAGACATCTTAAACCTTCCATGTGGGTAAAAAACCATAGGTTTGAATCTCTACAAGAGAGGCTGAACCCCTAGAGGATCTTAATGTACTCTCCGTGAGGATTTCAATCATGCTAAGCATTTGACAATTCAAAAATTATGATGTGTGCAATCTTGTGTAGCAACGTCTCCTATAGGCACCTATTTGCTAGTATCATCTCGTGGTCATAACAAACATCAAGTGTAACATCCATGACAAGTCTATTGATGCTACCCTTCAATCCCTCCTAACTTGTTCTACCCTCTAAGTCAAGCCTTAGAGGTAATTCAAAGCTCCCAAAAATCTTGGAACAACTCAAGAAAATTCATGAGCACTATCGTATCCCTGCTCTACCCTTAGAAATAATAGACACATGATTTTTTAGCAAGACCATTCATATATACTTGTGAAGATCAAATCCCAAAGACTATATTTATGGCCCCAAAAAACATTATTACGAATATTTTAAAATTACTCTACGAAATTATCATTTTTTCTAATTATAAAAAATATTTTAAAATTATTGTTTCTCATGGAAAAATCTGACAAAATTTTTATAATTGTAGTTCAAGCCATTGGCATCTCCATCCCAATATGCCTTAACATCCTATAAGATGCCAAAATACTCACTAGTGGGTTGGGATCCCGTGATCTTTTAGGAGATAGGTGTTTTTGATAACATGAGTGCTTGAGAAGGCAAAGGGCCAAGTGACCCTATTATATAGGATGCCTTTAATGCTGAGGGAAGCTTATCATGGCTCTAAGTTAATACTGTGTGTTGTTGACAGAAGTAGTGTAATCATATACAACCCAATCTTATGGGGTTGGAAGCTCATATCCTAGGCTAGACAATTGTTTTCTCCGTAGGGAGATGGACTTTATACTACTTCATGGAATGGTGTTTTTATATATTATCTTTTATGCAATAAAATGTTGTTTTCCAAAGTGTTTGTCATGTGCTAGATGTTGTGTTAATGGACCCTATGTAACATGATAATAAAAGAAAGTTGCTTTTTTATGTTGTAATAGTATGGTGCATTTGCCAATTAGATAAGTAAAATAGATCCCATCAAGGAACGTGAGAATACCTCAATCCCAAAGACCAATCATCTATGGCTAGATGGACCTAATAATTTGGGTAGCTTTTTTAAACATTAGATGGAGCTATTAATATATGATCCTCCAAATTCAATAGGATATATATGAGGCTCAACTTCATTTTTGGGGGGCTAATGTGAGATGATGCCTTATCGGCAAGGGAATCAACATTTTATTCTCTTTCACTTCTCACTCTCTTTGAACCAAGTGCAATATTTTCTCTAGTCTCACCTATGATTGATTACAAAGTGATATTTCTTAGGCAAGCGCATTATGTTGCTATTAGGGGTGACTTGCCTATGAAGTAGAATCGAGATTCTCATGCTCAGCTAAGTTTGAGGTTTCTTGAGGGAAAATTGGGCAGTGATGTGCTTGGAGATAAATTTTTGTTGAATACTAGAGGACTTCTCTAGGTTTATTACATGAGACAACTCACAAGAATCCACAAACTGATTGTGATTTCTATCCTCTAGGTAGGCAAGTCCTAAGACTCCTGAGGTGAAATAAGATCTTGTCTGAATCCCACATGGGACTTAAAGAAAATGTCCTCGGGATGTAGAACTTATGAGAACGTGTATCTATTGTGCTACACCTAGTTCCTTAATAAGCGACAAAATGTCTCAATATGGGACTTTCATGTTCAATGGTGTTATGATGATGTCCTATGCTTCTTTACTTTCTAAAGGATAGTGATTATAGCTATAAAGTGCTCTTGGTGAGGGGTGTGTGTGTGTGTGTGTGCACTACTTACTTGGTGTAATCTATACCTAATTCATGTGTACTTAATACTTTTGGTGACCTAGCCTTGAGTTGAAATGACACACAAGGTTTTTAAGGCTGCAAGTGCAACTAGAGACCCTTCAAGGTCTCGAGTTGACCAACCTTAATATGAGTCCATCAGTGTATGTCCTTGTATTTTTCTTGTAACTCATTTTTGTCTTATGGTGCTTGCCTCAATTTCAAAGTTGGCAAAGAGTCACCTCTTTCCCACTCTAGTAGTCTTGATACTAAGTTTGAGTCTAGGGTTCTTTGGGCACTTGTTTCCTTGTGCGGCAATGCTTGGTAGACAATGGTGGAAACCCTAATTTCTATGGTCTCAATGCACCAATGGGCTGACCTAGGTGTGGTGAACCCATTGTCAATTATCACTCTCTTTTCTTACTTGCAAGGTTAACTCCTAATGGTGACAAGAAGCTACCTTTACATTGCAAGTTTTATTGGTTGTCCCTATCTTTGTCAATTGCCACTAGATTTTCATACTTGCAAGGTTCCAATCTGGTGGCAAAATATTCCTATAGTAAACTATTTTCTGTGTGTGTGTGAGACGGCAACGAATAAGCCAAGCTAATGGGAGCACCCAACTGTCTAAAGATTTGAGCTTTCACTTGCTACAGCATTGGAATTATAATGAATGATGCAAATATATGGCCATTTAGTAGTAAGGGGAACTCCCAAGTGATCCTATCATACCCTTTATCTAAATTCATGTTTATTACACAATAGCCCCTAATAATCTACATTGTTCTATCCTAATAACAATATTGAGGATACCATCATGGATTTTACTAGAATAAATAAGGCCACACTAAGCCTTGTTGAGTACCTTGGGTGAGATATACTGGATTCTTAAACCCATTGGCTTAGCCATCAACTTGTATGGGTAAGGCATCAACTTATATAGAATCAACTCATCCCTTTTGCAGCTAAAGCAAGTAGCTTCCAACAACAACCTTACATTTTCCTTTTAATATGTTGTCACCACATATGTCTTCTACAATGAAAAAAACTTGAGAAATCTCATGAGTATCTTCTATTTGCTACTTGAGAAAACATAGCACAATATTTCACACACACACACACACACACACATACTTCTTTAATCTCCTTCCATGTATATACTTGCTTCCTTCATGACATAGAAGAGGAAAACTTGGAGGATGATGATGATCTAAGAGATGTAAAAAGCCCTAGATGTTGCTTTTTTAAAAATACTATGTTACCTTACTTGCTTCATGGCATAGAAGAGGCAAAGTTGGAGGATGATATTGATCTATGAGATCTAGAAGGCCCCTCAAAAGCATAACATACCTTTGCAGAAAAGACATATCTTTCTTAGCCCCTCAAAAAATAAGTGTTAAAAAGAACATTATTTCAATGGCTAGGTTTAGGAACCTTCATCTTGGTGCCCAAGGGTGTTTGTCTTACAAGGTTACTTCAAATTTGCATTGTACACTTGTTATGTTTTTCTTTTCATTTGAAATAAGCTCTTTTACTTTGATTGTGGAGAAAGTCAGTTGCTTAGGTGAGGGATTACAGTAAAGAGCTCATATTTAGTGGCTAGATGTTGTAAGAAGGGCTAGTTTCATGCAGGTACAGTAGATTGACTTGTAGAAGGGGGGCTCCATAATCAAAGAAGGCTGATGTAAAAGAGAAGGCTCTTGCAGATGATATAGAGGTGGCCATTCCCCTATGTTTAGAGGTTGCAACAGGTGAGGAGAACTGTGAAGAATGGGATTAGTTGGGTGGTTTGAAGTTGTGCATGTAAGCATCATTGGCCTTGAAAAAATGTGATGTATGAAAGGGTATCAAAACATGTTATGTATGAATTTTTTATGTATTTATTTTTGTGTAAATGGATTTTGTTAATGTACTATACTTTGAGGTCTCTTGCTAGTAATTCCTCTAAGTTTGAATGCAGCCTACATATTTTTATTGTTATATAGGATAAGAAAAAATGGTAAAGATCATCCTCTTCTTGACTTTCCTCTCACAAAACCCTATTGTACATTATTTAGCTTTAAATCTTAATAAGGTAGTTGAAGCTTGTGAAATCAAATGGGACAAATATGAGGACTTTTATCTGATTTACATAGCAGCCAATAGGCCCAGTTTTCAAAATTGCATGTCCACACTCTAGGTAGAGGTTGTGAATCCGTCATTTGGTTCGTAACCAACCTTATAATCCATCTCTCTCTCTCTCTCTACCCACCCGGGCCTTGTCACCCTCATGGATATGATGGGATCTAAGTAACTCTACAAAGTTCACTTCTACCACATGGGTTAAACTTTTTGATATATGGATTGCCATAAAATTTTAGCCATTAGTACCAATTGCATATCACAACAATAGCTAAAAAAGAGTACATCTAGTAGAAAAACTTAAAACATAAAATATTATTAACAATTTTTTTAACAAATTGCGATTTTGATTGGGGTGTTGCTTGCTATGGGAAGAAAACTCTTACTTTGACCCCTAATGTATTACAACCTCTTTGTGTAGCTCAAATGACATTGGGGCCTTCTTTGTTATTGTCTTAGCTCTTTCTCTCAATATTCTTCTTTCACTTTGTCTCCTCTTGGAGATTTTAAATTTCCAAGGCAAAAGGCTTTTGCTACCAAGAAGTCTAGTCTTCTTCTTTATAGCTTGGACAATGAAGAAAAACAAATAAAAAAATTATAAAGATTGAGATATTGAATACTATAATAAAGGAGAAAGAAGGAGAAATTAAAGAGGATCAAAGTCCATTGCCTCCACTTTTCACTATGCTCTAAGTACTTAGAAGGTAAGATAATGAAAGTGCTATTATGTAGCACAAGGAGAGCACAACCAATGTGGCTACATGCATTTGATATGCTAGGTTTTATTAATACCAAAGCAAGATTTATATAGTATGAAAAATATAGGACTATTATATCATACCCCTTATAAATGACGGGTATAACATGTTAAGACATCATCAAATACGTAGGTTACCATATTCAATTCATAGCTAATCTTTCGTATAATAGAAATAATTCTTTAGAATTAGAAAATATTTAGTACAAAAGAATTCTATAACATCAAAGAAATATAATGTATAAATAACACCTTTAGATGAGCCATAACACAAATGAAAATGTGGCTTGTCTCATTGGTATAAGCTTAAGAGATTTGAGCTTCTCAATCTAACAATCCAAAGCCACAAATAATAAGTTAGTCATACAATCAATAATTTAAAAAGTAGTCTTTAGTTGATAGTAGATTATATATATATATATATATATATATATATATATATATATATATATATATATATATATATATATATATATATATATACTTTATAATATTGAAATATAAGTCAATTTGATAATACTTCAATGTTATGTAATTATAATATCAAATAAACTTGAAATAGATAAATATTTATTTTGAATAATACATTGTACAAAATATGTTTTGTATAAGAGATTAATGAAAATCACTAATTGGGATATTATATGGACGCATTATGAATGATATAACATATTTTGAGATGGTAAGTAAATAATCTATCCTTGCCAATTTTAGTCAAGGGTAGAAGGGAAGAAAAAACTTTAGTCAAGGGTTGGTAGAAGGGAAATAACTCTACCTACCCCTTAATTCCCGCCAACGGATACTTCCCTCTCTTTTATATAGTCTCCATTCTTTCGTTCAACATCGTTTCATCCTTCTTTTGTACCATTATAATATTCTTGCACTTTGCTCGTCGCCATATCTACACCTGGACAACCTGCATCCGCCATAGTGAAAATATCCGACGCTTCTAGGCGAACATACGTCGGGGGTGGGGGGCAGAGGGACAGTTATACAATGATCACCTACGTTGACGTACTGTAGCTGTGGCCGTTTGCGCTTGGGACGTTGTCTTCGAAGACCTGCACGCATCGATCAGATCAATATAGCGCAGTACAGTACCGGCGCTACAGGCGGGCCGGCGCTGATCTGGCACTGCAGGCGGGGCGCTGATCTGGCGCTGATCTAGCATACGTGCACGTCGATCAGATCATAGCGCCGCAGTACTACAGTATCAGCATTGAGCTGCACGCGGGGCGCTGATCGACTGGCAATGGCCTTGATCATCATCGAATGCGGCAGCGCGCGCGGGCCTAGACATTGTGCCTTGGCCTGTCCGTGGCCTTGATCATCGTACTGTACTGCATGGGCAGCTAGTTGCGCCATACAGTTGAAGGGGCCCAGTCATGTCATCACGTGCGTGCCTTTGCTGGGTATAACTTATCTCAACACGGCCTCCTCCTCACACGCGCGCGCCTTGCTGGGGTACTTGCCGCACGGCCTCCAGCTCCTCACACCGGCCTGTATTCGATTCTCCTTTGGGCACCTGCTGCCTCAGCGTTGGGGGGTATCATCGACGCTACTGTCATTGTATTTGTGTAGCCGCAATGTTTCTCAGCGTGTGCAGTGCCTCTTCTAATTAGTCGTTGCCCGCCCTTGATAGCTCCGTGAGCAGCCTTTCCACTTCCATTTCTGTTGTGCATATATCGAGGGTCACCTTTCAACGGCAGCGTGCCCGCAGAATTCTTTCGCCTCAAAGCCCTGCTCCACTTCACGGACTAATAAGGTTTTTCTAGCTCATTTACTTTGTGTGCATCAACTTGAGGCCTAATAAGGGATATTAATGTTTAGCATGAACATAGTTATTCGTCTTCATGGAATATTAATATGATTATTTAGCATGTTTAAGGGTATGTTCATGGAATATTAATGCACTCTACTTAAATGGATTACGCCTTCAAAAGCTAAAAGTAAGAATGGATCTACCACTAACTCTTCTATATTGCATGAAATTCTATGATATTTTGGAACGAGGAATACTCATGATTTCATTATAGTAAGCATCCTACAATGATTTGTTTGAGGAGATGTCTAACCATGTTTTGCGAAAGGATAACTGTTGTGATGGGCCTTTTTGGCCCTAGGGACACAATCTTCCTATCCAAATAGGGGTTATGGTTCTCATGTTTACTTTTTACGCTAGGTTTTCTTGAGTATAAGTTTGTTATAGTAGGCTCCTAGTATCACTTGTTTGAGGAGATTTCTAATCATCAATGTATGTCCTTTCTTGGGAAATGAGCCCACCAATGTGTGTCCTGGATATTTTTTTAAAACTCTTTTTTGTAGAAACACCTCTACTAGGACCACCCTTTCAGCCTACAACCATGTTCCTTCTAAGATTCAAGAGTGTTCCACATCGGTGCTATGTGGGTTTGTAAATGTGGATTAGAGTGTTTTTTATGTGCTTCCCTACTAGTGCCTAAGTCGTTTTCTACTTCGTATCCAAGTGATGTGATGGGTCTTTTTGGCCCAAGGGACACGATCTTCCTATCAAAGTAGGGTTTAGGGTTTATATCCTTTGCTTGTTTGAGGAGATGTCTAACCATGTTTTGCAAAAGGATAACTGTTGTGGTGGGCCTTTTTGGCCCTAGGGACACGATCTTCCTATCCAAACAGGGGTTATGGTTCTCATGTTTACTTTTTATGCTAGGTTTTCTTGAGTATAAGTTTGTTATAGCAAGCTCCTAGTATCACTTGTACATATTGTGTTTGGAGAAATTTTTATAGAACATCTCCTTTGCTTGTTTGAGGAGATGTCTAATCATGCTTTGGGAAAGGATAACTATTGTGATGGGCCTTTTTGGCCGTAGGGACACGATCTTCCTATCCATAGATTCATTAAACGTGTCACCACATTTTCTTACACTCAAAATAGGGAATAGTTGATGAAATGAAGGGCAATTGTTTAATATAGTGGATAAACATTTAACACGTACATGCTTACGAGTAGACCTCATGTTCTTCAAAGAAATTAAACTATGCCAAATGTGTGCCTCATGTTCTCAAGCATAAGTTTATTATAGTAAGCTCCAAGTATCACTTGTTTGAAGAGATGTTTAACCATGCTTGGAAAAGTAAGCTTGAAAACTAAAATTGTTAAGAGATTATATAAAGTTTTAATTGAATGGTATTCTTGTGGCACAGATGGCAAGTTCCTCAAGTGATATGAGAAGATGCTCATGCTTATACAAGTGTTCAAAAACTAATCAAGGATGGCAAATGGTTAGTCGAAGTACATTCTACCATCATAGCCGCCAAGATTTGCTTGATAATATGCATAGGAGAGTTGGTTTACAAAATCCAAACTTGACGATGGTGGAAGATGAGGAACAATTAACTGAAACTATAGATGGGCCCATAGAGAGGAGACAGGTTTGGTGCGATTGCATTTTATATTGTCATGGTGGAAGATATGTTGTTCCTTCTACCTTTGCTATTCATCAACAATTGAGGTTGAAATATCGAGACTTGGGACTCGAGATAGGATTAAGGCCACAATGCAATGATGACATAATAAGTGATGTTCATGATCATGGAGATCATGCATATAGTGACCCAGATCAACATTGTGAGGATAATGCTAACAATGTTGAGCACTTGGAAGAACATGATGAACATATGGATATGCATGAAGACATTGATCCAAGTAGTGCAAATGTGGATGGTACAGAGTCTTTACTATGCATCCAGATACTTGAGAAAGTAATTGAGTTACAAGCTCTTTGGGATAAACATAGAATATCTATCACAGCTCAGGATGAAATGCTTCAACTTTTGTTTGGTAATATGGGTGGCCAAAGAGTTGGAAAACGAGATAATGAGCCTTTGAAACCAAGCTTGAGTAAGCTCTTAGTTCAATTGCCTGAGACATGGGATGGGACCTTGGATGGAGTAAGGATTCCTGCATGTTGGGATCAATTGATTACAATGTACAATGGACTTGGAATGATTCAATCTCAACGCTATAAGATTTGTGGAGGTACACGTGATAATCCTCATGAGATAGAGCTTTTTGAGCCTAGTAGAGAAGATCTGTATGTGGGAAATGTTGAAAAGTGTTCTTGTCCAGGAAATAGAAGACAAAGCATCTTGAAACATGATTGCTTGATTTGTTCTTCCAAGTGTCCAAGGTGTCAAGAGACACGAAAGGATATGCTTTCATTTGACTATTTACCTATTAAGAATTAGCTACAACTTTTAGTAAAAAGTCAAAGCTTTTGCCATGGATTTTTACAAATGTGGCGCCACAAGGAGAGATGACTTGGACAAGGAGTTTCTATGCATCCAAACTCAGCCTTTGAATTTTGGGATGGATCAAAATGTCATGAGGTCCAAGAATTTTGGAATCCAAATGCTGAGTACGAGCTACCTATCATTTGCCAAAACTCAAGGTGTAATACTGTGTTTTCCACCTTTCCAAGAAAATCGAAAACACTTCAGCATGGATGAAGCGAATCTACCAAGGAGTATATATTTATATGCAATAAGTGTCGTACTTTGAATAAACACCATCAGCAATTATGCAAGGTACATATTTCACTAGTTATCTCCTCAAAATATGTATACCAAATCTAGTTGTGAACACATAGAATCATACTAGTTATTGCTCTATGCGTATTTGTAATAAATTAATTTTTTATGTAGGGAGAGCCTCAAAACTTCACTCTACTTCTACATTGGGATGGATTCCAAGCTTCTCGAACAACTCAAAAGGATTGTGGAGCAGTAGAAATTATGATTTTAAATAGTGGCAAAAGGTCTAGGGTTGGGATTCTTCCTGTATTATTTTTGCCACTAAGTAGCAAGAAATTGATTCGCAATTCAAGCTTTGCATTCGGGATCCTTTTGAGACCATTAATAAAAGAGCTTGAGGAGTTATTCATTGAGGGAGTAAATGTGTTTTATAATTATCCAATTGAATGTATTTTTGATCATTCCACTCAACAAACACAACTTTGCAAGATACATGCAATGTTAATGATGGTCACAGGTGATCATCCAGCCCAATGCAAACTTGGAATGTTTAAAGATGGAGGAAAATCCTTTTGTCGAAGGGATAAAGCTCAGGCTACCTTGGATAGTAATAACTCATCATTTCAAGGTCGCTATATTTATGATGGAAATAGATATCAAGCTCAGTATCCTCCAGAAAAATGTACCATAGAAGGAATGAAAGAAATACTTTTACAATCCAAAAAAGCATTCACACAGATTGAACGAGAATGTATACTCAAGGAAGTAGGATTATCAAGAGAGTCTATAATGTGGAGATTGCATGATCTATATGGTTTCAATTTATCATTGGATTTAGTCTATGATTCAATGCATATTTTTGCATTTAATGTATTCAAAAAATATATAAGTGCTCTTATGCAAGCTACATCCAATGAGATAAAGAGAGAAATAGATGCTTGTGTTGGAAAGGTATTTTCCCTCGCTCCACAATCCATTCGAAATGGTCGTTGGCCATCCACTCCAAGCAAATACCATGATATTTTTAAGGCAGAGGAGAATCAAAAGTTCATCTAGTGGTGTTTACCATATATTTTACTGAGAATTTCTGACTTACATAGAGAAATCTATGACTTGGGGATTCTTCTAGTAGATATATCCCATGGGTTTTATAATTACAGTCGCGACAAAGGCTGGTCAAAGGAAAGCATAGAAATGATGTGTTCCTTGCTTCTTTCATGGAGAGTAAGAAAGGAAGAGTCTATGGGGGAAATTTCTTCTCCGCTTGAGCATGTTGCAGGTATGAATCTTTACTAATTCAATATATCAATTTCTCATAGCCTCTAATAATGTCTACTAACTTATTTTATTTACAGGGTTTGGAGAAATACTTGATGATGTTTTCAGGCATGGAATGCATGATATCTATGGGTGTTATGAATTTGAACGTAAGGTACTAACATATATTGGTATCAAGACCAATAAAAAAGACATGGAGATATCGTACATTCATTATTATAGAAGAATACTATCTACAAAGGTTTTCTCAATATTACAGCAAGACAGGGATAGCATTTTGCCACATGAGAGGACATTAAAAAGTGTTCATATGTGTTTGTCACTTCCTTCTTTTTTTGAGATGAGAAGTCATGATAGCACATCATGCCACGCAACACATGAACAAGGAATCTTGGAGGTTTCGTCAGTCAAGAGGGTGAAGGAGCTATGGAGGGAGCTTGAAATAATAAATCAAGATATTGCATGTTGGAGAATGATAAAACAAAAAGGTATAGCAATACAACAAAAGAGAGCAATAATTAGACCACTTATTCAGGAGGAAGAAAAGTATGTAGAGCACTATTGGTCTCTTGAAGAGAATTCTCTACAATCCCAACATGTGACAATGTATAAAAAGTTAGTGTTCAATGGGGATGTTTATAAGCTTGGGGATGATGTAGTAGTTAAAGTTGATGAGCCTAACACTACTGTTGAAAGCATGGGTCATTGGAAGGCTCGTATTACATCATTTTTTTCAGTTCAATGGAATAGAGAGATCATGCTTTTCTTTGGGGCAGAGTATTATAAACAATGTATCACAGTAAAAGATAATAAAGAGTTCTTACTTATCGAACCAACTACAGGAATGAGTGTGTTACAAAGAGAACGTCTTCCATTTGACTGGGATTGTGTAAGGCCTGTAAGCTCATTATTGCACAAGTGTATGCTTCTCCCTTTCACTAATAAGCTTATTGCTTATGAAATAAAAGATCTCTCACCCAGGACAAGACTGCTTCAAGTAGGTGAAGTTGGATGTATTCGTCCATGGCTAGAGAAGAATGATATTGTGTTGGCATATATGGATATGAATAACAATTTAACCAAACATGCGGTGGTACGTGAAGTGGATAGAGAAAAAAAAGAATGCAAATTAGCATGGTTGGAGAAATATCACAATCAAAATAACTTATGGAAAGTTTCTATGGAGGATAACTGCACGAGGGACTGGAATTGTTGTATCACAATAATACATGGATGGTTGATAAGGAAAAGGAGGAGAGCAATATTACCCTTTGGAGAATTATGTGATTTTTCAATGTCATGGATATCCTAAATTTATGCAAAAAAGACATGTATATATAGACTATATACATGCTTATAAATGTAAGTATTTTTTATAACGTTTATTTTATTAGATCAATCCAAGTTTCATATATCTCTAAAACTAATATTTACCATTTTATGAATGATTACTATCTTAAATATTATGTTTATTTGACTTGTATGTTTTTTTTTCAGGTTATATTTTACGATGGCGTCTAATGAAGTCATGACTGTAGATACACCAACATATGAGCTGATATTTTTGCCTCCGCCATCAAACAATCGCAATCCTAATAAGAAATATGGAAGAAAATATATCATAGCATATTGTCGTAGTACACAAAACCAAATTTATTGTGCAAATCAAGCTACTGTAAGACGTTGGGTGAAATATGTGGAAGAAAAGTATAAAGATCTGCGACATAAGCTTGACTTGCAACAAGAGATAAAATATTACATCAAGTCCAAACATCATGAGATTAAGCCACTTGAGTTTCCAGGGGCAACTTATATTTGGAGAAAAGAAGACATCTACCTATATTTCCTTCGAAATATGCAAACAAATAGAAAATTCAAAAAACAAAAAATGAGACACTTATCAGAGAGCTCCTCTATGGTACACTCTTTTACATGTATTAGAACTTACTTTACTTTTTATACTCCTTACAATTCAATGTCTTTTACAGAAATCGACTACTTCTATAGTTGGAGAGGATGCTAAAGATGATCAAGAAGTTCAACAGGTTTATTTCAGAAAAATTATTTTCATTTTAGAGTGATGTTTTTTTAAATTATGATTTGGTTTACATAAATGTACTGACATAAATTGCATTTTTTTGTTATATTTAAAAAAAACATTGCAGCAATCCCAAGCTTTTAACAATGAAGAAAATGAGGGTTTGGATCATAATGCATGTGGCACAATAGAGGTTTGTCAATAAAACTATGATATGCACCTCATTGATCATTACTTTTTGAAATATTTATTTATTTTATTTGAATACTGAGTTTTCTTTCAAACAAGATGGAGATAGAGGATGTTTATAGTCCAGAACTACCTTCACATACACAAGATGATTCAAATCACACTAAAAATGACGAGAATTTTGATACGATGAGCATGATATTTGTAATTATTTTTAATAAAAACTTTGGATAATTTTACTAACATGTTTCATTTTCTTTTAAGGATGACATGCTCAAGAATTATAAATCCTTTACCGACCTTCTTGTACATGCTACACAGGTCAGTTATTTTCAATGCTTTGTAAAAATTAAATATTAATATATATCATATTATAATTTAATAATATTATTTTTCAAAAATTATAGATTGAGGAGAACACTATGTTGGCAAATAATGTTATAGTTCTAAATCAAAAAAGCAAGCGAATCCCAAAGCTACTAAGATATTTCTCTTTCTTTTTATCTCTATAGTTTGTATTAAATATTATCTTTGTTTAATCAATTTCTTTTTATCTCATAGTGGAGTGAAAAGATGAAAGATAACATGAAGGAAATGAAGAAAAAAGCTTCAAGGGATATAGAGAATCATAATAAATCCAAGGTATTTTGAGTATATCTTAAGATAAACATGGATGTCTTTCTTTTGGTAATTTAACCCTTTTATGATGCTTAATAGGGGATTGAAAACTCCAATGTGCGGCTAGCTAGGAGCCATGCTAAGACACTTGATAAATGCCAATCCTCTCAAGTTATTTGTGTTGTGTTTATTTAGTATATGTGTGTATTGCTAAATATGTAAATATAAATTGTTTTTACTAAAATTGTTTTTTTGGAATTGCAGAGTGTTGAGAGAGAGAGAGAGTACGAGAGAGATACACAAGACATGCTCCCAAAGAATGATTCATATTGATGTAGAGCTAGTATATATAGGTGAGACCCAAGTCAAGTGAGAGATGATATATATAGTTGTAACATCCCCACTCAAACAAAGTTCTCTGGCTGTGAGTGAAAAAACCCTTGGTGAGAACAAGGGAAAAACCCGAGCCCCTACACATACCTACGATACAAAAATGATTTACTATAAATTTTTCTTGAATACAATGATACATGCCTCAATTAGTGAGACAAGAACGTGGAACAATACCAAGTGCATGTCTTAATGAGCTAAAGCGAGCTTCACTAAGAGCTTTTGTGAAGATGTCTACAACCATTTGATCAGTGGGACAATGCTCCACCATAATGGAACCTTTCTTGACTTCATGTCGAACATAATGATAATGAATAGCAATATTCTTTGCTTTACTATGTTGTATATAGTCTTTGGTAAGACTAATAGCACTTTGGTTATCGCATCGAAGAGGTGTACTAGATGATGAAGGATGTCCCAAATATGGAAGTAGATGCCGAAGCTAAACTAGCTCGTGAGCTGCTAATGATGCAGCAACATATTTGGCTACAGTTGTAGAAACCGCAACACATCGTTGTTTCTTGTTGGACCAAGAAACCAAACATCCATTTACAAAGAAACAATTCCCACTTGTAGATCGCATGGATAAGTGTGAACTTGCCCAATCAGCGTCTGTATATCCAATAAGGTCAAGAGAAGTTGAAGAAGATAAAGAAGAATCCTCTCGACGACGATAAATAAGATCAAATTCCTTAGTACCCTTGAGGTACTTAAGAATACGTTTTATAGCACTCCAATGAATAGTGGAAGGGGAAGAAATATATTGTCCCAAAAAATTAGCTGCAAATAAAATATCTGGTCTTGTATTTAAACCAATAAATTGAAGACAACCAACAAGATTAGCAAAAGGTTGATGAATGGTTGATTCTTCATTGCGTGTTGTAGATGTACCCTTGGTAGAGCTTGAAAGAATGGGAGTGTTGGCAGAGCGCGCATTTGTCAATCCAAACTTCTTAACAATATCATTAATAAACTTTGTTTGGCGAAGAAGAAGAATGCCTTGTTGTCAATGTCGTTGAACTTGAATACCCAAACAAGAATGTATCTCACCAAGATCCACCATTTCAAATGCAGTCGATAAAAGCTTCTTCATAGCATCCAAAAAAGCAATATTATTTGACACAAGAATAGTATCATCAACGTATAGAGCAAGAATAATAAAATATTTGTCCTCCCTTTTGATGTAAAGATTTGGGTTAGCAAAACATGCAACAAAACCTTTAGATGTGAGGAACTGATCAATCTTAATATACCAAGCACGAGAGGCTTGCTTCAATCCATATGCACGATGAAGCTGGCATACAAGATGCTCCTTTCCTGCAATCATAAAACCTTCAGGTTGCTCCATATAGATTTCTTCTTCAAGATCTCCATTGAGAAAAGTCGTTTTAACATCCATTTGGTGAATTTCTAGATCAAATAGTGTTGCAAAAGCCAAAATCATACGAACAGTTGTGGAGCGCACAACGGGAGAAAATTTTTCTTGATAATCTACTCCTGCAACCTGTGAGTAACCTTTTGCAACAAGTCGTGCTTTGAACTTATCAAACAAGCCATCAGCTTTGGTCTTGGTTTTATAAACCCATTTACATTTGATAGGAACACGATTTGGGGGGAGTTCAGTAAGAATCCATGTACCTTTGGAGATTAAAGAATCGTACTCTGCTTGCATAGCTTCTTGCCATTGATCCCTTTGAGACGAATTGATAGCTTCCATATACGATATTGGATCCTCTTGGATAGACATAGCATCATCAAAGACATCATATTCAATAGAATAGAATCCATGCTCTATCTCAATAGGAAGATCGACATAGATCTCCAAATTTTCATCAATCTTCTTTGGAGGTGAAGGAGGTTTATGATCATCAGAATTAGTAGAATCACAAAGCAAGTAAGGAAATGCACTAAGCAAAGACTGTGTGTCATCTGAAACATTTGAGGACCATGTGCCACCCATAGTCTTCTCATCAAATATAGCATCACGACTAATGATAACCTTTTGAGAAGAAGGATCATAAAATTTGTAACCTTTGGAATGATCTGAATAACCAAGAAAAATAACCTTCAAACCTGGAGGATCCAACTTATGTCGAGTGTCCTTGGGCACATGAATATAAGCAATGCAGCCAAATGTACGAAAGTTAGAGACTGAAGGTGTCTTCCCTGTCCAAATTGTTATAGGAATTTTACCAGCAGGTGTAGTAGTTGGAAGATGATTTTGAATAAAAACAGCTGCTAGAAGTGCTTCAGTCTAAAACTTTCGAGACAAACCAGAGTGTATACTCATGCAACATACAGCATTAAGAATCGTGTGATTTTTGCACTCAGCAACACCATTTTGCTGAGGAGAATAAGGAACTGTAAACTCATGATGAATACCTTGATCCTTACAGAAGTCATCAAATAGATTGGATACATATTCACCGCCATTGTCACTACGAAGCGTCTTTATAGAGAATCCAGTTTGAAGCTCCACACTTATCTTGTATTGTTTAAATATAGGTAAAGCCTCAGACTTATGTCGAAGAAGATAGACATGTGTGTACCGTGAGAAATCATCAATGAAAGTTATAAAATATCGATATTGAGACTTTGAGGCAGGAAAAGGACCGCAAATATCGATATGAACCAAATCCAAGAGAGCACAGGAATGTGATGAAGTAGAAGTGTGGAAAGGCGAACGATGGTGTTTTCCAAGTGCACGATACTCATATATTCCCATACGTGGATGAGATTTAAGATCCATACCTTGCACAAGACCATGACGATGAAGATCAAGAATTTTGGCAAAATCGGAGTGTGCAAATCGTTGATGCCATAATTTGCAATCTGCATCTCTAGGGGCAGTAACAACATTTGCAACTGTATCATTCAATGATAGCTCAAATAGATTACCATGTCGAGGAGCCATTGCTATAGTATGCCCATCTTTCTCTATACGACATTGATTATGATCAAAGCCAACAAACAAACCAAGATCGACTAGACGAGCAACAGAAAGAAGATTTCTTTGCAAATCTGGAACATGAAGAACTCCTCTTAATATTCTAGTGGATGAAACAGTCTCTAGATATAAATCACCCACTCCTTTGACTTGACAAGTCGTATCATCCGCAAGGTAAACAAACTTCTTGACAGGAAGAGAATGATAATTGTGAAACCACTGCGATTGGTATGTCATGTTTCCAGTGGCACCTGAATCAACGATAAATAGAGAACCATCATGAACATGAAGTACCTTTTCTGGAGAGATATCATAATGGACGAAATTGAGCTCCTGATGAGTATGATCATCATCAGTTATAGTTTGTTGAACAATATAAGCTTGAGAATGTTCTTCATCATATCTACGTTTATAACAATGGCGAGATGGATGATCTGTATGTGCACAATAATCACAAGGAGGAAAAATTTTGGACGAGTGAGGTTGCTTTGTAGTAACTCCATGCTCCTCATCATATTGACGTGCCTAGCAATCAGAAGCCACATGACCTTTCTTATCACAATAAGAACAATGTTTGTTAGGATAAGCAAGACAAGAAGATCTACTACCTGGATTAGGGCGTCCACCCTGCTGAAAACATGAAGTAGGACGCTTGCGAGCAACAAAAGCAGCATCAAAATCCCTTTGTTTGCGTGTGACCAAAACAACATCAGATTTTTCCAAATGATGCTCATGACGTTGAGAATATTCAATAAGAGATATACATGCTTTGTCAAAGTGGATATCATCCTTGTTTAACAAAATAGTGATGATATTGTCATATAAAGGATTTTTGATGGTATGAAGAAGTTGAGTAACAATCTGATTTTTAGCAACAGGAGCGCCAACATCACCAAGCTAATTGATAATGTCTTTAAAAGCCTCGATATGAGAGTGCATAGAAGTACCAACCTTATATTGAAGATTCTTTAAACAAGTTTGGAGATATAAATTTCGGTGACCGATTTCTTCTCAAATGTTGAGATAAGATACTCCCAAATAGCATGAGAGGTTTCCAGATGAAAGACATCCAACATAAGTGAGTCAGGAAGTGCAGACAATATATAACGACGATCCGTTTTGTCACGACGAATCCAATCAGTATGATCAATTTTTCATTGTTCAAATAATGGACCATCAGTAATCACAGAATTGTTATTCATCACATCAATAGGTTGAACTGGGCAAGACAGGTCGCCTAAAACAATATCAA
Source organism: Lygodium microphyllum (assembly GCF_053477565.2). Taxonomy (NCBI): domain Eukaryota; kingdom Viridiplantae; phylum Streptophyta; class Polypodiopsida; order Schizaeales; family Lygodiaceae; genus Lygodium; species Lygodium microphyllum. The sequence continues at coordinate 89,284,007 of NC_141149.1, forward strand.
ATAATTCGTCACCTTCAAGAATTAGCATCATCTTTGCTTTCCACCCAGGAAAGCCTTGCCCTTGGAAGAATTGAACCGAATGTTGGCCAGACGGATATCTGTTAACAATTACGCAATTGGCCATGCCTGTATGTCGAGAGAAAACAAAGAAGATGAGATCGCAGAATCTGCAAACCATAATCAAGTCGAGCGTAGTTGAGACGCATGACAATCAAAATAGGGATATGCACGTAAGAACGACGAAAAGTATTGAGTGACTAAAAAGAAAACCCGAAATAGAGAGGCGTAACGTGCAAGACGAGATGATGCATATAAGAAAAGTGCTATTTCGGGCGAGCAAAGAACGTGAACGATAATAAAACATCGCTAAAAATAGCAAGATGTTTGCTTATTGTAATCAATGTCATTAACGAAAACGAGCAATTAATAAACTGTAATTGGGGATTAACGAACGGTAATTAGAAATACAGTTTTAAATAAAGAATCGCAGATTCGAGCAGAATTGCTGTCTTGAATCCTGAACTATCATAACTTTTGATCCAGAACTCCAATTGACAAGCGGTTTTGACAGGATTCAAGAGCACGACGAGGTTTTGTTTTTAAAGACAAAATTAACTGATACTTCTAATTTAAATAAGTTCATGTATCAAATCATCACTTGTGCAAAGAATTCAATCAAGTATAAACAATGAAACAACTTATCTTGTTGCTACGCATCCATAGCTCTGATACCATGTTGAGAGAGAGAGAGAGTACGAGAGAGATACACAAGACATGCTTCCAAAGAATGATTCATATTGATATAGAGTTAGTATATATAGGTGAGACCCAAGTCAAGTGAGAGATGATATATATAGTTGTAACACAGAGTATGTTGAGTGAGGTGGATGAAGAAAGGATCTTGTTAAAATACTTGGATATTGCTACGGTGGATGAGCTATATACATCATTAAAATCCACTTTTAACATCATTAAGAGAGATCCCACTTTCACTACAAATCGTACAGAGCATAATGTGGATACCATAAGAAAGGCTATAGTACAATGGCTGGTGGTTCAAAAACGAGTTATAATCAAAGATACAATCATTGGAAGTTTAAGCCTAGATGATGTTAATGTAGTAGAATAGGAACAATTTAGATTTCACATTATAGTATGCCGCTTTTGTATTGTGGACATTGGCAAAAAAATCTATTATTCACTTTTACTTTATTAATATCACTTTTAAAATAAAGTATTTTATTATTATTATTTATATCAAAGATATAAAAATATCATTCTATGAGATTTTGTTATATCATTATATGTCTCCTATATGCTAAGTTGTATGATAAAGTTACTACATAGATGTTATATGTTATAATTTCTTATATGGTAACTTTTTCGATGAAGTTACTATATAGATTATTTCTATTTATGAAGTTACTATATAGTAATTTTTTTAGAAAGTTACTATATAGATAGTTATGATAATCAACTTCCTATATAGTAAGCTAACCAAAAAAAGCTTTCTATATAGTAAATTAACTAGAAAAATCTTTCTATATTGGAACCTATCTTTCTAGATTGGCAATCTAGTAAAGTTTGATTTTTCCTATATTAGACTCTTTCTAGTTATGTGGAAATCTAACTAGAAAATTCTCTTTTTTTACCTATATAGTAAGTGGTTTAGAGTTTCTTGTGTCATCAGCTGGAAAGAATATAAATGAAATAATGTGTCATCATCTGGAATATAGACCCTCATCAGCTGGAAAGAATATAAACGAAAAAATGTATCATCATCTAGAATATAGAAGCTCTTGACAGAACACAAACCAATTTCCTCAAGTTAGTGGTTTGCTTGTCATTAAGCTTGCCACCATACTTTTGTCCATCGCAAATAACACATACTTCCATTGGAAGGAAACTCAGCTTGTTTGCTTGAACCTGTAAGCACGGTAGTTCAGGGAACTCAATAGCATAATTGTATGTAACCTTGAAATAATCCACCACAGACATTTCCTTCCCCCCTTCCAAGGGGAACTTGAGATCCTTTGTTGGGGAGGAAGAGAGTCCAAATATCCTGTACCTACATGGCGTTTGCCTGTGAATCACCTGTACCTTCAATCGGGCCAAAGTTTTCCTAACCGTTAGACGCATCAAATCTGATAGTTGTACAATGGGGTTGAAATTCCTAAACTGTTCATGCAGAAAATGAATAACTGGGATGCTAGCATGAAAAGCTGTTGTTGACAAGTCAAGGTTAAGCTGCAAACTTCCTTTGTAGGCCGAAGGCTTTGATAAAATCCATTTATTGCAACAAGTCCTCCTTCCAGGGCCATAAGCCCTAGGTCACTCTTGAAAAATGACCTGCTAACAGGAATGAAATGTAGAGCAGGGTGCTCTCTCAAAAGAACATCTAATGCTTGAAGATGCTTGAGGAGTAGGTACGTGCTTCCCTGCAAGAAAGTCTTGTAGATTATTCCTGTTTAGAGTAGAGACATGGCGAATGGCAAAGGTAAACCTCCATTCTCGACCGGACACTCCTTTCTCTTCAGACAGGATGATAGAGAAATCCCGCTGCTCAAATGGCAGAGGCCCATGGGTGTACATACTCTTGCTTCCATCATACACAGGGAGCTTTCCATTGAACTCCAATTGATACACATCTATGAGCTGCCTTTCAAGTATCCGTGCAATGCTCTTTCAAGGAATTTTTGGTGTAATCTCAACATCATACTGGTAGATGTTGTCATCGGGATGAAAGGTTACCGTCAAATGATTTGCACGAACAGGTATTCTCCGTCTTGCATACCCAGGCTGCAAGGGCCTGCTTGGAGCTAATAGATTTTTTGGCGATACAATAGGGCTAGAAATCTCCTTTCCTGTGCCACCTTCCGCATCTTTTTCAGCAAGAAGAGGAGGATGCGATTCCAAAAGCTCCTCAAGTGTGGGAGCGGTCAGTAGGAAGAGGAGGATGCAATTCCAAAAGCTCCTCAAGTGTGGGAGCGGTCAGCAGGAAGAGGAGGCTCTTTGCACCGCATAGCCGCTGCTTCCGCTGCTGCTGGAGCTACTCCCCCCACCTCCCCCTCCTGGTAGAAACAGCCATGGTTCCTCTCTCTGTCAGCATCCTCCGACATAAAATTCACTGTGCCTGTTACTGGCTGCATCCTCCGACATAAAAATCGCTGTGCCTGTTGGAGGATGATCCGGGGCGCTTGCGTAGGATGAGCTGCTGCTTGGCACGGTACTTGCAGCGGATAAGGCGCCACGGCAAAAGACATCCATGGCCATGCAGATCATCATCTTCATCAAGCCGATCACATCTCTGCTCCCTTCGTATGGGAAGAGCTTGTTGCGCCTTGCCTTGGAGGGATGTCCGATCACATCTCTGCTCCCTTCGTATGGGAAGAGCCTGTTGCGCCTTGCCTTGGAGGGATGTCTCAAAACTGTGGAAGCGTGGGTTCGTTGGGTCTACAACCATTCCAAAAAGATAGTGATTTGGCTCACGAGAACCAAGGCTGACGACGCTCCCCTTCCCCTTACCTTGGAAGGCTATCCCGAGCACAGTTTCTGATTCATGGTTTTTTTTTGAAGTACCTTCTAGCTGAGCCGCTGATGCCTCTATCCCCGCCCTTGGAAGGCTATCCCGAGTACAGTTTCTGATTCATGGTTTTTTGAAGTACCTTCTGGCTGAGTCGCTGATGCCTCTGTCTCCGCCCGCAGGGTGCCCATCTGGCTCGCAGAGAACTGCACCCCACAGGCTAGACAAAACGTGGCGGGCGCATGGTTGAGGGCGGTGCATCGCCCTCAACGTTTTCCACCCTGGTGAAAATCCATGGGTGTACTCGTAGACCCAGCTGCGCTGACAGCAGGCAGCAGACCAATGTCAGAAGCAGAGCCATAGGCACATGCATTGTTGTGGATGGGTTAGAAGGCAATGCCGGCACTGAGGGCGAGAAGGAGAGGAAAGAGGAGAAAGAGGATGGATGATGATAGAGAGAGAGAGAGGAAGCAACACTACTCCAGCATAGGATGCTCCCGGCATGAGAGAGAAGAGAGAGGAAACCTCGCTCTCATACCATGTTGAAGAGTGTGTGAGGGAGACGAGGAACGAAGGAAGAGAGAGGACAAGAGAGACATGAGACACCGGAATTGGAACCTCAAAAGTGTGTCAATGGAGCACACATGATAGGAATATATAGAGGGGACCTGTGGCGCTATATATAGACAGACTATATATAGCTAACATATGCAACTTCCTCCTCCAAATGGAACTAGCTCAAAGTTGTGTCCATCAAAATCAATGCTTTTTTGTAAGACTCTTAGGAATAAAATCCAAAAGTCTCTCCAAAACACTTTCATCATGCTCTGATCACCATGCCTTGACCATAAGATGTGTCCCCTTAGGTATGAAATATTCTACAATTTCAAAAGAGTCCAAAGCTTCATGTGCTCCATGGAGGGGTTATGGTGGATGCAGTCATAATGTCTCTTATAATGGTTAAAAAGTGTAATAGAAAGAAAGAAACACATGATATGTATCTCATGATTCATTCGATGAATAGAATGTCTAAAACATATATTGGTTAATGAAGGATCTTTGAAAGGCACAAGTCCATAGTAATTGGAAATGCAGTATTTTTACAACTTTGGTGGTGATCGACGTTCCAACTTCTCTTCAGTTATGATTTTTTTGTTTTAAACATATTCGTCATTTCTTATGCTCTATTGTATTTCTTACTCATATTGGGATATAAGATATTCATCATGAGTACGAGACAAGCACCTCAGTTTGCTATCATATTTCCAGTGTCCTTTCGTGGGTGTTATTCTTCGTGATTGTGTGTAGCATCAAGCTCCATGGGAAGTAGATTGTCTATGATTTGCATTAATGATTTCTTGTTGATTTTTGCTTGATCATAGTATTTGACCATTGTGCTTGCAAAAACACACACACTCTCTCTCCTTTTCTGCCACTCTTGGGGCATGATGGCGATTAGATATTTGTATTCCATGGTGACTCTGGTGATGCCGTGATCTTGGAGTAGACACACTCACCCACTAGATACACCACCGACCATCATCACTATGCTCATCCCCTCAGCTCACTTGCTCATCTTAGCTATTTGCATTTCATTATCCATAATGAATTTGTAAGGCTACATGACATTATGCCTATAAAAAAATTTTGATCAATGTTTTGGCCTCTCAAGTCCACAACAAAAACATAGGACACACCGGTCTGCATGAAATAGCCCTAATACTACAAGAAACTTCTTGAATGAATTTACAGTCATTATACGCACATAATATTTGGGAAAGATACTCAAACATGAAACACATATCATATTCACCGATTTGCATGAAGAATCTCTCATTCATGATATACATGATCTCAACGATTAGAACTTCCTCATGTTTTTGACTTGCACCTGTCTTTTAGGTGAAACATCATATGAAAGCGAATGTCACTTCACACATGCTAATCCCATAAACCTAAATTCATACAAGTACTAAGGTATAAAATAGTACTAAATAGATGACAGAATCCAAGCCCTAACACCTCGCATAGTCTGGTGGATGATTGGGATAGTCATGACTCAAACCCACACACATGCAACTAAATGATATGTAAACTAACCCAAAGAACATATTTATATATTGCTAGAGGACTTGCACCTCTTGACAACCCACACTGAGTAGTAGTGAGTAGAGTCCCTCTAAGATACTCAAATCTCTCTACTGCAATTGCATAACTAGCGGCATTAAGTGTTAGTAAAGTGAAAATAGTAATTGATCCCTTAATGCAAAGTGAAATACACTACAACCATTTCAAGGAAACACGCCAGTACTAGAAACCGATCAAGTACAATGACATCCATACTATATCCTAGAGAACAAATATATAGAACCATGACCGAATCAATAAATCACTACTCCAAGGAGTAGCCCTCAAGGAGTAGAAACCTTGATAAGGAAATATGTGGATGACACTCCAGCATCTACATAATAAGATATATATGGCAATATACCATACCACTTAAATCTCAAATATGAAACTACATCTCCAAAGAAATATGCGAGATAATCCAAGAGAACCTGTAAAAGAAAACACTAAAAATTTGCATATACATCTACATCATAATCATCCATAGCTTCAATCTGCACTATATCACATGAAAAATATTGCTTTGCATCAATCCAAACTGATAAAACATGTATTTTCTTTCGCACTATAGTTAATGGCATTTCAAGTACTCTTTAGTGAAATTCGACTCCCTTGCTGTATAATCTTCCTCAAAACCAATAAGAGAACTAAGAAAATCATCCATAACAGTATCTTCATTAACAAAACCACAATCCTCATGCTTGTCGTCCATGACAACATCGTCTTCTTGAATATGCAATTGATCTTCTTGATCACTAGACTCATCACCGAACTGATCAACTTCCTTGATGATAATTGCATCACTTATTTCTTCTTCATTAAAACGGATTTGAGATTGATTATAATAGTTGGCAAGACTCGAAAGTATGGAAAAAATATTCAGAATGTCAATATAAAGTGTGTGATGCTCCAGTCTCTCATTGGTAAGCTTCTGTGTTGGGTTTGGGGTACTCAAGGATTCTTGCCTGCTTTGGCTCTGGTCCTCTCTCACTCCCTCAACCTCAATCTTTGGCAAAACCATAGGTAAAGGTAAAAATCATTATCATCACTTGAACTTGAATCTTAATCCGAATCCAAAACATCATAATACTTCTCCTTGAGCTTCTCAACTGCTTTAAGCAATCTCTGAACCTGCTTCAAACTTGAGCAAGACTTAACCTTCTGGCCTTCATGATCATAATTCCATTCATAAGCATCATCAAGTATAATCTCAAAAGAAGTAATCTTTTCCCATACTCTATCAAGTCTTGAACCTGAACCTTTCTTTGTTGTTGAGGAGAACTTCTTGCAGATACTAATAAACTTCTTAAGTAGATCAACCATGCAAAAAAACTTACAAGACTTCCCTCTTTCATAGGACTCATGAACATATGGACAAAAATTTGAAGTATGTCCATGCTCGAAGCATACTTTGAATCTCTTTTCCTTCTTCTTGGATTTACCTACAATGAAGCATATCTAAAGTTTGAAAAAAACCTATTTTTCTTTGAGCCAACCTTCTAACTTCTACAATGATGGAGTAGTAGATCTTAAGTCTATGATATTCAAGTTATGCATGAAAAATCCTTTGTTGCCTAGACCTCTCAGTTTGATCAAGTTTACTCCCATCTTTCCTACAATTCAAGTTATACCTGTAATTTCCATCCTACAATTAAAGTAACTAGCATGGAATCCCTGCAGTTCAGGTAACTGCCTCAAATTCCTTCAATTCACGCTATTTCTTAAACTTCATGCAGTTCAAGTTACCATTTATTTTTGCATCTTGCCTTTCATTCCTTGTCCAAGTGAACATTGACCTTATCCTTCTTTATCATCTTCTTCAAAGGATGGTAATTCATGAAGAGAATGAGGATAGAGAGATTATTGCCAGGTCATTTGCATGATATTTTCCCTGCCCACTCAAGTTAGAGATTATTTCCAGGTCATTTGCATGACATTTTCCTTGCCCACTCAAGTTGGAGATTTCTCTATTCTTGAACTAGCAATTTTGAGTTTGAGGAGCTCTTAAAATGCCCATAATACATCATACTACTTCTTCTAGAATTAAAGAACAACCATAGATTGCATATAATTTTTAGGAATACCATATAGACTTGCTATAGACAACATAATTGATTGGAAAAAACACATTATCCTGAATATTAGAGCCCCTTTATTTCTTAAATTAAGATCAGCCACAAACAACACTTGAATTTCAGGAATGACATATAGACATATAGTACACAACACAATTGTTCACAACAATATGCTGTCCTAAAATTTGCAGATTAGATATTGCTTGTCTTTGAACTTCATGACCACCTTTCTTTATGAATATGCCATCCTAAAATCCTGATATGATGGTTTCATCTTGAAACTCTCAAAATGATAACAGATTTGAAAATTTCAACTTGAATTAGAAGCAATAACTTTAAATTGGAAGATGAAACCTCAACGATCTGCCTTGAATCCACAACATTGAAAACTTTTGAAGAGATCAAATTCGTCAATAATAAGAACTTCAAAATGTCCTCCTTCAAACAACATGACTGCAGTATGTGTCTTATGCAAAGATGACGTGATATTTGCAACTTGTAGAAGTGTGAAAAAATGCCTGAAGATGTAAAAACGCCTTTAATTTTTGAAAAATCTTGCTACATTTTTCATAAAAAAAGAAACCATATCTCCCACATTTTCTTGGAAAAGATAAGCTTTCTTTGAACAACAATTACATAATTGCTAGTGCTATCCTCATAACTGCTTACCCTAAAATTTTCTTGCTTCATTGGCAAACCATATCCCTTTCTTTCTTCTCGGGCACTAGAACAGAAATGAGGCATAGATGCACAAAGTCGGGCGCGTCTATCATTGCGTTTATAAGTGCGTGTAAACGTGCGTGTAAATAGACGCGAATTTTGCGTCTATATATCCACACAAATAGACGTGCTAGCAGACACACAATTATTTAACCACCTAAAATTGCAATTCACATAATTAAAAAACCAAAGTTAATAATTATTTAACCACCTGAAATTGATTCTTGAGCATGCACGTGTGCGCATGATAAAAACCATAGAATTAAGAATACACATTGAATCATTCAATTAAAAAAATAGAGTTAATAATTACTTTTTCATTGCTCTCTAATGAATGGCAGTTCCTCCAGTTGACAAGCCTGATATAAGTAATTAGCGGCAAGTGACAAAAACCTTACAATTAGTAGCAAGCATTGCAATATGTATCTCGTAATTTCTCTACTTGAAGATGATAAAAAATACTTCCCTTTTATTATGAAAAATTCAATTTAGCTTTAAACTTGACTATTGATTCTTGAGTATGTACGTGTGTGTATGATAAAAACTATAGAATTAGGAATATACATTGAATCATTTAGCAAATTAAGTATATTACAGTGAATGATCCATCTCATCTTCAATGAGATCAGCCCTTGCTAAACTATCTACTTCTAGGTCTATGTTACCAAGAGGTAACGAAACAAATAAGTCTATCCCACTATCAGATGTGTTGCTATATTGCTCAATAACTTCATCAATATCATCGGAAATCACATTATTGTCTTCTTCTGTGTTTCCTTGAACATCCTCGCGAGGTTCATCTTGTACTATATCACGCATATAATCCATTATGGTGCCATCATGCACATCATCATTAATTGTTGGATTGTCATCTGCTATCTCCATGTCGGTAATATTACCATATATTGGTTTTGCACGATTGGATATAGGGATGATATACCACCATCGGTTATTGTTTACCATTGAATGATACACAACCTGTATTTGAAAAATAAAAGTAAGAAACGTAAGTACTTATTATATTGTGTATCACATGTATACATATATAAAAATTAGCCTTTGCATATATACCTGCTTGCATTGTTGAGGTAGTACTAATGTCTCATTCTTGTTTTGGTGAAATTTTGTAGAGTCAATGATTACAAAACCACTTAGATGACGTCTGATTGTGCAATGCTCACCATTTGTTACCACTTCTTTGAAACACTTCACATCCAGTACATATATAAAGAATCGTCTGAAGTCAAGCTTCAGAATATCTTGGATCAAGCCACAATAACCTTCCATGGTACCATTGGCATTCTCAAAGTGAGCAAGGACACCATAATCTTGGGTATTTCTCTTTTCATCTATACGTTGAGTTCGAAGATGTTTACCCTCACACCAAAGTGCATTGAATAATGTGCACTAGTAGTAAAAGATAAAAGATCAAACATGTCAATTATTTATATAAAATAAAACTTATAGAAACAAATTAATTGATAGTATGTCTCACCTTTGATAAGTGATCTCGTGCGTATTCCCACTCTTCTTGAGATATATTAATTTTCTCCTCTTTTTCCATTCTCTCCATTTTCTCATGTAACCAATCTATATCGATATGATGTGGGAGCACATTTAGATGATCTCGAAATGAGACATTGCGTCCATATCTAGTGCAAAATTCTTGTCTTTTGCTTTTTCTTCTTGCCCTTGCTTCATTATATAGTGTCACCCATTTGCTCATTACATCACTATTGAGCACACAAAAACTATTTAACTTATGAAGTTCTTCTTTTATTAGCACTTTACTCATTCCTTTTCCTTGAGGTACTATAGAGGTCATCCTCAAGTCTTCATTATCTTTCCATAGTCGTGGTTGAGAGGGATCCACTTTAGCAAGATATTCAGAGATATAAACAAGGGATGATTGCACTAACCAACCCTCAGCCATGCTTCCCTCAAGCCGTGCTTTTTGCCTCACAAAATCTTTCAAGGTTTTCATGAAGCGCTCGAGAAAAAACATCCACCTTACATGAACCGCCCCAAAAAGTGTGATCTCATCAATCAAATGTATGAGTAAATGTAATTGAGTAGTCAAAATGGATCAAGGAAAATTTTCCTCCACCAAACAAACCACCTCAATAGATAATACTCGAGCATCTTGCAATGTGTTTGGATCAATTTCCTTCAAGCTCACATATCTGTCAAGATGTATTTGAGAATTGTTTATTTTTGTGTAGAAATTCAAAGATATATAATGAAAAAAATACAATGTATACACACCTCACAAGCTCTCCCATATTATAATGATATCACGTACATCTTTGGATACACAATGGGATATGCTAGCAGGAAGTACGCACTGAATGTAAACAATATTCATAGATCAAATGATTAGTTGAGGAAAAAGTCATCATACCTCAAAGTTTACACATAGTTGATTCGCCACAAACAGGACACTCTCATGCGAACTCATGAATCCCATGAAATAAGACACAATCATTGACACATACATGGATCTTGACATAATCGAGGCCTCCTAGAGATGTCAAGTAATGTCTTGCTTGCTCTCTCTTAGTTGGCAATTTGTTTCCTTTTGGAAGCATTTGTGATAATAACCTATATATATTTTTAAAAGTGAGTTAAAAAACCATCAACGTCATATGTTTCTGTCTGATTTCAAAATAGAACAATTAATATTATGATTCATAAGCCAAACTGAATTGATACCTACTTCAATAACGCATCCAAACTGACATTACTCCATCCATAAATTGTTTGCAAGTTAAGTATCTCGAGGGACGCACGAAGAATAGAGTATGTACAACCTTCATACAACGGAGTAGATGATGCTACATATAGTGGATCATCTGGCTTCATAAAGTGACCTTCTCCCTGAACCAGTTGCGAAAATACATGGTGTACCATGTTTTCCAAAATCTCATCCTCTACGACTTGATGGAGCATTTCATGAGGGCTACTATCATGGTCGTCAGTCTCTACTCTTCTTGAAGACTCTGCCTCCTCGCGTCCATGTTTTGCAGCCTCTCAACGCCTGGGAGGGAGCATCTGAGGATGTGGCACAACATCCTGCTCAACCACAAAAGGGAGTTTCATGTACGTTGATATATAATTCCCGTAACATAGACTAGTAATCTTAGTGGTAAGAAAAAACAATGAATACCGGTGATTTTTCTCGGTCCCATTCTCCATACAAGCTGAGGTGTGACATTGCAATTTGACGTGCTCAAAAAATACACCCTCGACAACGATCACACATGCATTTAATTTTTCGTTGTAGCCCTACATCTCGATTATGAAGACGCAATGTTTCATCCTCACTTGAGGATGTGTTCATTGACTCATCAGCATACACCGCACTAGGTGATGATGACGACATGATTAAACCTAATTCATGACAACATCAAAATATTTGTCATTCATATGTTTACATAAAAACTTAAAGCTAGCATATTAATTATTCTAAGATCTCAATTTTAAATACACAAAAATCATCATAAATACATTAAAACTTATGATAAGAATTCACTATCAAAACTTATCTTAAAAACAAAAAATTATGATAAATCCTAAATGCGTGTCTATATCCGTGAATACATGCGCGTCTATATTGGCGTCTATTTTCGCGTCTATGTTCGCATCTATACTCGCATCTACCTGAACAATAGACGCGCATATACACGCAAAAATAGACGCACACGTCAAAATTCAAACCATACTTAAATCATTTCTTTTCAAACTGCGCCTTTCCTTTCCTGCGTTTTTTGCGGTTTTGAAGCTTGAGTTTAGCCGACATGCAGTCTCTTCATGCCTCACCTCCTCATAACTCACCTCTTCTTTCATTTTAAACACACAAGAAGAGAAACAGGAAAGCCAAGGAGAGGAAGAAAAAGAGAACAAGAGAGAGGAGAACAAGAAGAAGCAGCAAGCAAGCAAGCAAGCATCAAGGGAGGGCAACTTACCAAGGAGAGGAAAAAGGAGAAGGAAGAAGCGCCACCACCCGCCACACCAAACACCCAAGGTGTCTCTCTCTCTCTCTCTCTCTCTCTCTCTCTCTCTCTCTCTCTCTTTGTTTCTCTCTTTCTCTCTCTGCTCTGTCTGTGTATTTAGGATTTTGTGATCTCATTATGTATTGCATTTTGTAAATCATCAATGGCGGTCATCGGGCTTAAATCAGCCGACCGAGCGCGTCTGACAGCGCGTCTACATTTCAGTGTAGACACAAATATAGACACAAGAAATGTTTCCTCTCATAGTGTCTAAGGGCGCATCTTAGAGCACGTGTGCAGGTCAATCTACACGCGAGGATACACGCACACGCAGATTGACCTAGAATTTGTGTGTGACAGCGTGTTTGTGTTGCATCTTAGATGCAAAAATAGATGCACAGGACAGAAGGTTGACTTTGGGAGTGCGTCTAAGGGTGCGTCTAACCTGCAATTTAGACGCGGGGATACACGCGCCAGGTCTCCCAGCTCTGATAGTAAACAATATATTTTTGCAATGATGAATGTGACCAATCCTATGTTTGTGTTTATCAGTTTTCTTGTTTATGAGAAGCATTAGCACTTAAGTTTTATACTCAATGTCTAAAGAAAGCTCTTTGAAAATGTAGGTAATATATGATTTTTTGTATGCAAATAAATTTATCTTTTTCCTGTGTTTTTTTTGCAGATGTCGTATCCTGGTTCATCTAGCAATGACCCGAATTTGGATCGCATGAATGATACATTCATCTCATTTGGCAGGGGGATCAATGCATTTTTTGGAGGTTTTCCTAATAGGGAAGACTTCATCGGAGAGATGACTAGACACCTTGGCTACTCTCCCACAGTGGACGAGGTGTTTAGTATCATGTCTGGAACGCCTCTGACGTCTTTGCCTGGCACTACTTCCCAAACTCCACATGCAAGTACTCCATATGTAGGTACTCCATATGCAGGTATTCCAGGTGCAGCACCAGTACGTGCATCGACTGAAGCATAAGCATCTGCAGAAGCTCATGCATCCAACGAGGCAGAGGGTAGTCGACAGAGAGGGAGGAGGGAGAGTCGAGGGGGAGGACGAGGCTTGTGTGGGGGTTGCCTAGGAGGTGCCGAGCGATCACCCTCACCAGTAGATCACGTAGAGGAGGTTGTACGCCATAACTATAGAGTTACAGATGCTGGTGGCATCTTTCATGATGATGAAGGAAGGGACGTAATGGCGTACATGAGGAGCGCCGTGCATGCGACGTATAAAGATTGTTTCATTGCCTTCAAAAATCAGAAAAGGAGCTTGTGGCAGGAGGTGTTGAGGGCAGTCCATAGGAGGTACCCAAATCTTGAGGGTCAGCGATTCTCGGATGATTGGGGATGCACAAAAGTGAGGGATATGCTTCACAACAAAAGATCCCACCTCATGACACGGGCCAGGGACTCACTGCGGAGGCAGGAGGAGGGGTGTGGAGCCTATAGCCAACCATCTATATGCAACCGCATAGAGTGGAAGAAAGCCAAGAAGAAAGCAGCAGAGAAAGTGAAGAGTCGCCAGTATGCAGAGGCGCGACGGATCCAAATGGAAACCATGGGATCGTCACATTACGGATCGGGCGGCAGAGAGTCGTGGAAGGCAGAGTTTGTAAGTATATTTTGATTTCTAGTTTTTTAACATTTATATTTCTTTCAATTCTTTATATAATTTATTCTAATATATTGTGACTCATAATTGTTTGTATATATCATAATTGTTTTGCAGACTACTATCGTTGGTAGGATACCTACTCCTAGAGAGGTAGGTTACCATCGAGGCCATAACCGCGTAGCCACATGGCTTCACTTCTATGAGGAGGGTCTCATCACTGAGGACCAATACAACCGGGCCATGAGGACTCGATAGCCAAAGGAGGTATGTTTTTCTTACTTTTCTATTAAAAGTATAGCCAATTATAACTTTTTCTTTACCATGTCTATGTAAGCATCCTTGATCTTTTGTGTGTGTAGGCGAACCCGGATGTGGAGCATAGCGAGGAGGGGGATAGCGATGCTAATAGCATGATGCAACTTGATGAAGAACAAAGAGCCCGACAAGCTTTGCAAGTTCAATTGGACAAAGATGGACTGCAAACCGAAGATTTTATTCAACGTACCATCGATGCGACGCTCGAAGCTCAATCCATCCGCAAAGAAACAAAGATAAGTAAAAGAAACTTCAAATTTCGTACTTTCAATTGATCTCGAGATGGAAAGACTGTACTTGCATTTATCAGTCAATTTGATGATTACTTTCATCGAGAGACATATGCTAGAAAAGACAAAATTAAATGTGTCACTAACCATTTAGTCGATCGAGCATCTCTATGGTGGATTGTGGTTCGCAAGAGCATTGATTGTCCCACTACCTAGGAGAGTTTCCAAAAGAAGTTTTTGCAGAATTTCCTTCGTCCATAGTTCCATGAAAAAGCCATAAAGCAATGGGATCTTCTACAGCAAAGAGATCGCGAACCTATTTCCTAATAGACTGAATGTTTTTGGAATGCCCTCTTGCAATTACACATGCTCAAAGATGTACTTGAAGTGACTCACAAACGCAAGTTTATGTCTGGCTTACTTGGACATTACTATGCGGAAGTCAATATGTTCAAGCCAACAACCCTTGAAGATGCAATTTCCTTGGCTCATGACACTGAAGACAAGATTCAAGGAAGAGACAAGCGTCCACAACAATTTCAAGCTAATGGTAACTATGGTTCCAAGTAATTCAATTCAAATTTTGGAAGATTCAATCAAAGTCGTTTTTTTCCATCTTCATTCCATAAGTCTTGGACATAACCACCTGCTTTGCCATCAAATACTAATCAAAACCCTAAGCCATCATCACAACCAAATCCCAATATTCCTAGACTTCCTGCCATTACCAACAATGTATCTAAAGCCAAACCAATAGTTTATTACAAATGCCATTATCTTGGACATCTAGCAGCCAATTGCCAATCAAAAAAGCCACCTATTAATATTAATTATCTTGGAGCAATGGAAGAAGAAGAACGTGAGGAAATGCCTGACTTTACGGAAGATGATGACGACATTAACACTCCTTCGGATATTTTGCTAGGTATGCCAACTCCACATTCTTTGTTGACAATGAAATGTTTAGTGCATGGTAAAGAAAAGATTATTTTACATGATGATGATAACACACATGATTTTATTTCTACAAAGTTAGTGAAAGAATTGAATTTACAAACTGTTTCTACACATTATCGCATTAAAGCACCATTTCTAGGCACAAGATATAATGGAACACAAGAGGTGCATAACTTAGAAATTAAAATTGGTGAATACACTGAACGAAGAAATTTTCTAGTTGTACCTTTGTAGTCTAGTGATATTATTTTAGAAATGCCTTGTCATATTGCTAGTTTTTACAGAAAGTTTGTGCAAAATTTCTCATTACTTACATTACATTTGACTAAACTTTTAAAGAAATGTATTGTTTGTAAGTTGTCTGATAACCAAAAAAAACCTTTTGATTTATTGAAACATGCATTAATCCATGCTCCTATATTACAACTACCCGATTTCAATAGACCATTCTTTTTAGTAGTTACTGATGCTAGTGGATGTGGAATAGGAGCCATACTTATGCAAGATAATCATCCCATAGCCTACTCTAGTTGTAAACTGAAACCATCCAAACTTAAATATTCTACATATGATAAAGAATTGCTAGCTGTAGTACAAGCCTTATGTCAATGGAAACAATACTTAATGGGTTCTGAATTTATGATTAAAACTGACCAAAAAAGCATTAGACATCTCCTTAGTCAACCCCAAATATCTAATCGACATATTATATGGGCAGCTTTCATTCAAAGTTTTCATCCCCTTATACAATATCAACCAGGGAAAGAGAATGTTGTAGCCGATGCTTTAAGTAGAAGACCGACAATTCATAATATTTCTGTGATATCATTTGATTCCCTTATCCCTATGAAAGATACTTATCATCAATATCCTACTTTTCATGCTGATTGGAATAAATTAGTTGCAAATAATTGGATTCCTATTGATTCATTGTCTTACAATAATGGATTCATGTTTTATGAAAAGAGATTTTGTGTGACAGTTCCATTTAGATCTTTTGTTTTGGATGAGATTCATTGTCCTCCATATCAAGGTCATAGAGGTATTATATCTACTTTGCGTACATTGACTGAAGATTTTTATTGGCCACATATGGACACTGATGTATCTAACTTTGTTTCTGAATGTTTAGTTTGTCAACGAGTTAAAAGACATCATGGTAAACAGTATGGTTTATTGATGTCCTTATTTATTCTATCACGACCATGGGAACAAATTTCTATGGACTTTATTACTGGTTTACCTAACACTAAAGCTAACTATGATATGATTTGGATTGTTGTAAACAAGTTTAGCAAACAAGCATATTTCATTCCATGCAAGAAAACTTTAACTGCATCTCAAGCAGCTCAATTGTTTTTGAAAACTGTGTTTACTAATCATGGTTTACCAAAAGTTATAAATTTTGATCATGATTCTAGATTCTGTAATAATTTTTGGATTACTTTGTTTGCTAACTTAGGAACAAAGATTGATTTTTTCATCTCCATTTCTTCCTAAAACTAATGGTCAAACAGAAGCTACTAACAATACTATTTTAGATCTTTTACGTGCTTACACTATTTCAAAACCACACACATGGGATACATATCTACATTTACTTCAATTTGCATATAACAATACACTACACAACATAGCTATAAAGAAAGCACCATTTGAAGTTATTTATGGTTATAGATTGTCTACACCTGTTGCATCATTATCAAATAAAATTTAGACTACTGATGATATTGCTAACATGCACGCTACTATTTTTGATGAAGTTAAAGATATGATTGCCAAAGCCGAGCAATCATAAACAAACAAGATAATAAGAAAAGACAAGCTATGAATTTTAAAGTTGATGACTATGTTTGGTTAGGAATAGAAAAACGTAGATTACAAAGTGTAGATAAACACCCAGTTGTGAAATTAACACCTAGATTCTATGGACCATTCAAGATCATTCACAAAATCAATGACAATGAATTTAAACTAGAACTACCACCACATTAGAAAATTCACAACACCTTTCATATTAGTTTACTACGACCCTTTAGAGGCCAATTACCTATACACTCTGTCTATGAAAACCCACCTTTGTTAGATGAAGAGACTAAAATAATTGAGCCTGAAGCTATCATAGATACTAACTTTATGACCACTCGAACTAGCCGTCGATATTTGTAATATTCTTGCTTTAAAAATATATATATTATAAAGGCCAGGTGAAGACTCAAGGAAGTGACAATGTTACATTGGGACGGGTTAATCTAATACACTCGCCACCGAATCCAATCGAGACATGGCTTAGCAAAAGAAAAAAAAACCGTATTTCTCATGGGAACCTCCTCTTGGGAAGAGGATAAGGGATAAATATTGAATTAATGCAATTTTTTTTCTTTCCCCCAGCCAAAGCCTGGCTGAGGGAAGGGGATGGTACTAATATGGAAGAGTGAATGAGGTGGAGGGGAGAGTCTACATGCGACCTAACAAGTGGGGGAAAGGGAAGGCCTTATCCCTTCCTATAAATACCCTCTCTAAGGGGTGAGAGGAGGAAGGGTCGTGGAAATAATCTAGAGGATCGTGGTGATAGTCTAGAGGGTCGTGGTGATAATCTGAAGGGTTGTGGTGATAATCGGGAGGGTCGCAATGACAATCTAGAGGGCAATCGCTGGTGGAGGCATTCCACACAGGGGCAGCCACGCCGTGTGTGAGGGAGGGAATGATGACGCTGCGCCATGTGTGGTCGAAGCCGCCAACTGCTGCCAGCTGCCGCCACACCAGTCGCCAGGCTAGCTGCCAGAGCTGCTGCCATCCTTATCTCCCCCTGACTCCCTGTCGATTGTCGTCATCCCCCCCATTTAGAGTTTTTTTTTTCTGAAATCCAGAAGAAAGAATAAAAGCTGTCTTCACATTCCAACTGCGATGCCGCCTAAGAAAGTCCAAGGAGTAGCTGCGGGAGGGTCATCTCCTAGTATCCATGTGGATATCTCACCCCAAAACCAGGTTTTTTTTCTTCTTGGTTTTAGAATCGATTTTAAGCCAATCATGCAAAGATAAATTGTTAGGGATAGGATATGTTTTTCCAAGTTATTTTCAATGAATGAGTTTAACTTAAATCGAACAAATGATAATGTATAGAACATAGTTTCCTTCGAATAGCATCATGCATTAAAACAAATTACAAGCAAGATTATTTGCCTACTGTAGTAGTATATTTCAACTAAATCTTCAAGGTACAAAAACCGTAGCTTGCACCATTAGTCCTATTCCTTTTTGCAACGAATCATTGTAGAAGATTAAATTCATGGAAGGTTTCTTTCATTGCTCAAATTACTAGGAAGTTATCATTGCTAATTGCATATCTTAGCAAGGAAAAGATTGTTATTTGGCATGAGTTTCGTTTGCAAGGAAAAAGGAAGATTAAATTGAGTTTTACCGACTGAAAAATCAATTGTCACAAGGATCTTAAAAAATGTTTTAAAAAAACCGTGACGAGGTGATCAATATTACCTTCCAAAAGATAACCAAACCAATATAAACTTAGAAATACCATGCTGCACAAATATGCCTTGGAAATTATTTAAAGACCAAAGAAACGTTTATGCCTTAAGCACTTGAATACCTTCCCTGATTGTAGGGTCAATAAATTCGAAAATGTAAAAGAACTAGGGTTTGGCCCTGAGGTTCTTAAAAAGAGACCCTAGGTCTGACAAACTTCAGCTTAAAGAAACTAAAACAGATTATTTTATCACTGGACTTGCACAGCAAGTACGAAGTCATGTAGTCTTGTGATTGATTCACAAGAAGAAATGGTAAAAAACCTCAATAAGGATGGCAGATCCTTACGCAAGTTATCTTGCAAAAGGATGTATTCTTGGATTTCCTTTTAACTAAGGAAAGTTACAAATCGAAAACTAAAGTATCCAATGAGCTTTAGGGTTGACCAAGTTGGGTTAATAAGGTACGCCCTAACCCGGAACATAAGGGATCTTGCCAAAGTTGCAAGACACCTTGGAACGAGTGTTGATATATTCAAAAGGAAAGAATAATTCCTTAGCAGTTTGCCAAACAACAGGGTCGATTAATGGAAATGTTTGTGCTTGCTAGAGATTTTAGAGCACTGTTTGATTTATGAATTACAAATTAAATGAATACCTATAATTCAGGATGAAGGGTTGAAGGCAGTGGCAATTTCAGTTACCCCCGACTGCCTGCCTAACCCTAACCAAGGGGGTTGTTGATCGCGCCGGAACCTGCCGCGAGAGGTCTTTCCGTTGAGCTCTACTTGGAGCAGGAGGACGTTTGGGTACCAGGGGGGCTCTAGCCGTAGATCCCTCGCCTTTCGGGTCCTGCACAAGAGGCTAATGTGACTCGGGATTGGATCTCGAGGCCCGCATACTAGTTTATGGGCGAAAGATTGGAATAGTGATCCCTGCGGATTACTGGATAGCCTTCGGGCGGATTATGGAGCCTACGGGCGGAACTCCTTGTATTTCAAAGATAAAATGATGAAATGTTAAAAAAGAACTTGCTTGATATTGTTTTTCTATGTCACGTGATAAGATTACGTGAAGGAACCAATGCGTAACAGGATTAATTAAAGAATCTGATTGTTATATGTCAAATTAATGTGTTAGATAATTACATAATTAAAACAAACCGAGGAAAGTGCGGAGGATGGGCCATGGGTCTGTCCTACGGTTGGGTGGTCCCAGTTAGCTAGGAACTTTTCTCAAAAATCTCGAAGAACAACGGGATGATCATCATCATCAAAACGAATAACGAGAGCGATGACCTAGAGTTACGTCTTACCCAATTTACACTGTTTTAGGGGAACGGAATGGGACTATGCCTTATGGCAGAGAGGTTGAGCCTTGCATCCCTCTCGTTTCCCATTCTCCTTGAACCAAGTGCAGCGTGAATCCACTTCGGACCTGGCGTTTCTGCATAAAGTAGTTCGCTCGGGTCGGACGCTAGTTGCTGTTAGTTAATGACCAATCAGGAAAACCCTAATTCCGGTCGATCCTAAGTGGGAACGGCCAGGATACTTGCGCTACGTGGCAGACGCGAGAAGACCTAGATTGCAAGTCCCGTAACATTGCATGGGAGTGCCAGGCGGAGCTTTCTAGACATCCTTTCCAATGGACTGCTAAGACGTGTCCTGGATGATACTAAGAGGATACGTTACAGTTGGTATCAGAGCCGACCAATAACAGAATTGCTTTTATAAAATCTCAATTAAATGAAGTAAAGAAATTGTTGATGTCCAAACATTTCCTTACCTTCAATGCTGTCTTGCAGAGTTATGAAGCATGGAACAAGTTTTTGGTATTTCGGGTCATGTTTATGACTGCAATGCATTCTCCGCTTTATAGACAAATAATTGGGATGATGAACATCCTGGAACAGATTTATAATCCATCACCTCTTTACATAGAATGAAGATGGACAGGGTCTTCAGGAATCTACTATATAGCCCCCCACCGGTTTGCTTATCTACAGACCAACCTAAAGAGGATCAAGTGGTTGGAAGACTTGAAAGTCGTGAAGCTGTTCATTTTTGTGGAAGCTCACCTAAATTGGACTTTACATATTCAAGGTCGGAGGGTTGAGATGAACTCATATGTATATGAGGAAGTAACCCGTGTAATCCCAGCCGACAAGATTAAAGTGTTGGGCCGCCATGAGAAGTATGGATTTCAACGGAAAGGGTATCCTGAACTTCCAATGAATTATCGATTCCTAAAGATCCATGACCCAAAACCCTACTATTACACTGTTCTTGTAGACAAATGCAATACAACGTTGTTCTCCCCAAACTGAATGTAACGATTGGCTTATCATTACATGAAACATTGTATTCAAAAAGGCTATGCCCATGTAAATACAAATAAAGACTTCTTTTTATCAATATCTGGCTGTGCATAAGAGTTGTTAAAAAGGTTAAGTAGCTACATTGTTTACGAGATGGCTGAACTAAAAATGAAAGATAAGCTAACATCGATTATCATATAATAACGTTAAGAAAACCTTTATCCAGGCACAACCCCAGGTACAGGTTCCAAATTCGCCTCCTACATCAAGTATTGCTGTGATCCAGGAGAAGAAGTTCCTCCTCAAGCAGATAAAGGCACCCGAGTTTGACGGGAGAGGCAGATTCGTCCAGGCTGATGTTGAAATTTGGCTTGAATCCATGGAGGATTACTTTGAAGCAGCTAGTACTGCACCTACCAATCAGGCCATGCTCGCTAAGTTAAAGCTCACTAGCGAAGCTAGACTTTGGTGGAAGCAATGGTACACGGATCAAGGGATTTCAGAGGGGTCCATTACTTGTGAGAAGCTGAAGAAAGCCGTGCAGGGAAGATACTTACCACCTGCATATTGTACGCAGAAAATGAATGAGTTCTACGAGCAAAAACAGCTAGAACTCACTCTTGACGCATACTACTCTAAATTCGTCTCACTTTTGAAGTATGCGCCACAGATGGACATGACGCAGCAGGTGTCCAAATTTTGTGCGGGCTTAAATTCACCAGTAAATACCCGTCTTGAATCTATGCGTCCATCAGATCTTTAGAATGCACTCATTCGAGTGGCGCCTATAATTGAGGAGGTGCAAGCTAGACCAAGGGGTAACAAAACTTGGTCTTATAGTGACCCGAACAGAGGAGCATTCAGACCTCAAATGAAGAGAGTTCAAGGTCATAATCAAGGACAAAGAAAGAAAGCAAGGACAAATAACGTCAACAACTTTGTTCCTACTCAAAGTAATGGTCGAAACCTCCATTGTTTCCACTGCAACGAACCCGGTCACTTCAAGAGGCAACGTCCCAAGCTCAGCGGAGGACATCGTCAAACGCCTTTTCAAGGAGCAGGCCGCGGTCGAGGAGCCGTTACCCATGGAAGAGGAAGAACCGCTTGCATTGCCAATAGGCAAAGATGTGAAGAAGAAGAAGAGGAAGATTCGACTATGGAAGCTGAATTCGAAAAAGCGACAATCCATGCCGCTTTACACAAGAAAGGGCCGAATCGCCAGTTCTCGATGATTCAGACACCGTCGGACTATCAAGGTAAAGGTTTCAAAACCTTGATTGATTGTGGCAGTACACATTCCTTTATCTCACCAGCATGTGCAAAAAGATTAGGAATAGCCACAGTAGAAGCACCTAGCTTGCTTGTGGAATTGGCAAATGGTCGTGAGGTAACTTGTACCAGGCAAACTGCTAAGGTGAAATTCTTTCTGGGAGGAAAGAAGACTTCACTCAAATTCAGAGTCATGAATTTAGGAATCCATGGATTGGCTTAAGCCCAACGACGCCCACATTCACTGTGGAAAGGTCAAGTTTCCTTTCGAAACTCTGAAAGGGAATTTGTCACAACTGTAGGTGAGGCACGAGTGCCAAGAATCCAATTGGCCAAAGTATCTCGGATCATAAAAGGAGCCAGAAAAGGATTACCCATTTACTTGATCAAACTCAACAAGTTAGATCAAAAGCAAGAGTCTCATGAGGGACCTTCTTGGCTAAAGGAATACACTAATGTATTCCCAGAAGAATTGACTGAACTTTTGCCTCAAAGAGAAGTGGATCATGAGATTAGGTTAGTGCCTGGAGCTGCATCCATCTCAAAGAGACCTTATAGAATGTCCATACCAGAAGCAATTGAGCTGAAGGAACAACTCAAGAAACTCTTAGATCAAGGTTACATCCGGCCTAGCATTTCACCGTGGGGAGCTCTAGTACTATTTCAGAAAAAGAAAGATGGGACACTTCGACTATGTATTGATTACCGAGGGTTGAACCAATCAACAATCAAAAACAAGTATCCCATTTCTAGAATAGATGAGCTTCTTAATCGTCTTCAGGGTGCAAAGATCTTTTCCAAGATTGATCTCAGGTCAGGTTACTATCAGATAAGGATCAAGGAAGAATATATCCCAAAGACGGCCTTCAATACAAGATATGGGCACTTTGAGTTCTTGGTTATGTCATTCGGGCTTACAAATGCACCTGCCACCTTCAATAGATTAATGTAGGATATCTTTAGACCATATCTTGATGATTTCATGCTTGTCTTCTTCGATGATACTTTAGTCTATTCTAAACAGGAAGAAGATCATCAACCTCAACTGCGGATTGTCCTTGAGACAATGAGGTCACATAAGCTGTATGCAAAAATGAAGAAGTGTGCATTCTTCAAGCGTCAGATTGAATATCTGGGATTCATAGTATCATCAGAAGGGATATCAGTAGACCCATCCAAGGTTAGAGATGTGCTTGAATGGCCAATACCAGTATCCGTCAAAGAGATACGTAGCTTTCTTGGATTGACAGGATGGTATAGGGTCTTCATAAAAAACTATGCTTTGATTGTATCACCTCTGACGAATTTACTAAAGAAGCAGACTTCCATTACATGGTCAACTTCCGAACAAAATAGCTTCGACAAATTGAAGCAAAGTTTGGTATCGGCACCTATCCTAAAACTTCCAGACCTCAATAAGGAGTTCGAGGTAGTAAGTGATGCTAGCATTCTTGCCTTGGGGTGTGTACTTATGCAGGAAGGTCATCCAATAGCATACTCTTCAAGGAAATTGAAGAGTCATGAAAAGAATTATGCTACGCATGATCTGGAATTACTAGCTGTCATCCATGCTCTAAAACTTTGGAGACACTACCTGTTGGGTAACAAGTTTACTCTAATAACTGACCATAAGAGCCTCAAATGGATCTTTACCCAGAACGAGCTCAACATGAGGCAACGTCGGTGGATTGAAGTGTTGGAGGAATATGACTTTGAAATCAAGTACCGACCAGGGAAAGAGAATGTAGTTGCGGATGCACTTAGTCGC
The DNA here is from genome assembly GCF_053477565.2 of Lygodium microphyllum. Taxonomy (NCBI): domain Eukaryota; kingdom Viridiplantae; phylum Streptophyta; class Polypodiopsida; order Schizaeales; family Lygodiaceae; genus Lygodium; species Lygodium microphyllum. The sequence continues at coordinate 89,308,415 of NC_141149.1, forward strand.
AAGGCATTCCTAAATTCCCTAATCCTACAAAATCCATCAACGGCCAGATCTCTGGCTACAAAATTATCTATGCCAAATAACCCTATACTTGAATTAGCTAGAGAGGGAGCATGCCATGATTTGGCCTACCAAACAATGCTAAAGGAAATATCTACCAAGGAGCAGAATCAAAAGTTGCAATCTAAGTATCAGGAATTTTCCATTGATAATGGACTTATCTACTACAGAACAAGGCTGTGTATACCAGCAAGCCAATCACTTAAGCAGAAGATAATGTGGGAAGCTCATGATTCTCCTTTCATAGGACATCCTGGCTATGCTAAGACTCTTAATGCAGTTAGGAAGAGCTACCATTGGGAGAGGCTCAAAGGTGACGTTCTCAAATATGTCATGGAGTGTTTGTCTTGCCAACGCATCAAAGCTGAACATGTCATGATGCCAGGGAAACTGAAACCGCTTGACATCCCTCAAATGAAATGGGAATTCATCAGTATGGATTTTGTTGTAGGCTTGCCCCAAGTCCAGGGAGGATACAACTCCATCATGGTTGTGGTTGACGTGCTTACTAAGGTTGCACACCTGATTCCAGTAAAGACAAACTATAAAGCCTCCGACATTGCAAGATTGTTTATCAAGGAGATATTCAAGCTACATGGGTTACCTAGAAGAATCATTAGTGATCAAGATTCTCTCTTCACATCACACTTCTAGAGAGCTATCTTTGAAGCTATTGGGACTCAACTCTGTTTTAGCACCGCCTACCATCCCCAAACGGATGGCCAAACAGAGCGAGTAAATCAAGTCATTGAGGATATGCTTAGGGCATACTGCTCTCGTGAACCCAAAAAGTGGATTCAATACTTGCCTTTGGTAGAATTTGCCTATAATGCTTCTTACCAACAAAGCATTCAAATGACCCCTTTCCAAGCATTATATGGTCATGATTGTCGGAGTCCTCTAAACTTTTCTGATCCAACCCTAAGGGTTGAAGCGTTAAGGCAGATATTGGAAGAGATGGATGATCAAATAAAGTCAATAAGACAAGACATACAAGCGGCCAAGGATCGACAGAAGGCATACGCAGATCTGAAACATCAAGAAAGAGTCTTCAAAGAAGGAGACATGGTCTTCATTCGCATATGACCTAAAAAGAGTTCTCTATCCCTAGGAGATTGCAAGAAGCTAAGTCCAAGGTATTGTGGGCCATACAAAGTCCTCAAATGCCTAGGACCTAATGCTTATAGATTGCAACTCCCTGAGAGTCTAAAAGTTCATAATGTATTCCATATCAGCCTATTGAAAAAATATGTACCCAACCCTAACCATGTACTTGATGACCAACAGATTGTAATGCCTAGTCAAGGAGTCCTTGAACTAAGGCCGGATAGGATATTAGATGTTAGGGAGAGACAGTTAAGATCCAAAACCTTGAGAAAATGCCTCATCCAGTGGAAAGATTATCCCGAAGAGGATGCCACTTGGGTAGATGAAGGCGCTCTCAACCGTCAGTATCCCCAGTTTATCTCGAGATGAGGATATCTCAATTCCTCTAAGGAGGAGAGAATGTAATATTCTTGCTTAAAATATATATATATTATAAAGGCTAGGTGAAGACTCGGGGAAGTGACAATGTTACATTGGGACGGGTTAATCTAATACACTCGCCACTGAGTCCAATCGAGACATGGCTTAGCAAAAGAAAACAAAATCATATTTCTCATGGGAACCTCCTCTTGGGAAGAGGATAAGGGATAAATATTACAATGAACTTTTATCATTTTTGTCATGTGAAATACATACAACAAAGGTTTGAATCATTTGACTATGTTTTCTCCTATGGGGATCACAAATAATTTTTATATTTGCTATGGTATGGAATATATACAATAGATTTTTGACCAGGTGGGTAATTCTTTTCCTATACTCCATTAATACTTTCTATTATGGATGTTGGACTCATTCTATCTCATGTTTAAGTGCTTTTTTTTATTTCAATGAAATTTGATACTTCATTATATTTAGCAGTTTGATTACTATTTTCTTCTTTCTGAGAGGTGACAACATACAAATCATAAACTCTCCATTTTCTCACTTGTACATGTATCATGAATAACGAATTTTAATTTGGAGAAACTGTGAATTTGCTAGTGGATCATGAGATTGTTGCACTTGGGAGAGTGCATGCAATACATTCAAATGAGACATACCATGGAGAAACACTTAAAGATGGATATATTTCAGTGGCTATTGATAAATGTCTAAATGTAGCAGCATATTTGCCATTCCCAACAATTGATCCAGTGAAGGTTCACAAAGTTGTAGGTGGTTTTCGAAAATGGGAAAATAAAGATGTGGTGGTTGTTTCAAACTCAATAACAATTCATGACGAAGGAGATGATTACAAATCAAACCATGTTTAGCTACCTTTTGAGCATATTGATGTGCTTAGCATTCATGAAAGTTGGAGAGAACATAGAGTGATGCTATGGAAAGAAGGAAACACAATGTGTATTGGGATAGGGGTTATATTATTGGCTTTTCCATATGATGTGATAAACTTTGAATTGCTAGGAGAAGAGGATGTTGGTGTGGTGGTAGATAAAGCCCTTGATCAAACCATAGGAACATACATAGATGACAACCTCTAGTGTGTTACTTTGGAAATATGGCCTATTAAACAAGTCACCTTTGATTATGAAACATCGCTGCTACAACAACAATCATACATGCAATTTATCTCCACAATTCCTTGTGTCAAAAACATGGAAGATACCAATGAAGATTTTGTTTTTGCAAAAAAATCAAAATTTTTTCAGAAGAGATCATATTGTCTGGTCAATAGAAAGCCTCGAATTATCGCCCTAAAGGTGCAAACTTGAGGACTTCTATGGACTACATCTCAAAGGTTTCCATGATTGATTGTTACTAAGAAAAGTGTTGTTAATATGCTAATAGAGAAGTAATGCAACAATTACATAAATACTTTTGGGGATTTCAATTTGAAGACCACACAAACTATATTTATGACAAGTTTGAATAATCATGCATGATTGATTACTTGAGAACAAGGAAGTACAACTTCATCTTGAATGGACACGTGGTATGTGGAAGGGCATGGTATGGGATTCATGGAATCCCAAAGACATATTTTTATAGGTACAAAACACAATTTGAGCATGGCGTGAGGAGGGAAATGCATGGAAATCAGGGGGTAATAAGAGCAGCTTGGGATCACACAGAGATGGGAAGAGCCATCCTTAAAGAGTTTGTTAAGAACAATGCAAAGCAAACGACACACTAGAGCAAAACAATGCAAGATGGATCAAGGGAGACACAATCGGTCATCCCATATGTTTACAAGCAAGTAGATATATGGGCAAAAGTAAATACAACATTGAGTGGTATTGGATGTAAGCAAATGTCCTTGCCCACCTTCAATCGTATTCGGAACACAGAGTTCAAGCATGTAACCTTCACACAGATAAGTGATTTCTCCAAATGTAGTATTTTCTTAGAGATCAAAGAGCGACTTGGCAGCAACAAAGTGTATTCAAGACCGAAATGTGTCTCTAAAGAAGCATCATTGCCACATGCTACAATAACAAAGTTGTCAAAACATATACTATAGTTGGCGCTTGGCCTCAACATTAGATCCAGATAAAAACTTGTGCATCATACATGATAAAATGGACTAGCAAAAGACAGCTATCCCTAGGTTAAGGCTTCCATCAAAAGAGACTAAAAGATCTACTCAACTACCAATTTCTTTAACAGGCATGATTACACATGGACATGGAGAAGGTAGATATGGACATTTCTCACTCCATCTGTGGCCTCACAATCCAAACTTCACAATTGCCTCATTGTCATTGTGCTTTAGGAACTTGGAGTGACTACACATGCATGCAAATGGTGATCTACAAGTAGATGAAATGCCAAGATCAACCTTTGTGCTACTAAATGCCCTCAACTTGAAAAGAGCACTGAATCACCATGAAGGTGCTGCACAAAATAAACCATGCATGGAAGATAATACACCACAGGATGGCCATCATCATTTCAAACGATTGCCAGAGAACTTACTACTTCAACTTAATAATTGTGGATCAGAAAATAAAAATTTCTATCTCTTTGCATATCTATCATTGCTTGTTGCACGATGAACATTCAAGATGATCCAGCTTGGGTTTCTCATGGTGGGTCATACACATGAAGACATTGATGCAATGTTCAACAAAATTTCAGAGAAGCTAATGACGAGCATGACCTTCACTTTTCCTCATCCTATGCAACATTTTCAATCATGCCACATGACAAGTCCTACACCTTTCTTATTGACACATGTGCCTCACTTTAAGAGATACATTGAGGGATACTTATGTAATTCCAAAGATACACTTATTGGTCACTCAAAAACTCTTCAATTTCAATTTTATGTGCAAGGATATACACCTGCCATGCAATATAAGATGCATCCAAAGTCCCTAGACTGGTTACCAAGAGAAGGTGGCATTGAATTATGGAAGAGAGATCTTGAAGAAACGCCTACTCTTCCAAAGGGTGTTCCAATGTTGCTACCCATGTTTGAGTACGTTAAGGATCATTAAGAAATAGTAAGTGGAGTTAAAGATTATTTGAACTATTGGGAAAGATGGTCAAATGTACAAGGACCTCAAAAAGATTATTTGAAGCTGACTTCAAAAAGTTTATAACACTTGTGATTGATTATTGGAAACCTATGATCTACGCTCTTCAAACTCCAAATGTCCAAGAAGATTTATTTTTCATAGATTTTTGGCCAAGAACACAAAGTGATGTAAGCAATATAGATGTAGATAATGTAGATGACTTTATTGGATTGGAAGAGTTGAATGATCACTATTGTGGTCCTCTTAGCAAATGACCCAAATGTGCATTTGAACCAATGCTTGATGTTAAGAAATCTGATTTTGTGCTTGTTAGACCTTCAAATCTAGTATATCCAATATGGATTGGTGTTGCACAAAGTGAGGTCAATACAAATAGAAATTCCAAAAACTTCAACAAGGTACGTATAGAATATTGGGCACCAGTTTGTAGTCGTCAAAATGCTACAGATGCAAAGGTGTATTTTAATTGTTGGGATAAATATTGGATGTGCAACAAAAAAGATCTTGAACAATGGGAAACAATAGATTGCATTGACCCTTGGATGAAGAAAGGTACAAAATCTCCCAAAATTTTAAAATTCCCCCAAAGGTTGTATTGAAGGACAAATAAAGTCTACAATAATCCATTGAGACTAAAGATTTTCCTTGAATATTTTCAAGGATATTAAAACTAAGATATTTATTAACACCACCTTTTTGAGTTTTTTTCAATCTATTGGAAACAACCATAAGCAGTAATATGTTCCATTGCACCAAGTTCCGAATTAATGAAATTCCCAAAATACAAAAAATCCATTTTGATTTGGAATTTCCATATTGATGGGAAATTCCTGAAATCCTGAAATCCTGAATATGAAGTTCATACAAAACCTACCAATGAATGCAAAAAGAATAGCCTACAATGCCTAGCAAAGTCCAAACATATCCTATGAGCTAGGTTTATTCCATGGAAGGTTATTCCAAATTCTTGGAAAGAGATCGATTTTGCAAATAACATTTTTTAAAAAGCTACTATGGTATCGACTATCTCTCTATCTATCTATCTATCTATCTCTCTCTCTCCCCCTCCTCTCTCTCACTCACTCTCATGCTCATTTTGAAAGTGCAATCATATGCATGTTTTTCATAAACTTCTTTAATATTTTACATTTGAATTCTATGAACTGGAGTTAATAGCCACCCTCCATATATGAAAGCATCACTTGGAGCTCGTATTAGTGTAGCATAGCATTATCATATTGTTTGGTCTCTATGGTAAAAGGTTATGAATAGGGTTAACTAAAACTAAGACAAAATCCATGTTTGTATACAATGATATTGTGTGATCAAGTTCTTTAAAAACAACTTTGGCATGAGTTTTTTTATGTGCATAACCATAAACACATGAGAAAGGGTTTAGTGACAGTATTCCATACCACAGTTGCACTAAACATGAATGTATCCTTGAAGGAGGTTCTAGAAACTTCAAGAAATAATGATTGACAGTTAAATGTTAAACCTTAGATATCACATTAAACACTGAATATTAAATAATCTCTCTTCTGTCTAATCTCTTCCCTATCTCTCCCCATGCATATCTCTCTTTCCCCTCTCTCTCCTCTATTATGCTAATAAAATATTTAATATTAAATACTAAATACTAAAAATTTAAATAATTAAATGAAATTTTAACTAATAATAATTAAATCATTCTAGATATTAAATACCAAAAAATCAAGTAATTAAATAAACACTTAACCAATGATAAATAATAATTAAAAATGAGAAGAGAGGGACATTGAGCCAATCGAGAGAATGAGAGAGGGAGAGATAGCCTAGAGAAGCGCAACAAATGCAAAAAAACTGACGACAATCATCATCAAGCTTTGTGATCTGAGCCAAAACAAAGAATTGAATATTAGACATTAAACATAAAACAATTTACACAATTTTAAATTAAAATTTTAATCTCTATCTCTCTCTCTCTCTGTCTCTCTTTCTTCTTCTTCTTCTTATTCTTCTTCTTCTTTGCTTGTTGTCGACATTGATGACCTTCTTCCTTCCCTCCCTCCCTCCCTCTCCCTCTCTCTCTCTCTCTCTCTCTCTCTCTCTCTCTCTCTCTCTCTCTCTCTCTCTCTCTCTGTCTCTCTCTCTCTCATAAAAAGACTATTACAAATTGTCCAAAAGCAAAAAATAAAGTGTAATCAGGCTTGAGTTTATGATTCATGACTATCAAATATCATCCCATTTTTAGTCTAGATTTCTCTTGGTGGTCCTTTTTTGGCAACCTCAGTTGCTACCTTCTTTGCTTCAATGCTTGCCACAATATCTTCGACCTTAGACTCCTCTAGCAAATACAAACCTTTATCTCTTATTGTAATAGCAACTTCTTTTGACCACTTCTAGTAAAGCTTGTATTGCAAGCTTCACCCTCTCCATCCCAGATGCTTTTGTATAGTTATTTTCTATAAATTCATCGATAGAGATTGAATTCTTTCCAATCGCACTAGCTTTCCACGTTGAAAATTTTCTAGACGGATCTATTCACCTACCTTTGCACAGAGGCAGAACCATCTCAAAAAGTGATCCCCCTCTTATCGTTGATGAGCACAATGGCATACCTCTTCATCCTCTTGCTCACTTTCCTTTGCACAAAGGCAGGGTTTTGTCAATGTGTATCCTCCTCCTCCTCTCATGGAGTGTTGTGGCATACGCATCCTCCTCTTGCTCCTCGTCCCAAGCATTGGCATAGTCTGCTAGGCCTTTGCCTCTGCTAGCCCTAGCTCCACATTGGCTTGCTCTTCGAGTGCAGGATTCGTGCAGAAGAACCTCCCTGCAAGCAACCAGAGAGTCGTCATCCTCCTCTTTCTTGGTGCACTCTACGAGGCCTTTTCCTCTAACGGCCTTGGCTCCACATTGGCAGCTAGTTCTTTGAAAATTCGAGTGCAGGAGTGGCTCACTACCAACAACGACGTAGCAACCATGCCAAACACACACACACACACACACACTCTCTCTCTCTCTTGCAAGCATTCACAGAGAGAGAGAGAGAAAGAGAAAGGGAGGCCACCAAACTCTCCCAAGATCCACCTACCTCCTACCATCTCTTGCTAGACAGCCCCCGCTGGCCATAAGAAAATGAGAGAGAGAGCGAGAGAGAGAGAGAGAGAGAGAGAGAGAGAGAGAGAGAGGGGAGGCCACCAAACTCTCCCAAGATCCATCCTGCTCCTACCATCTCTTACTAGACAGCCCCCGCTGGCCATAAGAAAACGAGAGAGAGAGAGAGAGAGAGAGAGAGAGAGAGAGAGAGAGAGAGAATGGCTTGAGAACCACCACAAGACAATTAATTGGAGTAAATTTTTAGACTATTAATTAGAGTAAATTGGATGGATTTTTTGAACCAAAAGTAGTGGCCTTGTGATCATTCACTCTATTTACTACGCCTAATAATGAGCAATCAAAACAAAGCATGCTTGAATATTTATTTTTAATTTTTAATTTTAATTTTAAACAAGGTAATGTAATCAAAGGGCTTGCGTTTGTAGATGTATACAACTTCCAATACTCTCACTTCTGTTTACTGCTTTGTAAACATTTAGTACTTTCACCTCCGATAACAACTTGTGGGGAGAGTCATAAATGATATGAAATACCCATAAATGTAGATTTAGAAGTTGCAAAATAAATAACATGAATGCATTAAACCAAATCTAAGCTTACTTCATTAGATGACCTTCTCAATACAGTGTCAAGGTATGTATGTTGTTGTTGCTACATAGGCAAGTGCATTACCTTTAGCAAGTTTGACAAAAATCCCTTCAGATCCTAGAAGTAAGTCGTGTTCATTAACATGTCCTTTTGTAGGCAAAGATTTCCTATAAAATATTTTGTTGGAATATTGTGCCAGTCTACCAAATAAGGTTGGAGTATCTTTCACTATGAATAACTAGACGTGAAATGAACAAAAAGAACTTTAGAACTGGTCAAATTTTATCTAAACTTTGAGGCACTTGTCAACACAAGAAATCATTTCACACATTTTATGAAGCACAATCTTTTTAGGGTTGCTCCATGGAGAGGAGGGAGGATACGTGCATTTGAGAGAGAGAGAGACAAACAGAGAGAGAGAGAGAGAGAGAGAGAGAGAGAGAGAGAGAGAGAGAGAGAGAGAGAGAGAGAGAGAGAGAGAGAGAGAGAGAGAGAGAGAGAGAGTGGCTCAAGGGGATGATCATAGCGTGCAACTTGAAGCTTCATTCTTTATAGAGTTTTGAAACTTTAGGCAGCTTTTTGCATGTTTAGTGCGAGAGTGATAGAGATGCCATGGTGACTTCAAGGTTCAAGTATGACCGCTCTATGAGGGGGAGAGAGAGTGTGTATGTGTGTGCACATCCACACACTCGTGTTTGTGAGAGAGAAAGGAGCATGAAAATACCTGTGGTTCAATCTCATTTTAATTAGGAAGAAAGAATGTTGTGATTATAAAATAATGAAAGGGTATTAGGGTCAAGACACACGTAGGTCAATTGACCTACGCAAGTTGCAAAAGTGGCCATTAATCTACACGTGTCCAATAACTCTCTAAACTTGAACCCCACAAAATAAAGAACCTCATCTAGTGGGTTTACTCTATTGACTCTCCAAACATGGAAGTTTATTGAGCATTGGATTGTCTCTCTCTCCTTTTATTGTGGTTTGTCTCTCATCTATGTAGCACATCAAGGTCTGGATTCACTATCAGCTCTACCTACATGTGGCTATTGCCTCAGTGTTGCACTCCACGTTCAATCACATTCTTAGCTGGAGTCATTAACTTACGAGTGGTGCAACCCTTATGATCCATCTCATAAACATGACAAATCAACTTGTGGAGATGTTGAAGGAGTGTTTAAGAGCATGTGGTCGCATGTGGTCACCATTTGGCTACACAACTACAATACTCATGCCACTAAACATGTTTATACCCAAGGCTATTGGATGCCTTGCTTATGCAACCTCCACAAACATTCCAAGAGCTCCAATGGCCCTTGCCTATAACTCTTGGCTCCTATCATGCCTCTTATCTAGCTAGCTCAAGAATTGGGTTGTTTGCCATTAATACCTTTGTGTGGCTAGAGATCTTGCTGTTGATGGATCTTGCAAAATCAGAGAATTCAGAAATGCCTTGCGAGACTGAGTGCATCGGCAACTAAATTCTCCTTTCCAGGCCGGTATTTGATTTCAAAATCATATTCTTCTAGCACTTTGATCCATCGACATTGCTTCATATTGAGCTCATTCTAGGTGAAGAACCATTTAAGACTCTTGTGGTCCATCACTAAGGTAAATTTGTTACCCAACAAGTAATGTCTCCAAAGTTGGAGAGTATGGATGATAGCCAACAGCTCCAGATCGTGGGTAGCATAATTCCTTTCACGGCTCTTCAGTTTCCTTGAAGAGTATGCTAGGGATGACCTTCTTGTGTAAGCACTTATCCTAAGGCAAGTGCGCTTGCATCAGCTTCAAACTCCTTACTAAGATCATGAAGTTTCAGGATGGGTGCTAATACCAAGCTTTGCTTTAGTTTGTCAAAGCTGGTCTGTTCAGCAGGTGACCATACAATTGCTACTTGCTTCTTTAGTAGATCAGTCAGAGGCACTAAAATCAAAGCATAGTTTTTGATAAAGATCATGTACCATCCTATCAATCTAAGAAAACTACGTATTTCTTGTTGAGATATCAAGCTCCACTCGTGATATGCTAGGGTGACCGTTGTGCATTTATGTCACCGACTTGTTAGCTACAGATGCTGTTGGTATACCGCCCATGAATAATAGCTAGATGACAGCTATCCTTATCTACTCTAGTTCATGGCTCAGTTAGTATGCCACCTTAGTTAGTTGAGTTTGGTTTGAGACCCATATATAGGGTTCTTCTATTTCTTTGTACTAAAGTTCTTTTTGGCTTACACAACTAAGAAGAGGAAAACTGTTTTCAGCCTCCACCTGTGTGTGTATTCCCCCATTGTGCAAGCAAGAAAGCTACAAGTGAGACTCCTTCCTTCTGTCCCACAATCTTAACATGGTATCAGAGCCTGGTTTATGGTAAGGAGCTCAAGAAAGAAAACCAAGTTCGCAGCGTTCTGGTAAAAGGACCAGTGTTGCTTTCATTTTTTGAGTTTGGGAGCAAGTCTCTGCAGCAGGTAGCATAGCTGAAAAGTGCAAGAGTACATTGTCTCAGATTGAGACGTCCTTCGCGGTGTAGCAAGAGGATAGTTTATACTATGGGAAAGGGCTTTAGCCCCTATTTTCCCTGTTTTTTTTATTCGAGGCCATTTCAGGGCCTGTTTTAGAGGCAGAAGTTTTCCGCATGCACTCAGGAAAAGGCCCTGTTTTTTGTTGTGCGACCACTGTTTTACAGGTCGGTGAAAAGTTACTATAGAAATTGCATCGTATGCTAGTGCGCAGAGACATTGGGAGTTACAGAATCATCCTTGTTGCGTGTTGATGCAAAATCATCACTAGGAAGTGATTGCGTGGTCAAATACCACTTTCGTCAGTTTTGCAGATTTGCCCTTGTGACACTAAAGCTGTGTTTTTTGCAGTGTTCTGTAATGGCGTCTGATTCTCTTTCACAAATTCTCACTGAAAAGCTTGACAAGAACAACTTCCAAGCATGGAAGTTTAGAATGATGAATTTCCTTATGGAAAAAGGATATTGGGAATTCATTGCAGGAAATGAAAAAGAACTAGTTCTTCTTGGTGTTCCCAATCAACAGCAAATGCATGCATTTAAAGGATGGCATGAGAGAGCCAGGAAAGTTATCTACTGGCTGTCTATCAGCATTTTAGACTCTATGATTGTGCATATTCAAGATGCAAGTACGCCAAAGGAGACATGGGATACTTTGTCAAAAATGTATAGCATAAATACGCAAGCCAGGAAAATGCAGCTCAAGCAAGAGTTGCACAATGTGCAAAGAGAAAGTATGAGCATCAATGACTACCACATGAAGGTAAAGAAGATTGCAGATGCACTTGCTTCCATTGGGTCACCAGTGGAAGATGATGATTTAGTTTTTGTGACCTTGAATGGTCTAGGAAAGGATTATGTACAGTTCTGAACATCGATTTCCGTCCGTGAAAGATTTCTTGATTTTGAGAAGTTGAATGCTCTTCTAATTTCTGAGGAGCGGAGAAATGGTGGTACAACTTCTTCAGGAGGAACTTCAAAAGAAGCTCCCTTCTACTCAAATGTTGGAAGAGGTAGAGGCAGGGGCAGAGGAGGCTGATCTGGAGGCCGTGGTAGAAATCAGAATATGCAGCAAACTCAAGAAAACTAGTCCTATGGAGGAGGACGTGGTAAATCTAGAGGCAGGGGGAGCCAAAGAGGTCGTGGTGGATGGCAAAGAAGCCAAAATGCAAACAACAATGTTGAATGCTACTACTGTGGTAAAATGGGTCATATGGCAAAAGACTGCTATAAAAAGCAGAATGATATCATGAATGGAAAATTGCAACAAGAGAATTATGCATCTTCTAGTAGACAGGGTGATGATAGAAATGAGCATCTATTTATGGTGCAGCATGACCAATTCTGTGACAAGTGCAGAAGAAAGCAACGATGTGTGGTATGTTGACTCAGGTTCATCAAACCACATGACAGTTATGTAGAATGGATGCAGGATGCAAGGAAAATGGAAAAACCAGGATTTCTGAAGACTAGTGATGATACTGCACATCCTATTGTGCAGATTGGAAAATTTCCTTTGTCTAAGCAGGATATGAAAAAGAAATACCTGTCGGATGTATTTCATGTCCCGAATATCACCAAGAACCTGGTTTTTGTTGGTTAAATGGTTGAGCAGGGCTTGCAGGACAGATTTAATTCTCATGGATGCTTTGTTGAGGATATGAAAAATAAAGGTCGCTTGATAGCAAAAGGAAAGAAGAAGGGTAGACTGTTTACGCTAGATGCAGACATGCCTCAATTGAGTGCAGCAATGTTTGCACATGGGACTAGTGTAGTTGCAGATATTGATATCTGGCATAAACGCATTGGTCATGTTAATATACAATGACTTAAATCAATGCAAGCCCAAAATATTGTTGCAGGATTGCCTAAATTCAAGATTGTAGAAATGCATAAGGTATGTGAAGCATGTCAATTTGGAAAACAGGCAAGGAAACCATTTCCTAGACATGTTCAAGAGAGTAAGAAGCCATTGGAATTAATCCACTCTGATTTGTGGACTAGTAAAGTTACATCTATTGGAGGCTATCATTATTTTGTCACTTTTATTGATGACTATAGTAGAAAAGTTTGGGTGTATTTTATGAAAAAGAAAAGTGAAGTGTCTGGGCATTTTAAAACTCTTAAAGCTATGGTTGAAAAAGAAACAGGCATGGAAATAAAATGCCTAAGGTCAGATGGAGGGGGAGAGTACCTCTCAAATGAGTTTGCAAGGTTTCTGCAGGAGCGCATAAAGTAGCAATATTCATGTAGTCATATCCCACAGCAAAATGAAATTGCAGAAAGAAAAACAGGCATATTGGAGAGGTATCTTGTGCCATGCTCAATGAAAAAGACCTACCAGATTTTTACTGGGCTGAGGCAGTTGCTACAGTAGTCTACATAATGAACATGACTCTTACTGCAGCAATACATGAGATGACTCCAGAGGAGAGGTATACTGGTAGGAAACCAGATATTTCTCATTTGAAATTTTTTGGTTGCATTGCCTATGTTCATGTTCCAGATGAGTTGAGATCCAAGTTGGATCCAAAAGCTGAGAAGTGCATCTTTATTGGTTACTCTCTATAACAGAAAGGGCATAGATGCTATAACCCTTCTATTCATAAGTTTACAGTGAGCAGAGATGTTGTTTTTTATGAGATGAGTAGCTGGTATAAACCAGTAAATGTGATTGATGATATAGATACACAAAATGGTAATGCTGCACAGAATTCACAGCAGCAGTCACAAAATATTAGTGGACCTGGAGCGTCCTCCAGCAGTGGTTCACATTCTTTGCCATGGACATGTAGATTGAGATTAGGAGAATCTCCTCAAAGCAATGCAGATAGTGGTATGCAGGTTTCACGAAAAGGAAAAGAGAAGGTAGATCAGCCCATGTTTGATGTGAATGCAGGTCACTCTTATGTGGATGGTGAATCCAGTGGCTCAGAACAGAGCATTGATGATGAGTTGGGTATTCCTTCTATTGTTACACATGGAGTAAGGAAGACCATGGATGTTTTGAGAGCACCTGGGAGTGAATCTACTTTGCGCAAGTCTACCAGAGCTAGGTATCCTGTGGATAGGCTGAAATATGATGGATTTACAGCCATTCACTATACCTATATGGTCAAAGTGATACAGGAACTAGAACCCACTTCTTTTGAGCAAGCCATGGGAAAAGAAAAATGGGAGAAAGCCATGGATGAAGAAATGGATGCCTTGGAAGCAAATGCTACATGGGAATTGGTACCTTTGCTTAAAGATAAGAATGCAATTGGTTGTAAGTGGGTTTATAAGGTGAAGCACAATGCGGATGGTTCTGTAAACAGATTCAAGGCAAGATTAGTAGTCAAGGGGTATGCACAAACATATGGAATTGATTATGAAGAAATATTCAGTCCGGTTGCAAGGATGGCAACCGTAAGAGTAGTCATTGCTATGGTTGCATCAAAGGGATGGTCTTTACATCAGATGGATGTAAACAATGCCTTCTTGCATGGTGATTTGCAAGAAGAGGTCTATATGGAGCAACCACCAGGTTATGTGCATGTTGCTTATCCCGAATTTGTTTACAGGTTGAAGAAAGCCTTGTATGGCTTGAAGCAAGCACCTAGAGAATGGTCTGACAAGATAGGACAATATCTTGTCACTATTGTCTTTCAGATATCCAAGGCAGATTTCTCACTTTATGTGAGAAAAACAAAGAAAGGTATTATGCTACTTGTCATTTATGTTGATGATTTGATTATGACAGGTGATAGTGATGAAGATATTCTTCATGTGAAAATGCTATTGAAGCAGAAAATTGAGATGAAGGATTTGGGAGAGCTGCATTATTTCTTGGGCATTGAGGTGATTAGATCACCAAGTGGGATACGGCTCTTGCAGAGGCAGTATGGATTGGACACGTTGTCCAAATATGGGATGACAGGCTGTAAGCCTATTTCAGTTCCTTAAGAGCAGAATGTGAAGCTGAGTGCAGATGCAGGTGAGCTTTTGGAAGACCCTATTATGTAGAGACGCATAGTAGGAAGTTTGATTTATATGACTATTTGTAAAATATTACACGGCGCAGCGAACAGAATCTGAGAAAGAGATAGAGAGTACACAACAGATAAGAGGAGAATCAGTAAAATTCTTTAACTCCAAACAACTGATACAAAGATGGCTCTGTCCACCCGTGCGCTTCCACTGTGTGAAGCTTAGATGGCGATCTAGACAGAAGATAGGTGAAGAGCTTAAGGCTAGCTGGAACAACAACTCTGACTGGGTGAAAGATGAGTGTCAGATGGCTGCGAAGGGGTTTAGCTTTTATAGCTCGCGAAGGTCGTTAGGTCGGCCTGCTGACCGACCTACCATATGAGCCTCCACTAGTCGGCCAGGGAATATTCCAGGGAATATTCCCTTTACCATCGGGCCGGGGGCGCTGCCCCCGGACCCCCGCCAGGGGGGCCGCTGGCCCCCCTGGGACCCCCCAGCCAGGGGCCGCTTCCGCGGCCCCCGGACCCCACAATAGGGGCCCCTTTTAACTCCCTTACCACGCAACTCAATGCAATGTGCCTCGAGTTGCTACCAGCTTAACCACTCCGTCTAACCCAAAGATTAGACCCACAACAGTCACCTTTTTGCCATCCGGTCACATAGACCTCATCTGATATACAAGTCAGGACTCAACCAATGTCCGGGCTCACATTTGGCTTCTCCTCATAATGGGGGCCTTACAACTTTGAGCACCATGGATCATTGGTAGCACCTAATGAGGGTGGGGCATTGATCATATCTAACACCCCCCCTCAATGTCCACCCATAGGTGAACTATCTCCTTGGCCCAATGCCGAGTCTCTGATAATGAGGGTGGGGCATTGATCATATCTAACACCCCCCCTCAATGTCCACCCATAGGTGAACTATCTCCTTGGCCCAATGCCGAGTCTCTGAAGATGAACTTGAAGCAGATCCTTCGTAAGTGCTTTGGTGAAGATATCTGCTCCATTCTCCTCTGTTGGACAGTAGACCAATTCCACTATCCCATCCTCCATCAAATCACGCACATAGTGATACTGGATCTCTATATGTTTGGTGCGTGCATGAAACACTGGATTTTTGGCAATGGCGATGCAACTCTGATTGTCACATCTCAGCACAGTTGGTTCTTCATCCTGCACTCCCATATGCCATAGAATCCTTCTCAACCATACGGCCTCACATGCAGCAAAACAAGCTGCCTTGTACTCTGCTTCGGTAGAAGACAATGCCACTGTTGGTTGCTTCTTACTAATCCAAGAGAAAATTCCTGAACCCAAAGAGAAACAATAACCAGAAACTGACTTCCTGGAATCAATGTCTCCTGCCCAATCTGAGTCACAGTTCCCCACAAGAGAAGTTCCGAAACTGTATGTGATACCATAGTCAAGAGTTTTCTTCAAGTATCTGAGCACCCGCATCCCAGCCTTCCAATGACTCTCATGAGGTTTGTTTGAGAACCTGCTCAAAACACCAACAGCAAAACTGATATCTGGTCTGGTGTTACACAAGTAGATTAGACTGCCGACCAACCTCCTATACCTCCCAATGTCTGCTAGTGCTGATGTATCCTCAACGGATAACTTTACATTCACCTCCATAGGTGTAGCTATCTCCTTGCACTCGGTCATGCCAAATGCCTTCAAGATCTCCCATGCATACTTCTTCTGAGAGATGAAGATCTTTCCTGGCTCTTGCCAGACTTCAATCCCCAAACAATAGTGCAGCAAGCCCAAGTCTGTCATTTCAAACTCAAAACTCAAAGCCTTTCGAGTTTGGTTGATCATATCTTCATAGTCACCTGTAATAAGAAGGTCGTCCACATATAGGACAATCACTACAGACTTTTTACCATCCCTGTAAACATACAAGTTAGCATCTGAGGCACATCTTTTGAAGTTTAGGTTTAAAAAGAACCTATCTATCCGCTGGTACCATGCTCTGGGGGCTTGTTTCAGCCCATACAATGCCTTCTTCAGTTTACACACTTTGTTCTCAGAATGGGGGGCCTCAAACCCTGGTGGCTGAGCCACGTACACCTCCTCCTTGAGGTCACCATTTAAGAACGCTGACTTAACATCCATTTGGTACACTGGCCACTTCTTGTGGGCAGCCACTGCAAGTACCGTGCGAATAGTGGTCATTCTGGCAGTTGGGGCAAATGACTCTTGAAAATCAAACCCTTCAACTTGTGAAAATCCTTGGGCAACCAGTCTAGCTTTGTACTTTTCTAAGGTACCATCAGCCTTGTACTTTACCTTCCAGATCCACTTGGTGCCAATAATCTTCCGCTTTGCTGGCCGATCCACTAGCTCCCAAGTGTCATTCTTCATTATGCTGTCATACTCCGCCTGCATAGCAGCCTTCCATGATGGATCTGCAAGTGCTTCTTCTAAGTCAGTTGGCTCCTTTACTTCTCTCATAATCTCAACCATCAAGGCCATGTTGACTATGTGAGCAGAAGCCCTCCTTTGCTCCTCTATTCTCTGAGACCTCCTTGGTCCGTCTGCCTTCTCCTCAACAGATGCAGGCATAGGATTATTGTGGTCATAGAGCTGCTTCACCCAGCGCGGCAATGGCTTTTCCGGTGGGGTGATGTCAGGTTGGTGAACTTTTTCCTCATCATCTGAAGATGATGCTTCCTCCTCCTTAAGGATAGGGATAGCTCTCGGGACAGGTTCATAGTGGACTACTTCTTCGCTTGATGATAAAGTGGAAGACCTTGCCTTCTCCTCCTCCACTGTATGCGGCTCCTCCTTGAACACCACATCACGGCTCGCGATGATCTTCTTTGCCTCTTGGTCATATAACTTGTAAGCCTTCTGCTCATCACTATAACCCAAGAAGATACATTTTTTGCTTTTTGGTTGTAACTTGTTTCTCTTCTCATCTGGAACATGTGCATAACATTCACATCCAAAAATTCTGAAATGTGAAACAGATGGTTTCTTACCAGTGTAAGCCTCATGAGGTGTTTTTCCCTTGAGAGCCTTTGTGTAGCTCCGATTTAGAATGTAGACTGCAGTATTAACAGCTTCAGCCCAAAAATGGTTAGGCAATCCCTTGCCCTTTAGCATGCATCTTGCCATCTCCACAATGGTACGATTCCTGCGTTCCACAACACCATTCTGCTGAGGTGTGTGAGGCGTCGTCAATTGACGCTTGATCCCTTTGCTCTTGCAAAAGCCTTCAAACTCCTTTGAGTTGAACTCACCACCACCATCTGTTCTAAATTTCTTCACACTTTTCCCTGTTTCATTCTCAACAAGTATTAGCCATTCTTTAAACTTACCAAAAGCTTGAGCCTTATCACGAAGGAAGTACACCCACATCTTCCTACTGTAGTCATCGACAATCAACATAAAATAAGAAGATCCCCCCAAGGCCTGTGTAGGCATCTTACCACACAAGTCAGCATGCACCAACTCTAGAGGAGCATGTGCTCTATTCTTGCTTTCTTGTGGAAATGCCTTTCTCTGTTGCTTGCCCATCATACAAGCTTCACATGGTTCCTTCAATTCAGTTATTGTAGGTAGGTGAGCAACCATACCTTGCTTTTGCATCTCCTTCAATACTGCAAATCCGATGTGTCCAAACCTTTCATGCCAAAGCTTACTTGTGCCCACTCCAGCGGTGGCTGTAAGAGCACTTAGCTCATACAGGTTGTTCCTTCTTTCTCCTTTGCCAACAATTGTGCCAGCACTATCAATAATTTCTGCACCTGTCTTCTTGAACCTCACTTCATGACCAAGATCAGTTATGGCAGCAACTGATAAGAGATTTCTTCTGATTTCGGGAACATACAACACATTTGAAAGCTTTTTGACTTCACCATTTGCAGCAACAAAAGAAATAGTACCTGTGCCCGCAGCAGGGCATTTAGCATCATTTCCAACCGTCACAGTGATGGATTCTTGTAGAGGCTGCATAGAACTGTATAGACCTTTCTTGTTGGTCATGTGACGGGAGGCCCCACTATCCAACACCCAAGAGTCAGTGGTAGATTCTTCTTGCGTCGAGGAGCACACTTCCTCAATGGTCGCCATGAATAATTCCAACTCTGCTTCAGCCGTATTGGCTGTCTCTTTCCCTTTACTTTTAAGGGTACCATTCTTTTCATCTGCCTTCTTGACACGACAATCTGCAATTGCATGTCCTTTCTTCTTACAGTAGAAGCACTCTCCTTGAAACTTCTTCTTGCCGCCCTTTTTCTTTTTGTCACCATCATTTTTGGTGGAGGAAACACCTTTGCCTTTTGCATTGGCAGAGAATGCAGCATCTCCATTGTTGCTTCCTTCTCGAGCTTTCAGCCTCAACTCCTCCTCCATTAATAATGCACAAAACTCCTCAAAAGTCAAAGCTTGAGGTCTCACCTGAGTATTAAGGGCAGTTACTAGTCCATCAAACTTTTGTGGACAAATCCGAAGACACCTCCGAGCTAGCTCTTCGCTAGTCTTTTGTATCCCAGCGCCAGCCATCTGGTCGCGCAGATTCTTAATCCGAGTGATGAATGCTTCAACCGTCTCTCCTTCAGCAAACTTCTCCGCTGCTAGTTGATTCTCCAAGTTTTGAATCCTTGTTTGGTTTCGTGTTTCATACTGACTCCTTAGTACATTCCAAGCCTCTGACGCTTTGGTTGTATGCTGAATCAGAGTCAAAACACTGTCAGAACAGCTTGTAACTAAGGCACACAATGCATCTGCATTCCTTCGTTTCCAAGCTCGTAGAAGATCTGCATTCGGAGGAATCATCACACTAGGATTTGATGGGTCGGGGGTAGGCTGTGGTTCTGCGTCAGTCCCCAGCACAGTCTCCAGAAGCTCATAAGAATCAAGGATAGTTGTAATTTTGAACTTCCACAAGGTGTAGTTTGTACCATCTAACTTGCCTTCGCTGAAGGTTGGTGGACGAATCCTCAGTGTTTGAATAGCCGGTACAGCAGCACCACCTCCTGCACCGCTTCCTGATGCGCCAGAACTGCTTCCCGGAGTCGACATCGTTTCTCTTTGCTGTTGAAGCCTTTGCCTCTTGCACGCTCTCCGATCTCTAGAGCCCCCTGGGCTCTGATACCATGTAAAATATTACACGGCGCAGCGAACAGAATCTGAGAAAGAGATAGAGAGTACACAACAGATAAGAGGAGAATCAGTAAAATTCTTTAACTCCAAACAACTGATACAAAGATGGCTCTGTCCACCCGTGCGCTTCCACTGTGTGAAGCTTAGATGGCGATCTAGACAGAAGATAGGTGAAGAGCTTAAGGCTAGCTGGAACAACAACTCTGACTGGGTGAAAGATGAGTGTCAGATGGCTGCGAAGGGGTTTAGCTTTTATAGCTCGCGAAGGTCGTTAGGTCGGCCTGCTGACCGACCTACCATATGAGCCTCCACTAGTCGGCCAGGGAATATTCCAGGGAATATTCCCTTTACCATCGGGCCGGGGGCGCTGCCCCCGGACCCCCGCCAGGGGGGCCGCTGGCCCCCCTGGGACCCCCCAGCCAGGGGCCGCTTCCGCGGCCCCCGGACCCCACAATAGGGGCCCCTTTTAACTCCCTTACCACGCAACTCAATGCAATGTGCCTCGAGTTGCTACCAGCTTAACCACTCCGTCTAACCCAAAGATTAGACCCACAACAGTCACCTTTTTGCCATCCGGTCACATAGACCTCATCTGATATACAAGTCAGGACTCAACCAATGTCCGGGCTCACATTTGGCTTCTCCTCATAATGGGGGCCTTACAACTTTGAGCACCATGGATCATTGGTAGCACCTAATGAGGGTGGGGCATTGATCATATCTAACACTATTACCACGCCAGATTTGAGCTATGCTGTTGGATTGGTAAGTCAGTTTATGCAGGCTCCAAGGAAACCGCATTTGGATGCGGCTAGACGCATACTCAGGTATGTGAAGTCCACATTGCAGTATGGACTACTTTATGAGATTGGGGTTCATATATAGTTGCATGGATACACTGATGCTGATTGGGCTGGTAGTATTTCTAATAGACGATCTACCAGTGGATATGTGTTCTCTTTTGGGAGTGCTGCAGTCACTTGGAGCAGCAAGAAACAGCCTAAAATTGCCTTGTCGAGCACAGAGGCTGAGTACAGGGGTGCAGCAATGGCTACATGTGAGGTAGCTTGGTTGCATAAGCTACTTTATGATATGCATCAGCCTACAGATGGGCCAGTTGTCATTTATTGTGACAACATGAGCAATATACACTTGGCAAATAACCCAGTCTATCATGCTAGAACAAAGCACATTGAGGTGCACTATCACTATGTGCGGGAGAGGGTTTTACTAGGTATTATTGATCTAGTTTATGTCAGCACAGAGGATCAAGTAGCTGACATATTCATGAAAGCATTGGGCGCAGAGAAGCTGCGCAAGTTCAGAGACCTGCTTGGTGTGCAGGAATTGGGATTGAGCTCGAGGGGGAGTGTTGAGATATCGAGCTTCACTCATGATATGCTAGGGTGACTGTTGTGCATTTATGTCACCGACTTGTTAGCTGCAGATGCGGTTGGTACACTGCCCATGAATAATAGCTAGATGATAGCTATCCTTATCTACTCTAGTTCGTGGATCAGTTAGTATGCCACGTTAGTTAGTTGAGTTTGGTTTGAGACCCATATATAGGGCTCTTCTATTTCTTTGTACTAGAGTTCTTTTTGGCTTACACAACTAAGAAGAGGAAAACTGTTTTAAGCCTCCACCTGTGTGTGTATTCCCCCATTGTGCAAGCAAGAAAGCTACAAGTGAGACTCCTTAGTTCTTTGATAGAAGTTGGTGTTGGCCATTTCAGAATGTCTTTGACTTTGGACATCCACTGAAATTTCTTCCGCTGATACAATGAATCCCAGATATTCAATCTGTTGCTTGAAAAATGCACACTTCTTCTTCTTGGCATAAAGCTTGTGTGCTCTCATTGTTTCAAGAATAATGTGAAGCTGGGGTTCATGATATTTTTTCTGCTTAGAGTAGACTAAGGTATCATCAAAGAAGATGAGTATGAAGTCATCAAGATAGGGCCTAAAGATATCCTACATTAACCTTTTGAAGGTAATAGGAGTATTTGTCAGCCTGAATGACATCACTAGGAATTCAAAGTGTCCATACCTTGTGCTGAATGCAGTCTTCAAGATATCTTCTTCCTTGATCCTTATCTGATAATATCCAGACCTAAGATCTATCTTAGAGAAGATCTTTGCACCTTGAAGACGCTCAAGAAGTTCAATGGGGTATTTGTTTTTAATGGTCGATTAACCCTTTGTAGTCAATGCATAGATGAAGCGTTCCATCTTTCTTCTTCTGGAACAGCACTGGAGCTCTCCATGGTGAACTGCTAGGATAAATGTAACCTTGGTCTAACAATTGCTTGAGTTGCTCTTTTAGTTCAATAGCTTCCAGGATGGACATCCTATACGGTCTCTTTGCGACAGGTGTAGCTCCTGGCGCTAGCTTGATTTCGTGGTTGACTTCCCTTTGAGGAGGAAGTTCTGTCAACTATTTAGGAAATATGTCTGCATATTCCTTTAACCATGAAGGTTCATCATTAGGGCCAAAAACGCTTCAAAAAATGCACTTTTGTTAATCACGGGATTAAGGAAAGGGCCAAAGAGAGTTCGCCACGTGTGCAAGAATATGGTATTCTTGTCTTCTCTTTTTTAGAGATAGTGGAGTCCATTTCGTGATTCTCTCTTCTTTTTTAGCCAAAACCCCTAAAGTCTGACATGTTTTGGAGTCCCAAAGACGTTATTTACTTACAAATCTGACAAAATACGTGACAGAGATGTGATGAAATTAATAATGAGTTTTTTGAAAGTCGGGAGATCTTTCAATATTTTTTTTGGCGCCCAATACATACTCATTTGGGTTCTTGGTGCTACTTTTTAGTTCATTCATCCCTCTTTGAGCTTCTTTCTCTGCGCTTTCATTCTTTTCATGGCTTCCTCCAGGCGCCCTTCTCGTTTAATACACTCTTGCATAGTCTATAGCTAGGGAGTAGATGGAAATTTTGAGCCCAAAACCTTTGCTGTAAACGATTGGGTTACCATGCTGCCATCTTGCAAGGGCTCTCATAAGGTGAAAAGAAGAAAACGAGATGATATAAAACATCACTGGAAGGGGCGTATCATTGCCTTCAAAATTATGCCCGAAGGCTGGTTTGTCAAGGTGCAACATGTTTACATGGCCAAGGATATGCACTTGCCTCCAAACGAACGTGTTCCCCAACAAACACATTGTAAGTTATAAGTTGAATAACGTATATAATTCTTTTCCATTTATGCAAGTTCTAACAAACAGTTCGTCATTGTAGATATCTTTCCATCAACAAGTATTGAATGGCAACCTGTGGAAAGCCTAAGTGGGACTTTCCATGCCATTCATAAGGTATTGGCAGACATTATTTATGCCGATCAAACTATGTCTTTTTATAGTGAATGCAAGGTTTATATATATTATGCACAGTATGTGGTTCCCTCTAAAGCGGATAGGTATGGGAATATCGAAGATTTGCCATTGCCAAGTCTTTCATCTCTAAACTGGGAGATTCCTGACAAGGTAACGGTGCAGAGTTTCAAATTCAAAATATCTCAGGATATTAAAAGTCCATGACAGTTGGAAGGATCTCAAGAAGAATACGTTTATCATGGTTTGTACCCCTCCATATCTTCGTGGCTTGCTTCAAAACAGAAAATTTACAAAGAACGAAGGTATCTTGGCTAAGTAGAAACTTTTCGGAAGAGGATTTGGACAACACTATAGGGACGCATTGGAAATCTAGAGAGTGCAACCATAAGGGTGATATCTTGAGGTGCAGTGCATGCCCTCAATCCTTGGCTTTGGCTTACAGTATCCCTCGCCAAACTCTTGCTTTGGGCTTTGATTATAGGAGATACAAACTAAGATTGGGTATTTGGGTTCCCTTGGATTTCGATACAAATTACACACCATATAAACTTGCGGTGCACATTTTGCCGCATGAAGAAGTAAAGAAGGTGAATGTTACTTCCAATTGGAGTCTGAAAGATGTGAGGGATACCTTGGAATTGCTAAACAATACATCCCCTAGATATAAGTTCAAAGTGAATGGTGTAACAATTGGTAAAAGAGCCGAGCGCTCTTTCTTTTGTACGAGTTATTTGTCTTCCACAATTGTGAGTTTTGAGCCTTGAGAATGAAAACTTGGCAGGAATTTATCTTAATAGACTGTCCTTAAGATATTTTTTAATGGGAACTCATAAGCTATCATGAAGCAAGTTGCCTTTCGAATGTGTATAAATAAAATGTACATTACATTTGATTTACAAGTGAAAATTTTCATTACACAATGAGGTACAAAAATTGCATAAAAATGTACAAAGCCAAAATAATAAGGCTCGTGTATGCTTATGTTTGCTATTTTCATTCTTTATCGATTTCTTCAAAGATATTTTTTCTCATAGGGCCTTTCTTTGATTGTTGAAAAAATTTCACCTTTACAGGTAGTCTCCTTTCTTGGGGCTTAAGAGGGGATGGATCAAATTTAAGAGGAGAGAGCATTGGCATTCCTTTTTTCTTAGACTCTGCAGCAGTGGTCCCATTGCATTTGCCCTTGCCCTTGCCTTTACCATTGCCATTGTCCTTACCCTTTCCCTTGCCCTTTCCTTTGCTTGTGCCCTTGGCCATTGAAGTTTTGGGAGGAAGAGGGGAGTCAGGATCATATGGTGTGATTGCCTTGTCCAAAATCAGCTCGATGCATCTCTCCCTTATCCACCAAACATATGATTCAGGATAGTCTCTACACTGTAAGAATAAATGTTATAAGTTAGTGAAAAGAAATCATGATAAGGGTTACACAAACATCAAATGAAATTAACTTACATTCACTCCTTCTATTTGTAACAACTTTGAATCCACTATTCTACAAATGTTTGAGATAACTCTCCATCCACAAGAATGCGCATCGCTTTGCAATGGAACTTCTTGTAGAAGAAAAGTATAAGGCCTTTGAGGATCAGCAAGATCCTCGTATGTTGTATCCAAAAATGTAGAAACGAGTCTACCAGCACTGCAAAAGGAAGCTTTATAAGTTCAAAATATTCTTTATAAATAAAATCAAAGTAAGTAATT
This sequence comes from Lygodium microphyllum, assembly GCF_053477565.2. Lineage (NCBI taxonomy): Eukaryota > Viridiplantae > Streptophyta > Polypodiopsida > Schizaeales > Lygodiaceae > Lygodium > Lygodium microphyllum. Next base: position 89,333,406 of record NC_141149.1, read on the forward strand.
TTCTTTCAACATACATTCGTGCTTGACCATGAACACCGCTGAGAGAATTCATAAAGATAATTTCCCTTGAAAGACAATTAATGTAGATGAGACTCCAATGCCCTCTGCAAATTCATAAAAGAGGTGAGTAGAAGGGTGAAAGCAAATGAATATAAATTTTCCTCTACAGAAAAAGAAAAATACATTTCTACATAAGGGAAAAAGATGTGGTAATTTGTCACACTATTGAAGCTACGAAAAAACGGTGAAATATTAGAACCAGATTTTGCAAAAAGTTCCACAGAGAGAAGTGGATCAACAATGTATATGGTTCTTTGGATATCGAGAGTGAGAGAGGAGACCAATGCCATGCAGTCAATAGCAAAAGCTATTCAATACAAATTTCATCCAAAATATACTTGAACCTATAAGACTTAACTTACGCAAAAAAAAAAAAACCTTACCTTTTGCAACAAAAAACCACGGAGTCAGATAGTTGGACATCCCTTTTTTCCAACATGGGCTTGTCCTCGGGAGATATACTAAGATATTCCTCCTCGGCAGAAACATTCACAAGAATCTGCCCATACACTTTTCCCATCCTCTCGCTGTTGACGGAAGCAAGTGATGCGGCTTTCCTCTTGTAAACATTGTCTTTAGTTTCAAACACCTCTTGATTTTTTTCACTCAAGAAAGCCTCCTGCTGGGTGGCACACCTTGTAGAGTAAAGGTGAGTAACATCCTCAACATTTAGCTTTTTCTCTTTCCTGGACAATTTTGGGGGAATGTTAAGGATTTCAAGGGCTTTTTGATCGTTGGAAGGCAAGGGCCTCAACACTTTGTCAAACCTATATTTGACTCTGCTGATGATCCTGAAATCTTTATTCATAAGGGTGATCCTATGAGCATGGGCGGCAGCAATGTAAGCATCGTTCATGAAATCAATAACAAAATCTTTTGCGGCCTCTTGCAGGGCAAGAATGGCTGAGAGTTGCCACTTCTTATTTAGACCAGAGACAGTTGCCACTTGAGACAATCTATCAGAGATCTCTTTAACAACCCTTATAAAAGCAGCTTTTGGAATGACATGCTGTGTAGCTCTCTGGGCTTTCCAGATCTCACTGAAACATCTCTACATATAGAAGAACCCGGACTTCCTCTTTCTCTTTTGTGGCTTGGGAGGTTCAGTGGCTTCATCAGATGTAGGCTCAGGTGCCATTGTAGGGAATGAATCTTTCACAGGGCAAGCCTCACCCTTTGCTTCCTCAACGTCAGGAGAAGAAACATTCATGGAAGATGTTAGGCCAACACCTGGTGTAGGGGGGATTTCTGTTGTAAAATGCTGTGGGGCATGTGATGGACCAGCTTTAGGAAACTTGGAAGAGGGCTCCTCCTCAGATTCATCAAATTTTAACTTTCTTCTACCCCCACTGTCCTTCCCATCCAGATACACTCTTCTTGTAGTTTGCTTTGTCCTTGCCATCCAGAAAAGACAAAATAACAACCAGAAGGACAATAACTGAAATAGTAAAAATTTGTAAACCCAACAGGCTAATTGACTCGAAAAGGGACAAAATGAGCAATTCCGATACGGCGCGATATGAACAAAACGATCAGAATGGAACAGCGCCCTCGCTCCGTATTGGAGACCACAATGCTGATACGGCGCGATATGGAGGAAACGAAGACAGCGTATGGACGCCCTCGCTCCGTATTGGCAATGACACAAGGGTGAGACCAAAATGCTGATACGGCGCGATATGAAGGAAACGAAGACAACGTATGGACACCCTCGCTTCGTATTGGCAATGACACAAGGGGGATGTTAATAAACCTGCTCCGTATTGGTGAGACCAAACTGCTGATACGGCACGATATGGAGGAAACAACGATAGCATTTGGACGCCCTCGCTCCGTATCGGCACACCTTGTTTTGACTAGCGAATAAAGGACTCAGCCAAAAGACCACCGATACAACACGAGAGATAAGAAACGGAGAAGACGCAAGTCTTGTATCGCACCGTATCGGCAAGCAAGGCGGAAGAGCTTGAGAAATGAAAAGTGTACACGTAGGAAAAATAACCACTTATATACCCACGTCAATCATGACACGTGTCGAACACGTGTCCGACGCTGATTGTGCCACGTATCTACATTTATGGTGCGTATGCTACGTGTCAAGTAATGACCGGTCCACTTGTTTGCCACATGGTTATCGGCCACGTGTTGGCCAACGGCTATTGCCACGTGTCGAAGACCAACGGATACTGCCAGGTGGCATAATTCCGCGCCTACATAAGAGTGTGTTCCTTATCCGTACGGCTTTTTTCGGTTTTTTTGGGACCTCTGTTTCTTATCTTAATACAGCGCGAGAGCGACTGTTTGCCTTCTTTGCTTTCCTCTCTTCGCGTCATTTTGGAGGTTCTGCAGAGTTTTCTTTCAGCTCTCCTCCCAAGCTCATTCTGCCCAAGCTTGTGTGACCATCGTTGTGGCTCTCTTGCTTCTTGCTGGAATCACCGATACGGCGCGAGGGGGCCTATCCCTCTGAATCGTTTCTCTCTTATCGCGCTGTATCGTCAGAGTCTTCTTTCAGCTCTCCTCCCAAGCTCATTCTGCCCAAGCTCGTGTGACCACCGTTGTGGCTCTCTCGCTTCTTGCTAGAATCACCGATACGGTGCGAGGGGGCCTATCCGTCTGAATCGTTTCTCTCTTATCGTGCCGTATCGGTAGAAGCTGTAAACATGTCTGAACCCATAGAGTTCCTAGGATCCAAGGTTTCTCCAAGAACTGGTAAAAGAAGAAGGCTTTCAAAAGGCTCAAGGGCATCAACATGCGATGAGCCTGTGCATTCTTTTTCCTCTCCATCCTCTGCCACCAGTGTGAGAAGGCCAAGTATATCTCCAGGGAAGTGAACGTCGGTAGTGAGAGGTCAAGGAGTATCAGAGTTCACTGATATCACTCCATCAGAGAGGCTACTTGATTTTATGCTTTAGAATGGAATGGATCTCTCATTCTATGGAGTTGTGAAAAATGTGTTTAATCCTGATTGGGAACTTGACAAAGTTCTGAAATCTTGTGAAAAATATATTGTGGAGGACTTTTTGGAGTTTGAAAATCTTGCAGGTCCTTCTGTTGAAGTTGGCACAATTGAATATGTCCATGTTTCCATTGGGTCAACAGGAAATGAAAAGTCAGTCTTTACTAAAAAGTGCAGTGCCCACTCTCTGGAGAGGTTTTATTCAAGAGACATATTTTGCTGCACTCATTCCAAAAACTGCAAGATGATGAGAAAATCTGCTGCTTTTATTGTTTTCACCCTTGTCAAATACCCTGTGAAAGATGAGGAGCAACAGTTGGAAGGAGCAAAGTCTCTCAGCTTTTGCATGTAGATGAACTGGTAGATGAAAAGGAAACAGAGGAGGTTGTAGATACAGATTTTGAGGCTTCTATTGGCTGAGAATTTTGGATGTTGCTCACTTCAAAGCTGAGACTATCATTGAGGAGAGCCAAGGAGATACAAACCCTCAACCTGATGAGAGTTCTCACCATATTGTTCCTTCCCTACCATCTATACCTTTCAAGGACAAGGAGTACATTTTACAGTCAGATATTCAAAAACTTTTTAATCTCAGGGAAGATTATTGTCTAGCAATTATTGCAGAGGCTTCTGATGCTGCAAATGGGATAATTGACACAGAAAATGAATCAAAGAAAGAGATTCTGAAACTTGATAAAGAAACTCTAGATGATAAGTTTATTGATGCTAGTGAGGCCCTCTCTCTTTGTTTTGAAAAGGCCAAAGAAGCTGAGAAAGAGTTGAGTATTACTGATGAGGACTTCGATCGCATTCAAAGCGAACTCGGGATTTCCAATTTTGGAAGAGAGGAGTCTGAATATGTTAAATAATTTACTAACACCAATGAGACAGCATCATCAATTAATTTATGGAATCCATTTAAATTGGAGTACGATGAAAATCAAGTGGTAAGATAATTTTGAATTTGCTTTTACACATTGGTAGGTTTACATTTCATGCTCATTCAGTATGGGTTTTATTTGCAGTTGGAGATTACTGATACAGATAACTTCTTGGGGCGTAGCAAAGGATTGAGAGCTGCTAGTAACACATTCAAAGACGTTGCACTCGACCACTACTTGGCTAGGATTAACCCTGATTCCTTTTTTGTACTTCATAGTAGTTTCTCAGAGGATGCAGCATGGCCCATACTTTGTATTAAAGCTCTTACAAGGCTTCTAGGTTTCTCAGGATTACAATATAATGCCCACAAAGTAATGTTTTTGGAAAAGACTGCAGCAATTAGGATTTTTGGCTACGGTCCAGGTTACTCTACTTCTAGAGCAGGATACTTTTTGGCGTTTTCATCCTACGCCTTAGCTGCAGACCGAACTGATGTAAAATCTATAGCTGGCTACAAGAGAAAAAAATCTCTACGCTGTAGAGGAAAGATTCCTGAGGAGGAAGAGAATGTGAGAGTTTTGGAAAACTAGCTTTGTATATATTCTTTCTTATATATAAAAGTGCGATTGCTCATGTGTCATTGCCGTCTTTTATTTGCATTCTTTGAAGTTGTCGTCGAAAAAACCAGTTGAATAGCTCCTCCAAAGCATTGCTTTTTGTAACTCCTCCCCCATGCCTTGTGCTTCAAAAATAACTTGTGCATGCTTGATAGTGGGATTTTTCCATGCCTTCCTTACTATAAGTTGCTAAGGGGCCATGCTCCTCCACAAAGAAAGGTCCATGAATATGAAGAATATGCTGCAATACAAAGTAACACAAATTTTATACCAATTGAAAAACCTATCAAAATAAGCCCATATTAAATAATTATTACTTTACCAGATAAAAAGTGATATCTTTTTCTCCCCATGCCTCTTTTATCGCCTGAACAAGCTTTGTGATTGATCTTTTGAACTCTTCCGCATATGTATATGTTGTCTTATGTTACCTGAGGAGTTTCAGAAAAACATCAAGGTGTATCCAGACCTCCATTCTAAGAAAGGCAAGCCTCGGCGTGCTTGCAACATTTGTTGTGATCTCACATAGCTCTCTCCAACACTCCCAAGCCGCATTCACCTACCTTCCTGAATAGTTTCCTAAGAATCGTCTAGCTTTTGAGCCTCCCATAGAGACATCGGCCAAGATATCTCTTGTTTTTCCTGAAAGTATTGGATCCTTTCTCAAGTGAACTTGGCCCCCATGAAATCCCATTTTTGATAGCAATGCCTCGCATTTATCAATACACTCATCTGATAAAGATAATGGCTTAATGGAATATGCATAGTCAAGATGCAACCTGAGAAGCTTATTGATTATTCTAATCTCTGTATGCAAAGTACAAATATGAACATTCTTAAGAGAGATGGAAAGAATGGGATCCCAGATGTCTTCTATGTTTTTAAATTTACTCAAATCTATAGAGTCTCTATTTGGGGCTCTTCTTACTGGTCGCAAACTACTCCAATATTTGGATCCAATACTTTCCATGCAATAAACGCAAGGATATTTTGCATTTGCACCATTACATATTCCAAGCATACATTTGATAGTTTTCAAATCAGCACTCATATGCCATTCCCCATTAAATTTACCAACCCCATCAACTACCAACATTTCGCCTTCACTTTGAGACTTAATGATATTTGGAATACCTGTATGGTTGAACAACCATTTCAACGTTTGATGATTTTCAATTGGTACCTGGGCTGCACCAATCCACCAAATCTCCATCTCGGATTGGATCTTATGCAATGGAGCTTTCCCCTCACCATTGCCATGGTCCAATGCCATGTTCATGAGGCAAATGCTAATTCTTTCCATCTTCTGTCCCTTTTGAATCTGTGCTTCATCCAACTTCAAGGCAAACTTTAGAACACCATAACTTTCTTCTACTGTGATTTTATATATGTGAACCATTGCAATTTACACCTTTTTTAGATCAACCCATATATTGTTAAACTCATTGTAATAAAAAATTGCCTGTTTTTTTTGTTTTTCATAGGACATAGACCTTTCGATGTGAATGTAATCTCCAAAAACATGTGGAATCTTGCGATTCATGGAAATTCTTGCAGTCGAAACTGCAAGGGCTCGGGGCAATCCAAATATAGTTACCCTATTGCGTTTAAGATTTTTAAACCATAATCCAGAGATAGCACGATAACCTTTTTGACTTATACCCACAGTATCACATGTCTCTACGATTTCATTTGCTTTCATTGTGCCTTTTAAATCCTTCACTAACTTTCTCAGAGTTGGACCTCTCAAATCCACATTTTCTGGTGACTTAAGAATCCTCAAAATATTTTTCTTATTCATGGTTTCCTTCAAAAGTTTGATTCTTTCCTCATTCTCTCGGATATTTATGCCTAGTATGTTAGAGACATATTTCTTTGTAAGATTTAGTCTCCTTTTCTTTGCTCTCTCACACAAGCTGGTTATATTTTTTAATGGTCTCTTCCTCTCTCTAAATCCTACTGGAGTTTCTCTCAAGCGTGTTAGCTTATCCTACAATGAATTGTTAACACTTTTCAAAATATCAATCTGACTTGTCAACTCTAAAATATTTGTTTGTGTAGTTTTTAGTGCTTTTTTCATTCCGTGCACTTGAGCTATATATGTGTAAGATGCAGAGTATAACCTCATACAGTAGCCAAGCATTCCATTGTAACCTTCTCCAGCATATCTTATATAGTCATGGACATTCAAAAAAGGAGGTGGTTTACCTGTAGAAGGATCCCTTGGATAGATATTTCCATCCACCCACAAATCTATATGCTTCAATCCTTGTGTTCGCAACCTGTTGGCTTCAATCTCATCTGTCAATACTCGATGATGTATACTTCTCCAAGATGTGTAAGTCGGATCTAGCTGAATAGATAGCTTGTATTTACGTATGCTTGCGCCTGTGTTATTTGAAGTAGTATTGCTAGACATTCTAGCAAATGAACCGAGCAAGAATCTCACAGTGATAGGAAGCAAGTGCAACAAAAGGAATGGTAAAAGAGAATAGTGTGTAGAAAGAAAACACGGGAGTAAACAAATGCGAAGTTCGTACAAAAATCTCGAAAATACAAAATCTCTTGAGTTCCAAGACAATAAACGGCTGAAAAGGTGACCCCTGACGTGGATTAAAAGATGAGGGCAATTAATGGCCGACCTCTTCAATGAACCAAATATTCTCTCATTAATCACATCTAGACAACCAAATTTAGAGGTTTTATTCTTCCTAAACCTCAACTAATTAGCAACTTAATCACTTCCTTACAAGTGCCATTTTTGAAGCGTTTTTGGCCCTAATGTTCCCAGATTCTTGATTCTGATCTAGCTTATTCAGTTTAATCAGGTAGAAAGGGATATCCATGTTGCCTTTACCAGCTGAATTTTTGGCTTACCAGCCTCTCCTTGAGTTGTAACTAGTTCCCCTTTAGAATTTTGAAAGGAGACTTGGCCCTTTCCACAGTGGATGTAGGCATCCTTGGGTATTAGCCAATCCATTCCAAGCTAACATTCGTGGACACCTAGGTTCATTACCCTGAATCTCATCAAAGTCAGCTTCCCACCCAGTAGGAATTTCACCTTAGTAGTTTGCCTAGCACAAGAGACCTCATGAACCACTTGCCAATTCCACAAGTAAAGTAGGTGCGTCTATTGTGCCTATCCCTAGTCTTTTTGCACAAATCGATGAAATGAAGGAATGCGTATTGCCACAATTGATTAGGGTTTTGAAGCTTTTACCTTCATAATCCGATGGAGATTGGATCACCGAGAATTGGTGATTTGGTCCATTCTTGTGAAGAGTGGTGTGAACTGTTGCCCTCTCAATGTCAGCATCCACGGATGGATCTTCTTCATCACCCAACTCCTTGTTGGAAACATCGGAGGTTCTCTCTTTGGCCATGATGGTGGCTCTTTGGCCATGGGTGACTCCTTGAAATGGCCCTTAGCATTGTCCTCTGCTAAGATTGGGACACTGCCTCTTGAAGTGTCCATGCTCGTTGTAATGGAAGCAATGGAGATTGCGGCCATTACCTTGTGTAGGAACAAATTTGTTGATAGCGTTGGTTCTAGCTTTATTCCTTTGTCCCTGATTTTGACCTTACCCTCTCTTAGACTGGGCCCTATACATTCCCTTGTTCTGATCCCTATAAGGCTAGGTCCTGTTGTTCCTTGGCTTGGTCTGCACCTCCTGTATTATTGGTGCAGCTTGAATGAGTGCGTCTTGTAGGTCCGTTGGGTGCATTGATTCCAAGTGGGTGTTTATGGGTGGATTCAACCCAGCACAAAACTTTGACACCTGCTGTGTCATATCCATTTGTGGCGCGTACTTTAAGAGAGAGACGAACTTTGAATAATATGCATCAAGGTATAGTCCAAGCTGCTTCAATTCATAGAATTCGTTCATCTTTTGTGTGCTGTAGGTAGGGGGCATGTACCTCCCTCGCACAGCTTCCTTAAGCTTCTCCCAAGTGGCTGTCCCTTCCGAGATCCCTTGGTCTCTGCACCACTATTTCCACCAAAGTGTTGCTTTGCCTATAAGCTTAATTTTGGCAAGCATAGCTTGGTTAGCAAGTGTGATTCTGGCTGTCTCAAAATGGTCCTCCATGGACTCGATCCAGAGCTTGGCATCAGTTTGAACAGTCCTTCCCTTACCATCGAATTTAGGTGGCTTGATTTGTTTGAGAAGGAACTTCTTCTCTTGAATCACAGCTATACTTAGTGCAGGGATCGGACTTGGAACATGCACTTGGGGTTGCACTTGGGCAATAATATTCTTTATGTTAAAAACTTACCAAACGTTTCTCACATTACGTTAACATGACCAGCATAGCTTTTAGCCAAGTGACCTAATCACTTAACTCCTTTGCCAACATTTACAATCAGGATATACATTAAAAGATCTTATTCATTCATGAGAGCATAGCCCTTTTGAGTATATTCATTTTGGGAAAGTAGAACAAGTTGATTGGCACATCAGTTTAGGAAAAATAGGATTGTGTTACATTCGGTTACAAGGACTGAGTAATAATATGGAGAGGGATTATGGATTTTCAAGAATCGATAAGTCATAGGAAGATTGGGGTACCCCTTCCTTTGATACCCGTTCTTCTAATAATGCCCTATCACTTTGATTCTATCGGCAAGGATCACCCAAGTCACCTCTTTCTACACATACTTGTTCTGCTTGACTTGCCAACCGCCAACATACAGGGTTGCATTTGTGTGAACTTCGAAAAAGATGAATAGCTTGACAATTTTTAAATCCTCCATCCACTTGATTCTCTTCAAGTTGGTCTGAAGGTACGCAAGTCCGTGGGCTGCTATGTAGTATATTCCTGATTCTCCCGTCCATCTCCGTTCCGCGTACAGGGGTGAAGGATTGTAGATGCAGTCTAGAATATTCATCATTCCTAGCCTTTGTCGATAATCTGAAGCACACATTGCAGTCATAAAAATAACCTGGAACACCAAGATTTTGCTCCATGCTTCGTGACTCTACAGCCCAGCATCCATAAGTGAGTAAGGAAATGTTCTCAACAACAACACTACTCACCTTCCCCTAGCTGTCCCCTTATTCCCTTTACTATCCTCCATTAAGTTCCTTTGTAAATCTTAGATTCTGTTGGTTTGGTCTAATACCAACAGTAACGTGCCCGTTTGTCTGCTTGCGGGACACGTCTTAGCAGCCCATCAGGAGGAGGGTCTAGAAGGCTCCATGTGGCACTTGTAGGGAATGACACAGGGTTTGTGATCTAGGTCTTCCTGAGTCTGCCTTGAGCGGAAGTGTCCAGCCATTTCCACTTGGGATTGACCTAAGGTTAGGGTTCCTTTCCTACCAGCAAAGTCTCAACCTTTCTGTCGAACGGCATAGACCTATTTCTTTGTCCTAAAATAGAATTAACCGAAGATTCTACATCCACTGATACTACGTCTTTATTATCTCAACATTTGAGAAAAGTTCTTAGCTAACCGGAACCACCCTTCCGTAGGACGGATTTGAGTCACATCCACCGCACTTTCCTCAGTTTGCTTTAGTTATCTAATTACCTAACACATTACATTTTGACATGCAAAATCAGCTCCCTTAATTAAACAAATTAATCACGGGTTCCTTCATGTAACTTAGGCACTGACACAAAATAATGTCAAGCAAGTTCCTTTTTCTCAAGCATTTGTTCTTTATTTATCATAATTCCGGATTACATCCAACATCATGCCCGAAGGCCATCCTAGCAATCTACAGGATCGTTGTTTCAAGTTTCGCCTGTAGACTAGTACCCGGGCCTCAAGTACCATCTCGACTCACGTCGGCCTCTTGCATAGAATCGAGAGGCAAGGGATTTACAGCGAAAGCCTCCCCTGGCACCCAAGCGTCCTCCCGCTCCAAGCAGTACCCACGGAGAGACCTCTCGCGGTGGGTTAGGTCCATATAATCGACGCGGCTAACAATGCCCTTGGATAGGGTTAGGAAGACAGTCGGAGGTCACTATTCCTGCCTCTCCCTCCAAGCTTTCAACCTGAAGCATTAAGTGTTTTCCTTGAATTAGTTCCTTGAGCAAAGAAATCAAATAATGTATCTAAGTACAAGCATAAACATTTCGGAGGTTGTTTGTGCGACCGACTGCTAAGGTGTGTCACCTGATCTTGGGTCTTTCTGCGACTTGGCGAAATCCCAATAGTTTCAACAAGAGAAAATGGTCTTGCTAAGTTGACTTCTACTTTCTTACGGTATCTTAGTCCATAACTCTAGCACTAGCTAGTAAGTCAAGGCAATGGACATGCCCTCTTCACAACCCAACCAAGGGTCTTTTAATCTCCAATTCTAGCCAACCTCAGTTAAGACACATGGCAACACATGATTTCTCATTTAATCTTTCAAGATGTGGTTTAGATGCATGCGATTCTTCCAATTCTCTTAGTGTGGTTCTATGCAGGCTTTCCCAACCATCATGCATGTTGTGCGTTTAGTATAGTTGTCCCCTAAATTGTAACATGTCCACTTGTGTCTCCAAGACACGTCTTAGCAGTCCATCAGAAAGGGTGTCTAGAAAGATCCACCCAGCACTCCCATTGAATGTTACGGGGTTTGCGATCTAGGGCTTTTCACGTTTGCCATGTAGCGGAAGTATTCCAGCCGTTCCCACTTAGGATTGACCTGAATTAGGGTTTTCCTTATTAGTCATTTCCTAACAGCAACTAGCGTTGGACCCAAGCGAACTACTTTACGCAGAATTGCCAGGTCCAAAGTGGATTCACGCTGCACTTGGTTCAAGGAGAATGGGAAACGAGAGGGATGCAAAGCTCAACCTCTCTGTCATAAGGCATAGTCCCATTCCTTTCCCGTAAAATAGTGTAAATCGAGTTTAACCATAACTCTAGGTCAACGCTTTTGTTGTTCGTATTCTTTGACGATCTTCATGTTGTCCATCGTGATTTGAGAAAAGTTCCCGGCCAGCCCATCCTCCGCACTTTCCTCCGGTTGTTTTAGTTATTTAATTACCTAACACATTAGTTAGACATGTAACAACCAGCTTCTTTAATTAATCCGTTAGGCACTAGTTCTTTCACGTAATCTTATCACTTGATATAGAAAAACAATATCAGACAAGTTCCTTATTAACATGTTATCATATTTATCTTTGAAATATAAGAGTCCAGCCCATAGGCTTATCCACAATCGGCCCAAAGGCTATCCAGCAATCCATAGGGATCACTATTCCAAGTTTCCACCCGTAGACTAGTATGCGGGCCTCGAGATCCAATCCCGAGTCATGTTAGCCTCTTGTGCAGGACCCAAAAAGTGAGGGATTTACGGCCAGAGCCCCCTGGCACCCAAGCGTCCTCCTGCTCCAAGTAGCACTCAGCTCGGACAGACCTCTCGCGGCAGATTTGGTCCACTTTCCCGGCGCGATCAACAACCCCCTTGGTTAGGGTCAGGCAGGCAATCGGGGGTAACTGAAGCTACCTCTCCCTTTAGGACTTCAACCTGAAGTATAGATATCCATCTATCTTTTAATTCATTGATCAAACAAAGACAAACAGTGCTCTAAAATCTGTAGCAAGCACAAACATTTCGATTGATGGTTTTTGTTGGCAAACTCCTAAGGAATGAATCCTTCCTTTCGAATGCATAAAACACTCGATCTAGGATGACTTGCAACTTCGCAAGATCCCCTATATCCTGGGTTAGGGCGTACCCTATTAACCCAACTTGGTCAAACCTTAAGCTGTTCATTGGGTACTTCAGTTTATCGGTTGGTCTTTAGTTTCCAATCCATCTTCTTTACTCAAGAAACACCAGTAAATTAGGATGATTATTCATCCTCTTGCAAGATAACTTGCGTAAGGACATGCCAACTTCATTGCGAGAACTTGGCCATCCCCTTGTGATTCAATCACAAGATCAAATGATTCTGCACTTGTTGCGCAAGTATTGCCTCGAACTATGAGTCTATGGAGTCACGAAACAATCTGTTTTAGGTCACTAGGCTAACGTAGTTAGACCTAGGGTTTCCAAGTTTCATCTTGTAAGATTCTTAGGGACAAACCCTAGCTCACTTTACAATTAAAATCCACTGACCCTACATTCAGGGAATGTGGGCAAGTATTTAAGGTATACGCATTTCTTGGAATTTAACTTATTCCAAACGAGTACTCCGTGGCTTAGGTGTTTTAGTTTTATGCCGATTTGGTTAACTCTAGAAGATAATTTTGAGATTACTTCCACATGATTCGTTGTCTATGTATACATTGATTTTTCAATCTTAACTTATCAGTTTGAGGTTAGGCATAGGTTAGATTAATTTCAACTAATCTTCCCTTTTCTTTGCGAACAAAATTCATGCTAAATAAGCAACCTTTTTCTTGCTAATTTATGCAGTTGATAACGATAATTTCATAAAGTTTATGCATCGTAAAAGTTGTTTCATACTTTGCATTTTCCATGATGATTCATTGCGGTATGGGTTAATAGTGCGAGATGCAGTTTATACTTCTAGGCTTAGCCGAAGTATACAATTTGAATGGATAATAACCTAGTCTTATAATTCATTTCAATGGATAAGCTATTTGCTAGAAATGCTTTTATGCTTTCTTTATTTTGTATGTTTCATTAAAAGTATTAACGACTAAGTTCTTTAGCCGTGATCATCTAGAAGAAAAATATATTCTATTTTAAACAATTAACCTTGCACGATTGAATTACAACAATATCAAATAAAAATTAGGAAGGAAAACCTGGGTTTGGGGTGAGATATCCACATGGATGCTGGGAGACGACCCTCCCGCAGTTGCGCCTTGGACTTTCTTAGGAGGCATCGCAATTGTGGTCTTTGGGATGTGGAAGCAGCTTTAAAACTCTTCTTTGGAATTCCACTATCGCTCCCTTGCACCGTCCGTCGAAAGTAGTTTAGAAGGATCCCTCGAGGCTTTTTGAGTGGACAAGGAAGGTGTCAAAAGCCCTCAACACTCACATCTCTTTTATGAGTGGGGAAGAAAAAACAAAGCCCAAGGGTATTTTGCAAAAGGGCAAGGAATGACTAAGGGGTTTAACCACGAGGAGGGGGGGGGGTGGGGAGTAATCCCAAAGTCCAAGGGAAAAGCTTTATAAAACATGAGGGTTTCAAGATGCCTCAAGGGAAGGGCCTTAAGGGGTTAAAACACGAGGGGGTAATAAGACTTTTTAAGGCCTTAGTACTTTGGGGGGGAAAGGGACTTTTAAAGCCCAAGGAAAAGGGTTGATAGGTGGTTAAAGCATGGGGTTTCAAAATGGCACAAGGGAAGGGGGCCAAGGGTTTAAACTCGGAGGGGAGCCCCAGGGAAAAGGGGCTTAAGGATTACACACCGGGGGGGCAGGGTCCAAGGGAAAGGGGGCTTATGAGCCTTTAAGCATGAGGGGGGTTCCAAAATGCCATGGGAAAGGGGGTAAAGGGGCTTGTGAGGGTTTTAAACACGGGGGGGTGGGGGGGGGGTGTGGTTCCAAAAGGCATAAGAAGGGGGGCCTTGGGAGATTTTAGGACACGGGGGTGAAAGGGGGCTTAAGGGCCCCTTAGAAGCTTCCTCTCCTAGGAAGCTTCCAGGCCACATGGAATGAGAAGACCAACGGCAACTCGGCGGCAACAGCGGCGGCTTGACAGCCTCGTTCGGGCAGAGTGGTGACGATGGCGGCCCTCCCTCTTTCAATCTTGCAGGGCGGCAACTGCATTGGCTTTACCTTTCCCTCTCTCCCTCAACGTTCAGAATGGCGGCCCTCACTTCTCACGTATTCCCCGTCCTTGGTCTTTCGTACCTCACCGGAATAGCAAGCGCAGCCTTTTCGTCTCCTCCTCTTGATTTCAGATCCCCCACTTGGCAACGCCTCCTCCTGTTTAAATAGGGGAGGGGAGGGGGATCCTCCCTCTCCTAACGTGTCAGGCGGCATGGCATCCTCCCTCCAAAGCATCCAACAAGGATGCTTAGTCATCCACCATTCCCTCCCTCTCCCCCAGCACAACAGTCGGCTGGGGGAAGGAGGGAATAATAATTAAAATATTTTTTTTCCTAATTTAAAAGAAAAATATTATCCCTACTAATTGTCCGAACCGAAGAGGGTATTCATGCAAAACGCATATTTCTACTACGGAACTGTTACATTCTCTCCCCCTTGGAGGAATTCAAGATGTCCTCATCTCGACGTAAACTGGGGATATTGATGGTTGAGGGTACCTTCATCTATCCAAGTGGCATCCTCTTGAGGATAATCTTTCCACTGGATGAGGCATTCTCTTAGGGTTCTAGATCTTAATTGTCTCTCCCTAACATCTAAGATCCTGTCAGGCCTTAGTTCAAGGACTCCTTGACTAGGCATTACAACTTGTTGGTCATCGAGTACATGGTTAGGATTAGGTACATATTTCTTCAATAGGCTGATATGGAATAAATTTTGAACCTTTAGGTTCTCAGAAAGTTGCAATCTATAAGCATTAGGTCCTAGGTATTTGATGATCTTATACGGCCCACAATACCTTGGACTTAGCTTTTTGCAATCTTCTAAGGATAGGGAACTCTTCTTAGGGTGTACGCGAATGAAGACCATGTCTCCTTCTTCAAAGAATCTATCTTGACGCTTCAAATCCGCGTATGCATTCTGTCTATCCTTGGCCACTTGGATGTCTTGTCTTATTGACTTTATTTGGTCATCCATCTCTTCCAACATCTGCCTCGAAGCTTCAACCCTTAAGGTTGGATCTGAGAAGTTTAGGGGTTTTTGATAGTCATGACCATACAATGCTTGCAAAGGGGTCATCTGAATGCTTTGCTGGTAAGAAGCATTGTAAGAAAATTCAACCAAAGTCAAGTATTAAATCCACCTCTTTAGCTCACGATAGCAGTATGCCCTAAGCATATCCTCGATGGCTTGATTTACTTGCTCTGTTTGGCCGTCCGTTTGGGGATGGTAAGCGGTGCTAAAGTAGAGTTGAGTCCCAATACCTTCAAAGATAGCTCTCTAGAACTGTGACGTGAAGAGAGAATCACGATCACTAATGATTATTCTGGGTAAACCATGTAGCTTGAATATCTCCTTGACAAACAATCTTGCAATGTCTGAGGCCTTATAGTTTGTCTTTACTGGAATAAGGTGTGCAACCTTAGTAACCATGTCAACCACAACCATGATGGAGTTGTATCCTCCTTGAACTTGGGGTAGGTCTACAACAAAATCCATAATGATGAATTCCCATTTCATTTGGGGAATATCAAGCGGTTGCAGATTCCCTGGCATCATGACATGTTCGGCTTTGATACGTTGACAAGACAAACACTTGGTGACATATTTGAGAACGTCACCTTTGAGCCTCTCCCAATGGTAGCTCTTCCTAACTGCATTGAGAGTCTTGGCATAGCTAGCATGTCCTGCGAAAGGGGAATCATGAGCTTACCACAATATCTTCTGCTTAAGTGACTGACTCGTTGTTACACACAGCCTTGTTCTATAGTAGACAAGTCCACTATTAATGGATAATTCATGATACTTAGCCTGCAGCTTTTGGTTCTGATCTTTGATAGAGATCTCCCTCAGCATTGTTTGGTAGGCGGATCATGGCATGCATCCTCTCTAGTTAACTCAAGTATAGGGTTGTTTGGCATATATACTTTTGTAGCTAGAGATATGGTTGTTGATGGATTCTGCAAGATTAGGGAATTAAGGAATGCCTTGCGACTAAGTGCATGTAAATTCATTGCTTTCGCGTCCTTGTCAAATGATTTGTGTAACTCGGGATAGATTCTTAAGGGACCTTTGTTGCTAGTGCAAGGCGCAAACTTGGTGGAAATAAAGTGCTTCCTTACAGATTGCGGATATTGTCCCTTGTTGAACAAGACTTACATCTTTGATAAATTGTTGATATTAAGTTTACTTCCAAGGAACCTATTTGAATTTGTTTTCATGTCAATGCCATAAGATTACGTGAATGAACCATGTCCTTTAAGAGGCTAATTAAGGAAGTTTCTTGTACATGTCACACCTAAAAGTGATGGGGCTAATTAGGTAACTAAAGTACGCCGAATGAGGAAAGCGGGAGGGCGGAACCCTCGATGGGTCTATCTTGTGATAGCGTAGTCCCAGAGAACTGGAAGGCTTCTCACAAGATTTTACCGTCATTAGACCTTTGGGAAGCCTGGGTTAATTTCCAAATTCATACCCTTTTGGGAATCGGAAGGGGATTATGCCCTATGGACAAAGAGGTGGAGTGACACATCCCTCTCATTCCTACTCCTTGAACCCAAAGAGGTATAGATGTAATATTTCCGCTCGAAATATTAAGTCAACCTTAAAACCCGCACACCCCGCATAATAAGGCACCCCAAAGTGATCTCCCACATCAAAAAAGGTTGGCAGTTAAATGCTTACCCCGCGCGCTCAATAATAATCCACATTCGTGTTGTGCAAATAAGGCTAAGGTTAAAACCTGCAAGGCCGCATGAGAACACTCTCTAAGAAAAAGGTAAATGGATAATGGGTAATTTTGGTGCAAATTTTTTTATTAATTACCCCTTCCCTCAGCCGATGCATGGGAGGGGGAGAGGGAGTGTGAGAGGAGTAGTGTTATGTGAAGAGCATGGGGGAGAGAGGGGGCATGCAAGACATCCACGTGTGTGGATATCCCCCCCCCCCCCCCCCCTTACACACTATAAGACCTCCCCCTGGAGCTTGGGAGGGAGGCACGAGGAGAGAGAGAGGAGTGTGGAGAGTGTTGTGCTATCTGAGAGAGTTGATGCTATGTTGTAGCCCACCAAATCGCCGCCCTGCTACACCCACAGTTCGCCAGGGCGCCACCCTCAACACCCATGATCACCATCATCATCATCAACCTCTTGTTTGTCGTCAATCTCCTCTCCTCCAATCATTACCCCCCTCCACATTATTCTGATGATAAGCAGAAGCTTCTTGGAAGCTTGTTTAGAAGCTTCTAACAAGGCTTTCATAAGCCTTGTACACGTGTGCTTCCTCGGGATTTAAAATCCAAGCCTCCAAGGCCCCTGATCCTACGCAAGAGAGGAAGATCGCGGACTGTGAGACTTTAGGACGCACGAGTAACCCAAGGGAAGCTGCTGCAACAAAAAATATGCTACATAAATGGCCCCAAAACAAAAGATGCAAGGTGCAGGTGCGGAAGTCTCTAACCCAAGTCTACGCGTGGATATTCCTACCAGTTCTCATGCCCAGGTTCTACGAGCTTAATTCCGCATAAAAGAAATGCATTAGGCACGTTTAACTTCAAGGGAAGAATGCATTTACGCTTGTCTCTAATTCACATAGTGAAGTTGAAATACATTTGGGAATTTATCTCCTTGGACGATTCACAAGAGTTAGTACATGTCGTGCATTTGGGTTTTCTTGCATCTCCAAGTTACAAATCCTAAGCGCATATTGCTTAGGTTTAAAAGGATGAATTATTTAAATGCATCTTGATTGGTTGCGGAAAAGAAAAGTGCATAAGGCATTTATGTAGTAATTTTCTACTTGTAGATTCGTATGAGATAATCATTGTCAATGTTGTCCAAGTAGTTGCATTGCATGGAAATGAATCCATGAACTTGCCTGTTGCATGCGAAGATGCTTGCATTTGTAAGTCGGGTTAAGTGCCGCTGAATGGATTAAGTCAACATTAGTCTTATGACATTCGTCATGCATGAACTTCATTTATCGAAGTTGTATCTAGAAAAGGTTGCATGACATATTAAAGCCTGAAATTCAATTGCATTAAATGATAGGTTTGTAGGCAAAGCTCTTGATGTAAATCTATGTAGGTTTTATGTGAGTTATCCCCCAAATTGTCAATCATTATGATTTTAGCAAGGAAAGGAAATGGTCTTTGCATACCCTATAGTTGCATAGAAGGAAATGTCTATAATTTGCATATTTGCACGAAATGTTGTATCGTGAATTTATTTATTTGCATCTCTTGGGAAAGTAATTTCATTTCTTCTAAGCAAAGATCACTCTTGTCGCAAGACAATTAGATCATTTTACGTAGATCACTTGTAATGGTTTACCCCTCAAGGGATTCGTGAAAGCACAACTAGTTGGTATGATGAACACTTCAAAGTGCTAGGTAGGGTTTAGTATGTTAAAATTTTTTCTTAGTATTGCACTTGGGATGCCAAGTCAAGACTTTTGATCCCAAAGGTCCTACCCACATTCACGGAACGTTAGGGTTAGCTAAACACCCATGCAACAACATTCTAGGGATTTACCCTAAGGATCGATCGACCTAATACTAAAACTCTGATTGAGTTAGAAACCCTAGGTCCAAACGTTGTTGACCTAGTAAGGTTAGGGTTGGGTTGGGTCAAGAGGACTCCCAAACCCTACATCTTGGCCAAACATATTTCTTGACCAAGAAACACCATTTGATGGGAGAAATGATCCCACAAGTTAAGTGCGACACTTGTGCAGAAGTTGCAATGTCGCATGGCTTTGCATTTTAATCACAAGATAGATTTTCCACTCCTTCGAATAAGGTTGGCAAGCTCTAATGCAAGCCCAACTTGCAAGAGGATGAGTAGCCATCCTGCTACATCACCCTTCCTTGGGCTCATTTTCCAAGATAAGGAGGTTATGTATTGCCTAGCAAGCGAACTGACTAATCAAGTTAGGGCGACCAGGATTGCCCAGGATTTAGTGTCTTAATTTAAGGAACCTAAGGTGTTTGTTAATTTAGGTTAACAAGGGTATAAACCATAGCCCAAGGATAAAAGGGTAAACAAACAAACCCTTGGGGATCTTGCCAAGTCGCAATTGATCCCGGATTGAATGTTGAATGCATTCGGAGAGAAGGATTCACACCTTAGCAATTGGCAAAATAAATGAACACTGGATTTGATTGTGCTTGTACAAGCTAGGAGCACTGTTTGTATTGCTTTGCTCAAGGAACTAAAGATGGAAATATAATTAATGCTTCAAGTTGAAGGCCTCGAGGGAGAGGCAACATTAGTTACCCATGACTATCTGTCTAACCCCAACCCATGATTATCTGTCTAACCCTAACCAAGGGGGTTGTTAGCCGCGTCGGAAATGTGGACTGAACCCACCGTGAGAGGTCTCTCTATTGGGCGCTACTTGGAGCAGGAGGACGCTAGGGTGTTAGGGGGGCTCTAGCCATAAATCCCTTGCCTTTCGGGTCCTGCACAAGAGGCCGACATGACTCGGGATTGGATCTCAAGGCCCACATAATAGTCTACGGGTAGAAACTTAGATTAGTAATCCCTGTGGATTGGTGGATTGACTTCGGGCGGATTATGGATTTCCTTTGGTAAGATTATGGATTAGCCATGGGGCTCAATTATATGATGTATTCCAAAGATAAATAAGATAAATTCTTGTAAAGGAACATATTTGACATTGTTTTTCTATGTCAGTGCTAAGATTACATGAAGGAATCGGTGACTAACTGGCTAATTAAGGAAGTTGTTTTATGCGTGTCAAACTAAATGTGGTAGATAATTACACAACTAAAGCAACCCTAAGGAAAGTGCGGTAGATGTGGCCATGGGTCTGTCCTACGGATGGGTGGTCCCGGTTAGCCGGGAACTTTTCTCGAAGGAAATTGACAACAAGGAAGCAATGACCTAGAATCTAGGATACTAGAGTTTGATTTATGCTGTTCTAGGGGAACGGAATGGGACT
Organism: Lygodium microphyllum; assembly: GCF_053477565.2. Classification (NCBI taxonomy): domain Eukaryota; kingdom Viridiplantae; phylum Streptophyta; class Polypodiopsida; order Schizaeales; family Lygodiaceae; genus Lygodium; species Lygodium microphyllum. Next base: position 89,353,571 of record NC_141149.1, read on the forward strand.
ATGTCTTATGGATAGAGAGGTCGAACTTTGCATCCCTCTTGTTTCCCATTCTCCTTGAACCAAGTGCAGTATGAATCCGCTTCAAACCTGACGTTTCTAAGTAAACTAGTTTTCCTGGGGTTCAATGCTAGTTACTCTCTAGGAACTTGACTATTAGGGAAACCCTGATTCAGGTCAGTCCTAAGTGGGAACAACCAGAATGCTTCCTCTTCGTGGCAGACTTGGGAAGACCTAGATCGCAATCCCCGTCTCATTCCATGGGAGTGCCGGGCAGTGCTTTTTGGACTCTCTTCTCGATGGGCTGCTAAGACGTGTCCTACGACTGAACAGGTGGACACCTTACAATAGACTTGCTTTGAATTGAGTAAATCCACATATAGTAGAGTGACCAGAAAACCTTGACCACCAAGAATTCAAGATTCAGGTCGATCCTAGTGGGTTCAGCCACCACGAACATTTCGTTGTGAGGCAGGCTCGAAAAAACCTAGGCCACAAACCCCGTGACATTCCGTGGGAATGTCAGACGGCGACGCTTAGATTCATTCCCCATGGACTGCCAAAAACATGCTTAGATAGCCAATTGATGGGTACGTTACATCTTTACATTACAAATGGGTAGTTGATTTGGTTACCATGCCTACAAGTTTATGGAATATGAGATATCTTGTGCTTGCATGAGAAGACTTGACTAATCAAGTGGAAGGTCGAGCTCTTACTACAAAGACTACTTAAGCATTTTTCAGGTTCTTATTGGAAGAAGTCTTTTGCAGGTATGGTTGTGTTGGTAAAGTGGTTTCTGATAGAGGAGAATTGGATGCAAATGAGGTTGGTGACTTCTTTTCATGATTGGCTATCAAGCTGGCTTTAACTTTAGCCTATAATCGTGAAGCAAATGGAAAAAGTAAAAGAGGTCATCAGCCTATCATTAAGGCATTAGCAAAGTCATGCTAGTGAAGGATGAAGGAGTAATCAAGAATGTTAGCTTGTGCTTTATAGGATGATAGGACCACTCATAGTACAGTTACAAGGTATATGTCTATTGAATTAATGTATGGACAACAACCAATCATGTATGTTTAAATAAAGAAGATTTACTGGTCCTACGCATTAAAAAATTAGAAAGAAGGCCTAAAGACATTGGGACAACCATGAAAAAGTTAAAGACTGCAAGGATCAAAAGCGAGAAGAGGTTTGACGAGTGACGCAAACTTTGACCACGAGCTATACAAGAAGGGGATTGGGTATTGGTTTATGACAGCAGCTTGGAAAATCAACATGGTGCCAATTGGAAGATTACAAAGACATGGTTAATTCCATATGTGGTAACATTTGTTTTTTATAATGCTACCTATGCATTAAATGAGATGGATGGGACAGCTCTAAGGATTCCAATGGCTGGAAAACGTATCAAGCTCTTCAAACATAGGGATTCTTCAGTATATGACTTGAAGGAGTTGGATATCTAGCATGAACATGATAATATGGAAGAAGAAAAGGTAGAAGATGAAGACATTGACATAGTAGAGGATACTTCTTCTAATACTACAGATCCATAAGACTTTGGCACATGTCGAAGGATGTGTAGGTTAAGAGGGGGTGGATGTCGTGCCGCTACCTACATTCAATGTGAAAAACTCTAGAGTTCATCGTTATTTGGATTTCTTATTAATCTAGAGCCAATTCCATTAATGTTAGTGTCCTTAGTATAGATGGTTCAAAAATACTAGATTTTTGGCCAATTTTAGCCAATTTTTGATATTTTAGATATTATCTCCCGTAAAAATCCAAGAACTGTAGATAACTTCTAGAATAGGATGACATGTAAAAGAAAGCATGTAGTTTTTTGACATTTTGAGAGGATTTTATGTAGAAAGAAGGATTGGCAAAATCGTGTGATGCACAATCGCTATTTTCAAGTAGTGAACAACACTTTGAACTGGGAGATGAAGGAGTGATCTGGTAGAATTCTGGCCAGGTGTCTTGGTATTTTACCCCCCTTTTGGAGTGAATGAAAGCATCAGATTGGGGGTTTGAGTAGCATAGAGGAAGGTATTGTTTTATGCACGTTTTTTTCTACAAGAGATTTATCCTCTCGTAATGTAGAAATAAATTGACAAGCTTCACCTCTGTGAGTATTCTTCTACCTCTTCTATTTCATTGAGCCCCTTCTCTTTCGTCTAATACTCTCCTTGAATCTCCCTTCACCTTATTGTCTCTTATCCTCACGGTAGACTTTCAACCCCAAATGCTCTGACAATGTGTGACAAAATATCTGTTACCACTAAGAGATATATTTTGTATAGGTCCCCGAATAATTTGTATACATAACATCAAGTATATTCTTGCTCACATCTCTACCATGCAATAAAGTGTTAGATATGATCCATGGTGCTCAAAGTTGTAAGGTTCCCATTATGAAGAGAAGCCAAATGTGAGCCCGGACATTGGTTGAGTCCTGACTTGTATATCAAATGAGGTTTATGTGACCGGATGGCAAAAAGGTGACCGTTGTGGGTCTAATATTTGGGTTAGACGGAGCGGTTAAGCTGGTAGCAACTCGAGGCACATTGCATTGAGTTACAGGGGTCTGGGGGTAGCGCCCCCGACTCGATGGTAAAGGGAATATTCCCTGGAAGATTCCTTGGCTAACTAGTGGAGGTTCATATGGTAGGTCAGTTAGGCCGACCTAACGGCCTTCACGGGCTATAAAAGCTAAACCCCTTCACAACCATCCATCATTCAGCTTTCATGCACTCAGAGTTGTTGTTCCCGACAGCTTAAGCTCTTCACCTATCTTTTGTGTCTAGATCGCGATCTAAGCTTCACACAATGGAAGCGCATGGGTGGATAGAGCCATCTTTGTATCAGTTGTTTGGAGCTAAAGAATTTACTGATTCTCCTCTTATCTGTTGTATGCTCTCTATCTCTTTCTCAGATTTTGTTCACTGTGCCGTGTAATATTTTACAAAAAGGTCATCTTGCCTACTTACCAAATTGATATGCTTTACACACATTATGAAATTATGCAAAAAACTATTTGCATATTTGCATATCCAATACATTTGTGCTATATTTCAATGTCTACAATCACTCCTTTGCCTTTAGTATACATAGCAACATTCATAGAAGGAATTCTAGTATTTAAAATGAACTTGTGCCCTACTCTACTTCATTTTGTGACCAACCTGCAATTATCATTAAAGTCTTTTACAAAACAACATTTTGTATCAAATCAAATGTAATATAGTCCTTGCTCTTATCATCTGACCAATAGACACTAAATTTTTAATGTTGGATGGCATATGTAATACATCCAAGAGACTCTTTGTTTGACTATCATGTAAGGACAAGGGAACTTTTCTAATATGTGAAATTAGATGGCATGAATAATCACCCATCTTTACATAATCTAGATTTTGTAAATCTTACATCTCTCTAAACCATTCAGCATGGCTAATGGTCATATGATTAGATACACTTAAATCAATATACCATACATGATCATGTGTCCTCTTTCCTATAATATCATTTATCATATATTTCATAACAAAAAATAATCATTTTTTTCTTCATTCTATTTTGACAATGATGCATGGTTTCCTTGTTATAATTTCTCATTACGGATATCATCCTTCTTAACATAACACTAGCTACAATATGACTTGTTTTACTAGAATAATGACAAACAATATGCTAGAACATCTAATCTATCATCCACTTGTTCCTCTAGAGTTCCGTTGCCTTAAAAGTTTCCACAAGCTCCTTGAACCTGCATTTTACCAACAGACTACTCATTTAACCTATTTTGATAATTATCACCAACACATCCCATACCATGGTCTCTTAAAAAGGATTTATCATATCCTCTTATTGAACTTGAGTAAATGCTTGGATGCATTCACTACTTCTTTTAGATAATCCACCTTGCATATTGATCTCTTTAGTAATCATGAGAGAGACCATATGCCTTCTCATTATTAGGACCATCCAAAGTATATGAAACTAAATCATCATCATCAAGCATTGCATCAATAAATGCTAAGCATCTGTAATTCTTTTTACCTTCAAAACATACTCATTTATAAACAACGTTCCTTCAAGGTATTCAACTCTTTCTTGAGTTCAATTTTTGTGCCTTTATGTTTACTGAAAACATATTATCAAATATTATCCAAGCTGCATATGAATTTTTTGCATTCTTGATATATCCCAACATAGTGTTATCTATGAGTTTAGATAGCTAATTCATTATGTTCTTGTCTTTTGCATCCCATTATTTCCATACCTTTCATTCTCTATAGTCATAGGATTACTTAGGTTTGGCTCATTTTCTTCACTTAAAACAAACTCATAGGGACCTTTTCTAATAAGGAAATTTGTCACACGGAACTTCCATGATGGATAGTTGTTCTTGCCCAACTTCTCAATGATGTAGTTTCCATTATTCTTTACCATTATCATAAAATTAATACAAAATAGCAAGTATATCTTCTGCAATCTTTTACAACAAATGCATAGCAACACATCAAGTAGCCTTTTTTTATTAATTGTTCAATAGTGCATGTAATCTACAATCTATTAGTAGATGCAACTTATGTTTTCTTCTTAGAAAGCACCTTAAAACTTATCAATTCAAAATTTGTAACATGTGCACCCACTTTCAATCCGCACAATTAAAATCATAGTGTACTCTAAAACTACTATGTGCAATCTTACGAGTCTAAAGAATAGGGCACAGAACAGCCTCAAATGGCCAAAAAAGTAGCCAAAAAAACCTAAATGACTCACTTGCAGAATATAGAATGACTAGCTCATATGCTATATCACACATTATTCTGAGATTTTTGCTCTACCCCGCTTTTGGTGCCTCCATATGCATTATCCAAGAAAGAGAGTGGATACCTTTTTACTCATTGCTTGGTTGCTCAAATCCTTGCTTCTTCTACTATACTTCAACCTTCAAAAGTATCCTCTATTAGTGGTGTCACTTTGATACCATGTCATGAATTGCATGGTGGGAAGACTTGCTTAAGCTGATAAGCTAAATACATACCATACACTAGAAGAGGAAGCTCACTCAAGAATACAAGAAGAGAGATGGAAGCCAAAACATTTTCTTCCTAATTTTTTCTTTTTCTTTCACACAAAATATAATATACACAGAGTATAGATAAGATAAAATGTAAATAAAAGTAGTCTACTAAGTCAAACAATGTATAACTAACTAGACTAATTGACAAAAACTATAACTATGCTAGTTGTAGATAGGTGCAACAAACCAAATATAATAAGTAATAAGTTAGTAGCTATGTAAGGATCAGAAAGACCAAAAATGTGCTAAGTATAGGCATGTGAACCCATCTAATTAGGAGGTTGATCATCAATGTCCATACATGTTGAGCTTGCTATCTCAACAAAGAGGAAGGGGATCTTATGACGACATTGTCATCTCGAGGGTTGTACTCTATCACCTCTTGCAAAGTATCCCTAAATTCTTGTGGAAGCTCTATCATCTTCAAGCTAGTTACTCAATGCTAGAAGGTGCAACCCTCAAGTCCACCAAAGTTTTAGTTGAAGAAACATATGCATCATGTCCCCTAAGAGGAGAAGTTCAGGAGTTGTGAATGTAGAAGCTACGAGAATTGTAGTTGGAAATGCGAGTGACAATGATGGTTTGGTCCCCATCATTCAAACCTAGGTTCGTTTAAATTGATCCTTGTTGCATGAATGGTTAGCTTGCAAATCAAATAGATTAGGTTAGTATCCACTACTATTTTAAAAGGTTGCATATAAATTAGCATTTGACAATCATCCTTAGGTGTTGAAATTGGTAAAGAAGTTTAATGTTACTTCTACATTGCATTAGGTGAAAAAGTTTAATATTTTTCACTAAAGCAATGCACTAGAGAAAGATAAAGTTCAATTTTGCATTGGATTGTATTACATAAAGGTAGAAAAATCTCTTGTTTGTATTCTATATCACAATGCATAAGGTTTAACCAATAAAAGCTCTTAAGAATTGTCTTTAAAACCTAACAAGTATTCTAAAGTTAAGAAAAATTAAAGAAAATAGCAATAACAAATTTGACTCTATACATTCTAAATAGTTAAAAAGATAACAAACATACTAGGTAAAAAATCTAACAGAGAATTGATCGCTTGAATGCTATTAAAGGAGAGATCAGTTTTTTCTGCCTTGCATCAATAAGAATTTTGATCATAATCATTAATAGGATAAGGAAAGAATACTAATGTTAGAGATACTGCTCCATTCACACACTTTAAAATACCCATGTGTCAAGAGATCCTCAAGATCTAAGAAACCTAAAATCAAGCAAGTGAAAGATTAGTCAAATTTCTTTTGCTAAGACATGGGTGGAAGTAGAACCTTCTAACCAAAATGGATTGGCCTAAATGTAGATCAAGTTAGGAAAGAAAAAATCCCTACATGCAAGAGCTTTGATAACTTGCACCTAAAAATGCAAGTTTTAGAAGGAAAACCCTTGTTTATAACTTGTAACCCTAAGCAAATGCCAAGGCGAAGAGTGAATCCAAGCTTGTTAAGAGATTACCTTCTAGGATTGATTGCCTTAGGAAAAGTGTTGATTATGTTTTTGAATGTACATGTGATAGTATTATTGATGCATCAAGAAAATAAATGCTTGTGTTAATAGTGTTATGAATTTAATTGAATCTAATCTTAAGAAGATAAAAGGAAGGATATGTGCTAGATCTTTCCCAAGGCTAGTTACAAGCTACTCCAAGTGGTTTGATTCACTACTTCGGAGAGCTGAGACTAGCACCATTGTGAGAGGTTACTCCGTAAGGAGGCTGTTAAGTAGGAGGAGGTGAGGGTGCCAAGGGGCTCTTATTGGTTAATCCCTTATACTCCTAGGAATTGCCTAACCACTACATCTTGATACTACTTTATGGGATTTTTTTTGGGGGGGAGGGGGGTCTTGATACTATTTTATGGGTGAAATCTTTGTGGATATTTGACCTTCAGATTGTTATTGATGTTACTTCCATATGGGTGGAAGAAACAAATCCTAATAAGAATCCTTCAAGATAATAAAAAATTTACTAGATAATGGCATCTTAATTTTATTTTTGTATTGTGGAATAAATTATGTTAATGAACCTTGTGCTCTAAAAGGCTTAATTAAGAAATTTCTCTTTTGGTGTACAAATATAATTGTGGTAGTTAATTACATAACTAAAAATACGCAACATGGGAAGCAAGAGGGCATGATCCTCAATATAGGCCTAGGGTGGTCTCAGTCAGTTAAGAGCTTGCTTCAAGATAATTGCATTAGTTATGAATATACACATTTATCAAATTAGAAAACTAAATAGAATCCATGACTTTGTGTTGTTTTAGGGGATCGGAGTAAGATATTACTTTGCCTAAATATCTTTCATAAATATGCATATCGTACTTTGCCCTACATATCTTACTCCATGAGAAATTTAGGCAAAGTAAATTCGTGTTTTGTATTGTTTCTAAATATGCATACCGTACTTTGCCCTGCATGAGACATTTCACTATCAGTGACCTTTCTCTTTTCAGCCACATGTAAAGCATGTGTTCATATTTCAGCCTTTGGACCAACCATCACTTGGCCATGCATTCTATCCAACTGTAGACAAAAAATAGAAGCATGTAGCGCTGAAAAAGCATTTCGGACAGCCAAGTACTCTTCCAACAAATTTTGCATACCTCCCTTTCCAAAATTCAACGCAAGAGGCAATCCCGTTTCTTGTGCATGGATCTTGCCATCTTTCCAAAAGATAAGCTATCATGCCAAGGCCTCCTGATAGGCAGCACAATTATTTATCTTGTGCTACAAACTGTCACACCACATATATCTTTTTCCAGGCTTAAGGGCTGCTGCCCATCCCCTTTTTGCTTGTCCTTTTTCATCCAATTTTGCAACCTTTAATTGAAGATCCCACATTTTTTTAATCAATTTATCTAAGACATCTTCCTTGATGACAAATGGAACAATAGCAAGTACAACCATAGGGTTAGCCACAGAAGTAGGTGGCTTACTGGAAACATCAACTGTCTTGCCCATAACAGTGGGCAAGCTAGAGACATGCAATCTTTCTCTTCTTCTATGCTTCTTCACAAGTGCAGTAACAACTTCCTTGACATGTCTCCACTCTATTTTCAAACATGTCTCTGTAGTCCGATCCTCCAACAAATCATCAAGCTTCTCTTCAAGCTCATGATCAACTGCATGTAGAAACAATTCAATTTTCCAAACTTGCAAGAGCTTGCTATTCTAAAAGATCCAACTCCTCAAATCGACTTTCAAATTCTCTTAACAATTTCATAGCCACAATACCCTTATTAGGTTGTAAAACCCACTCTTGAAAAGTCTTGTGCATAATCAAACTGGTATCCTCAATGTAAAATTTGTCCCTACGTGTCTTCTTGAAGGCTACCCAGTTTGCATCTTGCAAGCATAATTCAGTAATCCATGCTTTCAGTTCATGAATAGTAACACGTACAAAATACAGGCTCCATGCAAATTGAGCCACCCCAAAGAAATCCATCTTCTAAGCATAGGTACATACATATGCAGATACATTCCTGCCATTGAATAACTTCACCTCATGCTCAACTGCTTGCAAAGCATTCATCACAACACTTTTTGTTTGAGCTGAAGCTTGCATCACCTATTGTTGTTGTTGTTGTACCTGCATAAGCATATTCATATTTTGCACCAACTCTTGCAAAACATCACTGGAGAATGTATTCCAAGATTCTCTCATCTTGTCTTTCCTTCTTTTGACGACCTTTCACGTGGGGTTCACCAAAGTCGGAGGGGTTTTTGTCGAAAGGTTGAATCCACCAGGGATCAGAAGTAGAAGGAAGTAGAAATAGGAGATGGAAGAGAAGATAGAGAATACCCCTCGGGGAAGTTACTATGTGTATATCCTCTATATCACGTGCGTTTAAGGCCTATTTATAAATATCATTATCTATGAATTTTCCATGAATAAAATATAACCCTTTTCAATTCAATCTATAAATAACCCCTTTATATTACACCCTTCTGTATGTAAAAAATGTATAAAAATGGTATTTAAAAAATACCTTATTTTGAACCCACGTGATGCACACATATATTCATGAGTTACTTACCCAAGGAATACCCAAGTGGTAAACACTACAAAAACAAATCACAATGAATTAAATCAATATGTATTGAAAGAACCTGGAATCTTTGCACTACTCAGAAGCAATCTCCAAGCATTAGATCTCTTGGAGCTTCTTTATAGAACAAAACGTACATAAAAATTATAGCTTCTTCTCTGCTGCTCGGAACCCAAATTTGATGGCTCAGTTGGCTCCAAAAGGGGGGTAAAATCCAGGATGCCTAATCATGGATCTCCCAGATCACTCCTTCTTCTTTCAGTTCAATCTATAGTTTTCAGCCTGTTTATAGTGATCGCGACGCATGCGATTTCGTCAATCTCTCCCCCTTGTGAAAATCCCATAATTGGCTGAAAAAGCAACTAGCTTTTTTCATGCCATCCTAATCTAGAAGTTTTTTTAAAATTTTTTGGATTTTTACAATAAATAATATAAAAAATAGACTAAAATTATCCAAAAATCTAGTATTTTTGGATAATCCATGCAACTCACACTAGTACTAATATCTCGCATCACCTTGACTCTCTAGATCAATAAAGAATTCGGATGATGATGCATTCCATACCTTTTCACACTATGTCCCCATAACATTACGACAACGCTGATACCAACACAAATAATGATGCGGATAACGACGCTTTGCGACGCTAATAGCAACGCTTACAGTAAATTTGCGACGCTAATAGCGACGGTAACATGGAAAAAAATTTGTGGCAGGGCAGCAACCTGCCCTACCACATATAGCACTATGTGCTTTATTTTGGCCATATAAAATAGTTTCAGTAATGTGTACAATGCTCGTGTAAATAACAATAAAGTGTACTTAAATCATAACACCAATACAAGAAATAAACACATGATTGCATAATGAAAGCAATCGATACAATCATGGCAAGATACTACTACTACATAGAAAATATCTACACAGATCACGTGACAAAAAAAAAAGGGTATTCGAGCTCCAGGGATCCAAGGGCGAGCTATAGATCATTGCCATCCAAAACCTCATCCCATCACAAAGGAGCATCAAAGAGACTTTGCAAAAAAAGAAACAACTACACATCAATCCACCATACAATAATGCATTCTAATTAAACACTGTAACTACGGACAAGAAAGATGAGTGACTTACAGGGCCACCTCATCCATACAATCAGTAGATCAATGCAGTGAGACCGTGCCTCTCTGCATATCGAGTCTCAAGATCGGTGGGATCGTGATTTGTAATGGAGTGCTGCAAAGAAAACAAAATACAACTGTTAGAAACACGATTGTCAGTACAAAGTATATTGCAAAAAAATAAGTAAGAAAAACAAAAGAAAAAATTACAAAGTCCTCTAGATATGTCTTGTGGCCACCACTCCCAAGATGATGGACCACTCTGGCCTCTAGTCATGCCCTCGCCACCTCGCGCTACTGTCTCCAACATCCTGGAGAATCTGTAGCCTCCTCCCTGAGTTGGCGCCAGTTGCTCGTGTCTAGCCACTTGAGCTTTGAAGCCACTCTTTAGTGCCTTGTATGCGTCTGATTATCTGTGTGACATATATGCATGCATGCACTTCATCATCTAGCCCGTAGAAAACCTATCTGCGTGACTTATACCAAAAACTCCTCATGCAAGGATACTACTATGTACTCCTTTCTCCCCTCCAATATGTTCTTCCAATGATCCAAGACGTTGTGTCAAATTTTTTTTTGGTACAACTCTCTCATGCAAGTCATCACCCTCCTCCCCTAATCTTGAATGATGATGGCTCCTGACCTATCATCTACAAGGTAGGCATACCTCTCTAGGGTATGCCTAAGATGGGTCCTCTCCCGTCTGCGACCATGCTCCTAGGCATATTCAGGAGACCCTTGTACATCTCGTGTACCTACTGGGGTATTATCTATCGAACTAGCACCCATAGGGGTGCCACTTGCAGATGGTTGGGAGTGAGTGGGGTAGACGTCCCCACAAGTATAACGAATCTCACAGGTGACGCAACTCCAACAAAATGGCGAGACGGAGACGCCACGTTCGTACCTCCATAGCAACCACCTGACCCATGCTCTCTCAAACCCCCAGGAGTAGCACATGTATCCCGAGCCGACTACAGGCTCAATGCATCTGTATCTCTGCAGTATCCCCCTGAACCACTCCCTCTATTTGGCCCAAGTTTGGAGAGTCAATATTGTCTACTAGAAACTAAAGCATGAGAGTGTGCTAAAGTAGATCTAATAGAGTAGCCTGACGATTTCTAAGAAAGCTCCTGGTCTGCCATATCTCTGAATCTCGCCATCTAATCTGGAGACATAAGTGTAAAGATATCCTGTAGCTCCTCGTCGCTCTTCCCTCAACTCATCTTGATGATCTAAATATCCACAAAGATCACCTGCACAAACAATAAATGATGTTACATAATCAATATAAATCATACAAAGCACAATAATATAAATCTTTAAAAAAATGATCTTACTTAAAATGCATATCTTATGTACCCTTATGAGCGATTCGTCAACGAATTGAGTAGGTGGATGCTCCAAGTATGAAGTACCCTATGGTCCCATGCCAATCTCCTAACACATCCGCGTACACTAGAAGGTCAATAGACATGTCACCACAAAAGGATGAGTTCACCTCGTTCTCAAAGAATTCTTGGACTCGTGTATTTTCATCATTGTTACCCGATGCTGGCTCCTCTATATGCTCCAATCTTTTGATGGCCTCCACCCCTTGCAATATCGACCCCTCTATTTACATATTGTCCTCATCTATGCTCGGAACATCACTTTGATCATATACTCTCGCACTTTGATCATATAACATACCACCATCGAGGTTGTCAGGGGTTTGAATAGAAAATTACATGTTCACAATCACGTACAAGAGAGATTTAACTATTGTGACATGTACCATGTCCTAATACAATTAAAAAACACATGAGTTCATGCACATATTCACAATGGACTTGCAACACAAATGTGTCATACAAACCTGTCCATCAATTTTTTTCAGAATCTATTTTGAGAAATCCAGATGGACCTCGTCGAACTATTGCTCTAGCTCCTTCAAGTACCACTGTGAACCACTACACATTGAATAGGATCATGGAGAAGCTATGGTAATCCACTATGACAATACTTTGCAAGTTTCCAAAATACTCCATCTCATCTATAACCGTGTTTGGATCTATTGCTCATCGTCGGCTCTCTTACTTGAACCTTGCCATGATACCAAAATCTGTTGTGGAGCGCATTTTGTCAATACGCTCCACGTGGAAATGCCATCCACGTGACCACACTACACTATATATTTTGTAATGTACATTGAAACACTCAATTAGTTGTCGCATATAAAATATAGATACGACAAACCCTAAACATGTCATCACCTTTGGACTACATCCCCTCGAGAATTCCAACTCCTTGGTTGAGACCTCTACCCCTTCGCGAGACGCTGCGGTTGAATCTCCATGCAACCATTGCGTTGACATAAACCACGGCATCTCCTCCATGCCCTTAGGATATTGAATCGGTTGATGGTGCGTACTACATCAAAATTCAGATTGCGCTTCCTCTCAATCTTTCCTAGCTTGCTAGTACCTAGCGATCCACGTCTCCATGGAGGCATGGTGCAACGTATAAAAGAGAATATAAAAGCGATTCACTTTCTCCTCCATTGTAGCATCCATTCTTTTTTCTACCCCATTTTCAACCACCACATCTCCGGTCAATCTATCATCATCCTTCAGCAACCATAGCATACTGTTGTCTGAATTCATCGTTGGTAGACATTGTGAAATATGCACTAATGCCTCAGACACCAACCAACCTTTAGCCATGCTACCTTCTGGCTAAGCTCGTTGTCACACAAAGCCTTTCAGGGTTTTCATGAAGCACTCCAAGAAGAACATCCATCTCATATGGACAGGTCCAGTAATCTCCACTTCATCTACAAGATGCACAAGAAGGTGGATTTGTATTGTGAGTATACTAGTAGGCAAGTATTTCTCAAAGAAACAAACCATCTCCACTGCTCCCCGCCTCGTGAATTCAATAGAGGACATCTTAATCTCCTTTTGTGAGATCCATTGCACTAAATTCGACAACCTGTAAATTGCCCTGCATATTTCTGGAGTAAGATATCCTATGATCACGATTAGTAGTACAAAATGCCACAAATGAGAAAGAATTATGAACAATGACTACACTCCAAATAGCAAAATACGCAGGCCACTTACAATCCATTCGTAGTACAAACCTAACGTATCTCATGCCAATCATGGGATTTTAGCCCTGATAATTGGTCGTCTTTAGAAAACACAAACCTAAGAGAACATATCATACCCGTCGAAGTGCGGATAGACTTGAATATTTGCTTCATAATGCACTCTTATTTAGTGGAAAAAACCCAAGAAGCACGAGATACCATCAGCACTCGACTACGGCCAAAGCATCTCCATCTTGCCTACCTCCTTCAAATCCATTCATGTCCTTATAGTGTCTGTCTTTATTGTGGTATGGTCCCATTGTAAGCTACCCAAGTTCTTGAAAATATACATGGGATCCAACAAGTGGTTGATCTATAAGTGGGTTCAATATGGCAACTCGTAGAAAACTGAGAACTGTCGCATTTCATTTAGATATGATTCCATGTGGACCATTTTCAACCCGTACTAGCTTTGGGCATTCATATGTGCTAGAGGTCGTCCAAGAAAACCTTCCATGAGTTCATGACCCTCTAGCAAGAAAGCGGCGTGTCCTTGATATACCATCTTCTTAATGATTTGTGAACTTCGGGAGTCTAACTGTTGCCTGCACAATGGACATGCATGATAACCTAAGGTAACCAGACTTGTCCCAACACCTATATCTAGTGAATACAAACTTGAACAAGCTATGATAGATATTACCAACGAGAATGAAAGCCTACTTACCTGAGTACTCTCCAAATCTCGGAAATTCATGCATTGTCCACATGAGAATGGCTCAAATATTAGCAAACCGTCAACCATCGTGCTTGCTCATATCTTGCATGGTAACCCCCTCCTCCCACAAAATCTTAAGGTCATTGACTAATGGACGAAGATACACGTCCATGTTTTTGACTTTGTAGAGGTCAGGAATGAGTAAGCTAAGAATGAGATGTCATTTCTTCATAGAAATCCATGGAGGGATATTGTATTTGACAAGGACTATAGGCCACACACTGTAAGAATTTGAGTGCAGACCGAATGGGTTCACACCATCCATAGCAAGATCGAGCTAAAAATTCCTTGGCTCTTGAGAAAAGCTTGGGAAGGTAGAGTCAATGTGGCTCCATGCACGTGAATTCATTGATATTCATTGAACTCCATCTGTGGACCTATTCTATGCATGCCATGTTGTCAAGCTCGCCATACTAGATGTACAAAACGTGTGGTTTATGCGGGGGATAAGCGAAAAGTGTCTAAGAACTTTTTAAGGGATGGTTTGCTCTTGCAAGTCCTGTCAATACCTATGAGCACCACACTTTGGACATGTCTCCATAGTCTCGTATTCTCCTCAAAAAAGTACACAATTGTTGATACATGTATGGATGTTGTAGTCCATGCCAAGCTTTCGTAAAACGTGTCGTGCATCATCACGAGACTCAGGCATGGCATTTGCAAGTGGTAATATATGATACTTTCGTAACTTGAAAAAAAATCATAAAACACCTTGAAAAAGCACAAATGTTTCTAATGATAGTGCCGAAAAGAAATCAACGAAGCGTACGTACAAGGTACCTGATCAACTCGGTCACACTCACATCGCTCCACCCATATTTTTCTTGCACACTTAGGAGTGCAAGCAGTGTACTTAGGTGGGATACTCGGTACCCTTCATATAATGGTATGGATGCTTCCTCTCTAAGCGGATCAGAAGTCTCAACATCCATGGGTATCAATGCATCGATCATTGCCTCAATCTCAGGCTCCAAGATTGTAGGTAAGTCTAGAAGGCTACTTGTCTCCTCTGGTATTGACGGTATAGATTGGGTAGTACCTTCCAAGTGGTGGATTGGCTCAGGCACTCCATCCATTGCACACCCATGAACTCTTCTAATTGGCTGTAAAGGGTGCACTCCTCCTTGGGACGAGACGTCACCTCCCTGGATAGAAAATTTGCTAGCCACACCCAATCTTTTTGTATATGGTATTCAATTAGCTTGCAAATACAATGCATGATTGATATACACTTTTCTTACTATTTGCTCAAAATACGAGAACGCTTGATCAATGATCTTAGATTGAAACTCATCAAAGCATCATACGTGTTCTATAGACAATCGACATTTTTATCTAATTGCTAGCTTACATTGAGAGTAAGGACATGGGACACGTTGATTAAGATAGGACCTCACGATCTTGAACATCATGACCTTCATCTTTTTTCATTTTGTCTATGTTATGACAAACAATTTATTTTTGTTATCATTATTTTTTTCTTTCTTAAATTGTTTGAGAATGGATTTTTTCTCTTGTAACTAAGCAAAAATTAATGTATGTAAAGTCTTCACCCACCCACAAATTAACATATGTCGGAGTGTTTCTCGTCCCGTGGCATTGCACCAGACCTCTCCATCACTCTCTCTTTGTTTTTTATCCATTCATTTTCTCCTCTCATTCTTTCTCTCTCTTTTTCTCTTTCTTTATTATGTTGCATGTTTATTCCCTCTCTCTCGTTCCTTCTTCCTTTTCCTCTTCCTCTCCCTCTCTCATTTCCTTTAACAAAATACCTCTCTCACACTATCACTACCACTACCACTACCACTACTGCAACAACAACAACAAATAAGAAAACTAAACAATAATAAACAAGAAAATAAAAAAATCTATTACTACAACAACAACAACAAACAAGAAAACCACTACTACTATTACAACCATGACTACGACTAGGACCACGACTACGACTACGATTACGACAAACCACTACCACTATAATAGAAAAGAAAAGAAGACAAAAAAACAACAACAATAACAACAAAAAATAAGAAAACTAAACAACAATAAACAAGAAAAGAAAAAAAAAACTACTACTACTACCATAACAACAAACAAGAAATTTCCTATTACTACTAGTAGTACTACTACTATAATCATGATTACAACGACTACGACTACCATAACAACTCTCTCTCTCTAAAACTACCACTACCACTACCACTACAATAAACAAGAATAGAAGAAAAATCAACAACAACAACAACAACAACAACAACAACAACAACAACAACAACAACAACAACTACTACTACTACTACTACCACTACCACTACCACTACCACTACCACTACCACTACCACTACCACTACCACTACCACTACCACCACCACCACCACTACCACTACCACTACCACTACAATAAACAAGAATAGAAGAAAAATCAACAACAAGAACAACAACAACAACAACTACTACTACTACTACTACTACTACTACTACTACCACTACCACTACCACTACCACTACCACTACCACTACCACCACCACCACCACCACTACCACTACCACTACCACTACAATAAACAAGAATAGAAGAAAAATCAACAACAAGAACAACAAGAACTACTACTGCTACTGCTACTGCTACTGCTACTGCTACTGCTACTGCTACTGCTACTGCTACTGCTACTGCTACTGCTACTGCTACTACTACTACTACTACTAACAACAAAATAAGAAAAAACTACCACTACTACAAAAACAAGAAACAAGAAAACTAAATAACAAAAGAAAACTAAATAACAATAAACAAGAAAAGAAAAAAAATTAGTACTACTACAACAACAACAACAAACAAGACCACCACCACTACTACTACTATGTAACGTGTCCACTTGTATCTTCAGGACACATCTTAGCAGTCCATCGAAAAGGATGACTTGAAAGCTCTGGCCAGAACTCCCATGGAATGTTATGGGGTTTGCGATCTAGGGCTTTCCGTGTCTGCCACGCAACGGAAGTATTCTGACTATTCCCACTTAGGATCGACCCGAATTAGGATTTTCCTTATTGGTCATTTCCTAACGGCAACTAGCGTGAGACCCAAGCGAACTACTTTACATAGAAATACCACATCTGAAGTAGATTCACGCTACATTTGGTTCAAGGAGAATGGGAAACGAGAGGGATGCAAGGCTCAACCTCTCTGCCATAAGGCATAGTCCCATTTCGTTTCCCTAAAATAGCATAAATTAGGATCAATCATAACTCTAGGTCAACGCTTTTGTTGTTCATGCTCTTTGATGATCTTCTTGTTGTCCATCATGATTTGAGAAAAGTTTCCGACCAATCGGGACCACCCATCCATAGGATGGACCTATGGCCCATCCTCCGCACTTTCCTTGGGTTGTTTTAGTTATTTCATTACCTAACACATTAGTTGGACATGTATCAATCAGCTTCTTTAATTAGCCTGTTAGGCACTGGTTCTTTCATATAATCATATCACTTGACATAAAAAAACAATGCCAAACAAGTTCCTTATTAACAGGTTATCATATTTATCTTTGAAATACAAAAATTCCAGCCCTTAGGCTTACCCATAATCCGGTCGAAGGCTATCCAACAATCCACAGGGATTACTAATCCAAGTTTCCCCCCGTAGACTAGCATGTGGGCCTCGAGATCCAATCCCGAGTCATGTTAGCCTATTGTGCAGGGCCCGGAAGGCGAGGGATTTACGGCCAGAGCCCCCTCTGTCACCCAAGCGTCCTCCTGCTCCAAGTGGCGCTCAACAGAGAGACCTCTCGCAGCGCGTTTGGTCCACTTGCTCGGCACGGTTAACAACCCCCTTGGTTAAGGTCAGGCAGGCAGTCGGGGGTAACTGAAGCTACCTCTCCCTTCAAGCCTTCAACCTGAAGTATAGATATCCATTTATCTTTTAATTCATTGATCAAACAAAGCCAAACAGTACTCTAAAATCTGTAGCAAGCACAAACATTTCCATTGATCATTTTTGTTGGCAAACTACTAAGGAATGAGTCATTCCTTTCGAATCCGTCCCGCACTCGTTCCGGGATGACTTGTAACTTGGCAAGATCCCCTATATCCTGGGTTAGGGCAAACCCTATAATCCCAACTTAATCAATACCTTAAGTTCATATGTTATATCAATTTATTGGTTTATTCTTTGCTCCAAGCAATTATCTTTACTCAAGAAAGATACTAAATTAGGATGATTATTCATCCTCTTGCAAGAAAACTTGCGTAAGGACTTGCCAACCTTATTGTGAGAATTGGTCATTCCCTTGTGATCCAATCACAAGATCATGTGACTCCGCAGTTGTTGCGCAAGTGTCTCATCAAACTATGAGACTATTCTACTCATCAAATGGAATCATGAAACAATTTGTTCGTGATTACATTAAGCTGACGTCGTCAGTCCTAGGGTTCCAAGTTTCATCTCGTAAGATTCTTAGGGACAAACCCTAGTTCACATTCCAAATATGTTTCACTGTCCCTACATTTCAGCAAAAGTGGGCAAGTATTTGGGGTATAGGAGTTTTAGTTTTAGCAATACGTAACGATTAGGTTATGTATTAATTCCTAGTGAATTTCTTGGAATTTTAACTCATTCTAAACAAGTATTCCACGGTTGAAGTGTTTAGGTTTTGTACCAATTTGTTTAACTCTTGAAGATAGCTACGTTATCATTTCATAAACACACGACTCGTTCTCTACGCGTAAATTGATCTTTCAATCCTAACTTATCGATTTAGGGTCAGGCATAGGTTAAGTTAATTCCAACTAATCTTTCTATAACTTGGGAACAAAATTCATGCGAAACAAGCAACCTTTTTCTTGATAATTTATGCAGTTGACAACGATAATTGCTTAGAGCTATGCATCGTAAGAATCATTTCATGCCTTGCACTTTCCTAAAGATTCCTAGCATTTCCTATGATAATTCATTGCGAGGAGGATATGGGTTAATAATGCGATGTGCAGTTTATACTTCCATGTTTAAATGAGGTATACTATTTTAATGGACATTAATCTAATTTTTAATTCATTTCAATGCATAAAGCTATTTGCTAGAAATGCATTTATGCTTCCTTTATTTTGCTTGTTTTATTGAAAGTATTAATGACTAAGTTCCTCCGTCGTGAGCATTTAGGATAAAAATATATCCTATTTCCAGCAATTAACCTTGCATGATTGAATTACAACAATACCAAATAAAAATTAGGAAGGAAAACGTGGGCTTGGGGTGAGATGTCCACCTGGATGCTAGGAGACGACCCTCCTGCGGTTGCGCCTTGGACTTTCTTAGGAGACATCGCAATTATAGTCTTTCCATCATGGAAGCAGGTTTACAACTCCTTTTTGAAATTCCATCGTGGCTTCCTTTGCGATAAATTGCACCGTCCATCGGAAACGGTTTCTAGAAGGTTTCCTCCTGCGAACTTGAGTGGGGATTTCCTACAAGAAGGGCCTTTAAAACCCCGGCTTAAAAGTGGGCAAAAGGCCTTGATCTCAATGGGGTAATGGGCTTTTAAACCCCACTTGAGAAGGCAATACGAGGGCTCATGGAAAAGGGCTTTGGATCTTGGGGCTGGGTGGAAAAGAAAGGGAAAAAAAGGTGTGTAAGACCTTCAAGAGGTTATTTTGTGTGAGAAGGGGAAAAGGCCTTAAAGAGGCACATGAGGGAATTTTATATGGGGGAAATAAAGGTTAAAGGTACCATATGAAGACCTTTTTTTGGAAATTTGGGGGAAAGGGCTCATAGAGCCTTGGGAGGAATTTTAAAGGGAAGAAAAAAGTAGCCTTTAAAGGCTATAGGAAAGGGCATAAGGGCCCTTAAAGGAAAAATTGGAGGGGGGAAAGGAGTAATCCCAAAGCCCACGGGAAGGGGGCTAAGGAGAGGTTTTTAAGACACGGGGGGAGGGAAGAATAAGAACTTTAAGGTCAGAATTTTTCTGGGGGGGGAAAGGGGGCTTATAGAGCCCCCCTTCGAAGCTTAGAAGCTTCTAGAAGCACGCGTGCGGGGGGTATAGTCAACAGACATCGACGACGATGGCGATTTGCAGGCGGCTCCTCCTTGGCCAGGCAATGATGGGCCCTCCTGGCATTGGTTTGCAACGTCTCCGCTCAACTCCTCCTCTCCCTCAAACAACAACAACAACGCCTCCACCTCTCCCTTCCTCACAGCATCTCCGGTTCCATCTCATCCACCTCCCCCAGGCTACCATAGCCACTAGCCTCCCATGGTTTATATAGGGGGAGGGGAGGGGGATCCTCCCTCCCTTACGTGTCGTGGCGCATGGCTACAAGCCTTGGCAAGCTCTAGCAACAAGGAGCTTGCCCACCTTACTAATCCCCTCTTCCTCCAGCTCGACAGTCGGCTGGAGGAGAGGGATTTTTTTTTTTTGCCTTTATCTAAAGGATAATTCCATTATCTCCTAATGACCAGTTCACGTGAGCCTAAAGCCATCGGAATATTACATTCTCTCCCCCTTAGAGGAATCAAGATGTCCTCATCTCAAGATAAACTGGGGATATTGATGGTTGAGAGTGCCTTCATCTATCCAAGTGGCATCCTATTCGGGATAATCTTTCCACTGGACAAGGCATTATCTCAAGGTTTTGGATCTCAATTGTCTCTCCCTAACATCTAAGATCTCGCCAGGCCTTAGTTCAAGGACTCCTTGACTAGGCATTACAATTTGTTGGTCATCAAGTATATGGTTAGGATTAGATACATACTTCTTCAATAGCCTGATATGGAATATATTGTGAACCTTTAGGTTCTCAGAGAGTTGCAGTTTATAAGCATTAGGTCCTAGGCATTTGAGGATCTTGTACGGTCCACATTACCTTGGACTTAGCTTCTTGCAATCTCCTAAGAATAGGGAACTCTTCTTTGGGCTTACGCGAATGAAGACCGTGTCTCCTTCTTCGAAGACTCTATCTTGATGCTTCAAATCTGCATAGGCCTTCTATCTATCCTTGGTAGCTTGGATGTCTTGTCTTATTGACTTTATTTGGTCATCCATCTCTTCCAACATCTGCCTTGAAGCTTCAACCCTCAAGGTTGGATCTGAGAAGTTTAGGGAACTTCGGCAGTCATGACCATACAATACTTGGAAAGGGGTCATCTGAATGCTTTGTTGGTAAGAAGCGTTATAGGCAAATTCAACCAAAGGCAAGTATTGAATCCACCTCTTCGGCTCATGACAGTAGTATGCCCTAAGCATATCCTCGATGACTTGATTTACTCGCTCTATTTGGCCATCCATTTGGAGGTGGTAAGCGGTGCTAAAGTAGAGTTGAGTTCTAATGGCTTCAAAGATGGCTCTCTAGAAGTGTGATGTGAAAAGAGAATGACGATCACTAATGATTCTTCTAGGTAACCCATGTAGCTTGAATATCTCCTTGATAAATAATCTTGCAATGTCTGAGGCTTTATAGTTTGTCTTTACTGGAATAAGGTGTGCAACCTTAGTAAGCATGTCAACCATAACCATGATGGAGTTGTATCCTCCCTGGACTTGGAATAGGCCTACAACAAAATCCATACTGATTAATTCCCATTTCATTTAGGGAATGTCAAGCAGTTGCAGCTTCCCTGGCATCTTGACATGTTCGGCTTTGATACGTTGACAAGACAAACACTCGGTGACATATTTGAGAACGTCACCTTTAAGCCTCTCCCAATGGTAGCTCTTCCTAACTGCATTAAGAGACTTGGCATAGCCAGGATGTCCTGAGAAAGTGGAATCATGAGCTTCCCATAATATCTTCTGCTTAAGTGACAGACTTGCCAGTATACACAGCCTCGTTCTATAGTAAACAAGTCCACTATTAATAGAGAATTCATGATACTTCGCGTGCAGCTTTTGATCCTGATCTTTGATAGAGATTTCCCTTAGCATCTTTTGATAGGCTGGATCATGGCATGCATCCTCTCTAGCTAACTCAAGTATCGGATTGTTTAGCATAGACACTTTTGTAGCTAGAGATCTAGCTGTTGATGGATTCTGCAAGATTAGGGAATTAAGGAATGCCTCGACAACTACATTCTCTTTCCCTGGTCGATACTTGATTTCAAAGTCATACTCCTCTAGTACTTCAATCCACTGACGTTGCCTCATGTTGAGCTTCAACTGGGTAAAGATCCACTTGAGACTCTTATGATCAGTTACTAGGGTAAACTTGTTACCCAATAGGTAGTGTCTTCAAAGCTTTAGAGCATGGATGATAGCTAGCAATTCTGGATCATGCGTAGCATAATTCTTCTCATGACTCTTCAATTTCCTTGAAGAGTATGCTACAGGATGACCTTCCTACATGAGCACACAACCTAAGGCAAGTGTGCTAGCATCAGTTACTACCTCGAACTCCATATTGAGGTCTGGAAGTTTTAGGATAGGTGTTGATACCAAACTTTTCTTCAATCTCTCGAAGCTATTTTGTTCAGGAGTTGACCATGCAATGGCTGTTTGCTTCTTCAGTAAGTGCGTTAGAGGTGCTGCAATCAAAGCATAGTTTTTTATGAATACCCTATACCATCTTGTCAATCCAAGAAAGCTACGTATTTCTTTGACAGTTGTTGGTATTGGCCATTCTAGCACATCTCTGACCTTGGCTGGGTCCACTGAGATTCCTTCTGCTGATACTATGAATCCCAGATATTCAATCTAACGTTTGAAGAATGCACACTTCTTCATCTTAGCATACAGCTTATGTGACCTCATTGTTTCAAGGACAATCCGAAGTTGGGTTTCATGATCTTCTTCGTGTTTGGAATAGACTAAAGTGTCGTCGAAGAAGACAAGCAGAAAGCATCAAGATATGGCCGAAAGATATCCTGCATTAACCTGTTGAAGGTGGCAGGTGCATTCGTAAGTCCGAATGACATAACTAGGAATTCAAAGTGCCCATATCTTGTGTTGAAAGCTATCTTTGGGATATCTTCTTCCTTGATCCTTATCTGATAGTAACCTGACCTGAGGTCAATCTTGGAGAAGATCTTTGCACCGTGAAGATGATCAAGAAGCTCATCTATTCTAGGAATAGGGTACTTGTTCTTGATCGTTGATTGATTCAACCCTCGGTAATCAATACATAGTCGAAGTGTTCCATCTTTCTTTTTCTGGAACAATACTGGAGCTCCCCATGGTGAACTACTAGGACAGATGTAGCCCTGATCTAGCAGTTGCTTGAGTTGTTCCTTCAGCTCAATTTCTTCTGGTATAGACATTCTATAAGGTCTCTTTGCAATTGACGTAGCTCCTGGTACTAACTTAATCTCATGATCCACTTCTCTTTGAGACGGGAGTTATGTCAACTCTTCAAGGAATACGTCCGCGTATTCCTTTAGCCAAGAAGGTCCTTCACTAGAATCTTGCTTCTGATCTAACTTGTTGAGCTTAATTAAGTAGACAAGTAATCCTTTCCTGACTCCTTTCATGATTCGAGATACTTTGGCCAATTGGATTCTTGGCACTCCAGCCTCACCTTGAGTTGTGACTAATTCCCTTTCAGAGTTTTGAAATGAAATGGAGGTGTTGTTAGGCTTAAGCCAATCCATGAATGTGGGCGTCATTAGGCTTAAGCCAATCCATTCCGAGTAGACACTCATAGATACCTAAATTCATGACTCTGAATTTGATTGAAGTATTTTTTCCTCCCATAAAGAATTCCACCTTAGCAGTTTTCTTGGTACAAGTAACCTCCTGACCATTTGCCAATTCCACAAGCAAGGTAGGTGCTTCTACTATGGCTATTCCTAATATTTTTGCACATGCTGGTGAGATAAAGGAATGGGTACTGCCACAATCAATCAAGGTCTTAAAATTTTTACCTTGATAGTCCGATGGTGTCTGAATCATCTAGAATTGGCGATTAAGGCCTTTCTTGTGTACAGCAGAATGGACTGTCGCCCTTTTAAACTCTGCTTCCATGGTCGGATCTTCTTCCTCTTCTTCTTCACACATTTTCCTATTGGCAATGCAGGCAGTTCTTTCTCTACCTCGAGTAGCAGCTCCTTGACTACAGCCCGTTCCTTGGAAAGGTGGTTGGCGATGTCCTCCTCCAAGTTTGGGACATTGCCTCTTGAAGTGACCGAGCTCATTGCAATGGAAACAACGGAGGTTTCGGCCATTGCTTTGAGTAGAAACAAAGTTGTTGACGTTATTAGTCCTTGCTTTCTTTCTTTGTCCCTGATTATGACCTTGAACTCTCTTCATTTGAGGCCTGAGTGCTCCTCTGTTCGGGTCATTATAAGACCAGGTTCAGTGTTACCCCTTGGTTTAGACTGCACCTCCTGAATTATAGATGCAACTCGAAATGAGTGGGTCCTGAAGATCTGAGGGACGCATGGATTCGAGACGGGTATTTAGTGGTGGATTTAAACCAGCACAGAATTTGGACACCTGTTGTGTCATGTCTATTTGTGGTGCATACTAAAGAAGTGAGACGAATTTAGAGTAGTATGCATCAAAAGTGAGCCCCAGCTACTTTAGCTCGTACAACTCATTCATTTTCTGTGTGCGATATGCAGGTGGTAAGTATCTTCCCTACACGGCTTTCTTTAGCTTCTCCCAGGTAACGGATCCTTCCGTGATCCCCTGATCCCTACACCATTGCTTCCACCAAAACCTGGCTTCGCCGGTGAGCTTCAGCTTGGCGAGCATAGCCTGATTGGCGGGTGCAGTACCGGCTACTTTGAAGTAATTCTACATGGATTCAATCCAAATTTCAGCATCTTCTTGGACGGACCTGCCTCTCCCGTCAAATTCGAGCGGCTTAATCTGCTTGAGAAGAAACTTCTTCTCTTGGATTGCAGCAGTACTTGATGTAGCAGGGGAACTAGGAACTTGTAACTGGGGTTGTGCTCGGATAAAGGTTTCTTAACGTTATTATATGATAAATGTTATTGATTTATATTACATCTTCAATTCCGCTATCACCAAGCAATCTAACCACTTAACTTTTTATCAATTCTCATGCACAATCAGACATTGATAAAAAAAGTCTTATTTTTATATATATGGGCATAGCCCTTTCGGAATACAACATTTCTTGCGATGATAAGCCAACTATTACATTTAGTTTGGGGAGAACAACGTTGTATTACATTTATCTACAGGAACTGTATAGTATGGTTTCGGGTCATGGATCTTCAGGAATCGGTAACTCATTGGAAGTTCAGGGTACCCTTTCCTTTGGAATCCATTCTTCTGATGGCGCCCCAACACTTTAATCCTGTCGGCAGAGATCACACGGGTTACTTCCTCATATACATATGAGTTCATCTCAACCCTTCGACCTCGAATATGTAATGTTGAGTTTACATGAGCTTCCACAAAAATGAACAACTTCACCACTTTCAGGTCTTCTAACCACTTGATCCTTTTTAGGTTGGTTTCTAGATAAGCAAACCGGTGGGCGGCTATATAGTAGATTCCTAAGGCACCCGTCCATCTTCGTTCCATGTACAAAGGTGATGGATTATAGATTTGCTCCAAGATGTTCATCATCTCAACCCTTTGTCGATAATGCGGAGAATGCATGGCAGTCATAAACATGACTCGAAGTACTAAGAACTTGTTCCACGCTTCGTAATTCTGTAAGACAGCATTGGAAGTAAGAAAATGTTTGGAACATCAACATTTGCTTTACTTCAACTTATTAAGATTTCATAAAAATAATTATGTTGTTGGTTGGCTCTGATACCAAAACTGTAAGGTGTCCACTTGTATCTTCACGACACGTCTTAGCAGTCCATCGGAAAGGATGTCTAGAAAGCTCCGGCCGGCACTCCCATGGAATGTTACGGGGTTTGCGATCTAGGGCTTTCCGCGTTTGCCACATAGCGGAAGTATTTCGGCCATTCCCACTTAGGATTGACCTGAATTATGGTTTTCCTTATTGGTCATTTCCTAACAGAAACTAGTGTCGGACCCAAGCGAACTACTTTATGTAGAAACGTCAGGTCCGAAGCGGATTCACGTTGCACTTGGTTCAGGGAGAATGGGAAACGAGAGGGATGTAAGGCTCAACCTCTCTGCGATAAGGCATAGTCCCATTCCGTTCTCCTAAAACAACGTAAATCGGGATCAATCTTAACTCTAGGTCAATGCTTTTGTTGTTCGTGCTCTTTGACAATCTTCCTACTGTCCATCGTGATTTGAGAAAAGTTCCCGGGCAACCAGGACCACCCATCCGTAGGACGGACCTATGGCCCATCCTCCGCACTTTCTTCGGGTTGTTTTAGTTATTTCATTACCCGTTAGGCACTGGTTCTTTCACGTAATCATATCACTTGACATAGGAAAACAATGTCAAACAAGTCCCTTATTAGCAGGTTATCATATTTATAATTGAAATACAAAAATTCCAGCCTGTAGGCTTATCCATAATCCGCCCGAAGGCTATCCAGCAATCCACAGGGATCACTAATCCAAGTTTCCGCCTATAGACTAGTATGTGGGCCTTGAGATCCAATCCCGAGTCACGTTAGCCTCTTGTGCAGGGCCCGGAAGGCAAGGGATTTACGGTCAGAGCCCCCTCTGGCACCCAAGCATCCTCCTGCTCCAAGTAGCACTTAACGGAGAGACCTCTCACGGCGAGTTCAATCCACTTGCCCCGCACGGTTAACAACCCCCCTGGTTAGGGTTAGGCAGGCAGTCGGGGGTAACTGAAGCTGCCTCTCTCTTCAGGCCTCCATGTCTGGTGCTCCGAAAGAAACACATACGTGCTTGGTAGTGAGAGTTCTCCATACCTTGGCTACTATAAGTTGCTAGGGGCCCTTGCTCTTCAACAAAATAAGGCCCATGAACAAGAAGAATATGTTGTGACAACCCAACAAGCACTAATCAGTTTAAATCATTAAACCTTGTTTTCAAAGCAAAAAGGTTCAAATTTATGTCTATCTTACTAAGTAGAAAGTATATCCATTTCTCCCCAAGCTTCCTTAATTGCTTGAACAAGATTCACAATTGAACGTTTGTACTATTTCGAATAGTTAGATGTTATCTTCTGTTCCCCAAGCATTTTTAAAAATATCTCAAGGTGTCTCCAAACCTCCATTCGTAGGAATGCAATTTGTGGTGTGCTAGCCAAATTTGTTGTGATTGCACACAACTCTCTCCAACACTCCCACAATGCGTTCATTTGTTTACCAGTATGATTTCTTAGAAATCTTATAGCTTTTGCACCCCCCATAGAGACATCTACTAAGACCTCTCTTGTTTTCCCTGATGCTATTGGATCCTTTCTCAGGTGAACTTGACCTCCATGAAAACCCATTTTTGACAGTAAACCCTCACATTTATTAATGCAGCCATTTGATAAAGATACTAGTTTTATTGAATATGCATAGTCAAGATGCAATGTAAGAAACTTATCAATTATTCTAATCTCTGCATGTAATGTACAAATATGAACCTTCCTTAGAGAGATTGAGAGAATAGGATCCCACAAGCCATCCATGTTTTTGAACTTGTCAAATCTATAGAGTTCTGAGTTGAGGCTCTTCTTACTAGCCACAAAAGTACTCCATTCTTTGGATCCAAATCTCTCCATGCAATAAATACAAGGATATTTTGCATTGGCCCCATTACTTAATCCAAGCATACATTTGATACTTTTTAAGTCAGCACTCATATGCCATTCAACATTAAAACTATTAACACCATTGACTATCAACATTTCACCTTCACTTTGAGACTTTATAGTATCACGAATACCTGTATGAGAGAATAACCATTTCAATATTTCATGACTTTCAGTTGGTACTTGGGCCACACCAATCCACCAAAGCTTCTTCTTGATTTGTATCTTAAATTTGTGTTATTGCGCCCTACCAATACTGTAATCCAATGCCTTGTTCATGATACATATGCTAACTCTTTCTATCATTTGTCTCCTTTGAATATGTGTTTCATTCAATTTTAGTGCAAACTTCAAAATACCACCATATTCTTGGACAGTAAATTTATACATATGGACCATTGTAATTTGGACTCTTTTAAGATCAATTCAAATATTATTAAATGTTTTGTATTCAATAAAAGGCCTTTGCTTTATATTTTGCATAGGGCATAGATCCTTCTATATGGATATACTCTCCAAAAACATCTAGAATCCTACAATTCATAGCTATCCTACAAATTGAAACTACAAGAGGCCGAGGAAAACCAAATGTACTTATTCTATGACATTTAAGATTTGTAAACCGCAATTTAGAGAGAGCACGATAACCTCTATGATTGATACCCATACTGTCACACATCTCCACTATTTTATTTAGTTTAAGTGTTCATTTTAAATCTTTCACTATCTCTTTCAGAGTTTGGCTTCTCAAGTCTACATTTTCAGGTGATTTAAGAATACTTATAATGCCTTTCTTTGTCATGGTTTCTTTAATAAGCTTAATCCTCTCATCATTCTCTCAAATATTAATACCTGAAATATTAGAGACACATCTCTTTGAAAGATTTAGTCTCCTTTTCTTCACCCGACTACACAAGTCCATTATATTTTTAAGTGGTCTTTTTCACTGTCTAAATCCTATTGGAGTTTCTTTCAGTGCAATAATTTTTCTTGCAATGATTGATTAGAGTTTTCTAGATTATCGACCTTGACCGTTAGCTCAAAAATAGTTTTTGGTGCCAATGTTAATGCTTCCTTCATTTCATGCATTTGTTCTCTAAATGTAAAAGATGCAGAATATAACCTCATGCAATAGCCAAGATCCCATCACAACCATCTCCAACATACCTTATGAAGTCATGAATATTGTAAAAAGGAGGATCTTTACTTGTAGAAGGGTTCGGAGGATAAATATTTCCATCCATCCATAAGTCTACATGCTTCTTTCCTTGTAATTGCAACCTATTAGCTTTATCCTTCTCTAACAATGCTCAATGGTGTATAATCCTCTAAGATGAATAGACAATATCTAACCGAATAGTAAGTTTATACTTGCACGGTGGGGCTGGGCTTGTATTGCTAGAAGAGGTACTAGTAAACATTTTGGTAGGGAAGCCTAAACAGGGCAACAATATCATAGAGAAGGAAATAGAACCACAAGAAAGAGAGGTGCTGAAAATGAACGTTGAGGAATAAACAAGTGATGTCTTTTAGTGTGAAAATTCAAAAATACAAGATTTTGCAATTTGCAAGAGAATAATATTGAAAAGATGACACTTAACGTCCATTAAAGATTAATGATATTTAATACCCGACCTCTTAAATGAATCATACATTCTCTCATTAATCACGTTCAGCAGTCAAATTTGGAGGGTTTTTCTCTTCTAAACCTCTGCTAATTAGCAACTTAATCATTTTCTACAAGTGCCATTTTGAAACATTTTTGGCCCTAATGAAAATGGATTTTGTGAATTTTGGAAATTTCAGTAATTTGAAACTTGGTGCAATGGAACATATTACTGCTTATGGTTGTTTCCAAGAGACTTTAAAAAAACTAAAAAAGGTGGTGTTAATAAACACCTTAGTTTTAATATCCTTGAAAATATTCAAGGAAAATCTTCAGTCAATGGATTCTTGTAAACTTTCTTTGGCCTTCAATACAACCTTTGGGGGAATTTTAACATTTCTAAGAGATTTTGTACCTTTCTTCATCCAAGACAAAACAATGCTATCTATTGTTTCCCATTGTTCAAGATCTTTTTTGTTGCACATCCAATATTTATCCCAACAATTAAAATACACCTCTGCATCTATAGCATTTTGACAACTACAAATTGGTGCCCAATATTGTTAACATACCTTGTTGAAGTTTGTGGAATTTCTATTTGTGTCAACCTCACTTTGTGCAACACCAATGCATATTGGATATACTAGATCTGAAGGTCTAACAAGCACAAAGTCATCTTTCTTAACATCAAGCATTGGTTCAAATGCATGTTTGGGTCGTTTGCTCAAAGGACCACAATAATGATCATTCAACTCTTCCAATGCAATAAAGTCATCTACATTATCTACATCTATATTGGTTACATCACTTTGTGTTCTTGGCCAAAAATCTATGAAAAATAAATCTTCTTGGACATTTAGAGTTTGAAGAGCGTAGATCATATGTTTCCAATAATCAATCACTTGTGTTATAAACTTTGTGAACTTTGCTTCAGGTCCCTATATATTTGACCATGTTTTCCAATACTTCAAATGATCTTTAACTCCACTTACTAATTCTTGATGATCCTTTACATACTCAAACATGGGCACTAACATTGGAATACCCTTTGGAAGAGTAGGCTTTTATGCAAGGTCTCTCTTCCATAATTCAATGCCACCTTCTCTTGATAACCGGTCTGGGGACTTTGGATGCATCTTGTATTGTATGATAGGTGTATCTCCTTGCATACAAAACCAAAATTGAATAGGTTTTGAGTGACCAACAAGTGTATCTTTGGAATCACACAAGTATCCCTCAATGTATCTCTTAAAGTCATGCACATGTGTCAATAAGAAAGGTGTAGAACTTGTCATCTGGCTAATTGAAAATGTTGCATAAGATGAAGAAAAGCGAAGGTCATGTTCATCCTTAGCTTCTCTCAAAAATTACTGAAAAATGCATCAATGTCTTCATGTGTATGACCCACCATGAGAAACCCAAGTTGGATCATCTTGAATGTTCCTTGTGCAACAAGCAATGATATATATACAAAGAGATAGCAATTTGTTTTTTCTGATCCACAATTATCAAGTTGAAGTAGTAAGTTCTTTGGCAATTGTTTGAAATGATGAAATGGCCATCCTATGGTGTATTATCTTCCATGCATGATTTATTTTATGCAACACCTTCATGGTGGTCTAGCGATTTTCTCGAGTTGAGGGCATTTAGGAGCAGAGAGGTTGATCTTGACATTCCATCTACTTGTAGATCACCATTTGCATGCCTGTGTAGTCGCTCCAAGTTCCTAAAGAACAACATCAATGAGGCAATTGTGAAGTTAGATCGTGAGTCCATAGATCAAGTGAGAAATATCCATATCTACCTTCTTCATTTCCATGTGTAGTCATGCATGCTAAATAAACTGGTAGTTGAGTAGATCTTTCAATCTCTTTTGATCGAAACCTTAACCTTTTGTTAATCCATTTTATCATGTATGATGCACAAGTTTTCATATGCATCTAATGCTTAGGCCAAGTGCCATGTAGTATATATTCTGACAACTTTGTTATTGTAGCATGTGACATTGACGCTTCTTTAGAAGCACATTTTGCTCTTAAAGACGTTGTTTTGCTGCAAGTTGCACTTTGATCTCTAAGCAAATACTACATTTGGAGAATTCACTTGTCTTTGCTAAGGTTACATGCTTGAAATCTATGTTCCAAATACGATTCAAGGTGGACAAGGACATTTGCTTACATCCAATACCACTCAATGTTGTATTTAATTTTGCCCATATATCTAGTTCTTGTAAACATTTGGGATGACCAATTTTGTCTCCCTTGATCCATCTTGCATTGTTCTACTCTTGTGTAGCATTTTCTCTGCATTCTTCTAAACAAAGTCTCTAAGGATGGCTCTTTCCATCTCTATGTGATCCCAAGCTGCTCTTATTACCCCCTTGTTTTCATGCATTGCCCTCCTCACGCCATGCTCAAATTGTATTATGTACATGTAAAAAGATGTATTTGGGATTCCATGAATCTCATACTATGCCCTTCCACATACCACTTCTCCATTGAGGTGAAGTTGTACTTCCTTGTTCCCAAGTAATCAAACCTGCATGATGATTCAAACTTGTCATAAACATAGTTTGTGCACTCTTCAGTTGCAATCCCCAAAAGTATTTATGTAATTGTTGCATTGCTTCTCTATCAAAAAACTGACAACACTTTTCTTCGCAACAATCAATCATGAAAACCTGTGAAATGGAGGCCATAGAAGTCCTCAAGTTTGCACCTTCAGGGGCGATAATTCGAGCCTTTCTATTGACAATACAATATGATCTCTTCTAAACAAAATTTGATTTTTTTGTAGAAACATAATCTTCATTGGTATCTTCCATGTTTTTGGTACAAGATTTTGTAGAGATAAATTGCATGTATGATTGCTGTTGTAGCAGCGATGTTCCATCATCAAAGGTGACTTGTTTAATAGGCCATCTTTCCAAAGTGACACAATGGAGATTTTCATCCATGTATGTTCTTGTGGTTTGATCAAGGGATTTATCTACCACCACACCAACATCCTCTTCTCCTAGCAATTCAAAGTTCATCACATTGTTTGGAAAAGCCAATAATATAACCCTTGTCCCAACACACACAGTGATGCCTTCTCACTCTACGTTCTCTCCAACCTTCATGAATGCTAAGCACATCAACATCTTCAAAAGAAGGTAGGACAAGGTTTGATTCGTAATCATCTCCTCCGTCATGAATTGTTATCGATTTTAAAACAACCACCATATCTTTCTTTTCCCATTTTGCAAAACCATCTACAACTTCATGAACCTTCATTGTGTCAAATGTTGGAAATGGCAAATATGCTACTACATTTAAATATTTATAAATAGCCATTGAAATATATCCATATTCAAGTGTTTCTCCATGGCATGTCTCATTTGGATGTACTGCATGTACTCTCCCAAGTGCAACAATCTCATGATCAACTAGCAAATTCACAGTTTCTCCAAGATAAAATTTGTTATTCATGATACATGTACAAGTGAGAAAATTGAGATTTTATAATTTTTTTGTTGTCACCTCTCAGAAAGAAGAAAATAGTAATGAAGCTTATAAATACAATGAAGTATCCAACCTCATTGAAACAAAAAAAGCACTTAAACATTAGATAGAATGAGTCGAATATCCATGATAGAAAGTATTAATGGAAACATCATACACAAAAAGGGGATAGATTTGACCATATGGCAAAAACAAACTTTCTCATGAACTATGCCCTAAAGTAAATAAGAAAAGTTTCTTCTTTTATTTTAGATTCCCTTGATTTTACTTTATTTTATTAGCTACTCTTTGAGTAAGCAAAAACTTCCTTCTGTGTTCTCATTGGAAAAAGATATAATAGATGTTCAAAACTTGCACTGTATCTATTCAACACGAGAACAATGATTAAAATTATTTATAATGTGTATAGGAAAAGATTTAGTCACACCTGGTCAAAAATAATTTGTATGTTTTCCATA
This sequence comes from Lygodium microphyllum, assembly GCF_053477565.2. NCBI lineage: Eukaryota > Viridiplantae > Streptophyta > Polypodiopsida > Schizaeales > Lygodiaceae > Lygodium > Lygodium microphyllum. Next base: position 89,386,876 of record NC_141149.1, read on the forward strand.
CCATAGCAAATATAAAAATTATTTGTGATCCCCACAGGAGAAAACATAGTCAAATGATTGAAACCTTTGTTGTATGCATTTCACATGATAAAAAGGATAAAAGTTCATTGTGGTCTCCATAGAAAAATATTTAGCCAGATGGTCAAAACCTCAAGCAAAATACATACAACAAGGATAAAATTTCATTGTGATCTTTATGGAAAAAGATTTAGCCAGATGGTCAAAACCTCTATTGCAACTATTTTACATAAGACTTAGGATTAAAATTCTTTGTGATGTCCATAAGAAAAGATTTAGCCATATGGTCAAAACATTTATTGCATGTAACCTGGATGATAGCAAGGATAATAATTGTTTGTGATGTCCATAGAACAAGATTTAGCCAAATGATCAAAGCCTTTATTGTATGCCAACAAGGGTAAATAATATATGTGATGTCCATTAGAAAATATTTGATCAAATGATCAAAACCTTTATTTTATGTATTCCACATGACAATAAGGATAAATACATTTTTTGAGAAACTTTGACCTTATGCTTAAATGTTGAAACCATAATGACCTCTAAAGAATAGGAAAATTCATTCCCTACGACACAAAATTATAAAGATTGAGGAAATTATAGCATCAATTAGAAGCTATTTGAGAAGGAAAGATAATTTTTATCATGGTTAAATATTTATAAATCTTATACTACCTACTTGTTGATAATAGTAAAATGTATCATATTATATTTTATTTTTAAGTTATACTATTTTAGTCTAAATCATGTTATATTAGTATATCGTACTATGTGCATATTATGGAATATAGTATCAAAAAATATTTTAAAACTATATATATATATAATTAATTTAGTAATAATTAATAAATATAATTAAAATATATTAACTCATATTTTATAAGATTATGTATATTTAATGTATCTAATATGTAATATGTAATATCATTGAGAATTTTTAAGCCACCTTAGTGATAGTTCGAGAGTAGAATCTCTAATAGGATAGGATAGAGAGTATGTATGCAAAATCTCTAGCTGTGGAAATAGGGGCAATATCCCAATGGTGGGTTATTAAGGAGGGGTGAGGGGGAAGGAGCGGGTCTAGGATAAATGCCCATGGTGAGAGTTTGAGAGCAACGTCCTCCTCGATGGAGGTCTAGGAGAAATGCCCCTAGTCGGGGTTTAGGGATAGCGTCCCTTGTAGGGATTTGGGGGCAATGCTCCCAATGGGGGGTTCGAGGGGTAGCAATACTCCCAATGGGGGGTTCAGTGGGGGTCTATAGACAACACCCTAGTGGGGGGTTGGGGGTAGCACCCCTGATGGGGGTTTAAGGGCAATGTCCCCAACGGGGGGTCCTTGCGGGGGGGGGGGGGGGGGGGGGGGGGAGGGGGGCAGCGCCCCCTGGTGGGGATTTGGGGACAACGCTCCTAGCAGGGGTTCGGAGGTAGCACCTTGGTGGGGGTTTGGTAGGGCAACATCCTCAACAGGGGGTCCGGGGGGCAGCGTCCCCTTTTGGGGTCTCGGGGCAACACCCCCAAGGTGGGGTTGGGAATAGTGCCCCCTGATGGGCATTTGGGGGGAACGCCCCCAATGGCAGGCTCCAAGGGGCAGCACCCCCTTCTGGGGGTCCGAGGGGCAACGCCCCCAAGAGGGGGGTCATGGGGAACGATGGTATAGCCATTACATGATTTTTAAAAAAAATCACGACTTGAAATCTTTAATAAAATTTAAAAATAGATACAAAAATAAGATTGAAATCTACTTGTATTCCATAACAAGTTATGGTTATTCGAATAGCGTGATACATTAAATGATTCCTTTCATGAGGTCAGTCTTCACAACTAAACATGATGTTTTCAAAATGAGTTTCTCTTTTCCTTCCTCTCTCTTCCATGCAACTCTTTAACCAGAGTGTTTTCTCTATTACGTTTTTACAGTTGTAGGTTTTGCATCTCTTATCCTTTGCATTTTTATCTATGCTCATGTCGCCCCTCTCTTACTATAGGTTTTGCAGCCCTAATCTTTGGCGGATCTATCTCCCTGCTCTTCTCTGAGTTCTCTCAACTATTTCATTTTCTCAAATTGAATCAGATTGTGCAGTGCAAATTTTGGTTCAAATCGAGGTATTATGACCAAAACTACATGCGTCTTCAAATCAGAAATCTTGCTCCAAGGGTTCAACAATTCAATAGAGGGCAGTGAATTTTTGTTCTACTTCATGGGTGATTTTTGTTACGTTAGTACACATTGCTAACTTCTACTAGTTACAACAAGTTTTCAACTCTTCCCTACTTCATTTCTGATTTTGAGTTAAACTACATTGATTTTGATCATTTCAATCCATACAATTACTACAAATCACACTATTACTCTTTTGTATGATTAATATTGAATAATATTAAGATCAAACATCAAAAGCATTTTCTAAATAAAAATCATGTATGAAAATTAAATGCAATCTTTATTTCTGTAGTAATGAGATTAGGCACTCACTCTTGAGAATTCAATATCTTCTTCTTCTTCTCGATTGCTTGATTGATCTCCTAGAGCACTTACCCTTTTTTATGTCCACTACCTTACAAATAATAACTTCTTTGTTGTGAATATGAAAAACATGATTTCTTGCACTGCTAAAAATACTATTTTTAATGTGAATACGAAGTATGTGATTTTGTGTAATGTTGAAAAAACTCTCTTGGATGTGACTATGGAATAAATGGTTTGTGCAATGCTTTTATCAATGAGTGCTTTCAAAATACTAACCTTTCTTTCTATTCTGTGATGCTATATACCTTAAGGTTTCACCTCAAGGCTAAATATAGCCTTATATTTCTTGTATCCTTAAGTAACATTAGAGCATTTTATCAAGTTCTTATACATCATATTATACTTTACTATATATAACTTTCTATTATATTGCATTTTCATAGTAAAAACATTTCCATCAAATTTTATTGTTACATTCTTTATAATTTTGCAATAAGCATATGGCTATACAATACTTACCATTACTCAATATGATTTGGCGATAGGATGTAATTTGATCTTCTAACAAAACATATCATGATCTTTCATCAATCTATAGATTAGACCATATGGTCAAAAATTTTCTTACAATATAAGTACTTTTTGTTATTTTATTCAATACAATTTGAGATTTGGTCATGAGGTCAACTCTTTTCTTATAATATAGTATGTAATTTTTGTTATTTTTTCCAATTCACTTGTGAGATTTCGCCATGTGGCCAAATCTTCTCCTTAAGCTATCTCTTGGTCAAAATAAGGACTCTTGTAGTATCACAATATCTTGCAACAAATCAACTACTTTTTTCATTTTACTACAAGAATGCCATTTCTTCATTTGGTCAAATGCTTTCTTATATTATCAACCCTTACTTACTTCCAAAAGGAAAGACTCGTTTCTACTTAGGATGTCTTGCTTTCTATAATTTGGCCATGTGGTCAAATCTTGTCTTGCAACAAACAAACCACTTTTTTGGGATTTGATCCTGAAAAATTAAGACTAAATCTATGGTGGGTTCGATCACACAAATTTTGGGTATGCTAGATTTGGCTATGGAAAATTTTTCCAAGAAAAACATCTTCTATATTGTCTCCAAAAAGGAAGACCATGTACTACTTGGAACTCCTTGATTAACTACTATATTTATAGGAAGTTTCGCCATGTGGTCAAAACTTGTTGTGCAACAAACAAACCACTTTGTTTCCATAAACCATTTCTTTCATTTCAATTTTTTATAACTTCCTATCTATATGTTCATATATAAATATCATATCATTTTGCCACAAATTAGTCACTTTTTCCATTACACTACAAAATAAAAATTGACCATATGATCAAATCTTTCATTTTGTTATCAATGCTAGTATCCAAAAATCTCCATTTGGCCATATGATCAAATCTAATCTCATACATCTTGCAAACCATGAGACCACTTTTTCATTCCACTATAAAACATATATTTGGCTATATAGTCAAATCCAATTTCACAACATGTTACAATAAATGAATCACTCTCTCTATATGGTTATGAAACTAGATGTTTTTCACGTTACCTTATATTGATATCTATGGGATTCGCTACATAGCCATATTTGTTAATATGTGAATCTCATATCACAATAAACCGCATCCTCTCTTTAACTAGCCTTTAAAAACCATATGGTAAAAAACAATGGAAATGTTTCTAATCTTATAGATAAGTCTTATGACTAAATAGGATTTGACCACATGGCTAAAACCAATGACAATATTTCTACAATATAGCTCATTTCAAGGAAAAAATACATGTGTACTAATTAAAATGTTAATGTTGGGCCAAATGGAATCATGAGATTGCTACATAACCACATTGATATATGGGTGGATCTCATATTGGACTAAATCTCATTCTTTGATTAAATAGGATAAGACCAGATGGTGAAAAATCTTAGCAAAGTTCCTAGAGTATGATCCTTGCATAGGAAACTTACATGGAGAGGAAATCCAATGTTAAGTTAGGGACAATATCATCCATGATATTTTCTACATAACCACAATGATTTTTCACTATATCTCATACCACACTCACACTCAACATTTCATTATCACTTAACCATTTGATTAAGCCCATGGTCAAGCCTCAATATTAATAGAATTTGATCTTCTCACCAAAGTCCATGGCAAAGTTTTTACTATATGATTCTTGTAAGAGAAACATAATTCATGCTAAGTTAGGGCCACAATAATCCATGAGATTTGATACACAAGCACATATATTTATGGTTAAATCTCATACCACACTTAATCTCAAATTTTAATATTTCATTTTATGGAAGAGTCCCTTTGGAGTACATTTGTCTTGTATTTCGTAAAATCTTGTATTGTTGTGTTTTCAATTTTCAACCTAGAGTTCTTATACATTTATTTGGGTTTTTAGCATTTTGAATATTTTGAAATACACTTTTTTTAACAACCTTTTCTCTTTGTAGAACTATTCAATGGCAAAGAAAGATAGTACATCTAAAAAGGAGACTCAAACCATTGATGGAGTTAGTGGTGATTTTGTGTATCCATGGTATGTGGATGTTTATGATAGTCAAGGAAAAATGGCTAACAATGTTCTCTTATTTACTTTAAAGTGATATTCCATTTTTTCAACAAGATGGTGTCATAGAGAAGATAACGTATGGATGTGCTGGAAAAGAGGAAACACCATGTAATCGTGTTAAAATCAAGGGAAAAAATGTAGTACAAGTGTTTCTCTTTTTAGAACTATTCAATGGCAAAGAAAGATAGCACATCTAAAAGGAGACCCAAACCATTGATGGAGTTAGTGGTGATTTTGTGTATCCATGGTATGTGGATGTTTATGATAGTCAAGGAAAAAGGGCTGACAATGTTCGCTTATGTACTTTAAAGTGATATTGCATTTTTTCAACAAGATGGTGTCATAGAGAAGATAACAGATGGATGTGCTGGGAAAGAGGGAATACCATGTAGTCGTGTTAAGATCAAGGGGAAAAATGTAGTATACAAACTTGATTCTTTATCATTTCACTTTGCCCATATTAAAGAGGATGAAGAATACTCTTTGAAAACAATGGGATGGACCTTATTCGAGGAGGTAAAGTGCATAGAAGACATTATATCAGCATTCCAAGCTGTCCAAAATAGTGAGCTAGTGTCCCTATCAAAAAAAGGTGATTGTCCCAACAAAATAATGAATCTCCAAGATAAACAAATAGACTTGAGATCTTCACCTGCTCAAGAAGAAAATAATTCACCAAATCCCGCAAGCTCAAAGTCAAAATCACCTCAACAAAGTTCCTTGTCACAAGCTCTTGTTGTTAGTATGGCTGCTAACACTACTGAGAACGATGCTACTTTACCTTCCATGCTAGAAGTTACACTTACAAAGCCAATAATTTCTCTTGAGTTCAAGGGAGTAGAAAGAACATTCGATTTTCTTGAGATAGTTAAGAAGAAGGGAAAGAAGGAAGAATCAAGATTTCACATGTTTGAAAAATTCTTTCCATTTGGTCCAACAACATGATTTTCTATTCTCCTTGATAGATGATATGAGGCACCTCCTTTGTATGCTTATAGGTCACTGTGTTGGGATTATGTAGAGAAATTAACCACGTCTTTCATAGAGAAACCCATGAATCTAGCAACAACAGCATATCTTATGCCTTTTGTACAAGACAACAATGAGAAGAGACCCATGCATCGTAATGAGGTGGATGCTAATAAGTTGGACACTTATAGTTATTGGATTATATCAGGGCTTCACTCAATTCATGTAGCAAAGATATATATTCAGAGAGTAATACTACATGTTGTCTAGCAACCAATCATTTATACACCACGAGATATGCTAGAATATTAGTTGATTGTCCTACAAAAATGTGCATTGAGCTTTCACGAATGACAAATATGGAATTGAACTAATGTTATGAAGAACGCCCCTTATGTTGAGCAACTTCAACAATTAAGAGATCAGTGGTGGCTAGCATTTGGTTCTCCACCAAAACCCCAACAAGGGTTTTCTAAGACAAGCTCTCAAAGAGTACCATGGCAAGTAATCACATATAAGCTTACCTTTTCTTTTTGTGAAGATTAGTGTGATGCTCTTTCTTTTGTTCTATGCTCACTATTTTGAACTTTTTTTGTAGAGATTTGTGGCATACATTAGAAAAAATTGTGCATCTAGAGATTTCCATCTGATTGTTAGCTCCCAAGAAATATTTGATAGTTGGATCAAAATCATGAAGAGATACTCTAGAGGTGAGCTTATATCCTAAGAGGAGAGTTCAAGAAAAAATGGAAGACGACCTTCTCTTGCTGCATTTCATTGCCTTATGGATTTAAAGGATGGAGACATCCTTACACTACAAGAGGAGATCAATGAAGGTCATATCCTTTTTCTTAGAAACAAATGGGATAAGGAAGATATGATTAACATGAAAACAAGGGCTAAGGAAATCAAGCAAGATAGGGTCCTAAAGGAGGAATTAGTTACTCTTTTCAATGCTTCAAGTCCAGAAAGTAGCGCTCTATTGAAGACTTGGGAAGAGCTTGTTGATGATTATGATATCAATGATGAAGTCTACACAAATATTTTAGGCATTTACAATGATTGGGTATCAAAGAAGCTCACACGTGGAGCTGATGAGGGTCCCTAACAAATGGAGCAAAAGATATTGTGAACTTCCTAATGGGAAAAAAGTAAAATCCTCTTCAATCCTCCACTACTTCCACTTAGCATGTATATGTTATCGAATGCAATCTAGAAACCTTTGATCTTATACATAATGTTTACAAAGATCCAATTACCATTGGGTTTGTTGTTCTAGATGCATCACATGGGGTTGAGGGAATGAAATGGGACTCTATAAAGTTTGGAAAGGTTGTATCCACTCTACTACAAATGACATGTGAACCTAAACAATTCATGTTGTTACCATTTCTTGATTGAAAGCAAATGCGAGCTTTGGAAAATGCTCTTGAAAGCATTTCTTGCAAGTATCACATGCTAGTTGGTAGTGTTCACTTCCTACCAATGGATAGAACATTTGCTTTTGGATCTATAGATTCTTTTGTGGTTTTGACACTAGTGACCATGGAGAAAAGCTTCATCAAATTTGAGCAATATATAAACAATGACAACAAGCCTTCCATTTTGGACTTTGAAGGCTTTGACAAGCTGTGCAATGATTAAGATCTCGAAGATGAACAAAGGATTGCAAAGTCCATTTTGAGAAAGAAAATGAGAGTTATGAAAACTACAATCAAAGCATTCAATGATGCTCATGAGGTTGTATTTGATGTAAATGAAAGTGGACTTGCATCTAAGGTGGCATTGGTAAATCATATGAAGACTATTGCAGTGGTTTGCAACACTCAAGAGCAAAGAGAGGTTGAAGCACAATTGTGGAGGGTCCATGAGAGTGCAAAACAAAATTCAAACTCCCAATAGGTTCCTCCTACTGAAGTTCAAGTTCTTGAAGTACCACCTGAGGGCATAGAAGAATCAAGCCAAGATATAGCAAGTCTAATTATGAAAGAGAAATTGAAGGCTACCTCAGGTGTTTAAACTCTATTCCTTCTTCTTTCATCAAGGAAGACACATTGATGTAATTTTGATTTTTCTTTTGAGAAGTTACTTCCATAAGCATTCGCAATATTTTCTTTCTTTGGTGATATTACTTAAAGAAACTATGTCTTTAGTTTTTTAATCTTTTACAAAAGGTACCAAGCATGTTTATTTTTAAAAATCCATTTAAGTAAAACTTTTGCTAAAATAGTATTAAAGAGCTCATTAAAATTTATCATCCTTTGTAAGCATAACTGTTTAACTGTAATCTAGTGTGTAAGAATACTTATCATAATGAAAAGTTTGAGCTAGCTATACAAAATTTACTTAAGTCTATTTTAGATCCTATTTCAATTAGAGTATTATATGTGTTGTGTAATGATCTTGTCATGTTAGTTTTGGTTAGATTTGTCCACATGGTCAAATCTCTTATCTCTTATAGCCTCTTTTACTACGTCACTAGTGTATGTCTATGCATGTACCTTAGGATAAGAGAGTCAACAATATAATGCATACCCCAAAAAATATTCATTGCATCTCCCAAAGGCATTTTACCTCTGTAGAAAATATTGCAACAAAGATTTCACCTCTAATGTATCTTTTGAGATTTGTATATGGAATATTAAGGTAAAATCCTTGTTACAATTCATGAGTTTAAATATCTATGGGATATAACTAGTTTAAAAATAGATCGATTAGTCCTTGAGAAGAAACTATGAAAACTTATTCAAATAGAGTATAACTTATCTTAAGTAAATTATTATGTGTCACTTATATGTGACATAGTTTTGGTCACATGGTCAAAAGTATCATGTTTAAATTTTCTTTTAATAATTAGGACTAATAAACACCTTCTTTGTACATGCCATTTTTAAGGCCTTTTTAGAAATTGAGTATGCTTAATACTATAATGATAAGATAATTTTTGCAACTAATTACAAGAATCTATTGTTAGTATCTCAAGTATACTTATAATTAGTGATAAAAAGTAGATATGGAAAAATGACTTTATTAGAATAGATTTTACTTCAAAGAAATCAACATATATATTTTTTTCACCTCATGATATTACTCTTGGTTAGATTTGTCCACATTGTCATATGCCTCTTTTCTTAAGACATCATTTATTAAGTAGTAACTATGTATGTATTTGTCAATGTGAAGTTAAATTGCTTTAATGTTCTATGCCAATTTATAGCTCAAACGTTAAGTAGAATGATGAGGAAGGAAATCAATCTAATGTGCGTATTTTTCTTCTTTTTAACTTCAACTAAGACATCTATGGTTGGATATCTAATAGATTCAACAACGATAGAGCATGATGATATGATTGATGTGTCCTTGATATGAAATGCAACACAATTATGTGTAATACTTGATCTCAATGGTCTTCTTCTACAACGATGCTTTGCTAAGTCTAAAATATTTCAAAGCTTTCAAATGGGATAGCAATGGCTTGTTCTTTGACCAAGATTTATGGAGTTTCTTGAAGCCTTATTTGCAAGATTCCAAGTGGGAGTTTGGTCAAAAACTTTACATAAGACTTTCATGGTAGTTATTAAGTGCTTGGAGATCCATGCAAAAAGGAATTATCATTTCTTCATGATTTGGGGCCAAGAACAATGTTATAGACATCGACTCAAAATCATATATAGGCCAGATAAGATGGGAGCAGAAGCAATGTTCAAGCCTCTCAAGTATGTATGGGATCAATTTGGAGATGTTTGTTAGAATACCAAGACTATTCTCATAGATGACAATCCTTACAAAGGATGTCCAAATCCTGTTGAGAATTGCATTTATAAAAAAATATTTGATATTGATCGTGGAGACTCTATCTTGATCAAAGAACTTCTACCATACTTGACTCGCTTAAGCAAATACCATGATGCACGTAAAGTCATCAAGTTTGAACGATATGTACATGATCCAATTCAATATGGACATGAGTTGTATGCTCAATTCAAGGTTGCCATTGATGAATGGACTAGAGCAAAGAATGATGGTATTTCATCTTCATCATCAGCACCGCACGAGACAATGATTGATAAAGATGGTATATATGTTCAACCTTGAATTACTTCTTGCTTCAAGAGACCATCTATTATACAAACATCCTCAACAAATGCCTCACGTCATCTGACTCTTACATTGAACAACTCATAATTATCCATGTTAAAACAAACTCCTTTAGTCTCTACTTTAAAATATATGGAAGTAATGCAACTTGCTCATGAGTTAAGATATCACAAAAATTTCATAAATAGTAGTGCAACTAAACGTTTTCTACAAAATCTACAAAAGTTGTATTTTCCCAATATACATGATGTAACAAGGCGCTAACTCTATATAAACTAATTTTAACTTTTACAATAAATATATCCCTTATATTAAGAGCTTTTGCATGGCTACGAAATATATGTTTGTAAGAAATTTAAATTATTTTATGTAGTTACCTTGGTGTTTCTAAACACCACCAATATCAATGAGAGAATCTACTTAAAGTTTTTTATTATTTCAATAACATTAGTAAATTGTGTTGAAATTTCTTATAAAGTGATTTAAATCCTATTTTGTACTTTATAACCATCTATTATACAAATATACTCAACAAATTCCTCACGCCATCTGTCACTTACATTGAACAACTCACAATTATCCAAGTTGAAGCAGACTCCTTCAGTCTCTACTTTGAAAGATATGGAAGCAATGAAACTTGCTCATGAGTTAGGATATCACAAACATTTCATGAATGGTAGTGCAACTAAATGTTTTATACAAAATCTACAAAATTTGTATTTTTTCAATATACATGATGCAACAAGAAAGTGACTCTATATGGAGTAATTTTGATTTCCATAGTAAATATATCCCTTACATTAAGGGCTTTTGCATGGCTATGAAATATATACTTGTTAGAAATTTAAAGTGTTTTATGTAGTTACCTTGGTGTTTTCAAACGCCACCAATATTAACGAGAGAATCTACTTGATGTTTTTTATTCTTTCAATAACATTAGTTAATTTCTTATAAAGTGGTTTAAGTTCAAATTTGTACTTTATATCTTAGCTAACAAATAAGTCTTAATTAATAATGAAATTTATGTCTAATTCTTTGGAAACACAAACCATTGGTCAAAGGTTAAATCGTTGGTCTTTAAAAAATCATAAACTTCTAGCTTGGTATATAAATCTTCATTTTATGATATGAAAGTTCATTTAGCTAGTCAAAGTGTGAAGCTAGATGATTTTGGCCAAAGCCAATATCTATCTTGTCCATATATTGTCAAGATAGATAGAAAATTTGAACAAAATATATTTATATATCATGTGTATACATACAAAAAATGCAAATGGAATGCACAATTATTTAATATACTTGTGTCTATTGATTTACACAGAAAAAAGAACCATCACATCATAGGTTATCCAAAATTATTACCATATGGTATTAGATAAAGTTATTAAACCACACCAAAGGTCCTAGTTCATGAGACTTATACATGTCACTTTAAGTGATGCTATATCTAAAAGAAAAAACTCATATTATAATATCTTCAAATCCATAACATTATACATTTTGGCCATGATAACATACTTTCATATAATATTTAAGGCTATTGTATTCTAAATTCTCTCTCTGCACTCCTTCAAACCTTTGTATTCTTACATTAAACTTGGAAATTTCCTAAGTATATACTAGCTAAGCCTCCTTGATGTTTCCACCACCATCCAACATCATATTTTGTTAGTATTTTAGAAAAGATAGAGGTGAAATCCAAATCTCCTAATACCCACATAGCTTACATTCATAATTTAAGCTCTTAAGATGTGTGATCTCATATTTATAACATACAAAGTGCCCTTTAAAGATAAACATAAACATAATGCTCTCTTTCATTCACAAAAGTAAGACATTAATTAAAAGTGGGACTTGGGAAAATTTCCCAAAATCTCTAAGATGATGTTTGAGCTGAAAAGTGTGTAACAATGGCCAAATTGATATATTTCGATGCCATAAAGCTAGCCATCTAGCTGGATCATAATTCAAAGTCTGTACATCCCCTCAACAAGTTTGAAACCACTTATCGGGAAGTATGAATATCCGAGAAGTCTCTATGCTTTTTAAAAAGCAAATAAAACACAAATGTGTGTGTCAATAAAAAACTATATAAGGAGAGAGTGAGTGCTAGGGGCCTTCCTCCTTATTCTAAATTGGATGACTTGAGTATAGAGAGTGGAGGATTGCATGTGCAAGAGTGGATTCTTGATGTGCTATCCAAAGTGAATGACTCGCATGCATTATATGTTATTAAAAGTAAACAAAAGATTTATTATGAATATTTACTTTGTCGCCAAAAGAATAATGTTTGTGAACTATTTATAGTTTTTTAAATGATTTAAAAATAGATTTCACATGTAAGTATATGTTTTTTATTTTTTAATTATACTTAATTTGTATGGACTCAAATGATTTATTGTTCCATGAATTATTGTATAGTTCATTTGTCTATTTATTGTTTATTTATTCCATGGATTGTATTCTTCACCATTATCACTACGAAGTTTCTTGATGCAACAACCAATATGAAGTTTTGCACCTTTTTTATATCGCTTAAAGATTAATAAAGACACATTTACATGCTCATTTACAACAGGTATTTGCTGCTCTACAGTGGGCATATTTTGTTGTCCAAAAGGTATTTCTTTGCAGAATACAACCCTATGGACCTCCTCAGTCTTTTCGGGTTGTTTGTGCATGTGATCTTCCCGGAAGTTAACGTCATTGTTGCATACTACTTTCCTTTTCTTGGGATCCCACAATTTCTACCTCATTTCACCCTCGTCACCATATCCTAGGAAAATGCATTTACTGCGTCCCTTGCCATCATATTTTCTCTTTTGCTGTGATGTGCCCCTAGTATGCAAAGCATTGGAAGACTTATTGGATGCATTGTTCTACCGATTCATCTCTTCGATAAGTTAAGAATTCATCAATAAAAGTCATGAAATATTGATATTGAGATTTCAATTGAGGAAAGGTCCATAAATATTAGTGTGAATAAGATCAAGGAATGATTTGTGGTGGAAATGAAAAAGGGTTTGCAAAAATACTTTCCAAGTGCACAATATTCACAAATATCCATGTGAGGACAAGCTTTGAATTCCATACCTTAAACAAGGTCTCACCGCGACTGATAAAGATCAACAAGCTAGAAAAATCAGAGTGAATAAATCAATGATGCTGATAAAGATCAACATTTGTAATATCTTCATTTAAAGAACTAAAAAAGATTACCATTTTGAGGAGTGACAACTATGGTTTGGCCGTCTTTCTCAATGCTACACTTGATATTCTCAAAATCAACAAAGAGACTAAGATCCACAAGTCTTGCAACTGAAAGAAGATTCCTTTGTGGATTTGGGACATGTAAAACTTATGCCAGGAGGCATAGTCACAGTAGATTCCCTGAGATTTTACAGTGGATTCTGTAGAAATTATTTGTTGATGGGGGCTTGTACATAAGGTGGATTTCTTGTGCGAGAAGTTGACGAGGACACCTGTCCTTCTTGAGTGTTTTATTAATTAATGTGCACGTGGGTATTTTTGCAAAAATTCATATGAATTAATTAAGTTTTTACAAATTTAGAGTGCGCACTCGAACTAAATTAAGGTTAGGACAGTGTTCCAACCTATTTTAATTATTTGTAGTTGAAGACTGCTAGGTATTCACTATTGTTTGTTTATTTTGATTTATAAACAATTGTGAATGCTTCAGTAGATGTGTAGAGCACGTATCACTGGCTTTGGGTAGCGCTGGGAAGGGTAGTGTAAGTCCAAGTGTAAATTTCATAATTATGATTAGTTATCTTAAGTATAATATATAATATTATGTATTTATATGATATTATATTATTATAATTATTACTCTATCTGTAAGTTATAAGTTTAAACTTCTTTAGTAATAAGTAGATCATTATCTTTAGTATTATTAATTTATTAGTTTTTAATATAGATTATTTTAGAATATGAGATTTAAGATATGCTTTTATTGAAATAAGCTTTCTTTATGGAATACCTTAGTATTTTCTTAATGTGGTTAAGTTTTAGAAGCCTTTTCTAGCTTTCTTTATAAAAGCAACATGATTGCACGCAAAATAGAAGAAGAGTGTGAAAACTGAGTTTTTTCATTTGTCCCTCATCTGGAATTAGAATTCAGAGCTTCAAGAGTCGTTTTGAGAGTTTTAGCACGCTTTGGCTGCGATGGTAATGTCAAAAACATCAAGATTCAGAGTACAAATTTTTTGCAGCAACTGCAGCATGTTATAAGATACCTCTTGACTCTTAAAACTATGTATGTCAATTGATATTTGTACTTTCTTTCTAATTATATGTAAGATATGAATGTAAATATCCATGTAAAACTATAATATATAATTAAAGATGGCAAAACATGGCTTTTGCCATGGGGGAGGTTGGGCCTAGTCATGCATTTTTCTCTTGTCTTTCTCAATCTATTAAGTTATTCAAATCCTCTTATGTATTATAATGTTATTTGTATTTAATAGTTAAGATGTTTGATTTGTTAGATTTTTCCATTAAGCTCTATTATGTGTGTCGTAAAGTTGTTTATGATTGAGATTTGATTTGCTAGATTTGCCGCGTGTTCCACTTCGTAACAAAAACTCCATGCAGAATTCTTGTTGAAGAAAGAGTACCGAGATATATATCGCCTATACCTTTGACTTGACAAGTTGTGTTATCAGCAAGATAACCCGATTTCTTGATAGGAATAGAATGATAATTATGTAACCATTAGGATTGATACATCATGTTTCCAATAGCAATATAATCAATAATAAAAACAGATCCATCACAAACTTGAAGTGTCAATTTTGAAGAGATAGAATAACTCACACAATTTGCTTCTTTAGTAATGTTGTCATGTATAGCAGCATATGCTCTGGCACGACCTGAATGAAAATGCCTCTTCAAAATAGATGGGTTGGATGATCACTTTTTTTGCAATAGTCATAAGGAGAATAATCTTTGGATAAATGTGGTTGTTTATTTGTAATACCATACTCTCCATCATATTGTTTTGCCCAGTGATCATCTATAGTGTGACCAATTCTATTGCAATAAAAACAATGTGTATTAGGAATCTTAAGACGAGAGAAGTTACCACCACCATGACTCCTACCGATAAAGTGTGGGAAGGGTTACCTTCAAGGAAGTAAACCTTGGTCGATCTGTTCTAACTGTGTGTCCTCTTGTGAGATTATAGTTGTTACTTGATTTGTGTGTTGTCGTTAAATCATTGCGAATATTCAATCAAAGATATACAAGTTTAATCAAAATTGATCTGGTCTTTGTTAGATAATATGGTAACAATATTATCATAAGTAGGATCCTTTATAATGTCAAGTTGTGTTACTAATTGCTTTCATGGAATGGTATCACCAACAAGAAGACGATTCATAATGTTCTTGAATGATTTGATATGTATTATCATAGAAGTTCCAATGTTATATTGTAACTTCGTGAGTTGACTACAAAGATAAAGTATTTCTATAATAGATTTATTCTCAAAATTTACTATCAAATACTCCCATATAGCTTGTTAGGTTGAAAGATTGCATGCATCAAGCATAAGAGATTCTTGAAGAGCAAAAATATTATATCAACAAGCTACTTTTTCATGTCTGACAACCTACTCATTATAAATAGGGTTCCATGCTTCAAAGATAGATCCTTCAATTACAAGGGTATTATTATGAGCTTGATCAATTAGTTAAGGCACACATTCATGATTACCAAGAACAATATCATACAAGTCATCACCTCTTCAAGGATTAATAGCATCTTTACTTTCCATCCAATGAATCCTTGTCCTTGAAAGTGAGGGACAAAACATTGTCCAAACATTGTTTAGAAGAAAATCCATTAACGATTATAGAATTTGACATATCTAGTTGAGAGAATACATATAGTATGAGATCACATAATCTACACGCCATATACAAAAGTGCAACATAACAAGTCATATACAGAAGTTATGCTATTAAAAAATGCATTTGATTGTAACGTGTCCACTTGTATCTTTAGGACACGTCTTAGCAGTCCATTAGAAAGTATGTCTAGAAAGCTCCACCCGATACTCCCATGGAATGTTACGGGGTTTGCAATCTAGGGCTTTCCGCGTCTGCCACGTAGCGGAAGTATTCCGGCCATTCCCACTTAGGATCGACCTGAATTACGTTTTTCCTTATTGGTCATTTCCTAATGGCAACTAGCATCGAACCCAAGCGAACTACTTTATGCAGAAATTCCAGGTCGAAAGCGGATTCATGCTACACTTGGTTCAAGGAGAATGGGAAACGAGAGGGATGCAAAGCTCAACCTCTCTGCCATAAGGCATAGTCCCATTCTGTTCCCATATTAGAAATAGGATATATTTTCACCCTAGTTGTTCACGATGAAGTAACTGGTGCGCAGATCAGTCGATGTATGCTCACGTAGTGAATCCTGGAAGGTCCCCGGGAACAATGAACTCTACCTTTTTGCACAAATTACAATGTAAAAAGCATGAACGACAAGAGCCAGAGACCAATTGGGTTCAATCTCCCCCCATGCCTTGTGTGAGCGCTTCACAAAGAAGATATTTTATGTATATTTCTTCTTCATGCTCAATAATAGCCCAATTTACAAAAATATATCAAGCTTTTAGCTTTTGAGTTTGCTTTTACAAAAATAAGAATAAAGCTAATGGACGGTACCCAAAGAGTCTGGCACGCCCAATACAATGTCCAAATAGAAATAACATATCCGTGCGCATAGGCGCATACAAAATAATAATAAATAATCGATGCCTCAATAGACATGACAAAATATAGGCATGGCGCCTATCAAAATATAATCCATAGGTCGAATACTCGCTAGACTCCAATGCTTTCCTCCGCCACTGCTGCTATCTCTACACATCAACTGAAGCATTCACAATCGTTAGTAAAATAATACAATTAAATCGACAAAAGTGAATACCTAGTAGTCTTCAGCTACATAAATAAATCAACTGGTTAGAAATAAATCCTAACCTTAATTTATTACGAGTGTGCACTCTAAAGTCATAAATGTTTATTAATTTAATATTTATTTTGTGAAATCACCCGCTATGGAATCACCCATGTACACACTAAATTAATGAAACGCCCGAAAAGGACAGGCGTCCCCATCAACTTCTCGCACAAAGAATCCACTTTGTGTATGAGCCCCGATCATCAAAGTTTACGGAATCCACTGTAAAAACCTCACGGAATCCACCGTGGAATATGCCTCCTGGCATCATACCCCCGTTTTGGGATAGCAATTGACCTCAATTGCTATTAGCTCAATGTGGAGCTAACAGAGTGGGGAAAGCATTTAAGTCTCAAGTGTGCATCCATTGTGCTTCCTCTACAGGATGGTTCTTAAACTTAACTAGATATCTAGAATACCTTCGGCCAATTGTAGTGGTCATAAAGTCAGTGTCTATAATAGCTTCTGGTTCAAGTATTTCAGTCTCTTCCTCTAATAAAGGTGGGTTTTCATAAACAGGTTGGACAGGTAATTGGCCTCTAAATGGTCTTAATAAACTAATGTGAAATGCATTGTGAATTTTCCTCTAATAAAGGTGGGTTTTCACGACGAAGTAACTGGTGCGCAGATCGGTCGCTGTATGCTTACGTAGTGAATCCCGGAAGATCCCCAAGAACAATGAACTCTACCTTTTTGCACAAATTACAATGTAAAAAGCATGAACGACAAGAGCCAGAGACCAATTGGGTTCAATCTCCCCCCATGCCTTGTGTGAGCGCTTCACAAAGCATGTATTTTATGTATATTTTTTCTTCATGCTCAATAATAGCCCAATTTACAAAAATATATCAAGCTTTTAGCTTTTGAGTTTGCTTTTACAAAAATAGGAATAAAGCTAATGGACGGTGCCCAAAGAGTCTGGCACGCCCAATACAATGTCCAAATAGAAATAACATATCCGTGCACATAGGCGCATACAAAATGATAATAAATAATCGATGCCTCAATAGACATGAAAAAATATAGGTGTGGTGCCTATCAAAATATAATCCATAGGTCGAATACTCCCTAGACTCCAATGCTTTCCTCCGCGACTGCTGCTATCTCTACACATCAACTGAAGCATTCACAATCGTTAGTAAAATAATACAATTAAATCGATAAAAGTGAATACCTAGCAGTCTTCAGCTACATAAATAAATCAACTGGTTAGAAATAAATCCTAACCTTAATTTATTACGAGTGGGCACTCTAAACTCATAAACGTTTATTAATTTAATATGTATTTTGTAGAATCACCCGCTATGGAATCACCCATGCACACACTAAATTAATGAAACGCCCGAAAAGGACAGGCGTCCCCATCAACTTCTCGCACAAAGAATCCACTTTGTGTATGAGCCCCAGTCATCAAAGTTTACGGAATCCACCGTAAAACCTCACGGAATCCACCGTGGAATATGCCTCCTGGAATCAGTAACTTAGTCATCAATACTTTTAAATGAAACATGTAAATTAAGAAAGTATAAACGTATTTCTAACAAATAGCTTATGCATTGAAATGAATTATAAGACTAGGTTATTATCCATTAAAATAGTATACTTCGGTTAAGCCTAGAAGTATAAACTACATCTCGTACTATTAATCCATATCCTCTTTGCAATGAATCATCATGGAAAGTGTAAGCATGAAATGATTCTTACGATGCATAAACTCTAGGAAAATATCATTTTTCAAGAGCATAAATTATCAAGTAAAAGGTTGCTTGTTTAGCATGAATTTTGTTTGCAAAGTGTAGGAAGATTATTTTGAATTAACCTAACCTCAAATCGATAAAGTTTAGGATTGAAAAATCAATTTACGCATAGACAACGAATCATGTGGAAGTAATCTCAAAATGATCTTCTAGAGCTAACAAAATTGACATAAACTTGAAACACCTAAGCTGCAAAATACTCATTGGGAATGAGTTAAATTCCAAGAAATGCATGTACCTTAAATAGTTGCCCACATTCACTGAATGTAGGGACTGTGAATTTTAATCGTAAAAGGAACTAGGGTTTGTCCCTGAGAATCTTACAAAGATGAAGCTTGGAAACCCTAGGTCTAACGACGTCAGCTTAAAGAACCTGAAACATGATCTTGTGATTGGATCACAAGGGAATGGCCAAGTTCTCGCAATGAAGTTGGCATGTCCTTATGCAAGTTATCTTGCAAGAGGATGAATAATCATCCTAATTTAGTATCCTTCTTGAGTAAGGAAGATTGTTTGGAAACTAAAGACCAACCGATAAACTAAAGGTTCGACCAAGTCCAATTAATAGGGTACGCCCTAACCCAAGATATAGGGGATTTTGCCAAGTTGCAAGTTATCCCGGATCGAGTGCTGGACGCATTCGAAAGGAAGGATTCATTCCTTAGCAGTTTGACAACAAAAACGATCAATGGAAATGTTTGTGCTTGCTACAGATTTTAGAGTAGTATTTGGATTTATTTGATCAATGAATTAAAAGATAAATGAATATCTATACTTTAAGTTGAAGGCTTGAAGGGAGAGGCAGCTTCAGTTACCCTCGACTGCCTGCCTAACCCTAATCAAGGGGGTTGTTGACCGCGTCGGAAAAGTGGACCGAACTCGCCGCGAGAGGTCTCTCCGTTGAGCGCTACTTGGAGTAAGAGGACGCTTGGGTGCCAAGGGGGCTCTGGCCGTAAATCCCTCGCCTTCCGGGTCCTGCACAAGAGGCTAACATGACTCGAGATTGGATCTCAAGGCCTGCATACTAGTCTACGTGCGAAAACTTGGATTAGTGATCCATGTGGATTGCTGGATAGCCTTCGGGCAGATTGTGGATAAGCCTACGGGCTGGACTCTTTGTATTTCAAAGATAAGTATGATAACCTGTTAATAAGGAACTTGTTTGATATTGTTTTTCTATGTCAAGTGATAAGATTACGTGAAGGAACC
This sequence comes from Lygodium microphyllum, assembly GCF_053477565.2. Classification (NCBI taxonomy): domain Eukaryota; kingdom Viridiplantae; phylum Streptophyta; class Polypodiopsida; order Schizaeales; family Lygodiaceae; genus Lygodium; species Lygodium microphyllum. The sequence goes on from NC_141149.1 coordinate 89,407,020, forward strand.
AGTACCTAACGAGTTAATTAAATAAGCTAATTGTTACATATCCAACTAATGTGTTAGGTAAATAAATAACTAAAACAACATGAGGAGAGTGCGGAGGATGGGCCATAGGTCCGTCCTACAAATGGGTGGTCCCAGTTGGCCAAGAACTTTTCTCAAATTCACGATGGACAGCCGTCAAGAAACACGAACAACTGAAGCGTTGACCTAGAGTTAAGAGTGAACTCGATTTACGTTGTTTTAGGGGAACGGAATGGGACTATGCCTTATGGCAGAGAGGTTGAGCTTTGCATCTCTCTCGTTTCCCATTCTCCTTGAACCAAGTGCAGCGTGAATCCACTTCAAGCCTAGTGTTTTTGCGTAAAGTAGTTCACTTGGTTCCGACGCTAGTTGTTGTTAGGAAATGACCAATAAGGAAAACCCTAATTCAGGTCGATCCTAAGTGGGAACGGCCGGAATACTTATGCTACGTAGCAGACACAAAAAGCCCTAGATTGCAAACCCCGTAACATTCCATAGGAGTGCCAGGCGGATCTTTCTAGACATCCTTTCCGATGGACTGCTAACACGTGTCTTGGAGATCCAAGTGGACACGTTACATATTTATCTTTGGAATACATTTATAAAGTCTAGCCCGAAGGCTTATCCATAATCCACTCGAAGGCTATCCAGCAATCCACAAGGATTACTAATCCAAGATTCGGCTTGTAGACTAGTATGCAGGCCTTGAGATCAAATCCCGAGTCACGTTGGCCTCTTGTGCAGGGCTTGAAAGGTGAGGAATGTACAGCCAAAGCCCCCCGTGGCATCCAAGCGTCCTCGTGATCCAAGTAGCACTTCAACGGAGCGACCTCTCCCGGCGAGCTCGGTCCACCTTCCTAGCACGGTTAACAACCCCCTTGCTTAGGGTCAGGCAGACAGTCAGGGGTAACTGAGGCTGCCTCTCCCTTCAGGCCTTCAACCTGAAGCATTAGATATATTTTCTTCCTTTAATTATTTGAACAAACAAAGCAAACAATGCTCTATACAACTGCTAAAAGCACAATCATTTCTAGTGGTCGTTATTTGGCCAACTGCTAAGGAGTGAATCCTTCTCTCCGAATACATCCAACATTCGATCCAGGATCAATTGTGACTTGGCAAGATCCCTAAGGGTTTGTTTGTTAACCCGTAATATGTCCTTGGGTTAGGGCCTCCAAATTTTTGATTGGTCCTTTGCTTCAAGCAAATATCTAGTTCCCTTATCTTGGTCACTTTTCCCAAGAAAGATGCTATATCAGGATGACTACTCATCCCCTTGCAAGAAAAACTTGCACAAGAATCTGCCAATCTTATTTCGAGGAATTTGGCCATTCCCTAATGATCAAATCACAAGATCATGTGACCTTGCAACATGTTGCACCAATGTCGCATCCAATCCATGGGTCTATTTTACCCATCAAACAGCGTCTTCGTATCACGGAGTCATGATTAGATAGGGAATAGGGTTAGGGTGTCTTCATACAATCCGTTCCTGATTGCACTAGGCCAATATTGTCAGTCCTAGGGTTCCAATTTTAAATCAAGTTTCATCCTTTTAGCGAGCGAACCTTAGGGTAAAAACCCTAGATCATTTCTTGCAAGTATGTCATATTGTCCCTACATTCCGTGAATGTGGCAAGTCTTTAGGGTATAAGAGTTTTAGCTTTCACAATAAGAGCAATTAGGTCATGTCCTCAACATCCTAAATCCTAGTTAGCACTTGGGATATGTTGCATAGATTTAACCATTCCTAACGAGTCCCTCACAGTTTAGGTGTTTTTAGGGTAAACAGATTTACTAGTCTATTCTTGAAGATATTTAAGGTACCATTCTTATAATCACATGATTCATTGCCTACATATGATTTGATTTACAAACCCTAACTTTTCTGGTTAAGATCAAACCATATGTTAAGTTATGGCATAATTCCAATTGACCCTTTTATAACATGTATTCAAGTTTCATGCTACTAAGCTTTACGGTTTTATGTGAACCATGCAGCTTTTTCTAACTTCTTCTCTAAATGAGATATTCGTATGCTGAATGAGCATTACACAACCTTTTGTAACTATTTACGTAGTTGATTGAGATTTAAGCCAATTGATTAGAGTTTAATCTACTTCATGCAGCTCAAGAACCATTTCCATGCCTTGCAAATTTCTACGGATTATTAGCAACGTTCTTTTAATGAATCATTTTGAAGGAAAGATGCCTAATAATGCGACATGCGAATTATTCTTTCCATGCCTAATCGAAGTGCACAATAATAATTTTGACTTTATAAAGATGATCTTTAGTTGATCTAAATTCATTACTTTGTAATGTAGAAAAACCACTTGCTAGGAATGTATAGAAATCTTATGCTCTTTTTTTCATTCGTTTATTTGCAAAATTCAAATGGCCGATTCTTTGATCGTAAACTATTTAGCACAAGTATTTCAATAAAAAAAGTGCTTCCTAATTTCATAAATGATCCATGCACAATTTGAAATATTACGACCTAAATCAAAATGAGGAAGAAAAACCTGGACTTGTGGTGAAATATCCACATGGATGTTAGGAGATGATTCTCTTGCGGTTGCGCCTTGTGCCTTTTTAGGAGCCATCGCGTATTCAACCTTCTTGCCTTGGCCACGGACTTATGTTCTTGGCCCATCTCCTTCACACACGAAACTCCCTTTGTGATTCAGATTTCTTGACTGATTGCACCGGCTTTCGGAATTGGGCTTTAGAATATTTTATAGGCTTCCTCTTCGAAGTAGGGATTTCACGATTACGACTTTACAACCATCAAAAATGGCTTTGGGGAATGTAAGAGAAAGGGGAATTGGAAATCCCGGATATAATAGGGTTTCACAAAAAAGGATATAATTGTTTTAAAAGGCTTGTGTGGGAAGCGATTTTTTAAAAAAAAAACCGGGCTATGGTGGGATTTTAAAAGGGAATGCAAGGGGGAAAAGGGTGCTTAAAAACCCAGGGGTAATAAGACCTGCCTGATAAGGCCTATGAAGGCCCAAGGAAGGTAGTTTTAAATGGGCTTTATGAAATGCTAAAAGGGAAAAACAAAAGGTTTAATTCTTGGGATAGGTCGAACTTTAAGGGGACTTGGGTGGAAATTGCAAGAAAAAGGCAATTTACGTAGAAACTGCGAGGGAATGGGTGCTTAAATCTCGCGCGGGGGGGGGGGGGGGGGGGGTACAAAACCCACTAGAGAAGGGCTTAAGAAATCCCAGAGGAAGGGGGGCTTCCTAAGGCCTTTGGAAGCTTCCCAAGAAGCTTCTGGGAACTTCACGGGGGTCATGGAAAAACCCATGTAGACGAGAGGAAGGTTGGCGGCATCCTGCTTCAGCGGCGCAGACTACACAACTTCTTCCCACATTTCTTCCTTTGACGACAGCTGGCATAGACTAGTGGCTCTACTGTCTCTCTCACACGGCGGCGTCACTATGCAGCTCTCGATTCTCTCCTTCAGCCTCTTCATCACTTCCTTGGCCTGGCAGCGTCCCGACTTTCTCCTCCGTTTACTCTCCCCCCCCCCCCCCCCCCCCCCCACAGGGGGTTTTGTAGGGTAGGGAGAGGTATCTCCCCCCCTTCATGCGGCCTGATTGCATGGGCATTAACCCCCCATGGCTCCAGCTAGATGCTTAGTCATAAGCACCTCTCTCGCTCTCCTCTAGCATGACTGTCGGCTGGGGGAAAGAGGGGATAATTTTCTTTTACCATAATTCCAATATAACAATTTCATATTGATATCCTTCCAAGAGGGGGTTCTCAGGAGCATAAGCGATTTTTATTGACTTTGGTCTTGTTCATGCCAATGGAGATTGTATAATTTTCCCGTCCGTATATTCAATGTTGGCATCGTCATTGCATGAGACTCATGCGTGCACGTAATATTTTCCAACAGAAATATTACAATTCTTCTTTTCCTTAGGTCGCGAAGACGCTTCCTTTCTAAGTGTGGGGATATGTTGAGAGTGAAAAAAGACTGAATTTTTGACTGATTTTTGTTATTTTTTAGGTCTGAATGATTGATTTTTGATGGATTTAGAGTGATGTATGGTTGTTTATGGAAGTTTTGAGAGTGTTATGGATGATATTGATTATTTTTTGGAAGTTTAGGATGATTTTTAGTGGAAATATGAAGCTTTATTATAATCTGATAGGTTCTGATACCTTCTGTATAGCTTTTGTTTTGTTCTAATTTTCTTCTGTATGAAGCATGGATTGATGATTGATAAAGGTTGAAATATTTTGGAAGCTTATTGAATAGTTTTTGATATTTTGTAATGGTTTTAGTATGAGTTATGAGGATTTGATATTTTTTTATGACCTTCCGTAACCCTCTGTAGACCTACTGTAGAGCCTCTGTCTCTATTCTATCTCTACTCTGTTCCTGTTCTGTTCTATTCTATAGATCTCTTAAGTGTTGTGTAGAATGTATGTGTGACTTTGGAAATTTTTTTTAGCTTTTGGAAATGATGAATCTAAGTTCAAAATAGCTAAAACAAATACAAGAAGCAGTTGCTAAAGACTGAAGAGAAGATTGAAGTGATAGTGATAGTAGTGAGCTATGAAGAGACGCTATAGTGGCTTTGGTACCTCTTCTCATCAGACATACCTCTTAGGAGGTGCATCCACGACCTAAGAAGGATTATTGAGAGTCATTATTGAGTATTGTAGTGAGGAGATGATGTACTATTGAGAGAGAGAGCCAGAGATAGCTAATTCTATCAAAATAGTGTATCTATATATGAGAGATTGAGAGAGAAAACTATGAAGACATTGAAGATGAATACTATATGATTGATTTCCATTAAAAAATGGTGTATTCCTTTATGTTCCTTGTTCTATTAATGGATTCTATGAAGATGTTGAAGATTATGGTTGATTTTATCAAATCTGTGGGAGATATCTACTATGATTCTGCGTGCTCTTTGTTTTGGTCATCAAAAGAATGAAATAAAAGCTTGTTGATGTTACAAGATAGATTTTCTTGTAGTAGAATCCCCTTTTCCTTGGTGTTCCTCTTGGGGCTCCACCTCCACCTCTTGTAATATCAACCCCTCTATGTGCATATTGTCCTCATCTACGTTGGGAACACTACTTTCATCATATAATCTCGCACTTCGAGTAGCTAAAGGTACAACATACCACCATTGAGGTTGTCAGGGGTTTGGATAGAAAATTACCTATTAAAAATCACATACAACAAAGATTTAACATTTGTGACATATATTATGTCATAATAAAAGTTTAAAAAACATGAGTTCATGCACATTTTGACAATGGGCTAGTAATACAAACGTGTCGTGCGAATCCATCTATCTTTTCAGAATCTATTTCGAGAAATCCAGATGGACCTTGTCAACGAACAGTTGCCCCGGATCCTTATAGTACCACTTTGAACCATTGCGTATCGAATAGGATCATGGAGAAGCTATGGTAATCCACCATGATAATGCAAGTTCCCAAAATACTCCATCTCTTCTATGACAGTGTTTGGATCATTGACTCGCCGTCGACTCTCTTAATCAAACTTTGCCATGACACCACAATCCATTGTGGAGTGCATTTTGTAGAAACGTTCCACGTAGAAATGTTGTCCGTGCGACCATGCTACACTATATATTTTGTATTTTACATTGAAATGGTTAATTAGTTGTCACATATAAAATCTAGATACGATAGCTTATAAAACATGTGGTCAACCTTGGACTACATCCCCTCGAGAATTCCCACTCCTAAGTAGAGACCTCCACCCCTTCGTGAGAGGCTGCAATCAAAGCTCCATGCAACCATCACATAGACATAAACCATGAAATCTCCTCCATGCCCTCGGGATATCAAATCGGTTTGTGGTGTGTACTTTATCAAAACTTGGATCTCACTTCTTTCTTCTGATCTTTTCTAGCTTGCTCGTACCTATTGAGCCACGTCTCATGGAGGCATGGTGCAACATACAAAAATGATTCACTTTCTTCTCCATTTTAGCATCCATCCTATTTTCTATCCCATTTCAAACCACCATAGCTCCAGTGAGCCACTGTGAAATATACAGTAACGCCTCGAACACCAACCAACCTTCAGCTATGCTACTTGTGGCTGAGCTTTTTGTCACATGAAGACTTTCAAGGTTTTTATGAAGCACTCAAAGAAGAACATCCATCGCATATGGACAGGTCCCACAATCTCTACTTCATCTACATAAAGGAACCACGAGGTGGGTTTGTATTGTGAGCATGTTGGTGGGCAGGTACTTCTCTAAGAGATAGTCCATCTCCACTACTCCCTGCCTTGCGGATTCAATAGAGGATGTCTTGTTCTCCTTCTGTGAAATCCATTGTACTAATTTTGACAACCTTTAAATCGCCCAGCGTATTTCTAGAGTGAGACATCTTGCAATCGCGATCGGTAGTACAAACTTCCACAAATGAAGAAGCATTACAAACAACGACTATACTCCAAATAGCAAAATACACAAGCCACTTATAATCCATTTGTAGTATAAAATTGACATATCTTATGCTAATCATGGAATTTTAGCCCTGTTAGATGGTCATCTTTAAAAATACGAAGTTGAGAGAATGTATCATACTCGTTGGAGTGTGGATAGACTTAATAATTTTCTTCACAATGCGCTCTTCTTTAGTGGACAAAACCTAAGGAGTGAGAGGTAGTTGCAAGCGACCATTAGCACTCGGCTGTGGCCAAAGCACCTCCATCTTGCCTACCTCCTTTAAATCCATTCATGCCCGTGTAGTGTCTCTCTTTCTTGTGATGTGGTCCCATATTAATCTGCCCACATTCTTGAAAATATGCATGGGATCCAGTATAAGTGGTTGATCTGTAAATGGGTCCAATACAGAAACTCATAGAAAATTGAGAATCGTTGCATTCCGTTTGGATGCGACTCTGTATGGACCATTTTTAGCTTGTACCAACTTTGGCATTCATTCGTGCTAGAGGTCGTCCAAGAAAACATTCCCTCATTTTATGACCCTCTGGCAAGAAAGTAGTGTATCCTTGATATACCATCTTCTTCATGGTTCGTGACCTTTGAGAGTCTAATTGTGGCCCACACAATTGTTGAGTGTTGAAATGACTTGTTTTTTGGCTGATTTTTGTTGTTTTTGAGAGCTGAATGGTTGATTTTATGAGATGATTGATTGATTTGGAAGTGGTTTGAGAGTGTTTTGGATGATAATGATGGTGTTTTGGAAGTTCATGATGTTTGTTGGTGGTTCTGTGATGTTCTGATTGGTTCTGTATACATTCTGTTTTGCTCTGTTTTGGTCTGTTTTGTTCTGATTGTCTTCTGTAAGGAGGGATGGAGTATTGATTGATGAAGATTGAGATCTTGTGAAAGTTTATTGAATAGTTTTTGAGAGTTTGGAATGATTTGAGAATGAGTTATGTGGTTTTGATGATCTTCTATAACCTTCTGTAGGTCTTCTGTAGAGCCTCTGTTTCTGTTCTGTTCTGTTCTGTTCTGTACTGTAGTTGTTCTGGTACTGTTCTGTAGACTGTTCTGTATGCTTCTGTATGTGTTCTGATGGATGAGAGTGTAGCTTGGGAAAGTTTTCTAGCCTTGGAAGGAGGTGAATACAAGTGCAAAAGAGCTGGAGGAAGTGGAAGAAGTAGCTGCTGAAGACTCAAGAGAAGACTATAGTGAAGTGACAGTAGTGAGCTATGAAAGGACACTGTAGTGGCTCTGGTGACTCTTCATATCAGACATACCTCTTGGGAGGGGTATCCACGACCTAAGAGGGATTATTGAGAGTGATTTTGAGAGATTTTAGTAAGGATATGATGTATTATTGATGGAGAGAGAGAGAGAGAGAGTCAGAGATAGCCAATTCTACTGAAACATAGTGATTGTCTATGAGAGATTGAGAGAGAAGACTATGAAGATATTGAAGATGAATACTATGTGATGTATTTCCATTCAAAGATGGTGTATTCCTTTGCTTTCTTTGTTCTATTGATGGATTTTGTGAAGATATTGAAGAATATGGTTGATTATGTCAAATCCGTGGGAGATTTACATGATGCTGCATGAAGATTTGTTGTGCCTGGTATTCTTTTCTTCATTGTGATCATATGAAACATGATAAACAAGCTTGTTGATGTTACAAGATAGATTTTCTTGCAAGAGAATTCCCTTTTCCTTGGTTTTCCTCTTGGGGCTCCATGTTTTTGGTGCGCAGCCGGGGAAACTTGCCATCAACAAGCACCAGAAGAGGTTGAAAATGAAGGAAATGGCATTGCCAAGAAGAGAAGAATTCAATGGATGTTTGTAAACTTCCTTCTTCCACTGAAGAGTTGGAATTTCTCATAATCAAAGCCACTTTCCACAAGAAGTTCATCTCACAATGGCGGAAACACATCACCATCATGATGCATGCTCTATGTGGTGGACAGTTTCCTCTTCCTGTTGAAGCAGCAGAAACTTGCATCTTGGTGACAAACTGTTTGGGAACAAACTGAAGAGCAGAAACAGAGAGAATGACCATCCATGGAAGATTTGGCATTCATTGAAAAGTTTCCAGACAACATCAAGTGGGAGATTGTGAAGAAGCTTCAGGAGTCTTGGTCTGTAGAGGTTCACAAAGACAAGAAGGAAAAGAGTTGGAATTTGTTCGTGGATGCTCAACAGCAAGATACATGGGATGCTTGGTGTACTGATAATCTTCTGTTTGTTCAATTAGCAACCTACTGGAAGTTGGTAGACAGAGTGTTTTTCACAACATACACTATTGAAACCATCAGAAGCTAGCATTACTATGATGATGGCACCACCACAATGCTCAGACGTATGCATTTTGACACCTTCAGAACCGAATACCTTCCCCTGTGCAGTGGCATGAAAGTAGAATTCAGGGACGTTGAAAAGAAAGAAGTAGAAGAAATGTTGGCAAGAGAGTCCTCCAGAGACTGAAGCCTTCTATTAACCCTCTGTGGAGCACTAACAACATAGTGGAGCCACACCCCTGATGAATGACGCAATAAAAAGGCAAGTGTTAGAATGAGTCCAGAGGTACGTAAGAAGAGAGAAAGAAAAAATCAAGGCTGAGAACGAGCTAGCAGCAGAAGCCGCTTTTGACACCCTTGCGGAACTCTTTACAGAAGTCCCAATGGAACATCAAGCCCTTCCTCCTGTTGGAGGTCCACTTCCAAGCCAGATCCGTCCTGGAAATATTGATGACAGGCCAGCGAATGTAGTCCCATTGCCAGTTTTTAAGGGAGAGTACAATGAAGACCCCAATCTTCATGTAGCAGAGTTTATGGTAGCATGTGTGGCTAACAATGCCAGAACCCCTGAGCATTGGTTAGCAATATTCCCCGCCACTTTCAAGGGCGCGGCATTTCAGTGGTATGAGAGACAAGCAGCAGGAACTTTTGGCACATGGGACGACCTGAAGTTGGCCTTCCTCACTAAATTCAGGCGTGAAGGTTTTGAAGAGAGGATGAGAGAGGAATTTATGAACCTAAGTCAATCCTCTGGAGAAAGAGTAGAAGCTTATGTCTCACGAATGGAATCCATCCTGAAGAGATGGACTAATCATAATCTAGATGATGGCATTCAGAAGGGGGTGTTTCTCAGAGGATTACAACCAGAAGTCCGTAAGTTTGTGGAGCTGCAAAGACCAGCCACACTGCAAGCTGCAACAGAAGGTGCAAGACTGTACGATGAAGTGGAAGCTAGATTAGCGATGAATACAGTAAGAGGAGTCCTACCTCCTCTGATGCCAGGAATGATGTATCCACCAAATGCAGTTCTAGGGACTGTTCCCTATCCCTACCAACAGATGCCCTCGGTATCACAGTACAGTGCACCAAATCCACAGTGGCCACAATCCATGCCTCAAATGATGGTTCAACCACAACAACAATGGTCCCAACCAATTTCCTCAATGCCAAATCAGCAGCAACAGTGGAACCCTACCAACTGGAGCCAACAGCCAACAGTTCAAACAGGAGCTCTAAATCAGAACCAGAACAGAGACCCCTCTGTACTAGCCCAACCCGTTTATGCAATGATTACAGAGACTCCTCAAAACCCTCCTGCCAGTATATCCAGAGGAGAAAGCTTGAAGGACTACTTATCCAACTCAGTTGCAAACATCAAAAAGGAGTTGATGGATGTGATTACAGAGCAACTACAGACGTTGAAAGTGAATACCGCTAGCATATCCAATGTTGCAGGAGCGGGAAGAGATGTGATGCGGTCAAACACTTGGTGTGGTAAGTGTCATCAAGCAGGTCATTTAGCCACTGAATGTACACGAAAACCAACCATCCCTGGAGCCTTCTGTTCTTACTGTTTGTGGAAGAACCATACAGAGGACATTTGCTCTCTGAAGGAGATGCATGATAGGAGAAGGAAGGAAGAAGACGCAAGATTTAACTTGTTGGAATCCAAAATGAAAACACAAGATATTCGACCCAAGCCTAGAAAGTTTGGTCCTAATTTCGGACCTAGAAGATTTCCTTCCCAAAGTTACAGAGGAAGACAGTCTGGCGGTGGTCAGAGATCAGAAGTGGAATGTTACAGATGCGGAGAAAAGGGACACATTTCACCAAATTGTCCAAATCCTCGAAGGTCAGTGGATTACAAGCCCTTATGCAGTCGATGCAAAGGAGAAGGCCACACTGCAAAAGACTGTCCAAGGCCAGCCCCTGTGAAAAACAGTGCTACTGATAGTCCGGCCAAGGCCCAAGAGCCTACCTTCAATTTGGTGGAATTGGAAGTTGCTGCCATCACGCGTGCAAAGCAGAAGGAACCACCTATTCAGAAAGAAAATAACCCTCTTGCCAGAACAGTGAAGTTCAATCTTCCACCAAAAGAACAGAACAAAATAGAGCCTAATAGTGTCGTACAGAGCCCTACAGTGCCACAGAGAGTTACAGAGACAGGACCAGAGGTCCAGGAGACAGAAGAGGAGGAAGTGCCACAGGTGGCAGAAGAAGTTCCCATGATGCCTCTGTTGGAAAAAAGAGGGAAAATGAAAATGGGTGTTGCCCCATTCCCTAACCAGTTAGAGAAGCCAGTGGATCCTATTAAGGAATACGATATGGTCAGAGATCTAGATACCTTTAAACCAAACCTTACATTCCGACAATTATTGATGTTGTCTCCCAGTTGCCGAAAAAGATTCAAAAGTATACTGACAAGAAGACGTGGCTTAAGGATTGCTCCCTCAACAGCAACAAAGTCCAACAAGGCTCCAGAGCCTGTAAAAGAAGTGGATGTGGCTAATGCTTTCCTAGATCCGGGTACCCCAAAGACTGGCGCGTGGATAGAAGGCTCCTTCATTGCAAATGTACTGATTGATGGTGGTTCATCAGTGAACATTATGACGGATGTTACAATGAAGGATCTAGGCTTACAAGGTGTGCAATCCACTCAATGGCTCATCAGACTGGCAGATCAGAGTAGGATCAAGCCTTTGGGCATTCTCCCATATCTGACGACTACAGTGGCTGGAAAAGATTATTGGCTGACCTATCTGGTGGTGAAGCCAAACTCTTATGGTACATCCTATCCTCTGTTACTGGGCAGACCATGGCTTTTTGAAGCCCGAGCAAGGACGGATTGGTTCAAAGGAACTTTGACCTTGGGTAGAGGACCCAACAAAGTGGTGCTAAAACTATATGGTTCTAAAAAAGGACATGGATCCACCTCCTTGGAATTATCTTCTGACTCCCCTAATGAGGCTACGGACGGAACATCAACAGACGAAGATGCTGTCAAACAGATCCTTCCCAAGAAAACAATGGCACATTCCTTAATAGTGAATACTGTAAGCCGACTTCCAAAAGATGCAAAGCCATTATCAATGGGTGAATACTTCCTGCCTGAACTAGGCATGACTTCTGAAATCACTTCTGACAGTGAGATAGAAGCATGGATGTATTGCTCTCCCTGTTACATGGCCATAACAGAGACAGAGACAGAGGCAAGAGAGGAAACAGAGAATCTGTTCTTCTGTTATAGAGCTTCTACAGAAACAGAAGCAGAGACAGAAGCAGAGACAGAAGCAGAAACAGAAGCAGAGACAGAGGAGGATGGATATGATATGGACGAAGAAGATTATGAAAGTGAGACGGAAGAGTCTATCCCACCTGAAGAGGATACATTTGCAGCAGAAGTTCCAGAAGCATCAGAAACAGACGAGCTCATGCTATGGGACAGAATGGCGATGGTACCATTTGGTTTGGTAAATGGATCTTCTTATATGCAGGATCTTTATAAGACATGGGTTAAGAAGAACAAGCTATCTTTTAGCAGTGGCTCATGCCGTCCTAACCCATCTTTGCCAAAGAAAGATGATGATGATGCACCGTGCCAACAAACACCAGTCCCACAAACCCAACAAGCATCAGAGGGTCCCTGTTATGTGACGTTTCTGGATGTATCATCAGAAGATGAGTCTTCAAGCCAAGAGGTAATTACTCTTGAAACCAAACCCGAAACGGCTCTAATCCCATTCCAACATCTTAAGGAGCAACCTAAGTCTCTACCAAAAGAAGAAGTTGGTTCTAGTGGGACATCAGAAGAGGACACCACTCCCTTGAAGGAGTCGGATCTGTACCCAGAAGCAGTCCATGGGACCTTCATCCATGAAGTGGAAGGTGAAAGGCATTTAACCTTTGTGGGTTCAGAAGGCACTGAACGCCACTTGAAGGTGGGTAGCAGTCTCCCAGAAGAGGAGTTGTCAACCTTGTACAACTTGTTGAAAGAAAATTTGGACGTGTTTTCATGGTCCTACAAAGACTTAAAGGCGATTGATCCCACAATATGTCAACATCATATTGACTTGGAGCCTGATGCCAAGCCAGTACGGCAACGACAGAGGCGAATGAATCCGAATTATTCCACATTGGTGAAAGCGGAGCTGCTGAAGCTTTTGGAAGCTGAGTTCATCTATCCAGTGGCAAATAGTGAATGGGTTTCACCCATTGTGGTTGTACCCAAGAAGAATGGCAAATTGCGAATATGTGTGGATTTTCGAAAGCTCAATTCCAAGACGAATAAGGATCACTTTTCTATCCCTTTCACAGACCAACTGTTGGACATAGTGGCAGGACATGAGCTTTATTCTCTTCTGGATGGATTCAGCGGATACAACCAAGTCCAAATCGCAGAAGAATACCAGTCCAAAACAACCTTCACCACAGAATGGGGGACCTACACTTACCGAGTGATGCCATTTGGACTATGCAATGCCCCTGCTACTTTCCAACGAGTCATGATGGCCGCCTTCCAAAATCATCTACACGACTTTATTGAGGTATATTTGGATGACTTCTGTGTCTATAGTTTGATCCGTGAACACTGGGAACACCTGGAGCAATGTTTTGACCGATGCCGGGAGTATGGGATTTCCCTCAACCCCGAAAAATGCATCTTTGGGGTCTCTTCTGGAGTTCTGTTGGGCCACATTGTCTCTGCACAAGGGATATCAATAGACCCTGCAAAGATCGAAAAGATTGCAGCTCTGACAGCACCCACCAACCTCAAACAGTTGAGGGGATTCCTAAGCCATGTGGGTTACTACAGAAGGTTTATAGCCCATTTTGCGACAAAGGCAACTTCCTTGCACAAGCTTCTGAGGAAAGATGTAGAGTTTACTTGGACAGAAGAATGTGACAGAGCCTTCCACATTCTGAAGCAGTGTCTGAGAGGCACCCATTTTGCAACCTCCTGATTGGACGAAAGAGTTCCATGTACACATTGATGCATCAATTGAAGGCTTAGGTGTTGTCCTCTGCCAAAAGGGCTCCTTGAAGTTGGATCAACCGATCTATTATGCAAGCTGAAAAGTCACTGATAGGGAACGGAACTACACAGTGACAGAGCTGGAGTGCTTGGCAATGGTGTTTGCCCTGGAGAAGTTTCGCCATTACCTGCTATCTATCCACTTTAAATTTTATGTGGATCATGAGGCCCTGTCCTTCCTGATGAACAACGCGGATGTGAAAGGACGAATGATGAGATGGCTCCTTTTATTCCAGGAGTTTGACTTTGAGGTGATTACTAAGCCCGATCGTTCCCATGTTCTGGCTGATCATCTGTCGCGTATCCCACAAACTGCAGACGAGGAGCAAGATGATCCAGACCTCCCTGATGCTTCCCTATTCTTGGTAGAAACTGTAACTCCCTGGTATGCATACATTGCCAATCTGTTGGCAACCCAACAGTACCCTCATGGTATCTGTAGTCGGGAAAGGAAGAAGCTTATGCTAAAATCAGCCCCCTACACCCTGCTAGGCGGTGCACTGTACAAGAAAGGAAAAGATGAAGTGCTCAGAAGATGTGTTGCAGGAGATGAGATTGGGATTGTTCTGAAGGCTTGCCTCGACGAGCCATGTGGAGGTCACTTTGCAGGAGAAGCTACAGCCAGGAAGGCTCTGCTAGCAGGATATTGGTGGCCTACCATTCACAAGGATGCCTATGATTACTATAAAAGATGTGATGCTTGTCAAAGAATGGGGAAACCCACGAAGACAAGTGCCATGCCACTGCAACCTATCCTTCCTTTGAAGCCGTTTGAGAAGTGGGGCATCGACTTCGTAGGTCCGATCGATCCTCCTACCAGAAGGAAACAGAACCGATATATCCTTATATGTACGGATTATGTCACAAAGTGGTGTGAAGCTAAAGCCCTAAAGCGGGACGATGGTAATAGCGTGGCCCTGTTCATGTACGAGAATATCATCACCCGTTTTGGTAGTCCCTTAGAGCTGGTAAGTGATAGAGGCACTCATTTCCTCAACAAAGTCATGGAAGAGTTGACAGAGTTGTATAAGATCCGCCATCGCAAGCCCACTCCCTATTACCCCAGAGCCAACGGCCAAGTCGAAGTCACCAATCTCATCCTCTGCTCGATTTTGACAAGAACAATTGCCGCACATCGTCATGATTGGGATGATCGACTTACAGAGGCCCTCTGGGCGTACAGAACCTCCCATAAAGCAGCAAGAGGACAGACACCCTTCCAGCTGGTGTATGGTACAGAAGCTGTTTTTCCTATTGAACTGGAACTACCCTCTTTGAGAGTGGCTATCAAAGAGCGGTTGGGGGACGATGATTCACTGCAACGCCGTCTCCTGCACTTGGAATGTTTGGACGAAATTCGTAGGATGGCTCTACAGTGCATGGAAGCCATGCAAGCTCGACATAAGGCTTACCATGATAGCTTCATCAAGCACAAGGAGTTCAAAGAAGGTGATTTGGTCCTAGCCTATGATTCACGATTTGGCAAGTTTCCTGGTAAGCTTCAACAGCGGTGGATGGGCCCCTATAAGGTACTTGCCGTCAACCCTAATGGTTCTATCCAAGTGCAGACCATTGATACCTCTGATGATCCCTTTCTGATCAATGGATATCGCCTGAAGAAGTACTTCCCTCCTTGGGGATCTTGACAATTACGGTCAGTTGATCCTTTCCCTCGTTGGCGCGGCACTGTAATTCTTATGATGCTACTTCTGATAGCCGTTCTTCAGTCACTCCTGATGAAGTGGACGCAACCCTCTATCCCCTCAAACCCTCCTTCCAGCCTTGATCTCTTATCCTCTATTTTCCACCAGCGACAGTGGCGAGGTTGGTCTTGATACATGGTCTTTCTACCATTCCCTTGTTCAATTTGAAACAAAAAAGAAAAAAAAAACAAAACATATCGGTTATGGGAGAAAAGGACTTAGGTCCCTGTCATGCCGACCGATTCTTCGAGAAAAGGTGGAAACACCCTCGGGAATAGGGGAAAACAAGAAAAAGAAAAAGAAAAAGAAA
Source organism: Lygodium microphyllum (assembly GCF_053477565.2). NCBI lineage: Eukaryota > Viridiplantae > Streptophyta > Polypodiopsida > Schizaeales > Lygodiaceae > Lygodium > Lygodium microphyllum. The sequence goes on from NC_141149.1 coordinate 89,422,837, forward strand.
CAAACAAATTTGTTATGAGAGAAAAGGAAGCAATTCCTTGTCATAGCAGGCCTCGTTCCAGGAAAAGGTGGTAAACACCCTTGGGCGGGAAGCTGGCTGTGGAAAAGGTGGCAACACCCAGCAGTCCAGAAAGTGGATTCATTAATTGATATCCCCAAGATCCAATTCCGAAGCTGCCTCCCTTGGTACGCTGTGTCTTGGGTCTCTCTACAGAGCATCTAATTGTCCTCTAGCAGACGACATGTTCCTATCCAATACAACGTTCGATTTGATGGCTACCTCCCTGGGTACACCTCTTCAACAACTGATGACGCGATCTTCATCGACAAACAATCGAGTGATGTGAGCTTTCCTCCTAACCGGATGGGGAAGTGAGTATGGGTTGCCCTTTATATCTATCAACAGAGAGTGAGATAGAGGGTGGGCCGAGAGACCAGTCTTTTCCCTTCAAATCAAATGAGAGGTGAGTAGTGTGAATGAAGTGTTGCACGCACGGGATGGGCCTCTCGATGCACAAAGCACAATTTGTTTCTGTGCACTGCACCATAAGGCTCCCTGGCCTTCCTTCTTGCACTGTATGCCGGCACAAGGCGGGATGCACAGTTGCACCATCAAATGTGCACAAGGCATACAACCTTTGCACAAGTGACTGTGAGGATTATATCAATGGGTTTCAGGAAAAGGCTGCCCTTTATATCTATCAATAAAGAGTGAGACAAGGGGTGGGTTGAGTGTGACTGGAGTTTCTTCAATCAATTACCGAGAGCTGAGATTGAGGGACGTTACGACACTTGGAGTCAGGTATGTTCCCGTTTCCCTATGCACCCACGGGATGGGTCTTTGCTGTCATCACAAGACACATCACCCTGTTCTGTACACTGCACTCTAAGGCTCCCTTGCCTTCCTCCTTGCACCTATGCCAGACGGGTTGGACGCACTAATGCACCATCAATTGTGCACCCTGGCATACTCTTTCTGCACCATTTCCCCCTTGTCGATTCCTCAACCGGGTATGAGATATGGGTTTCAATCCTTTCTCCTCGAGTGATATTAGTCATGGGGCGAGTGACTGTTCTTTCATTCCAATTGAATGACTGCGAGTTAAGTGTAATATCCCTCCTCATCGACGAATTTCCTACGATTCCTTCAATCAGCTACCTCCCTGGGTACTGCTGCGTGGCCCCTGCCATGAAGGACGTGCGCTGTGAAGATGCCTTGGTCCCTCCAGAAGCCGACAACCACACTGGACGTGCCATCGACACTCAACCTTGCTTTTTGACGAAATGGGCCAAGTTTTTCTAACCCTACACCTTCTGTTTCTTCGTGACGGTCATGTTTTAAGTGTGGGAAAGTTAGTGGATGGTCTGTGGTGTGGTCCTAGGTCCCTGTTGCTCGGTTAACCCTATCCGTTAAGGTCTTAAGTGTGGGGACGCGTCCCTACGCGTCTATATTGCATACCCCTCTGCATATGCCTTAACCTGTTCATGCATGTATGCCATGACTTGCTTTTACCCTAATGGAATCCCTTCCCCCCCACCCGGTTATGTTCCACCCACCCTTGGGGCTCTTCCCTTACCGTTTTCCTTCATTTCCTGATTTTGAGGTCCTGTCATGTGAATGGACCCTACGTTCACCAAAGTCCAAATCCAATCTTATAGCCCTGTTCCTCTCTTTTCCCTGCCCATTTTTTCTTTTTACCTACCCCTGTTCCGATGCACGGTTTTCGAGTTATTAATTTTTGAAGCATTTTGCGCAAATTAGCCGGTTTCCGAAGTGAATGCACTTTTCTTGCTTCAGAACCGTGATCTGACGTCATAGCCCTGACCACCACTTTTCCCCTGACATTTTTCCTTTTTATTCCGCATCATTCCGATACACGGTTTGTCCATTATTAATTTTCCGGTTTTTTAAGACTTTTTCGTGCATCTTTTTGACATTTTTCCATGTGAACCTGCTCTGTTTGCATCAGAGTTCCAATTTGATTTGACAGTCGTGTCCCCTGTGCCTTCCCCCACCCTTTTCCTTTTTCCATCACCCTCTTTCGCCTTCTGGATTTTTTATTATTCATTTTTAAATGAGTTTTCGAGAGTATTTTTGGAGTTTTTCACATGTGAACCCCTCCTATTTCCACCAGAACTGCGGTTTAACGTGATAACCCTGTGCCACTCCTTCCTGCGGACATTTTTCCTTCTTACTACATGTCATTCCGGTGAACGGTTAGTCCGATATTAATTTCCGATCCCATTTTCGGGTTTGTTTTTTGGGTTTTTCCCATGTGAACGTGCCTTTTCTCTGTCGGAATTATGTTTTGATGTGATAGGATTGTCGGGCACATCTTTCTGCACAGTTTTCCTTTTTTGTGCACCTCATTCTGATGCACGGATTTTTCGATATTAATTTTTACTTGCTTTTTTTGGTTCATTTTTTGTGTTTTTTGCACGTGACCGCCCTTTACCCTTCCCGGAACCTTCGTCATATATTTTTCTTGTTTTCCCCCTGTTGTCCTGCCCACTTTTTGTTTTTACGCTATTTCGTTTTGACGTCCGAATTGGGAGTTATTAATTTTTTCTTTATTTTTACGTATATTCGCGAGCCCGTTTTGCATGTGAACATGCCTTTTTTTCGATTTTACGAGTCTCCACTCGCCCCGGTCGTGTCCGCATGACCCGTACCGTCATCCCGGTGCCATTTCAATCCCATCACGGCAAATTTTTTTACCCCGCCCCGCGCATGTGCGCGGGACGGGGGTACGCGCCCATTTTTCCCCCCCACCACCTACCCTACCCTACCCTATTCCACCCCTACCCTTTTCTTGGGCACCACCCACCCCCCTTGTCCCTGCCCACCCTTCCCCCCAAACCACCCTTCCCCCCAACCACCTCCCTCCCCATCTCCCCCTCTGCGTAACTCCTCCCACCTTCCTCCTCCCCTTCCTCCTCCTCTTCCTCTTCCACCTCCTCCATCAGGTTAGTGTTAACTAACCTAATTAGTGTCAACTAACCTAACCATTGCCCCTAACTAACTAACCCTAGTTAGTTGGTCACTAACCCTAGTTAGTTGCTCACTAACCCTAACCCTAACTAGGAACCCTAACCCTAACCCTAACTAGGAACCCTAACCCTAACCCTAGTTAGTTCCTAGACAGGACTCGTCCTTAGGGTTCCCTAACACTAACCCTAACCCTAACTAGGAACCTTTTGTGACCCTCGTCAGCTCTTCTCTAATGAAGAGATTCTCAAGTTGTTGCAAAAGCAGACAAGGGAAATGCTGGATGTTAAGAAGGTGATAAACTCTTCAGGAGTTTCCTTTTCTATGATCACTGATCCCGTATGGAAGGCGATCTGTCAGTTTCTTCAGGACAGGTTTATGCCTGCCAAAACGCCATCCCACTATTTGTCCAAAGAGCTTTTCACAGCTTCCAAGATGGTGTTGAAAGGAGTTGCTATTGATTGGAGCACTTACCTCCTCACTAAAATGGATCAGCATTTCGTTAAAGTCACCAGGGGTAATGTTACCAATGTCACATATGGATCATATTTGTCTGCCTTCTTGACCTATTCAGGTTTACAGAAGACTATGCCTCCACTTCCTCCATCAGATCCAGTACCTCCTCCTCCACCTTCAGAAGAGTCAGAACCCATTGACATAGAGGATGATGATTCTCCACCTCCCTTGGTCATACAGCGCAAACGCTTGAAGAGGGTAGCGGATAAAGCTCCTTTCGTACTTCCTTCAGTACCTATCCCTGCTACCTGTGGCAGTGAACTCCCTGGGTATCTCACTTGTACTAACCTGTTCAGAGCACATCGAGAAGAATCATTGGACATCTCAGTTCCCTCCCTGAACAATCTAGTTTCAGGAGATGCCATTCCTTTCCTCTACAAGGATATTCAAAGTTCCATTGAATTATCAGTGACAGCCTGTGTTCAACAGCTGTACGCGTCTTTTTATGAAGAGCTCATGCAGTCTAAGGACCAGTTGCATAAGGCAACATCTGAGTTAGCTTCTGCTAAGGATACCCTAGCAGATTTATTTAAGCAAATGGAACAGCAAACCCAACTGGTTGCCACCCAAAGCAATGAGATTTCTTCTTTGAAGACCCAGTTACTCGAGGCTCAATCACAGGTTACTAGCCTTTCGGAGGAGAAGGAGAGGATGTCCAGAGAAGCGAAGGAATTCCAAGCTATCTTAGATAACAACCTTTCAGCTTTACAGACTGCTCATGACACAGTGGCCAACCAAGCCTCTCAAATCCAGCAGTTGCAAGATCAACTTGCAAAGTCCCGCTCTGTTCCTCCAAGCCCTAATGTTCCATTGATTCCTTCTCTTTCATAGCAGGACTTGGCTGCTCTTCAGAGACAGGCTACTTTGTGCCCCCTATTCCAAGATAAAGTGGAAAGATTGCAGTCCAGAATGGACTTGTTATGGTCTACCTTTGAACAATTTCAGGAATATGTCTTACCAGACCATTCTTTCTTTGTCCACTACCACTTACAGAAGTTGGTCTTCTATATGAAGCTTTCCATGATGGATTTACCTTTTCCAGAGGATGGTTGGAGTGGGGCTTGGTCTGCTGAGTTGTTGACAGAGGTAGTCAGGATGGTCTTTGAAGATTCTGTCACACCAGATACCATGTTGATGTCATACATGTATCTACGAGGAGACTTGTTAATTCCCAATGAGGTGGATATGGCATGGTATGTGGGGGATGTGGTCTTACAGGCTGTTTTGTATGTCAATCATTTGGAGTTGCGCATAGCTGACATGTTCCAGAGTTATTCCTCCAACGTAGCTGACTGTCATGATAATTCGTGGCATCCCATGATTGATTCGGTGGTCCTAAATCAAAGACAAAACACAGCTCCTACCTTTGCCCAGAGTACTAATCAACTGAGGATGGATCTCTTAACCTATCTTTCAAAACATAATCCATTTGATGCTACCTACTCTGAATAAAAGTTGCCCATTTGATGTGTCGGTCAGATATTTGAGGTTGACTTAGGAGATGCCTAATACTTTGTTGATCAGTCTTAATCATAAACTCAGAACCCATTAAGTAATGTTTCCATTGTCTTAAAGCTTATACCATAGCTAATAATTATTTATCATATGTGAAATATTTAAGTTCAGAGGGTTTCAGTTTACAACTAGAATAGGCTATGGGATGATTATCTTGCATAAGTATGACTCCTATTCCAGATCCACTAGCATCCGTAACTACTAAAAAGAATGATCTATTAAAATCAGGTAGTTGTTATACAGGAGCATGGGTTAATGCATGTTTCAATAAATCAAAAGATTTCTATTGATTATCAGACCAATGATAAACAATACCTTTCTTTAAAAGTTTAGTCAAAGGCAAAGCAAGTAATGAAAAATTTTGCAGAAATTTCCTGTAAAAACTAGCAAGACCTAGAAAAGAACGTAACTCATGCACATTTTTAGGTATTGGCCAGTTCAATATTGCTTCTATCTTCTTAGGGTCAACTTTAATACCATCTGATGACACAATATGACCTAAATATTCAATTTTTGTTTGAAAGAACTCACTCTTTTCTGGATTAGCATACAATTGATTATCTTTCAACAACTTGAAAACCAAAGACAGATGTTCATAATGTTCTTTCTCATTTTTACTAAATACCAAGATATCATCAAAGCATATAATAACATAATGTTGATATTTCAAAAATATACAATTCATCATTCCACTAAATGTAGCAGGTGCATTAGTCAATCCAAAAGGCATCACTAAAAATTCATAATGACCAAATTGTGTTCTAAATGCAGTCTTGAATATGTCAGATTTATCTAATCTCACCTGATGATAACCAGATTTAAGATCTACTTTACTAAATATGGCAGAACCTTGTAATTTATCCATAAGATCATCGACTCTAGAAATTGGATATCTATTCTTTACAGTAATCTTATTTAGGGCACGATAATCAATGCACATAAGATAAGTATTATTCTTCTTCTTTACCAACAAAACAGGTGTACCAAATGGAGAACTACTAGGTCTAATTAATCCTCTATTTAGTAATTCCTCAACTTGATTTTGAATTTCTTTTTTCTCTATTTGGTTATGCCTATATGGTGCTCGTTGTGTACAGGAATTAAATCTATTTTGTGGTCTTCATGATGTGAATGAGGTAAGCCAAGTGGTAGATCTTCAGCAAAACAATCTTTAAATTGTGCAAGGAATTCTTTATGCCTAGGGTGCATATGTTTTTCTTTAGCTTGCAGTTCATTCACCCAAATTAGATAAGATTTACTACTTTTGCGTAATGCACGTTTAGCTTGAGTATGGGTAAGCAGTGGAAAAGCATTAGATGTGTGCATACCTTGAAAATGAATATTAATTGAATTTGTGGAATAATCTATATCAGGATTATGCTGATGACGCCAAGGCATACCTAAAATAATATCACTGGATTGTAATGGTATAACTAGAAAATTTCTTCTTTAAGTGTATTCACCAATTTGAATTTCTAGATCATGCACCTCTTGTGTTCCATTATACCTTGTGCTTAAGAATGCTGCTTTAATGCGATAATACGTAGGAACAATTTGTAATTTCAATTCTTTCACTAACTTTGCAGAAAAAAAATACTGTGTATTACCATCATCATGCAAAATGATCTTTTCTTTTCCATGCACTAAACACTTCATTGTCAACAAAGAATGTGGAGTTGGCATACCTGGTAAAGTATCTGAAGGAGAGTAATGTCGTCTTCATCTTCCGTAAAGTCAGGCATTTCTTCATATTCTTCATCTTCCATTGCTCCAAGATAGTTGATATGGACAGGTGGCTTCTTCGATTGGCAATTGGCTGCTAGATGTCCAAGTTGATGGCATTTGTAACACACTATAGGTTTGGCTTTAGATACATTGTTTGCAATGGCAGGAAGTCTAGGAATATTAGGATTTGGCTGTGAAGATGGCTTAGGGTTTTGATTGGTATTCGATGACAAAGCTGGTGGTTTTGTCCAAGACTTACGGAAAGATGATGAAGGAAAATGACCTTGATTGAATCTTCTAAAATTTGAATTGAATTGCTTAGAACCATAGTTACCATTTGCTTGAAATTGTTGTGGACGCTTGTCTCTTCCTCGAAGCTTGTCTTCAGTGTCATGAGCTAAAGAAATTGCATCTTCAAGAGTTGCGGGCTTGAACATATTTACTTTAGCGTAGTAATGCCCAAGTAATCCAGACATATACTTGCGCTTGTGAGTCGCTTCAGGTACCTCTTCAAGCATACGTAACTAGAGTAATGCATTCCAAAAGCGTTCGGTGTACTGAGAAATAGGCTCACGATCTCTTTGCTGAAGAAGGTCCCATTGCTTTATGGCTTTTTCATGGAATTGTGGAGGAAGGAAATTCTGCATAAACTTCTTCTTGAAACTCTCCCAAGTAGTGGGACAATCTATGCTCTTACGAACCACGGTCCACCAAAGAGATGCTCTATCCACTAAATGATTAGTGACACACTTGATTTTATCTTTTTCAGCGTATGTTTCCTTATGAAAGTAATCATCAAACTGACTGATGAATGCAAGAACAGTTTTTCCATCTCGAGTGCCATTGAAAGTGCGGAATTTGAAATTTCTTTTACTTATCTTAGTTTCTTTGCGAATGGATTGAGCTTCGAGAGTCGCATTGATGGTACGTCGGATAAGATCTTCAGATTGTGGTTCCTCTTTATCAGCAGTCGATCTTTGTAAATTGGCCAATTGAACTTGCAATGCTTGCCGGGCTCGTTGTTCTTCGTCCAACTGCATCATAATTAAATCCAACTTTTGCTCCACCGTAGGTTTAGGAAGATCGCCTTCAGCAATTAAATCATCCATATTTTGTTTCGTGATCCTGCAAAACTTCAAAAGACCTCACACTCTCAAAATCCAATTAGTGGGATGAGCGTAGCTCAAGATCGGGTGTACAAGGCTTATATATTTTTATTTGGCTTTCACGGTCTTTGTCTTTGGCAATTGCAGGATTTGAAATCTTTGAAAAATCTGCGTTTTGACCTTCTGCATGTGCTAAAACTAGTTCAGCAAGTCTGCATATGCGAACAGAGCCTTCCAGGGAACAACTTTTCAGCTCGGTGCTTCTGCATAGGAACAGTCCTTATAGGAGTTTTCAGCACAAGTCAGTTCCGACTTCTAGTTACTTGTCGGACTTGCATAGTTGCAAACTTACGAAACTTGTAGAGTTTTTGGAGCTTTATGTGATTTAGGACTTGTGTAACTAAGCTTTAAGCTTAGTGATAAAAATCGTCGAATTGTAGGGGGGGTCGTTTTCTAACACCGTGAATCACGGAAAAGAGCCGCCCTGCTACTGTCGAATTTAAAAAATGGAAGCTTTTAAGCTTCTTAAGCTTTATAAGCTTTATATTAAGCTTTTAAGCTTATGAAGTTATGAAACTTATCTCTGTTTACTGTAAGAAGACGACTTGGAGAAGAGGATGTAGGAGTGGTCCTCCGTTGTTACAGGCTAGTCCTTTGCGATCAGAGGTTGTAAACAGAGGTTCTTGACCGCCAGGAATCCACCCGTATCGACCGTTCACGATGAGTCTGACCGTAGAGCTCGATCGTTCCAGGAGCTCCGCCTTCGCACAAGATGGATAGCGATTGGAAGCTCTCGATCTCAGCTTCGCTCTGATACCACTAGTGCACAGATCGGACGTTGTATGCTCGCGTAGTGAATGCCGGAAGGTCCCCAAGAACAAAAGAACTCTACTTTTTGCACAAAACTCAAAGTAAAAAGCATGCACGACAAAAACAAGAGACCAATTGGGTGCAATCTCCCCCCATGCCTTGTGTGAGCGCTCCACAAAGCATGTATTCTATGTATTAATCATCTTCAAGCTCAAATAATAGCCTAAATTACAAAATAGCGCGCATTTGGCTTTTGAGTTTGCTTTAGCACAAAATAGGAATAAAGCTGATGGGCGGGAACCCAAAGAGTCAGGCATACCCAATACAATGTCCAAATACAAATATCATAATCTTGCGTCCATGCATATACAAAATAATAAATAAATATCCAACGCCTCAATAAATAGGCGCGACAAAATATAGGTGCCATGCCTAAGGTATGCGCCCATCAAAATATAAGTGATAATTTGAATACACTCTATCCTCCAATGCTTTCCTCCGCCACTGTTGCTATCTCTACACATCAACTAAAGCATTCACAATTGTTAGTAAAATAATACAATTAAACCGACAAAAGTGAATACCTAGCAGTCTTCAACTACATAAATAAATCAACTAGTTAGAAATCAGTCCTAACCTTAATTTATTACGAGTGCGCACTTTAAACTCATAAATGTTTATTAATTTAATATGTATTTTGAGGAATCACCCGCTATGGAATCACCCATGTACACACTAAATTAATGAAACGCCCGAAAAGGATAGGCATCCCCATCAACTTCTTGCACAAAGCATCCACTTTGTGTATGAGCCCCTGTCAACAAAGTTTATGGAATCCACCGTAAAACCTCACGGAATCCACCGTGAAATATGCCTCCTGGCATCATTAAGACTAGCTCATTTTGGCCTAGTTTGGCTTGCAGACTGCTTGTAGACAACACACTATTTTAGAACAGTGTTTATCATGCCTTAATGATAGTCATATGTAAATGATAAAAGTATATTTTATGAGATTGATTTTTAAATGTCATCTATTTCAATGAGAACTTTCCGTAGAAAGTTATGATTGGTTTTCTCCAGCAAGCCTGTTTTAGATAGCATACTTTCCATTGTTTGTCAAATGCTAATTGTCAAGAATTGGTGGCAAAACTCATACCCTCTTAATTTTTAGATGTTGTACATATCCCATATACATCTATATGCCTCAATTCTGCATAAGATTGAGCTTTCCCATACATATATCACTCTTGTAATGTTGAACACAGTAGCACTCCCTAGCCCCATTGCAAGCCACTCTAATAAGTCTTCTATTTATTATTGAGGGCCATTAGAAGAAATATGGACTCTTTTTCTTTCCATTAAGGGGTTCTCTCACCTCTCTCTCTCTAAAAAAAGTTTCCAAAAAAATGTAATAAAAAGATATCTTCTACAATCAAGAAAATCTTGTATTTGTATTTTTAATAGAATTCACTTATTATGTTATCCCCAAACTATATGATAAGATCACTTTTTCTCAAAATCTTCACCAAAAAAAAAAATAAAATATATATATATATATAATACTCTCATGACTTTTTAACATTAAAATATATTAGAATCATTCTCATTCTCATTTCTTAAAGGGAAGAAAGCTTAAAAATGGTATAAGTTGGCGTACACATCATATTTTAGGATTATTTTTATCCAAAGACACATTTTTGTTTTGATATTTTTCTTGTAATTTTTTATCTCTTTTGGGAAAGTATATGCCCATTTCTAGGTATTTTTTCATTCCCTCTAAAAGCTCTAGTTTAATCCCAAATTTTGTATACTCTTCTCTTTCCCTCTAGAATATGGTTTCTTTCATATACTAATTCTTATGAAGTAGCATTGAGGAGTGGTTTTAATGCCATTTGCTAAAATCAAATAATCTCCATCTACATCACTCTCTATACTACTATATACCTCTTCAAAACTATACTATAAGCAATCTCTCTCTTCAATAGTATATAATACAAGCAATCAAGTGATAATGGAGGTATCTTTATTTTTTAATCTCTCTGATGTTATTATTTTTCACAATTGTTGTTTAATCCTTAAGGAATAATTCATCTATATATACATAAATAAATATATATATATATAGAGTCTCTAAGTGTGTGAGATGAACTAAGCAAATAAGTGAGAGACTGGCAAAGAGTCAATTTGGGTAGAAGATAATATGATGTTACTATTCTTTATTGTCCAAGCTTTTCTCTAAATGTGTTTGATCATCTTTGGCCAATTCTTTTTGAGAGAGAGAGAGAGAGAGAGAGAGAGAGAGAGAGAGAGAGAGAGAGAGAGAGAGAGAGATCTGTATGTGTATGAGTGTGTATGTGTGTGTATTTTGGATAGAATAGAAGATAAGATTAGAGGCTAATTAGGGGTTGATTCCAAGCTAAGATTAGAGACTAATTAGGGGTTGATTCCAAGCTAAGATTAGAGACTAACTAGGGATTGATTAGGGTCTCTCATAATTGAAATCAAGAGAAAGAGTCAAGATCCAATTGGGTAAAAAAGAATATAGATATAGTGAATCAAAGGGTATAATTGTGTGATTTGAATGTTAATTCAAGTTTAAATTATCATACAGTTTTCTTTGAAGAACGTAGGTGCAGGATGTACTAAGAGAAATAAAGATATTCACTTCTGATTGGAGAATAAATATGCACCACTATTTAAAAGACTTATAAAAAGGGATGATGTAATAAGGTACATGCAACAAGAACGATTTGCAAGGAAAAAAAAAATGGATCTTTGGGTTGATGGGTGCATTTATCCACCTGATCTACTAACTCAAAGGCCACCATAATTTAATGGGCTTACATCATTTGTAAAGTTTGTTTGTGAAGATAATAAAGGATTATATGGATATACATGTAGACTTGTGACACAAGGATTATTAGGGGTTCATTACGCCTGAATAAATATGCAGAAAAGATTACAAATGCATGTGCAATCTTTGATGGAAAAATATAGATTGTTCGTTGAGAAGGATTGGGAGAATCAGAGTAGCCTACATCAAGTAATGTCTGTCATTGAACATGTTATGCATGCTACACAGGTATATAAAATGCCATTACAGTATAAAATTATTGAGTTGGGGAAGGAGAATAGAAACATAAAGAGAACCACTTTAAAAACCAAAGAAGCACCTTAGCACATTTGATTAGTTAAAATAATTCACCAATTTATAAAAGGAAGTGGAAAATATCATAGATAGTTCACTCTAGTGCTACAATGAGGAATATGCTTCCTTGTGCAGAGAATGACACTATTGCTAAAGTCCTTGGCAAGAATATGGTAAAAAATGCATTGAAAAATCGTAAATTCGGGGATATTGTGGATGATGTCACAAGTGAACATCTTAGGGATATAAGCAAATTGTTTACTATTATAGATGCTCAAGGATTATGTGACAAGATGGAAATGATTTCTAAGTTATACAGTATGCTCTATCAACAATTAGATAGAGGTTTTAAGCAGGTCTTCAAAACTAAGCAAGTAGTGTCCTCAGGGAAGTTACTATCTCTAGATCCTCTCCATCATGTGCGTTCAAGGCCTATTTATAGATATCATTATCTGTGATCTTTTCTTGAATAAAACATAACCCTTTTCTATTTAATTCGTAAATAACCCCTTTATATTACACCCTTCTATATGTAAAAATATATATAAAAATGGTATTTTAAAAATACATTATTTTGAAACCACGTGATGCACACATATATTCATGAGTATCTTACCCGAGGCAGTGCCTCTGCCAAAACCATTTCACATGAAGAAGGCTAAAAACCAACTAAATCAGAAAGTTTTAGAAATGATTGGTGAGCCTACACATCTAAAACACATATATATTGAAGTATGATTCCAAAGAAATTACATTTGTACTACATCCAACAAATTTGTATTAGAAATATGTAGGGTTTAGGTAACTATGGTCAAGTTCTACAATATGTATATGGAAAAATATAGAGACAAGGTTCAGTTTGTCCTCAAACTTGATGAGAGTGACATGATCAAGGAGCCAAAACTTGAATGTGTGAGTATAACACTTATGAATCGAGCATTAAATCTTGGCATCAATGACACATATAGTTGAGGCACATAGTCCATACTTTACAAATCAAGGGAGTTCAATAATATGGTCAACTCAAGGCCTCGGGGGGGGGGGGGGGGGGTCACTATGTATAAAAATGTGTGTAACTTGAGCTTTAAAAAAAAGGAATACAAAAAATACATAGGCTTACACATGTACATTCGTAAAAGGCAATATTTTAATAGCAATAAATCTATTCACAAAAGGGGTATTTATATTGAATATATATATATTTTACAAAAGGGTATTAATAAATCAGAAAATTGGCCTAGATCTTTAACAAAAGGGTATGATGAACCTCAACAAGTAAACATAATATCCCTAATCTTTAGGGTAGTATGCTCTCTCTTCTCTCTCTCTCTCTCTCTCTCTCTCTCTCTCTCTCTCTCTCTCTCTCTCTCTCTCTCTCTCTCTCTCTCTCTCTCTCTCTCTCTCTCTCATACAGGAGGTGGAGGATGTGTGAAAAGACCTAACATTGAAGAGAAATTCTCTAAAGTGGTCAAGCACTTGGACTTAGATTTTGTAAAGCCAACCCAAAAGAAGAGAAAGAGTGATTATTACATTATTTTGTGGAGCTGCATGAGAGATGCATGCTCTCTCTCTCTCTCTCCCTCTCACACACACACAAAGATGTGAAAAAGATGGAATGAATCTTCCTTCTTCTATTAGAAGTTAATCAAAATCAATCGACACATTCGAGACTAAATTATTCTCTAAAGGCAACTATCAAGATTGTTTATACTTCTTTTATTATGAGTTTTATTATTAATAGAGAGATTGTGCATGTAGCATGACGATTTGATTTGTCTTCTTTTTCTTATTCCTTTATATCTTATATATATATATATACATATGTGTGTGTGTGTGAAACTAGGCTCAAAGGAGTATGACCATGAATAACCGATGGCATTCTTTTCTCTTCTTAGGGGGTATAAAAGAGTAATTTTGAGAATACTCCAATTTAAGATGCAAAGGGACACATAATTAGCAAGTAGCTCTATAAGTTTTAGTAAAATGATAAGATTTTGTAACACATGCCTTCAAAAGTGATATTACCCTACTTTCATAAGGCACATGTTAAGCTTCCTAATGATAACTATTGTAAAAGCCTTATGTTTTGTCTTTATCTTTAACATAACATGCACTTTCTTCATACATGTACATACATATACATATACATGTACATATACATATACATAAATGCACTTTTTTTTATATATGTACATATATATACATCTACGCACATATGTACATCCATACATACATGCATGCCTATGCACACACACACATACACACACACAAATAGAAGTTAATTCACATGATGTAATAAAAAAGATTTTGAAAATATTTCTTCCATGAGAGTGAGGCGGATGATAGGAAACCTCATGGGGTGAGAGATCGTGAGCAAACTTGACTTGAGGGAGCGTGTGATTGATATGCATCATTATGTCTAGACTAGGCATGTAGGCAAAGTGGTCCTACAAAGATTAAGGATTTGAATTTTTTTTTAAATTTTTCATGCTTATTTCCCCCATCTTGAAAGAGATAGTATTCTCATTACCCAACTCTGTATCTAAATCAAACAAGTGTTTTAGCTTAAAGAGCATTTGAGGCTCAATATGAGGGATTTTGTAGCTTGATTTGATTGCGTTTGGGTACCCATTAGTAGCTAAAATCAAGCCAAGACTACTTTCTTTTGGAATTCTTAGGAGGAATATTTGCTCAATGTATTTGATGTATGCAAGCATAGGCGTTACTCAAGCTTCGGCGTAGCTTGTTCTCCTTAAATGAAGGGTCAAATCCTACTCATAAAATAGGGGGCATGCTTGCTATCTTGAAGCAACGGGTTTGCTAGTGTGTGTTAATAGAGAAGAAGAAAGAGATACAAAGTTTATGTTTTGGTGACATCATGATATCTATGGGTTGTATTTTTAGTATGTAAGACCTATTGCAACTATTATGCCTTCTTCATCCACTTCCAAAAATGCATTATTTGAGATTAAAACACTAGATGTCTAACTAGAAAGAGTAAATTCATAATGTATTAGTTTAGAAGAAGCAAGTAAAAGTAATCAAATGCAATGGTGTCAATCTTGAGGGCATGTATGGTGATGTATGGAAAGAAATGGATGATTTGGCATGTTTCACTATGACATTGAAACTCTCAAAGTTCATGTATTTGAATGTAAAATACATGCATTGCCAAGACTTTGAACTTAGTCCATTGCTACATGAACTCCCTAGACATTTTCTAGTTACCTCACTCTTCACGATCAAGAAGATCAAATTGGACTATATTACCACTAACAGTTTAGGTTTTCTTGTGGAGTGACTAATTGTCCAAGTGAAGTCAAGTATATATAATGGCATGTGGCACCTCTCATGACTTTGAGATTTGTTGGCCAAAGTTGTATTGTGTGGCACAACTCTATGTGCAAGGTTTGTAAATTCAAGTTGAAAGTTCAAGTGTCTTACAAAATTGGGCATTCAGTAGCACCATTAATTATGTTATGCTAAACATGACCATAATCGTCCCATGGTGAAGATTGTCCATTCAGGAGGACCAGATGCCATATGGCATATTTATAATCAGGTTACGTTAAACAATACCATAATCATCTCATCATCCATGATGAAGGTTTATGATCATGAGGGAGCAAGAATAGTGTGCAGTGCGCACACTATTTGCATGCTCCGAGTAGGCAAGACTAAGAGGCACACACACACACATACACACACACACACACACTCTCTCTCTCTCTCTCTCTCTCTCTCTCTCTCTTTGTGTGTGTGTGTCTCTAGACTCGATGACTCAATGACTCAATGAATAGTCTTACAAACACAGTAACAATGGCTATTACGTGTCCCCCACATTTGACATTTTGAAGACTTGCAGTAGCATATCTACTACGATCACGACATTGGATCATGGGTCACTTTTATTGATTTCCATAAAGTGCACATTGAATAGCATGAATTCTGTCTTTCCTTGTTTATTTTGTATACTCCCATTCATCAGAATAGGTTTTTGGAGCTTGAGTATATGCATGAACATGGAAGGAGGTTCCACTTGGCTTGTGTTTCCAACATCAAAAAATCCCATCAATTAAACATTCATGGAGCCATAGCTTAAGCTACAAATCCCTAGCCCCTGGCCTCCTTGTTCTAGCATCGACAAACCTATCAGCATGAGCATTCATGGAGCCACAACCATCCACGAAGGATAGCTTCAGCTTGATCATCCATGGATCCATAAACCCTTGAACCTCGACTGCACATGACCCTTGCCTGATCGTGCCTCCCCAACACCAAGATTCAGTTACACATGATTGTCATGAAGTGTTGCTACCTTGTGAACGTCTCAAGGCCTTTTGTCTTTTTCCATGGCTTATTCTCCTTTTTCCATTGGTGTGGTCATTGTGGTGGTAGACTTCATATTGGCCATCGGGGTTCAGAGTGCTTATGAGAGGGTAGGCTATAGAATTGTATATAAATAGCATATTTGGAAGACATGCCATTCAAAAACTCACTATGGTTGGCTGCTCGAGCTCAGAGTTGTGGCATTTCTTTACTGTTTTTCTATCCTAATATATGATGTTGTTCTATGGGACCCTTTATTTTTTAGTACTACACATAGTACGTCATAATTCTATATAGACCTTTGATGACATAATCCTCTTCATTCTCAAAATCACAGAATCTATATCATGATTTGACTTCTAATAAGCTTCCTATTTTTTAAATGGTTTCCATGTCGTATTACAATTAGCAAGCAAATGACTCTTTGCACTTGTTCACAATGGGCCGGCAACACAAAGGTATCGCGCAAATCCATCCATTTTTTTTCGGAATTTATTTCGAGAAATCCAGATGGACCTCGTCGAGTTGTTGCTCCAGCTCCTCCAAGTACCACTTTGAACCACTGCACATCGAATAGTATCATGGAGAAGCTACGGTAATTCACCGTAATAATAATTTGCAAGTTCCCAAAATACTCCATCTCATCCACAATAGTGTTTGGATCCGTTGCTCGTCACCGGCTCTCTTGCTCAAACCTTGCCATGACATCACAGTCCATTGTGGAGCGCATTTTGTCAATACGCTCCACGCGAAAATGCCGTCCGCGCGACCACCTTGCACTATATATTTTGTACTCTACATTGAAACACTCAAATTAGATGTAGCAAGCAAATCTAGATACGACACATTCTAAACCGCTCATTACCTTTGGACTACATCCCCTCGAGAACTCCCACTCCTCCATTGAGACCTCTATCCCTTCGTTGGATGTTGCGGTCAAGGCTCCATGCAACCATCGTGTTGACATAAACCGCGGCATCTCCTCCATGCCTTCGGGATATTGAATCGGTCGGTGATGCATACTGCATCGGAATTCAGCTCGCGCTTCCTCACGATCTTGCCTTGTAATCTGGTACTTGGCGAGCCACGTCTCCATGGAGGCATGGTGCAACATACAAAAGCGATTCACCTTCTCTTCCATTAAGGCATCCATTCTTTTCTCTACCCTATTTCCAACCACCACATCTCCAGTCAGCCTATCATCGTCCTTCAGCATTCATAGCATTTCATTGTTTGGTTCCACCGTTAGTAGCCATTGTGAGATATGCACTAACGCCTCTGACACCAACCAACCTTCCGCCATGCTACCTTTTGGACGAGCTCCTTATCGCACAAAGCCTTTCAGGGTTTTCATGAAGTGCTCCAGAAAGAACATCCATCGCGTATGGATAGGTCCAGCAATCTCCACTTTGTCCACAAGATGCACAAGAAGGTGAACTTGTATCGTGAGCATGCTAGTGGGCAGGTATTTCTTAAAGAGACCGACCGTCTCAACTATTCCCCACCTTGCGGATTCAATAGAGGACGTCTTAATCTCTTTCGGTGAGATCCATTGCACCAAAGTCGACAACTTGTAAATGGCCCCGTGAATTTCTGGAGTAAGGCATCCTGCGATCGCGATCGGTAGGAACAACTCCCACAAATGAGAAAGCATTATGAATAATGGCCACTTTTCAAATTGCAAAATGTCCACGCTAATTAGAATCCATCCTGTTCACAAACCTGACATATCTTATGCCAATCATGGGATTCTAGCCCAGACATTTGGTCATCTTTAGAAAATGCAGACCTGAGAGAACGCATCATACCTGTCGGAGTGAGGATAGACTTGATTACTTGCTTCACAATGCTTTCTTCTTTGGTAGACAAAACCAGGGAGCGCGAGGAAGCTGCACTCCCCCTTCAGCACTCGACTGCGGCCAAAGCGCCTCCATCTTACCTACCTCCTTTATATCCATTCGTGACCTTATAGTGTCTCTCTTTCCTGTGATGTGGTCCCATAGCAAGCTGCCCACATTCTTGAAAATATGCATGGGATCCAACAAGTGGTTGACCTATAAGTGGGTCCAATATGGAAACTCGTAGAAAACTGAGAACCGTCGCATTCCATTTGGATGTGATTTCGGGTTTACCATTTTCAGCTCATACCAGCTTGCAGTGTTCATACGTGCTGGAGGTCGTCCAAGAAAACCTCCCCTGAGTTCATGATCCTCCGGCAACAAAGCGGCGTGTCCTTGATATACTATCTTCTTCATGGTTCGTGACCTTTAGGAGTCTAACTGTGGCCCACATAATGGACATGCATGATAACCTGAGGTAACCAGACCTGTAAGGCGAGCTACAACCTAGTGAATACTTGATTGAATGAAATAAAATATAGATATTACCAGCGAGAACAAAGGTCTGCTCACCTGAGCACTCTCCCAATCCCGGAAAGTCATGCATCGTCCACATGAGAATGACTCGAATGTTGGCTAACCGCCGACCATCACGCCTGCTCATATCTTGCACAGTGACCCCCTCCTCCCACAAAATCTTAAGCTCATCGACTAATGGACGAAGGTACACGTCCATATTTTTTACTTTGTAGCGGCCCGGGATGAGGAAGCTAAGGATGAGATGTCCTTTCTTCATAGAAAGCCATGGAGGGATGTTGTAGTTGACAAGCACTATAGACCACACACTATAAGAAGTCGAGCGCAGACCGAATGGATTCACACCATCCATGGCGAGATCGAGCCGAAGATTCCTTGGCTCTCGTGCAAAGCCTGGGAAGGTAGAGTCAATGTGGCTCCATGCGTGCAAATCCGCTAGTATTCGTTGAACTCCATCCATGGACCTATTCTGCACATGCCACGTTGTCAAGCTTGCCATGGCAGACGTGCGAAACATGTGGTTTATGCGGGGGATGAGAGGAAAGTGTCTGAGAACTTTTTGAGGGATGGTTTGCCCTTGCAATTCCTGTTGATACCTCTAAGCACCACACTTTGGACACGTCTCCATAGTCTCGTATTCATCTCGAAACAATATGCAGTCTTTGATACATGCATGGATGTTATTGTAGTCCATGCCAAGCTTTCGTAAAACATGTCGTGCATCATCACGAGACTTAGGTATGGTATTTGCAGGTGGTAATATATGATATTCAATAACTTGAAAAAAATCATAAAACACCTTGAAAAAACACAAATGTTTGTAATAATACTGTTTTTAAAAAAATCAATGAAGCCTATGTGCAAGGTACCTGAATAACTTAGTTACACTCGTATCGCTCCAACTGTATTTTGCTTGCACACTTAAGAGTGCAAGCAATGTCTTCAACCGAGATACTCGGCACCCATCATATAATGGTATGGATGCTTCCTCTCTAAGCGGGTCAGATGTCTCAATATCCATGGGAATCAATGCATCGATCATTGCCTCCATCTCAGGCTCTAAGATTGTAGGTAGGTCCAGAAGGTTTTCTGTCTCCTCTGGCATTGATGGTATATATGGGCCTTGCGAGTGGTCGATTGGCTCTTGCAATCCATCCATCGCACGTCCACGAACTCTTCTAATTGGCTGCAAAGGGTGCACTTCCCCTTGGGTCGAGACATCACCCTCCTGGATAGAAAATTTGCCAACAAGACCCAATCTTATTGTGTATGGTTTTCAATTAGCTTGAGAGTACAATGCATGATTAATATTAACTTCAAATTACCGTTTGCTGAAAATCCGCAATCGCCTGATCAATGATCTCAGATTGAAACTTGCCAAATCGTCGTACGTGTTCTATAGACAATCGGCGTTTTCGTCTAATTGCCAACTTGCATTGAGAGCAAGGACATGGGACACACTGATTAAGATATGTCTCGCGGTCTTGAACAATAAGACCTTCTTCGTTTTCCATCTTATCTACATTACAGCAAATGAGGCTTAAATGGATAGCTTTATGGAGATGTACGTCAAGTTGCAAGTTGACCATAAATCTTGCATTGTATATAGTAGTTGAGAGATTTTCCGATGTTATATCTCGACCTTGTATCATGCTCAAGGATTTGTTTGTCCTGGTAGATAATTATTTGTTATATCTCGGCTTTGAGTATAAGTAATCCATTTTGAGCATCATTGAGGATCTCTTAGTCTAATAATAAATCAGTCTCAACAAAAAGCATCTTAGAAATGTGGTTTTTTTGTCCTAGGATCGCGTATTAAAATTAATGTGCACCATCTATGAAATTTAATAACTATAGTAATAAAATTTATTTCAATCAATTCTACTCATAGTCATAAGACCTGAGAGAAAATATCCTATACTCAATTTAAGGGTTTCTTCTTCTATAACAATACTTTTGGGTTCATTTTGATGAAGTACTGTAATGACCATTAGCTAGGGTATCATTTTCTTTTAGTCCTTCCGTTGACTAGTTGGCATGATTTCTAATTTGTTATGCCTATAAAGTTAATACAAAAACAATGAATTATGCATATCACAATTAGATCCCCTACTTGGACATTATGAAGGAATTGACCATTTTTAAGCCATCTTAAAGATTCACCAATGTACGTGGCCCATGGCAAAGCACATTGCATACCATTATCGATAAGTCTATTATCTTAAATTTCCTTCCCCTCCCTCTCCCTCTCTTTCTCTCCCTCTCTCTCCCTCTCCTTCTCTTTCTCTCTTTCTCTATTTCTCTCTTTCTCTCTTTCTCTCTCATTTCCTCTCCTAAACAAGCAAAAAAGAAAGCGATTCAAACAACAAACAACCAAACCCGTCGTGAGAGAGAGAATGCACTCTCTCTCTCTCACCCTCTCCCTCTCCCTCTCGTTCTCTTTCTCTCCCTCTCTCATTTCCTTCCCCTCCCTCTCCCTCTCCCTCTCTTTCTCTTTCTCTCCCTCTCTATCTCTCTTTCTCTCTCATTTCCTAAACAAGCAAAAAATAAAGTGATTTAAACATTAAACAAGCAAAAGGGAGAGGGAGAGAGACAATGCACTCTCCCTCTCTTTCTCTTTCTCTCCCTCTCTCATTTCCTTCCCTCCCTCTCCCTCTCCCTCTCTTTCTCTCTCATTTCCTCTCCTAAACAAGCAAAAAATAAAGTGATTTAAACATTAAACAAGCAAAAGGGAGAGGGAGAGAGAGAATGCACTCTCCCTCTCTTTCTCTTTCTCTCCCTCTCTCATTTCCTTCCCCTCCCTCTCCCTCTCCCTCTCTTTCTCTTTCTCTCCCTCTCTATCTCTCTTTCTCTCTCATTTCCTAAACAAGCAAAAAATAAAGTGATTTAAACATTAAAGAAACAAAAGCGAGGGGGAGAGAGACAATGCACTCTCCCTCTCTTTTTCTTTCTCTCCCTCTCTCATTTCCTTCGCCTCCCTCTCCCTCTCCCTCTCCTTCTCTCCCTCTCTTTATCTCTCATTTCCTCTCCTAAACAAGCAAAAAAGAAAGTGATTTAAACATTAAACAAGCAAAAGGGAGAGGGAGAGAGAGAATGCACTCTCCCTCCCTCTCCCTCTCTTTCTCTTTCTCTCCCTCTCTCATTTTCTCCCCCTCCCTCTTCCTCTCCCTCTCCCTCTCTTTCTCTCTTACTCTCTCATTTCCTCTCCTAAACAAGCAAAAAATAAAGTGATTTAAACATTAAACAAGCAAAAGGGAGAGGGAGAGAGAGAGTGCACTCTCCCTCTCTTTCTCTTTCTCTCCCTCTCCCTCTCCCTCTCCCTCTCTTTCTCTCCCTCTCTCTCCCTCTCCCTCTCTTTCTCTTTCATTTCCTCTCCTAAACAAGCAAAAGAGAGTGATTTAAACCTTGAACAAGCAAAAGAAAGAGACAAGGAGACTCACCAATGAGATATGGCGAGCGTGGGGCGGCTTCTCTTTGCGATGAAGGCTCCTCCTCTCCTTCGCGAACAACGGCGGTGGCAGCGGTGGCGGCAAGTCTTCTTCCTCTTCTTCTCTCACGACAGTCGCTCTCTCCCTCGCTCTCGCTCTCAAAACTCTCAATGAAGCAAAAGAAATAAAAACCGCGCTCCGGTTTCGGCCGCGTTTTTTCCTTGTGGCCCGTCGAAATGCGATGCAAATAGTGACGCCGCTATCCGCCGTCGCTAATCGGCATCGCTAGTAGCCCAAATCCTTGTAGTGTTTTGATGTGGCAGATATATTGCTTACATCCAAAGTTCAATTGAAGGAATTTCTTGGAGATTTTACCTTTTGTAGTGATGTTGCTTATCCTTAGTTTACATGTTGTATATTTAGGAGTGATAAAGCTCATTTTATGCCTTTGAATAGGTCTGAATAGGCTATCATAACTCTAGGTCAACCCTCTTGTTGTTCGTGTTCTTTGACAATCTTCCAGCTGTCCATGAGTGTCTACTCAGAATGGATTGGCTTAAGCCTAATGATGCCCACATCCACTGTGGAAAGGGTCAAGTTTCCTTTCAAAACTGTGAAAGGGAATTAGTCACAACTCAAGGTGAGGCTAGAGTGCCAAGAATCCAATTGGCCAAAGTATCTTGGGTCATAAAAGGAGTCAGAAAAGGATTACTTGTCTACTTGATCAAACTCAACAAGTTAGATCAGAAGCAAGAGTCTAATGAAGAACCTTCTTGGCTAAAGGAATACACAGATGTATTCCCTGAAGAGTTGATAGAACTCCTACATCAAAGAGAAGTGGATCATGAGATTAGGTTAGTACCAGGAGCTATGCCGATTGCAAAGAGAACTTATAGAATGTCCATACTAGAAGCAATTGAACTGAAGGAACAACTCAAGCAGCTACTAGATCAAGGCTACATCTGGCCTATCAATTCACCATAGGGAGCTCCAGTACTATTCCAGAAAAAGAAAGATGGGACACTTCGACTATGTATTCATTACCGAGGATTGAATCAATCAACGGTCAAGAACAAGTACCCTATTCCTAATGATATCACCAACGGATAAGGGGGAATTTTTTTTAAAAAAATTAACTATCCCCTCCTCCCCCAGCCGACATCGCACTGGAGGAGTGGGAGGGAAGTCATAATGTAATATCGCCAACGGATAAGGGGGAAATTTTTTTTCCCTCTTATCTGTTGGCGATATTACATTGATGATCTAGCTAATTTTGGTAGAAACTCATGAGTAAGTAATTATGACGAAACCTATGTTGTAGAAGTTTGCACGCAAAGCTGTTGTCATGTTTGTCCTTTTGTTTCAAGTCTAATTTACTTTAACTGACATAACTTTTGACACAAAATTACAAATTGAGCATGGATTTTCTTGAGCAAGGCATTTACTCAGGAATTTCCCAAATAGAAACTTTTAGGGTGTCCAAGTAAGGGGTATCTACAATTCAACATATCTACAATCTAAATGATGATAGATGATGATTGAGTGAATTCTTCTATGCTTAAAATTCATAACATAAGATACTCATAACATACAGAATACATCAAGTTTAAGCATGAAAAGAACATGAATCAACAATTGAAGAGATACTATAGAGATATACTTTCTAATTATCTTCTTCAAGGAATTGGTTGTAATAGATTGTGATAAGTCTGATACCATGTTGAGATGTCGAGAGAGAAGATTTATAGAGACATGAGAGGGAGAGAAGAAACACACCATGTACAGTCCCAAAGACTATTTCGTATTGATCACAATCTACATATATGTAGTTGAGACCTATTTTAAATAGGGTGAGCTATATATAGCTCTAACAAAGCTAGGCATAAATTCTCTAGATTTTATTCCATCATCAGATAATGTTGCATATATCATATTCAAGTCATATCCTTCAATATTTTCTTCCATGGATTGGTATGAATGCACCCTCCCCTTCTACTTCAACATGATGGAAAGAGGGGTGTCTCCATAGCTTTCCCTTTCACTAACCAATGGTGACTAGGTGTAGCTTCTTCTCTTTATACTTACAATATCTTGGTCAGCATTCCTTTAGTGACATGTCTACATTCTATCACCATTCGTCTGCACCTTGATGATCATGATTGTAAAGGGGTGCCTAGAAAAGTGAAAATTTGTTCATGAGGGCACTATCCAAGTGGCACCATTTCATAATATTTTTCTTGAGCATGGTGCTTTGCATTGGCCATTGCTATGGTATCATGTTTTCATGAACACGCATCTATGCATATTTGCCCATTTTCCTTCATCAAAGAGTAGTCAACTTGGATCCACCATATTCATCACATCTCACATGATAGTCTCTATGGTAGTATTCTCTCCCTATGGTAGCATATAGCAGGTACGACAATACTTTTTTCATAATTGGCACTTGGGATATGTACTTGGAATAGCTTTCTATTATTTTATGTTGGATCCAAACATCCTTCTTTTCTATATGGACATTGTTACTCTGTATTTTCTATTTTTTCAGAGACAAAAAATTCAAAACAATTTCATCACTTTTATAGAAACTTAAAACCTTAATCACGATTAAAAATAGTCCTAAAAATAAACTTACTAATCTTTATGGGAGATTATTAAAGTGTTTAAGTGCCATAAGCCAACACCCAAACTCTAGGAGGACTCTCATCTATGAATGTAAGGTTTCCCTTCCACTAAGTCTATCCTTATTTATGCGAATTACAGGTGACTTATCTCCATTGTTATCCATACTTCTCACTTTGAATATTTCAATTTGTGGTGTATTCAATCCATCATCATTCTAAGGTACCCTTACTAGCAAAAATAATAAGAACTTGGTGGTAGTGATTATAGTCATGATAACAATACTCTAGCATATAGGAATATTATCCAAGTGAATCCTAAATACTCAAAATGACAAGCATATACGATTGCCTCCTTGTGTAATGATCTTATCATTGATGGTATTAAGTTGTATCTACTAGAATAAGATGGTACCATTTACAAAGGTCAATCAAAATGTAAGACCCTTCCTAAAGACCTTAGGGTCTTATGATCCTTCCTAATGACCTTTGAGTTAAGTCCATAATGCTTATTAATGTTAGAAAATTTCATAGTTTCTCTTATATTTTTTGCAAAAAAGGCACAACAAGGAATTGAATTAGAAGGTGTTCAAGAAGGACCTTGTGTTTAGATAGAAGTTTGCAAAGTCTAACTAATGTGTACAACCATTATATGTAACTCAAAACTAATGAGAGAGGTGCTCTTGCAAGGATTTGATGTGGCACAATTGTACTATTGTGCACATCAAGGATCTTTTGAATAACAAACTCATCTACCAAAGCATTATTGTTGGTAATACTTGAATCAACATCATCAACTTTGATCCTTGAGAGCATGAATGAGCCATACTCACTTCCTTAAAAATTCCTACACAAGCCATAGGAGTGCCTATCCAAATGACCTCTCATAGTTCTCACAAAATGGTATATATCCCTAGGTTATTGCAAAATCTACAAGAAACTTTACAAAATTAATAAGATTACATTATCTTAATTAGAAAATTATTGAAACATAGAAAGTGATGCTCTACACCATCCAATTTTTAAAGCATAGGAAGTGATCTATACATTAGATGTTTTGATAATATGGTTCTTCTACTTTATCATACATATGAAGGCTCAAATTCCGATTACATTTCATTGTTGTGACATTTTGAAACCGTGCTTAAAGATACTTTGCTTAAATTTCTATCAAATAGTTTCAACCTATGATAAGTAGTGATCTTTCATCAAATCTGTGCGGCTCGCCATATTCTCAAACTACACTTTTTGAAAAGTTTATTTGTCATGTAGTTTACCAAACCCTTGCAAAATGATACTTTGAGATGACAAAGAGAAAGCTCTGATAGAAGATCACCATATTTTGTAGGTCAAAATTTTCCATTAGAAATCGAAGTACATTCCTATCTTAGGTATAATAATGAAATATAACAAGTATTCGAGCCTTACTTCAAGACTCTCTTCACCATATTCAAAGACTTCCTCTAGATCTTCAATAGCAATGAAAGATGATTTTATATTTCATGGAAAGTCAAAAACCTCAAATAAAGAAGGAATGATAGACTTTGTATAGAGAAGCTAAATGACAAAGTCTACCTACTTTGTTTCTCTCTCCCTGTGAAAGAGCATGGGGAAGGGACAACTCTTATCAACCACTCCAAAGAATATGAGGATTAAGGCACCTACGGAGAGAAAAATACATTTGATTGAAACCAAGTCTATTAGATTACTTAGCATTTCATGGTCAACAATAAAAATTTAGATTAGTCAGATAGAACTTCACAGCCTAGTAAACACACATTTCATATGTTTTCAAAGAATGATCTACTAGGTCATTTTCCTTATCTAAATTAAGCACTTGGGAAAGAAGGCTCATGCATGTTCAAAAAGTCACTCTCTTATTTTAAAAAAATATTGGGAGCACAAACTCTAAACCTTAATAAGCATCCCCTATGCATTAAGAGTATTTAATTGAATACTAAACACATCATTGAATAGAGTGTTAAACTATCTATTAAAAAGAGTGTTTAAACACTCTTTTTGTAGGATCAAGAAACCCTTAAAAATTTTACACAGGGATCTTGATGTGCTTATGCATGATAGTAGAAAATCATTTACAAACCCATTTACCCAGGCATTCCAAATAACATTGAGCAAAAAGTTGACTCAAGTACTCACAAACTAATAGAAGACATAATTATATGGTCATTGAACCAAAAAAGTAAGATCCTTGGACAAAAAATAGGAAAGAAGCTCTAGACAAGAAAAACAAATTTTTGAGATTCATAAATTACATTAGAAGTAAGAAGAAAGTTGGATATCTCAAAAGGAGGGTTCTCTCCACACTAGAAAGCTCCCATGCCATAGATATGAGCTCTTATTCCTCATACCATCTTTGACTCTATGTGTGTGCATTGGAACGTTGTCAAAAAGTTTATTGTTCATAATATGAATCATGGAATTCTTATGAACATAGAAGAACTTTACCAGGATTTATATGAGGAATTTTCATACATAACTGAGTCATTGTTATCTAACAACTAACTTAGATATCACTTAGTTTCATAAGTTCTTTTGTATTTGTCATACAATTTTCAGTTGTACCATGTATATTGATAAAAAATTAAGTCTATGGGAACCCACAACTTGATCAGGTGGAAGTAATTGACAGTTTGCAGGCCAAGTCACATTGGTTCAAGAGGAAAATTTGGTTAGAAATCAAGAAAAGTGCCAAAAGTACACTAGGTTCATGTGGGACGTGAAATAATGGACTAAAATGAATTGTAAGTGACCTAAGTGGACAAAATGATAAGTGGGAGGTAAGCAGGATGCAACCTGTATTTTTAAGCGCAAAAACGGGCCTGCATACCTGTGGCAAATGGAGAATGAGCTGTGGGCTATGGTGCATGCTCCAGAGCATGCAATCTCAAGGCTAACTAGAGCTCAAGAAGGAGATACAAACATGGAAGGTGAGAGCTCTTCTTACCCGTCCATTTGGTATGACAAAAATGAATGGTATGAGAGTCCATAAAAGGGGCAAAACTTGAGAAAAGTATACATCCTGATCTTATGTACGTTGTCGTACTACTGCGTATCGGAGGTGTGGAATCCACCAAAAAGTTGTGTGTGTGACATTTGTTACTTTGTATATACTTAGTCGTTGTGTTTGCATTTTGTTTTGCGCGGGCAATATAGTGGAGAGGGGGTTGGAGCAAGAGGAACTTATCTGTAATGCTCTAGTTGACATGTATGCCAAGTATGGAAACCTACCAGATAACTAATTATCCCCGCGAAATCTGCACATGAAACTGTCTCTTATTTGGGGGAGCTCGGCTTGCTTCAATTCAAAGATTTAAATTCAGACAAGAGTTCATTCCAATGAACCTATGCCAATCAGGTCAAAAGATGTGGAGAAATGCAACAAAAGTTACGTTTTCTAAAAGACCAAATGGCAAAAGCTAGCATACCTACTGCACCTCGATCAGCAACATGGAAAGACGTGGATCTAGATGAATTGGAGGTGAAGTTGACTAAACTTGAAACAGAGCTTCTCAAGATTAACTCCAACAGTGACAAATTGATGCGCACCTACAGTGAACTTTTGGAATATCAACTGGTGCTACAAAAGGCTGGCATACATTTTTTCTCTTGCCTATAGCAATGCAACTACACAACAGCGAGAGTTAGCCGAGTCCCCTTCATTTTCTAGGGATATATCCATGGACAGTTCTCTACTTTTAGAACAAGAAATGTAGACGGAGCCATCAAAACAAGCAAGGCTAGGATGCATAACTAGTTTAGTGGCCAAATCTAAGGCTGCAGCCTTCGAGCGGATTCTATTTCGTGCAACACGTGGCAATCTATTTTTCAAACAAGACCTAGTTGAGGAGCTTGTTGTAGATCCTGCAAGTGGGGAAAAGGTAGAGAAGATAGTATTTGTTGTTTTCTTTTCTGGTGAGTGAGCGAAGGTAAAGATTATGAGGATCTGTGAAGCATTCGGAGCAAACAAATATCCTTTTCCTGAGGAGATTGGGCGGCAATCTCAAATGATAGAGGAGGTGTCAACAAGGTTAGCTGAACTTAAAGCTACCATAGAAGCAGGTAATAGACATCGAGACAACATGCTCTCAGGGATTGGATATGACGTTGAGTTGTGGACTTATATGGTCTACAAAGAAAAAGCTGTTTATTATACACTGAATATGCTAAGCATAGATGTCACAAGGAAATGTCTGGTGGTTGAGGGCTGGTGTCCGATCTCTGCTAAGCCTCAGATTCGAGATGCATTGCAGCGTGCTGCTTTTGATAGTACTCTCAACTGGCAACCATATTTCAAGTCACTCACACAAGAGAGATGCCTCCACCCTAGTTCAGAACGAACAAGTTTACTGGGGCTTTCTAGGAGGTAGTAGATTCTTATGGAATAGCACAGTACCAAGAAGTTAATCCAGCCGTGTTCACAATCGTGACATTCCCCTTATTTTTTCTGTAATGTTTGGTGATTGGGGTCATGGAACATGCTTACTTCTTGCAGTTCTTTGGCTAATCCTGAACGAATGAAAGTATGGTAGTCAGAAATTAGGAGATGTCATGGTACTGTCTACAGTACTGGACTTGTTAAGACGCGCTCAACTTCGACATCATAACCACACGAAGTTTGGGAAATTATTACGAACTTCCAACCACCTTATTTTACTTAGTGGACCCCAGGGATAGAGATTTATCAAGAGAAGCTATTGTGGGGGGGCTGCTTTTCTGTAGGAAAAAGCAGCGTGTTGTAAGAATTTCCAAGGAAAGAGGAGGAGTTGTCGATTGGAGGAGTCGCAATAATTCACCTCTAACAATCCGTCATCACAGGATCAAATCAGATCACTGAAAATACTATTCGTGTGATGTTGCACAAAGATTCTTCTATGCGGAGGCAGGAATGTCCACTCTTGTGAAGGTAGGATCACAGAATTGAGAGCCAATAACCCCTATTTCATCGGTTACCAAGTTTGGGCTCGATACCCAAATTGGAGTCCCCTGTTGCAAGATCCCCCAATCCAATGAAGTGTCCTATGCTGGTTGACTAGAGGAGGTGACTGTCAATTAAAATAGGCAATAGAGGGTGGGGGGATAAGCTTGCAAGGTCCGAACCAAGTGACAGTTCTGACAGTGAACAAGGAAGCGAGGTCATTAATCTTTATGCAGTAAGTAATTTCAAAATATCAAATGCTCTAAGGAAAAAGCAGAGAATTGAGGAACAAAAGAGGTGGTGCCAGGAACAGTGTCAACAAAGAATTGAGAGAGACAAACCTGCTATCTCAAAGTAAGGTGGACAAGAGTATCAGATTCGCTTCTCAGGATGGAATGGTCTATATAGATGAAGCAGGAACAGAACAAGCATCTGAAGAAAAGAATCTCAAATTTGCTGAACTTCTTGGAGTCGATAATCTAGTGATCAAAGAAGGAAGAGTGGCCACAGTTCAGTCGCTCTTAGGAACGGGGTCTCTTCAACTTGCAGCGGCCTTCATCCAACGATACCTACTTGGAGCAAAAGTGCTTATTTCTTCTCCAACTTGGAGAAACCACAAGAATATTTTGAATGATGCTGGTGTTCCATGGTCAGAGTATAGATACTTTAATCCAAAGATAGTTGGTCTAGATTTTGATGGGATGATATCCGATATTAAGGCTGCTCCTACAGGTTCAATCATTCTGTTACATGGCTGTGCACACAATCCCACAGGAATTGATCCTACCCCAGAGCAATAGGAGATCATTGCTGATGTTATTTAAGAGAAAGGTCACACTGCTTTCTTTGATGTGGCCTATCAGGACTTTGCCAGTGGCAGTCCTTGCTAGGAATCTTATTTGTGTCTTATGGTGCTAGAGAGCTTGCTGGAGACAAACCTAGCTTTCTCAAAGTCATAGAACCCAGCAATAAAGCATTGCCATAGTGTATGTTATAGTCGTGCAGGGTCAAATAACTGTTGATCATAAACTTGCCTTTGATTTACTAGAACCAGTGATGCTACAGACTTGGATCCAACAACTCTTCACATTGTGAACAAATTTATTGAATAGGCTTTTGCTTCTTGTTCATTACATCACTTTGACATTATGTATATGTGTGGTTTTGGACACACCTAAGCATCTTTTTAACAAGACTCATTGTTCGAAGCTTTAATTGAGACTAAACTACAGTGGGCAGACTAGAATTGGTTTTCTTCTTTTGGGAAATCTCTTAGATGCATGTTAAATCAACAATCTTTGCATTCAATATGAAGAGTCTGGAGTTTATTGCTACATAGCCTGATCTCGCTTGATTGATCTTCTATCTTGGAATTTCTCAAGAATCTCTATGGTTGGGACTTTTCTTTCGAAAACTCTTCAACATCTTTGGTGAACCCGACGTGAAAGCATCGCATTTAAAAAAATTTCAGGATGGGAGATACTTCAGCATCAATTTTAGCCCCTTCTACGATTCCTGCTTTGTCCTCTACTTCAGCTTCATCATCGACTTCTGCTTCAAGTACCTCTATACGGATGATTTAAAGCAGATTTTACAGAATATTTCTATGTACATGCAGCTTCAAAATCAACAGACACAATTATATATGCAGCAGCAATAGCAGTTACATCAACAACAATTGTCTCAGCAAAGGCAACTATACTCGGAGCAAGAGAATGCAATCATCGTGACTAAGGTGATTGAAGCAGTTGAGAATGAAAAGAAGCTATTTGATGGTCATAATGTATCGGTTTATTTGAAGATGTATGAGATTAGGATGGGATTTTTTGGAGTACCAACAGGACTTATGAGTAAATACTTTCTTCGCCTTGTCACACCCATCTTGAGGGTAAAATTGACTGATCTTTTCCTTCAAAATTCACATTGGCAAGATTTTAAGAAGGCCTTGAAAGAGATTTTCTTGAGGATTTTGGGATGGCTACATGGCGGTCATTCTGAGTGTGGGTCTACATGCCAAACAAAGGTCTAGTTGCTTCAGAATTGATACGAGAATTTGAAGAGAGATATAGTTAGCTTGATGCTATTGAACAAAGAGCATTGGATGTTGAGAAAGTTGAGCTTCTCTTGCAAGCTGCAGATCCTGCTCTTCAAGAAGAATTAGGAGAGCTTCTTGAGGATCGCACAAAGCCTATGGGTCTTAAAACAGATTGGCAAGATGCCCAGAATGCGGTCTCGACTTTGACCTAGAGGCGGATATGGAAGACCTGCCTACAGAAGGAATCCATGACACCGATGCCGTCTTCTACTCCTATGTCTGCTTCTACCCCTGTCATTTCTTCTCTTCCTCAGCCAAATACTTGGCCTATGCTAGTGTCTACTATTTCTAATCCTCCTGTTCCTCCTGTTCCAAGACCGATGCCGGCTCCTTTTGCTCCAAAATCATCCACTCCTTCGGTTCCTTCCTCTCTTGATGACATAATCAAAGGCATAACGGATTTGACACTGGAGTCAATTAAAGCAAGAATTGGTGGGAAAATCGAAAGAGCAGTTTTCTTCGACCGCACCTACTATTTCTTCTAGTGCTCCTAGTGCACCTAGGAGAGATCGAAGATGTATTTGGAGTGATAGTACGGACCATCACCATTGCAAGGATTGTGAATCTTTTCAAGATGCAAGGAGGAAGAATTTGGTATTTTGGGGACAAGATGGCAAGATTTGGTTGACTGAAATAGGAGCTCGGCTTGCTACCAATTTTGGGAAAGGCCAAATGAAGAAATTAGTAGATGATATGGCTATGCGTACTTCTTATGTGGCAGCTAGAGGATATGCCTCTGCATATGGAGTCCAGATTGAGAAAGGTTCAGAGAGTCAGTCAGCATTATGGACCTATGCTATGGAGATGGCAAACAAGGGGAAAATTCAGCAGCTTGTTTTGACTAGTGCAGGTTCTAGCATCAGATCTGAGATAGGTTGGGATTCGCCTATTGACAGGTACACTATTTATGCCTACTTGGCTAAGTCTCAAGGAGCAGATGTACTTGTTGAGGAGAAGCGTAAGAGAGATGAAGAGAATCCAAATGCAACTAAAAAGATTAGAGGGGGTGAGACTAGGGCCAGAACGACAAATGGAAGATGCTCAAAAGAAAGAAAAGAGGCATGAGCTAGGATGCTCAAAAGAAAGAAAGTAGCCAGGATTTAGATTAATGTCTAATATTGAGACATCTACGGACATGAAGAAAATCTTTAATGACAAGATACTTAGCACTGAGGTGACTTTTACTATTTCTGAGGTTTTGGGCATCTCGAAAAGAGAGTTTCAAGATTAGTTCCAAGAAGTCCTGAAGAGAAAAAGACATACATTGCCTACTACTGATACACAGGGAGTTTTGATTGGGGAGTTGGATGAGGATGAGGATGAGGTTATGGTTGAGAATGCTTCTATTTTTCCACAGATAGAGAAGAGAGTTCAGCCTATGCATTATGCTGAAATTGATGAGCCTATTTTGGTACCGTGTAGTTATTTTTCGCGGAGTCATTGGGCTAGGGCAACTACTGAAACAATGGTAGAAATTGGAGAGAAACAGGTGCCTTATGTTTCTTTGGTGGATCATGGTTCAGAGATTACTCTCATAGTTTGTGGAGTTTATGAAAGTAATAGATGGCCTATGGATGCAGAGCATGGGTGACGTATGAGAGCCACCAACAATAGTGCATGTGATTTGTATGCTGCCTGTCCGAGTGTCAGGATTTCTATTAGAGATATAGAGGAGGATTTCCATTTCTTTGTGCAGGATTCATGCTCTTACCCCATAATCCTAGGATAGCCATTCATCAGAGAGATGCACATGGAGACGAAAGTAATGGATGATGGATCTGCTTATGCACGGATTCGCAGTAAAGATGGTATGAGAGCAATCTAGTTTATGACTCTGTGTGTAAACCATGCTAGAAACAGGGATACTCTTCGAGATGCGCCTTTGCACACTATGAGGGAT
This sequence comes from Lygodium microphyllum, assembly GCF_053477565.2. Classification (NCBI taxonomy): domain Eukaryota; kingdom Viridiplantae; phylum Streptophyta; class Polypodiopsida; order Schizaeales; family Lygodiaceae; genus Lygodium; species Lygodium microphyllum. Next base: position 89,456,329 of record NC_141149.1, read on the forward strand.
TCTGGTTTTCATTAGGTACCGCTGTCCCGCGAGATGATGGTGGTATAGGCATAGGAGATTGGAGTTCTCGCCTCTTGGGAGCAATGTTTTCTCCTCCAATTTTTTTGGAATTTTAGCAAACAGTTCCATGAGTTATCAGAAGATTTCTAAGTTGCCTAGAGCTACCAGGCAGTACATATGTAGGAAGGTGAAAGATTTGAAAAATGCACGTATTTTAGAGGACAATGAGCATATAAATGGGATATATAATAGTATGGTTTGTGCAAATACGATGACAGAGATGGAAAATATACTGAAAACTGATATGTAGAGTTGTCATAGTAATGTATCAGTGCAATCCCTGGACATGTTTCATAAAATTTCTGATTTTGTGTCACAGATAGAGTTAGAGGCTGAGGTGACTCAGCAAAAAGTGTTGAGTGTTGAAGAAATTCAGCAAACACAGTTTTTGGCTAATTATGATCAGCCTATAGAGACACAGAGGGCTAAAAACTTTCAGCAAACAGAGTTTACTGCTAAAATATTTCAGCATCCAGAGCTTAGGGCTATTCCTATGCAGTCCATAGAGCAGAGGGCTGAGGATATTCAGCCCCACCAAAGGGCAGAATTGTTGATTTACAACATGAATTGAGTAATGTAGAGGATCATAATGAAGCCAGGGTTGACACAAAATACAAAATTATGGATAAGAAGATGAAGCTGACTGGAGCACTTTCACTTGACAGTGATCAACAAATAGAGAGGGCTGCCAAGCAGCCAATTTTGAGGAATCTAGAGCATATAGGCCATAAATTTTCAGCAGAGACTCTTGTTGAATAAAAAATTGAAAATGGTGATTTCTTGCTACCCTCAGAGAAGCAATGCTTTCAGGATATGCTTGAGCGACATGGAAGGGGGTTTGCTTTCTTTTTGGATGAGATTGGATGTGTGAATCCAGATATTGTTGCCCCTATGGTGATCTTTACTATTCCTCATATTCCATGGAACCTCCGACCTATTCCAGTGCCTAGGGCACACTTACCAAAGCTAGTTGACCTGTTGAATGAGAAAATCAGGATGGGAATCCTAGAGCCGCCATCTGCACCATACTCAAATAGGTGGTTTACGGTTCCAAAGAAGAATGGTACTCTCCGATTTATACAGGGCATGCAGCCACTAAATAGAGTTACTATGAGTAATGTTGGTATAGGTCCAATTGTGGATGAGTTGGCAGAAGCATTTGCTAGACGTGCCATCTGTTCTTTAGGTGACTTGTATTCAGGATATGATCAATTTCAGCTGGCCTTGGAAAGCAGGGACATAACCACTATGAGAACTCCTATTGGGCTTGTCAGGATGTGTACCTTGACTCAAGATGCCACTAATTCTATTGCACATATGGTGAATGCGATGCATAAGGTCCTTCGTGAGTACATACCTCAGCTTACCATGCCTTTCTTGGATGATGTGCCCATTATGGGTGTGCGGAAGAAGAGAAGAATGAGAGTCTAAATGAGCAGGGATGCAGATACTTTGTGGCTGATCATATTGCAACTTGTAAAAAGATTTTGGCCAGGTTAGAAGAAGTGAACTTGACACTATCAGGGCAAAAATCTATTTTTGGAGTAAATGAGGCCGTCATTGTTGGACATATGTGTGGGTATTATGGCAGGAAACCTTCACGTGCAAAGGTGGATGTTGTAGGAAAGATTACGGCGTATTGTTCTACCACTTCATAGGTACGGAGATTCATTGGAGCCTGTGTGTTTTACATGATTTGGATACCCCATTTTGTACACATAGCAAATTGTTTATATCACCTGCTTCAAAAGGGGCAGAAATTTTATTGGGATGAGAGCCACGCTAGAGCCTTGCAAAAATTGAAGAAGTTATTGCAGATTGCTCCTACTCTTAGGAAAGTGGATTATAATTGTGGAAGGCCTATTGTATTGACAGTTGACACTAGTCGAATTGGCATAGGTTGGGCTGTGGGTCAAGATGATGCAGATGGAAAGAGGTACGCTATTCGGTTTGGGGCGAAAGTCCTAAACGAGAGACAGAGGAGGTATCCGCAAATCAATAGGGAATTACTGGGAATTGTTACGGCTCTCAAATGTGACAATGAGTATTTTATTGGAGCCCCAATTGTGGTAGAGATAGATTGCTTGCCATTGATAGGTATGATTACGAGTTGCTCTACTCCAAATATAGCTATGTTGAGATGGATCGCATACATCAAGTCATTAAATCCCGAATTTGAACACATAGCAAGGAAGGATAATCCAGTGGCGGATATGTTGTCTAGAGCCAGATATGATGATGAGGAGACACAACTTGCAGAAGAGGATGATGCAAAAATTTCAGCCGCTATGGTTGATCATGTTTGTCATGTCTATGATATTGTGGCTTTCATAGAAGAACTCTATGTTGGAGATTGGTTGTAGATTGGCAAGTACCTTAGTACACTAAGCAAAAGAGATGAATGGATAGATGAAGAGTTCAAGAAGATCAGAAGAAAAGCCTATGGTTATTTTCTCAAGGACAGATTTCTTTGGAAGCACCCAAAGAAAAGAAGTAGATTACCCTTACGGGTTGTCTACAATAAAGAGACCCAGTTACAAGTGATGAGAGAGTTTCATGAGAGTCCTTGGGCTAGTCATAGAGGAGTGTGGGCTACTTATGAGAAAATCAAGGAAAAATATTGGTGGAAAGGCATGTATAGAGATGTTTCTCGCTTTGTAGAGACTTGCAGAGACTGTCAGATGTAGTCTGTAGTGCGTCATTGAGATGAGCTTCATCCAACCTATCCGCTATGCATTAATTATAAGTGGGTAGTTGACTTGGTTACTATACTGATGGATCTATGGCAGATGAGATATATTGTATTGGCTAGAGAGGATCTTACCAATCATGTTGAGGGCACACCTTTGAGAACGAAGACCACTAGTGCAGTGTGTAAGTTCTTTTTTGGAAGAAATTTTATGCAGATATGGCTGTATGGGTAAGATCACTACAGATCGCGGTGAATTAGATGCAGATGAAGCTAGGGAGTTTTTCTCTCAACTAGGAATTAAGTTGTCTCTAACCACAGCATACAATCTAGAGGGGAATGGAAAGAGTGAAAGAGGGCATCTGCCAATAGTGAAAGCATTAGCCAAAGCATACAGAGGATGGATTGGAGAATGGCCAAGACTTCTACCATTTTCTTTGTGGGCTGATGGTACGACTCACAGTGTTACCACAGGATATATGCCCGTAGAGTTGATATATGGTCAGAAACCGGTTATGCCGAGACTGAGACTTGTGCTTTGACTTGGCCAGTTTTACCTTGGTAGGAGGATTTGTCAAGATAAGAGCTCTTAGCTCTTTGGATCCGACAGTTGGAGAGAAGACGAGAGGATATTCAGCTAGCTATTGATAGGTTGAAGGTTGTAGACTTAGAAATAAGGACAGGTTTGACAACAGGCATTGCTTGTGGCCTAGAGCAATAGAAGAGGGAGACTGGGTATTAGTCTTTGATAGCAGCCTTGAAAATCAACATACTGCACTTCGGAAGATGGTGAAAAGATGGTTTGGGCCGTACATAGTCAAATATGTCTTTGACAATGCAACATGTGAGCTGACAGAATTGGATGGGACAGTGCTTAGAATGCCCATTGCAGGAAAAAGAATCAAGATTTTTAAGAAAAGAGATGATGAGGATTATGCATTGGAAGAATTTACAAGAGAAGAGCAACGAGAAGAAACTCCAGTAGAAGAGACAGATGATATGACAGATAACCTTGCTGATATACCGGAAATAGTCAATGAAGAGATTGATTTGTTCGTGGATCTTGACGACAATGATCATGGGTAGTTGGCCCATCTAGAGGATGCACAGGATCAGAGGGAGTGGATGTCATACTACTGCATATCCGTGTTAGATATGATCAATGCCCCACCTTCATTAGGTGCCACCAATGATCCATGGTGCTTAAAATTGTAAGCCCCGATTATGAGGAGAAGCCAAATGTGAGCCCGGACATTGGTGGAGTCCTGACTTGTATATCAGATGAGGTGTTGAGTGTTGAAATGACTTGTTTTTTGGCTGATTTTTGTTGTTTTTGAGAGCTGAATGGTTGATTTTATGAGATGATTGATTGGTTTGGAAGTGGTTTGAGAGTGTTTTGGATGATATTGATTGGGTTTTGGAAGATCATGATGTTTATTAGTGGTTTTGTGATGTTCTGATAGGTTCTGATTGGTTCTATATACCTTCTATTTTGCTCTGTTTTCGTCTGTTTTGTTCTAATTGTCTTCTGTAAGGAGGGATGGAGTATTGATTGATGAAGATTGAGATCTTGTGAAAGCTTATTGAATGGTTTGTGAGAGTTTGGAATGGTTTGAGAATGAGTTATGTGGTTTTGATGACCTTCTGTAACCTTTTGTAGGTCTTCTGTAGAGCTTCTGTTTCTGTCTCTATTCTGTTCTGTTCTGTATGCTTCTGTATGTGTTCTGATGGATGAGAGTGTAGCTTGGGAAAGTTTTCTAGCCTTGGAAAGAGATGAATACAAGTGCAAAAGAGCTGAAAGAAGTGGAAGAAGTAGCTGTTGAAGACTCAAATGAAGACTAGAGTGAAGTGATAGTAGTGAGCTATGAAAGGACACTGTAGTGGCTCTGGTGACTCTTCATATCAGACATACCTCTTGGGAGGGGTATCCACGACCTAAGAGGGATTATTGAGAGTGATTTTGAGAGATTGTAGTGAGGATATAATTTATTATTGATGGAGTGAGAGAGAGAGAGAGTCAAAGATAGCCAATTCTACTGAAACAGAGTGATTGTATATGAGAGATTGAGAGAAAAGACTATGAAGATATTGAAGATGAATACTATGTGATGTATTTCCATTCAAAGATGGTGTATTCCTTTACTTTCTTTGTTCTATTGATGGATTTTATGAAGATATTGAAGAATATCATTGATTCTATCAAAACTGTGGGAGATCTACATGATGATGCATGAAGATTTGTTGTGCCTGGTGTTCTTTTCTTCATTGTAATCATATGAAACATGATAAACAAGCTTGTTGATGTTACAAGATAGATTTTCTTGCAAGAGAATTCCCTTTTCCTTGGTGTTCCTCTCGGGGCTCCATGTTTTTGGTGCGCAGCCGGGGAATCTTGCCATCAATAAGCAACAGAAGAGGCTGAAAATGAAGGAAATGGCATTGCCAAGAAGAGAAGAATTCAATGGATGTTTGTAAAAGTTCATTCTTCCACTGAAGAGTTGGAATTTCTCATAATCAAATCCACTTTCCACAAGAAGTTCATCCCACAATGGCGGAAACACATCACCACCATGATGCATGCTCTATGTGGTGGACAGTTTCCTCTTCCTGTTGAAGCAGCAGAAACTTGCATCTTGGTGGCAAACTGTTTGGGAATAAACTGAAGAGTAGAAACAGGGAGAATGACCATCCATGGAAGATTTGGCATTCATTGAGAAGTTTCCAGACAACATAAAGTGGGAGATTGTGAAGAAGCTTCAAGAGTCTTGGTCTGTAGAGGTTTACAAAGACAAGAAGGAAAAGAGTTGGAATTTGTTCGTGGATGCTCAACAGCAAGATACATGGGATGCTTGGTGTACTAATAATCTTCTATTTATTCAATTAGAAACCAACTGGAAGCTGGTAGACAGAGTGTTTTTCACAACATACACTATTGAAACCATCAGAAGTTGGCATTACTATGATGATGGCACCACCACAATGCTCAGACGTATGCATTTTGACACCTTCAGAATCGAATACCTTCCTCTATGCAGTGGCATGAAAGCAGAATTCAGGGACATTGAAAAGAAAGAAGTAGAAGAAATGTTGGCAAGAGAGTCCTCCAGAGACTAAAGCCTTCTGTTAACCCTCTGTGGAGCACTAACAACATAGTGGAGCCAACCCCCTGATGAATGACGTAATAAAGAGGCAAGCGTTAGAATGAGTCCAGAGGTACGTGAGAAGAGAGAAAGCAAGAATCAAGGCTGAGAACGAGCTCGCAGCAGAAGCCGCCTTTGACACCCTTGCAGAACTCTTTACAAAAGTCCCAATGGCACATCAAGCCCTTCTGCCTCTTGCTGGAGGTTCACTTCCAAGCCAGATTCGTCCTGGAAATATTGATGAAACAGGCCAGCGAATGTAGTCCCATTGCCAGTTTTTAAGGGAGAGTACAATGAAGACCCCGATCTTCATGTAGCAGAATTTATGGTAGCATGTGTGGCTAACAATGCCAGAACCCCTGAGCATTGGTTGGCAATATTTCCCGCCACTTTTAAGGGCGCGGCGTTTCAGTGGTATGAGAGACAAGCAGCAGGAACTTTTGGCACATGGGATGACCTGAAGTTGGCCTTCCTCACTAAATTCAGGCGTGAAGGTTTTGAAGAGCGGATGAGAGAGGAATTTATGAACCTAAGTCAGTCTTCTGAAGAAAGAGTAGAAGCCTATGTCTCACGAATGGAATCCATCCTGAAGAGATGGACTAACCATAATCTAGATGATGGCATTCAGAAGGGGGTGTTTCTCAGAGGATTACAACCAGAAGTCCGTAAGTTTGTGGAGCTGCAAAGAGCAGCCACACTGCAAGCTGCAACAGAAGGTGCATGACTGTACGATGAAGTGGAAGCTAGACTAGCGATGAATACAGGAAGAGGAGTCCTACCTCCTCTGATGCCAGGAATGATGTACCCACCAAATGCAGTTCCTGGGACTGTTCCCTATCCCTACCAACAGATGCCCCCAGTATCATAGTACAGTGCACCAAATCCACAGTGGCCACAATCCATGCCTCAAATGGTGGTTCAACCTCAACAACAATGGTCCCAACCAATTTCCTCAATGCCAAATCAGCAGCAACAGTGGAACCCTACCAACTGGAGCCAACAACCAACAGTTCAAACAAGAGCTCTGAATCAGAACCAGAACAGAGACCCCTCTGTACCAGCCCAACCCATTTATGCAGTGATTACAGAAACTCCTCAAAACCCTCCTGCTAGTACGTCAGGAGGAGAAAGCTTGAAGGATTACTTATCCAACTCAGTTGCAAACATAAAAAAGGAGTTGATGGATGTGATTACAGAACAACTACAGACGTTGAAAGTGAATACCGCTAGCATATCCAACGTTGCAGGAGCAGGAAGAGATGTGATGCGGTCAAATACTTGGTGTGGTAAGTGTCATCAAGCAGGCCATTTAGCCACTGAATGTACACAAAAACCAACCATTCCTGGAGCCTTCTGTTCCTACTGTTTGCGGAAGAACCATATAGAGGACATTTGCTCTCTGAAGGAGATGCATGATAGGAGAAGGAAGGAAGAAGACGCAAGATTCAACTTGTTGGAATCCAAAATGACAACACAGGATATTGGACCCAAGCCTAGAGAGTTTGGTCCTAATTTCGGACCCAGAAGATTTCCCTCCCAAAGTTACAGAGGAAGACAGTCTGGCGGTGGTCAGAGATCAGAAGTGGAGTGTTATAGATGCGGAGAAAAGGGACATATCTCACCAAATTGTCCAAATCCTCGAAGGTCAGTGGATTACAAGCCCTTATGTAGTCGATGCAAAGGAGAAGGCCACACTGCAAAAGACTATCCAAGCCTAGCCCCAGTGAAAAACAGTGCTACTGATAGTCCAGCCAAGGCTCAAGAGCCTACCTCCAATTTAGTGGAATTGGAAGTTGCTGCCATCACTCGTGCAAAACAGAAGGAACCACCTATCCAGAAAGAACATAATCCTCCTACCAGAACAGTGAAGTTTAATCTTCCACCAGAAGAACAGAATAGAACAGAGCCTGACAGTGCCACACAGAGCCCTACAGAGCCACAAAGAGTTTATAGAGACAGTTACAGAGACAGGACCAGAGGTCCAGGAGACAGAAGAGGAGGAAGTGCCACAGGTGGCAGAAGAAGTTCCCATGATGCCCCTATTGGACGAAAGAGGGAAAATGAAAATGGGTGTTGCCCCATTCCCTAACCGGTTAGAGAAGCTAGTGGATCCTATTAAGGAATATGATCTGATCAGAGATTTAGATAGCTTTAGACCAAATCTCACATTCCGACAATTATTGATGTTGTTTCCCAGTTGCCAGAAAAGGTTCAAAAGTATATTGACAAGAAGACGTGGCTTAAGGATTGCTCCCTCAACAGCAACAAAGTCCAATAAGGCTCCAAAGCCTGTCAAAGAAGTGGATGTAGCTAACGTTTTCCTAGATCCGGGTACCCCAGAGACTGGCGTGTGGATAGAAGGCTGCTTTATTGCAAATGCACTGATTGATGGTGGCTCATCAGTAAACATTATGACGGATGTGACAATGAAGGATCTAGGCCTACAAGGTGTGCAACCCACCCAATGGCTCATCAGATTGGCGGATCAGAGTAGGATCAAGCCTTTGGGCATTCTCCCATATGTGAAGACTACAGTGGCTATAAAGGATTATTGGCTAACCTATCTGGTGGTGAAGCCAAACTCTTATGGCACATCCTATCCTCAGTTACTGGGCAGACCATGGCTTTTTGAAGCCAGAGCAAGGACGGATTGGTTCAAAGGAACTTTGACCTTGGGTAGAGGACCCAACAAAGTGGTGCTGAAACTGTATGGTTCTAAAAAAGAACATGGATCCACCTCCTTGGAATTATCTTCTGACTCCCCTAATGAGGCTACAGATGGAACATCAGCAGACGAAGATGCTATCAAATAGATCCTCCCTAAGAAAACAGTGGCACATTCCTTAACAGTGGATACTGTAAGCCGACTTCCAAAAGATGCAAAGCCATTATCAATGGGTGAATACTTCCTGCCTGAACCAGGAAGGACTTCTGAAATAACTTCTGACAGTGAGATAGAAGCATGGATGTACTGCTCTCCCTGTTACATGGCCATAGCAGAGACAGAGGCAGGAGAGGAAACAAAGAATCTATTCTTCTGTTACAGAGCGCCTACAGAGATAGAAGCAGAAGTAGAAGTAGAGGCAGAAGCAGAAATAGAAATAGAAGCAGAAGCAGAGGCAGAAGCAGAAGCAGAGACAGATACAGAAGAGGATGGATATGATATGGACGAAGAAGATTATGAAAGTGAAACGGAAGAGTCTATTCCACCCGAAGAGGATACATTTGAGGAAGAAGTTCTAGAAGCATCAGAAGTAGACGAGCTCATGCTATGGGACATAATGGCAATGGTACCATTTGGTCTGGTAAATGGATCTTCTCGTATGCAAAATCTTTATAAGAAATGGATTAAGAAGAACAAGCCGTCTTTCAACAGTGGCTCATGCGGTTCTAACCCATCTCTGCCAAAGAAAGATGATGATGATGCACCGTGCCAATAAGCACCAGCCCCACAAACCCAACAGAAATCAGAGGGTCTCTATTATGTGACATTCTTGGATGTGTCATCAGACGATGAGTCTTCAAGCCAAGAGGTAACTACTCTTGAAACCAAACCTGAAACAGATCTAATCCCATTCCAACATCTTAAGGAGCAACCTACGTCTCCACCAAAAGAAGAAGTTGGTTCTAGTGGGACATCAGAAGAGGACATCACTCCCTTGAAGGAGTCGGATCTGTATCCAGAAGCAGTCCGTCGAACCTTCATCCGTGAAGTAGAAGGTGAAAGGCAGTTAACCTTTGTGGATGCAGAAGGCACTGAACGCCACTTGAAGGTGGGTAGCAGTCTCCCAGAAGAGGAGTTGTCAACCTTGTACAACTTGTTGAAAGAAAATTTGGATGTGTTTGCATGGTCCTATAAAGACCTAAAAGGGATTGATCCCACAATATGTCAGCATCATATTGACTTGGAGCCTGATGCCAAGCCAGTACGGCAATGACAGAGGCGAATGAACCCGAATTATTACACATTGGTGAAAGCGGAGCTGCTGAAGCTTCTGGAAGCTGAGTTCATCTATCCAGTGGCAAATAGTGAATGGGTTTCACCCATCGTGGTTGTACCCAAGAAGAATGGCAAATTGCGAATATGTATAGATTTTCGAAAGCTCAATTCCAAGACAAAGAAGGATCACTTTCTTATCCCTTTTACAGACCAACTGTTGGACACAGTGGCAGGACATGAGCTTTATTCCCTTCTGGATGGATTCAGCAGATACAACCAAGTCCAAATCGCAGAAGAAGACCAGTCCAAAACAACCTTCACCACAGAATGGGGGACCTACGCTTATCGAGTGATGCCATTTGGGCTTTGCAATGCCCCTGCTACTTTCCAACGAGTCATGATGGCCGCATTTCAAAATCATCTGCACGACTTCATTGAGGTATATTTGGATGACTTATGTGTCTATAGTTTGATCCGTGAACACTGGGAACACCTGGAACAATGCTTTGACCGATGCCGGGAGTATGCGATTTCCCTCAACCCCGACAAATGCATCTTTGGGGTCTCTTCTGGAGTCCTGTTGGGCCACATTGTCTCTGCACAAGGGATATCAACAGACCTTGCAAAGATTGAAAAGATTGCATCTCTGATAGCACTCACCAACCTCAAACAGTTGAGGGGATTCCTAGGCCATGTGGGTTACTACAGAAGGTTCATAGCCCATTTTGCGACAAAGGAAACCTCCTTGCACAAGCTTCTGAGGAAAGATGCAGAGTTTACTTGGACGGAAGAATGTGACAAAGCCTTCCACACTCTGAAGCAGTGTCTGATAGAGGCACCCATTCTGCAACCTCCTGATTGGACGAAAGAGTTCCATGTACATACTGATGCATCAATTGAAGGCTTAGGTGCTGTCCTATGCCAGAAGGGCTCCTCGAAGTTGGATCAACCGATCTACTAGGCAAGCCGAAAAGTGAGTGATAGGGAACGAAACTATACAGTGACCGAGCTGGAGTGCTTGGCAATGGTGTTTGCCCTAGAGAAGTTTCGCCATTACCTCCTATCCACCCACTTTAAATTTTATGTGGATCATGAGGCCCTATCCTTCCTGATGAACAAAGCAGATGTGAAAGGACGAATGATGAGATGGCTCCTTCTATTTCAGGAGTTCGACTTTGAGGTGATTACTAAGCCTGGTCATTCCCATGTTCTGGCTGATCATCTGTCGTGTATCCCACAAACTGCAGATGAGGAGCAGGATGATCCAGACCTCCCTGATGCTTCCTTATTCCTAGTAGAAACTGTAACTCCCTGGTATGCAGACATTGCCAATCTGTTGGCAATCCAGCAGTACCCTCCTGGCATTTCTAGTCGGGAGAGGAAGAAGCTTATGCTAGAATCAGCCCCCTACACCCTATTAGGCGGTGCAATGTACAAGAAAGGCAAAGATTGATGCCAGGAGGCATATTCCACGGTGGATTCCGTGAGGTTTTACTGTGGATTCCGTAAACTTAGATGACCGGGGCTCATACGCAAAGAGGATTCTTTGTGCGAGAAGTTGATGGGGACGCCTGTCCTTTTTGGGCGTTTCATTAATTTAGTGTGTACATGGGTGATTCCATAGCGGGTGATTCCGCAAAATGCATATTAAATTAATAAACGTTTATGAGTTTAGAGTGCGCACTCGTAATAAATTAAGGTTAGGATTTATTTCTAACCAGTTGATTTATTTATGTAGCTGAAGACTGCTTGGTATTCACTTTTGTCGGTTTAATTGTGTTATTTTACTAACGATTGTGAATGCTTCAGTTGATGTGTAGAGATAGCAGCAGTGGCGGAGGAAAGCATTGGAGTCTAGCGGGTTTTCGACCTTTGGACTATATTTTGATAGGCGCCACGCCTATATTTTGTTATGTCTATAGAGACATTGATTATTTATTATTATTTTGTATGCGCTTATGCGCCTGGATATGTTATTTCTATTTGGACATTGAGATTGGGCGTGCCGGACTCTATGGGCACCGTCCATTAGCTTTATTTTCTTATTTTTGGTAGAAAGCAAACTCAAAAGCTAAAAGCTTGTCATATTTTTGTAATTGGGCTATTATTGAGCATGAAGATTGGAAATATGCATTAAATACATGCTTTGTGAAGCGCTCACACAAGGCATGGGGGAGATTGAACCCAATTTGTCTCTTGTCTCTTGTCGTGCTTGCTTTTACATGGGTTTTTGTGCTAAAAAGTAGAGTACTTTGTTCTTGGGGACCTTCCGGGATTCACCAGTGTATGATGCCAGGAGGCATATTCCACGGTGGATTCCGTGAGGTTTTATGGTGGATTCCGTAAACTTAGATGACCGGGGCTCATACGCAAAGAGGATTCTTTGTGCGAGAAGTTGATGGGGACGCCTGTCCTTTTCGGGCGTTTCATTAATTTAGTGTGTACATGGGAGATTCCATAGCGGGTGATTCCGCAAAATGCATATTAAATTAATAAACGTTTATGAGTTTAGAGTGCGCACTCGTAATAAATTAAGGTTAGGATTTATTTCTAACCAGTTGATTTATTTATGTAGCTGAAGACTGCTAGGTATTCACTTTTGTCGGTTTAATTGTGTTATTTTACTAACGATTGTGAATGCTTCAGTTGATGTGTAGAGATAGCAGCAGTAGCGGAGGAAAGCATTGGAGTCTAGCGGGTTTTCGACCTTTGGACTATATTTTGATAGGCGCCACGCCTATATTTTGTTATGTCTATAGAGACATTGATTATTTATTATTATTTTGTATGCGCTTATGCGCCTGGATATGTTATTTCTATTTGGACATTGAGATTGGGCGTGCCAGACTCTATGGGCACCGTCCATTTGCTTTATTTTCTTATTTTTGGTAGAAAGCAAACTCAAAAGCTAAAAGCTTGTCATATTTTTGTAATTGGGCTATTATTGAGCATGAAGATTGGAAATATACATTAAATACATGCTTTGTGAAGCGCTCACACAAGGCATGGGGGAGATTGAACCCAATTTGTCTCTTGTCTCTTGTCGTGCTTGCTTTTACATGGGTTTTTGTGCTAAAAAGTAGAGTACTTTATTCTTGGGGACCTTCCGGGATTCACCACGTGAGCTATCTGCGACCGATCTGCGCACCAAAGATGAAGTGCTCAGAAGATGTGTTGCAGGAGAAGAGATTGGGATTGTTCTGAAGGCTTGCCATGACAAGCCATGCGGAGGTCACTTTGCAGGAGAAGCTACAGCCAGGAAGGCTCTGCTAGCAGGATATTGGTGGCCTACAATTCACAAAGATGCCTATGATTACTGTAAAAGATGTGATGCTTGTCAAAGAATGGGGAAACCCACAAAGACAAGTGCCATGCCACTGTAACCTATCCTTCCCCTGAAGCCGTTTGAGAAGTGGGACATCGACTTCGTAGGTCCAATGGATCCTCCCACCAGAAGGAAACAGAACCGATACATCCTCGTATGTACAGATTATGTCACAAAGTGGTGTGAAGCTAAAGCTCTAAAGCGAGACGATGGTAACAGCGTGGCCTTGTTCATGTACGAGAATATCATCACCCGTTTTGGCAGTCCCTTAGAGCTGGTAAGTGATAGAGGCACGCATTTCCTCAATAAAGTCATGGAAGAGTTGACAGAGTTGTATAAGATCCGCCATCGCAAGTCCACTCCTTATTACCCCAGAGCCAACGGCCAAGTCAAAGTCACCAATTGCATCCTCTGTTCGATTCTGAAAAGAACAATTGCCGCACATCGTCGTGATTGGGATGATCGACTTGCAGAGACCCTCTGGGCGTATAGAACCTCCCATAAAGCAGCAACAGGACAAACACCCTTCCAGCTGGTATATGCTACAGAAGCTGTTTTTCCTGTTGAATTGGAACTACCCTCTTTGAGAGTGGCTATCAAAGAGCGTTTGGGGGACGATGATTCACTGCAACGCCGTCTCTTGCACTTGGAATGTTTGGACGAAATTCGTAGGATGGCTCTACAGTGCATGGAAGCCACGCAAGCTCAACGTAAGGCTTACCATGATAGCTTCATCAAGCACAAGGAGTTCAAAGAAGGTGATTTGGTCCTAGCCTATGATTCACGATTTGGCAAGTTTCCTGGCAAGCTCCAACAGCGGTGGATGGGCCCCTATAAGGTACTTGCCGTCAACCCTAATGGCTCTGTCCAAGTACAGACCCTGGATGCCTCTGATGATCCCTTTCTGATTAATGGATATCGCCTGAAGAAGTACTTTCCTCCTTGGGGATCTTGACAATTACGGACACTTGATCCTTTCCCTCGTTGCCACGGCACTATCCTTCTTATGATGCTACTTCTGATAGCCGTTCTTCAGTCACTCCTGATAAAGTGGACACAACCCTCTGTCCCCTCAAACCCCCCTTCCAACCTTGATCTCTTATCCTCTATTTTCCACCAGCGACAGTGGCGAGGTTGGTTCTGACAAATGGTCTTTCTAATGCCGACCTATTCTTCGAGAAAAGGTGGAAACACCCTTGGGAATAGGGAAAACCAAGAAAAAAAAGAAAAAAAAATTGTTATGAGAGAGAAGGAAGCAATTCCTTGTCATAGCAGGCCTCGTTCCAAGAAAAGGTGGTAAACACCCTTGGGCGAGAAGCTGGCTGTGGAAAAGGTGGCAACACCCAGCAGTCAAGAAAGTGGATTCATTGATTGATATCCCTCGGATCCAATTCCGACGCTACCTCCCTTGGTATGCTGTGTCCTGGGTCTCTCTGCAAAGTGACTGCCTATCCTCTAGTAGACGACATGTTCCTGTCCAATACAACGTTCGATTTGATGGCTACCTCCCTAGGTACGCCTCTTCAACAACTGACGACGCGATCTTTATCGACGAACAATCGAGTGACGTGAGCTTTCATCCTAACCGGATGGGGAAGTGAGTTTGGTTGCCCTCTATAATTATCAACAGAGCGTGAGACACAGGGTGGGGCGAGAGACCAATCTTTTCCCTTCAAATCAAATGAGAGGTGAGAAGTGTGAATGAAGTGTTGCACCCACGAGGTGGGCCTCTCAATGCACAAAGCACAATTTGTTCTATGCACTGCACTATAAGGCTCCCTGGCCTTCCTTCTCGCATCGTATGCCGGCATAGGGCCGAATGCACAGTTGCACCATCAAATGCGCACAAGGCATACAACCTTTGCACAAGTGACCGTGAGGATTATATCAATGGGTTTCAGGAAAAGGCTGCCCTCCTGTAACTATCAACAGAGCGTGAGACAGGTGGTGGGATGAGTGTGACTGGAGTTTCTTCAATCAAATATCGAGAGGTGAGATTGAGGGACGTTACGACACTTGGAGTCAAGTACGTTCCCATTTCCCTATGCATCCACGGGATGGGTCTTTACCATCAACACAAGACACGTCACCCTGTTCTGTACATTGCACTATAAGGCTCCCTTGCCTTCCTCCTTGCACTTATGCCAGATAGGGTTGGACGCACTAATGCACCATCAACCGTGCACCCTGGCATACAACTCTCTGCACCATTTCCTTGTCGATTCCTCAACCGGGTATGAGATATGGGGTTCCATCATTCTTCTTCGAGTGATATTAGTCATGGGGCGAGTGACTATTCTTTCATTCCACTTGAGTGACTGTGAGTTGAGTGCAATATCCCTCATCATCAATAAATTTCCTACGCTTCCTTCCATCAGCTACCTCCCTGGGTGCTGCCGTGTGGTCCCTTCCATGACGAACGTGTGCTGAGACGATGCCTTGGTACCTCCAGAAGCTGACTACAACACTAGACGTGCCATCAACACTCAAACTTGCTTCTTGAGAAACTGGGCCAAGTTTTTCTAACCCTCCCACTTTGGTTTCTTCGTGACGGTCATGTTTTAAGTGTGGGGACGTTAGTGGATGGTCTGTGGCATGGTCCTAGGTCCCTGTTGCTCGGTTAACCCTATTCGTTAAGGTCTTAAGTGTGGGGACGCGTCCCTGCGCGTCTACATTGCATATCCTCTGCATATGCCTTAACCTTCTCATGCATGTAGGCCATGCCTTGCTGTTACCCTGATGAGGTCCCTTCCCACCCACCCGTTTATGTTCCATCCACCCTTGGGGCTGTTCCCTTGCAGTTTTCCTTCATTCCTTGATTTTGAGGTTCTGCTATGTGCATGCATCTTACATTCACCGAAGTCCCAATCCAACCTTATAGCCCTATTCCCTCCTTTGAACTGACCATTTTTCCTTTTTACCTACTCCTATTCTGGTGCACACTTTTCAAGTTATTAATTTTTGAAGCCTTTTGCGCAAATTAGCCGGTTTTCCATGTGAACGCACTTTTCTTGCTTCGGAACCATGATCTGATGTCATAGCCCTACCAACCACTTTTCCCCTGACATTTTCCCTTTTTACTCCGAGTCATTCCGCTACACGGTTTGTCCATTATTAATTTTCCAGTTTTTTTACGACTTTTTCATGCGTCTTTTTGACATTTTCCCATGTGAACCTGCCCTATTTGCATCGGAATTCCAATTTGATTTGAGAGCTATGTCCCCTGTGTCTTCCCTCACCTTTTTCCTTTTTCCTCCCCCCTCTTTCGACTTCCGGATTTTTGCTTATTAATTTTTAAATTAGTTTTCGGGAGTATTTTTGGAGTTTTTCGCATGTGAACCCCTCCAACTTCCACCGGAACTGCGGTTTCACGTGATAACCCTATGCCACTCCTTCCTGCGGACATTTTTCCTTCTTACTGCATGTTATTCTGGTGTACGGTTCCTCCGATATTCATTTCCAATCCCATTTTCAGGTTTGCTTTTTGGGTTTTTCCCATGTGAACGCGTCTTATGTCAGTCCGAACTATGTTTGATGTGATAGGATTGTCGAGCACGTCTTTCTGCACAGTTTCCTTTTTCTTGCACCTCATTCATTTCCACAAAATTTTTTATATTAATTTTTAATTGCATTTTTTGGTTCATTTTTTTGCGTTTTTTGCACGTGACCACCTTTTACCCCTCCCGGAACATCCGTCGCCTATTTTCCCTGTCTTCTCCCTGTCGTCGTGCCCACTTTTTGTTTTTATATCATTTCGTTTTGACATACGGATTGGGAGTTATTAAATTTTCTTTATTTTTATGTGTTTTTACACGCCCGTCTTGCGCGTGAACGCGCCGGTTTTCAATTTCACGCGTCTCCACGCGCCCTGGTCACGTCCGAGCGCCTTGTCCCGTCATCCGTGTGCTCTTTCAATCCTGTCACGGCAAATTTTTTTTTACCCCGCCCCGCGCACACGCGCCGGACGGGGGTTCGCCTCCTTTTTGGGTCCCAACATTATCCCTACCCTACCCTGCCCATTGCCCCTACCCTACCCTACCCCTACCCCTACCCCTCCTGTCCACTACCCCTACCTACCCCATGACCCCTACCCTTCCCAGGGGCACCCCACCCCCTTGGCCTTCCCCCATGGGCCCCTGCCCATCCCCACACCCTTCCCTATCCCCCCTACCCTGCCCCTCCCCACCCCAATCGCCTCCCATACCCTCTCTCCCTCTCCCTTCCCTGCGTCTTCCTCCCGTCCCTCCATCTTCTGCTCTCCTCCACCTCCTTCCTCTCCCGCTTCCTCCTCCTTCTCCTTCCCCTCCTTCACCTCCTTCTTCTCCCTCTCATCCTCCCCTCCTTCCCCTCCCTCTTCCCCTCGCTGTCCTTCTACAGCACCGCCCTTCCTCCTGCAGCGCTGCGCCCCCTCGGCTCGCTGCCCACTGTGGAGTGCTCCCCGCTGCCCACGGCCGCTTTGCCCCCTCGGCTCCCTGCCCGCCACCTCCTCGCTGCCGGCGTCGCCCCGCAACGATGCCCCCGTGTGCCAGACGACGCCGCCCTCCCTGCCCGCCACCTCCGTTGCCGTTGCCTGCGTCCTGTGCCATCCGCCGGGTGCCCCACCGTCGACGCCCTCTTGCGTCCTGCCCTGCGCCTCATCCGCAGCCCGCCCCCTCGTCGCCCTTCGGCCGCCCCACGTCGCCTCCAATCCGGCCCGCCGGTTGCAGTGCGGCCGCCACGTTCACGGCCATGCCTGCCCGCAGCGCCCAACCTGCCATTCGCCGCCTTCGTGGACCGCCTCCAGCCCCGTGCTGCGGCCGCCTCCTCCTCGCTGACGACACCGCCATGTCGACGCCCTCCTGCACGGTGCCCACCAACAACGCCTTCTGCCGTCGTCGCCTGTCGCCACGCCCGGCGCCATCGCCTGTCGCCACACCCGGCGCCATCGCCTGCCGCCGCGCCGCCGACGCCGGAAGCCCTCGCCACCCTCCTCCTCTTCCTCCTCCTCCTCCCTAACTACACGAGGTTAGTTTCACTAGCCTCACTATCGTCTGACTAACCTAACATTAGTTATCCTAATTAACATTAGTTAGGTTCCCTACTTTAACCTAACTCCACACTAACCCTAGTTAGGTTAACTAACCTAACCTAACCCCTTCCTAACTAACCCTAGTTAGGTTAACTAACCTAACCTAACCCCTTCCTAACTAACCCTAGTTAGGTTAACTAACCTAACCTAACCCCTTCCTAACTACCCTAGTTAGGTTAACTAACCTTACCTAACCCCTTCCTAACTAACCCTAGTTAGGTTAACTAACCTAACCTACCCCACCCTAACTAACCCTAAGATAGGTTACCTAACCTAACCTACCCCACCCCCACTAACCCTAGTTTGGCTTCCTAACCCTAACCCAACTTAGGTTAACTAACCCCCTTTAGGTTAGTTTCTACTAACTTGCCTTATCTGACTTATCTAACTTCACCTAGACTAACCTAATTCCATCTGACTAACCTGACTTGACTTAGTCAGACTACCATGACTTACACAGACTAACAGGACTTAACTGACTTACTTTCAACTTACTTACCAGACTAAGCTGCTTTACTTGATTTAATTAATTTATAAATTAATTTCCACCTCATAAAAATTCCAAAAAATTTCTAAAAATTCCCTTCGCTTTTTGCCAATTTTTGGAAATTTGTCCGCTGAAAATTACAACCCCCCAAAAAAATTTGAAAGTTAAATATTTACCAATTTATCCCCCAAATTACCAACAAATGTAGAAAATTCATTTCAAAATAGTACCAAATTCTTAAAAAATTCTACAAAATTCTACAAAATTTCCCTCACCCCCCTTGACCATTTTCCATTTATTTTTCACTTTCAAATATTATCATACATGGTACCCCTATTGTTAAAAAAAAAAACCAACAAATGGAAATTAACCTCAACACTCTCTCTTTTATTTTCATCCACTCGATTGTGGATATTTCCTCCATGGCTGTATTTTTATTTTTTCCCTTCATCCCATATTCATGTGCTATATATCTTGATTTTCTTATTATTATTATTATTAAAAAAAAAACAACAAACAAATAAACAACAAAACACATCCACAATACATAACAACGTCACACACCAAAAACCACCCATACATAAACACAAATTACACAAATTTTAAAAAAATCCCCAAACACACAATCAACACATCCACTAAGGTGTTGTCTTTGTTGTTTCGTCAGTGGTCTTTACTTTTCCTTTACTGGATTCACTTCTTTTGAGGGACTCTTCCGTGCGCATTTCTGCATTACATACACACCCCATCTAGGTATTTATTTTATGTGCTTTATTTATTTTTATTTTCCCCTTAATCACACCTTAATTCTTCAAATGAACTCTTTATTCCCCCACCGTTTCCACGCGCATTCGCGCTATACACACACATACTTTTTTATTAAAATACACCCGCCGTTCACTTAGCACGCACTACGTGCACTATAGAGGCACTTTAATTTTTAATTAAAATGAGCCAGCCGTCACATGAGCACGCGTTGGTAAAAAAAAAAAGCGCTCCACATCACCTTAATTTGTAATCAATGAACTTGCATTTAGAGACCAGTCTAGGTATCGCAGTCCGGGATTCGAATTAAAGCATCGTTTTAACCTAATAATTGGTAATTAAATTTATAAGAAGGAACCGCCATTTTCTTGCTAAGGTTTATCACTTAATAAAAATTCACCCATTCTTAATAATTTTTTAAAATAAACCCTTCATTAAATTAATTCCCCCATCACTGCACTTAATTCCCCTTTTTAATGAACCGTTTCGTGGGATGGGTATGCACAGTCATTAGAGTTATTTTCCTGGTCTAGTCCTGGTTTATCACCGATATAGTCTTGATATGTGTCGGATGTGGTATTGTTTTGGTTCCACTTCTCTGTTACGGTTACGGGTACGGTATGCAGTTTTTTCTTTTATTGCCTGATACGGGGTTTTGGGTGTTTGTTTGATGCATCGCATGAAGCTTTCGGTCGCATTTTTCTCAAGGTCATGTCGAAATTTTTTTTCTAGGTTGTGGTTTGCTTGGGGTTAGTTGGTTGTGTCACGTTTTCTTGTTTGGTTGTTCTCTTATCCTTGGATTTTTGTCTATTGCTTTGCAGGCATTCTCCTTGATTGTCTGTGTTTGTGGTGTGTGTGTAACCATCTGAATGGCGCCTTCTCATGCTCCTCCTCCTATCCAATATGTCCCACTAGTTAGTAGGGATTACTCTTCCCTACTTACTTTTGAGCCTCTCACGAAGGCGGGACTCGCTGCTTTTGTGGCTACTTCTTTTCCCCTGCTTCCAGAGGATCCGTCTTTATGTGATGAGTTTTTGGCCTCCTACAGCAAGAAGACAGGACTAGTCCAGGGAATTTCTATGACTTTGACACCTCGCGGCTTAGGGAAGGCTTTGTCTCTTCCCTCCAAAGGTGAACCTTTTGTGACCACTCGTCAGCTTTTCTCTAATGATGAGATTCTAAAGCTGTTGCAAAAGCAAACAAGGGAAATCCTCGATGTTAAGAAGGTGATCAACTCTTCAGGAGTTTCCTTTTCTATGATCACTGATCCCGTATGGAAGATGATCTGTCAGTTTCTCCAGGACAGGTTTATGCCTGCCAAAACGCCATCCCAGTACTTGTCCAAAGAGCTTTTCACAGCTTCCAGGATGGTGTTAAAAGGAGTTGCTATTGATTGGAGCACTTACCTCCTCACTAAAATGGATCAACATTTCGTTAAAGTCACCAGGGGTAATGTTACCAATGTCACATATGGATCATATTTGTTTGCCTTCTTGACCTATTCAGGTTTATAGAAGACTGTGCCTCCACCTCCTCCATCAGATCCCGTACCTCCTCCTCCACCTTCAGATGAGTCAGAACCCATTGACATCGAGGATGATGATTCTCCACCTCCCCTGGTCATCCAGTGCAAACGCTTGAAGAGGGTAGCGGATAAAGCTCCTTCCGTACTTCCTTCAGTGCCCATTCCTGCTACCTCTGGCAGTGATCTGCCTGGGTATCTTACTTGTAATAACCTATTCAGAGCACATCGAGAAGGATCATTGGAGATATCAGTTCCCTCCCTGAACAGTCTAGTCTCCGGAGATGCAATTCCTTTCCTCTTGTCAAGATATTCAAAGTTCCATTGAATTGTCAGTGACAGCCTGTGTGCAACAGCTGTACGCGTCTTTTTATGAAGAACTCATGCAGTCTACGGACCAGTTGCATAAGGCAACATATGAGTTAGCTTCTACTAAGGATACCCTAGCAGATTTATTTAAGAAAATAGAACAGCAAACCCAACTGGTTGCCACCCAAAGCGATGAGATCTCTTCTTTGAAGATCCAGTTACTAGAGGCTCAATCCCAGGTTACTTGCCTTTCAGAGGAGAAGGAGAGGATGTCCGGAGAAGCACAGGAATTCCAAGCTATCTTAGATGACAAACTTTCAGCTTTACAGATGGCTAATGACATAGTGGCCAACCAAGCCTCCCGAATCCAGCAGTTGCAAGATCAACTTGCAAAGTCCCGCTCTGTTCCTCCAAGCCCTAATGTTCCCTTGATTCCTTCTCTCTCACAGCAGGACTTGGCTGCTCTTCAGAGACAGGCTACTTTGTGTCCTCTATTCCAAGATAAAGTGGAAAGATTGCAGTCTAGAATGGACTTGTTATGGTCTACATTTGAGCAGTTTCAGGAATATGTTCTTCCAGACCATTCTTTCTTTGTCCACTACTGCTTACAGAAGTTGGTATTCTACATGAAGCTTTCCATGATGGATTTACCTCTTCCAGAGGATGGCTGGAGTGGGGCTTGGTCTGCTGAGTTGTTGACAGAGGTAGTACGAATGGTGTTTGAAGATTCTATCACGCCAAATACCATGTTGATGTCATACATGTATCTCCGAGGAGACTTATTAATTCCAGATGAGGTGGATATGGCATGGTATGTGGGGGATGTGGTCTTACAAGCTGTTTTGTATGTCAACCATTTGGAGTTGCGCATCGCTGACATGTTCCAGAGTTACTCCTCCAAAGTGGCTGATTGTCATGATAATTCGTGGCATCCCATGATTGATTCTGTGGTTCTGAATCAAAGACAAAACACAGCTCCTCTCTCTGTCCAGAGTACTAACCAACAGAGGATGGATCTCTTAGCCTATCTTTCAAAACATAATCCATTTGATGCTACCTTCTTTGATGCCTATCATCGACGATCTCTCCTAGGACCTTCTGTTCCTACCCTCCTCTATTACCAACAAATGGCTCACCGATATGCTATATATCTTTCCCTTTTTCAATCTAATTCCACAACTATTTTACCCCTTCTTTTCCAACCTTCATCTTTCCCTCAAATTCCCATTTTTACATACTGTTCCTTTATTGAGGATAGGGTATTTTCCCCTTCTCCGCCCTGTCCTTCTCCATCCATTAATGTACCCTCTACATTTCCTATTTATCAGTTAACATCGTTCCTTAGTGATTCCCTCCAAATTTCTACCACTCCTTCTTTAAACTTTTCCTCTTTTTATGATTTTTCCTATCCCTCCCTTCATCCACTCTTCCTTATTCCATTACCCTCTCCTAACTCTTATATATCTCAACCACCTTAGTTGGTTAGTGACTGTGACAGGTTTGATAATCAAATTTCCAAAATACGGGGATGAAGTTCGAATGATTGCCTTACCGGACCTCAGATCAATTGGCCAGTAATTCCAGGAGACTGGACAGCTTCCAGTCAAGCTTATCAGAACTATGTTCATTTTTCTCAACAGTATTCAAAGTCTGCAGATCCTTCAGTGAGATTAACTGCTCACTTTGCTTGGTACCTGGAGTATATGCATAGGCACTCTCATAATGATTCCAAGCCTATTCCAAAGTTGTGCATGAATGTCAATGTGAGCATTGATTCCCAACAGCTGGATATATTGTATTTTCATGCCCTTTGTTTGCCTAGCAGATACTTGGTCTTGTTGGAAAGGATGTGCTGTCTCCAGTTTTTTCAAAATCCTCCCAGAAACTTTGTAGATGAATCCTTGTCTATGGATCGTTTCCGACAACATCAATCTTTCAAGAGGGATCATCTTTATTGATACATTTCCAATGTATGGTGGATGCTTTTTAATGAAAATATCTATTTTTGGAGGAGTCATTCAGATGGTTGTGTTGTGTATTAGTGTTTGTGTTGTGAGTTCATTTATGTAAAACGAACGTGGTGGTTTCCTATTGGATTTCGTGTGCAAGATACATTTTGGAGAATTGTGGTGATGGGGTCATGGATGGAGAGTTGATACTGATGCTGATGAAGAAGAAGAAAACTTTTATATCCTTTACAAATTTGTTGTGATTTTCTTGTTTGATAAGAAGTGTTCATGTATAAAGGGTTTTCCTTTCTTTGTATTTTTATATCAGAAACATGTTATAAGTTGGGGTCGTGGTGGATGGATTCTTTTTGAGAAGATATTGACGATCCAAGTTGTGCTTTTTAATGAACTTGTATTCCCTTTTTCCTAGGTCGCGAGGACGCTTCCTTATTAAGTGTGGGGATATGTTGAGTGTTGAAATGACTTGTTTTTTGGCTGATTTTTGTTGTTTTTGAGAGCTGAATGGTTGATTTTATGAGATGATTGATTGGTTTGGAAGTGGTTTGAGAATGTTTTGGATGATATTGATTGGGTTTTGGAAGATCATGATGTTTATTTGTGGTTTTGTGATGTTCTGATAGGTTCTGCTTGGTTCTGTATACCTTCTGTTTTGCTCTGTTTTGCTCTGTTTTGTTCTGATTGTCTTCTGTAAGGAGGGATGGAGTATTGATTGATGAAGATTGAGATCTTGTGAAAGCTTATTGAATGGTTTGTGAGAGTTTGGAATGGTTTGAGAATGAGTTATGCGGTTTTGATGACCTTCTGTAACCTTCTGTAGGTCTTCTGTAGAGCTTCTGTTTCTGTCTCTGTTTTGTTTTGTTCTGTACTGTAGTTGTTCTGGTACTATTCTATGATTGTTATGTATGCTTCTGTATGTGTTCTGATGGATGAGAGTGTAGCTTGGGAAAGTTTTCTAGCCTTGGAAAGAGGTGAATACAAGTGCAAAAGAGCTGAAAGAAGTGGAAGAAGTAGCTGCTGAAGACTCAAATGAAGACTAGAGTGAAGTGATAGTAGTGAGCTATGAAAGGACACTGTAGTGGCTCTGGTGACTCTTCATATCAGACATACCTCTTGGGAGGGGTATCCACGACCTAAGAGGGATTATTGAGATTGATTTTGAGAGATTGTAGTGAGGATATAATGTATTATTGATGGAGTGAGAGAGAGAGAGTCAGAGATAGCCAATTCTACTGAAACAGAGTGATTGTATATGAGAGATTGAGAGAGAAGACTATGAAGATATTGAAGATGAATACTATGTGATGTATTTCCATTCAAAGATGGTGTATTCCTTTGCTTTCTTTGTTCTATTGATGGATTTTATGAAGATATTGAAGAATATGATTGATTCTATTAAAACCGTGGGAGATCTACATGATACTGCATGAAGATTTGTTGTGCCTAGTGTTCTTTTCTTCATTGTGATCATATGAAACATGATAAACAAGCTTGTTGATGTTACAAGATAGATTTTCTTGCAAGAGAATTCCCTTTTCCTTGGTGTTCCTCTCGGGGCTCCATGTTTTTAAATGAAGAGCACCGTGCCACGGCACAAATCGAACCACAAACCGGCTAGGTAGAGGCTGCAAATACATTGCTGGCCATGAAAACCTGCAAGAAAACTCTTCTTTCTCACCAAGAATCCATACTCTCCAAACACACAAGAGATAGGCACACAAGAAATTGGATAATTCTTCCATCCTCACCCTCTTCCTCTTCCTTACTCTCCATTAGATCTTGCAATGAAAGCACAAGAGAGGGAAACAAGAATAAGAAAGATGAGAGTTGTGCCAAAATGAGAGAGAGAGAAATGAACCGTGAGAGGAGAAGATAAAGGAAGAGAGAGGGTGTAACCACCTCAACCTCCCACCTCCCCAAATCCCATGGCTGCAACCACCTCCTTTTCCTTTCTTGAATTATAAAATTCAAATTTGCATACATTAGCTAAGGTCTAGGGACCTTTCAATTTTTGGAATGAAACAAAAGGGTTTCACCTTTCCTTTTCCTTTCAACATTTTTTTAATGTGAGCCTTTTGGACTACACATTTTACATTGCTTCATATTTGATTTTTGACAAAGGGGTACATTTGCAAAGTATCAATTTACAAAAAGTTGTTTCCATGTGAGCACATTTTTGTGCCTTTATTTGCATTGATTTCTTGGTCATCATTCCTCCCATGCTTAAGTGTGAAGCGTCCCCGTGAACAAAATTGAAGAAGAACCACGATCAGCTTGGAAAAATCTTCATCTTCATCATTAGTCTTCAGTCTTCATGTATTTTCTTCAATCTTCTTTGAATTGTCATTGGATTTGGAGGGAAATAACACACAAAATAGAATCACAACTAGGACGTTGAAGCCTCGGTTGAAAATAACACAATTAAAACCACAAACAAAACCCATAAGATAGGGCTCTTCAACAATTTGCAAACAAGAACAAGGTCACACTCAAGTTAGAATGGAAGATAACCACACTATAAAGCTCATGAAGAAATCCCAAAAATATAAAAATGAAGTGCATCCCTTGCAAAGGATATAATATTTAAGTTTTCCCACCCGATTCATTTGGAAAGAAAAGGGAAAGTGGTTTTACTTTGAATGAAAGAACGCAAAGTGCTAAAAGAGAGATCTATAGGAACTTTTGTGTGTATGGAGGATGGTCTTAGCAAAGAGGAAAGGAAATTTGAAGATAGAGATAAGAGACACATGAATAGGTTGCAAAGGGTCTCTTCTTTAAATTATTAATCTCATTATCCTTAGTTTCTTCTTTTGAAGCTTCACGCCCACGTGGAGGATAAGAAAAGAAGAAGGATCGTGGAACTGAAGCCGATGAATTCGTCACCACCAAAGGACTTCTGCATTGATGGATAAGAGCAAGAATGGCCATCTCATCTTTGCTGATGCGACTGTCATAACATTGAGGGTGAGGCGACACTGTTAGGCACAAGAGAGTCAAGCCGCCATCTTGAAAAGGAGGCAGAGAAAATGGAAGAGGTGTACATCTCGACATATCCAGGAACACGAGAACTAAAACAGAGTGAACCATGTTGATAATGGCAGCGACAATTGCTAAGAATTGTGAGGATGCACCTCCATCACAGTAGGTTGGAACATAGAGCCCTTCGCCGTAGTAGAAGGGAAGTTCATCTTTTGTAGATCCCTCGAAATCTGTCCATAACATCTGTTCATTCCCATTAGCCCCAAATTCTCTTGTTTGCACATCCTCCTACTTATTGAGTCGCTTTGTAGAAAAAAGTTGCCACTTTAGTTGATCAATAAACAGGAGCACATCAAAGTTATTGGGATCTAGAATCAGGACATCTTCTGCAGTGACAAAAGGGCTCAGAACTCTCTTTGATGCAAAACGTTTCTCACATTCACGAATGAAGTGTCCACGCTTTAGACATTGGTTTATCAGAGAAGTTCGTTGCATCCTCACGCATCCTAAAGAAGACCATTCTAAAGAAGACCGTGTGCAAATTTGCTCATGGCTTTGTAGGCCTTGTCTCCATTTTGTCCTCTTCCTCTTCATAATTCTATTCTTACTCCTCCTTCTATGATGGACGATAGACACACCATTCTTCTCCTTAGATATGTTTAAAATTATGAAAATGAAGAAAAAAATATACCCCCATTGTTGAGACTAGTGCAATATACACATCTTCTCATGGTATGCTTCTTGCAGATTTTGAAACCACCTCTATTTTCCGGCCAGTGCACCAAATGAAGAGCACCCTGCCACATCACAAATCAAACCACAAACCGGCTAGGTAGAGGCTGCAAATACATTGCTGGCCATGAAAACCTGCAAGAAAACTCTTCTTTCTCACCAAGAATCCATACTCTCCAAACACACAAGAGATAGGCACACAAGAAATTGGATAATTCTTCCATCCTCACCCTCTTCCTCTTCCTCACTCTCCATTAGATCTTGCAATGAAAGCACAAGAGAGGGAAACAAGAACAAGAAAGATGAGAGTTGTGCCAAAATGAGAGAGAGAGAAATGAACCGTGAGAGGAGAAGATAAAGGAAGAGAGAGGGTGTAACCACCTCAACCTCCCACCTCCCCAAATCCCACGGCTGCAACCACCTCCTTTTCCTTTCTTGAATTATAAAATTCAAATTTGCATACATTAGCTAAGATCTAGGGACCTTTCAATTTTTGGAATGAAACAAAAGGGTTTGACCTTTCCTTTTCCTTTCAACATTTTTTTAATGTGAGCCTTTTGGACTACACATTTTACATTGCTTCATATTTGATTTTTGACAAAGGGGTACATTTGCAAAGTATCAATTTACAAAAAGTTGTTTCCATGTGAGCACATTTTTATGCCTTTATTTGCATTGATTTCTTGGTCATCATGAGGTCTATGTGATCGAATGGTAAAAAGGTGACCGTTGTGGGTCTAATCTTTGGGTTAGACGGAGTGGTTAAGTTGGTAGCAACTCGAGGCGTATTGCATTGAGTTGTAGGGCAAGGGAGTTAAAAGGGGCTCCTATTGGTAGCAACTCGAGCAGCGCCCCCGGCTTGATGGTAGAGGAAATATTCCCTGGAATATTCCCTAGTCAACTAGTGGAGGCTTATATGGTAGGTCGGTCAGGCTGACCTAATGGCATTCGCAGGCTATAAAAGCTAAACCCCTTCACAGCCATCTATCATTCATCTTTCACCCAGTCAGAGTTGTTGTTCCAGCTAGCCTTAAGCTCTTCACCTATCTTCTATCTAGATTGCCATCTAAGCTTCACACAGTGGAAGCGCACGGGTGGACAGAGCCATCTTTGTATTAGTTGTTTGGAGCTAAAGATAATTTATTGATTTTCCTCTTATCTATTGTGTACTCTCTATCTCTTTCTCATATTCTGTTCACTGCACCGTGTAATGTTTTACAATCCGAGGTGTGGAATCCACCAAAAAGTTGTGTGTGTGACATTTGTTACTTTGTACATACTTAGTCATTGTGTTTGCATTTTGTTCTGCGTGGGCAGTATAGTGGAGAGGGCGTTGGAGCAAGAGGAACTTATCTGTAATGCTCTAGTTAACATGTATGCCAAGTATGGAAACCTACCAGATAATTAATTATCCCCTCGAAATCTGCACATGAAACTGTCTCTTATTTGGGGGAGGTCGGCTTGTTTCAATTCAAAGATTTAAATTCAGACAAGAGTTCGTTCCAACGAACCTATGCCAATCAAGTCAAAAGATATGGAGAAATGCAACGAAAGTTACATTTTCTAAAAGACCAAATGGCGAAAGTTGGCATACCTGCTGCACCTTGATTAGTAGCATGAAAAGACGTGGATCTGGATGAATTGGAGGTGCAATTGAGTGAACTTCAAACAGAGCTTCTCGATATTAACTCCAACAGTGACAGATTGGTGCACACCTACAGTGAACTTTTGGAATATCAACTGGTGCTACAAAAGGCTGGCATGTTTTTCTTCTCTTGCCTGTAGTAATGCAATTGCACAACAGCGAGAGTTAACAGAGTCCTCTTCATTTTCTAGGGAAGTATCCATGGACATTCCTCTACTTTTAGAACAGAAAATGCAGACGGAACCATCAAAACAAGCAAGGCTAGGATGCATAATTGGTTTAGTGGCCAAATCTAAGGCTGCAACCTTCGAGCGGATTCGATTTCGTGCAACACTTGGCAATCTATTTTTCAAACAAGCCCCAGTTGAGGAGCCTGTTGTAGATCCTGCAAGTGGGGAAAAGGTAGAGAAGGTAGTATTTGTTGTTTTATTTTCTGGTGAGCGAGCGAAGGTGAAGATTATGAAGATTTGTGAAGCATTTGGAGTAAACAAATATCCTTTTCCTGAGGAGATTGGGTGGCAAGCTCAAATGATAGAGGAGGTGTCAACAAGGTTAGCTGAACTTAAAGCTACCATAGAAGCAGGTAATAGACATCGAGACAACATGCTCCCAGGGATTGCATAGGACGTTGAGTTGTGGGCTTATATGGTCTAGAAAGAAAAAGTTGTTTATCATACACTGAATATGCTAAGCATAGATGTCACAAGGAAATGTCTGGCTGAGGGCTGGTGTCTGGTCTCTGCTAAGCCTCAGATTCGAGATGCATTGCAGTGTGCTGCTTTTGATAGTAACTCTCAACTGGCAACCATATTTCAAGTCATTCACACAAGAGAGATGCCTCTAACCTACTTCAAAACGAAGAAGTTTACTATGCCTATGGAATAGCAAAGTACCAAGAAGTTAATCCAACCGTGTTCACAATCATGACATTCCCCTTCCTTTTTTCCATAATGTTTGGTGATTCGGGTCATGGAACATGCTTACTTCTTGCAGTTCTTTGGCTAATCCTGAACGAACGAAAGTATGGTAGTCAGAAATTAGAAGATATCATGGTACTGCCTACAGTACTGGACTTGTCAAGACGCGCTCAACTCTAACATCATAAACACATGAAGTTTGGGAAATTATTACGAACTTCCAGCCACCTTATTTTACTCAATGGACCCCAAAGATAGAGATTTATCAAGAGAAGCTATTGTGGGGGGGCTGCTTTTCTGTAGGAAAAAGTAGCATGTTGTAGGAATTTCCAAGGAAAGAGGAGGAGCTGTCGATTGGGGGAATCGCGATAATTCACCACTAACAATCCATCACAGGATCAAATAAGATCACTGAAAATACTGTTCATGTAATGCTGCACAAAGATTCTTCTTTGCGGTGGCAGGAATGTCCACTCCTATGAAGGTAGAATCACAGAATTCAGAGCCGATAACCCCTGTTTCATCAGTTACCAAGTTTGGGCTTGATACCCAAATTGAAGTCCCCTGTTGCAAGATCCCTCAATCCAACGAACTGTCCTGCGCTTGCCGACTAAAGGAGGTGACCGTCAATTAAAATAGGCAATAGAGTGTGGGGATAAGCTTGCAAGGTCCAAAGCAAGTGAAGTGATGACAATGAACAGGGAAGTGAGGTCGTTAATCTTTATGCAGTAAGCAATTTCAAAATATCAGATGCTCTAAGCAGAGAATTGAGGAACAAAAGAGGTGGTGCCAGGAACAGTATCAACAAAGAATTGAGAGAGACAAGCCTGCTATCTCAAAGTGAAGTGGACAAGAGTATCGAATTTGCTTCTCAGGATGGAATGGTCTATACTGATGAAGCAGGAATAGAACAAGCATTTGAAGAAAAGAATCTTGAATCTGTTGAACTTCTTGGAGCTGATAATCTAGTGATCAAAGAAGGAAGAGTGGCCACAGTTCAGTCACTCTCAGGAACAAGGTCTCTTCGGCTTGCACAGCGGCCTTCATCCAGCGATACCTACTTGGAGAAAAAGTGCTTATTGCTTCTCCAACTTGGAGAAACCACAAGAATATTTTGAATGATGCTGGTGTTCCATGGTCATAGTATAGATACTTTAATCCAAAGAGAGTTGTCTAGATTTTGATGGGATGATATCTGATGTTAAGGCTGCTCCTGTAGGTTCAATCATTCTGTTATATGGCTGTGCGCACAATCCACAGGAATTGATCCTACTCCACAGCAATAGGAGATCATTGCTGATGTTATTCAAGAGAAAGGTCACATTGTTTTCTTTGATGTGGCCTATCAGGACATTGCCAGTGGCAGCCCTTTGCTGGGAATCTTATATGTGTCTTATGGTGCTAGAGAGCTTGCTGGAGACAAACCTAGCTTTTTGCAGAGTCATAGATCTCAACAATAAAACATTGCCATAGTGTATGTTATACTCGTGCAGGGTCGAATAACTGTTGATCATAAACTGGCCTTTGATTTACTGGAACCAGTGATGCTACAGCCTTGGATCCAACAGCTCTTCACACTGTGAACAAGTTTATTGAACAGGCTTCTGCTTCTTGTTCATTACATCACTTTGACATTATGTATATGCATGGTTTTGGACACACCTAAGCATCTTCTTAACATTACTCATTGTTCGAAGCTTTAATTGGGACTAAGCTACACTGCGCAGACTAGAATTGGTCTTCTTCTTTTGGGAAATCTCTCAGATGCATGTTAAATAAACAATCTTTGCATTCAATATGAAGAGTCTGGAGTTTATTGTTGCATAGCCTGATCTCGCTTGATTGATCTTCTATGTTGAAAATTTCTCAAGAACCTCTGTGGTTGCGACTTTGCTTTCGAAAACCCTTCGACAACGTATTCTCTCATTCTTTTACCTTATTCATGGTTCAATGAAGCCCACCTTGTACCCAAGTA
Organism: Lygodium microphyllum; assembly: GCF_053477565.2. NCBI lineage: Eukaryota > Viridiplantae > Streptophyta > Polypodiopsida > Schizaeales > Lygodiaceae > Lygodium > Lygodium microphyllum. The sequence goes on from NC_141149.1 coordinate 89,487,849, forward strand.
CTTGAGTGACTTTGGGGCAAGAAAAGGGGATGATTTTGAATGCATATGGGATGTTATGGACTAAAGAAACTAGTCATAGATAGGGCAACCCATTGTTCTTGTCTATTTTGGTGAGTAAACAAGTGATCTATGTGGTTGTAATAGAGGAAATTGACCTCTTAATATCAGGGCTTTACTTGTGAATGATTAGAGGAGCTTATTCTTGGGATTATGTACACTTTTGGAGCTTGATTATGGGCTGAAATTTACTGTTTTAAAACAGGGCTGATGTTAAAATTATGCTTTATCAATGCATTTCATGATCTTTTGATCTATGTCTTGAATGTACTTGAGTTTATCATCAAAATAATTGTTTCTTGGAGTTGTTATCCATCTATGTTCATGAAATGAAAACCATTTGAGCTTGCATTTGTAATATGCATTTGGATTAAATTTGAGATTATCCCTAATGTAAAGACTTATTATTTCCATATGCATTTGATGTGATCAAGAAAAAGTCTTTCATTCCATTAATGTATGCTAAATAAACAGAAAAAGCTTGATATCTTCTTCTTTAACTAAGTCATTTCAAAAACCCAAATCTTGTCAAACCCCAATCTTTCCTCCTTCTCCAAACCTTGAATCCCACACTCCTCTTCTGCTCTAAACCCTGGTGGTAGACCTTCAACCCCCAATACAACAATAGTGGTGAACGCGACGTGAAGGTCAGCCGCGCGGAAGAGGAAGTATAATGGGAGAATCATCAAGTTTGGGAGGAGATGCCTTGCAATAGTTGGTTTGTCTGATGCAAGAAAGCCAACAACAACAATTGCAATTTCAGCAACAATTGCAAATGCAACAACAGCGGAGACAAGAAGAAGAGCGGAATGATGCCGCTGCCATTAAAGCTTTGGAAGCAATTGGGCAAGAGCTCAAGCAATTTAATGGGCAAAATGTGTCCTCTTTTATCCACCTCTATACTGACAAGATGGTCTTCTTTGGAGTTTATCATCATGCCTGGAGCTGATACTTTGCCTGTTTGGCCGTGCATGGCCTCCAGGACCGAATTCGTGGTCTTTTCCAAAAAGATGCAGGATGGTCCGCATTCAAGAAGGCTCTTCGAGAAGAATTTTTTCTTCAAGATTATGGTCTCATGACGAAGAAAGTCTTCATTGAATGGGTCGAAAGGCCCAATAAGGGACTAATCGCCACTACTCTTCACCGCGAATTTGAGAGCAAATTTGCTCAACTAGATCCTGACGATTAGCAGGGTATGGAAAGCTAGAAGATTGAATTATTTCTAAATGCTACAAATTCTTTTCTTCAAGAGAAGCTAACTGATCGGCTTGAAGATCCTGACTGTAAGACGGGATTGAAGACTGCTTGGAGTGATGTCATTGAAGCAGTTAATATGACTACTCGAAGAGAGCAGATGTGCTTAAGATGGGGATCTACATCTGACCAACTGAATCCATGAAGGAGTCTATTCCTATATCTTGAGCTCCTGTCTTGATGGCCGAGCAACCAAGATATCCTGTTGTTCCACCTTCAAAGAAGGATGTCATGGACGAGCTAATTAAGAGTATGCAGGATCTCCATCTTAATCAAATAGAGATTAATTCCAAGGTGGAAAGGCTTTATGTGAAAGTGGAAGAAAGAGGACAGACAATTGCCCAAAGACCCGTTCGAGAAGGCTTCAAAAGATGCTGTATCTAGTGTGATAGCCAACATCATGATAAGAGGGAGTGCAGTGCATTTCGTGAAGCTGAAGCACAAAAATTAGTCTTTTGGAAGGATGATAAAATTCATGCAACCAAAACTGGGCTTCCTCTTGAGACAAATTTTGGTAACGGTGGCATGAAGAAAAGACTAGAGGATTTGGCAACAAGAACAGCCTATGCAGTTGTTGATGCAGCAACCTATGGGTTGCAAATTGAACCAACTAATGAAATTGTTAAAGCATGTAAAACTGATGCAAAATCTAAAGTGTGGATGCAGGCCTTAGATCGCATGGAGCAAGGCAAGGCAACCAAAGATGATTTAACTACTGCCAGTCAACGCATCCGAGGAAGAACCTGATGAGCCAAGCTAGTTGATTCATTTTCAGCTTTTGCTCGGTTGGCTGAAATTAATAATCATGAAGCTATGGTGGAAGAAAAGAGAAGAGATGAAGATGTTGCCGGTCCCTCCTCTTCGGGGCCAACTAAACGTGTGACAAGAAGTAAACCGGATCAGCAGAAGGCTACTGAAAATCCACCACCGCTAGAGCTTGATATGGGAGATGCCCCTCAAGCAAAGAAGACGGAAGGAAAAAGAAAAGGAAAACATCTTGGCTACAAGTTGCAGTCTGACATAGAGACTGCAACGGATCTCAAGTGTATCCTAGAAGAAAGGATTCTTGGAAGTAGAATTGAATTTACATTAGGTGAAATTCTCGAAATTGCAAAACAAGGATTTCATGATGTAATAATTGATGTAATTAAATAGAAAAGACAATATGTTGGTGAGGAAACTGAGGAATCTGTGCATGCTTTTTTGCAAGCACTTCATGTGTATTTTCAGGATGAAGAGAAGCTGAAAACTCAAGGGATTCAATTGGAGGCAATCAAAGAATTGATTGCAGCCATAGAAGCCAAAGATGAAGACATCTATGAAGCAGAAATTGAAGAAGCTATTGCAGAAAATGTTATGGTGGGGTCTTCTCAATCCAAAGTGCAGTCCATGCATAAGAAAGAAGCTCATCTTCACAACATGCAAGAAGAAAATGATTCTCACTTTATTCCTAGTAGTCACTACTCCCGTACCCTGGTTCAGGTAAATCACCTTCAACTATTAAATCGTCCATGTTTTGTTCCGTCATCCTATAAAATCCAAAAGACCTCACAGTCTCGAAATTTGATTAGCGGGATGAGCGTAGCTCAAAGTCGGGTATACAAGGCTTATATATTTTGTTTGGCTTTTATGATCTTTCTCTTTTGCGATTGTGGGATTCCTTGTCTTCGTAGAAATGGCATATAATCTTCGTATAACCTGCGTATGACCTTCAGCGTTTGTTGAAACTGGTTCAACAAGTCTACAAATAAGAACAGGGTCTTCCAGAGAGAAATAAGCAGTTTCTGTGCTTCTGCGTGTGAACACTCTTTATGGGAATAGTTGGAATAAGTCTGTGGTGACTTGATTAACCTTTGTGACTTGCAGAACTTGAAAGAGGAAGACAACTTGGAGGACTTAGATGATTCAGAAGCTTATGTGACTAAGCTTTAGGATCTGATTGTTGAAGATTTTAGGGGGAGGAGTTTTTCACTCCGATTTTGACATTGAGGTGTCGTTGCCGCCCATTCGTTGAATTATGGGGCTTTTAAGCTTACTAATCTTTAAGTTTAAGCTTTGACTTAAAGCTTTTGAAAGTTGTGAGCTATGGAAGCTTACTATTGACTGTTTGAAAAAAAACGTCTTGAAGAAGGAGATGTAGAAGTGGTCCTCCGCCTCCTCAGGCCGGTTCTTCGCCATCAGAGGTTGAAGATAGGGGTTCTTGACCGCCAGGAAGTCACTGGTATCGATTGTTCGCAATGAAACTGACTATAGAGCTTGATCATTCTAGGAGCTCCGCTTCGCGCAAGATGGTAAGGGATTGGAATCTCTCGATCTCAGCTTCGCTCTGATACCATTGGTGCACAGATCCGATGCTGTAAGCGTGCTTAGTGAGCATCATAAGGACCCCAAGAACAAAAGAACTCTACTTTTTGCACACAAATCAATGTAGAAAGCATGCACGACATGAACAAGAGACCAATTGGATGCAATCTCCCCCTATGCCTTGTGTGAGCGCTCCACAAAGCATGCATTTTTATGTATTAATAATCTTCAAGCTCAAATAATAGCCCAAATTACAAAATAGCATGCTTTAGCTTTTGAGTTTGCTTTTGTGTCAAATAGAAATAAAGCTAATGGGCGCCCAAGAAGTCAGGCGTACCCAAATACAATGTCCAAATACAAATATCTAAATCATGCGTCCATGCGCATACAAAATTAATAAATAAATATCAAATGCCTTGATAAATAGGCACGACAAAATATAGGCGCCATGCCTAAGGTATGCGCCCATCAAAATATTGACGATAAATTTGAATACACACTATCCTCCAATGCTTTCCACGGCCACTGCTGCTATCTCTACACGTCAACTGAAACATTCACAATCGTTACTAAAATAATACAATTAAACTGATAAAAGTGAATACCTAGCAGTCTTTAGCTACATAAATAAATTGGTTAGAAATCAATCCTAACCTTAATTTATCACGAGTGCATACTCTAAACTCATAAATGTTTATTAATTTAAATATATATTTTGCGGAATCACCCGCTATGAAATCACCCATGTACACACTAAGTTAACAAAACGCCCGAAAATGATAGGCGTCCCCATTGACTTCTCGCACAAAGAATCCACTTTGTGTATGAGCCCCGGTAATAAAAGTTTACGAAATCCACCATAAAACCTCATGGAATCCACGGTGGCACGGAATCCACCATGTAATATGCCTCCTGGCATCATGCATACATCAAATCTTTGGACCCTGAATTTTAGCATATTGGAGGAAGAGATAACCCAGTGAGACATGTTATCTCGAGCACGTTTTGAGAATGAAGATGGGATGATGGATGAGGAGGAAGAAGATGACTTTCTTATGGTTGAAAATGATGTTGCAAGAGTGAATTTAGCAATGCAAGGTGTTGCTACAGCATTAATAGAAGCTTGGACAACAAAGAGAAGACACTTTAGATGTTTTGCATCTTGTGTAGAAGTGTTTCCGGAAGACAAATATGCAGGAGAGTGATTGAGAATTGGTCAATATCTCAGTACATTAACAAAGAGAGATGAATGGTCAAATGAGGAGTTTAAGAAGATCGAGAGGAAAGCCTATGGATTTTTCTTAAACGATGGATACTTATGGAAATATACTAAAAAGAAACAGGATATGCCATTGTGAGTTTTGGGTGATAGAGCTTCACAAGTAACTGTTATGCAAGAATTTCGTAAAAGCTTATGGGCTGGTCATAGAGGTGTTTGGGGAACTTTTACAAAGATCAAAGAAAGATATTGGTGGTAGGGTATGTATAAGGATGTTGCTCACTTTGTGGAATCATGTACGACATGTGAAATGTATTCAACTATGAGACATCGGGATGGATTGCAACCCACATATCCATTGTCTCTTCATTTTAAGTGGGTGGTGGATTTACTCACAATGCCTACAGGTCTTTGGCAAATGAGGTATCTTTCGCTTGCTCGTGAAGAATTGACTAATCAAGTGGAAGGGAGAGCTCTACATACTAAGACGACAAATGCCGTATGTACTTTTCTCTTAGAAGAGATATTTTGTCGATGTGGGTGTGTGGGAAAAATTACAGCAGATAGGGGTGAGTTGGATGCAGATGAAGCTCATGATTTCTTTGCATTGTTGGGGATAAAGCTTGCTTTAACTTCAGCCTATAACCCTGAAGGAAATGGAAAAAGTGAAAGAGGTCACCCACCTATTGTGAAAGCATTGGCAAAAGCATGTGGAGAGAAGGTAAAAGAGTAGCCATGATTGATCCCTTATGCTTTGTGGGCTGACAGAACAACTCATGGTGCTGTTACAAGATATATGCCTACAGAATTGATGTACGGTTACAAACCTATCATGCCGACAGAAGAGATGACACTCACATGGAGTGTGTTACCTTGGGAGGAGGAGTTGAATCGAGAGGAGTTGTTGGCCTTACGCATTAGATAGTTTGAAAGAAAGTCAGAAGACATAGAGGCAGCAACTGCAAAGTTAAGGGCAACAAGGATACATACAAGAAATGGTTTGACAAAAGACATAGACTGAGACCAAGAACCATACAATATGGGGATTGGGTATTGGTTTATGATAGCAGCTTAGATAACCAACATAGTGCCATGCGTAAAGTTTCCAAAAGATGCTTGGACCATATGTGGTAAGACAGGTATTTGATAATGCTACTTATGCATTAAAGGAGTTGGATAAGACAGCCATAAAACTTCTAGTAGGAGGGAAAATATATAAATTGTTCAAAAGGCGGGAATCTACTACCTATGAGTTGCCAGAATTGGAAGAAAATAGTGGCCATGATACAGGGGATAGCTAGGAAGATATGGAAGATGAAGAAGCAAAGGATATGGTTGTAGAGGATGAGGACTTAGAATCAGGTGACAACTAGGATTTTGGCACATACCGGAGGATATGCAAGTTCAGTGGGGATGGATGTCGTGATGTTATGAGGACACAGTGTAAAAAAGTATGGAATGCATCATCATCCGACTTCTTTATTAATCAAGAGAGTCAATGTGATCTGAGTCATTAGTATTAGTGTGAGTTGCATGGATTATCCAAAAATACTAGATTTTTGGATAATTTTAGCCTATATTTGATATTATTTATTGTAAAAATATGAAAAAGTTAGAAAAAGCTTCTAGATTAGGATGACATGCAAAAAGCAAGTTGCTTTTTCAGCTAGTTAGGGGATTTTTACAAGAAGGACAGATTGACAAAATTGCACACGTCACGATCGCTGTAAACAAGCTAAAAACTAGAGATTGAACTGAAAGAAGAAGGAGGAGTGATCTGGGAGATCCGTGAGCAAGTGTCCTGTAGCTTTACCCCCCTTTCGGAGCCAAGGGAGCCATCAGATTTGGATTCCGAGCAGCAAAGAAGAAGCTATAATTTTGATGTACATTTTGTCCTACAAACGAGCTCCAAGAGAACTAATGCCTGGAGATTGCTTCTAAGTAGTGCGACGATTCTAGGTTCTTTTAATACATATTGAATCAATTCATTGTGATTTTTTTTTGTAGTGTTTACCACTTGGGTATTCTCTATATTCTCTTCCATCTCCTATCTCTACTTTCTTCTACTTGTGATCCCTGGTGGATTCGACCTTTCGACAACAACCCCTCCGATAATGTACTTCTGGACTCGTTCTAGTGCTTGCCTCTTGATTGTGTCGTTCATTAGGGAGTTAACTCCACCTAGTTGGTCTATACTCAACAGAATAGAATTAGAGTTTACTCTCTAGAGGACTCTCTAGCCAATATTTTTTCTACTTCCTTATTTTCAATGTCTTTAAATTCAGTTTTTATACTACTATAGAGGGGAAGATATTTGGTTTTGAAAGTATCAAAACTCATTCTTCTAAGGATCATTGTGGTGTCATCATCATAATAATACCAGCTTTTGATGGTTTCAATAGTGTATGTTGTGAAGAACACTCTATCTATTAGCTTCTAATGAGTTTCTAATTGGACAAAAAGGAAATTCTCAATGCACCATGCATCCCATATGTCCTTCTATTGAGCATCCACGAGCAAGTTCCAACTATTTTCTTTCTTGTTTTCATGAACTTCCACACTGACCATGACTCCTGAAGCTTCTTCATGATCTTCCACTTGATAATGTCTGGAAACTTCTCAATGAATACTAGATCTTCCATGGATGATCATCCTCTCTATTTCTGCACTTCAATTTGTTCCCAAACAATTTGCCACCAAGATGCACGTGTTTATTGCTTTAGCAAGGAGAGGAAATTGTCAACTATATAGAGTATGCATCGAGATGGTGATATGTTTCCGCCATTGTGGAATGAAATTCTTGTACAAAGTAGCTTTAGCAATGAGAATCTCAAAATCTTGAGTGGTAGAAGGAACTTTGCAAGATTTCATTGAAATATTCTCTTTTTGGCAATGCCATTTTCTTGTTTTTAGCCTCTTCTTATGCTTGTTGATGGCAGAATTCTCCATTTGCACACCAAAAACATGGAGCTCTAAGAGAAATCAAGAAAAATGGGATTTCTACTACAAGAAAATCTATATTGTACTATCAATAATCATTTGTTTCATATTTGATATGATCTTAACAAAGAAAAGAATAACATGAACAAGAAATACTACAACAAAAAGGCTCCATAGACGCGCTTGTAGATGCAATATTTGAATTGTGAAAAAAAATGTCGGGCGCATTTATTACCGTGTCTACTTCTGCGTCTACAATATCGTGTCTAAAAGCGTGCTTATAGTCAGAGTTACACGCCCATGTAGACGCGCATTTAGATGCGTGTATTGATGCGCTACGTAAATATATAATCATATTTCTAAAAAAGTGGATATATTCATATTGTGCATCTATACATGTGTGTATCTACGAGTCTAAAAAAGCATTTACGTTGCAAGTTTTCTACGAGAATAGACGCACATTTATCTTGCAATTTAGACGTGCAAAACAGAGGTATGAAAAAAAAAACCAGAGAGCATGTGGCTTTGCAAGCCACATGCTCTCTGGTTTTTTCACCCCCATCAACATCAAATTGTATGCTTAGGGAAAACAGAGAAAGATTATTTCAAAGATTGGATCCTGAAAACAAAACAATGTATGTAGAACACGAAATTTCATATATATAGATGAAATGTTTTTACATTATGAGTTCTAGTGCTTGTGACCTCAAGCATGGTCATGGTCGCAAGCACTAGCTGAAAGTAATACATATTAAAAATAAAAATTACAAGCCAAGGGGAGGCATGCATGCATGGGGCTCCTCTATATCTCCTCAGAAGAGGCATCATCATCGCTACTACCACCGCTGCCATTGCCGCCACCACTACTGCTAGTCCCCCCTTCGCTATCCTCAATTGCATCAGGGTTCACCTACACAAAGGATTAAGGTATATAAATACCATTACAAACAATAAATTAGAGTTATCTATACTTTTCATGTAAAAAATAAAACATACCTCTTCTAGTGGTGGAATCCTCATGGCGCGATTATATTGCTCCTCCGTGATGAGTCCCTCCTCGTAGAAATGTTGCCAAGTGGATGCCCGGTTATGACCTTGATGGTAGCCTACCTCTCTAGGAGTAGGCATCCTACCAACGATATGATACTACAAAACAATTTGAACATACAACATATTAAAACACACTACATAATGAAGTGAAACAAATTACAAATTTTAATTTAGAAAAAGAAATCAAATAATACTTACAAACTCACCCTCCCATGATTCCCTGCCACCCGATCCGTAATGCGACGATCCCATGGTTGCTATCTGGATACGTCGCGCCTCCGCATGCTGATGACTTTTCATTTTCTCCGCTGCTCTCTTCTTGGCCTCTTTCCACTCCTTGCGGTGGCAATTGGGTGGTTGGCCATATCCAGGGCACCCTTGCTCTTGTCTCCAGAGTGACTCCTTGGTGCGCATCCTAAGGTGAGACCTCTTGTTATGAAGCACGTCTCTCACCTTTCACCATTCCCAATCATCTGAGAATCGTGAATTCTTGGGATTAGGGTACCTTCTATGTACTGCCCGCAGCACCTCTTGCCACAAACCATTTTTTTGGTGCTTGAAGGGAATCATGCAATCTTTTTATGTGGCATGCACGACACTCCTCAAGTAGCCTATCACTTCCCTCCCCTTAGAGTTATGCAAGATATCACCAACATCAGTGACAGAGTAGTACATTTGTGGAGGCTCACCTCTCTCATTTTCCGGTGAGGGTGATTGAGAGCCACCACCTAGGCAACCCCCACAAAGCCCTCGACCTCCTCGTCCTCCCGCACAACTCTCCCTCCTCCCTCGACGGGCACTACCCTCTACCTCACTCGATGCACGTGCTTCTACAGATGCACGTGCTTCGGTCGATCCATGTACCTCAACTGATCCCTGTGTAGGCAAAGATGTGATAGGTGTCCCAGACATCACACTGAAAACCTCCTCTACAGTGGGAGGGTGACCAAGATAATTGGTCATCTCCCCCATGAATTGCTCCTTGTTGAATGGGGTGCTGGAGGATCCAGGATTCCACATCTACACAAGAAAAGTCATATTACCCTATGCAGATAAAACATATTACATGCTGTGTCTACATCTGCATCTCTATGCACGTCTATATCTGCTACTCTGTGTGCATCTGTCAGCGCGTCTATTTTTGCATCTATACTTGCGTCTACACTATCATCTGGATGTGCTGACAGATGCGCATAGTTAGACCATTTCTTTTTAAACTTGGTTAAAAAACGTGCAAAAAAACCTCCATAGATGACAAGATCCAGCATGTGAAGAGAGAGAACAGAGAGACAAATAGACAGAGAAAGCAAACAAGATTGAGAGAGAGAAGAAGAACTCACCTTCTTTGCTTGTTCCAATGGTGGCGGCTAGGTTGCAAGCTTCTTGTCCTCCTTCTCCCTTCCATTGGTAAGTTGCTTGAATCTTCTTCTCTTCCTTGTTGTTTGGATCTTGTTCTTTACTCTTTGGCTCTTCTTTCTTCCTGTCCTCTTTTTACTATTATTTCCTTGCCTCATTGTCTTCATGAAGTGATAGATAGACACGAGTAGTGATGTCAAGCTCAAACTGCAGAAAACACACAAAAAACACAGGAAAGCACAGGTTTGAAAAGAAAGCCACAACTTTTTTTAAATTTTTCTATACCTACGTGGCGCGTCTGTAAGCGTGTGTATATGCACAGATAATGCCTATTACACGCGCTTACAGACACACATAAACAATTTAGGGAATCAAAGCATGCATTTAGGGAATCAATTGACCTATGTGGTGACATATATAACAAATCTTGAGGATAAGAGATAACACATTGGCAAGTGAATTGGCACATATGTAGTGACTTACTAGACCATCCCACTTACAATTACATGCAAGTATCAATAGGTGGATAAATCACGAATGGTTTTTAGCTAGAGAGAGATAATGCAATGAAGGTGTATACGAAAGAGATAGAGAAAGGCATATTATCCATCAATCAATCAAAGATATGTACATGAAGTGACTTGATATAGTAATTAGAGTATCGTCATTTTTAGGATGCTCCATTGACTTCTGTAAGTTCCTATAACCTTGAAGTAGAATATAGCCAACCACAGTGTCCATGGAAGGAAAACTTGGACTCATAAAATTAACCAAGTTTATTTTGCTTATACATTTCATAGATAAGAGATTTGTAGTTGGCTTGTTGGTATTGCAAAGTATCCTTATAGTGATCTATTTTAGTCACCAACAAGTGGACACACTGGCTAATGATGATGAAAAGAGGACATGTGCACATTGGCTACATGTGGTCCACCTTATCTAAAATTATACGTGAGCTATAAGTGCACCTTGACATGATTGGAATAGCTTGCATATGCACAAGCCAACTGATTTACATCAATCTACTCATGCTATGAATTGGCATGCATGGCTAGGTTAAGTGCACAACAAATGAGACATGTGAGTGTATTGATCAGTTCTCTCTCTCTCTGTCTATATATATATATATATATATATATATTGCAAATGCACAAGTCAACCTTTGATCTATATATACATCCAATCATCATGCCCTATCCAATCATATTTGTATAGGGCATGATTGGATGTATATAGGGCATGAAATCACATATATATAATTAGCTTTGAATGATTGGATGTATATTTGTAATACTCAGAAAGAAGTAAAGTTGGTAATGTATATCATGTCCTATGCATGTATATTCCCTATACATGTATATCATGTCGTATATACATGTATATAATGTCCTAGCTTATGATCCAGGTGTAATTATGCTGTATATACATCCAATCATGCCCTATTCAAACAAATACTAGCTGTTAAGAGGTTTGGTCATATTCAGGGACTTTATGAGAAATAAAAAATATGTGCGTTTATTTTCGCATCTATAAGCGCGTTTATAAACGCGGATATATAGACACGTTTTTTATACTAGCATGAATAGACGCGCTAATACACATGCTTATAAATGCACCCGCTTTTTTGCATGTCTATAGGGCCTTTCTCTTGTAGTGAAATCTTCACGCAGCTTCATAGAAACAATTATCCTACGGCTTTAACTTAAATAAAATCCATCATGCTTCTTATATATTCTTCATAGAATTATTTGATACACCACAAAAAAACAAAATAAGAATCCACTTTGAATAGAAATAAATCACATGTGATTCATCTTCAAAGATTCCATGGCTTTCTATCAGAATCTCTCATAGATAGATACATTGTCTTTCATAGAAGTGGCTATCTCTCACTCACTCACTCACACACACACACTCTCTCTCAATACTATAATATCCTCACTAGAATGCTCAATAATCACTCACAATAACCCTTCTTTGTTTTTGAATAGCCTTCCCAAGAGGTATGTTTGATATGAAGGGTCACTAGAGCCACTACAATGGCTCTTCATAGTTCACTACTGTCACTTCATTCCAATCTTCTCTTAAGTCTTCAATAGCTACTTCGTTCACTTATTTGAGCTCTTTTGAACTTGCATTCATCTCTTTCCAAGGCTAGAAAACTTTTCCAAATTCACACAGACATTCCATAAGATCACTTACAGAGGTATACACAACATAATAGAACACGAACAGAGGCTTTACAGAAGCTCAATAGAGAGTTACAAACGGTCAACAGAAAGCCTCAAGCTCATTTAATTCATTCAAAAAAATCAAGAATCAATCAAAAATCTTCAGAAAATTCTCAAAATTTACCAATCATTACTCCATTCTTCCATATAGGGGAAAAACATAACGAAATAGAACAAAATAGAAGCTATTAGAACAAAAAATAACCCCAACAGATCCTAACAGAACATCACATCTCTACTGAAAAACATCATGAGCTTATCAAAACCATTCCAACCTATCCAAAAAACTCTCAAACCACTTCCAAACCATTCAATCATCATATAAAGTCAACCATTCAACCCACAAAAACAACAAAAATCAACTGAAAAACACAAGTCATTTTAGCATTCAACAATGGGGTTTGGAAGAAATTATACAATGTCTATGAGAACTAAAGGAGAAATAAAGGGTCCCCTCACATGGTTACTAGATAAATAAGCTCATAAACCTTCATATGGAGAAGAAAACATACATAGCTAGCTATTCACATGATTTTAACACTATCTTTAGTGCTACATAACATTTTACATTATTCAAAAAGTCTTTTTAATGCTATCAAGGGTTAGAAATGTCTTTGCCTAAATCCACACTAGATCAAGGAAAAGAAATAACAAATCGAAGAATGAAATACTAAAACAATAATGCTTGAATATATTGTAGCAGAAATAAACACATAAACTCAATAAGAAAGTATATTACATTTGAAAACTCTATGTACAATTGTATAAATTCCTTCAAGCTAGATACAACAGCTTTGGCAAGTAAGCTTTAGGCACTAGAATAGGCCTCAAGTTCCATGGTACATGTGGCACACTGAATATGACCATAGGAGAGATAATATTTGGATCCATACAACTTATTTCACTTGGCTGAAATGCAAATGCCTTTCCATGCCTAGACAACATCCGCATTAAAAAATCTCTCTCAGCAAGTAAAAGAAACCCTTCTACACCAACTTTCAATTCCTGTAATGTTTTAGATGTAAATTGATGACCTATATCTTTAGGATCCCATAAGCTTGGCTTCCTTGACACTTTTTCATACATAACCTCACTCTCTAGTGGAAGTGGCAAAGCAATTGGTTCACCTTTTTGCCAACTCTCTTATACTATGTCTCCACAAGTCTTTTAGCCCATTCTAATCCTTCGCGCTGAGCAAACAATGCTATAACATCATACATATCTAGAGAACATATTGACAACACTCTGTTTTCAGCCTCATTTTCTGCATGTAGAGTTGCTAAAATTTCAACCACAGTGTCAGTAATATTTAGCCCATAAAAGATGCCTAAAATGCCATCATTTTCAACTAACAACCCCAATGCTCTCAATTTCTTAAGAGATCATTTCATAGATATGTGTTCAACCTTGCACATACTTTCCATAGGCTTAAACCAACATGAACTGTTTGTTGTAAACTGAGAATAACCAATAGGAAATGCATGCTTCATTTCATCAAGAGGTGAGTACACCCTCTGAACATCACTACTGTAGCCCCACATTACAGTAGTGCTTAATGAAAATCTAGGCCTTTGAATTCCCTTGCATTTGGAGCCAAAGGAGACTCTCAAAGTGTATCCCCATTTCTAGGATTATTAACACAAACAGTAAGAAATTGGATTGCTTTCCTCCAATCCTTGCTTCTGGCTCTTGCATAAGCAGAACCATCATCAAGCACCTTTGTTTCCATATGCACTCCTGTAATATAGGGCTCTCCCAAAATCACTGCATATGAGCAATTATCTTGCACAAAGAAGTGTTGCTCTTCTTATACATCACCAATTGTAACTTTTACATTAGGACATGCAGCATAAAGCTCTCCCGAAGAATTATTTGCAGCCCTCATACACCAACCATGATCAGTATCTACAGGTCATGTTTCATTTTCATACAATCCACGCTTAATGACATTTATCTCAGACTCATGGTCAAGTACAGCAACACAAGTAGTTTCAGGTTCCCCTATTTTCACTACCATTTCGGTGGTAGCCCTAGCCCAATGATTTCCTGTGTAGTGACTTCTAGGAATAAATCCTAGAGTATCTTCCTCATATTGTTGCATCTGCCTTACTCCACCATGCATATTGTTATAAGACAATGCATTTTCAACCACTTTCTTCTCTTTTACACATGCTGTCCACCACTGATTAGTAGTATCCTGCATTAAAAATCATGTACTTACTTCATGTTCATATTCAACCCGAATACCCAAAAAACATTTTTCCTCTTCAAATTCCAACAATGCACTAGTGGTATCACCAAGAAACTGACGCTTCCTCTTAATTATGTCTTTGATCTCATCAAGAAATTCTCGCTTGGCAATGCGAAGCACCTCTTCCAAGGTGAATTCCACCCGACTGTTTAGGATCCATTCTTCAAGAACCTTCTTAAGATCTATGGCTGTCTCAATGTGAGATTACAACTTATATTGTGGCTCCTTGCCCTTCTTTTTTCCATGTTGTTTGTTATCTTGTTTTTGCTCTTGACTAACCTCTTCCATAACATGCTCGCGAGATGGCTGATTTGTAGCTTTAGGTTGATCCACACTTCTTCTTGTCATTATTTTAGATGTCCCTGCAATATCTTCATCTCTTTTCCATTTTTCTTCCACAAGTACATCCGTGTTTTGTGCCTTTGCTAAAAATGCATGCAGTGAATATGCATCTAACGGTGATTCCCAACCAGTTATGCCACAAATGTCTTGCCCTGCATGAGACATTTCACAATCAGTAACCTTTCTATTTTCAGTTGTATGTAAAGCATGTGTCCATATTTCAGCCTTTGGACTAACCTTCACTTGGCCATGCATTCTATCCAACTGTAGACCAAAAGTAGAAGCATGTACCGTAGCATAAGCATTTCAAACAACCAAGCCTTCCAACAACTTATGCATACCTCACTTTCCAAAATTCAAAGCAAGAGGCAATCCCGTTTCTTGTGCATGGATCTTGCCATCTTTCCAAAAGATAAGCTGTCGTGCCAAGGCCTCTTGATAGGCTACACAATCCTTTCTCTCATGCTACAGTAAACTTTCACACCACATACATCTTTTTCCTAGCTTAGGGGCTACTACCCGTCCCCTTTCCTCTTGTCCTTTTTCATTGAATTTTGCAACCTTCAATTGAAGATCTCGCATGCCTTTGACCAATTCATCTAAGACATCTTCCCTAACACAGGGAACAATAGTAGGTACAACCATAGGTTTAGCCACAGAAGTAGGGGGCTTATTGGATACATCAACTGTCTTGCACGTAACAGTGGGCAAGCTAAAGACATGCAGTCTTTCTCTTCTTCTATGCTTCTTGACAAGTGTAGTAACAGCTTCCTTGACATATCTCCACTTTGTTTTCAAACCTGTCTCTGTAGTTTGATCCTCCAATAAATCATTAAGATTCTCTTGAAGCTCAGGATCGATTGCATGTAGAAACAATTCAATTTTCTAGCTGGAAGAGCTTGTTGTTTTATAAGATCCAACTGCTCAAATCGACTTTAAAATTCTCTTGATAATTTTGTAGCCACAAGACCCTTATTAGGTTGTAAAACCCACTCCTGAAAAGTCTTGCACGTAATCAAATTGGTATCTTCAATGTAAAATTCTTCCTTAGTGTCTTCTTGAAAGCTTTCAAGTTAGTATCTTGCAAGTATAATTCAGTAATCCGTGCTTTCAATTCATGTATAGTAACATGTACAAAATACCGGCTCCATGCAAGTTGATCCATGCCAAAGAATTCCAACTTCTACGCATAGGTATGTACATGAGCAGATACATTCTTGCCATTGAATAACTTCACCTCACGCTCAACTGCTTGCAAAGCATTCATCACAACACTTTCTGTTTGAGCAGAAGCTTGTATCACCTTTTGTTATTGTACATGCATAAGTATATTCATATTTTGTAGCAACTATTGCAAAACATCATTGGAGATTGTGTTCGAAGGTTCTCCCATCTTTTTTTTCCTTCTTCTCACGACCTTTCACATCGGGTTCACCAATGTCGGAGGGATTTTTGTCGAAAGGTGGAATCCACCGAGGGTCAGAGGTACAATGGAGTAGAGATAGGATATGGAAGAGAAGAAAGAGAATTGACAAGAGGTAAACACGACAAAGAAAAAGCAGAATGAACTGAATCAATATGTATTGAAAGAACCTGGAATCTTTGCACCACTTAAAAGCAATCTCTAGGCATTAGATCTCCTAGAGCTTCTTTGTAAAACAAAACGTATATCAAAATTACAGCTTCTTCTCTACTGCTCGGAACCCAAATCTCATGGCTTCGTTGGCTCCCAAAAAGGGGTAAAACCCCAAGATACCTAGTCACAGATCTCCCAGATCACCCCTTCTTCTTCTTTCAGTTCAAAGTGCAATTTTCAGCTTGTTTACAACAATCACAACAACGCGCGCGATTTCGTCAATCTGTTCTTCTTATGAAAATACCATAATTGGTTGAAAAAGCAACTAGCTTTTTGCATTCCATCCTAATCTAGAAGCTTTCCTAAAATTTTCATATTTTTACAATAAATAATATAAAAAATAGGCTAAAATTATCCAAAAATCTAGTATTTTTGGATAATCCATGCAACTCACACTAGTACTAATTACTCAAATCACATTGACTCTCTTGATCAATAAGAAAGTCGGATGATGATGCATTCCATGCTTTTTCAGAGTGTGTCTGCATAGCATCACGACAACAGCCCTAAATCTAGTATAAGCTTTTCAAACCTGAAGTTGTGAGTTGCGGTGCGAGCAGAGGACTAATGATGGGCGGGCTATGAAAAGGTAGGATGATGGCCCTCCCTCTTCTGTCTCCCTCACTCAATGATTATGCACAAACGATGTGTTGTATGTAATCACACACATGTGAGCGCGGTCTCTTTCTTAGTGTCTCTCTCTATCTCGTTTGTTGAATACTGTGCCCTATCAAGAACATGCTTTGGAAAAGAACTTCATGCCCAATCACTCATGCAATTTGCAAATTAGAACCCATGCTATACAATCAATCGAGCAATACTCCACAAAAAATGTGAATGCATTGAAGAATTTGTGCCTAGCCTAACTACATGTGCTCATGCGTCATGGAAACACAAAAGATACACACAACAGAAATGAACTCATAATGACACTAACTTAAGAGTCCAAAATTTTGTTAGAAATTTTTGCCCTCAATTTTGCAGTGGTAGATGCGCAACGTCATGGCAACACATATGACATATTTTGTTGGTTTGAGATATAATTTAAACTCTAATAAAACTTGAAGTGTTTTCCTGTGCTTGAGGACCCAAACTGTGCTCAGGTTATGGTGCAGATATTATGTCAGTGTATGTGAATACTTAGGTATTACTTAGAAGATAGTTGTTTTATTTCCTATTAGCTATGTCATTGATGAAGAGATAGGAGAACTAGTGTGGCTACCTAAAATTGCACTTGAAGGAGATTCTAAAGATATCATTAGTATTTTGGATAGGATGTGTTGTAGGTTGATGGCCCAAGAATGAGGGTATTCAATAGTTGTGGCTAATTGAAGCGAATGGTCCCTTCCTCCAATTCTTTTTCTCTTTGCTTTGATAGGGCAGTTGATGTGAATATATAAGGATGAAAATGTGCAAGTGACTAAGGGTGATAGGTCTCAAGGCATGCTTCTTAGGGATGTAGTGCCCTTGATGTGCCTTGAGTTAGTGCCATGGGAATGAAGAAAAGGCTAGGGGATTAGGGATGGAGCTGAGCAACTAATGCCATTGGGCATACCTAATTTAAGGACCCCTAGGTGCAATACTATAGTGATCATGCATGCATTTGTTTACTTTACTTTTCTTTTTTTTCTCTCTCTTTTTTAATAATACAACAATTCCATACGATGGGGCTTTTCAGCCTTACAAAAGTAGATTTGTTTGATGTTTAAGCCTTGGTTTGAAGCTTTAAAGAACATGTAGTTGATGAAGAGTTGGAAATTTGAAAGATGGTTGAAATTCTTGGGTAGTTGTTTCTTTTCATGCTGGAATGATAAAGAGCTTGAGATAGTAGGTGAGGTTTGTTTGATAAAATTGGCTCCTTGGTGTCAATATTCTTTTTGCATTCCCTTAGAGTTTGTTGAGAATCCTATACCTCTAAGTCTTTAGTCTTTCTAGTGTCTTTTAGGCCTTCCATAGCTTGTTGACTTGCAAACCCATCTATCCAGTAGGTCCATCACCAATGTCTGTACATATTGAGCTTGCCATCTCAACACTCCCCCTCAAGCACAATCGCATGTGTACAACACTAAGTAAGCTTCAAAACTTTGAAGCTTCTCTGCACTCAATGCATTTATGAAAATTTCATCTATTTGATCTAGTGTGTTGATATATACCAAGTCAATCGCTCCAACAAGTACCTTCTCTTTCAAAAGTGATAATGCACCTCAATGGGTTTTTTCCTAGCATGGAGCACTAGGTTCCTATCTAGTTTTATACTACTCATTTGTTACTGTGAATGACAACCAGACCATCTCCTTGCATATCCAAATCACCCAATAACTTTTGTATCCATACCACCTCACATGTTGCCATAGTAGTACCTCTATACTTGATAAAGCAATTATAGGTTGCATTTTGTTACTCCATGTAATTGCTACACTACCAAGGGAAAACATGAATTCATTGGTAGATCTTTTGTCACACATGCTACTAGTCTAATCTACATCTATAAATCCAAGCATCTACATATCCTTACCAACCTCATAAAAAAGTTCATAATGCAAAGTGGACTTCACATACCTCAATATGCCTCTAACTCTATCCAACCGAGGCTTTCTAGGTATCTGCATAAACTGACTAACAAGACAACAATATAGACAAAGTCTAGTCTTGTGACAAACATGTAAATCAAACTTTCTACTATTCTCTTGAGCATAGTAGGGTCTTCTATCTCATCTCCAACATCAACACTCAGCTTCACATTTTACTCCAATGGCACTGAGAGAGACTTAAATGCTATCACACCGTACTTGGATAACATATCCAAGTCATATTTCCTTTGGGATAGCCATATACCATCTTCACATCTAATAAACTTAATACCAAGAAAGTACCTTAGTTTACCCGTTAACCCTTGAAACGGCACAAGGTGCAAAGAAGGCTTAAAGAAGGAGTATAAGAAGACAACCCATTGGAAAACCTATTGGAAAAGGAAGACCAAGAAGTGTGGAAATTTTTTAAAAACATCAAGAATAAGGTGCCCAAGAAATAAAGTGCATTTTTTTGTAAAAGTACACCAGGAGCTCTTGTGCAAGTTGTAAATGAAAAGGCATGTGTTAAAGATCCATGAGAAGAGGAAAGAATAGAAAAAGGACTGGAAAAGAGGACCAAGGTTGGATGGCTGGTCATGCAAATGGGATAGGTGCCCAAGGGGAGAATGGCCGAATGGATAAGCTCATTCTTGGTGTGTTTGCAAACTATCTCTCTTCTTATTCCTGCTCTTGCTTCTTTCTTATGCATGAGAGAGAGAGAGAGGGAGAGTGTGAGTGTGAGTGTGTCAGAGTGAGGGACCATGGAGAATCTCTTCTTCTCCTCTCTTATTCTTCTCTTTTCTTTTCTCACTTTGTCAAGCATTTTTGCAAAAACTGAAAACCCCAGTTAGTTTAGTTGTTTGCATGGTAGTTTGTGTTGTCATTTCATATGTATATTTCTTGTGTTTGTTTAGCTTAGGATTTGTTTCTATCATTTTGTTTTATTTATTGAGTGTGAAGCATGATAGCCTTGGTCGAGCTTGGTACTTTTTTGACAGGTTGAAGTTGGAGTTTGCTAGTAGTACCAAACATTGTAGAACAAGGTTTGTTTTCTTGCTAAGACTCTTGCACATCACGAAGATTATGGATTCACAAGCACTTCAAGTTGCACTTGTTGATGCACTGCACTCAAGGGTCATCTCTTGAATTTTTCAAATACTTCTATACCATGGGTTGGGATTATGCACATTTTGCACCATCGTTGAGCACTAGCACAACATGAGGCCCGCTACAGCTATATGTAGTAAATCCTAGTTGCACGCGCATATGAGAGAGCACCTGTCATTGAGCACGCACATTTCTTACACGCACGATATTTGGGATATTCATCACCAAGTTAAGAACCTCTGGTTGAGTGTGCAAGGTGGTTGGATGAGTCAAAGGGTCATAAAGGACACTGCTAATTGTGAGATGGGTTCTTCTTATTTAGCCAACATCTTGAGAACCATCATTTTCTTAAGTGTTTATGAGAATCTGGGTGGGTGGAGCGTAGTTTGATATCTTTTCGTCCTGTTGAGCGTTGAGAGGTGAGGTTAAGGATTTAAATACTGAACGAACTTTGTTTGCACTTTTCATGACGTATGATCACATGTAAATAGGCTAGGCACAATTTCTTTAGTGAATACATAATTTTCGTGTGAGCATTGATTGATTGGTCGCATATCAAGGATCCTACATTGCAAATTCCTCAAATCATGAATGACTAGGCACAAAGTTCATTTCAAAGAGTATATTTTGTTGCTAAGATACATTGCATTGAGAAGAAACATGTACATGAGAAGGTTAACAAATTCTGTCTGCTGCTATGCTCAAGGGATCCTGGAGGAATATACATGAAATATGAAGTTGGAAGGTATTGAAGATCTTGTAGTTGAACTTGATGTTGTTACACGAGCGGTGAACGAGAGCAAGCCTCACTCATAACCCAATAAAAAGACGTTAAGGAGTGCAAGTTGGGAAAATTTGACTTTGCCGGATACACAACCCAACGCAAAAATTTAAATGTTTTGACAGACACCACGAATCACACATGAAAAAAAAACAATAAACAACGCCTCTTGTAGCTCAAAACAATTAAAATCCAAATTTGGATAGAGCATCACACGACCACAACACAACGAAAATACCAACAATTCGAAAACAAACCAAGTGAAATGTATTTTCGTACCTTAACAACCTTGAGCCGACACTCGGCACCACAAATCCAAATTATTCAACTTTCAAATTGGCATGACAAGAGCTCACTCTAGCATGCGACCCTCCACTCTCCTCTCTCACAAAATACAATTGTAATCAAAGGGGAAAGCCCTTAAAACTCCTCTTTACCTTCTAATATGGTTTTTTCATCTACACTCACATGTTAAGTTTTAGGCTTTTGGCTTTTGCTTTCTAAACAAGCTTTAAAATCTAAAATGTTTTAAATGAAGATAACTCATAAGCTTTAAGGCTTTGAGAAGCTTTTCATTCTCCTCAATCATCATCCTCACGCCGTCAAATATGTGTTTTAGGACGCCGAAAAATTTGTCTGCTATCCGTAATTCCCTATGGCCTACTCTTTATTATTGTTGACCTTTACTCAGGACGTCATTATTGCACGTGTCATTTTTTTGCCGAGGAATTGCATTTAACCACACCACCATTCCCTGTGTTAAGTACGCCGTCTAATGCAATGCTACGGCCACATGCAAACCACTTGCGGAATTCGTCTATAAATCGCCATTATGGTTCATTAATTAGCAAAACCCCCATGTCAAATGTACTTTCGTAAAGGTTCTCTATCCTCATGAACACGATCGCCATCCAAATCCGTGATCTTTTGTGTTATTGCATGTGTCTTGGATCAAGTCTTTACATGGGTCTCATCTTTAGCAACACTGCCATATTAGCCAGTCATTTTTTCTGCTCTACCCCTGCTATTCCCTTGCATCATAAAAATACTGAATCTCTGCTTCCTTCGCCATTTTCTCTGCGGTAATACCAGCTGTCGCCAAATCTTATGACAATGACACCTTGATTATTGTCAAGCCACTTGTTAATATGCCGTCATCTTGCTCGTCGTTTCACCAAATATTGCTTGCAATGTTTCCGTATTTACTGCGATGCCTGGGTTTTAGTCTTTCAGAACGCTACCACCTGGCCTGGCCGTAATGGTCATCTTCTCCATGAAAAAACATGCCATTACTTGTATTTTAAAATGCTACCATTCTTCCCTGCGCTCCGGATTATGCCATCTTGTCTATGTGTTTCGTGTCTCAGTGAACCTCTACGTTATCTAAATGCCAAATCTGTCTGCAATCAATACTATAAGCCATCTAGTCATTAATCAATGTTATCCGTATTGTTAGCATATTGTGAAATGCCATTTTGTTCATGACATGCCACCCTGCCAAGACCAATTAGATCGCCAACCTCAATCCGTCATCTTTGAGTTAACGATCCTGTAGGATTTGCTATTATTTCTGTTAATAATGGCTTCATCAAATCCCCTCCATGGATAGATATTCCTTCAAATGCTTTTTTCAATTTTACTTCGTGAAAACATTGATTGTCTTCTTCTACTCTATCCAAGCCATTGACCATAGAAATAACCACTACGACCTCTCTCCTCATGCACACGATCTACAACTTCATCAAGCTTTTCGTATCAAATTTGTAGAGGTGCTCTAGTGAATCTTAAGCTTGATGTCTTGCTATTCTCAAGAAGCATATCTTCATCATATTTTTCTCATGCATTGTGTCCTACCAAGAATATGCTTTGAAATAATACACCATGCTTAATCAAACATTATTAGAGAAAAGATGCAACATAAAATCCATGCTATGCAACCATTCAAGTGATGCTACACACAAAAATAATGTATGCATTGAAGAAATTGTGCCTAGCCTATCTACATGTGCTAGTGCATCATGCATTATGCAAATAAAATTCCTTCATAATTTAAATTCTTAGTCTCACCTCTCAACTCTCAGCAACAAAATATGTTATACTCCGCTCCACCCAAATTCTCACAAACACTCAAGAAAATGATGGTCCTCAAGATGTTGACTAGATATGAACAACCCATCTCACAATTGGTGGTGTCTCTCATGACCCTCTAACTCACCCAACCACCTTACACACTCATCCAAAGGTTCCGCACTTGTGATGATCATCCCAAATATCGTGCATGCAAGAAACGTGCATGCTCAATGACAGGTGCTCTCTCAAGTGCGCGTGCATCTAAGATCTAGTGCATATAGTTGCAGTGGGCCTCATGCCGTGCAAGTACTCAATGATGGTGAAAAACATGCATAATTCCAACCCATGGCATGGAAGTATTTGAATAATTCAAGTGACAACCCCTGAGTGCAGTGCATCAACAAGTGCAATGTGAAGTGCTCGTGAACCCATAATTTCCGTGATGTGCAAGAGACTCAGCAGGAAAACATACCATGTTCCACAATGTCTAGCAGCTTCTGGCAAACTCCACTTTCAACCTATACAAAAAAATGCCAAGGTCAACCAAGGCTATAAAATAAAACCATAACACACCATTCTCAAACAACTTCTCGATTAATATACAAAAGTATTTTATAAAATTCTCTTTAAAATCCTCAAAATTTTCAAATTCAAAGTTCTCAAAACAACTCACATTGTCAAAGTAAAACATCTCATCACCCACAATGACAATCTGCATACCCTTCCCATCCTCCCATAAGAAAAACATGACAAAGTTAGGGATTTGAAACAAGATTTAAAATCTTTCTACATTGCCAAAATCAAACTCATCCACAAAGATTGCAAATATCTCATGAAAAACTAGAAAATCACCTCCCATCATCACAAGATATCCAAAGACACCATGGTCCACATCAAATAAAGCCTCCTCAAGACATTCATCCAAACAAAGAGACTTCATCTCTTCAAAAATACAAACACAACAAACAATCTTTCCTACACACAACAAATAATCTTTCCTGCATCATTGTCACAAACAATGTGATAAGACTTTCCACAAAAATCACATACATACACCTTAGGCAATATATTAAGATCATTATCCTCATTCAAACACCTAATTGTCAAATTTTCTTCAACTACAACCTCACAACTTTCTTCACACTCTTTACCCTTAGTGTTAGATCTATCTTCTCTCAAAATTTTAATCCTTTCTAAAACCTTACCCAAATTTTCTCTCACATCCTCATTGCTACCACACTCAGGGTCATCAAAACCCCAATCAAAATCTTCACAAATATCATCACAAACTTTAAGAGAACTTAATGAAACCACAAGATTATTAGATGAATTTTTGTCTTCAATGTTGTTGCCAAAACTTACCAAACAATTATCCACGCAACTATCGAGAAGCATGAAGTAAGGTCTACTCAAAACAACATCATCACAAATAAAAGCCTCTCCAAGGCTACTCAAACCATCAACAGACAACTCACAAGACTCATCAGAGTCAACAAAACTAACACCAAAATCACAACAAGAGTCATAACCCTAAATCTCAATACTCTCTTGATCAACAAACTCACAATCAAACTCACAACAATTCTCAATAAACTCATCAAGCAACAAATTCAACTATTAACTTCATCTTGAAATCTAGCAATTTCTAAGCCCTCCCCCTTATAGTCTTCCAAAAAACTCAAAAATTCATCCTCAATTCTCTCTTCGCCTCTATCAAAACTCACTAATGCAACTTCAAAGATGACACCTCCATATCAGAATCACTCTCTGAACTCTCATCCTCACTATCATCTTCCTCAGAAGAGCCATCACTCACTTCCTCATTTTCTTCTTCAGAATCTTCTTCATTCACAAGTTCCTTTCTCGAAGACATGTCAAACTTCTTTGGTACTCCCCTTCGATCATAAATTGTTATTATCCCTTTTCCCCAATCTTGAATTGCTCTTGCTTTCCTAAGCCAAGGTCTACCCAATATGAGCAGAAAAGCTCCCAACCCTGCTGGCATAACATGACAATCAATTTTCATAGAGACTCTGTAAACCTTTACTTCCAAATTCTGAATCATACCTAAGCACCTTACTTTAGTATGATTAGCAAGCTTGATTCAAAATTTAGACCCTTTAATGATTCAAAGTCCAAACTGCTCAACACAAGCCTGAGTAATCACACTAATTTGCACTCCTCCATCAATATATGCTTCTCCTATGTTCTAATTCTTATGCCAAGCATCAATAATGGGACAAATATTAGGCAATTCTTCAACACTCAAAACTCTCACTGCTCCTTTCTTTTTTTCCTTATACTTTAGATTCACTTATTTCTTCCACTGTCCTGTCATCTTAGGGCACAACTCCATCAACTGGGCAAAAGATATATTAGCTTTCTTACCCATCATATCCTTTTTCAGGTCATAATCACTCTCCTTCCCCCAAAGGAATGTCAGCAACATGATAATGTTTCTTAGGTACTCTCAATTTATTTTTCTCTCTCTTTTCTTTCTTCTCTCCTCTCTTTGTTTTTCTTCCGCTTTCCTCACCAGCCTTACTAGTTTCAGATTCATCTCTCTTACCATCTCTTCTTCTTTTAATTGCAGGCATTACATCAACAGTTTTATTTTCCACATTTTGATTTTCTAAAAGAATACAATTAATAGCACTTTTTCCTTTCTCTTCTTCAATCAACCTAGGTTCTTACGAGGTAGAATCATTTTTAATTTCTATCCCAAAATCATTCTATCTATTAGGAAAATTTTGAGGTAAACGATACATATCCCCTCCTACTCTAGGTAGATAAGGATAATTTGTACTAACATGACCTAACTCTCCACAGGAAAAACAAGTCACCATCGGTCTATGAAAATATCCTCTACCATTTGCTCCTCTCCCAATTCCTAAATTTTCCTGATTGGTTTGTCCTACAGGTCCTCCACTTCCTCTTCCACAAGGTCTTCCTCTCATGGCTCCTAATCTCATATTTTGTAATTGGCCAGACAATTGATCCTCAATATCTTTTTTTAATTTTCTCAAATTTTCTCTCTTTTTCTAAAGCAATCATCATACATCTTCAAAAGTACGAGGTTCCTTAATTTCTAACTTTGTCCTCACCTCTCCTTGCAAATTTTCAACAAAATGTTTGATTTTCAACATTGCTAGGGCTCTCTCTCTTGGGCCTAATGATACATTTCATCGATCCTAAAGTTTAGCGTACCGCATGGCAAAAAATTCTATGGTCTAGTTTTCTTTCTTCTGGGAAGTTTCTATTTTTCTCCAAAGATCCTAGGAAGTCTCTGTTTTCTTAAAACAGTTAAGGAACGCCTACTTAGTTGCTTCATATTCCATAGGGGCACGAGGATTTCTCAATCTAAAGGTCTTTTCATAATCTTCAAACCAATTGCGGCCTTCTTCCAACAATTGAAATTTAAGAATTTGGAGTTTCATGGTTAAGTCATTTATTCGCTTGATAATACATCCAAGGTCCAGTTTTTCGAGGAATTTGTGAGGATCCTCTCCCTTCTTACCATAAATTTTAGAAAAAGAACTAGCCATTGGAAAACACTCACAAACAAGAAATCAATCCACAAATCATGCGCAAAGTCAAAATTTTTCGGCACTCCTCAGTGGGAGCACCAAAAAAGAGATGTTACGCGAGCGGTGATCAAGAGCAAGCCTCACTCACAACCCGGTAACAAGACGTTAAGGAGTGCTGGTTGGGGAAATTTGACTTTTTCCGATATACAATACAACACAAAAATTTAAATGTTTTGATGGATACCACATGAACCACACATGAAAAATAAAACAATAAACAACAGCTCTTGTAGCTCAAAATAATTAAAACCCAATTTTGGGTAGAGCACCACACAACAACAACACAACAAAAATACCAACAATTCGAAAACAAACCAAGTAAAATATATTCTCGTACCTTAACAACCTTGAGCTGACGCTCTGGTGCATAGATCAGATGTTGTATGCGCGCGTAGTGAGCACCGAAAGGTCCCCAAGAACAAAAGAACTCTACTTTTGCACAAAAAACAAGAGAGAAAGCTTGCGCGACATGAAGCAAAAGACTAATTGAGTACAATCTCCCCCCATGCCTTGTGTGAGCTCTCTACAAAGCATGTATTTGATATATTATTGATCTCCAAGTGAAAAAAACACCCCAATTTACAATTAGCACGCTTTAGCTTTTGTGTTTGCTTTTGTCCCACTAAAGAATTAAATTTATTGGGCACCCAAGGAGTCCAGTGGTGCCCAAATACAATGTACTATACAAATATTTAAATCTGCACCCATGCGCATACAAAATAATAAATAAATGTCAAGCACTTCAATAAATAAGCGTGTCAAAAAAAATATTGCCGCCATGCCTAAGATGCATGCCCATAAAAAATGATAATAACTTGAATACATGCTATCGCCGAGTGCTTCCCAATGCCACCGCTGCCTGCTCTACACACCAACTAAAGCATTCACAATTATTAAAAAATAATAAAATTAAACCGACAAAAGTGAATATCTAGCAGTCTCTTCAGCTACAAAATAAATGAATTGGTTAGAACTCAATCCAACCTTATTTTATTATGAGTAAACACTCTAAACTCATAAATGTCTCTTAATTTAAATATGTATTTTGCGGAATGACCCGCTATGGAGTTATCCACTTACACATTAAGTTAACAAGACGCCCGAAAAGGACAGGCATCCCCATCAACTTTTGGCACAAGGAATCCACCTTGTGTATGAGCCCAGGAAATAAATAAAATTTTACGGAATCCACTGCAAAACCTCATGGAATCCACCGTGGAATATACCTCCTGGCATCATACCCCTGGGGTGGGATAGTAATTGTCCTCAATTGCTATTAGCTCAATGTGGAGCCAACAGTGAGGGGTAAGAACTTAAGTCTCAAGCATGAATCCATTGGGCCTCTTCAACATGATGATTTTTAAACTTAACCAGATATCTAGAATATCTATGACCAGTTCTAGTGGTCATAAAGTTAGTATCTAGAATAGTTTCAAGCTCAAGGATTTTAGTTTCTTCTTCTAGCAAAGGAGGGTTTTCATAGACAAGGTGTACAAGTAATTGGCCTTTAAAAGGTCGTAATAAATTGATATGAAAAGTGTTGTGGATTTTCTAGTGTTGTGGTAATTCTAGTTAAAATGCATTGTCATTGATTTTGTGAATGATCTTGAAAGGTCCATAAAATCTAGGGGCTAACTTTACAACAGGGTGTTTGTCAACACTTTGTAATATTCGCTTTTCAATTCGTAACCAAA
The DNA here is from genome assembly GCF_053477565.2 of Lygodium microphyllum. NCBI lineage: Eukaryota > Viridiplantae > Streptophyta > Polypodiopsida > Schizaeales > Lygodiaceae > Lygodium > Lygodium microphyllum. The sequence continues at coordinate 89,516,298 of NC_141149.1, forward strand.
CATAATCATCAACTTTGAAACTTATAGCTTTTCTTTTCTTGTTGGCTTGTTTTGTGTATGATTGCTAGGCTTTGGAAATCATATCTTTAACTTTATAAAAAATAGTAGCATGCATGTTAGCAATATCATCATCAGCTTGAACTTTGTTTGACAATGATGTAACAGTTGTAGGTAATCTATATCCATAAATAATTTCAAATGGTGCTTTCTATGAAGCTGTATGTGGTGTGTTATTCTATGCAAACTGAAGTAAATGTAAATGTGTATCCCATGTTTGTGGTTTTGAAATTGTGTATGCATGTAAAAGATCTAAAATTGTACTGTTAGTAACTTCTGTTTGCCCATTTGTTTCATGATGAAATGCTGATGAAAAATCAATCTTTGTTCCTAAGTTAGCAAACAAAGTAATCAAAAAATTATTATAGAATCTAGAATTATGGTCAGAAATAATAACTTTTGACAAACCATGATTAGTGAAAACAGTTTTCAAGAACAATTGAGCAGCTTGTGATGCAATTAATGTTTTCTTGCATAGATTGAAATATGCTTGTTTGCTAAACCTATCAACAATAGTACAAATTATATTATGATTAGATTTAGTGTTATGCAAACCAGTAATAAAGTCCATTGAGATCTGTTCCCATGGTCATTCTGGAATTGGTAAAGGCATTAATAAACCATATCGTTTACCATGGTGTCTTTTAACTCTTTGGCAAATTAAGCATCTAGATACAAAGTGTAACGTGTCTGCTCGTCCACTTGTGGGGCACGTCTTAGTAGCCCATCAGGAGGGGAGTCTAGAAAGTGCCACCTGGCACTCACAAGGAATGTCACAGGATCTGCGATCTAGGTTTTCTCGAGTCTGTCCCGAAGCGGAACTATCTGGCCGTTCCCGCTTAGGACCAACCTGAAGTCATGGTTTCTTTCTTATCAGCTAAGTCTCTAGAAAATAGCTAGCATCGAGCTCCAGATAAACCACCTTGCGTAGGAACAATAGAGTCGAAGCAAATTTATGTTACACTTGGTTCATGGAGAATGGGAAACGAGAGGGATGCGAAGCTCAACCTTTCTGCCCATAAGGCACAGTCCCATTCCGCTCCCCTAAAACAACATACATCGAGGTTCTAACTTTACTGAGTCTAGGTCTTTACAGTCTCGTTAACACGTCTTTTGAGAAAAGTTCCCAGCTAGCCAGGACCACCCTTCCGTAGGATGGACCCAAGTCACATCCACCGCACTTTCCTCGGGTTGCTTAGTTATCTAATTACCTACCACATTATGTTTGACATACAAAAGCAACTTCCTTAATTACCCAATTTAAACACAGGTTTCTTCACGTAACTTAGGCACTGACATTAAAAAAAACAATGTCGAGCACGTTCCTTTTCCAAATATTTGACCTTTAATTATCATAGTCTTGAAATACATAAAGTATAATGCCTGAAGGCTATCCTAGCAATCAACAGGATTGCTACTCCAAGTTTCACCCGTAGACTAGTACACGGGTCACCTCGAGATCCCATCTCGAGTCACGTTGGCCTCATGCGGGATTTAGGGGCAAGGAATTTACAGCAAGAGCCTCCCCTGGCACCCAAGGGTCCTCTTGCTCCAAGCAACACCCACGGAAAGACCTCTCACGGCGGGTTTGGTCCATGTACCTGGCGCGGCTAACAACCCCCTTGGATATGGCCAGGTAGACAATCGAAGATAACTGAACCTGCCTCTCCCTCCAAGCTATTAACCTGAAGCATTAAGTGTTTGGCTTTGAATTAGTTCCTTGAGCAAAGAAGTTCAAACAATGTACCTAAGTGTATAATCACGATCATTTCTGTGGTCATTCGTACGACCAACTACTAAGGTGTTATTCCTTTTTCCCGAATACTCCCAGCATTTGATCCTGGATCGTTCCTGACTTGGCGAGATTCCAAGGGCTTGGTAAGCTAGGTTGCTTGTTTCCCCTTTTCTTTGCGTTAGGGTTTGTACCCTACTGATTCTAATTATCCTTACCTTAGGTCTCCTTGTAAAATAGATCGTGGACAATCCCGTCACCCTCAGTTGGTTGATTTGCTTCTTGGCAATTCACAATTTCCCTAAGTTTGACAAACCGGTCCCCAAGAGAGAGAGTTTTAGCAGGGCAACAACTCGACTTCTTAACGAATCTAGCTTATAATTAGGTATGTCCTCCCTTGGCCTAAGATGTAGTGGTAGCATCTTATGATTTAGTTGCAATAGCATCTGACCTTGCAGACTAGTTGCATGAGATAGGTAGCAGTGCCTATCTTGAGGAATTGCATCCCTTTGTCGATATTACTAGTATTCGTGTCCTAAGGCATGGTATCCTCTCATTACTCGCAACATAGAATGATCTAAGTGCGAGATCGTTGGATTAACTCTGCAAGTGCCTATCTTTTCATATTGATTGTAACTATCACTTCATGTATGTTGCATCCTATATGCTTTTTACCAACTGAAATATAACCCTTTTCCTTGTCATACATTTACTTATACATGCAAGTTGCTTATGCATGCAGGTTATGCTATGTACAGTTACAGTACTATTGAAATAAAAACATAATATTTTCCTTTCCATGCAAGTCACACGAAATAGAATGCAGTTGCTTACGTGAAAATATAACCCTTTTATTCCTCTCCATAGCAACTACCTATTCTTTGATTAAACATCCTTCCACGAATCAACCCATTTACAGTCATCATAAGGGACTTTTTTAATTCCACAAATGCCTTGTGTACAACATAACTCATTCTTGCTAATGTGAGTTACCCAATGCACATGAGTATTGCAATATATATATTTAACCTATGTGTGTGATGCAACTAGGACATTTATTACATGAGTGTATCTTTTAACACACGAACCATATATTCACGAATGCAACAACCTTTCATCATGATGGTGTGAGGAATATAAGTACCTTGTCATGCAATTTAAAACTTTCCCGAAATCCCTATGATCTTTTAAAAACAAAGCTTTCTAATAATGCAATTAAGTTTTCCCTATGAAAATTTATACTTAATGTACCCATATCATGCGGAAACGAAAAGGGTGAATTTGATGGAACCTGAACTTCCATAGGAGGGGTATTATCGGCTCTCATGCTTCAGGTGGGGACTCCTACATGTGTTCCTCTTACTCCTACGTGTGCTTCTCTTGTCTAGTGCTTTGGGGCCACCACAAGTGGGACTTGGGAACAAGTCGGCAGGTGGAGGTTGTGCTAAAATTCCCTGCAACTAGCAGTCATTCCCTCCCATAAGGCAACTCCCTTCGCGGACAAATTGCGTCCTCCTATGGTCTGCGGGGTGAAACACCCCCTAGGAAGCTTTTTTCTTTTGGAAGCTTCTAGGAAGTTGCCCAAGAAGCTTCTTTAATTTTTTTGTTTTCTGACAAAAGAGGGGGGGGGGGGGAGAGGCGTCGTGCTGATGAAGACGAGATGATGATGATGATGGTGGCGATGCTTGGGCAGCCTAGCGACGTTCAGGCTGAGCAAGGGGGGCAGTGTTGCTGCAAATTACAGGGGGGGTCCGAGCTATGAGGGAGGGGGGGGGGGACTCAATGAATTTCATGCAAAACAAATGATCAAAATGGAACAGTTACACATAATATTTTTTCATAAAACATAAATCAATCAATGTAAGACGATGAATCAATAGGAATCCAATTATTTGCAGCTAATTTATTCCAATCAGCGTGAAAAGTAGGGTCTTGGTCATAAGTATCTTTCATAGGGAGAAGAGAGTCAAAAGATATCAAAGAAATATTATGAATAGTTGGTCTTCTACTTAAAGCATCGGCAACAACATTTTCTTTTCTGGGTTGATATTGTATGAGTGGATGCAAACTTTGAATAAAAGTAGCCCATTTAATGTGTCGGTCAAATATTTGTGGTTGACTAAGGAGATGTTTAATGCTTTTGTTGGTCAGTTTTGATCATGACTTCAGATCTCATTAAATAGTGTTTCCATTGATGTAAAGCTTGTACTACAGCTAGCAATTCCTTATCATAGGTAGAATACTTAAATTCAGAGGGTTTAAGTTTGCAGCTAGAGTAGGCTATGGGATGAGAATCTTACATAAGGACTGCTCCTATTCTACATCCACTAGCATTAGTGACTACTAGGAAAAATGGTCTATTGAAGTCAGGTAATTGTAATACAGGAGCATGAGTTAGAGTGTTTCAGTAAAAGAAAGGACTTTTGTTGATTGTCAGACCAATGATACACAATGCCTTTCTTTAATAAAATTTTGTCAAAGATAATGCAAGCAATGAAAAATTTCTCACAAATTTTCTGTAAAAGCTAGCAAGACCTAAGAAAGAATGTAATTCGTGCACATTTTTAGGTATCGGCCACTTCAAAATTACTTCTAACTTTTTAGGGTTAACTTTAATACCTTGAGATGAAACAATATGTCCTAGATATTCAATTTGTGTTTGGAAAAATTCACTCTTTTCTGGATTAGCATATAATTGGTTCTCTTTCAATAAGTTGAAAACCAAAGATAAATGTTCATAATGCTCGTTCTCATTCTTACTAAAAACCAATATGTCATCAAAGAAAACAATGACACAATGCCGATGCTTCAAAAATATGTGATTCATCATACGACTAAATATGGCTGGTGCATTAGTTAAACCAAAATGTATAATAAGGAATTCATAGTTTCCAAATTTTGTTCTAAATGCAATTTTGAATATATCAGATGTGTCCAATCTTACTTGATGGTATCTAGATTTAAGATCTATCTTGCTAAATATTACAGATACTTGTAGCTTATCCATAGGATCATCTACCCTAGGAATTGGATATCTATTCTTAACAGCGATTTTATTGAGGGCACGATAATCAATGCACATGTGATAGTTATTGTTTTTCTTCTTCACTAATAGGACAGGTGCACCAAATGGAGAACTACTAGGTCTAATGAGTCCTCGGGTTAACAATTCTTCAACTTGGGATTGAATTTCTTTCTATTCCATTTGGTTATGTCTATATGGTGCTTTATATGGTGGTTGTGATCGAGGAACTAGGTCTATCTTGTGATCTTCGGGAGGTACAGGTGGTATGCCAGGTGGTAAGTCAACAGCAAAACAATCTTGAAATTGTGAAAGAAATTGTGCGTGCCTTGGATGCATTTGATTTGCTTTAGCTTCAATTTCACTCACCCATATTAAATAGAATTTGCTACCTTTCCGTAATGCACGTTAAGCTTGAGTATGAATAAGCAATGGAAAATTATCAAAAGTATGCATACCATGCAATATGATTTGTTTTCCATTAGAATGAATCTTCATTGAATGCGTGGAATAGTCTATATCAGGATTGTACTGATGATGCCAAGGCATTCCTAAGATAATGTCACTAGATAGCAATGGCACAACTAAGAAATTTCTACATTTGACATAATCACCAATTTTAATTTCTAAGTCATGCAATTCTTGTGTTCCATTGTATCTAGTGCCTAAGAATGCAGCCTTAATGCGATAATGTGTAGAAATAGTAGATAAATTCAATTCTTTGACCAATTCTACAAAAAAAAAAGTCGTGTGTGCTCCCATCATCATGTAAAATAGTATTTTCTTTACCATGCACAAGACATTTCATCGTTAATAAAGAATGGGGATTTGGCATACCTGGTAAAGTATCTGAAGTAGTACCAATGTCGTTATCGACTTTCGTGAAATTCAGCATTTCTTCATGTTCTTCATTTTCTGTCGCTCCCAAATAATTGATATGAACAGTTAGCTTTTTGGATTGATAATTCGCTGCTAGATGTCAAAGTTGATGACATTTGTAATAGACTATGGGTTTGGCTATAGATACATTATTGGTAATAGCAAGAAGTTTAGGAATGTTGGGATTTGGCTGGAGAGATGGCTTAGGCTTTGGATTTGTGTTTGATGGTAAAGAAGGTGGTCGTGTCCAAGATTTACGGAATGAAGATAGAAGGAAACGACTTTGATTGAATCTTCAAAAATTTGAATTGAATTGTTTTGAACCAAAGTTACCATTAGTTTGAAATTGTTGTGGTCGCTTATCTCGTCCTCGAATTTTTTCTTTAGTGTTATGGGCCAAGGAAATTGTATCTTCGAGAGTCGTTGGCTTAAACATGTTGACTTCCACATAGAAATGTCCAAGTAAGCCAGACATAAACTTGCGTTTATGGGTTGCCTCAAGGTACATCTTCAAGCATTCGTAGTTGCAATAAAGCATTCTAAAAATGCTCGTTATATTGTGAAATAGGCTCACAATCCCTTTGTTGCAGAAGATCCCATTGTTTGATTGCTTTTCCGTGGAATTGGGGTGGAATGAAATTGTGCAAAAATTTCTTTTAGAAAGTCTCACAAGTAGTAGGACAATCAATACTCTTGCGGACAACAGTCCACCACCATAGGGATGCTCGGTCAACTAGATGATTAGTGACACACTTAATTTTGTCTTTCTCAACATAGTGTTCTTCATGGAAAAAATCATCAAATTGACTAATAAAAGCAAGCACAATCTTTCCATCGCATGACCCATTGAAAGCACAAAATTTGAAATTTCTTCTACTTATCTTTGTTTCAATCGGGACGTCATTGATACACGTATCGTTTTGTTTCCGATGAACTGCGTTTAACCACACTACCATTCCCTACATCATAAAAATACTGAATCTCTGCTTCCTTCACCATTTTCTCTGTGGTAATGCCAGTCGTCAAATCTTCTAACGGTGACATCTTGATTATTGTCAAGACACTTATTAATAGGCCCATATTGCTTGTCATAATCACCAAATATTGCTTGCAATGTTTTTGTATTTACTGCGATGCCTGCGTTTTAGTCTTTCAGAACGCTGCCACTTGGTATGGCTATAATGGTCATCTTCTCTGCAAAAAAATATGCCATTACATTGTATTTTAAAATGCTACCATCCTTCCCTGCACTCTGGATTATGCCATCTTGTCTGTGTGTTTCGTGTCTCAGTGAACCTCTACGGTATCTGAACGCCGAATCTGTCTGCGATCAATACTATAAGCCATCTAGTCATTAATCAATGTTATCCATATTGTTAGCATATTGTGAAATGCCATTTTGTCTATGACGTGCCACCCTGCCAAGACCAATTAGATCGCCAACCTCGATCCGTCATCTTTGAGTCAACGATCTTGTAGGATTTGCTATTATTTTTTTCAATTATGCCTTTGTCATCTTTGAGTCAACGATCTTCATCATATTTTGCTCATGCATTGTGTCCTAGAACGAATATGCTTTGAAATAATACATTATGCTCAATCAAACATGATTAGAGAAATGATGCAACATCAAGTCCATGCTATGAAACCATTCAAGTGATGCTACACACAAAAATAATGTATGCATTGAAGAAATTGTGCCTAGCCTATTTACATGTGCTAGTGCGTCATGTATTATGCAAAAAAAAAACCTTGATTATTTAAATCCTTAGCCTCACCTCTCAACTCTCAGCAAGAAAATATGTTATACTCCGCTCCACCCAAATTCTCACAAACACTCAGGAAAATGATGGTCCTCAAGATGTTGACTAGATATGAACAACCCATCTCACAATTGGTGACATCCTTCACAACCCTCTAACTCACCCAACTACCTTACACACTCATCCAAAGATTCCTAACTTGTGATGGTCATCCCAAATATCGTGCATGCAAGAAATGTGTGTGCACAATGACAAGTGCTCTCATATGTGCGTGCATCTAGGATTTAGCGTGTATAGCTCCAGCGGGCCTCATGCCGTACAAGTACTCAACGATGGTGAAAAACGAGCATAATTCCAACCCATAGCATGGAAGTATTTGAATAATTCAGAAGATAACCCCTGAGTGCAGTGCATCAACAAGTGCAACGTGAAGTGCTCGTGAACCCATAATTCCCATGATGTGCAAGAGACTCAACAGGAAAACATACCATGTTCCACAATGTCCAGCAACTTCTGGCAAACTCCACTTTTAGCCTATCTAAAAAAATACCAAGCTCGACCAAGGCTATCAAGTTTCACACTCAACAAATCAAACAAAATGACATAAACAAATCCTAAGCTAGACAAACACGAGAATTCCAAGTACAAAATAACAAAACGAACAGTCACGCAAACAACTAAGCCAGCAAGAATCAAGCCAAACTACAATTTGACTAGGGGTTTTCAGTTTTCAAAAAATTGCTTGACAACGTGTGCTCAATTTTCTTCTTGTTCTATCCAAGATTGAATAGATCCAAATGTTGCACTTAAGGCATATGTATAGAATTTTTATTTGTTGATCAAGTTGTCAAATATTACAAATTATATAGTGGAGCATTGAGGAGAGAAGACAATCAAAGAGAAGGGTGCTCAAGCAAGTAGAAGAGAAATCAGAGTGGTCAATTTGATTTGGTCGATGACATTGCCACTATTGCTAAGTGCTTGATGGCGTTAGTCAAGTCCTTGTGACAAGAAAGACTATTTCTTTGGAGCTATGATAGAACGTATGGAGGAGCCAATATGATTTTGAGGGCATTAAGGTTGAAGCTAGCAGACTTTATTCTGGGCTACCCTCTTTCTCGTATCGCCTTCTTCTCACATGCCTTCCCTGGTGCTAATTTTGAGGAGTGTGCTACTCGAATCACTTGTTAGCATGTATGGATAACAATGTTCTTGATGGACCACAATGAGACGTGGCACCGCAAAATCACAAAACGGTCAACTATGATCACATACATGGAAGATATGACAGCTAGCAATGAAGATGGCAAGAAGACTCGACTGCATTGTGAGCTAGGAGGAAGAATCTGGTTATGAATGCATCTATGTGGCTAAGAACAACGCTTTCCAGCCGTGGGATGTGCATTTTGTGATTTTGTGGGCCATACATCAAGGGGGTAAAATCAAGCTATCTGTCAATGGTACTACTATCACAAGGAGCTTTAAACACTTTTCCATATAGTAAAAAAAGAGAGATTTTCTAGATACTTATCAAAGTATCTAGAAAAAGTCTCAACTAGTAAAAGTAGAACACTTTACAAGTTACTGATCTAGTAAAATATTTCTATATAGAAAATTTTTAAAATTCCTAGTTGACGATCTAGTAAGATATTCCTAGATAATAAAACTAGTTGAAACCATAGATATAGTAAAATTTTCCTATACAAGAAAACTAGTCATAACCATTAATACAAGCCATTATCACACTAATATATCATGTTAAGAAAACTAATCACAATTTGTTCACAATGTTGTATTGTTAGCAATAGAATTGTGATTGAATCCACCAAAAAAGTTGTCTTGAACACTACATTCTCTCTGCTTCACCATGTTCTAGAGCACCTAAGGTAGGTCTAGAGTTGTCATCCTCTTCCGATCTGCTCCATTGTTTAAAAAATTGTCTTGTTAGCTCTTCCTAAGCCTCCCTTCCTTTTTTTTGAAATGCAGATCCTTGCTGCTTCACCCAAAATGTTGTCCCTAGATGCATTTTGTGTTTACAATTACCAAGGATATCAAAAGGCTCAAACATGTACATAGCAAAATAAGCTCAAAGCAACAAGAGAAGACCTATCGTTTTTAGTAAACTTCCTTCCCTTGATCCTAAAAGCATTGCAATCTCCCATGCTCCACAACATAGATCTACTCTACTGGTTGTATGCTTCAAACCATGTAGTCCTATCCACAACAAGACAAATAATGAAATGATATTTAAATTATTTGCTCATGCAACCATATTGTATCATACTTACTAATGGGGATAAATGTAATGCCCATCCAAATTAGTGCATACTCTTGTGGGAATATGCATTGTGGGAATATGCAAAGCTATCTAGACTCTCAAACAATAAGATTGACCAAACGCATATGCTAGTGTTGACTTTTCCCACAATATAGGAATCCAATATATTGAAGTATCATACGAAGTCAAATTTATTTAGCTTACCACTACATGCAAATAGGATATCAAAACCCTCAAGTTACATTCTTCATTTTCAATGTTTTAGCAAGTTGTTTAGATAGGTGGATGAAACATATAGATCCATCAAGCTCAAATTCAACCAATCTAACCTTTTATTGGGCTTGTTACAACCAAAGTAGCAAGAGGTGCATCTAATGTAAGAGCACCAAAGTAGCAATAGATGTATCTTCTATGGATTTCCTTCATAAGGATATATACCTTGTGGTGGTAGTCCAGGGTTTGATATGCTTCCCCTCCTCCAAGCACCTTGTTGGCATTTCCTGTGTCTAGAAGAGATGCTACCATGACCACTCTAACTCTATAGGCAAAAGCTGCTAGATAGAACAAGCCTCTCAGTAGTGAGGTTTCAAGTGCGCATAGGCTTTATCTAAAATATTAGACAAATATTCACAAGAAATAAGCCTTGAATTGCTCAAATGCTATCTGAACATTGATACTCTTATAAGAAATGATGATGCCGATGAAAAATGTCCTACAAGAAAGCCATATTCCACAAGAAGCTAGATTGGTCTTAGCAATTGAATATCCAAGGTGAACTAAAGTGCCAATCCATAGATGGTCTCAAGAGAACTCAAGTACAAATCCATAGGGGGTGCTTCAAAGGAGAAAAGCATGCACTGTGTTGTTAATTGCTATCCTAAACAAAATTTTAATAGTGATTGTGCATCAAAATTAAGATTTTTGTTGGTGAAAATTGGTACCTGAGCAATGTAGTGATCAATAATTTCAAATGATGTGTTGCTGCTCCCTCAGCCATAACCTATTTGAAGAGTTAAAATTAGCGCCATGTAAAGTTGTAGCTTGCGATACTTCACATGATGACTGCAAATTTTGGAGTTAATATAATAATATCATTATAAAGAAACCAAATTCATTGTTTATACACATACATACAACAAAATCAGAGAAAAACCTATCAATATTGTTTTACAAAATCATAAGGCAGTCTCTGCCAACTTGACGTGCCCATCCTTACTTATCCTCGGCCTGACCCACCCCTCTCCTTTCTAGTGTATAGCTTTCTGTACATGATACAACACCTCCCTGCCCTATTATTCCTTCCCAAGCTTTGTCTTAGACTTTCCTGTCCATCACTTTAGCCTTTTGTGGAAAAATAAAGTGTGGCTAATTGTATTATTAAGAACCATTAAAGAACTACAAAGGGCTCAACAACATAGCTGGAGCTGAAAGCTAACATTACACATCATGAATACAAGGCCTCCCAAGCCCATCTGGGGGGATTGGGAAAGAGAAGCCAAGGAGCTAGGCAAACCAGGTATGAAGGAACAACTGCCTAAGCTCTGTTGATTTCAAGCGTCTCCTTGAAGCTGATCGCAACCCACAAGCTCTTCTCAAGCTCATATGCTTCCACAAGCTCCAAAATAGTGGGAAAATACCCTACCAACATGTAGCCAACAAACCATATTCTACATAACATAAAAGATTTCTCAAACCACTTCATAAACTATTTGAAGTTTACCACCTAGTATTGAGAGAGAAAATATATGCTCTAAATTTTCAAACACAATTCAATGCATGATTAGAGCAAACATACTCACTAAAAAAATTCATTAGACCACCCCTAAGCAGGAAAGTACCTGGCAATCCCAACCTAGTTACAAATTGTCTTCATCTGCAATTGCAAGCTAAATGTCTTCTCTCTTCCTTCAAGTAGTTGTGATTTGCCTTCATAAATGGATCCAATGACCTCTTTCTTTACCTCTTTCAAGTAGACCAACAAAACCACCACTTTTGATGCATGGAGACAATTGACTATAAAACTTGTCCTTGTAAGAATCAACTCAATTTTGCATCTCTTTAAATTTGATCCACTACTAAAAAAACCATGTTGAAGAAAAGGACAAGAAAAATTCTTAAAAATCTCACCTGAGCATTTGTGGTTACTTCCTTTGTGTCATGATCATTTGGCATATCATATTTGATCATCTTAAGGTAGCATCCCATAGACATCTTGCAAGCTAGAAACCAAAATTTACCAATAATTAGTACGTGTGCTTAAACATTACTGATGATGCCTCTAATGAAATCCATGCCATGGTGCTTGATGTTGCTTGATGTAGCATTTTACCTTGAACTCATACTATCAAAATCCTACCTAGATACGTTTAATGCATGTGCTGAAGTCATTATAGGTCATCTCTGGTTTTGACCCTTCATGCTGATAGTCAATAGAAGAGTATGATCTAGTCTCCACCAAACGGTCTTGTTCTTGGGCATGATAGCACCATTGTTCTCTGCACCAATGATGCTATCACATAATTTGAGGTTGTGTTTATCTCATCTGATGAAGACCAATAATATTTTGACAACTACTTCAATGACATGCCATGGCTTGCTGTGCCATACAGTGATTCAAAAATGAAAAAAGTACTAAGTCAGTGGTTTGAAGGAAGGCATATCTTATTCTAATCAATTTTCTTTCATTAGTTGGTCAAATACTCCACCTCAAATCTAACGTGCTTCAAACCGGAAGGGAAATAACTTTTAGAATTGACAATTAGAGAAGCAACTCTATCTGAAATCTATTCTATATCAACATAGTTCAACTAATCTTGCACATCAAATGATGCAAAGAGGTGCTTGGATTTTTTAACTGTATATCCAACATGCATATGCTCTTATTGATTATTGTTCCCATCCATGAGAGAAGTTCAAGTTCTAGACCTTGCAGTCCAATAAAAAGATGCATCAAAAGTAGGATAAGCTTCCTCCTTTCCCTATCATATCTTTTTTGAATGTTAGAAAGATAATAATCCTTATAGCTTTGTTGAGTAGTTTAAGCAAGTATGCAAGGTAAATAGCCTCATGGACCTCACTCAATATGCTGAAGCTTTTGGAGTTTGCCTAGAAAACAAGGGATGAACTTGGTTTACTAACCTAAACAACGTTGAACACAACTACTTCAATAATCTAAAGGATCTTTTCATTAAAATATTTTTTAGGGCCAAATACTCAGATAGCCTCATTATCAGATTAATGAATGTCAGCCAAAAATACAAAGAGGAAATCTCAGACCATGTCACTTACGTGAGAAGTCTCTATAAGAGGATTCCAGTGACAAAGCAACCCAATGAGAGAGCAATCTCCACCGTGCTTATCAATAAAATCTCAAATGAAGAACTCTATAAGACTTTGTCTACTAGCTCAAACCTACAAAGGGACATGTAAGCCAAGGTCTTTGAAAAGGTAATATGCATGGACGACTTGTTGGAGACAAAAGTTCAAGAGTTACACTACAAGAGAACATCACCTCTAAGAACACTAAGAGAACCACGATACTTAGTGATTGGACATGTCATGGCATGCAAGACAAAGGAAAAAACATCAACCAAAACCAAGAAATAACTGACTTGAAGTTAGAGTTGGCCAAGCTACAAGAGGTATTGAAAAGGAAAGTTCAACCCCATGTGCAATATGTGCATTGTGGTGGAGCCATCTCCCAATTTAATGTCCTGACCCTAGATCATGGCCTTGTCCTAACTACGGTAGATATTGACATGATGCATTGCACTGCCGGTTGCCAAGAAGACTCCCATGCCCACAACCCTATACTCAACCCTACTATGTAGGGCCTTGTGCTAACTACGATACATTTGGACATGATGCACTGCACTATCGATTGCCAAGAAGACTCCCATACCCACAATCCTATACTCTCACATAGGTTACTATGTATAAAAATGTACATCATGTGAGTTCAAAAGAAGGGAATTTTTAAAAAGATATTCTTACAAATATACATTCACGGAAGGAAAAAATTCAAAACAAATACATTTATTCATAAAAGGAGTATCTATATTTTGTGTGTGTAATTTTTACATAAGGGTATTATTAATTCATAAAACTAGCCAAGATTTTCTTTCCAAAAGGGATCTCAAATAATGCCTTCCACTTATGTAGTGATGGAGTTGTCAGTTGTAGACAATAGAGCTACTTAGATGTGATAGGAGACAAGAGTTATAGGCAAGGGCCATTGGAGCTCTTGGAATGTTTGTGGAGATTGCATAAGCAAGGCATCCAATAGCCATGGGTATAAACATGTTTAGTGGCATGAGTATTGTAGTTGTGTAGCCAAATGGTGACCACATGAGACCACATGCTCTTAAACACTCCTTCAACATCTCTAGAAGTTGATTTGTCATGTGTATGAGATGGATCATAAGGGTTGCACCTCTCGTAAGTTAATGACTCGAGCTAAGAATGCGATTGAACGTGGAGTGCAACATTGAGGCAATAGCCACATGTAGGTAGAGTTGATAGTGAACCCAGACCTTGATGTGCTACATAGATGAGAGAAAAACCACAATAAAAGGAGAGAGAGACAATCCAATGCTCAATAAACTTCCATGTTTGGAGAATCAATAGAGTAAACCCACTAGATGAGGTTCTTTATTTTGTGGGGTTCAAGTTTAGAGAGTTATTGGACACGTGTAGATTAATGGCCACTTTTGCAACTTGCGTAGGTCAATTGACCTACGTGTGTCTTGACCCTAATACCCTTTAATTATTTTATAATTACAACATTGTTTCTTCCTAATTAAAATGAGATTGAACCATAGGTATTTTCATGCTCCTCTCTCTCTCACAAACACGAGTGTGTGCATGTGCACACACATACACACTCTCTCTCCCCCTCATAGAGCGGTCATACTTGAACCTTGAAGTCACCATGGCATCTCTATCACTCTCCCACTAAACATGCACCAAGCTGCCTAAAGTTTCAAAACTCTATAAAGAATGAAGCTTCAAGTTGCACGCTATGATCATCCCCTTGAGTCTCTCTCTCTCTCTCTCTCTCTCTCTCTCTCTCTATCTCTCTCAAATGCACATATCCTATCTCCTCTCCATGGAGCAACCCTAAAAAGATTGTGCTTCATAAAATGTGTGAAATGATTTCTTGTGTTGACAAGTGCCTCAAAGTTTAGATAAAATTTGACCAGTTCTAAAGTTCTTTTTGTTCATTTCACATCAAGTTATTCACAGTGAAAGATACTCCAACCTTATTTGGTAGAGTGGCACAATATTCCAACAAAATCTTTTATAGAAAATCTTTGCCTACAAAAGGCCATGTTAATGAAGATCACTTACTTCTAGGATCTGAAGGGATTGTTGTCAAACTTGCTAAAGGTAATGCACTTGCCTATGTAGCAACAACAACATACATACCTTGACACTGTATTGAGAAGGAAATCTAATGAAGTAAGCTTAGATTTGGTTTAATGCATTCACATTTTTTATTTTGCAACTTCTAAATCGCATTTATGGGTATTTCATATCATTTATGACTCTCCCCACAAGTTGTTATTGGAGGTGAAAGTACTAAATGTTTACAAAGCAGTAAATAGAAGTGAGAGTATTGGAAGCTGTATACATCTACAAATGCAAGCCCTTTGATTACATTACCTTGTTTAAAATTAAAATTAAAAATAAATATTCAAGCATGCTTTGTTTTGATTGCTCATTATTAGGCATAGTAAATAGAGTGAATGATCACAAGGCCACTACTTTTGGTTCAAAAAGTCCATCCAATTTACTCTAATTAATAGTCTAGCAATTTACTCCAATTAATTGTCTTGTGGTGGTTCTCAAGCCATTCTCTCTCTCTCTCTCTCTCTCTTTCTCTCTCTCTCTCTCTCTCTCTCTCATTTTCTTATGGCCAACAGGGGCTGTCTAGTAAGAGATGGTAGGAGCCGGATGGATCTTGGGAGAGTTTGGTGGCCTCCCTCCCTCCCTCCCTCCCTCCCTCCCTCCCTCTCTCTCTCTCTCTCTCTCTCTCTCTCTCTCTCTCTCTCTCTCTCTCTCTCTCTCTCTCTCATTTTCTTATGGCCAGTGGGGGCTGTCTAGCAAGAGATGGTAGAAGGCAGGTGGATCTTGGGAGAGTTTAGTGGCCTCCCTTTCTCTTTCTCTCTCTCTCTGTGAATGCTTGTGTGAGAGAGAGAGAGAGAGAGTGTGTGTGTGTTTGGCATGGTTCCTACGTCGTTGCTGGTAGTGAGCCACTCCTGCACTTGAATTTTTAGAGAACTAGCTGCATATGTGGAGCCAAGGTCGTTAGAGGCAAAGGCCTCACAGAGTGCACCAAGCAAGAGGAGGATGACGACTCTCTGGTTGCTTGCAGGGAGGTTCTTCTGCATGAATCCTGCACTTGAAGAGCCAACCAATGTGGAGCTAGGGCTAGCAGAGGCAAAGGTCTAGCAGACTATGCCAAGGCTTGGGACGAGGAGTAAGAGGAGGATGCGTATGCCACAACACTCCAGGAGAGGAGGAGGAGGATACACATTGACAAAACCCTACCTTTGTGCAGAGGCAAGTGAGCAAGAGGATGAAGAGGTATGCCATTGTGCTCATCAACGATAAGAGGGGGATCACTTTTTGAGATGGCTCTGCCTCTGTGCAAAGGTAGGTGAATAGATCCGTCTAGAAAAATTTCAACGTGGAAAGCTAGTGCAATTGGACATAATTCAATCTCTATTGATGAATTTATAGAAAATAACTATACAAAAGCATCTGGGATGGAAACGGTGAAGCTTGCAATACAAGCTTTACTAGAAGTGGTCAAAAGAAGTTGCTATTACAATAAGAGATAAAGGTTTGTGATTGCTAGAGGAGTCTAAGATCGAAGATATTGTGGCAGGCATTGAAGCAAAGAAGGTAGCAACTGAGGTTGCCAAAAAAGGACCACCAAGAGAAATCTAGACTAAAAATGGGATGATATTTGATAGTCACGAATCATAAACTCAAGCCTGATTACACTTTATTTTTTGCTTTTGGAAAATTTGTAATAGTCTTTTTATGAGAGAGAGAGAGAGAGAGAGAGAGAGAGAGAGGGGGAGAGGGAGGGAGGGAGGGAAGAAGGTCATCAATGTCGACAACAAGCAAAGAAGAAGAAGAAGAAGAAGAAGAAGAAGAATAAAGAGAGAGAGAGAGAGAGAGAAATAGAGATTAAAATTTTAATTTAAAATTGTGTAAATTATTTTATTTTTAATATCTAATATTCAATTCTTTGTTTTGGCTCAGATGGGCGCTAACTCTCGAATCCCCCATTGGGAGCATTGCCCCCAAATCCCTACAAGGGGCGCTATCCCCAAACCTCGATTAGGGGCATTGTCTCAAACATCCACCAAGAAGGACGTTGCTCTCAAACTCTCACCAAGGGGATTTTTTCTAGACTGGCTCCTTCTCCCTTGCCCCTCCTTAAGAGCCCACCATTGGGATATTGCCCCTATTTCCAAAGTTAGATATTTTTCTTACATACTCTCTATCTTATCCTGCTAAAGATTCTACTCTCAAACTATCACTAAGGTGGCTTCAAAATCCTCAATGATATTACACATTACATATTAGATACATTAAATATACATAATCCTATAAAATATTATTTTATATATTTTAATTATATTTATTAATTATTATTAAATTAAATTAATATATATATTTTAAAAATAAATTTTGATATTATATTTCACAATATGCAAATAGTACGATATACTAATATAACATGATTTAGACTAAAATAGTATAACTTAAAAATAAAATGTAATATGATACATTTTACTATTATCAACAGGTAGGTAGTATAAGATTTATGAATATTTAACCATGATAAAATTGATATTTCCTTCTGAAATAACTTCTAATTGATGCTAAAATTTTCTCAATATTTATAGCTTCATGTCATAGGGAATGAAATCTCCTATTCCTTAGAGGTCCTTGTGGTTTCAACATTTAAGCATAGCATGATGTCAAAGTTTCCCATAAAATATCTTTATCCTTGTCATGTGAAATACATGAAATAAAGATTTTAATCACTTGATCAAATGTTTTCTAATGGAGATCACAAAGATTATTTATCCTTGTTGACAAAAAATAAAGGCTTTAACCATTTGACTAGATCTTGTTCTATGGACATCACAAACAATTATTATCCTTGCTATCATCTAGGTTACATACAATACATGTTTTGACCATATGGCCAAATCTTGACTTGTGGACATCACAAAGAATTTTAATCCTAAATCTTGTGTAAAATAGTTGCAATAGAGGTTTTGACCATCTAACTAAATCTTTTTCCATAAAGATCACAATGAACTTGTTACAACTATATATATCATCTCTCACTTGACTTGGGTCTCACCTATATATACTAACTCTACATCAATATGAATCATTCTTTGGGAGCATGTCTTGTGTATCTCTCTCGTACTCTCTCTCTCTCTCAACATGGTATCAGAGCTATGGATGCGTAGCAACAACAAGGAAGATAAGTTATTTATACTTGATTGAATTCTTTGCACAAGTGATGATTTGATACATGAACTTGTTCAAATTAGGAGTATTAGTTAATTTTGTCTTAAAAACAAAACCAAGTCTAAGTGCATAGCTCTCGTCGTGCTCTCGAATCCTGTCAAAACTGCTTGTCAATCGAAGTTCTCAATCAAAAGTTATGACAGCTCAGGACTCAAGACAGCAATTCTGCTCGAATTTACGATTCTTTATTTAAAACTATAATTCTAATTACAGTTTGTTAATTCCCAATTACAATTCATTAATCGCTCGTCTTCGTTAATGACATTGATTATGACAAGCAAACACCTTGCTATTTTTAGCGATGTTTTATTATCGTTCACGTTCTTTGCTTAATCGAAATAGCACTTTTCTTATACGCGTTATCTCATCTTGCACATTACGTCTCTCTATTTCGGGCTTTCTTTTTAGTCACTCAATACTTTTCGCTGTTCTTACGTGCATCTCCCTATTTTGATTGTCATGCATCTCAACTACGCTCGTCTTGATCATGGTTTGCTGATTCTGCGATCTCATCTTATTTGTTTTCTCTCGACATTCAAGCATGGCCAATTGCGTGATTGTTAACATATATCCATCTGGCCAACGTTTAGTTCCCTTCTTCCAAGGATGAGGCTTTCCTGGGTGGAAAGCAAAGATGATGCTAATTCTTGAAGGTGACAAGTTATTTGATATTGTTTTGGGCGACCTCTCTTGCCCAATTCAACCTATTGATGTGATGAATAACAATTCTGTGATTACTAATAGTGCATTATTTGAACAATGGAAAATTGATCATACTGATTGGATTCGTCGTGACAAAGCAGCTCGTCGTTATATATTGTCTGCACTTCCTGACTCACTTATGTTGGATGTCTTTCATTTGGAAACCTCTCATGTTGTTTGGGAGTATCTTATCTCAATGTTTGAGAAGAAATCGGTCACCGAAATTTGATATCTCCAAAGTTGTTTAAAGAATCTTCAATTTAAGGTTGGTACTTCTATGCACTCTCATATCAAGGCTTTTAAAGACATTATTAATCAGCTTGGTGCTGCCGGCGCTCCTGTTGCTAAAAATCAAATTGTTACTCAACTTTTTCATACCATCAAAGATCCTTTATGTGACAATATCATCACTATTTTGTCTAACAAGGATGATATCCACTTTGACAAAGCATGTATATCTCTTATTGAATATTCTCAACGTCATGAGTATCATTTGGAAAAATCTAATGCTGTTTTGGTCACTCGCGAACAAAGGGATTTTGATGCTACTTTTGTTGCTCCCAAGCATCCCACTTCACGTTTTCAATAGGGTGGACGCTCTAATCAAGGTAGCAAATCTTCTCGTCTTGCTTATCCTAACAAACATTGTTCTTATTGTGATAAGAAAGACCATGTGGCTTCTGATTGCTGGGCATGTCAATATGATGAGGAGCATGGAGTTACTACAAAGCAACCTCGCTCGCCCAAAATTTTTCCTCCTTGTGATTATTGTGCACATACAGATCATCCATCTCGTCGTTGTTATAAACGCAGATATGATGAAGAACGTTATCAAGCTTATATTGTTCAACAAACTACAACTGATGATGATCATACTCATCAGGAGCTCAATTTTGTCCATCATGATATCTCTCCAGAAAAGGTACTTCATGTTCATGATGGTTCTCTATTCATCATTGATTCAGGTGCCACTGCAAACATGACATACCGATCGCAGTGGCTTCACAATTATCATTCTCTTCCTGTCAAGAAGTTTGTTTACCTTGCGGATGATACGACTTGTCAAGTTAAAGGAGTGGGTGATTGATGTCTGGGGACTGTTTCATCCACTAGAATATTAAGAGGAGTTCTTCATGTTCCATATTTGCAAAGAAATCTTCTTTCTGTTGCTCGTCTAGTTGATCTTGGTCTGTTTGTTGGCTTTGATCATAATCAATGTTGTATAGAGAAAGACGGACATACTATAGCAGTGGCTCCTCGACATGGTAATCTATTTGAGCTATCATTGAACGATACAGTTGCAAATGTTGTTACTGCCCCTCGAGATGCAAATTGCAAATTATGGCATCAATGATTTGCACACTCTGATTTTGCCAAAATTGTTGATCTTCATCGTCATGGTCTTGTGCAAGGTATGGATCCTAAACCTCATCCACATATGGGAATATGTGAGTACTATGCACTTGGAAAACACCATCGTTCACCTTTTCACACTTCTACTTCATCACATTCCTGTGCTCTCTTGGATTTGGTTCATACCGATATTTGCGGTCCTTTTCCTGCCTCAAAGTCTCAATATCGATATTTTATAACTTTCATTGATGATTTCTCACGGTACACACATGTCTATCTTCTTTGACATAAGTCTGAGGCTTTATCTATATTTAAACAATACAAGATAAGTGTGGAGCTTCAAACTAGATTCTCTATAAAGATGCTTCGCAGTGACAATAGCGGTGAATATGTATCCAATCTATTCTGTAAGGATCAAGGTATTCATCATGAGTTTACATTTCCTTATTCTCCTCAGCAAAATGGTGTTGGTCAGCAAAAAAATTGCACTATTCTTAATGCTATACGTTGCATGCTTATACACTCTGGTTTGTCTCGAAAGTTTTGGACTGAAGCACTTCTAACAACCGTTTTTATTCAAAATCGTCTTCCAACAATTGCACCTACTGGTAAAATTCCTATAACAATTTGGACAGGGAACACACCTTCAGTCTCTCACTTTCGCACATTTGGTTGCATTGCTTATATTCATGTGCCCAAGGACACTCAACATAAGTTGGATCCTCCAAGTTTGAAGGTTATTTTTCTTGGTTATTCAGATCATTCCAAAGGTTACAAATTTTATGATCCTTCTACTCATAAGGTTATCATTAGTCGTGATGCTATATTTGATGAGAAGACTATGGGTGGCACATGGTTGTCAGATGTTTCACATGATACATAGTCTTTGCTTAGTGCATTTCCTTACTTGCTTTGTGAGTCTACTAATTCTGATGATCATAAACCTCCTTCACCTCCAAAGAAGATTGATGAAAATTTGGAGATCTATGTCACTCTTCCTATTGAGATAGAGCATGGATTCTATTCTATTGAATATGATGTCTTTGATGATGCTATGTCTGTCCAAGAGGATCCAATATCGTATATGGAAGCTATAAATTCGTGTCAAAGGGATCAATGGCAAGAAGCAATGCAAGCTGAGTATGATTCTTTAATCTCCAAAGGTACATGGATTCTTACTGAACTCCCCCCAAATCGTGTTCCTATCAAATGTAAATGGGTTTATAAAACCAAGACCAAAGCTGATGGCTCGTTTGATAAGTTCAAAGCACGACTTGTTGCAAAAGGTTACTCCCAGATTGCAGGAGTAGATTATCAAGAAACATTTTCTCCCGTTGTGCGCTCCACAATTGTTCGTATGATTTTGGCTTTTGCAACACTATTTGATCTAGAAATTCACCAAATGGATGTTAAAACAGCTTTTCTCAATGGAGATCTTGAAGAAGAAATCTATATGGAGCAACCTGAAGGTTTCATGATTGCAGGAAAGGAGCATCTTGTATGCCAGCTTCATCGTGCATTATATGGATTGAAGCAAGCCTCTCGTGCTTGGTATATTAAGATTGATCAGTTCCTCATATCTAAAGGTTTTGTTGCATGTTTTGCTAACCCAAATCTTTACATCAAAAGGGAGGACAAATGTTTTATTATTCTTGCTCTATATGTTGATGATACTATTCTTGTGTCAAATAATATTGCTTTCTTGGATGCTATGAAGAAGCTTTTATCCACTACATTTGAAATGGTGGATCTTGGTGAGATACATTCTTGTTTGGGTATTCAAGTTCAATGACACCGACAATAAGGCATTCTTCTTATTCGCCACACAAAGTTTGTTAATGATATTGTTAAGAAGTTTGGGTTGACAAATGCGCACTCTGCCAACACTCCCATTCTTTCGATCTCTACCAAGGGTAAATCTACAACACGCAATGAAGAATCAACCATTCATCAACCTTTTGCTAATCTTGTTGGTTGTCTTCAATTTATTGGTTTAAACACAAGACCAGATATTTTATTCGCAGCTAACTTTTTGGGACAATATCTTTCTTCCCCTTCCACTATTCATTGGAGTGCTGCAAAACGTATTCTTAAATACCTCAAGGGTACTAAGGAATTTGGTCTTATTTATCATCGTTGAGAGGATTCTTCTTTATCTTTTTCAACTTCTCTTGACCTTATTGGATATACAGATGCTGATTGGGCAAGTTCACACTTATCCATGCGATCTACAAGTGGGAATTTTTTCTTTGTAAATGGATGTTTAGTTTCTTGGTCCAGCAAGAAACAACGATGTGTTGCGGTTTCTACAACTGAGGCCGAATATGTTGCTGCATCATTAGCAGCTCGTGAGCTAGTTTGGCTTCGACAACTACTTGCAGATTTGGGACATCCTTCATCATCTAGTACACCTCTTCGATGTGATAACCAAAGTGCTATTAGTCTTACCAAAGACTATATACAACATAATAAATCAAAGCATATTGCTATTCATTATCATTATGTTTGACATGAAGTCAAGAAAGGTTCCATTATGGTGGAGCATTGTCCCAGTGATCAAATGGTGGCAGACATCTTCACAAAAGCTCTTAGTGAAGCTCGCTTTAGTTCATTAAGACATGCACTTGGTATTGTTCCAAGTTCTTGTCTCACTAATTGAGGCATGTATCATTGTATTCAAGAAAACTTTATAGTAAATCATATTTGTATCGTAGGTATGTGTAGGGGCTCGGGTTTTTCCCTTGTTCCCCCCAAGGGTTTTTTCACTCATAGCCAGAGACCTTTGTTTGAGTGGGGATGTTACAACTATATATATCATCTCTCACTTGAATTGGGTCTCACCTATATATACTAACTCTACATCAATATGAATCATTCTTTGGGAGCATGCCTTGTGTATATCTCTCTCTCTCAACAGAACTTTTATCCTTGTTGTATGTATTTTGCTGGAGGTTTTGACCATTTAGCCAAATATTTTTCTATGGAGACCACAATGAACTTTTATCATTTTTGTCATGTGAAATACATACAACAAAGGTTTCAATCATTTGACTATGTTTTCTTCTATGGGGATCACAAATAATTTTTATATTTGCTATGGCATGTGAAAGGTGAGAAGGATTGAAGCTTGCACGCGAGCTATGGCAGGAGAGCAAGAGCAAGAAAGAGAGAGACAATAAATGGGAACTCCAACAGTCACAATGTGTGACCGGGCCTTCCTTTATTTACTAGTCACTAAAATGAATGTAAAGAATAAAGTGATGTGACGGGCGCCCGCCACCTATAGTGTGCAGTGGTGGGTACTGTCAGTGTAGTAATACACGGGGCGGCACGGCGAAGGCGCCTTTACCCCAACAACCTCCCACTTAAAGGTGAATCTGCCCCAGTGAGAGAGAAACAAAAAGAAAAAGACAATACAACTGCACATAGGTATAAGGGATGAGGAAAGGCAATATCTCATCCAATGCCCATCAATCTCCAGATGAAGGCAAAGCGCTTAGTAGTGAGGCTTTTCGTGAGCAGATCTACAGGATTCTCGTCAGTGGAGATCTTGACAAGGTCAATAGACTTGTACTCCACGACACCATGTATGAAGTGATACCTCACCTCAATATGTTTCGTCTTCGCATGGAAAACCAAATTCTTAGCCAACTGAATGGCACTCATAGAATCCGAATGCACTGTAGGTATAGCATCAATCCCAAGGTTAGCAACTAAACGGCCTAGCCATATGGCCTCCTTGGAAGCCTGAGTGGTTGCAACCTACTTGGCCTCAGTGGTAGACAAAGCTGTACACTTCTAAACCATGGACATCCAAGAGATAGCACCTCCAGCATAGGTGAATACATAGCCAGAAGTGGACTTTCTACTATCTGCATGTCCTACATAATCGGAGTCAGTGTACCCCACGACCCCTATATCCTGGCTACCATAGCAAATACACATATTTGTTGTGCCCTTCAGGTACCTCATGATATCCTTCACGGCATCCCAATGTTTCCTGCCAGGTGTAGCCATATAGTGTGCCACAACACCAACTGCAAAGGAAATATCTGGACGAGTGGCTATCATGGCATACATCAAACTACCCATGGCTGAAGCATAAGGGATCTGGGCCATCTCCGCCCTCTGCTCATCTGTCTGTGGACAATCGGCCTGTGATACCTTCACATAAGAAGGCAATGGACATCCAATAGGCTTTATGTCCTGCATGCGGAAGCGCTCAAGGACTTTATGAATATACTCCCTCTGTGACAAGTAGAGGAGTCCTTGATGCCTGTCGCGTCTAATGCGCATACCAAGTATGTGAGAGGCCTGCCCTAAATCCTTCATCTCAAAGCTCTTCTTCAGTTGAGATTTAAGAGCATCTAGCTCATCATGAGCTTTCCCTGCTATCAGCATATCATCCACATAGAGTACCAAAATAAGCAATGAACCATTACAGGCTTTCTTCGTGTAAAGACACGGATC
Organism: Lygodium microphyllum; assembly: GCF_053477565.2. NCBI lineage: Eukaryota > Viridiplantae > Streptophyta > Polypodiopsida > Schizaeales > Lygodiaceae > Lygodium > Lygodium microphyllum. The sequence continues at coordinate 89,541,119 of NC_141149.1, forward strand.
CATAGCACTCCTGCTGTAGCCCTGTGATTGCATAAAGGCATCAAACTTATGATACCATTCCCTAGGTGCCTGCTTCAAGCCATAAAGATTTTTCTTCAACTTGCACACTAGGTGCTCCTTGCCAGATTCTGCAAAGCCCTTAGGCTACTCCATAAAGATCTCATCATGCAAGTCCCCATGTAAGAAAGCCATCTCGACATCCATCTGATATAGATCTAAGTCAAGATGAGCAACCAAAGCCAAGACCAAGCGCAGGGTGGTCATCTTAACCATAGGAGAAAATACTTCATCAAAGTCTACACCATGCTCCTGCTTAAAACCCTTTTCTACTAGTCTAGCCTTGTATGCTGGCTTGGGTGTCCAGGGGTACTTTTCAGCTTGTACACCCACTTGCATGGCAAAGCCTTCTTGCTCTTAGGCAAGGCAACCAAATCCCAAGTCTCGTTCTTATGCAAGGAGTCGATCTCAGACTGCATAGCCCTCTCCCAGGAGTGAGTGTCACCCCTGCACATAGCCTCATCATAAGTAAAAGGCTCTCCTGCATCTGCAACCAAAACATAATGCATAGAGGGCTGAAATGTATCAGGTGGACATTTGTCTCTAGCAAACCGTCTCATTACAGGCTCTGCTGCCTACCCAGCTGCCTGTCCAACACCCTTACCATGAGCATTTGTTGCAGCTGTAGGCTATCCAACTGGCTGTGCAAGAGCTCTAGGCTCCTCTTGAAAGATCACTCTACGGATCTCAACCACCTTCTCAGGCTTCCTGTGCATCTTGTCTTCATGGAACACTACATTATGGCTGCATACTATTTTCCGCACCTGCGGATCCCATAGGTGATAGCCCATCTCTCCTGAATCACCATAACCAAGAAAGATGCATTTAATGCTCTTTGGATCCAACTTACTCCTCTTGTCCTTGGGCACATGGCAGAATGCCTCACATCCAAAGACATGGAGATGCGCATAAGAGGGTGGCTTACCAGCCCAAACTTCCTCTGCAACCTGGAAATCCAATCCACTAGAAGGCGATCAGTTTATGACATGCACTGCCGTACTAAGTGCCTCAGCCCAAAAGCTCTGTGGTAGTCCTGCATGGCTAAGCATAGAGTAGACATACTCCTGAATAGTCCTGTTCATGCGCTCAGCCAAACCATTCTGGGCGAGGGTGTAAGGGACGGTCAATTGACGCTTAATACCCCTGTCATCACAAAACTGCTCAAAAGCACGTGAGACATATTCTCCCCCATTGTCAGTCCTAAGGCATTTTAGCCTATACCCAGTCTGGTTCTCAACAAGAGCAACCAACGCTGAAAGACTACCAAGACATCAGACTTTTGCTTTATGGGATAAGCCCACACTTTCCTTGAAAAATCATCAATGAAGGTAACAAAGTACTTCGCGCGACCCATAGACATACACGGCATGGGCCCACAAACATCTGAATGCACCAAAGCCAAGGGCTCACTCATTCATGGCCTACCCGATTTCTTATGCGTAGACCTATTCTGCTTACCATAAAGACAATGATCACACGAGTCAAAATGTGCATAGTCCAAAGGCGGAAGATACTCCAAACCAGATAACATTTTCATTCCCGTCAAAGACATATGCCCCAAACGGGCATGCCAAAGTGATACATGTGGGATAGAGCCCACTATCAAAACATGGTCTACAGAAGACCCAGATACAACAAGAGGATAGAGGCTGCCAGCCTTGGCACCTCTAGCAAGCACAAGTCTTCCTCTGGTAATCTTCCAGGCAGAATCCCCAAAACAGACATGAAACCCTGCATCATCCAACTGTCCTGCAGACATAAGACTACGCGTAAGCGCAGGTACATGACGTACATCCATGAACAAAAAGGAACTACCAGTGGAAAACTACAACTGAATATCTCGACAGCCCACAATATCAAGAGACCTATCATCTCCAAGTCTGACCGATCCAGATACAGTACGGTAAGAGTGAAACCACTCACGGTAAGGGGTCACATGAAAGGATGCACCTGAATCCAATAACGAGCACTATACATACATACTAGGTGTCTCAGTCAAGTGTGAGGCATCAGAAGAACTAGCTGCAAGTATGAAGTCATCACTACCATCGGAATCCTCGGTCTGTGGGACATTAATTTCTTCAATCTTGACGCTGGACTTCGCAGGTACTATGCTGTGATCAGAGGACTTCTCCTACACTTTCTCTTTCCCCTTATCCTTGCGCTTCTCATTGCGCAACTCATGACACTGTGGTATGATATGGCCCTTTTTCCCACAATGATGACAAGTGACATTAGCATTGCACCCACGCGACTTACTACGCGACTTTCCACGAGATTTAGACCGACCCTTCTGCAAGTCATGGCCACGGCCATGACCACGATCATTCCTATCATTCCTGCCTCTAACTGTCAAAGCATGTGAAACACGAGAGGTATCCAAGTTTTTGCGATTAACCGCTTCCTGCAGAAGAGCACTCTCAACATCATTCAATTTCAGAGTAGCACGAGAGGCACATAGGGCAGTGCGGAATACATCCCATGACTCATTCAAAGTCCCAAGCAAGAAAAGAGGAGTTACTTCCTCTCCAAAGGTGATATCCTGCGAAGTCAGGTTCTTCAGTATAGCATGGAACTGGCTCAAGTGAGCAGACATAGTCGCATTATCCTTCATGCGCAGATCCATAAGCTGCTTCAACCAGTACATCTGACTCGCCAGACTTTTCTTATCATAAAGATTCTTGATCTTATTCCATAGATCCCATGCACTCTGTGCTTCCTCGAATACATTATAATGTACCTGTTTAGTGAGAGACAATATAATCGTGGACTTGCATAGCTCATCAAGTTCAAGCCAGTCCAGTGTCCATAGTTTCAGGCCGCTCCCCGCTCAATCGAAGTGGCTTAATCTGAGATTTCTGCACCAAGACTACCAAATTTGACTCTTCTAATAAGAGTAGTTGGTACCGTCCAACTTTTTGATGTTAAATATGGCATTATCAGTCATAGAGGACACCATAATGCAGGTTGGAAATGCACAAACAATGTAAAACTACTGGCTATTTTACCGTAGAAAATGCTCAAAATCCGTTGAAATGAGCTCCAAATGGTAAGAAAAGTGTGCCAAAAGATGCTGTCCACTTAGTACTAGGTGTGGTACAGCAAATCAGGATATTTTAGCATTAAAAATACTGCTCAGTCCACCAATAAATGCTTGCTGTAATAAATTTCAGAATTGCAATAATGAGAACAAACTGTCCCAAAACTAGATCTAATGTCAACTAAACAATGCTAGGTCCAAAGCTGGCATAAAGAGGACAAAGCAAAGCCAAATGACAGTGAAAATACATGAGCATAACATCGAGAGATGTCAAATAGCATCTGCCAGTAAGAGGCACACCCCAAGACAATCCAGGCAAAATGTACTTGCAACTGCCAAAACCTGACACAAATAGGTGTCTGCTCAAAGGAAAGCAGATCCAAAACTGAGACTCAGCTCATAAGCATCCTGTGAACCAAGACATATACTCAATGCAACATCTAATTGTCGGAGTATAATCCCAAAGTCTCAATACATCTGTAACTGCTCAATGACATAGACTGCTCCAATACATGTAACTGCTCCAATAGCATGTAATCCCTGCTCAAGGTTAAGTAAGCATGCAAGATGCTCCCACTGGCACAAAAGGTGTACAAACAAGCTCAAGGGCTCAAGCAACCTAAGACAAAGTACCAGTGACAAGTGACCAAGTCAATGCGTCATACGCATCCCAAGAGCATGACATACATGAAGCAACTGATGGAAGCAGCCAAGTAAATGATCAAACTGAGTCGAAAATTCTCAAATACATCCAAGGCAAAGCTCCCAATGTCGGTAAAACATAGACGAACCAAGTGGCATATATCACGAACCAAAGCATGTAATGTATGAAGCCTAACTATCAAGCATAGAAATGAGGCATAAGCGGTCCAAGAGCATGCCAAGTCGGTCTAAATGCTAGTGAATACCAACCAAGACGGAGCTTATGTGTAGCTCAAATACATTCCATAGATTCAAACATGAGCTCAAAGTCGTCCCCAAATGTCAGATACATGATGGCAAATCCCAAAGCATACATCCGGTACCAATAGGTAAGTGATAAAGCATCCAAAGTACCTTCAGCCCATTGTTATTACAGCCAAGTTTGACAGTCAAAATTGAGAAATTTCAGCCAATATTTTAGGCCAAAATCATGGCATAATCATGTGCATACATTCCCAAGGCACTAGGCATCATGTAGGCCACATACGGGCATCAAACAAGGTAACCGGAGTAGAGTATAAGCATCAAATGCCAATGCCAAGTGTGGTTGCCCTGTTTCCAACACTGTATAACAGTAAATGATAGTCCCAAATCAGCAAATATTTTAGGCCAAAATCATGGCATAATCATGTGCATACATTCCAAAGGCATTCGGGCATCAAGTAGACCGCATACAGGCATCAAATAACACAACCGGAATGGAGTGTAAGCAACAAATGCTAATGCCAATGGTGCTGCCCTGTTTTCAGCCTATTATGATAGTTTATGACAGTCCCAAATCTGAAGAAATCAGCCTCGAATGATCAAGACCAATGCCCAAATCTTGAATGACATCAAACATGTAGTCTAATAGCCCTCTTGATCAAGCTAGAGAGCAAGAAGCAATGGCCAAGTGTGGAGCTGAAGTAGATGAGTGCTAATAGCCTAGAAAAAATGGCGCAATGTGCCCTGTTGGTGCTGAACTTTCTACTGCTCCACATGGGCTGAAAGGGGGTAATGGGGGGCTCAAGAAGGGCCTATCAAAGGCCTATGACAAGCCTCTTTGAGCCTTGATAAGTGTAAGGCACAATATGAGGGGAATAAGCTTCAAGGGTTTGAAGCCATGGCTGTTCTTTCTATTTGCAACCTGTAGACTGAAATAAAACCCTAAAAGAATGATCAAATACCTCAGTACCAATGCCTTGAAGGTGCCTCAATAGGCTGAGAAGGTGCTCGAGAAGCCGGGGAGTGATGGGAGCTCGGGGAGATCAGATATGGCTGTCGGGATGGAGATCCAATGCATGAAGGGAGTCGATGCGAAGGTAGAGAAGCACTGAGTCAAGCTTGAGCAAGAGGAAGCCAAGCTTTGATACCAGTTGAAAGGTGAGAAGGATCGAAGCTTGCACATGAGCTATGGCGGGAGAGTAAGAACAAGAAAGAGAGAGACAAGAAATGGGAACTCCAACAGTCACAATGTGTGACCGGGCCTTCCTTTATTTACTAGTCACTAAAATGAATGTAAAGAATAAAGTGATGTGACGGGCGCCCGCCACCTGTAGTGTGCAATGGCGAGTACTATCAGTGTAGTAATACACAGGGCGGCACGGCAGAGGTGCCTTTACCCCAACAGTATGGAATATATATAATAGATTTTTGACCAGGTGGGTAATTCTTTTCCTATACTCCATTAATACTTTCTATTATGGATGTTGGACTCATTCGATCTCATGTTTAAGTGCTTTTTTTATTTCAATGAAATTTGATACTTCATTATATTTAGCAATTTGATTACTATTTTCTTCTTTCTGAGAGGTGACAACATACAAATCATAAACTCTCCATTTTCTCACTTGTACATGTATCATGAATAACGAATTTTAATTTGGAGAAACTGTGAATTTGCTAGTTGATCATGAGATTGTTGCACTTGGGAGAGTGCATGCAATACATCCAAATGAGACATACCATGGAGAAACACTTAAAGATGGATATATTTCAGTGGCTATTGATAAATGTCTAAATGTAGCAGCATATTTGCCATTCCCAACAATCGACCTAGTGAAGGTTCACAAAGTTGTAGGTGGTTTTGCAAAATGGGAAAATAAAGATGTGGTGGTTGTTTCAAACTCAATAACAATTCATGACGAAGGAGATGATTACGAATCAAACTATGTTTAGCTACCTTGTGAGCATATTGATGTGCTTAGCATTCATGAAAGTTGGAGAGAACATAGAGTGATGCTATGGAAAGAAGGAAACACAATGTGTATTGGGACAGGGGTTATATTATTGGCTTTTCCATATGATGTGATAAACTTTGAATTGCTAGGAGAAGAGGATGTTGGTGTGGTGGTAGATAAAGACCTTGATCAAACCATAGGAACATACATAGATGACAACCTCTAGTGTGTTACTTTGGAAAGATGGCCTATTAAACAAGTCACCTTTGACTATGGAACATCGCTGCTACAACAACAATCATACATGCAATTTATCTCCACAATTCCTTGTGCCAAAAACATGGAAGATACCAATGAAGATTTTGTTTTTGCAAAAAAAATTAAATTTTGTTCAGAAGAGATCATATTGTCTGGTCAATAGAAAGCCTCGAATTATCGCCCTAAAGGTGCAAACTTGAGGACTTCTATGGACTCCATCTCAAAGGTTTCCATGATTGATTGTTACCAAGAAAAGTGTTGTTAGTATGATAATAGAGAAGTAATGCAACAATTACATAAATACTTTTGGGGATTTCAATTTGAAGACCACACAAACTATATTTATGACAAGTTGGAATAATCATGAATGATTGATTACTTGGGAACAAGGAAGTACAACTTCATCTTCAATGGACACGTGGTATGTGGAAGGGCATGGTATGAGATTCATGGAATCCCAAAGACATCTTTTTACAGGTACAAAACACAATTTGAGCATGGCGTGAGGAGGGAAATGCATGGAAATAAGGGGGTAATAAGAGCAGCTTGGGATCACACAGAGATGGGAAGAGCCATCCTTAGAGAGTTTGTTAAGAACAATGCAAAGAAAATGCCACACAAGAGCAAAACAATGCCAGATGGATCAAGGGAGACACAATTGGTCATCCCAGATGTTTACAAGAAAGTAGATATATGGGCAGAAGTAAATACAACATTGAGTGGTATTGGATGTAAGCAAATGTCCTTGCCCACCTTCAATCCTATTTGGAACACAGAGTTCAAGCATGTAACCTTCACACAGACAAGTGATTTCTCCAAATGTAGTATTTTCTCAGAGATCAAAGAGCAACTTGGCAGCAACAAAGTGTATTCAAGAGCGAAATGTGTCTCTAAAGAAGCGTCACTGCCACATGCTACAATAAAAAAGTTGTCAAAACATATACTATAGTTAGCGCTTGGCCTCAGCATTAGATCCAGATAAAAACTTGTGCATCATACATTATAAAATGGACTAGCAAAAGACAGCTATCCCTAGGTTAAGGCTTCCATCAAAAGAGACTAAAAGATCTACTCAACTACCAATTTCTTTAACATGCATGATTACACATGGACATCGAGAAGGTAGATATGGACATTTCTCACTCCATCTACAGCCTCACAATCCGAACTTCACAATTGCCTCATTGTCGTTGTGCTTTAGGAACTTGGAGTGACTACACATGCATGCAAATGGCGATCTACAAGTAGATGGAATGCCAAGATCAACCTTTGTGCTACTAAATGCCCTCAACTTGAAAAGAGCACTAAACCACCATGAAGGTGTTGCACAAAATAAACCATGCATGGAAGATAATACACCACAGGATGGCCATTATCATTTCGAACAATTGCCAGAGAACTTACTACTTCAACTTGATAATTGTGGATCAGAAAATAAAAATTGCTATCTCTTTGCATATCTATCATTGCTTGTTGCACAAGGAACATTCAAGATGATCCAGCTTGGGTTTCTCATGGTGGGTCATACACATGAAGACATTGATGCAATGTTCAACAAAATTTTAGAGAAGCTAAGGACGAGCATGACCTTCACTTTTCCTCATCTTATGCAACATTTTCAATCATGCCACATGACAAGTCCTACACCTTTCTTATTGACACATGTGCCTCACTTTAAGAGATACATTGAGGGATACTTATGTAATTCCAAAGATACACTTGTTGGTCACTCAAAAACTCTTCAATTTCAATTTTATATGCAAGGAGATATACCTGCCATGCAATATAAGATGCATCCAAAGTCCCTAGACTAGTTACCAAGAGAAGGTGACATTGAATTATGGAAGAGAGATCTTGAAGAAAAGCCTACTCTTCCAAAGGGTGTTCCAATGTTGCTACCCATGTTTGAGTACGTTAAGGATCATCAAGAAATAGTAAGTGGAGTTAAAGATTATTTGAACTATTGGGAAAGATGGTCAAATGTACAAGGACCTCAAAAAGATTATTTCAAGCTGATTTCAAAAAGTTTATAACACTTATGATTGATTATTGGAAACATATGATCTACGCTCTTCAAACTCCAAATGTCCAAGAAGATTTATTTCTCATAGATTTTTGGCCAAGAACACAAAGTGATGTAACCAATATAGATGTAGATAATGTATATGACTTTATTGGATTGGAAGAGTTGAATGATCACTATTGTGGTCCTCTTAGCAAACGACCCAAATGTGCATTTGAACCAATGCTTGGTGTTAAGAAATCTGATTTTGTGCTTGTTAGACCTTCAAATCTAGTATATCCAATGTGGATTGGTGTTACACAAAGTGAGGTCGATGCAAATAGAAATTCCAAAAACTTCAACAAGGTACGCATAGAATATTGGGCACCAGTTTGTAGTCGTCAAAATGCTACAGATGCAAATGTGTATTTTAATTGTTGGGATAAATATTGGATGTGCAACAAAAAAGATCCTGAACAATGGGAAACAATAGATTGCAATGACCCTTGGATGAAGAAAGGTACAAAATCTCCAAAAATTTTAAAATTCCCCCAAAGGTTGTATTGAAGGCCAAATAAAGTCTACAAGAATCCATCGAGACTGAAGATTTTCCTTGAATATTTTCAAGGATATTAAAACTAAGATGTTTATTAACACCACCTTTTTGAGTTTTTTTCAATCTCTTGGAAACAACCATAAGAAATAATATGTTCCATTGCACCAAGTTTCAAATTAATGAAATTCCCAAAATACAAAAAATCCATTTTGATTTGGAATTCCCATATTGATGGGAAATTCCCGAAATCCCGAAATCCTAAATATGAAGTTTATACAAAACCTACCAATGAATGCGAAAAGAATAGCCTACAATGCCTAGCAAAGTCCAAACATATCCTATGAGCTAGGTTTATTCCATGGAAGGTTATTCCAAATTCTTGGTAAGAGATCGATTTTGCAAATAACATTTTTTAAAAAGCTACTATGGTATCGACTATCTCTCTATCTATCTCTCTCTCTCCCCCCCTGTCTCTCCCCCCCTCTCTCTCTCACTCTCATGCTCATTTTGAAAGTGCAATCATATGCATGTTTTTCATAAACTTCTTTAATATTTTACATTTGAATTCTATGAATTAGAGTTAATAGCCACCTTCCATATATGAAAGCATCACTTGGAGCTCGTATTAGTGTAGCATAGCATTATCATATTGTTTGGTCTCTATGGTAAAAGGTTATGAATAGGGTTAACTAAAACTAAGACAAAATCCACGTTTGTATACAATGATATTGTATGATCAAGTTCTTTAAAAACAACTTTGGCATGACTTTTTTTATGTGCATAGCCATAAACACATGAGAAAGGGTTTAGTGACAGTATTCCATACCACAGTTGCACTAAACATGAATGTATCCTTGAAGGAGGTTCTAGAAACTTCAGGAAATAACGATTGATAGTTAAATGTTAAACCTTAGATATCACATTAAACAGTCAATATTAAATAATCTCTCTTTTGTCTAATCTCTTCCCTCTCTCTCTCCACGCATATCTCTCTTTCCCCTCTCTCTCCTCTATTATGATAATAAAATATTTAATGTTAAATATTAAATAATAAAAATTAAATAATTAAATGAACTTTTAACTAATAATAATTAAATAATTCTAGATATTAAATACCAAAAAATCAAGTAATTAAATAAACACTTAACCAATGATAAATAATAATTAAAAATGAGAAGAGAGAGGGACATTGAGCCAACCGAGAGAATGAGAGAGAGAGAGAGATAGCCTAGAGAAGCACAAAAAATGCAAAAAGACTGATGGCAATCATCATCAAGCCGGTGGGGATCTAGGGACAACACCCCTAGTGGGGGGTTGGGGGTAGTGCCCCTAATGGAAGTTTGGGGGAAATGCCCCCAACGGGGGGTCTGAGGGGCAATGTCCCTTGGTGCGAGTTTGGGAGAAACGCCCCCAGCAAGGGTTTGGAGGTAGCACCCCTAGTGGCAAAGCCGCTAATGAGGGGTTCGGGGGGCAGTGCCCCTAGTGGGGGTCTGGGAGGGCAATGCCCCTAGCGAGGGTCTGGGGGGCAACGCCTCTTAGTGGGGCTTTGGGGAGTAGCACCCTCGGTGGAGGTTTGGGGGCAACACCATTACAAGATTTTTGAAAAAATCGTGACTTGAAATATTTAATAAAATTTAAAAATAGTTACAAAAATAAGATCTAAATCTACTCATATTTCATAACAAGTGATGGTTATTCGATAGCGTGATACATTAAATGATTCCTTTCACGAGGTCAATCTTTACAACTAATCATGATGTTTTTCGAAACGAGTTTCTCTTCCCTCCCTCTCTTTTTCATGTAACTCTCTAGCCTGAGTATTTTCTCTATTGCATTTTTACAATTCCAAGTTTTGCATCTCTGATCCTTTGCATTTTTATCTCTGCCTCTGTCACCCCTGTCTTACTCTGCAAGTTTTCTGGCCCTAAAATTTAGTGGTTCTATCCCCTTGCTCTTCTTTGATTGCTCTCCACTGTTTCATTTTCTCAAACAGAAACAGATTGTGGAGTGCAAATTCTAATTCGAATTAGGGTATTGTAATCAAAACTACCTACATCTTCAAAATAGAAATCTTACTCCAAGGGTTTAGTAGTTCAATAGGGCAGAATGATCGCCACTCCACAACGTGTTTGCTCTACTTCACAGGTGATTTTTGTTGCATTGGTACAGATTACTGACTTCTACTAATTATAACATGTTTTCAATGCTTCCCTGCTTCATTTTTGCTTTTGAGTAAAACTACATTACTTTTGATAATTTAAATCCATACAATTACTACAAATCACACTGCTACTATTTTGTATGATTAGTATTGAATAATATTAAGATTAAACACCAAAAGCATTTTCTAAATAAGAGTCATATATGAAAATTAAATGCAATCTTTATTTATGTAGTAATGAGATTAGGCACTCTCTCTTAAGAATTCAATGTCTTCTTCTTCTTCTTCTCAATTGCTTGATTGATCTCTTGGAGTGCTTGTCTTTTTTGCTATCCCACTACCTTGCAAATGATAGCTTCTTTGCTATGAAGATGAAAAACATGATTTCTTTCATTTTTGAAAATACTTTTTGCTGTGAATATGAAATATATGATTTGTGCAATGTTGAAAAAACTCTATTGGATGTGAATATGGAATAAATGGTTTATGCAATGCTTTCATGAATGAATAATTTCAAAATACTAACCTTTTTTTCTATTCTATGTTGCTATATACCTTAAGGTTTCGCCTCAAGGCTAAATCTAGCCTTATATTTGTTGTATCCTTCAGTAATATTAGAGCATTTTATCAAGTTCTTATACATCATATTATACTTTACTATATAGAACTTTCTATTATACTTTATTTTCATAGTAAAAGCATTTCCATCCAATTTTATGGTTACACTCTTTATAATTTTGCAATAAGGATATGGCTATACAATACTTACCAATACTCAATATGATTTTGTCATAGGATGTAGTTTGATCTTTTAATAACACATATCATGATCTTTCATCGATCTATAGATTAGACCATATGGCCAAAAAATTTCTTACAATATAAGAAGTATTTTTTTAATTTTATTGAATACAATATGAGATGTGACCATGAGTTCAAATCTTTTCTTATAATATAAGATGTAATTTCTGTTATTTTTCCTAATATACTGTGAGATTTGGCCATGCAACCAAATCTTCTCCTTAAGCTATCTCTTGGCCAAAATAAGGACTCTTGTAGTATCACAATATCTTGCAACAAATGCTTTCTTATATTATCAAACCTTACTTACTTCCAAAAGGAAAGACTAGTTTCTACTTAGAATTCCTTAATTCTATAACCTGGCCATGTGGTCAAATCTTGTCTTGCAACAAACAAACCACTTTTTTGGGAATTGATCCTGAAAAATTAAGACTACCTATGGTGTTCAATCACACAAATTTTGGGTATGCTATATTTGGCTGTATGGAAAAATCTTGTAAGAAAAACATCTTTTATATTATCTCCAAAAAGAAAGATCATTTACCTACTATATTTGTAGGAAGTTTCGCCATAAATCAAAACTTGTCGTGCAACAAATAAACAACTTTGTTTCCGTAAATCATCTCTTTCATTTCAAATTCTCATAACTTCTTATCTCTATGTTCATATATAAATATCATATCATTTTACCACAAATTAGGCACTTTTTCCATTCCACTACAAAATAAAAATTGGCCATATGGTCAAATCTTTCATTTTGTTATCAATGCTACCATCCAAGAATCCCCCATTCATGTTTCATTCAGCCATATGATAAAATATAATCTCATACATCTTGCAAACCATGAAACCACTTTTTTTATTCCACTATAAAATAATATTTGGCTATATAGTCAAATCCAATTTCACAACATGTTGCAACAAATGAATCACTTTCTTCATATGGTTATGAAACTAGATTTGGCCATATGGTTAAAACGAGTTTATAGAAATATAGATATCTTATAGGTTTCACCATGAGGTCAATTCTCCACCTTTCAAGTGTTTTTCACATTACCTTATATTGGTATCTATGGGATTTTCTACATAGCCATATTTGTTTATGTGTGAATCTCATATCACAATAAATCGCATTCTCTCTTTAACTAGCCTTTAAAAACCATATGGTAAAAAACTATGGCGAAGTTTCTAATCTTATAGATTAGTCTTATGACTAAATAGGATTTGACCACATGACTAAAACCAATGACAATGTTTCTATAATATAGCTTCTTTCAAGGGAAACTTACATGTGCACTAATTGAAATGAACAAATGGAATCGTGAGATTACTACATAACCACATTGATATATGGGTGGATCTCATATTGGACTAAATCTCATTCTTTGATTAAATAGGATTTGACCACATGGCCAAAAATCTTAGCAAAGTTCCTAGAGTATGATCCTTGCATAGGAAACTTACATGGAGAAGAAATCCAATGTTAACCTAGGGACAAAATCATCCATTACATTTTCTACATAACCACAATAAATTTTCACTAGAGCTCATACCACACTCATACTCAACATTTCATTATCACTTGACCATTTGGTTAAGCCCATGGTCAAGTCTTACTATTAATATAATTTGATCTTCTCACTAAAGTCCATGGAAAAGTTTTTACTATATAATTGCTGCAAGAGAAACATAATCATGCTAACTTAGGACCAGAATAATCCATGATATTTGATACATAAGCAAATATATTTATGGTTAGATCTCATACCACACTTAATCTCAAATTTCAATATTTCATTTTATGGAAGAGTCCCTTTGGAGTACATTTGTCTTGTATTTCCTAAAATCTTGTGTTGTTGTGTTTTCAATTTTCAACCTAGAAATCTTATACATTTATTTGGATTTTGTAAAATTTTACTATTTTTAAATCGACTTTTGTTTGACAACTTTTTCTCTTTGTAGAACTTTTCAATGGCAAAGAAAGATAGCACATCCAAAAAGGAGACCCAAACCATTGATGGAGTTAGTGGTGATTCTGTGTATCCATGGTATGTGGATGTTTATGATAGTCAAGGAAAAATGGCTGACAATGTTCTCTTATTTACTTTAAAGAGTGGTATTGCATTTTTTCAACAAGATGGTGTCATATAGAAGATAAGAGATGGATGTGCCGGGAAACAGGGAATACCATGTAATATTGTTAAGATCAAGGGGAAAAATGTAGTTTAAAAACTTGATCCTTTGTCATTTAACCTTGTAGATATTAAAGAGGACGAAGAATACACTTTGAAAACAATCGAATGGACCTTATTTGAGGAGGTAAAGGGCATATCACACATTATATTAGCATTCCAAGCTATCCAAAATAGTGAGCAACTTTCCCTATCAGGAAAAGGTGATCGCCCCAACAAAAGAATGAAGCTCCAAGATAAACAAATAGACTTGAGATCTTCACCTGCTCCTCAAGAAGAAAATAATTCACTAAATTCCACAAGCTAAAAGTAAAAATCACCTTCACAAAGGTCCTTGTCATAAGCTCTTGTTGTTAGTATGGCTATTAACACTACTAAGAATGATGCCACTTTACCTTCCATGCTAGAAGTTACACCTATAAAGCCAATAATTTCTCTTGAGGTCAAGGGAGTAGAAATAACATTTGATTTTCCTGAGATAGTTAAGAAGAACGGAAAGAAGGAAGAATTAAGATTTCACATGTTTGAAAAATTCTTTCCATAGCATGTGACAACTCATAGAGATGGTGAGTATAGCTGATGCTTTTCCACGTGGAAAGGATTTAGGCTTCCAAGATGATGATGAGAAGCCATTCAAAAGATTTTCCAAGGTTGAGAAAAAGGGTAGATGTGAAAAAAGAGCCGAGAAGAGGCAAAACCAGTAAGGGAAGACTTGGAAATTGGTTGCACAATGTAGAGAATTGATGTATGCAAATAAATGCTTTTTATGTGAATAGGAAGGGCTCATGGCAACGGACTATCCCGATAGGTAGAAAGTTGCAAAGGTTGAAAATAAGGGAGATTCCAAGTGAAAAAAGGCCAAAACATTGGTTGGTTTGGTATCTAGTGTGGTTAGTGATCAGCTTAATGATGATACTATTGAGCTTTGTAGAGCTTGGGGAAAGAGAACCAATCCACTTGACTTTGAAACTTTGGAGATCTTTCTAATTTCAAACAATGAAAAGTAAGTAATTTGATATTTTTAAAGATTTTAAGAGATTTTATTTTGCTAAATTATTGAAGTATGATTGTTTTCAGTTCTCATTGGAGCCTAATTGGAATAGACTATGTGGAGAGGCAATGTTTCCTCATCAATTATTTGAAAGGAAGCTATGAAAATGCTAAGTTATAAGTTATATTATCCATGGTCTCCTTGATATTTTAATATTTTTTCTGCAAGTACTCTAAGTATTTTGATCCTTTTTTATCATTACTCTAAATTTTATTATCTTTTTGGTACAGAGCTATAAAAAGATTGATTGAAGTGCTAAAGAAAAAGCCTCCCATTTTTTCTATTCTTGTTGATAGGTGCTATGAGGCACCTCCTTTGTATGCTTATAGGTCACTGTGTTGGGATTATGTAGAGAAGCTAACCATGTCTTTCAATAAGAATCCCATGAATCCAACAATAGCAGCATATCTTATGTCTTTTGTACAAGACAACAATGAGAAGAGACCCCTGCATCGTGATGAGGTGGATGCTAATAAGTTGGACACTTATAGTTATTGGATTATATTAGGGCTTCACTCAATTCATACAACAAATATATATATTCAGAGTAATACTACATGTTTTCTAGCAACCAAGCATTTATACACCACGAGAAAAGCTAGAATATTAGTTGATTGTCTTGCAAAAATGTGCATTGAGATTTCACAAATGACAAATATGGAATCACATAATGTTATGAAGAATGCCCCTTATGTTGAGTAGCTTCAACAATTAAGAGATCAGTGCCTAGCATTTGGTTCTCCACCAAACCCCAAAAAGGGCTTTCTAAGACAAGCTCTCAAAGAGTACCATGGCAGGTAATCACATATAAGCTTACATTCTCTTTTTTTGAAAATTAGTGTGATGATCTTTATTTTGTTTTATGCTCACTACTTTGATCTTTTTTGGTAGAGATTTGTGGCCTACATTGGAGAAAATTGTGCATCTAGAGATTGCCATATGATTGTTAGCTCCCAAGAAATATTTAATAGTTAGATCAAAACCATAAAGATATACTCTAGAAAAAGGGAAGGCAACCTTGTTGGGGGTAAAGGCACCTCCGCCTAGCCGCCCGTGTATTACTACACTGACACTACTCGCCACTGCACACTAATGGCTTTGTTGAGGCCTTAGTGAGCCATTAGTGAGCTCCTCCTTCAATTTGGCTTGATCATGCTTTGTTGAGGCCTTGTCATTGGCTTCTTTGGCCCCTTTGTTGCCCTCCCCATAAGCCATCTACTGCCACGTGGTCAAGAGGACCCTCCACCCCATTCACAAAGGCTATGCCATCTTTCCCAACTATTCGTGATCTTCTTCAGCAACCCCCCTTTCTCCCTAGCACTTTAAGGCAGCTTCACAAGTCATTTTCACTTGTCTTGACCCTTGTTTGAGTTCCCAGGCATTGGCATTGAGCTTGAGTTGATTTAACTCAAATTTGGGATTGTATAACCAGTCCATAGACAGTCCAAAGTAGGGCATCACTTATCTCTTGAAGTCAATGCTTATTGAGCTTGATCATTTGATGTATATTGATGCCCGGATGATGTTTACATGTATGGAGATGCTATGTTAATGGATTGCAATAATTTTGGTACTGATTTGAGGCCTCAAATACTCAGTCTAGAGTAGTGAATGTGTATTGTAAACAATTGGGTTGAAGCTATTCTACTCATGTATGCTTATGCCTATGCTATTTGGGTCATGTCTTGGAGATGTACATTGATGTATTGACCATCAAGGATTTGGAAAAGAGTTCGACATTTCTTCTTAATCATTGGTTGAGCTTGAGCTTATCTTTCCATAGCATTTGGATATTTATCTTGGATGTATCTTTGCACTTATCGGTGTATGCTTGACTACTTTGGACATGCACTTATGCTCATGTCACCTAACTATGTCAGTTACATTGTTTGAGCTTGGATGCTATTGGAGCTTTACTTGGGCTTGACATTTGATTGTCTAGAGCATATTTTGTACATTTATTGGCTTGCTAGAGTTTATTTTGGGATATAGTTTGTGTCTATGGATGTTACATATGGATGCTCTACCACCTACATGTTTGGGATGTATCATTGATGCTTGATCCTGGACACTTGTTCACTGGTGCTTTTACATGCTTTGTTAGAGCTTTGTTGCTTGATATTTATGGCTTTTGTGCCAATGGAAGTGTCTTTGAATGCTTGACAGACATTGAGCAGGTGGTCTATGCTATTTGAGCTTTTGAGACTATTTGGGATTTCTTACCCTTTGGGATGATGCATGGTTCATATGCCTTGGTTCCTTCCAATGCTTATGAGCTAACTCTTTGAATTGGGTCCCTTTCCTTGTGAGTTGACACCTCCTTGTGTCAAGTCTTGGTAGTGTGGCAGGCACACTTTGCTCCGTTGATCGGGGGGTGTGCTTACTCACTAGCAGATATTTCATGACATGTTTGGGTGTTGGATTTATGCTTCTCGATTGTCATATGCCTATGTTATGCCTGCATGATGCTGGTTATGGTCTTGGTAGTATATGATTGACTTGGGATCTGCTTTTGGCACAGTTAGCTCTCATTTACTGAAATCTGTCATTTATTACAACAAGCTGAAATCTGTAGATTTTCAGCACTTCTATGAGAGTAATGCTTTCTATTTGATGTTATCTTGGTCATATTTGGTGGAAAGGTGCTTCTCTTGGTGAAATCCACTCTTTCAGCTAGTTTTAGCAATGGTTTTAGTGCATTTTTTGCTAATTACAACAACCTATAATTTTATTGTTTTACATTGATTTGGGATAGTATGGCTGGTCATTTGAAAGATACAACTCTCTTTAACATTGTCAAGTTGGATGGTACTAACTATGGGTACTAGAAGTCCCAAATATGGGAGATTTTGGTGCAAAAATTGTAGATTAAACCCTTTCATTTCAAGGGTGTCAAACTTGAGGATATGGATGATGATGTTTGGATGGAAGTTGATGAACTATGCAAGTCTACCATTATTTTATCACTCTCACAAGAGGTCCATAATAATGTTGTTGAAGATGAGAGTTAGAGTGCATGGGACTTATGGGACAAAATTCAGGAGCTTTATGCGCAGCAAAGTCCTGCATCATAGATGTATTGGCTAAAGCAAGTTAATGGACCTTCAGAAGAAGGAGGGGTCATCCCTATCATCTAATTTTAGTCAGTTTCATGCTATCATGAAGAATCTGTTGTCACAAGGTATTGAGTGCACCCATGAAGAAATGGCAGGCATACTAATGATCATAAGGGCAGGGACTCTCAAAAGTCCAGGTCCAAGTCACGTGGTCGCAGTAAGTCCCGTGGATGGCAGTCTGATCTTACCTGTCATTATTGTGGGAATCATGAGTACTACCGTCATCATGCATAATAATCTTTTCCTTTCCATGCACTAAACATTTCATAGTCAATAAAGAATGTGGAGTTGGCATACCTAGTAAAGTATTCGAAGGAGTAGTAATGCCGTCCTCATCTTCCATGAAATTAGGCATTTCTTCATGTTCGTCATCTTCCATTGCTCCAAGGTAATTGATATGGACAGGTGGCTTCTTCGAATGGCAATTTGCTGCTAGATGTCCAGGCTGGTGGCATTTATAACATAGTATAGGCTTGGCTTTGGTTACATTGTTTGCAATGGCGGGAAGTCTAGGTACATTAGGATTTGGCTATGGAATAGGCTTGGAGTTTTGATTGACATTAGATGGTAAAGCAGGTGGTTTTGCCCAATTCTTACGGAAAGATGATGAAGGAAAACAACATTGATTAAATCTTCTAAAATTTGAGTTGAATTGCTTAGATCCATAGTTACCATTGACTTGGAATTGCTGTGGACGTCTGTCTCTTCCTCGTAGCTTGTCTTCAGTGTCATGAGCTAATGAGATTGCGTCTTCAAGAGTTGCAGGCTTGAACATGTTAACTTTAGCATAGTAATGCCCAAGGAGTCCAGACATATACTTGCGCTTGTGTGTCACTTTAGGTACATCTTCAAGCATGCGTAATTGGAGTAATGCATTCCAAAAGTGCTCTATGTACCGAGGAATAGGCTCACGATCCCGTTGCTAAAGAAGGTCCCATTGCTTTATGGCTTTCTCATGAAATTGTGGAGGAAGGAAATTTTGCATAAACTTCTTCTTGAAATTCTCCCAGGTAGTGGGACAATCTATACTCTTGCGTACCACTGTCCACCAAAGAGATGCTCTATCCACTAAATGATTAGTGGCACACTTGATTTTATCTTTTTCTGCATAGGTTTCCTCATGAAAGTAGTCATCAAACAGACTAATGAATGCAAGAATAGTTTTTCCCTCTCGAGTGCCATTGAAAGTACGGAATTTTAAATTTCTTTTACTTATCTTTGATTCCTTGCGGATGGCTTGAGCTTCGAGAGTCACGTCAATGGTACGTCGGATAATATCTTCAGATTGAGATTCCTCTTTGTCAGTAGTAGATATTTGTAAGTTAGCCAATTGAACTTGCAATGCTTGCCTAGCTTGTCATTCTTCATCCAATTGCATCATAATTAAGTCCAGCTTTTGCTCCATCATAGGTTCAGGAAGGTCGCCTTCAGTCATTAAATCATCCATATGTGGTTCCGTCATCCTGCAAAACTCAAAAGACCTCTCACTCTCAAAATCAAGTTAGCGGGATGAGCGTAGCTCAAGTTCGGGTATACAAGGCTTATGTATTTTTGGGTGTAGCTTTCACAATCTTCGTCTTCGACTATTGCAGGATTTGTAATCTTTGAAAAATCTGTGTTTTATCCTTCTTCATATGCTGAAAATGCTTCAGCAAACCTGCGTATGCGTAGAGTACCTTCCAATGAACAACTTTGCAGTTCGGAGTTTTTGCGCAGGAACAGCCCTTCTATGAGTTTTGAATAGAAGTCAGTTTTGACTCTAGTTGACTTGTTTGACTTGCAGAGTTGCAGACTTATGTGACTTGCAGAGTTTGTAGACTTGCAGAACTTGGTTGCTTTATGTAACTTGCAGAACTTCGACTTAGAATACTTGTAGAACTTGAACTTTGCAGACCGTTGCTGAGTTGTAAGGCTTAACTAACTTGGAGCTTAAGTGATTAAGCTTATGAGCTTAATCAATCAAAAACGGAAAAATCGTGGGGGGGAGAGCCGTTTTTTCCAGCACGGCGCAAATTTTGGACATCTTCAGAGACCTCGCGATGCAATTTTGAAGCTTCAAGCTTCTTTAAGCTTATAAAGCTTTACTACTAAGCTTAATAAGAATAAAAGCTTTTAGGCTTTTAAGCTATGGAGGCTTATCTCTGTGTATGAATATGACTTGATGAAGAAGAGATAGGAGTGGTCCTGCGCCTCTGCCAGCTGGTCCTTCGCAGTCTGATGATGGAAACAAAGGTTCTTGATCGCCAGGAATCCACCCGTATCGACCATTTGCGACGAGATTGACCGTAGAGCTGGATCGTTCCAGGAGCTCCGCCTTCGCACAAGATGGGTAGCGATTGCAAGCTCTTGATCTTAACTTCGCTTTGATACCACTGGTGTGCAGATCGGATGCTGTACGCTTGCGTAGTAAATGCCGGAAGGTCCCCAAGAACAATAAAACTCTACTTTTTGCACAAAATTCAATGTAAAAAGCATGAACGACATGAACAAGAGACCAATTGGGTGCAATCTCCCCCCATGCCTTGTGTGAGCGCTTCACAAAGCATGTATTTTTTGTATTAATCATCTTCAAGCTCAAATAATAGCCCAAATTACAAAATAGCAAGCTTTTAGCTTTTGAGTTTGCTTTAGCACAGAATAGGAATAAAGCTAATGGACGGTGCCTAAAGAGTTTGGCATGCCCAATACAATGTCCAAGTACAAATAACATAATCGTGTGCCCATGCGCATACAAAATAATAATAAATATCCAACGCCTCAATAAATAGGCGTGACAAAATATAGGCGCCATGCCTAAGGTATGCACCCATCAAAATATAAGTAATAAATCGAATACTCGCTATTCTCCAATGCTTTCCTCCGCCACTGTTGCTATCTCTACACATCAACTGAAGCATTCGCAATCGTTCGTAAAATAATACAAGTAAACCGACAAAAGTGAATGCCTAGTAGTCTTCAGCTACATAAATAAATCAACTGGTTAGAAATCAATCCTAACCTTAATTTATTACGAGTGTGCACTCTAAACTCATAAACGTTTATTAATTTAATATGCATTTTGCGGAATCACCCGCTATGGAATCACCCATGTACACACTAAATTAATGAAACGCCCGAAAAGGACAGGCGTCCCCATCAACTTCTCGCACAAAGAATCCACTTTGTGTATGAGCCCTAGTCTTCAAAGTTTACAGAATCCACTGTAAATCCTCACGGAATCCACCGTGGCACGGAATCCACCATGAAATATGCCTCCTGGTAGAGATGGGTAGGAAAAATCATAAAATGAGGAATAAGCTAAAGAAGGAGTGGCTAAAAATTTAAGTGAATCAGTTAGGAAAGGTGTCAATTGATAAGTAGGAAAAGTAGAAGGTATATGGATAGATGGAGAAGAAAATGGCAGAGAAGGGGAAAAGATTCGATCTTCAATGAAAGAACAATACGTAAATATGGAAATTTGAGAAAAACCCTGAGGTTGGAAAAGGAGAGGTAAGATAGCTGCTAAGTTAGATTGATAAAGGGGAAGATAAGTATCATATTGATGGCCCATTTGTTGATAGTACAATAGGCTAGGAACAGAGGAACCTAAAACAGATTGTCAATGGTAGGCATCAAAGAAGGATGAATCAAGTGGATGGTTCTTGGAAAGATAAGCTAGGAAATCCACCCTTAGTTGGTTAGTGTTTTGCACATAAGTAGAAGCTGTATTTTGATGTTGGTTCATGACTACATAATCAATCATTGAATGCCATGAAGTGTCCGGACAAGTAGCCATATTAGAAGAATTACACTGGAACATATTATCTATCCTCAACTCCAAATAGTTGACATATAAGACAGTTTGCAAAACCACATCCCCTACATACAAAGCCAAATCTACATCATCTGAAATCAACAGATCACCTCGTAGATACATATAGGACAGCAACATGGTATTCGTTGTCACAAAATCTTGAAAGACCATACGGATAACTTCTGTCAACAAATCAAAAGACCAAGTCCCAGTCCAACCATCCTCTGGAAGAGGGAGATCCATCGTTGAGAGCTTCATATAGAAGGCCAACTTCTATAACTAATAGTGGACAAAAAAAGAATGGTCGAGAGGAACATACTCCTGAAAGTTGTCAAATCTAGACCATAACAAATCCATCCTCGACTGCAATCTTTCCACTTTATCTTGAAACAACGGACATAATGTGGCCTATCTTTGGAGAACTGCCAAGTCCTGTTGAGATATAGAAGGAATCATAGAAACATTGGGGCTTGGAGGAATGGACCGTGACTGTGCGAGTTGGTCCTGCAAAACTGCTTAATCTGGGAAGCTTGGGATTCCAATGTATGGTGAGCTGTCTACAAAGCTGATAATTTTGCATCTAAAAGAGTCTTAAACTCTTGAGTTTCTTTGGGCATTTTCTCTTTCTCCTCCTAGACTTTAGTAACCTTTGACTGAGCTTCTGCTAAACTGAATCTTCAAAGAAGATATTTCTTCTCTCTGGGTCTCAATCATTTGGGTCTGCTGCTCCATCTTCTTAAACAAATCCGCAAGAGTGTCTTTAGCAGAGGCTAACTCTGTGGTTTCCTTATGCAACTGGTCTTTGGATTGCATCAATTCTTCATAGAAAGAAGCATATAATTGTTGAACGCAAGCTGTCACTGAGAGTTCAATAGAACTCTGGATGTCATTACAAAGGAAAGGAATGGCATCCCCTGATACTAAACTGTTTGATGGGACCTAAAATAGGCCATCATTGGCTATGGCACTAGCTAGACCTCATGCATACAATAGACAACCCCACCACATGGCCTCGCAGGCCAAGAGTGTCTAAAACTCACTTTACACAAAATGCTTATGACAGTTTTGCATTTGTATCCAATATGTAGTCCAATGTTCACCTTTCCTTCTCTTTAGAGGGAGATCCCATAACATATAGGCATAATGCCTTGTAATATATACATAGGGAAGCACCTCTCAGCTGATTGTCGCGGCTCCACTGTGACTCTCCTATACCTTAGAGATTGGCCCCTCGATGCGTCACTCCAACATATAAAACATAACTCAAAAACTTCACTCTTTCATAATTTAGTGTTCCAGGAGATTTGGATTTGCCTCACAAAACTTTCCCCCATGCAAGCACCCGTCGAACCGACGACTTAGGTTTCCTGTCCTCTCAGCATTGGTCAAAGTTTATCAATCAAGTGCAATGCATTCCAGGAGATACCATGTGACATGCTTGATGCAAGGTGTACGACGATTGTGTACAACCATTTTATGATTTAAAAAACCAGCCATGTGAGGTGCAGAAAACAACCCTTTCATGAATTTTAACTAAGCGTTACGTTCTGCACTACTTTAGGGACTAGCACCGAAACTTCCATGCTACTAGGCGCCTATATTTAATTATGGAACGATCCCTAAATGCTATGCGCAAAGAGGAAAATCAAAATTTTTAGCTTTTTAGCAATTAGATCGTCGCACAAACTTCCTCCCCCCCTCACCGTTTAGGTGTTACTGCATTGCTGCATAGGTATAAATGGTTGTCTTGCGTCATTTTTGTATGTAAAAAATAATAAACTCATACTATAATACAAAGGACGAGGTCAAACTGAGGCTTGACCTCATGCTTTAGCCTCGCCAAACATTCATACACATAAATCTTATTTTTCATATTTTTTGAGCCCGAAAATCCCAATTTTCCCTATTTTTCCTATTTTTTCTATTTATTATTCATGAAAAATAGGTATTTTATGATTTATTTGTGTTAGCTTATTATTTTGAATGAAAATTAACATTTTCTCTGATTTTATCCAATTTCCACTCCTTTTTTCCAACTCAAAATCGTAAAAACCACTCATTTCCATGAAAAAATGATATTTTATGGGTTTTAAAAATTTAATAACGGCTCTAAATCATTATGGGTTCCGCATTTTTGTAGTTGCAGCTCTAAAACATGAGGCAAACAAGATTTAAACAAACATTCATTACATATGAACAACATTTGGGCCATGAAACAACAAAAACAAGCAAATTTCTTTGTAAAATTGGAGCATATCGCATGTCTTGCATGTTGCAAGTTTTTTAATAATTATTCTAGGCAACCCACAGACCGACCAGCAACCATTCTTCAATGCTGAACCTCTTTCCTTAGCCTCCTCTTCATCTTGAAGCAAGCGATCACAGTTGGACAAGCATCCGTCAGCCCCTCTTCTTCTTGAAGCAATCCGATTACAGTCCATCAACCCCTCTTCTTCTTGATTTCTTGCATGCAAACCACCGCTTAGAGGAGAGATATGGAGGAGAGAGAAACACTAGATTCTGATCTCGTTGATCGTGTAGCCATTTGACGGGTGAAGGCAGGCGATAGGAAGCGTCTTTAGTTTGCTGCTGTCTTCCAATGGTATGGGTATATGGAGGCTCTCCTATGGCTATGGAGCCCCCCTTCCTTCATTTCATCATTCTGCGCTTTCCTCTCCCTTCATTTCTTCATCGCAAAAAAAAAACGCCCCCCCCAGTTTGTTGTGAAAATTTTAGGGGGCCAAAGGGGCCCCCTAAGGGTCACATCCTTTGGCTTCTCACTCTTTGGCCCTTTTTCTGGCCTATCTCTCGTGTCCGGGGTTCAAACTGCGAGCAGAAAATTCATGCACGTCCATCTTGAGGTCTCGTACTACCGAGCAACTGCTCTAACTTGCCCAAGCGCTCGAAAAAAATTACTAAAATCTGCAAGTGATGCTTGGGCGACCTTCAAGGCACTTTTGGAAATCATCTTTTGCTTGCTGCTTAAAATCGACCCAGCTGCGTTCGCCGTCTTTGACGAAATCAAAATTTCCCTTGAAACTCAAAAATTTTGGCAATTTTTAGGACCATCCCGGGCTCAAATCGAGCTCTCATTGGCAACCATGGGATAGGGCAACTGAGCCCATTGAATCCCAAGAACAGATCTGCACATAAATTAAAAAAAGCAGCATCAAGCTGATACAAAAAATACACAACACAACACATCACAGCTCATATCCTACCCCCGACAAAACCAAGGCATGAAATCGACGAGGAGTAGGCCCAGCATAATCTGATAGAAGGCCCGAAGCTAGTCACTAAAATCGACTGCTCCAACTAGGCGAGGACAACTATCAAAGAGGTTGCCCTAAGTGGTGGTCTGAACTACCTTTCTGACTAAGGACAACTCAACCAGGAGCTCCCACACTAGGCGAGGACTCCTATAGCCTGATCAAGAAATATTTTCTTTTAGCACATTTCTTTGTTTAGGCTTTTATTCTTCCATACTCGGACGTGTAAAAAGGAGAGAGCTGAGCGTAGTGGCCCAAGGAGAATAGAGCATCGGCCTCAGGTCCTGTATCAGTACCCAAAATCCTACCAAGCCCTCATGAGGTTACACTTAATCCTTTTCTAATGCTCACTTTTATTTTCGCTCCAACCTTTTTCTTTTTTTTTTAATGGCAAGATTTCACCCCAAGAAAGGGCAAGGCATCGGCTCTAGGTCGGCTTTAGGTCTAACTCGTCCCCCAGGAACCTACCAAGCCTTTGCAAAAGGCGATAGACACTGCACTATAAATTTTTATTTTCTTTTTTCTATTTTTATAGGGGTTAGAACACCTTTTTACACACCTTTGTATATATATACTTTCTTTGAGATATTAGGGTTTTTTCTTCTGTTTACCATCATCTTTTTTTTCTGGCAGGCTTCTCTAACTGCCTCACAACTAAGCAAGAACTCCTAGAACGGCTACCTAGCGAGCAGGCAAAACAGGGTCACTAGAATTGCCTTCTAAAACAGGTCTTTCAATGCTTTTCAATACCTTTACAAAAGCCAACAACTACTCAGACCTCCCTCAAATATACCTAACCTAAACATGGGACTTTGTGCCTTGATTTCCGGTCCCCAACAAGAAAGAAAACCCCCTTTAAGTACACCGATACATATAACGTGAAAGAACAGGCACTCGTAAAGGAGAGATATCACCTAGATAGGGCCATGAGAAGCTTCCATGCGACAAAGGCTCCTTCCAAGCTCTTCTTTAAACCTGTCTAGCACATGACTAAAACAAGAAACCATTAACTGCACTTGTACTAAACAGACAAGTGGCCCTCTTGGCCTAATGAAATAGAGCATTTCACTGCAAAAGCTAATAGGTCCACTTGGCCTAACAAAATCAAAAAAAATACCATCTACACATCCCTCCCCTGAAATAGTACAAATATAAAATAATATGCTCCCTTCCAAGGAGAAAAATAGGGCTCGCAGCCCTAAGCTAAATCCATAAGATTGTGACCCATCCCTCGTGCATATATAGCAAGAGGGCTACGCATAACATGGTATCTAATCAGCCTATGGGTCTAGGATAACAACGGTAGATGGGTCACGGCTACTCTTTGCATTACCCATATCAACCATCGCCTACCGTATAACGTATGGTGTGATAACATTCCCCACAAGCGACCAGGTCCTGTCTCATTATCAATAACGACGACCAGACTAGGACCACAATTGAAAAAGAGGTCCTCTTCATAAGAAAAAATAGCTAAGGAATCTGCACACTAATTCCAATAACGTGGAATCAACTAAAGAGATATGCTCTCAAATTCATCAAGTAGGGTTATAGCAGTTCGATGATACATATGAAGAAGAGGATTCTGGACTGTATATGTCCCATTGAGTTGATTTAAGATCAGCTAGGAATACCCTTTTATTAACAACCACCTAATGCCACCTTTCTTAGAAATATTCAATCCCATATTCAGAGCTTTATACTTGGTCATGTTGTTAGTAAATCCTACCCCGAGATAAGCAACTAATTTCATTGTAACTCTACGTCGGGGATCTCAAATAACTACTCCAACACTTCCTTTTCTATTAGGACCCCTGGACACTCCATCAAAGTATAATGTATACCTCCATAATAGGTTTACATAGCCGGCCATCAAGAACTCCCCTATTCGTAATTATGATAGTCAAAGTTCAATATATTTAGAGGACAAACTGATGGCTCCATCACACCTTCTTCATTAAACTCAACAGGGATGCTTGTCAAGATTTGTAAGCAATGATGGCAGAAAACTTTAATTTCCCACACAAAGGTAGCATCTTCTTGCTTAATCACTTTATACCCCTTGCTCCACCAGATAAGCCTCCCCTGATGATATCTTTGCTTGAGATATGGGTGCTCCAAATAAGGGACTAACCGCCCCATCAACCAATTTAAGCTCTCCTGCAGGTCTCCAATCAACCCCAGCATGGACCTGCAATGCATTTTTCCATGTTAGCATACTTAGAAATAATAAGGTTTAATCTTATTAGGATTAACCTTATTCTTAAATTCCACTCCTTGTAGATTAGCTAATAGAACTGTGGTCTTATTTTTACCTATCTGCACTATCTTGTAAGGACCATCCCATTGAGGTTCCAACTTTCCTGGAAATAGCTCCCTATGCGCATCGTAATATAGAACTAGCCACCCCTTTTTAAAAGTATATTTCTTCGCTTTCAGGTCATGAAACCGTTTCATCCGACGTTTAGCTACCTCTTGCTGCAACAAACTCTGCAATTTGATCTCGCCTAAGTAGGCTATAGTCATAAATTGCTCAAATAGGGCATCTTCATCACGTAGAGAATGATTGATTGCGAATATAATGGTTGGCAACTCAATTTCTAAGGGCAATATACACTCCTCCCCATTAACTAATTTGAATGGGGTGTAGCTAGTGGCTCATTTAAACGTTGTATTATACTCCCAAACCTGTATTATACTCCCAAACCGCCACATATAATTTTGTATCCCAATCCCGCTTCTTTTTCAGAGACTATCTTCGATACGATACCCACAAGCTACTTATTGGTACTTTCGACTTGTCCATTAGCTTCCAGATTATAGGGGATCATCTTGTTATGCTTAATTTTTCACGATTCAATCAGGCTTCTAATCACTTTATTTAAAAAGTGAGTTCCATGGTCTGATACTATTTCTTTTGGCAAACCAAATCGGCAGATGATTTGCTTAAGTAGAAAACTGGCAGTCTCTTTTGCATTGTCCTGCCTCGTCGCTCGTGCTTCTAACCATTTTGTAAAATAATCTGTTGCTACTATAATGTACCTCTTCTGAGAAGTAGACGACGGGGTGATAGGACCCACAAAGTCAATGCCCCACCTCTCAAATGGAAGGATAGCAATGATAGGTATAAGTGGGCGTTTTCTATTCTCTCTGTTGTCATGCCTTTGATAGGTATCACATCTCTTAACGTACTCAAAGGAATCTTGGAAAATGGACAGCCACCAATATCCAGCTCTTAAATCTTTCTGTGTCGTTAACTGCCTTGCAAAGTGCCCTTCACAAACGGAGTCATGGCACTCTTCCAAAATAAAGGAAACCTCGTCAGGCATCACACATCGGTGATAGAAATCATCAACACCTTGCCAATATAATGTGCCTGCGATGATCAAGGAAAATTTTAATGCCTGCTGTTTAATTTTTCTCTTCTCCGATTTTGATAAAGTAGCTCCAATCTTTCCCGTAGAAAGATAGTGTATTATAGTAGCATATTAGGAGAGAATAGATACCCTATCAATCTTGAACAAAGTTTCCATGTGACTTCCTTCAACCATGACCTCTTTTGGCTCTCCGAAATCCACAAGACACTCTATAATGCCCTGAAGCTTCGGCGGCTTGCTCTTAATTTCATAATCAAATTCCCGCAAAGTGATTAACCACTTTGCTAAACAATCAAGCGGCTGTAACTTATTCAACAACAATCAAAGCCCTTCCACCTTCATATAAAAAACCACCCTCTCATAAAGAATATAGTGCCTAAAATTTTTGGTCGCAAATACCATCGCAAGGCACAACTTCTCCATATAGGTGTAGTTAATTTTTTATATGCCCAACTTCCAACTAGCAAAAGCTATCAGATGATACCACTCTTCCTCCCAGATTTGAGCTAAACAGTAGCTGATACTATGCATGGTTGCTGCTAAAAATATATAGAACATTTCACCTCTTTTTGGTGCTTTTAAAACAGGTGCTTTGGAAAGCTCATGCTTCACATAATCAAAAGACACTTTGCAAGCATCACTCCAACATTTCTGTAGTTTCACCCAAACATGAGGCAAACAAGATTTAAACAAACATTCGTTTCATATGAACAACATTTGGACCCTGAAACAACAAAAACAAGCAATTTTTTTTGTAAAAATGGAGCATACCGCGTGTCTTGCATGCTACGAGTTTTTTAATAATTATTCCAGGTAGCCCACGGACCAACCAACAACCATTCTTTAGTGCTAAACCTCTTTCCTTAGCCTCCTCTTCATCTTGAAGCAATCCGATCACAATCGAACAAGCATCCGTCAACCCCTCTTCTTCTTAATTTCTTACATGCAAACTACCGCTTAGAGGAGAGTGATGCAGGAGAGAGAAACAATAGATTTTGATCTCCTTGATCGTGTAGCCATTTGACGAGGGAAGGCAAGCAATAGAAAGCGTGAAAAGTCTTCAGTTTGCTACTGTCTTCCGATGGTTTGGGTATATGGAGACTCTCTTATGGCTATGGAGCCCCCCTTCCTTCATTTCGTCGTTCTATGCCTCCCTCTCCCTTCATTTCTTCATCACGTAAAAAAAACACCCCCCCTTCATTGCGAAAATTTTTGGGGGCCAAAGGGGCCTCCTAAGGGTCACATCCTTTGGCTTCTCACTCTTTTGCCCTTTTTCTAGCCTATCTCCCGCGTTCAGGGTCCAAACTACGAGCCGAAAATTCCTGCACGTCTGGTCTTGAGGTCCCACATTGCCAGGCAGCTGCTCTGACTTACCCATGCACTCAAGAAAATACTAAAATCCGCAATTGATGCTTAGGTGACCTTCAAGGTGCTTTTGGAAATCGTCTTTTGCTTGCTGCTTAAAATCGACCCAATTGTGTTTGCTGCCTTTGACGAAGTCAAATTTTCCATTGAAATTTGGATTTTTTGGCAAATTTTAGGCACATCCGAGGCTCAAATTCCATCTCTCAGTATTCAATGAAGGATTTAATATTTCCAAAGAACCCTCTCAATGTGCCTTGAATAAATTATTACATGCGAGGTAGGCAGGAAGGTTACTTCCAGAGGTAGCAAGAACTGTTACACTGAAGGAATGACTGAGGGAACTTTTTGTGCTACACGCTTCAAGCACTTTTTCACTGAATGAGCAATGGAGGAGGGGAATCAAGATCCTCTATATCAATAGGTTCTGAATCCTCTGAAGGTGGAGGGGGAGGTACTCGATCAGATGGAAGAGGAGGTAGCACACCCTTGGTAAGGTTGGAATATGTCAAGAAAGCATATAAATAGGAACCATAAGTGACATTTGTGATATTCCCTCTGGTCACTTTAACAAAATGTTGGTCCATCTTTGTAAGCAGGTAAGTACTCCAATCAATAGCAACCCCTTTTAACACCATCCTGGAAGCTGTGAACAGCTCCTTGGACAAATAGTGGGATGGTGTTTTGGCAGGCATAAACCTGTCTTGGAGAAATTGGTAGATTAACTTCCAAAGAGAATGAGTGATCATGGAAAAAGAAACTCCGGAAGTGTTAATCACCTTCTTGACCTCAAGGACCTCTTTGGTCTACTTCTGTAACAACTTGAGAATCTCATCATTGGAGAATAATTGTTTAGCTGTAACCAAGGGTTCTCCTTTATAGGAAAGAGACAAAGCCTTTCGTAACCCTCTAGGTGTCAATACCATGGAAGTTCCACAAACCAAGCCCGATTTCTTATTGTATGATGCAAGAAACTCATCACACAAAGTAGGATTGTCTGGAAATCAAGGAGAGTAAAGCAGCCACAAAAGTTGCAAGGCCTGCTTTTGCGATAGGCTCAAAAGCCAGTAGGAAAGAATAATCCCTATTGATCAATGGGACATATTGGATAGGAGGAGGAGCGTGAGGCGCCATTCAAATGAAAAACGCACACACCATAAACACAGACAATCACAAAGAATGCCTGCAAAACAACCAAATAGCAATAAAAAAGAAATCGATTAAAAGAAGTATACATAGATGTAACTAACCAATTGATCACCCCAAACAACACACATCCTAGAAAAAATTCGGCATGACCTCTATACATATGAGACCAAAAACTTCATGTGATGTAACAAGCAGGCACCCAAGACCCCGTATCAGGCAAAAAAGAAGAAAAACTACAAACTGCACCCGTAATTGTATCACATAAGCAAACCATTATATCTCAAAAACCTAATCAAGACATAACCAGAACTTTCATGAACAATGTCAACTCAAAGGACTGTACGTGTCCATATCACGAATCGTATTTATTCAAAAGGGGAAAAATTTGCAGTGAGAGGAATGATTTTAATGAAGGGTTCATTTTAAGAAATTATTAACAATTGTTGAAATTTAATAGGTTGTAAACCTTAATAAGAAAACGACGGTTCCTTCTTAAAATTTTAATTACAATTTATTAGCATGAAACTATGCTTTAACGAAATCTGGACTGTGATCCCTAGACTCAAGTCTCTAAATATATATTCATTAATTAAAAATTGATGGTGATATGGAGTGTTTTTTTACTAGTGCGTGTTTTTTTGTGACGGCTAGTTCGTTTTTATTAAAAATTAAGGTGTCTCAAAAGCGCATGTAGCATGTGCAAAGTGAACAGTGGATTGATTTTAAGTTATTAAAAAAATATGTGTTTAGCGGGAGCGCGCGTGAAAAAGTGGGTGAATAAAGTTTATTATAACAATTAACTGTGGTTAAGGGATGACCAAAATAAATAAAACACGAAAAATAGATACCTAGTAGAGGTGTGTATGCAAGAGACTGAAGGAATACTGAGTAGTCCCAAATGGAAGGAATCCACTCAAAAAAAGTAAAATCCACTGATTAAAAAAAATAAAGCACCTTAGTTGTTTTTTTTTAATTTTAAATTCTCAAAATAAATAAATATCAAAGAAATACTAGGGAGATCACATTTGGTATAATTAATATTAATTAGTGTTTGGTTGAGATTGTTTTTATAATTTTTTATTTTTGTAATATAGGTGTGTTTTGATTTTGTATTTTAAATGTGTGTTTCATTTTTAATCATGAAAACGGGATATAGGACACATAAATATGTTGTGAAGTGTAATGGTGGGATTTCAGCAATCCAACAAGTGTCAACAATGTGTTTGAATTTATCCATGATTTTTTAGGTGATTTTTGGAATTTAAAATGAATTTTCATGAGGTGAGGTATTAAAATTAGGGCTTTGGCTTCAAATAATACTTTGGCCATTTATGAAAGCATTTTCAATTGAGAATTTATTAGCAAAATGGAAAGGGGATTTGTAAATTTTTTTGAAATTTTTATGGAAGTATTTTTGAAATTTTACCAATTTTGAATGAATTTTGCTCATTTTGCATGTATTTTTTAAAGAATTTTGAAGTTTTAAATTTTTTGCAATTGATTTTCTTGAGTTCCCACTTCAAAAAACAGTGCAATTGATTTTAGAAATTTTGGAATTTTAAAGGATTTTTGGCAATTTATTTTAATTTTAAATGAATTTTAATGAATTTTTGAAGTTTTTTTGTGTTTTATGTTTGTTTTCATGTGTTTTTATGTATTTTTAGGGGTTTTCGGGTTTTGAAATGAAAAGTCAGTACTCGAGCTGCGTGTAAACAGCTGAGAATGACTGCATGTGAACGGCTGACTACAACACACCACCGCACGGACAAGTTAGAGGCGCGTCCTCGTGCTTGAACGCTCACTAGCAGCTCACGGACGGACAGCCACACTTCGGGGCCTACACGCCCATATCTACACACGAGACCATCTGCAGCAAGGATGCCTGCATGTAGAGAGTGGTTGGAGAAGGTGGTTTGGCCCCGTGAGAAAGTGAGGGTCGACGGGTTTGCTATGAGTGGGAGTGATGGGAAAAGGGGCTACGAGGGGGATAAGTGGGTAGGGGTAGGAAAGGAGGCTTGGGTAGGGGTAATTGGGGTTAGGGGGTGGGGTAGGGTAACTAGGGTTAGTTGGGGGGAGGGTTAAAGTAACTAGGGGTTAAATTTGGTGGGGGGCCAAGTCTGGTGGGTGGCGGGGGGGGGGGTGTGCATTGAGAAGGCGGGTGGTGGTGAGGAGGCAGGTGGTGGTGAGGAGGTGCCGCAGTGGGCGAGGAGTGGGGTGCTGAAGGAGGAGTGGGGTGATGGGTGAGGAAGCGTCGCGGAGGGGGAGGGAGGAGGCAGAAGGCGGGGAAGAAGAGGAGGGGCAGCGGGGAGCTAGGCGAAGGCGATGGGGGCGGGCCAGGCTGAGGCGGCGGGGGCAAGCCAAGCGGGCGAAGGCGAGGAGAGGGAGGAGACGGGGGGTGCAACGAAGGTGAGGTGGGAGAACCACAAGGAGAGAGAGAAGGAGGGCCCGTGGAGAAGAAAGGGATGCGAGGGAAGAACCCGACAAGTACGTGTTTTTTTGTTCTTTTTTTCTGTCTTTTTCATGTTTTTTTGTACGGTTTTTTTTAAATAATTGGATTGGTTTAATTTTTTTGTTTTTTTCTTAATGAGGAGTGTTGGTTGTTTTTGTTTTTTATGTGTGTTTTTGTTTTGGTGTGCGTGGTTTTTAAAAAAAATAGGATTATTGGGTTTTTTTTGTTTTTTAATTTTATTATTTTGATTTTGGTTGTTTTGGTGTGTTTTTTTTTGTCTTCTTGGCCTTTTTTTGTTTGTTTTGTTTTTCTATTGGTTAATGTGTTTGGTTGTGTGTATGTTGTTTTTTTTGTTGTTTTGTTTTTTGTTTTTTTTTAAATGTGGTATAGGTGTTGAAAATGAGTGCACCCTCGTGCGGTTTTAAAATGTGGTATAGGTGTTGAAAATGAGTGCACCCTCGCCCCGCGCATGTGCATGGGGCGAGAGTAAAAAATTTTGCATCGGCAGGATCAGACGGAGTGGGGACAGCGACACGCGAGTCAGAGAGGCCACGAGGGTGTCCTGAGGTGCGTAAAACCAAAAACAGGCGTGTTCACGCGCGACACGAGAAACGCGGCCACACGACAAAAAGGAAGAAAATTTAATAAAACTCAAATTGCACGTTAGATGGAAAAATCGTAAAAATGAAAAATATGTTGGGAGACGAGGGAAAAATGATAGAAAAATGTGACACTGGTTCTGGGGTAAAATCAAGATGTACACATGGGAAAAACACAAGAAACAGACTCGAAAACACTCGAAAAATTTAATAACTAAAAATCTAGCAGTTAGAAGAGAGAGAAAAAAGGAAAAAGTGGGGAAAAGGCTGACGGGGTACGACTGTCAAATTAAACTAGAATTCTGGTGAAAATAGGGCATGTTCACATGGAAAAATGTAAAAAATAGGCACGAAAACGGCCCAAAAACCCACAAAATTTAATAGCGGACCAACCGTGCATCGGAATGACAAGGAAAAAAAAGGAAAAATGTCAAGGAGAATGGGTAGGAGAGGGTTGGCATATCAGATTAGTGTTCTAAAGTAATAAAAGTGCGTTCACATAGAAAATCGTCTAATTTATAGGAATTGCTTCAAAAATTAATAATTTTAGAACTGTCTGTCGGAACACGGGTTGGTTAAAAGGAAAAATGGATTGTTCAAAAGGACCAACAAGTCTGTAAGGTTGGATGTCAGTCTCAGTGAACGTAGGGTGCGTTCACATGGAAAAATTACAAAATAAAGGAGAGAGGCAAACGATTAAGAAACAACCCCGAGGACAGGGTTAAATGGAATGGAGGAGTGGGGAAGGGACCTCATCAGGGTAAAATGAATTCATGGCATAGATACATAATCATAGCAGGGTATATGCATAGGGATATGAAACATAGATGCGCAGGGAAGCGTCCCAACACTTAAAACCTTAAGAGGAAGGATAAACCGAACATCAAGGACCTAGTACCACACATCAAACCAACCACAAACATCCCCACACTTAAGACATGACCATCACTGAGAAATAAAAGGTGTAGGGTTAGAAAAACTTGGCACATATTTTCGAGGAATATTATTGACTATCGAGGTTGTGTCTTGTATCGTTGTCGGCTGTAGAGGGTACCAAGGTGTCTTCACAGCACACGTCCTTCATGGTAGAGACCATGCGGTAGCACCAGGGAAGTAGCTGGTTGAAGGAATCACAGGAATTTCATCGATGACGAGGGATATTGCACTCAACTCATGATCACTCAAACGGAATGAAAGAGCAATCACTTGCCCCATTACTAACATCACTTGAGGTAATATTGATGAAACCCAAAGCTCACATCCGGTTTAGAAATTGACAAGAGGATGGTGTAGAGCAAGAATGCTAGGGTGCACAATTGATGGTGCATTAGTGTGTCCAACCCGTCTAGCATAGGTGCAAGGAGGAAGGCCAGGGAGCCTTATAGTGTAGTGTACAAAAAAGAGTGATGGGTCATGTGTTGATGGTGGCAAAGACCCATCCCGTGGGGGCATAGAAAAATAGAAATGTACCTGACTCCAATGGTTGTAATGTCCCTCAATCCTCACCTCTTGATAATTGATTGAAGAAACACCAGTCACAGTCAGCCCACTCTTTCTCATGCTCTATTGAAATATATAGAGGGTAGCCCTTCCTGCAACCCATTGATGTAATCCTAACTGTCACTTGTGCAGAGGTTGTATGCCTTTTGCACAATTGATGGTGCAACTATGCATCCCACCCTCTGCTAGCATAGAGTGCAAGAAGGAATGCCACGTAGCCTTATGGTGCAGTGCACAAGAATAGATCGTGCAACACCCTGTTCAAACATCTCATCGCTCATTTAATTTGAAGGGAAGGATTGGTCACTCACCCCACCCATTATCTCACTCTTTGATAGATACAAAGGGCAGCCCATACTCACGTTCCCATCTGTTAGGATGAAAGCTTGCATCACTCAAGGGGTTGATGATGAAGATTTCTTGCTCTGTTGTTGTCATCAGAATCTTGAAGACAAGGTGTACCCAGGGAGGCAGCCAACAAGTCTCGTACTTCAATGATTTGTAAGAAATATCATCTGTTAAGAAGGACAGATGGACTGATATTGCAGAGACAGCGAGCTAAGGGAGGTGGCTTCAAATGACGTGCTAAAAAGGATCTGCTAATGAATCAGCTATCTTGAGCTGCAAGGTGTTACCATCTTTTTCATAGTCAACTTCCCACCTAAGGGTGTTTCCACCTTTTCATGGAATGAGGCCTGTTATGATAGGGAATTTCTTCCTTTTCTTCAATAACAGTTTTGTTTATTTTTCTTTTTTTCTCTTCTTTTATTATTATTTTTTTCTTTTTTAGTTAAGAAAGAGAATGGTAGAAATACCATGTGTCAGGACCAACCTTGCCACCATTGTTGGATCAGATGAGAAGAGAACAAGGTCGGGTTGAGATGTATCTGTGAGGGGTTGGCAGAACGAGACCACCTCATGAAGAGAATCATAAGGGCTATCAGAAGCATGACGAGAAGGACAGTGCGATGCCCAAAAGGGGGAGGGTAGGTTGACTGTGATTGTCAAGATCCCGGGGGAGGGAAGTACTTCTTTAGACAATAGCCATTGATCAGGAAGGGATCATCAGAGGCGTCAACGGTCTGCACTTGAACAAAGCCATTAGGATTGAGAGCAAGTACCTTGTACGGGCCCATCCACCGTTATTGAAGCTTGCCAACAAGAAACTTGCTAAATCTCAAATCATAGGCCAGGACAAGATCACCTTCTTTGAACTCCTTGTGCTTGATGAAACTATCATGATAGGCCTTGCGTCGAGCTTGAGTGGTTTCCATACACTATAGGGCCATCCTACGAATCTCATCCAAACATTCCAAGTGCAGAAGGTGGCATTGCAGTGACTCATCATCTCCCAAGTGTTCTTTAACTGCCACTCACAAAGAGGGAAATTCCAGCTCAACAAGGAAGATGGCTTCTGTACCATACACTAACTAGAAAGGGGTCTGTCATGTAGCTACCTTATGGGAGGTTCTGTATGCCTAGAGGGCCTCTGTAAGTCAATTGTCCCAGTGGCGACGATGTGTGGTAGTTGTTCTTGACAAAATCGAGCAAAGGATGTGATTGGTGACTTCAACTTGGCCATTGGCTCTAGGATAATAGGGAGTGGAATTGCAATTGCAGATATTATATAGTTCCGTCATCTCCTCATGATTTTGTTAAGGAAATGAGTACCTCTGTCACTTACCAGGTCGAGGAGACTGCCAAAACGGGTGATAATATTATCGTACATGAACAGGGCTACTATGGTACCATCGTCCCGCTTCAGAGCTTTAGCTTCACACCACTTTATAACACAATCCGTACATACTAAGATGTATCTATTCTGCTTCCATCTGGTGGGTGGATCAATGGGACCCACAAAATCAATCCACCACTTCTCGAACAACTTTAGGAGAAGAATGGGTTGCAGTGGCATGGTACTTGTTTTGGTGGATTTCCCCATTCTCTCACAAGCATCACATCTCTTGCATTGGTCATGTGCATCCTTGTGGAGGGTCGACCACTACTATGCTGCTAACATAGCCTTCCTAGCTGTGCTTCTCCCGCGAAGTGTCCACCACATGGTTCATCATGGCATGCTTTCAATACTATGCCGATTTCATCCCCTACAACACATCTTTGCATCACTTCATCTTTTCCTCTCTTGTATAGTGCACTACCTCTAGCAAGGTGTAGGGGGTTGATTCTAATAGAAGCTTCTTCTTCTCACGGCTTGAGATGCAAGGAGGATACTGTTGAGTTTCTAAGAGGTTGGCTATGTCTGCATACCAGGGAGTAACTGTTTCAACTAGAAACAAGGAAGGATCAAGAAGGTCTGGATCATCCTATTCCTCTTCTCTAGTTTGAGGAATCCATGATAGATAATCGGCTAGGACATGGGAACGGCCAGGCTTAGTGACCACTTCAAAATCAAACTCCTAGAATAGGAGAAACCATATCATCAGTCGTCCTTTCACATATGATTTATTCATCAGGAAGAAGGATAGGGATTCATGATCCACGTAGAACTTGAAATGCATTGACAATAAATAGTGTCGAAACTTCTCTAGGGTAAACATCATTGCCAAGCACTCAAGCTCTATCATTGTGTAGTTCCGTTCCCTATGAGTGACCTTCCGGCTTGCATAATATATTGGCTAATCTAACTAGAGGGGCCCTTTTGACATATGACAATAGCTAGCCCTTCAACATATGCATCTGTGTGCACATGAAACTCCTTCGTCCAATTAAGAGGCTATAAGATAGGTGCTTGGATAAGGCAATGTTTTAGGGTATTAAAGGATTCTTCACAGTCATCAGTTCAAAGGAAATCCGCATCTTTTCTTAGGAGCTTGTGCAGAGGGGCTACCTTGGTGGCAAAATGAGCAATAAATCTTATGTAGTAACCCACATGGCTAAGAAATCATCTCAATTGCTTGAGGTTTGTTGGTGCTATCAAGGCGACAATCTTCTCAATCTTCGCCATGTCTGTTGTGCAATCCCTTGTGTAGAGATAATATGGCCCAGAAGAACTCTCGATGAGACGCAAAAGACACATTTATCAGGGTTGAGAGAAATCCCATACTCTCGACATTTGTCAAAACATTACTCCAGGTGTCCCTAGTGCTCAGGAATCAAACTATAGACACAAAAGTCATCAAGTTACACCTCAATGAAATGTCCTAGCCATTATTTGCCTTTCACCAATCCAAAACAACCTCAATGAAATAGCACTAGGGGCACTAGGGTTGTTTTGGATTGGTCCTCTTCTACGATTTGGACTTGGTTATATCCGCTGAATTCATCCAAGAGGGAATAAAGCTCATGGCTTGCCATTGTGTCCAACAATTGGTCCGTAAAAGGGATAGGGAAATGATCCTTCTTCGTCTTTGAGTTTAGCTTTCAAAAATATACACATATTCAAAGTTTTCCGTTCGTCTTGGGTACTACCACAATGGGCGAAACCCATTTACTATTAGCCACGGGATTAAAGAACTTGGCTTCAAGAAGTTTTAATAATTTAGCCTTCACCAGAGTAGAATAATTAAGATTCATATGTCTTTGTCTTTGTCTTACAGGTTTGGCATTGGGCTCTAGGTCAATGTGATGTTGACATATTGTGGGATCAATCCCCTTTAGATCTTTATATGACCAAGCAAACATGTCTAAGCTCTCCTCGTAGGATCACTAGTTCTTCTCCTAGAAGATTAAGAGCCACTTTTAGGTAACGTTCGGTACCATCAGTATCCAAGAATGTTATTTGCCTTTCACCTTCCACTTCAAGGATAAATGTCCAACGGATTGCTTCTGGATAGAGGTCTGACTCTTTCAAGGGAGTAGTGTCATCATCTGATGTTCCATTAGAACCAGTGTCCTCCTTTTGAACAGATGACTCGTTTGTGTGTGGAGGTTGCTGGAAGGGTATCACAGCTTTGTTTGCTTCTATGTGAGTGGTGATTTCTTTTGGACTTAGGGATTCATCTTCAGAGGATGCGTCCAAGAATATTTCATAGCACGGACCTTCTAGAAACGAAGGCTTTGATGGCTCTAGATTTTGTTGGCAGGAGGCATCATCATCATCTTTTCTCTGGACTGAATGGTTAGGGCAACAAGAACCACTAATGAACTTAATTTTTATGCCTTTAATCCGTTGCTTATGCAGATTCTACATACTTTGTGGTGCATTGGCCAACCCAAATGGAACCATGGTCATTCCATCCAACGTACTGAGATCTTCGGCCTTTGAGGTCTCTGTAGGGACATCAACAAGATCATCTACTATCAGAGAAAATTGTTCATCTCCACTTTCATAACTTGCTTCATTTTCTTCCTTGTCATTTTCATTCTCTTCCTCTGGAGGTCTGTCTCTGCTTTTGTAGAGGCTTTGTAGAAGAAAAACAGATCTGCTGCTTCTTTCTCTAGGTCTGTGACTGCCTCTGTCTCTGGCTCTATCTCTATTACTGCTTCTAATTTTGTCTCTGGCTCTGTGACTGTCTCTATTACTACTTCTGTGACTATCATGTAACAGGGAGAATAGTACATCCATGCATCTATTTAACTATCATGGGAAATTTCAGAAGTCAATTCAAGTTGAGGCAGGAGGTATTCTCCCATGGACAAGGACTTTGCTTCCCTTGGTAGTTGGCTTACAATGCCCATTGTTAGAGATTGTGCCTTTGTTTTCTTGGGAAAGATCTGTTTAACAACCTCTTCATCTCCTGATGTACCATCTATTACCTCGTTGGAGGAGTCAATTATGACTTCAATGGATGTGGATCCATTGCCTTTTTGCAATCCATACAAATTCAACACCACTTTGTTGGGTCCTCTACCTAGGGTTAGGGTTCCTTTGAACCAGTCTGTCTTGGCTCTCGCTTGAAAAATCCAAGGTCTTCCCAACAACAGAGGGTATGAGGTCCCATAAGAATTTGGTTTAACCACCAAATATGTTAGCCAATAGTCTTTTCCTACAAGGGTTATTTTTACGTATGGGAGGATGCCCAATGGTTTAATTTTACTTTGGTCTGCCAATCTGATAAGCCCTTGTGTAGGTTGAATTTCTTGCAATCCTAAGTCCTTCATTGTCAAATCCATTGTTATGTTTACTGATGAACCTCCATCAATCAATGCATTTGAGATAAAGCATCCTTCAATCCATACACTAATCAGTAGGGTTCTAGGATCTAGGAAGGCATTAGCCACATCTACTTCCTTTACAGGCTCCGGGGCCTTATTGGTCTTGGTCATTGTTGAAGGAACAATCCTTAATCCCCATCTTCTTGTCAAGATGCTTTTGAATTTTTTTCGGAAGCTCGGAGACAACATCAGCAACTATCGGAATGTTAAGTTTGGTTTAAAAGTGTCTAGGTCTTTTACCAAGTCTTAGTCTTTGATAGGATCCATAGGCTTCTCCAGCCTGCTGGGGAATGGGGCTACACCCATTTTCATCTTTCCTTTTTCTTCTAGTAATGGCAATGTTGGAAGTTCTTCTGTTTCTGGAGGTGCTTCTACATCGTCTATCTCCTGGATCTCTGGTCCTACTTTTAGGACTGCCTCTATGACTTTCTGTGGCACTACAGTGCTCTACTGCACTGTTCTATCCTGTACTGCTCTATCCCTCTATTGGTAGGTTGAACTTCACAATCTTGGAAAGGAAATTATTTTCATTCTGAACAATTGGTTTCTTCTTCTTCACGCGTATGAGAGTGGCAACTTCCAACTCTACCAAATTGGAGATAGGCTCTTGTGCCTTCTATTGGCTATCAGAGGCATTGGCCTTTATAGAGACTGGATTTGGACAGTCCTTTGGAGTATGGCCTTCTCCTTTGCATCGACTGCTTAACGGCTTGTAATCCACAGATCGTCTAGGGTTTAGACAATTTGGGGAGATATGACCCTTTTCTCCACACATGTAACATTCCACTTCTCATCTTTGACCACCACTAGACTATCATCCTTTGTAACTTTGAGAGGGAAACCTTCTTGGACCAAAATTAGGACCAAACTCCCTAGGCTTTGGTCCAATATCCTATGTTGTCATTTTGGACTCTGGCAAGTTGAATCTTGCATTTTCAACCTTCTGTCTTCGTTCATGCATCTCTTTCAGAGAGAAATATCCTCTATATGGTTCTTCCGCAAAGAGTAGAAACAGAAGGCTCCACAAATGGTTGGTTTTTGGGTACATTCAGTGGCTAAATGTCGTGCTTGATGACACTTTTTGCACCATATATTAGAATGCATTACATCTCTCCAACTCCCATAGAAGTGGATATATTGGTGGTATTTACCTTTAGAGTTTGTAGTTTCTCTGTAATCACATCCATAAGCTCTTTCTTGATACTTGCAATTGAGTTGGATAAGTAGTTCTTTATATTTTCACCTCTTGAAGTACTTGTAGTAGAGTTTTGGGAAGCTTCTGTAATTACTGCATACATTGGTTGAGTTGATCCAGAAGGTCCTCTATTCTAGTTCTAATTCAGAGCTCCTGTTGAGACTTGGGATTGTTGACTCCAGTTGGCAAGATTCCACTGTTGTTGAGTGGCCATTGGAGGAACTGTTTGAGGCCACTATTGTTGTGGTTGAACCATCATTTTAGGCACTGTCGTCTATGGTGACCACAGTGGATTAGGTATATTATACTGTGGCACTGTTTGCATCTGGGGATAGAGGTAGAGAAGTGTCCCGAGAACTGCATTTGGTGGGTATACCATTCCTGGCATGGAGGAGATAAGACTCCTATTCCTGGAGTCATTGACAACCTTGCTTCAACTTCGTCATACAATCTTGCACCTTCCACTACAGCT
Source organism: Lygodium microphyllum (assembly GCF_053477565.2). Lineage (NCBI taxonomy): Eukaryota > Viridiplantae > Streptophyta > Polypodiopsida > Schizaeales > Lygodiaceae > Lygodium > Lygodium microphyllum. Next base: position 89,583,494 of record NC_141149.1, read on the forward strand.
TGTAGATTGACTAGTCTTCTCAATTCCATGAACTTGCAAACTTCTGGTTGTAGGCCTCTAAGAAACACTCCTTTCTGGATTCCTTTGTCCAAATGATGGTTAGTCCATCTCTTTAGGATGGATTCCATTTGCAAGACATAAGCTTCTACTCTTTCTCCAGAGGACTGACTTAGGTTCATGAACTCCTCTTGCATCCGCTCTTCAAAACCTTCACACCTGAATTTAGTGAGGAAGGCCAACTCCAGGTCATCCCATGTGCCAAAAGTTTCTGCTGCGTGCCTCTCATACCACTAAAAAGCCGCGCCCTTGAAAGTGGTGGGGAATATTGCTAACCAATGCTCAGGGGTTCTAGCATTGTTAGCTACACATGCAACCATGAACTCTGCTACATGAAGATGAGGGTCTTCATTGTACTCTCCCTTAAAAATTGGCAATGGGACTACGTTTGCTGGCCAGTCATTAATATTTCCAAGACAAATCTGACTAGGAAGGGGACCTTGAGTCACCATGGAAACTTCTGTAAAGAGTGCTTTTAGGGCGTCAAAGGAAGCTTCTGTTGCGAGCCCATTCTCAGCTTTGATTTTTGCCTTCTCTCTTCTCACGTACCTCTGGACTCGTTCTAATGCTTGTCTCTTGATTGCGTCATTCATTAGGGGGTTGGCTCCAACCAGTTGGTCTGTACTCAACATGATAGTATTAGAGAGGGCTTTAGTCTCTGGGGGATTCTTTGGCCAACATCTCTTCTACTTCCTTCTTTTCAACATCTCTGAATTCGGCTTTCAAATCACTATAGAGGGGGAGATATTCCATTCTGAAAGTATCAAAACTCATTCTTCTTAGGATCGTTGTTGTGCCAGTGTATGTTGTGAAAAACACTATGTCTACCAACTTCCAGTGGGTTGCTAATTGGACAAACAAAAGATTGTTAGTGCACCAAGTATCCCACGTATATTGCTATTGAGCATCCATGAACAAATTCCATCTCTTTTTCTTCTTGTTTTTGTGAACCTCCACAGACCACGACTCCTAAAACTTCTTCACGATCTCCCACTTGATGATGTCTGGAAACTTCTCAATGAATACCAAATTTTCCATGGATAGTCATTCTCTCTGCTTCTGCTCTTCAATTTGTTCCCAAACAATTTGCCACCAAGATGCAAGTTTCTGCTACCTCAACGGGAAGAGGAAACAGTCCACCACATAGAGCATGCATCATGATGGTAATATGTTTCTGGCATTGTGGGATAAACTTCTCGTGGAAAGTGGATTTGGCAATAAGAATCTCCAACTCTTCAATGGAAGAAGGAAATTTGCAAGCATCCATTGAATTCTCCTCTTCTTGGCAATGCCATTTCCTTCATTTTCAGCCTCTTTTTATGCTTGTTGATGGCAAGTTTCCCCGTCTGCACACCAAAAACATGGAGCCCCAAGAGGAACACCAAGGAAAAGGGGATTCTACTACAAGAAAATCTATCTTGTAGCATCAACAAGCTCTTATTTTATTCTTTTGATGACCAAAACAAAAAAAACAACAAATCTTCACGCAGCATCATAGTAGATATCTCCCACGGATTTGATAGAATCAACCATAATCTTCAATACCTTCATAGAATCCTTCAATAGAACAAGGAACATAAAAGAATAAACCATTTTTTAATGGAAATCAATCACATAATATTCATCTTTATTATTTTCATAGTTTTCTCCCTCAATCTCTCATATAAAGATACACTGTTTTGATAGAATTGACTATCTCTGTCTCTCTCTCTCTCTCTCTCTCTCTCTCTCTTAATAGTACATAATTTTCTCACTACAATACTCTCTAATGACTCTCAATAATCCTTCTTAGGTCGTAGATGCACCTCCTAAGAGGTATGTCTGATGTGAAGAGGCACTAGAGCCACTACAGTATCTCTTCATGGCTCACTACTGTCACTATCACTCCAGTCTTCTCTTTAGTCTTTAGTAGCTGCTTCTTCCATTTGTTTTAGCTCTTTTGAACTTAGATTCATCCTTTCCAAAAGTTAGAAAAAAATTTCAAAGTCACACATACATTCCACATAACACTTACATAAGATCTATAGAACAGAATAGAATAGAACAGGAACAGAGCGGAGACAGAACATTGCCAAAGCATCTTAAGACCACCATAGGTGTGAGTCCTAGTTTTGGTCCCACCAAGCAACAAGGTGATTTGTTAGGGGTAGGAACTATATTGTGCACATTCACGAATCACCATTGTGCACGAACAATTGGCATTTCCTTTGATGCTATCAAGACAGGGAGAGTTATTGGCCAAGGTCCCTTGAAGCTACCATAGACAATATTAGCTATTTTTCTTCAAATTTAGCATGTTGTACTAAAATGTACAAGGGCTCCAATAACACCAAACTACAATAATTTCAAGTGGAGTGTGGGATGATGTAGAAGGTTAATGCATCAATTGTGTGATACACTACCTTTACTTTTGAGTCTCCTTGTGTTACAATCTTCCCCTTCTTCAATGGTGGTACACTGAATGATATATTGATGTGGGGTGGACCAAGGTTACATGTTTTCCTTACTACTAACCTCAATGGCCCTTCACTCTCAATGACAAAGAAAGCCCATAGACAAGCCATCCACTTCATACCTGGTATATATGGATCTATTTTTGGCACTATTATTGAAATATATCAGAATGAGAAAGAGAAACATGGCATTGCAAGAAATGTTGTTTTTTCTTTTGGAAGATGAGACTACCATAAAAAGCTGAATAAGGTAAACATATTGCAAAATTTATTTTTTGGGCTTGTAAAAATTATTCTCGATCAAATTTTAAATTTTATAACATTTGTTGTTTTGATTGTAGGTGGAACTTTAAAGATGATATGCTTATTGGGTTTGATGGATACAAGTCTTTACACCATGAGTGCGAGACTTCATGCATGATTAAAGTTGAAGGAAAAGTAGCCTATGATGTAATTGTTGATGCTTTTGAGACTCATATCATTGGTGGTTATGCAAGAGTCTTTGTTGCAAATCCACTTTATGAAGCACTTCCACGCTTAGTTGTGGTGGTTGCTCATTGCACATGCAATTGTTTTGATGCAAGTTCTATCCAAAGACAATGGAGAGAAATCTCAACATTGTGGGATGAGAAGCTTGCCTCAACGATAGGTCCTATTATTGGACATGCATCAAATAGAGATAGTCAATGAAGTGCCACTTTGTTGTACTGCTCATAAAATATTTTAAGGACTTTCATTTAAATAAGATGCTTCCAATACATTTGAGTGGATCTGATATAGTTGAAATCTTCTTCAACAAAGTTCGGAGCATGGTTGGGCAAGAGTGCACTTATGATTTGATGGACATGCTACATAGTATAGGGATCTTGAATATGCTTTCATATTTTGAGTGCAAGGAAAATAGTGTGAAATTTAAACGTGCCCATAAGAAACATGAGCATGTATAGAGAGAGCTCAATCTCAAGGAAACAGTGGAAGAAGTAGATTTAAGTGACTACATATGTGTTTCAACTGATGAGAAGGTAATTTATGCCTTGAAAAGGGGATTTACAAAGTGCTTACCACATTTGTGATCATTTACAAATGAAACCAAAAGGTAAAGGGGATAAGCACTGGTGGTTGGAGCCTTGGTCTGAATGATGCTTATGCTAGTTCAAATTTCAAAGATTTCGATATAGACGAGGAATTTTCAGCTCTTATAAATGATGAAGTGGATTCAAAGGAGGATGTATCCACAAGTGAGATAAGACATGTAGTAGATTCTTTCTTAGATGGAAAGGACAAAGTAAATCCAGTAGTGGAGCTTGACAATAGTAGGTTTCTTTTTCAGTCAACATTGGTATGTCAACTCAATGGTAATCCCACATTGTCCAAAGATAGGCTTACAAGGGTGCGACAAGGAGTATACTATAGTAAGGATGAGAAACATCATACTCAAAAAAATGACAACCTATTTGACATTGGTTCAAATTGTGTTGTATTTCCAAGAAGAGAATACCAATGGAAAGATCACAAGGGCATTGATAAGCTCTTCAAAAAGTATCTAAAAAAATAAAGCCAAAGTGTGTGGTACTTAGGACGAGTTCAAAAGATGAGAAGAAAAGTTGGTGGTGCCTATGTGGAATACAAGAGAGGGTTTAGACCCCTAGATAGGTCCTTAGGAGTGGAGGTTCAACTTGGATGGTATAAATAATCAAAGGGGACACTCAGTTTTACATATGATTTGATAGACCCTCATATGATAGATATTGAAAGTGTCATTACTCTTGCAAACTTCATATATGATTATAATAATAACAAATATGAGCTTGATGAAAATAATTCAAACATCTTCAATGAATTCGTAAAGGACCATTGAGGATAGATAAACGAACATTATTTTTCCTCTTTTTTAGTATTATCTGCTATTTAAATTGAATGAAGAAAAAAAGTTTTATAGAGTGATTTTTTGGAATTTTCCTTCATGTTAATGTTTTGTATTTGTGTGACTAGTGGATCATGGTGATGCATCTATGCATGTCAGAATTAGCATGGACTCTAGCTTTGAAAATGCCAAGGTTTTGAGTGGAACACACTTATGGATTGGAGAAAAAATTTGTATATTACATTTTTTGTATAGCTATATCTACTTTGTAAATGAATACAAAATAAGTTTTGTATAAATGAAAAAATCAAAAGCCATATTTTTTCATTGAATCATTGTGTGTATTTTGTATATTCACATTTTTTGTATAGCTATATCTACTTTATAAAGGAATACAAAATAAGTTTTTTACAAATGTAAGAATCAATCATGTGGATTATTCTAGAATTTACTTGTGGGCTATAGAAATACAACAAAATTTTCTTTTAATATACCTACCTCCTTGAATTACAAATGAAGTGTGGTTTCATTGTGTTGCTTGAATTATGGATTGAGTAGCATTTAACTCTTGTCATCAGAGAGAGAGAGAGAGAGAGAGAGAGAGAGAGAGAGAGAGAGAGAGAGAGAGAGAGAGAGAGAGAGAGAGTGTGTGTGTGTGTGTGTGTGTGTGCATGTGCATGTATTTGTGACATGTATGCCTTTGACATAGAAAAGAGGAATGGTGGAGAGGATATTTTGAGATGAACTAGATACAACATATATAATGATATACCTTGCTAGAGCCATGCTACCACCATAATAGTGCAACATCAAGATCAATATTGCAATGTAAGCGAGCCCAAAGATAGTAATAGGATGGTCAAAGTATTTTTTTTTGTATATTTTTATTTAAGACCTCTAAGTCTAGTCTAGCTTCTTAGTAATTGTGCATCATAGCTTTATGCAATGCTATTTAGAACGTGTTTCCAAAATTGATAAGCCCTCTATCAATGCCTCTAATGCATATGATTACTAAACAAAATATGAGAAATGCAAATCTTAGGACAACCAAAATTATTGTATCCTTGATCTCCTTGTCGTTTCTATTGAGGAACATCATGTCCTCTAGAAATAAATGTAGGTATTGTGGATTGCCCTCAAGCCCAACATCAACTGCTAGCTATTGTAAGATCTCATTAAGTACTAGTGTTATCACATACTTTGAAAGAAATATTGGGTTGATATGCCAATATACAAAGAATATGAAAACACTTAATACTTTGAGACAAATATAGTATTCTGAGACAAGGCAAACACTCATAGAAATATGAAAATTTCTTATGCAAACTATTTTAAGGTGAGGACTCGGCAATAGATGAGCTAGAAAAACCCTTGAGATTGTTTTAAGTTTAAACATGACCCCATTCTGAGCTCTCTAGTAAACGTTATGGGCCCTTTTGTGGTGCAATTTTACTTGGATCCTATGACATGCACAAGACCACTAAAACATGTTGGAAAAGACATGTGCATACCATAGAGTCTTGATAAAATTGCACCACAAAAAATGCCATTACTTTCATTGGAGAGCTCATTGGAATGGTCTTATGCATGCCATAGGGTCCAATTAAACTTTCACCAGAGAGCTCAAAATGGGGTCATCTTTATACTTAAAGTGATTAGAGGAGCCTTCTAAGGTCATTAGGCCTTAGAATGATCAAAATCCTTACCAAAAACGATCTAAGTCAAGAATTTTCATTTTTCTACTAGTGTTTGTCTTCTTGCATGTCAAAATTTAACTCATGATACTATCTATTTCTCAAAGTACTAAGTGTTATCATATTCTTTAGATATTCTAATGCTTAGACAACTATCATTCTTCAAATAATTGATATTGGTGGTGTATAGAGAAAGTACGAATGGATGCGAAAATCTCAAAGAACCTTTATATAGAGGATAATTACATGGACTAAAAAATTCTAAGGGGAGAGAAATTCCAAAGTGTGTAATTACTTTATTCCTTTATAAAACTAAACAAACTTGCTACTTTGACAATGTTAACAAGACATTTAATGTACCACACAATAATAGTATAGTATCTTATCAAACATTTAATACACATTTTTAGGACAAATAATTTTGAACCTAAAATCCAATTGTGAAGGGTTCTAGGTATCACATGTTGTTAAGATTAGATATTACATTTTTTAAATTGAGGAGTGTGCTAGGAGTTTGCATGTGTATAATGTATTTAGAGTGTTTGTACTTAATATTGTTATCATGTTTACTACTTAAGGTTGTTATACTTTTATCCACTATCCATTTTAGGGAAGATTCTACAACCAATGGAGAATTGTAAAGAAAAGGCTATAGAAGCTTCCTCAAGATAGTAGAGCAACATTAGATTATTCGTTCTATAAATGCAAGTGTATGAGTTGCATGAATTCTATTTTCACTTTGTGTGCTTCTTGGCTATTGAGTCACTCACTCAAGTAAATATTTTATCCCTATCCTTGCAAATCAATTCTTTTATAAAATGTCCTTTAGAAATTCACAAGCCTTAGAAAGGATTATTGCATAGTTTTGTGAAAAGAAGAACTGAGTCAATCAAATGAAGAATTATCCTTCTTGGACACAAATAGCCTAAATTCTTTAAATACTTTTAAAATATTCATTTGATTTTTCACTCTTTTAACCTATTTTATTGGCACTAGGGCTAGTAAGATTGAGGTGAAATCTACAGTTGTCTAGTACTTATCAATGCTTAATTTAAGCATTTTGGAAGATTTATCATACCAATTCTTACTCGAACAGTATGTTGCAACTAGGATTTGTAACTATGATCCGGACTTCAAGATATAAGAAGTGGATAGTCTCTACGATGTAGTGTTCATGTCTTGGCTACTAATCCTCTCTTGAACCCCCAACATAACAAAGATAATGCTTTATTGTTGCTAAAAGGATTAAAAAAAGAGGAAGTGAAAAACAGTAAGTAGAGAAGGCTGCTTGATTGCCCAATGTCATGCATGGAAAAACATATATCCCTGTCTACTTTATCGTTAAGCATATCAAATCATAAAATCTTGATCTCAAGTAACCATAAAGAAGTATCTTGCATGACAAAATATCTCAAGTCACTTTGTAATACATTGCCTTTGTCTTTGTACAAATTTCATTATATCTGCAATTTTCACAAATGAATCATGAATCACTACTTTCATATATTGTGTATCTACATTCAAAATATCATCTTGACTCCCTACCCTTTGCGAAATTTCTTCTACACTCATAATCAAAACATCCTCTTCAACAGCTGTCACATATATAAGCTATATCTAAAAGCAAACCATGTGGATCACTCTTAAGTACTACATTCTCTTCTGCCTGTAAGTTGGGGTCTTTTTCGATCTATACCATAGTATTTTTTGAATCACTAAGAAAATGTCATTTCATCTTTATAATTTCAATGATTTCATCATGAAATTCACAATTTGCAATACCAAGCACCTTTCCAAGAGTGAGAATACACTCTTTAAGCACTCTCTTTACATCTTCAATGTCACATTGTAGCTTGTAACTTGGTCGTTTATCCTTTTCCTTCCCATCCTCTTTCTTTTCTCTTGAGATACATCCTCCATTGCATGCTAGAGAAGTAGGTTGAATTGAAGCCATAGGCTACTTAGGAATTCTATGTGTTATCCTTTTTGAAGTCTCACTAGTATCTTCATCTCTCATTCTCTTATCTTACAAAATTACATTTGTATTACTACAAGGGTACACACATATAGCGATGCTAAGTAGCGATTGTTTTTTCGGCGTCGCTATTTACGTCGCTAATCCTCGAAATATTTTAAGTTAAAAAATGCATCGGTATTAGCATCGCTATCTGCGTCGCTATCTAAATAGCGATGCTAATAGCGATGACTTACTCTGGTAACATTTCGCGGAATTTTGAATGTTTCTTTCAAATGCGTGCGTGAATTGCAGAAGCAAGGCGAAGGCAGAGAGAAAGAGAAAGGGAGGTGAGCAAGGAAGCAAGCTGCGAGCCGCACGCAAGGAGAGGAGTGTCGCCCACACGAAGAGGTCGTGGAAGAAGAAGAGAGCACGACGATATGCCCTGTTTTGGTTTCTTTACAATCTTTGTTTTGCTTTGCAATGTAGGTTAGAAAGTGTTGGTTTCTCTTCGATCTTTGTGTTGCTTTGTGTTGCTTTGCAATGTAGGTTAGCAAGTGTTGAAAGAGAGAGAAATGGAAGCGACTATTTTCAAATTTTTTATTGTGTTGGTTTTTATTCTTTGCAATGGAGGTTAGAAAGTGTTGGTTTTTCTTCAATCTTTGTGTTGCTTTAATTTGCAATGTAGTTTAGGAAGTGTTGAAAGAGAGAAATGGAAGAGAGTGTTTTTATATTTTTTCTGTGTTGGTTCTCTTCAATCTTTGCAATGTATATAGGGTAGGAAGTGTTGAAAGAAAGAGAAATGGAAAGGAGTGTGAAGGGGGATGCTTGTTTTGCTTGATTATAATTTTAGAGAGAGAGTGAGAGAGATAGAGATGTAGAGAAAGATAAATGAGATGCTTGTTTTGTTTGGATTGTATCTTTTGCAAGATCTTTCTAAACTACATATTCATCCACAATGATATTTTGAGATGTAGAAATACTTCTTTTACTAGGATCATAAAAGTAAAATGCTTTGGTGATGTTACTATTACTCATGAGAATACGTTTGAGAGTTTTAGAGTCTAATTTCTTTCTATGAGCATAAGTAATGCTTCCAAAAACTTTCAAACAACTCACTACTAGTGTTTGACCAATAAAGGCTTCAAAAGGAGTTGTGCGTTTCAAGGCATAGTGGAAGATCTATTAACTGTTATAAAAATGTATGTGTGTGAGCATAGTTTAGAGCCGACCTCAAAGATAGATAAGTTTAGAGCCGAACTCAAAGATATATATATAAATTGTTTTGAAAAAAAACTTGAAATATATATAGTCGAGTGGTCCCAATATACAATATATAATCGTTATTAAATTATCATTCCATTACATTGCAGTCAAGATGTCTAGCACTCACGATCAACATGGTGGGGATCGTGAGGCTTGGCTCAATCAACGTGTCCCTTGTCCATGCACGCAATGCAAATTGGCCATTCGTCGCAAACGTCGTTTGTCCATAGAGCATGTGCAATGGTATGGAGAGTTTTGAGTTGAGATAATCGACCAAGCACTCTTGAATTACGAGATTGCAGTAAGTTCTCTCTCATTACTATATGACATGTAATTGATTTAAGTATAACAGTTTGGGGTTATCTTAGAAGTTAGCTCCTTAACGTCCTTTACAAGGTCAGGGCCATGTCGATACATTGTAGTCTGTAGATCTCTTGCGTCTAGTAAGACAGGTTCTCAAATGCCGTCTGAGATAACTAACTATCTCATAGAAGGTGATAATTCTCAACCCCCTTCTATGGGTGAGAATGCTGGAGACATGGACGATCCTCCTACTTTTTTGGAGCCCGAATTAGAGGACATAGTCGAATCATTGCTTCCGACGGACTCGGAATCCCAAGATCCTTTGATTGCAGAGGTTGCCATTCCATTGTATGATGGAAGTCAGGTATCCCATTTGAAGACACTTCTTGCATTGTTGAGCATACAAACAAAGTATGGATGGAGTGATGCGAGTGTGATAGAGCTATTCAGGTATATTATGATGTGTATGATTAAATGTGCTATGTAGTACTCTAATAATGTGCTTCATTGCAATTTGTAGAACATTGAAATCTTACATTTTGCCTACCCAAAACATGATGCCTGAGTCTCGTGATGATGCAAGACAAGTGCTATGAAAGCTAGGCATGGATTATAATTGCATTCATGCTTGCCCCAATGATTGTCTTCTCTTTCGGGGAGAGTTTGAATTGTTGGCCACATGTCCCAAGTGCGGTGTCGTCACATTAAGAGTTGAAGGTCTACGAAGGTCTACCACCGGGGCTTTAGTGTAGAAGAAGAGTTTAGGATTCAAGATTGAGGAAGGGAAAATAGATTGGGGTTTAATAAGATCTGGGATTTAGAAATGATTTAGGTACGGAAGAAGAGTTCAAGCTTTTTCACTATGTACTTAGCATACATGAACAGAAGGAATAAGTCTATCTTGATTACATCGAATGCCTCTGGATACATACATCATATCATAAATGATATTTTCAGATTCTCAATTCATTTGTGAATGTCAAATGCAAGTTCTAATGGCATTTATTTCAAGTACATAGATGGTTTTCAACCCTTTGGAACTAGTATATTGTTGATAGATTCAAATGCATCCAAGATTTGGGCCAAAGATACATGAAATGAATTGAAGAAGCATATTTTTAGCTTCAGCCCTCTTTTAAAACAGAAAATTCAAGCCCATAATCAAGTTCAAAATGAGTGCATAAATTCAAGAAGAAGCACTTCTGATCATTCATGAACAATGTCTTGAAGAAAAGAGGTCATTTCCTTCCATTACAACCACATAAATCCCATGTTTGCTCATAAAAATAGACCATAATAGTGGGTTGCCCTGTTTATGACTAGTTATTTCAGCCCATAACAGCCCATATGCCTTCAATATCCCCACCCTTTGCTTGTCCCAAAGCCACTCAAGTACTTGGGTACAAGTCGGGCTTCATTGGACCAAGAATAAGGTAAACAAAATGAGAGAAGTCGTGCATAAGAGCAGGCTGAATATTTTTCTCTCAGATTTTCCTCTTTTATAGACTGTTTGAGCATGCATTTTTGTCGGACCAAAGAGGCAGAGAAGTGGAGCTCTCACCATGTTTACATCTTCAGTAGTTGGGCCTATTGATCTTCAGTTTGCATGCTCCATATCATGCACCATAGCTCCAGCTCTCTCCAGTTTGCCTCAGACTGTGCAGCCCGCATTTTGCACTAAAAATGCGGTGTCGTATTGCTACGCATCCGAGGTGTGAAATCCACCCAGATGTTTTGTGTGTGACATTTGTTACTTTGTACATACTTAGTCATTATGTTTACATTTATTTTCTGTGTGTGAGTATAGTGGAGAGAAGTTTGGAGGCATAGTGATGGGCATGTATGGGAAGTTTGGAAATATTATGGATGTGGAGATCGTGTTTTGTGAGCATGCTCAGCACAATGTTGTATTACAGACTTTATAAAAAATCTGAGTCTTTATGGCGAGAATGCTACAGTTGAACAAGTTTAGGAACTTTGGGCTATCTTGCACCAGAGTATGCACTATGGGGCAAGGTCTCAGAAAGTTGTGATGTATACAGTTTTGGCATTTTATTGCTAGAACTAGTTAGTGGTAGGAAACCAATTGAGAAGCTTGGATCTGGACAGAAGCGCACTATAGTAGAATGGGCAGTGGCTGAAGGACGACTTATGGAGCTCTTAGACCCAAAATTGTGTAGGATATGTGATGAATAGGATTTAAGGAGGGTGGTTCAAACTGCAACTATGTGTGCTCAAAATAGTCCAGAAAAGATGCTGCCACTGATAATTTTAGTAATGAGAATAAGTTGGAAAGGCTGAAGAGGGAGGGGACTGGATGGCTTTTCTGCAAAACAAAAGGTCGCTTTTGGAGGGCCTATTAAAGAAGGACTATTTTTGAAAAGAGGAGTTTTGGGGGGGGGGGGGCATCAATCCATCGGAGTAGTAGCAGAAGTTCAGGTCGGAGCGTCAAGCATTCCACCCATCTACTTGTCAGGTTTTTATTACAGTCAATTTCACAAGAGTCGCGCTCTGTATTTCAGCACTTGAGGTATTTTTTTTCTTGCTGTGGATGGGCTCTTTCATTAGGTTTGAGGAAGGGGCTCTGTGCCCCTTGCCTCATACCTCCTTGCCTATGAGTATTGCTGGCATTCCCTCAGAATTATCATAGTACATATTGCCCTTCATGGATTGCAAGTTACCTCTTGCCTCCTCAGGGGCTTCACTTTCCTCTTCACAATCCCTATCATAGAGCATCAGATTGATCAGGATTGCCAATGTTAGGTTTCCACACCGGCATGGTGCGTGTACCTCACTGTGAGTACAAGCCACGTTGCACGAAGAAGAAGACAAAAACTAAGTTGCATAGGAAAAGGAGTCAACGAAGAAGGTGGAAGATGACGAGCTCTTCTGAAGGACTAGTTTGGGTATTTTGACTTCTGGAGACTCTTCGATTTCGCAAATGGCTTTATCTCATGGCATCAAAGCATCTCTCTTACCCATCCTTTCCGAGACGTGCCTCGAATTGAACTTATAAACAAGCCTATCTAAGACGAGAAGATCTACCAACATTCCATCATCAGCATCATTATCAACATAAAATCTTTGCCATGTATTCATGAAGCCGCCATGTAGAGAACCTGATTCTTCTACGGTCCAAAGAAGATTAGAATTTTGAAGTGAGCATATAGAGCTGCCTTTCACTTAACATACTCTGTCACAAGGCCATGAAAGCTGTTGTTACTCTCGTGCTTCAACTCTGTATGCATCAAATACTATGCTGGGAAAGGGTGGATAAGGCTGAATTACGATGCTAAAGAGCTTCCAATAAGTTTGACATCTCAAGTCTATCTTTGAATTATATGATCTAGATTCTAGAGCTTGTGGGGTATCTGCAATGTTACCTTTGGACGAATGATATGTATTCTGGATTGAGTTCCTTATGGCTACCATTTGGGTATCAAGACAAGTTCAATAAGTTTAACTTGGCTGAAGGTAAGGATTACTGAATGAGGCTGAAGACTAGATCAAATGAATGCCGATGAATCCAACGACTCCCACATGGAAAATCTTGCTAATTGCTTGCAGAAATCTTGAAGATTCCGAAAGGATGGGAAAAGAAGAATATGGAAAGGCTTTCAATTGTCATCAATTTCCCTTTTGCAATGATGAGAGGAAATGACTAGTAATCAGATGAACTGCTTTTTTGATTATAACTCACCTTAAGTAAGCTGAAGCCTTGTATCTCTTCAAGATTGGCTTAGTTGCCATTTTACACCTTATATATTGGATAGCAAAATTTACAATTGTTTTTGCTCAGACAGAGACTTTATTGAATGTATTCTAAAATTGCTTTGTTGCTATTAAAATTATATGATTCAGAGTTGGAGGCCTGAACCAGTTTGATGATGAGTTCTATCTCTAATATTGGATTATTCACTTAATTGATCTTCCATCTTGAAATTTATCAAGGTCTTCTGTAGACACGACTTCGCTTTCGCAAATCCTTCGACATCTTTGGTGAACCCCACGTGAAAGCGTCGCATAATTTTCAGGATGGGAGATACTTTAGCATCCATTTCAGCCTCTTCTTCGATTCCTGCTGCGTCCTCTACTTCATCTCCATCATTGATTGTTGCTTCAAGTACTTCAACAGATGATCTAAAGAAGATTTTATAGAATATGTCCATGTATATGCAGCTTCAAAATCAATAGACACAATTGTATATGCAGCACAAGCAGCAATTGCATCAACAACAGTTGTCTCAACAAAGGCAACTATATTCGGAGCAGGAGAATGCAATCAGTGCGACTAAGGTGATTGAAGCAGTTGAGAATGAGAAGAAGCTATTTGATGGCCGTAATGTTTCATCATATTTGAAGACATATGAGATCAAGGTGGGGTTTTTTGGAGTTCTAGCTGGACTTATGAGTAAGTATTTCCTTCGTCTTGTCACACCCGCCTTGAGGGAAAAAATGACTGATCCTTTTATTCAAAATTCGCATCGGCAAGATTTTAAGAAGGCCCTGAAAGAAGAGTATTTCCTTGAGGACTTTGGTATGGCTATACGGCGGTCATTCCGAGAGTGGGTCTACATGTCAAGCTGTTTCAGAGTTGATTAGAGAATTTGAAGAGAGGTATAGTCAGCTTGATGCCATTGAACAAAGAGCATTGGATGTTGAGAAAGTTGAGCTTTTCTTGCAAACTACAGATTCTTCTCTTCAGGAAGAATTGGGAGAGCTTCTTGAGGATCGCACGAAGCCTATGGGACTTAAAAAGGATTGGCAAGATGCCCAGGAAGAAGTCTCGACTTTGACCAAGAGAAGGATATGGAAGACCCGCCTACAGAATGGTTCTATGACACCGACACCGTCTTCTGCTCCTATGCATGCTTCTATCCCTGTTATTTCTTCTCCTCCTCAGCCAGTTTCGTGGCCTCTACCAGTGCCTACTGCTTCTACTCCTCCTATTCCTCCTGTTTCACGACCGATGTCTGCACCTTCTGCTCCAAAACCATCCAATCTGTCGGTGCCTACCTCTCTTGATGACATAATGAAAGGCATAATGGATTTGACACTAGAGTTAGTTAAAGCAGAATTGGTGGGAAAATTGAAAGAGCAGTTTGCTTCGACTGCGCCTACTATTTCTTCTAGTGCTCCTATTGCACCTAGGAGTGCTCCTAGTGCACCTAAGAGAGATCGAAGATGTATTTGGTGTGATATTACAGACCATCAACATTGCAAGAATTGTGAATCTTTTCAGGATGCAAGGAGGAAGAATTTGGTATTTTGGGGACAAGATGGTAAGATTTGGTTGACCGAAACAGGAGCTCCGCTTGCTATCAACTTTGGGAAAGGCGGAATGAAGAAGTTAGTGGATGACATGGCTGCGCGTACTTCTTATGTGACAGCTAGAGGAGATGCTTCTACATATGGAGTCCAGATTGAGAAAGGATCAGAGAATCAGTCAGCATTATGGACTTATGCTATGGAGATAACAAACAAGGGAAAAATTTAGCAAACTATTTTGACTAGTGCAGGCTCTAGCATTAGATCTGAGACAGGTTGGGATTCGCTTGTTGACATGTACTCTATTTATGCCTACTTGGCTAAGTCTCACGGAGCAGATGTATTTGTTGAGGAGAAGCATAAGAGGGATGAAGAAAATCCAAGTGCAGTTAAAAAGACTAGAAGGGGTGAGTTTGTTACTCCACCTACTGCAGGATAGCCTTTGAGACCAGGGCCAGAACGACAGATGAAAGATGCTCAAAAGAGAGAAAAGAGGCAAGAGCCTAGAGAGAGAAAGCAGCCAGGGTTTAGATTGATGTTTGATATTGAGACATCTATAGACATGAAGAAAATCTTTAATGATAAGATACTTGGCAGTGAGGTGACTTTTACTATTTCTGAGGTTTTGGGCATCTAAAAAAGAGAGTTTCAAGATCAGTTTCAAGAGGTCCTGAAGAGGAAAAGACATGCATTGCCTACTACTGATACACAGGGAGTTTTGATTGGGGAGTTGGATGAGGATGAGGATGAGGTTATGGTTGAGAATGCTTCTGTTTTTCCACAGATAGAGAAGAGAGTTCAGCCTATGCACTATGCTGAGATTGATGAGCCTGTCTTGATACCGCGTAGTCACTTTTCGCGGAGTCATTGGGCTAGGGCAACTACAGAGACGATGGTAAAAATTAGAGAGAAACAGGTGCCTTATGTTGCTTTGGTGGATCATGGTTCAGAGATTAATCTCATAGTTCATGGAGTTTATGAAAGTAACAGATGGCCTATGGATGTAGAGCATGGGTGGCGTATGAGAGCCGCCAACAACACTGTGGGTGATTTGTATGCTGCATGTCCCAGTGTCAGGGTTTCTATTGGAGATGTAGAGGAGAATTTCCATTTCTTTGTGCAGGATTCATGCTCTTATCCCATAATTCTTGGACAACCATTCATCACAGAGATGCACATGGAAACAAAGGTAATGGATGATGGATCTGCTTATACACGGATTCGCAGTAAAGATGGCATGAGAGTAGTTCAGCTTATGACCATGTGTGTGAACCATGTTAGAAATAGGGATACTCTTAGAGATGCACCTTTGCCCACTGTGAGGGATTCAGGTTTTCATTAGGTATCGCCGTTTCGCGAGACGACGGTGGTACAGAGTAGAGGAGATTGGAGTTCTCGCCTCCTGGCAGCAGTGTTTTCTCCTCTGATTTTGTTGGGATTTCAGCAAACACTTCAATGAGTTATCAGAAGACTTCTAAGTTGCCTAGAGCTGCCAGGCAGAACATATGCAGGAAGGAGAAAAAATTGAAAAATGCAAGAATTTTAGAGGATGATGAGCATATAGATGGGATGTATGACAGTATGATTTGTGCAGATACGATGATAGAGATGGAAAATATGCTGAAAACTGATATGCAGAGTTGTCACAGTAATGTATTAGTGCAATCCCTGGATATGTTTCATGAAATTGTAGATTTTGTGTCAAAGATAGAGTCAGAGGCTGAGGTGATTCATCAAAAAGTATTGAGTGCTGAAGAAATTCAGCAAACAGAGTTTCCAGCTGATTATGATCAGCTTACAGAAACACAGAGGGCTGAAACTTTTCAGCCAACAGAGTTTATTGTTGAAATATTTTAGTATCCAAAGTTTAGGGATGTTCTTATGCAGTCCATAGAGCAGAGGGTTGAGGATATTCAGCCATTGGAGTGCAGAATTGCTGATTTACAGCAAGATTTGAGTAATGCAGAGGATCATAATGAGGCCAGGGTTGACACAAGATACAAGACTGTGGATGAGAAGGTGAAGCCGGTAGCTGTACCGCTTCCACCTGACAGTGATCATCAAATAGAGAGGGCTGCCAAACAGCCAATTTTGAGGAATCCGGAGCATATAGACCATAAATTTTCAATAGAGACTCTTGCTGAATTGAAAATTGGAAATGGTGATTTCTTGCTACCCACAGAGAAGCAATGCTTTCAAGAGATGCTTGAGCGACATGGAAGGGGGTTTTCTTTTTTCCTGCATGAGATTGGATGTGTGAATCCAGATATTGTTACTCCTATGGTCATCTTTACTATTCCTCATATTCCAGGGAATCTCCAACCTATTCCAATGCCTAAGGCACATTTGCCAAAGCTGATTGATTTGTTGAATGAGAAAATTAGGATGGGAATCCTAGAGCCTTCATCTGCACCATACTCAAATAGGTGGTTTACGGTTCCAAAGAAGAATGGTACTCTCCGATTTACACAGGATATGCAGCCAGTAAACAAAGTTACTATCAGGAATGTTGGTATAGGTCCAGTTGTGGATGAGTTTGCAGAAGCATTTGCTGGACGTGCCATCTATTCTTTAGGTGATTTGTATTCGGGATATGATAAGTTTCAGCTGGCTTTGGAAAGCAGGGACATAACCACTATGAGAACTCCTATTGGGCTTGTCAGGATGTGTACTTTGCCTCAAGGTGCCACTAATTCTGTTGCGCATATGATGAATGCCATGCATAAGGTTCTTTGTGATTATATACCTCAGCTTACCATGCCTTTCTTGGATGATGTGCCCATTAAGGGGTGTGCAGAAGAAGAGAAGAATGAGAGTCTAAATGAGCAAGGATACAGATACTTTGTGGCTGATCATATTTCAGCTTGTGAGAAGATTTTGGCCAGGTTAGAAGAAGTGAACTTAACACTATCAGGGAAAAAATCAGTTTTTGGAGTGAATGAGGTTGTCATTGTTGGACATATGTGTGGGTATTATGGCAGGAAACCCTCACCTGATAAGGTGGATGCTATAGGCAAGATTACAGAGTATTGTTCTAAAACTTCGGAGGTACGGAGATTCATTGGAGCTTGTGTGTTTTATATGATTTGGATACCCCATTTTGCACACATAGCAGATTGTTTATATCAACTGCTTCGAAAGGGGCAAAAATTCTATTGGGATGAGAGCCACACTAGAGCCATGCGGAAATTGAAGAAGTTATTGCAGATTGCTCCTACTCTCAGGAAAGTGGATTATAATTGTGGAAGGCCTATTGTATTGACAGTTGACACTAGTCCAATTGGCATAGGTTGGGCTGTAGGTCAAGGTGATGCAGATGGAAACAAGTATGCTGTTTGGTTTGGGGCGAAAGTCCTAAACGAGAGACAGAGGAGATATCCGCAAACCAAGAGGGAGTTACTAGGGATTGTTATGGCTCTCAAATATGACAAGGAGTACTTTATTGGAGCCTCAGTTGTGGTAGAGACAGATTGCTTGCCATTGATAGGTATGATTACGAGTTGCTCTACTCCGGATATAGCTATGCTGAGATGGATTGCTTACATCAAGTCATTTAATCCAGAATTTAAACACATAGCTGGGAAGGATAATCCAGTGGCAGATATGCTGTCTAGAGCAAGATGTGATGATGAGGAAATATTACTTGCAGAAGAGGATGATGCATAAATTTCAGCCGCTATGGTTGATCATGTTTGCCATGTCTATGATATTGTGGCTTTCATAGAAGAACTCTATGTTGGAGATTGGTTGCAGATTGGAAAGTACCTTAGTATACTAAGCAAAAGAGATGAATGGATAGATGAAGAGTTCAAGAAGATCAGAAGGAAAGCCTATGGTTATTTTCTCAAGGATAGATTTCTTTGGAAGCATCGGAAGAAAAGAGGCGGATTACCTTTGCGGGTTGTCTGTGATAAAGAGACATAGTTACAGGTGATGAGGGAGTTTCATGAAAGTCCTTGGGCTGGTCATAGAGGAGTGTGGGCTACTTATGAGAAAATCAAGGAGAAATATTGGTGGAAAGGCATGTATAGAGATGTTTCTCACTTTGTAGAGACTTACAGAGATTGCCAGATGTATTTGGTAGTGTGTCATCGAGATGAGATTCATTTGACCTATCCGCTATGCATTCCTTATAAGTGGGTAGTTGACTTGGTTACTATGTCTATGGTCCTATGGCAGATGAGATATATTGTTTTGGCTAGAGAGGATCTTACCAATCATGTTGAGGGTAGATCTTTGAGACGAAGACCACTAGTGCAGTGTGTAAGTTCTTATTGGAAGAAATTTTCTACAGGTATGGCTGTGTGGGTAAGATCACTGCGGACCGCGGTGAATTGGATGCAGATGAAGCTAGGGAGTTTTTCTCTCAACTAGGAATCAAGTTGGCTCTAACCACAGCATACAATCCAGAGGGAAATGGGAAGAGTGAAAGAGGGCATCCGCCGATAGTGAAAGCATTATCCAAAGCATGCAGAGGAAGGATTGGAGAATGGCCGAGACTTCTACCATTTGCTTTGTGGGCTGATTGTACGACTCATAGTGTTACCACAGGATATATGCTCACAGAGTTGATGTATGGTCAGAAACCGGTTATGCCAACAGAGACTTGTGCTTTGACTTGGTCAGTTTTACCTTGGCATGAGGATTTGACGAGAGAGGAGCTCTTAGCTCTTCGGATTCAACAGTTGGAGAGAAGACCAGAGGATATTCAGCTAGCTATTGACATGTTGAAGGTTGCTAGACTAAGAAATAAGGACAGGTTTGACAGTAGGCATCGCTTGCGGCCTAGAGCAATAGAAGAGGGAGACTGGGTATTAGTCTTTGATAGCAGCCTTGAAAATCAGCATACTGCACTTCAGAAGATGGTGAAAAGATGGTTTGGGCCGTACATAGTCAGACATGTCTTTGATAATGCAACATATGAGTTGATAGAATTGGATAGGACATTGCTTAGAGTGCCTATTGTAGGAAAAAGAATCAAGATTTTCAAGAAAAGAGATGATCAAGATTATGCATTGGAAGAATTTGCAAGAGAAGAGCAACGAGAAGAAACTCCAATGGAAGAGACAGATGATATGACAAATAATCTCGTTGATATACTAGAAATGCACAATGAAGAGATTGATCTGTTTGTGGATCTTGATGATAATGATCATGGGTAGTTGGCCCATCTGGAGGATGCGCAGGATTAGAGGGGGTGGATGTCATATTGCTGCGCATTCGAGGTGTGAAATCCACCCAGATGTTGTGTGTGTGACATTTGTTACTTTGTACATACTTAGTCGTTGTGTTTACATTTTTTTTCTGCGTGTGAGTATAGTGGAGAGAAGTTTGGAGGCATAGTGATGGGCATGTATGGGAAGTTTGGAAATATTATGGATGTGGAGATTGTGTTTTGTGAACATGCTGAGCACAATGTTGTATTACGAACTTTATAAAAAGTTTGAGTCTTTATGGCGAGGATGCTACAGTTGAACAAGTTCAGGAACTTTGGGCTATCTTGCACTAGAGTATGCACTATGGGGCAAGGTCTCAGAAAGTTGTGATATATACAGTTTTGGCATTTTATTGCTAGAACTAGTTAGTGGTAGGAAACCAATTGAGAAGCTTGGATCTGGACAGAAGCGCACTATATTAGAATGGGCAGTGGCCGAAGGACAACTTATGAAGCTCTTAGACCCAAAATTGTGTAGGATATGTGATGAATCGGATTTAAGGAGGGTGGTTCAAACTGCAACTATGTGTGCTCAAAATAGTCCAGAAAAGATGCTGCCACTGATAATTTTAGTAATGAGAATAAGTTGGAAAGGCTGAAGAGGGAGCGCACTGGATGGCTTTTCTACAAAAAAAAAGGTTGCTTTTGGAGGGCCTATTAAAGAAGGACTATTTTTGAAAAGAGGAGTTTTGGGGGGGGGGACATCAATCCGTCGGAGTAGCAGTAGAAGTTTAGGTTGAAGCATCAAGCACTCCACCCATTTGCCTGTCATAGGTTTTTATTACAGTCAATTTCACAAGAGTCACGCTCTGTATTTCAGCACTTGAGGTATTTTTTTTCTTGCCGTGGATGGGCTCTTTCATTAGGTTTGAGGAAGGGGCTCTATGCCCCTTGCCTCATACCTCCTTGCCTATGAGTATTGTTGGCATTCCCTCAGAATTATCATAGTACATATTGCCCTTCATGGATTGCAAGTTACCTCTCGCCTCCTCAAGGGCTTCACTTTCCTCTTCACAATCCCTATCATAGAGCATCGGATTGATCAGGATTGCCAATGTCTGGCTTCCACACCAGCATGGTGCGTGTACCTCACTGTGAGTACAAGCCACATTGCACGAAGAAGAAGACAAAAACTAAGCTACAAACGAAAAGGAGTCAACGAAGAAGGTGGAAGATGACGAGCTCTTCTGAAGGACTATTTTGGATATTTTGACTTCTGGAGACTCTTCAATTTCGCAAATGGCTTTATCTCATGGCATCAAAGCATCTCTCTTACCCATCCTTTCCGAGACGTGCCTCGAATTGAACTTATAAACAAGCCTATCTAAGATGAGAAGATCTACCAACATTCCATCATCAGCATCATTATCAGCATAAAATCTTTGCCATGTATTCATGAAGCCGCCATGTAGAGAACCTGATTCTTCTACGGTCCAAAGAAGATTAGAATTTTGAAGTGAGCATATCGAGCTGCCTTTCACTTAACATACTCTATCACAAGGCCATGAAAGATGTTGTTACTCTCGTGCTTCAACTCTATATGCATCAAATACTACACTGGAAAAGGGAGGATAAGGCTAAATTACGATGCTAAAGAGCTTTCGATAAGTTTGACGTCTCAAGTCTGTCTTTGAATTATATGATCTAGATTCTAGAGCTTGTGGGGTATTTGCAATATTACCGTTGGACGAATGATATGCATTCTGGATTGAGTTCCTTATGGCTGCCATTTGGGTATCAAGACAAGTTCAATAAGTTTAACTTGGCTAAAGGTAAGGATTACTGAATGAGGCTGAAGACTGGATCAAATGAATGCCGATGAATCCAACGACTCCCACATGGACAATCTTGCTAATTGCTTGCAGAAATCTTGAAGATTCCAAAAGGATGGGAAAAGAAGAATATGGAAAGGCTTTCAACCGTCATCAATTTCCCTTCTGCCATTATGAGAGGAAATGACTAGTAATCAGATGAACTGCTTTTCTGATTATAACTCGCCTTGAGTAAGCTGAAGCCTTGTATCTCTTCAAGATTGGCTTAGTTTCCATTTTACACCTTATATACTAGATAACAGAATTTACAACTGTTTTTGCTCAGATAGACTTTATTGAATGTATTCTGAAATTGCTTTGTGGCTATTAAAATTATATGATTTAGAGTTGGAGGCCTGAACCAGTTTGATGATGAGTTCTATCTCTAATATTGGATTATTCACTTGATTGATCTTCCATCTTGAAATTTATCAAGGTCTTCTGTAGACACAACTTTGCTTTCGCAAATCCTTTGACAGCGGGCTGCTCCTTGCTCAGTCCTTGGTCACTTTTTGACCTACCCAGGTCGCTTGCTGGTCACTTAAGTCTGTTACTCCATGTCCCATGTGGACCTAGTGAACTTTTGGCAACTTTTGGCATCTTTCTTGTGTTCTAACCATATTTTTGCACTTGAAATAATGTGATTTATCATACAGACTGTCAATTACTTCTAGATGACCAAGTTGTAGGTTCCCATAGACTTATTTTTCATAAATATACATGTATAACTGAAAATTATATGCTAAATACAAAAGATCTTATGTAACTAAGGTGGTTATTGAATAACAATGTTTGAATTTTGTATGCAAATTTCCCATATAACTTCCAGTGAAGCTTTTCTATGTTCATAAGAATCCCATGATTTATATTATGAACAGTAAACTCTTTGACAGCGGTGCGGACAGGTATCAAAATGACTTGCAAGGACAGACTCTTTTGTAGAAGGTTTTGAGGCACTTTCTACTAATATCATGTATTCGTCACATTTTTCAGACCAAGAGTCTTGCAAAGTTGACTACATGGCATGCGGAAAATCGATCCACTGATGGTGTATAGCGTACACCAACTGACTCAGAAGCATGGCATCACATTGATGAGACTTTCCCTGACTTTGCAAAGGAGGCAAGGAATCTACGATTCAGTCTTGCCATGGATGGGGTAAATCCTTTTGGTTTACGTTCCACCTCCTATAGTGTATGGCACGTGGTCCTTGTTAACTAGAATATACCGCCATGGCTTTCCACCAAGAAAGGACACCTTTTGCTCAGCTTGCTTGTGCTTGGACGATACAAAGTCAAGAATATGGATGTCTACCTCTCTCCCCACTGATTGATGAGCTAAAGGAGTTGTGGGAGGGAATTGTAGTGGAGGACATGAGCAAACATATTGGTAGGCGATCTGCAACTATAAGGGCAATTCTTATGTGGACCATGCATGACTTTCCAGGATTTTGTGGAGAATTTTGTATAGATCTCCCGGTGTATACTGGGCTATGTCAAGATGAGATTGTGGAACCCTAAACAAAAGTGACTCGATCAAAACGTTCCTCCCACTACAGCAATGCCACTTTTTGCAAATCGGTTAGGACAGTTTGTATGTTTTTGGAGTATGCTGTTTTCTATTATATACATTTTTTTATTATTTTAAAATGAAGTCTTGCAAATTAATTCTTATTTTTATTATATCTTGCAATTCATTATCTAATATTATTATTTTTCCTTGTATGTGCAAGTTTAGGATTTGGGCGCGGACGACAGGATGAGTCGCGATTTTACAGATGACGACATTGACGCGATGCTAGCGTGTTTCTCACCGGAGCAGCTAGCACGGGTAAGAGATAGAGCCGATGCACAGCTTTCCCACTCCACCTCAGCACGATCAGCCCGATGCTTCAGTCTCCAGTAGACGCAATCGTAGGTCTCGCTTTGCTTCAGAGTCACGTAGTCGAGGAGAAGGAGCTCTTGTTGTGGGGATACAGATGCAGTCTCTCCCACTCGCACTACCACCAGGGAGTCGACACCGTCTTTCACTGGCGGTGGTGGGCAAACGTCTAATGCTCCCACTCCTTCAGGCACCCCACCGATCACTCCTAGGGCTGATAAGAAGTACACAAAACCCACTCCTCCAGGTATGTATTTTCGCATCCTTTTTCGCAGTAGCACTTATCAATTCAAGTTGTGTTTGACACATTTGTATTAATGTCATGAAAGTACCCATTTGTAAAATCTTGCAGGTTACTCATATCTCATAGATAAGGCAATTGGCCATTTATACATGAATGATGAGGGAAAAGTTGTCATCTCTAGGATGCATGAGTTGTGCCAAAAAGTATTTCGGCACAACATTATAAACAAGTGGAAGCAGATCCCAGATGCTAGCAAGGAGTACATAATCGATACATTGTATCGAGAGTTCCCTCATCCCTCTAGCAATGATAGATTTTCGAGAGGGTGGATGATGACGCGTGTGCGTGACTATCAGTCGTATAGGCGGTCTGATGTACACAAAGCAGTCAAGCAGAGCAAATCGAAGCCAGAGTGGCTGGAGTAATCTCCAGGAAGAGGCAACATCCACTCCAGACAAGTGGAAGCAGCAGAAGGATGCTGCAAAGGGGCACTTGGATGCACGATCGGTGCATCACCTTGGTAGCGACAGCTACATAACATTCTTGGCAGATTTCGTAAGTATTAATAGGGTAGAGTACTCTAATTTAATGACATCCATATTGATGTATGTATTTCGAACATGAATCTCAAGTACGTTGTTTTTCAATGTTTGTGTGCCATAGCAAGGTTTTATAAATCTCGACCCAATTGCACTAGAGGTGATATACGGGGAGAAGCATGGCTTGAATGCCCTAATCGAGAAGCTCAATGCTTGCGGAGGACCGGTAAGTAGTAATAAATACCATTCCTAATTTGACAAATCTGTTATTATATGTCAGTTTGTATTTGGTACTCGCAATTATATATGTAATTGATGTTGCACGCTCCCTTCGATATGCCACTACAGCGATGGGAGTTGCCTAATGCGGATGAGTCGTAGAGAGTAGATTAGGCTACATAGGATTACTCCCCATCTTGTATTGTGTAAGGCCTTATGGCCTCTATCCTCCATATGTAATAGCTAAGTGTATATGATTTGGACTTCTATGTTGTAGCATGACTCCATATACACATCTCCATGTTATTCACCACATATTGATGTACAGGTGTATACATATTTGCTTTGTCGCAGTAGCAATTCTCAATTTAAGTGCTCTTATTTTCTTTATCAATGCAGTGCGCATTTGTGTTAATTAATGTCATAAAAGTACTTGTTTGCAAAGTCTTGTCATTATTTAGGATCGATTGTCTAACTTCTTTGACAGTAGAAATTGTCTCTTAGCCCTGTGTGGCTCTAACTGTGGCAGGGCTGCATCTGTAGCGCTGCCACAAAAAGTTTTTTTTTCTGCAACCGTCGGTATTAGCGTTGCAAAATAATTCTGCAATCGTCCGTATTAGCATCGGAAATTCCTCTGTAACCATTGCTATTTCGTCACTAATTTCGTTGGTATTAGTGTTGATATCGTTATTTTCATCGCTAATTTCGTCGGTATTACCGTCGCTACATAGCAACGCTAATATCGATGAAATTAGCGACGCCAATATCGACAAAATTAGCGAGGCAAATAGCGACGGTTTTGTAGCGATGCTAATAGCGACGACGTGGATATTTTTCATATATAAAGAAAACGTCGTTATAAACGTCATTATAGCATGTATATGTTGTAGTGTATTTTGCAACTTAGTGAGATAAGCATATAGTGAGAAGGAATCAACTAGTAAGTCACATCCTCTCATGTTCATTAATGCTCATATCTACATTAGTTGAATAATTTCTTAATACTTTGTTATTCTCAATTGCATGTATCACATGAGATAATATCTCATCTTTTGAACAGGACATAATGTATCAAGGGATTTTCTCTGATTGCAATCCAAATGGATCAACATGCACTATTCTACATGGATTTTTAATTGCCATATCATCCACTAATTTTTGCATTTCTCCTTTTCCAAAACTTTAAGATCTGTAGAATTTCAAATTATGTGAGTAGCCAATAATAATATCTCAAACAAAAGTTTACATTGATCTACTTTCTACAACAGGGGAACATAAAAGAGAAGCTAGAAGTAAAACCCTCAATTTCATAGTTTGAGAATAGAGGAATTGCAAAGTAGATTTTTATTCCTTGACTCCATCTTCAACCCAATCACCATTGAGCTGTGAGTCCACCAAAACCTCTTTTGACTATTGTAGGTATTTTTCTCCTCACATTGTTCTTCCTCTTTTACTTTTTTATTAAACTCACAAAAATATGTCCCATGTTTTTCCTTATTAGTGGGTTTTCTCTCCCTTGCCAAAGTCGCAAATCTACTCCTAAACACTTGAGAATTTTTCTAAAGGTCACAAAGATTATGAGGGGACCACGAATCCTATAGCATGGCTACACATCCCATAGTAGGAATTCACTTCAAAACTAAGTGGTAAAAATATGTGACATACATGCAAGTTACCACATCCATTAACACAATTCCCATTGTGGGTAAGCATTGAAAATTCAAATGATTGGCATTTACATTACTTATCTAGTTTATGTGTACATGATGACTTTTCCACAATTGATGATTCTCACACACCATGATTAATCTATCTGTTGGTTTCAAACATAAAGTGTAAATAAATCTTTATTTGAAAATCCAAACCACATCTAACAAAGACATGCTTTGACTTCCAAAATCTTGTCAATCAAGTCACACATGCATAAAATTGCTAACTTTGATCCATAACTTAGATTACCAAGCTTTTAGAAGAAAAAATATAGATTCAATTCCAAATTACAACTTGTTAAAAGACATCAGAGTGAAGTTTCAAAGATTTTAGCCCCAAAAAACCTCTACACAATATGCAATCCCACATTTTGCATGCATCATACTATAGATGTTAAACTTCCAAAGCACATATCTCCCATGCACTTGCTTGGTAAACCCCTCAATTAACATTAGATTTTAGAATACAAAAATTGCTAGCCATAACAATCTATTCTATTACTTATATATACAATACTTACAACATCAGTATTTACATGATTCTGCAAATATATTTCTTGAGATAAAACCCATTGATTCTACATTTATGAGCTTTCCTATTTCAATCTTGTGATACATAAGTACAATTTTCAAACTTCTCTTTCATCGTAAAGGGTCCTTCCCATTTGATTTGAAATTTATTTTGAAAAGTAGAATCAAGACTAATTTGATATCTCATCATTAACATTTCCTTAGCAAGTTCCTACCTCCTTAATTGTTTATTGAACCATTTTATTATGATTTCAAATACAATAGCATCACGAGTAAGATAATATGATTTGTATGTTTGGTTTTATGATTATCTTGTTGGATCCACTTCTTCCATACCCATATATATATATATATATATATATATATATATATATATATATATACCTTTTAATGGTAGTGAAAAGAATATAGTTCGATTGCTGACTCTCAAAAGCTAGATGTGTACATCCCAACTATGGATGATATTTCAATTAATCAAGCCTTGGAAAAGGTATCTTATGAAATTATGTGTATATTTTTTAATGCACGATTTTTATGCTTTCATGGTATTTCATGCATTTAATATATATGTGTGGCATTATCTTAGCTTGTTGGAGAAGAAAAAATCTTTGAAGGTCGGCATGAAGATAGAGAGACTGATTTATCATTACAGATAATAATTTTATTTAAACTTTTTATATTTTTCTTAGATTATACACACACACACACACACACACACATACGATAATTATGTTTGTCGAAGGAAAAGAAAGCTTTCAAAAATTTTAAGACTATACAACAAATTTGGTTTTGATATCTATGTTAAAATTCCTTTTAACTATATGTTTGTATTCTTAATATTTTATTTTATTATTTACTTTGTTAAAATGTATTTTTACTAAAGAATTTTGAAGATGAAGATGAGAATCTTGATGTGGAAAGTTGTGTAAGCTTTTCAAAGGTATTGTTACATGGTTTAAGAAAAATAATATATTCTAAAGAAACCATTCAACAAAACATCAACAACTCAAGCAAAGAGAAGGTATATGCTTTGTTTTGATATTGTAGTTGTATGTTTTTAAATTTAATTACTAAGTTTTTTCAAATATAGGTTTGTGTTGATGAGAAAAAATATAAAGTAACGCAAAAAGAGTTTGAGAAAGTGACAAGTAAATATTAATTTTATGTGATGATAATATTTATGTAATTTAATAGAATTCTAAATGTGATGTAGCATTTAATCATCTATATGTTTATTTTAGTCAAATAAAAAAATAATAAATCGTTTGCAACATACAAGCCGAAAAGAAAATAACAACATCAAAGAAAAGAGATTAAAGGTATTATACATGGATTTTGTATTTTTTTGAATTTCACATTAGAATAATAATCTTATTCGCTTATTTTATTTGGATTAAAAATGTAAGGGTATTTCAAATCTAAGCATTGAAATTGATATTTTTAGTAAGGTTCAAAGGGTAATTTTTCTATGTAAAAAATAAATAAATGTTCTATATAGGGAATATATGATTCCCTCCTTTCTCTAACTAGGAAATGTTCCATTTTTCCTATGATATACTTTCTTACTTGTGTGTGTGCTTAACTAGGGAATTAATAGGGAAGTCTCTTTTATTTCCTTCCTATACAAGAAAATTTCCCTATGTGGGAAATTTTTAACATAATAAAATTTAACTATATCTCCCTATATAGGGAAATTTTCCTACATATGATAGTTTTTCTATATAGAAAATTTCTTATATAGTTCTAATTTTTCTCTAACTTGGAGATATTACATTTTTCCTAGTTTGCACATGCCTACTTTTGTCTATTTTTAAGTAGAAATTTATATAGCAAATTCTCAACTGAAAAATTACATAGGACATAGTATACATCTAACTTATTAATACAAACTCAACAAATAAAGGCATCAATACATAGTGTCAATAAAAGAGAAAAGAATACAAATTTTCTAAAGTAGTAGTGAGTTCATAAATGAGGAGTGTATAGTAGCATTATGCTACAATCTTTGTGCCATCTAAACTAATCTTATTGTTGCTTGTGCCTTGCAATCTTGCCATTCTCTAAAAGCCAATGAGCAATCTCATGTATTATATTTTCACTTCTTGGATTTTTTGTATCCTTACAAAAGACCCAAAAGCTAGCATCAATCTTTTCAAGATTTATATATGTACTTTTCAATGAAAAGCACCTATAACACCATATTAGGGAATATGGGAATTTCCCATAAGTTTGGGACACCTGGTCAAATCTTTGCATTTGTCATAACTTGAATACTATAACTCCAAATCGAGCACTCTATATCTCAATAGATTCTATTTTTCAAGCACTTTCCAATGATAGGTCACATTATATGGTTTTGAGAAACTTATGGTCATGTTGTCTAGGTGCCACCTTTTTAGTATTCAAAAAATAGGAATTGGGAGATTACCAAACTCACTGATATTGTGTTATGACATGAATTATATGCACACCGAGATACTTTAAAAGTATCGTCTCTATATTTTCTTTCATCATATCAACCTACATTGACAAATAAATCACCAAATATTCAATTAATATAATTTATTTTAAAGGAAGTAAATTATGATATTTAAAAATATATATTTGTATGATTATAGTTTTAAACAAATACCATGTATAAATAAAAAATTAGTCTCTATATTCTCAAACTAGGAAATGTTTTATTTTCCTTAGAATTTACTTTCCCTACTTATGAGTATTTTTGACTACGGAATTCTCTTTTTTTCATATGTAGAGAATGATTAAAAGTTTCTTGTGTTAGGGTTGCCAATTTCTCTACACACATTGCTATATGGTGATGAAACCTAAGTCATAGAAGTCTGCACAAAAAGCAACAATCTTGTTTGTTTTTCTGTTTCAAGTCTAGTTTACTTGAACTGTCAAACTTTAGACACAAAAGTCCAAATTGAGTATGGATTTTCTTGAGAAAGGCATTTACTTAAGAGTTTCCCAAATATAAACTTTTAGGTTTCCAAGTATGGCATATCTACAATCTAAGTGATGATTGATGATTATTGAGAAAACTTCTTTTATGCTTAAAATTCATAACATAAGATGCTCATAACATAGAGAATACATCAAATTTAAACATGAAAAAACCATGAATCAAGAATTGAAGAGATAGTACATAGATATACTTCGTGATTGTCTTTTTCAAGGTATTGATTGTAGTCGATTGTGATAGCTCTGATACCATGTTGAGATGTAGAGAGAGAAATGTAGAGATGCAAGAGGGAGAGAAGAGACACATCATGTATACTCACAAAGACTATTTCATATTGATCACAATCTACATATATATAGGTGAGACCTAGTCTAGATAGGGTGAGCTATATATAGCTCCAACTAAGCTAGGTAGCATTTCTCTACATTTTATTCCATCATCATATATTTTTTAGATATCTTGTTCAAGCCATGTCCTTTAGTACCTGCTTCCATGGATCGATATGAATGCTCCCACCCCTTCTACTTCAACATGATGGAAAGAGGGGGTCTCAAGAGCTTTCCCTTCCACTAACCAATGGTGATTAGGTGTAGCTTCTTCTATTTATGCTTACAAAATCTTGTTTATCATTCATTTAGTGACATGTGTACATTCTATCATCATTCATTTTCACCTTGATGATCATGATTGTAAAAGGGTGCTTGGAAAAGTGAAAATTTCCCCATGAGGGCACTGTCCAAGTGTCACCATTGCTTAATATTTTGCTTACGCATGGTGCTTGGCATTGCCCCATGAAATGATATCATGTTTTCATGAACATACATCTATGAATATTTACCCCTTTTCCTTCATCAAAGACTAGTCAACTTGGATCCACCATATTCATTGCATCTCACATTATATACTCTATGGAAGTATTCTTTCCCTATGATGGTAGCATATAGCATATACACCAATACTTTCTTCATAATTGGCACTTGGGATAGCTTTCTATTATTTTATGTTGGATCCAACCATTCTTCTTTTCTCTATGGACATAGATACTTTGTATTTTTTAAAATTTTAAAGAGAAAAAATCCAAAGCAATTTCATCACTTTTATAGGAACTTAAAACGTTAATTACTCTTAAAAATAGTCCTAAAACACAAACTTACTAATCTTTATGAGAGATTATCAGAGTGTATAAGTGCCATAAGCTAATGCCCAAACTCTAGAAGGACTCTCACTTATGAATTTAATATTTCCCTTCCACTAAGTCTATCCTTATTTATGCAAATTACAAGTGACTTGTCTCCATTGTTATCTATACCCACTCAATTTGAATATTTTAATTTGTGGTATTGAATCCATCATTAGTCTAAGGTACCCTTATTGGCAAAGCGAATGAGAACTTGGTGATGGTGATTATAGTCATGATAACAAGACTCTAGTATATAGGATTATTATTGAAGTGAATCCTAAATACTCAAAATGGCAAGCACATATGATTGCCTCCTTGTATAATGACCTTATCATTGATGGTATTAAGTTGCATCTATTAGAAGAAGATGGTACCATTTACAAAGGTTAATCAAAATGTAAGATCCTTTCTATAATAGAACTTAGGGTCTTATGATCCTTCCTAATGACCTTTAAGTTAAGTCCCTAATGATTATTAATGTTAGGAAAATTTCATAGTTACTCTTATATTTTGTGCAAAAAATCCACAATAAGGGAGTGAATTAGAAGGTGTTCAAGAAGAACCTTGTGTTTAGATTAAAATTTGGAAAATCTAACCAACTTGTACAACCATATGTAACTAAAAACTAATCAGAGAGGTGCTATTGGTAATATTTGAATCAACATCATCAACTTTGATCCTTGAGCATAAATGAGCCATACTCACTTGGAAATTCCTACACAAGCTATTGGAGTGCCTATCCAAATGACCTCTCATAGTTCTCACAAAACAATGTGTATCCCTACGTTATTGCAAAATCTGCAACAAACTTTGCAAAATGAATAAAATTACATTATCTAAATTAGACAACTTTTGAAGCATAGGAAGTGATGCTTTACACCATCCAATTTTTTAAGCATAGGAAGCGATTTTTACATTGGATGTTTTGATAAGATGATTCTTCCACTTTGTCATACATATGAAGCTCTAAATCCAATTATGTTTCATTGTTTTGTGACATTTTGAAACCATGCTTAAAGAGACTTTGCTTGAGTTTCTATCAGATAGTTCCAACCTATGATAACTAGCGATCTTTCATCAACATTATGCCACTTGCCATATTCTCAAACTACCCTTTTTCGAATCAATAAGAAAATGTCATTTCATCTTTTTAATTTCAATGATTTCATCATGAAATTCACAATTTGCAATATCAAGCACCTCTCCAAGAGTGAGAATACACTCTTCAAGCACTTTCTTTACATCTGTCATAGTCTCAATGTCACATTGTAGCTTGTAACTTGGTTTTTTATGCTTTTCTTCCCATCCTCTTTCTTTTCTTGAGATACATCCTCCATTACATGCTAGAGGAGTAGGTTGAATTGAAGCCTTAGGCTACTCAAGAATTCTATGTGTTATCCTTTTTGAAGTCTCACTAGTATCTTTATCTCTCATTCTCTTATCTTCCAAAATTACATTTTTATTTTGCAACTTAGTGAGATAAGCATATAGTGAGAAGGAATCAACTAGTAAGTCCCATCCTCTCAGGTTCATTAATGCTCATACCTACATTAGTTAAATAATTTCTTAATACTTTGTTCTTCTCAATTGCATGTATCACATGACATAATATCTCATATTTTGAATCGAACACAATGTATCAAGGGATTTTCTCGAATTGCAATCCAAATGGAGCATCATGCACTATTCAGCATGGATTTTTAACTACCATATCATCCACTAATTTTTGCATTCCACCTTTTCCAAAACTCTAAGAGCTATAGAATTTCAAATTGTGTGATAGCCAATAATAATATCTCAAACAAAAGTTTACATTGATCTACTTTCTACAAAAGGGGAACATGAAAGAGGAGATAGAAGCAAAAATCTCAATTTCATAGTCTGAGAATAGAGGAATTGCAAAGTAGATTTTTTTTTCCTTCACTCCATCTTCAACCCAATCACCATCAAGCTGTGAGTTCACCAAAACCTCTTTGGACTATTGTATGTCTTTTTCTCCTCACACTATTCTTCCTCTTCTACTATTTTATTAAACTCACAAGAATATCTCCCATATTTTTCCTTATTAGCTGGGTTTCTCTCCCTTTCCAAATTGATAAATCTACTCCTAAACACTTGAGAATTTTTCTAAAGGTCACAAGGATTATGAAGGGACCACAAATCCTATAGCATCGCTACACATCCCATAGTAGGATTTCACTTCAAAACTAAGTGGTAAAAATATATTGCATACATGCAAGTGCAATATCTCCATGCAATTAAAAGTTAGTTGGTTAGTTCAAAAGTTAGTTAGTCAATTAATAAGTTAGTAAGTTTACCAACTAAAGACTAACTAAGGTAAAAACTAACTAATGTTAATAATTAATGATTTTTATTTAAAAAAGTATATGTTTTAAAAAAAATCAAGAGTCGTAATCTGACATTTTTATTGGATTTACAAGGACCATAGACACCTTTCACGGAAGTTACAATGTGAACGAGAGTTATGAGCCATATTAATCATTAATGTGAATGTGTATAATATTGATGGTCCAAAGATATTAGATTTTGGGGGAAAAACTAGTATGTTTTAGATATTATCCTAAAAAGATAGAACTAAATGTTATTTAAAAGAAAAAACAAGTGATGTCTTAGTTATTTTTAGAGATTTTATAAAAAGAAAACAAATAAAGAGAGAGATTGGCAAAATTGCACGCACCGCAATCGCACTCTACAGGCAGTAGATAACACTTTGAACAGGGAGAGGAAGAAGGAGTGATCTGAAAGATTTCCAATCAAGTGTCTTGGGGTTTTATCCCCCTTTTGGAGCCAATGGAACCATAAAACTTATGTGTTAAGCACCAAATCATTAAGTTTTCCAAGATTCCATGTACTAGGAACTCTTGTTCTCAACCTTATCCCCTCTTCTCTAATTCATTATAAATATAAGGCGTGGGAAGGCACAAGGGAGCATAAGGAGACCCTGAGAGGCTGCAAGAGAGAGGTAGAGAGAGAGAATACCCCTCCAAGTTGTTGTGAGAGAGAGCTTGAGAGAGAGAGAGAGAGAGAGAGAGAGAGAGAGAGAGAGAAGAGTTACCCCGAGAGGCTGCACAATTCCCTCTAACTCGATCCTCGACTTAACCATCTTCTCTTACACTCTCCCATCTCGAATCGATTTCGCCTTCTTAATCTCTTGAGTATACTTGCAGATGATGGTCTCCAAGCAAAGAATGTTGCATGCGGATGGCAATCCTACAACCTGCAACAAAGCTTCGGGGGAAGGCATCACTGTCAATCCAACCGCGGTTCCGGTCGTAAGTAATGTATTTCTAAATTGATATATGCTTGCCTTGATTCTTGCATGAGATACATTAGGCTCCATACTATGATGTACAAGAATAGGTCATGGTAAGGGATAGGCCTCTTCTCACATATTTGAAAGATAGAGTTTGCAAAGTGCATGTATTAAGAAAAGTTAATTGCACTTACTTGCATATGGCTTATTCATTGATAAAGCAATCGGTCAGGGTTTTTGAATAGCATAATCGTACAACTAATGACATTAAGAATTGTGCATACAACTATTAAGTAAATCTTGCATAGAAACACCATTTGATCCCAAGGGGGAGAGCGAATATACGATGGAATTATTATCGCATCTATTCTTGTATTGTTTGGGAAGAAAATACAATTAGTTTTGTTGGTTGATTGAACAACACCTTAAATGCTTTGTACACTCAACTGATTTTTGCATTGTGCTTTGGATAAATACTCAAAATGCTCGTGTTTGATGGTAAAAGCATGGCAAAGGTCAATAATGACAAGTAGCCATGGAAAATAAAGGAATGTTTCACTGGAAGATGATATTAGGATTATTTCCTTAATTATGCTTGATTCTTAATTGGTTAATTAAGGAAGGATATTTTGCACTGGTGGATCATCTCCAAGATCGCACTGCGGATTACCCGAAGAGGGCACTACTTGATTCATGGATCTAAGGTCAAGTGCTGAAAAGGTGAACCATGGAAGTTGTGTCTCACTCCTAGGTGACTTTGGGTTTAGTGGAGCTCTTGACACCCCTTGCCGAGTCCGAAACAGAGCTGTAGATTGCCATAAGCCCAACATATAGGGAATTGGAAGATCCTATTCTAGATAAAGGATGGAAATGAAGGTGCCATGTTGGATAGAAGGGATACATAATTCTGATGTATGGGTAGGAGACAAAGATTAAATTGAAGATAAGTTAAGGAACTTATTGTCAAAAGGAATGCTATTTTTGTGTCTCTGCTATAAATTATGTGAACAAACCCTATGCCCTAAAAGGCTTAATTAATGAAGTTGATTTTAAATGTCGCACATAAATGTGGTAGGACCTAATTACAAAACTAAATCTATCAAGGGAAGCGAGTGGATGGAATCCCCGATGGGTCCGTCCTACGGCAGGGTGGTCCCAGATAACTGGGAGGCTTCTCACAAGGATTTATCGCTGTTCAACTTTAAATATTGTTACGTTAGAACACGATTCATGTCATTTTAGGGGACTGGAATAGGACTATGCCCTATGGGCAGATAGGTTGAGCAACACATCCCTCTCATTTGCCATTCTCTTTGAACCAAGTGTGGCATGGGTCTGCTTCAGATTGGGTATCTGTGCGTAAGGTAGGATGTTCAAAACCCGACATGAGAATGCTGTCAGGAGACCTTGACAACAAGGAACCCAGATTTTAGGACGATCCTAGTGGGTTTGGCCACAAAGGTTCCGTTGCGAGGTGGACTCAGGAAACCCTAGGCGACAAACCCCAAAACATTCCATGGGAGTGCTGTGAGTGGCAATGCTTAGATTTGTTTCTAAATGGACCGCTAAAATGTGCTTGGACAACCGATAGGCGGGCACATTATAGTTGGTATCAAAGCAAAACTTCATAATGATGCAAGATTGATTAATGTATGGTTTGTAGACATATCCTAAATAGATTAATCTAAGCAGTGTGGCTTGATTCCCAGGCACCTTCCGCACCCATAAATGCTCACATGAAAGAGAAAAAGTTCATTCTCAAGCAAATTAAGGCACTCGAGTTTGATGGAGAAGGGTTAGATGTTGCAATAGAGACGGAGACATGGATTGAGTTGATGGATAACTATTTCTCTGCTTCGGAAACTACCTCCATGAATCAAGCAATGATAGCCAAACTTAAGCTAGTTGGGCAAGCTCAGTTATGGTGGAAGCAATGGTGCAAAGATCAAGGTATTTTTGAAGCCGCTATCACTTGGGCTCAGCTGAAAGATGTTGTAGACGGACGATACCTTTTGCAACCTGCCAGACTTTGAAGATGAATGAATTCTTCAAGCTCACACAACTGGAATTAACCTTGGAAGCTTACTACTCAAAGTTTGTAACCCTACTAAAATATGCACCACCTATGGATATTGCATAGCAAGTATCCAATTTTTTCCATGGCCTGAACACTCGTCTAAACCATTCTCTTGAAGAAACACATCCAACAGACATGTAATATGCATTACTCCAAGCAAATCCAATCGTCCGAGAACTTAAATTAGGAAATTGTGACAAAGATGTTTCCTGAGGTCAAGGCAAGAGATGTGACACATGCAGAGAGATAGGGCACATCCATAGGAGATGTCCCTACCATCAATGCTTCCATTGTAATGAGTTAGGATGTGGAGTTAGGACACATCCAAACAGACTGCCGTGATCTAAGTTTAGAAGACATTGAGCCTCCAAGGAAATGAAGCTACACAAGTGCAATCCATGGATATATGGAGGAATCAGATTTAGACGAAGACCTAGAATCTACAACACCTCTTTAAGATGATTAGAAACCCTAGATATCTTTTCTAAAATGTAATGCATTCCGTATTGAGAATACCCCAATAAATCCTACTCTTATACCTAAACTTAATTTGCATAATATGAGTTGCACTAGTTTTGAAGAAAAGTAGTTGTGTGACTCTCGTGTGATTAGAGTAGCGCAACGAAAGCGTGGTGGGCCTATAACCCACATGATCCAAAATGATACCCCGGTTTCTCTCGAGATGAGGAAATCTCGATTTCTCTAAGGGGGGAGGATGTAATATATTCACACAATTATATTAAGATTCTGAGAGAGAGAGCTAGACCAAGACAAAGACACAGGCTCTAGGGTAGCAGACATGCTCCATGTTAGTTCATTCCATCATTACACTCTCTATCAAGTCAATTGTGTACCTCACACTTACAAAACAAAGTGACCTAGTACTAACCATGGTTAAGTCAGTATGACTTAACTTTATTCAACCAGGGTAGGCCTATGAGCTTGAATCTCAACACTCCCCCTCAAGCTGAAGTGGGGTTCTTCAGTCCAAGTAGTTCTCTGAAATGCACAAACTTATCTTTACCCAATGACTTGGTAAAGATATCTACAACTTGATCTTCTGTCCTCACATGGACCAAATCAATGTCATCTACAATCACTTTTTCTTTGATAAAGTCATAGTGTACCTCAATGTACTTAGTCTTAGCATGATAGACAGGATTACTAGCTAGGAGCATACTACTCATGTTGTCACAATAGAGTGTGGCAGGCCTGACTTCCTACATGCCCAAATCATCAAGAAGCTTCATGAGCCATGCTGCCTCACATGTAGCTAGTGTAGCACCTCTATAATCTACCTTAGTACTAGAGAGTGCAACTACAGGTTGCTTCTTACTTCTCAAGCTAACCATACTACTACCAAGGGAAAATGCATGCCCACTAGTAGATCTCTTGTTATAGGTACTTCCTACCTAGTTAGCATATGTATATCCTATAAGCTCCAAAGACTTACCATACTCATAGAATAGACCATAATCTGATGTAGCCTTCACATACCTCAAGATCCTCCTCACTGCATCCAAGTGCGGCTTCGTAGGTTTCTCCATGAATTGGCTAACTAGTCCAGCTAAATAGCTAACATCCGGTCTAGTAATGGTAAGATAGATCAAGCTACCCACCATTTGTCTATACATAGTGACATTCTCAATCTCATGTCCAACATCTGCAAGTAGCTTAACATTTTGCTCCAATGGAGTGCTCAATGCTTTGCAATCCAACATACCATTCTTGGTCAACATGTCTTGGGCATACTGCTTCTGCAACAACCAAGCACCATGAGGTGTAGAGACAACGTCAATCCCAAGGAAATATTTCAGTTCACCCAAATCTTTGACGTGAAATTCAGCATGTAACATTTCCTTGATCTCTCCAATTCCTATGACATCATCACCTGTAATGATCAAGTCATCCACATAGATGACTAATATCATATAACCAACCTTTGTCTTCTTTGTGAATAGGCTATGATCAGCCTTGCCCATAGTGAAACCAAGTTTTTGTAAGCATGCACTTATCTTAGCGTTCCAAGTTCTAGGTGCTTGCTTCAGCCCATATAATGCTTTCTTCAATCTACACATATGTAGAAAAATCTGGATGTACAAAGCCCTTAGTCTGATCCATGTATACTTCCTCAACCAAATCACCATTGAGAAAAGCATTCTTCAAATCCATCTGATACAAACTCCATCCTTTAGATGCTGCCAAAGCAATCACTGTCCTCATGGTTGCCATTTTAGCAACATGGTTGAATGTTTCCTCATAATCAAGACCATACTATTGTGCATACCCTTTTGCCACAAGTCTTGCCTTGTATCTTTCCAATGTGCCATCTAATTTGCACTTCACTTTGTATACCCATTTGCAACCAATAGACATTTTTACTTCAAGCAAATCAACCAAATCCCAAGTGTCATTTTCAGCGAATGCTGAATATTCCTTGTCCATTGCCTTGCACCAATGATCATCCAAAATAGCTTCAGAAAAAATTGTGGGTTCCTTGAAGCTAGTGACTTTTGCCATATATGCATAGTGCCTCACTGTGTAACCACTAAATGTAAGCCTATCCACAGGTTTCCTGAACCTTTCTAATCTCCTAAAGTGAGGTGCAATATGAGATTCTCCTCTCTCATGAGGTGGTACATATCTATGTCTCACACCAGGAGTCACAACTGATGGAATACCAAACTCACTATCCAAGCTATCAGTACCATAGGTGAATTATAACCATAAGTGAGTGGCCCTGTAACATCCTCAAGTTTGCCTTTGCCTTTATCCACATTTCTCCCCCTCATTGACATACTCATGTTAGTGGACAAAGATGCTGAAGTCCTCAATCTACCTATCCAAGGACTAACTGATGAATTAGCATCTTCAGAAAGCCCAAAAATTTCTACACTTTCATTTGTACCTGCATGTACATGAGTCTCCTAACACACATCATCATCATTCAACAAGGTGATCTTCTTCTCATGCCATGATTTCAGCTCATCAAATACAACATCTCTTGAGACCAATGTATCATGAGTAGAAGGATTGTAGCATTTTTAGGCTTTCCTATCTTGTGCATACCCAATAAAGATGGCCTTTTCTGCCTTTGGATCAAGCTTCCTTCTCTTTTCATATGGAACATGTACATATGCCAAGCATCCAAAGACCTTAAGATGGCTTATGTCCAACTCTATCCCATAAAACCTCTCATGAGGAGTCACCTCATGTATACCTGCTATTGGTTTATGATTCATGACATATACTGCAGGGTGTAAATGGTGTACGATTCATGACATACACTGCATTCATCACAGTCTTTTCCTGATATGCATTTAGTAGGCTCTTCTCATTCAACATGGCTCTAGTTGATTCCATGATCACCCTGTTTTTCCTTTCTACCACACCATTTTGTTGTGGTGTGTATCTGCACGTCAATTGCCTTTTAATCCCATGAGTTGCCAAGAAGTGATCAAAGTATTTAGAAACATATTCTCCTCTGCTATCACATCTCAAGCATGAGATGTAGCAAGTCAATTCTTTCTCCACATGTCTCTTAAAATCCTGAAAAGTATCCATGACATCACTCTTATGCTTCAGCACATACAATCATGTGTATC
Organism: Lygodium microphyllum; assembly: GCF_053477565.2. Taxonomy (NCBI): domain Eukaryota; kingdom Viridiplantae; phylum Streptophyta; class Polypodiopsida; order Schizaeales; family Lygodiaceae; genus Lygodium; species Lygodium microphyllum. The sequence goes on from NC_141149.1 coordinate 89,623,603, forward strand.
TCCTATAGTCATCTACGAATGACACATAGTAACGAGATCCCCCAAGAGATGCATTTTGTGAGGGTCCCCGTACATCAGAATGTACAAGCTGTAATGGTCAAGTAGTAGTGCTTATATAACTCATAAATGGAAGCCTTGATTGCTTCCCAAATTGACAAGGCTGACATACGTGTCCCAATTTCACATGCTTGAACTTAGGGAGTCCAAGTACACTTGCTTGTGCTGCATATTCTTCAACTTTTGAACATTTACATGACCGATCCTTTTTTGCCATATCTTAATATCCCTTATTGCAGCATTGTCATGTGAGTACATAGCAGCATTCAATGCTGGATTTTTTGTATCCAATGTAAACATCTTGCCATTTCTTTTGCCTTTAGCAATGATTTTGCATCCTTGACTATACTCTTCAATGTATCATCCATCTATATTGAATCTAACTTGTAGATTCTGTTCAGCCATTTGTCCCAAAGAAAGCAAGTTTTTGGTTATCGAGGGTATATGTAACACATCATAGAGACTCTTTTTCCAGTCACCATGCATCATCAAGGGAAAAATACCTATATGCATAATGTCATGCTGCATATCATCCCCTGTGAAAACGTATCCATGAGCACCTTGTACCAATGTGTCAAACCACTCTCCATGAGGAGTCATGTGGTTAGATGCCCCTGAGTCTATATAATACTATATATCATCTGCTTTGCCTTGTACAAGCAACCCTTTCTTCACATGTTGCATTGCAAACAACCTTTCATCCTCCTGCATACCACTATAAGAAGCATAATTACCATGTTGCCTCCCTCTTTCTTTCTGATCATTCTACTTCTTGTAGCAATCCTTAGCTACATGCTCGTATTTGCCACAATAATGGAAATCCTTATTTGCATTTGATTGCTATCCATGAATCATTTGAGGCTGTTGCCAAGTGCCTTTTCCTCTAGGTGAATAACCTCCTCTTCCACGAGTATTTGAGACATCTCTATTTGCTTGAGGCTGCCTATTTATCCATCCAATATCTTGCTGTCCATGGGTTGCATATGCATTTTCCAGCACCGCTTCCTCTAAAATTTGATCTTCCTCTTCCACCTCTACCCGTTTGATTGGAGTAGAAAACACTGTCCCTGCTATTTTTAGACCCACTAGAACTTGTATTAAGTCCAAGTTTCACTTCTTCATGCAATAGAAGTGCCACAAGTTCATCAAAATTAGGCTGCTCTTGATGCATTGAAAAGGAAGTATCAAACTGCTTATATTCTTGTCCAAGTCCATGGAGGGTAGTAGCCACCAAATCATCATCATCAACTTTAGCTCCAATTGAGCCTAGTTGTTCTGCAATGGATTTGATCTCACTAACATAGTCTTCAATAGACCTTTCATTCCTAGATATGTGGTTGAAATTTTGCTTCAGTTGTGTCTTTCTTGCATGAGTGACATGCCCATAGTTCTTCATCAATAAGTCCCAAGTAGCTTTTGGGGAAGTACAATTTGCAATTTGCATAGCCTTTGCATCTGACACACATAATGACAAGCAATGCAAGACCTTGCTGGCCTTTTCCAACCAAGTCCTGTGTGCCTTTCACTGATCTTGTGTTGGAGGTCTATCCTTCGGTAGCTTGGGCTCATCTTCAAGATCTGTAACTAGGTCCCAATAGCCTCTTCCAATTAAAAAATTAGACATCCTAAATTTCCATAGAATGAAATTGTTGTAATCCAACATTTCACCAACTATTTGAGTGATAGTATTCTTCTCTCATGTGTTTGCCATTTTCAAGGTCTTCAACTTTGCAAAACCAGTAAATTTTAGTTTACACTGGTATCATACACTTCCAAACATGTGGCAAAGCACCAATGCTTGTCTAGCTCTTTAGGCAACAATGCCACATAGTCTTACCACAAACTGTTAATAGTCAGCCCCACTCCAAAAGCTATAGTAAATTAGTTCAAAAACTAAGTATTTAATGCTCACAACATTCCAACTTTACAAAACCAATCAATTTTCCAAAATGCAAGCAGGAAATGTAGTTCAATAACCTATAGTAGTGTAACCAATTGTAACTGAAGAATTTTCATTAATGACTACTATTGCATTCTCAGCCAATACATGTCTTTTGTTCCCATTTAACTGCAGTTACACTGCCTCCAAAAACTTTGCATTCCAATTTGATATGATGACTAGAATTCTTGGCAAAGAGATTACTATCTCTCTTTTTGCAGCTTGCTAGGAGAACACTATCTGTGCATCATTCTTGTATTTTCTACCCATAAACAGGGTGCATATTTATGGATAACCAGGGTGCTCCTAGAGCTGCACCTATCTCTCTGTCTTGCGATAGTTTTTTTAAATGTGATAGATGCACGATTTTAAGAAAGCCCCCAACTTTGAAAGCAGGTATGTGGTGGTATTAGAAGTAAATCCATTGGGAGAATGATCTCCTGTTACCTCAGCAGTAGTGGAAGTAGCAAGGCACATCTTGTAAGCAAGTAAGACTCCAGAAGGGACTAGGGCCAGCAATCACTTGTGGATTGGCTACTGGGATTGCTCCAACCTAGTCAGGAAGATCCCTTCTATGCTGTTATATCTTACAGAAATTTCAAGCCGATTTGAATCAAATTAGTGACTTCTCATAGAAGGCTTTAGATACAGACGAGAGGGAGTGCCTGGTTTGTTAAAAACATGCAAGAAATTAAAGACGGTACTCCATCAAATGCTGTAACTTCAAATGCCTCTATAGCACTTTAAGCTGAGCCAGAATCTTCAAACTCAATAAAAAGCAAATGGAAGGAGAAACAACTTGAAATTTTCTTCAGATGATTTCTAAATTTTGAAGTCACCTGTGCCCCCCCCAAGTTGATAGAGGAAGGAAAAGACTGAGAGAGCAACAATATGTCTTTCACCATAGAAATGGGGACAAATGGACCTGAACATGTTCTGTGCGAAATTGAGGCATAGGATCTCTTTGGTGCTTTCTTAGAATTTGTCTCTTTATCAAGAAGAGGAGCTTGTTTCTGTGTAGTTGTTGGAGCAGTCTCAAGCTGAAGTGTTGTAGCTACCTTTTTGTTAAGCCATGGGAATGGCATGCATCATGACCATCTTCATCATCATTAGCGTCAGCATCGTCTTTATCATCATCCTTGCTAGCATAAGTTTGCTAGATCTATTGAATCTCTACTGCATCATTGTGTTATGTAGTCTTAACTTGAAACTCGAGCATGGCTCCCCTCTTTCTCATGGCAGCAAATCTTTTCTTTTGTGTATGGCAGTGCTTGCTCCTGGTTCCCAATGTGCAAATGAATGCCGAATGACAGCATTTTATGCAGGCTTTCTTGAGATCATTGTGATTTGGATAATGGAAATTACTTCTAAGAATGTAGCTGACTGTTACAATGTCTCACGGAGGGTTCAAGATGAGGTTGCAGTCACTTCATATGCTTGGCTATAGCTGCAACAATAGCTAGAAGGTTTAAGTATGAGATTATTCTTGACACAGCAAAATGGCTGCACAACTATAGGAAAATCTAGTCAAGTTAGTGATGGAGCCGTTGCTATCCTCCTCATGAGTAGAGATATTTCTTTGATACCATATTAGGATTCTAAGAGAGAGAGTTGGACCAAGACAAAGACATAGGCTCCAAGGTAGTAGGAATGCTCCCTGTTAGTTCATTCCATTCCATCATTACACTCTCTATCAAGTAAACTATGTACCTCACACTTACAAAACAAAGTGACCTAGTACTAACCATGGTTAAGTCAATATGACTTAACTTTATTCAACTAGGGTAGGCCTATGAGCTTGAATCTCAACAAATTAAAAGTTAGTTGGTTAGTTCGAAAGTTAGTCAATTAATAAGTTAGTAAGTTTAACAACTATAGACTAACTAAAGTAAAAACTAACTAATGTTAATAATTAATGATTTTTATTTCTAAAATATATGCTAAAAATTTGAGCATCATAATCTGACATTTTTCTCAAATGTCAAGGACTGTAGCCACCTTTGACAGAAGTTACAACGTAAACAAGATATATGAGCAATATTAATCATTAATGTTAGTGTGTATAATATGCATGGTCCAAAGATATTAGTTTTTTGGGAAAAAAACTAGTATATTTTAGATATTATCTTAAAAGATAGAACTAGATGTAGTAGACAACACTTTGAACAAGGAGAGAAAGAAGGAGTGATTTGAAAGATTTCCAATCAAGTGTATTGGGGTTTTACCGCCCTTTTGGAGCCAATGGAACCATCAGATTGATGAGTTAAGCATCGATTTTCCAAGAGTCTCTCTATCAAGAACTCTTGTTCTCAGCCTTATCCCCTCTTCTCTAATTCATTACAAATGTGAGGCATGGGGAGGCATAAGGGAGCATAAGGAGACCACAAGAGGCAACAAGAGAGAGGTAGCGAGCGAGGATACCCCCCCAAGAGATTTTGAGAGAGAGAGAGAGAGAGTTACCCCGAGAGATTGCACAATTTCCTTTAGCTCGATCCTCGACTTTTAACCATCTTCTCTTACTCTCTCCCATCTTGAATCTATTCCATCTTCTTAATCTCTTGAGTCTACTTGTGGATGATGGCCTCCAAGCGAAGAATGTCATGTGCAGATGGTAATCCTACAACTAGCAACGAAGCTTTCGGCGAAGGCATCACTATCAATCCAACTACAATTCTGGTCGTAAGTAATGTATTTCTAAATTGATAGATGCTTGCTTTGATTCTCGCATGAGATACATTAGGCTCTATATTATGATGTACAAGAATCGGTCATGGGAAGGGATAGGCCTCTTCTCACATATTTGAAAGATGGAGTTTGCAAACTGCATGTATTAAGGAAAGTTGATTGCACTTACTTGCATATGGCTTATTTGTTGATAAAGCAATTGTTCAGTGGTTATGAATAGCATAATCATAAAAATAATGACATTAAGAATCGTGTAAACAAGTATTAAGTAAATTTTGCAAAGAAATGCTCTTTGATCCCAAGGGGGAGAGTGAATATGTGATGGAATTATTATCTTGTCTATTCTCGTATTGTTTCAGAAGAAAATACAATTAGTTTTGTTGATTGATTAAACAACACCCTAAATGCTTTTTACAATCAACTGATTGTTGCATTCTGATTTGGATAAATACTCCAAGTGCTTGTGTTTGATGGTAAAAGCATGGCAAAGGTTAATAATCAAAAGTAGCCATGGAAAGTAAAGGAATGCTTCACTAGAAGATGATATTAGGATGATTGCATTAATTATGCTTGATTCTTAATTGGTTAATTAAGGAAGGAGATTTTGCACGGGTGGATCATCTCCAAGATCACACTGCGGATTATCACGAGAGGGTACTATTTGATTCATGGGCCAAAGGTCGAGTGGTGAAAAGGACAACCACGGAAGTTGTGTCTCAATCCTAGGTCACTTGGGGTCAGTGGAGCTCTGGACACTCCTTGTGGAGTCCGAAACGGAGCTGTAGACTACCGTGAGTGCAACATCTAGGGCATTGAAAGATCCTATTCTAGATAAAGGATGGAAATTATGGTGCCAAGTGATCTGGACTAGGTACTTCTGTTGGACAGAAGGGATACACAATTCTCATGTATGGGCAGGAGACAAAGTTTAACTTGAAGATAAGTTAAGGAACGTATTTGTCAAAAGGACTGATTGTTTTGTTTTCATGTCTGTGCTGTAAATTACGTGAATGAACCTTGTTCCCTAAAAGGCTTAATTAATGAAGCCGATTTTAAATGTTGCACATAAATGTGGTAGGACCTTATCAGAAAACTAAAGCTATCAAGGGAAGTGGGTGGACAAATTTCCCAACGGGTCGGCAAGGTGGTCATAGAGAATTGGGAGGCTTGTTACAAGGATTTATCACCATCAGACTTTAGGTATTTTTAAGTTAGAACCCGATTCATGCCATTTTAGGGGATCGGAATGGGACTATGCCCTACGGGCAAAGAGGTTGAGCAACACATCTCTCTCAATTCCCATTCTCTGTAAACCAAGTGCGGCATGGGTCCGCTTCAGTTTGGGTATCTGTGCGTAAGGTAGGATGTCCAAAATCCGATGTTAGAATACTGTCAGGAGACCTTGACAACTAGGAACCCAGATTTCCAGTCGATCGTAGTGGGTTCGGCTGCGAACTTCCGTGCAAGGCGGACTCGAGAAACCCTAGGCGACAAAACCTAGAACATTCCATTGGATGACGATGCTTAGATTCTTTTTTGGATGGACCACTAAAACCTACTTGGAACATCCAATAGGCAGGCATGTTACAATTAGTATCAGAACAAAATTTCATAATGTTGCATGATTAATTAATGTGTGGTTCGTAGACATATCCTAAAAGTAATAACCTAAGCGGTGTGGCTTGATTGCCAAGCACCTTCTGCACCCATAAAATGTTGATATGCAAGAGAAGATGGTCCTTCTCAAGCAAATTAAGGTACCCGAGTTTGATGGAGAAGGGTTAAATGTCGCAATAGAGGCAAAGACATGGATTGAGTCGATGGATGACTATTTCTCTGCTTCGAAAAAACTGCTTATGTGAATCAAGTAATGATAGCCAAACTTAAGCTACTTGGGTAGGCTCGATTATGGTGGAAGCAATGATGCAAAGATCAAGGTATATTTGAAGCCGTTGTCACTTGGGCTTAGCTAAAAGATGTTGTGCGCAGACAATACCTTTCACCAACCTACCAGACTTTGAAGATGAATGAATTCTTCAAGCTCACACATCTAGAATGAACCTTGAAAGCTTACTACTCAAATTTTGTAACCCTACTAAAATATGCACCACCTATGGATATTGCACAGCAAGTATTCAAGTTTTTCCATGGCCTAAACACTCCTTTGAACCATCGTCTTGAAGCAACACATCCAAAAGACTTGCAAAATGCATTACTCTGAGCAAATCCAATCATCGAAGAACTTAAATCAGAAAATTGTGACAAAGATGTTTCCCGAGATCAAGGCAAGAGATGTGGCATGTGCGGAGATAGGGCACATGCATAGGAGATGCCCCTACCGTCAATGCTTCCATTATAATAAGTTAGGACACATCTAAGCAGACTGCCCTGATCTAAATACAGAAGACATTGAGCCTCCAAGGAAACGAAGCCACATAGGTGCAATCCATGGATATATAGAGGAATGAGATGAAGACGAAGACTTAGAAACTACAACACCTCTTTAGGATGATTAGAAACCGTAGATATCTTTCTAAAATGTAATACATTCTATATTGAGATTACCCCAATAAATCCTACTCTTATACCTAAAGCTAATTTGTATAATATGAGTTGCATTGGTTTTGAAGACAAGTACTTGTGTAACTAGAGTAGTGAAGTGAAAGCATGGTGGGCCTATAACTCACATAATCCAAAATGATACCCTCGTTTCTCTCAAGATGAGGGCATCTCAATTTCTCTAAGGGGAAGAGGATGTGATATCTCCATGCAATTGAAAGTTAGTTTGCTAGTTCTAAAGTTAGTTAGTCAATTAATAAGTTAGTAACTTTATCGACTAAAAACTAATTAACATTTAAAAAAACTAATATTAATAATTAAGGATTTTTATTTAAAAATGTGTTTAAAAAAATCGAGAGTTGTAATCCGACATTTTTCATAGATTGACAAGGATGGTAGCCACCTTTCACAGAAGTTACAACGTGAATAAAAGTTATGAGCGATATTAAATAATGTTACTGTGTATAATATGGATGGTCCAAAGATAGAAGATTTTGGGAAAAAAAACTAGTATATTTTAGATATTATCCTAAAAAGATAGAATTGGATGTCATTCAAAAGAAAAGAAAAGTGATGACTTCATTAGTTTTGGGGATTTTATAAAAAGAAAAAAATAAAGAGAAAGATTGGTAAAATCGCACATGCTGCAATCACAGTCTATAGGTAGTACACAACACTTCGAATAGGGAGAGAAAGAAGGAGTGATCTGAAAGCTTTCCAACCAAGTATCTTAGGGTTTTAACCCCCTTTTGGAGCCAATGGAACCATCATATTGATGAGTTAAGCATCAGATCACTCAGTTTTCCAAGAGTCCCTCCACCAGGAACTCTTGTTCTCAGCCTTGTCTCCTCTTCTCTAATTCATTATAAATATGAGGCATAAGGAGACCCCGAGAGGCTACAAGAGAGAGGTAGAGAGAGAGATTACCCCTCCAAGAGATTGTGAGAGAGAGCATGAGAGAGAGAGAGAGAGAAAGAGAGAAGAGTTACCCCAAGAGGTTGCACAATTCCCTCTATCTTGATCCTCAACATAACCATCTTTGCTTATGCTCTCCCATCTCAAATCTATTCTGCCTTTTTAATCTCTTGAGTCTACTTGCAGAGGATGGCCTTCAAGCGAAGCATGTTGCATGTGGATGGCAATCCTACAACCAACAATGAATCTTCGAGCAAAGGCATCACTATCAATCCAATTGCAGTTCCGATCATTAGTAATGTATTTCTAAATTGATAGATGCCTGATTTGATTTTTGCATGAAATACATTAGGCTCCATACTATGGTGTACAAGAATAGCTCATGGGAAGGGATATGCCTCTTCTCACATATTTGAAAGATGGAGTTTACAAAGTGTATGTATCAAGGAAAGTTATTTGCACTTACTTGCGTATGGCTTATTCGTTGATAAAGAAATGGGTCAGGGGTTATGAGTAGCATAATCATAAAAAGAATGACATTAAGAATTGGGCATACAAGTATTAAGTAAATTTTGCATAAAGTCACTCTTTGATCCCAAGGGGGAGAGAAAATATGCAATGTAATTATTATCGCATCTATTCTTGTATTGTTTGGGAAGAAAATACAATTAGGTTTTTTATTGATTGAACAACACCCTAAATGCTTTTTACAATGAATTGATTGTTGCATTGTGATTTGGATAAATGTTGCAAGTGCTTGTGTTTGATGGTAAAAGCATGGCAAAGATCAATAATGACAAGTAGCCATGGAAAGTAAATGAATGTTTCACTGGAAGATGATATTAGGCTGATTGCCTTGATTATGCTTGATTCTTAATTCGTTAATTAAGGAAGGATATTTTGCATAGGTGGATCATCCCCAAGATTGCACCATGGATTACCCCGAGAGGTCACTACTTGATTCAGGGGCCAATCGTTGGTAGATACTTCAGCAAAGACAGGATAGCATGCAAGGTGTTGCAAGTAGCATGATTTGGGAAGCACTATGAGGATGAGTGCCAACAGACAAAGGTCCTTGTTTGCAAGGACAGGATGGAGCTAATTCCAATCATCGCAAGGCAACCATTTGAAAAATGGGGGATTGACTTCATTGGGATGATTAGTCTTGCAACATAGTACTCACAGGTCAAGTATATCATAATTGCCATAGACTACCTCACAAAGTGAGAAAAAGCACAAGCCACTAGGAAAAATGACACTAGGATGACATCCAAGTTCTTTTGGGAGCAAGTGATCTCATGATTTGGTTGTCCCATTAAACTAGTTAGTGAGGAAGGCAGACACTTTAGCAATGAAGTGATTTTCCACCTCCTGTCTACGTTGCTAATCAACCATAGGAAATCTTCACCCTACTACCCTCAGGTGAATGGCTAGGCTGAATCCGCAAAATAAGATCTTAGTGAATGTTCTAACCAAGGTAGACTCTACTTCGCACAGTGATTGGGAAAACAAGCTGATGGTAGCCTTATGGGCCTATCTAATGGTTGTGCGGAAAACTCCCTTGAAGTTAACCTATGTCACTAAATTCATTCTACCAATGGAATTCTTTGTCCCTAGCTTGAGAAGAGTAGCCATCCAAGTGAGATGGGATGAAAAGAAGGCATGGATGAAAACCCTAGTTGATTTAGAATGCCTATGAGAAACTCAACTTCTAGCTACCCATGCACTAATTTGCAAAAAGGCATGACGTAAGAGCTAGTTTGACAAGCATGTCAAGCAATGAGACTTAGACCAGGGCAACCTAGTATTATTGCACTTAGTAAAAGGCTGTAAACAAAAGACAAATTTTAGGGGATTAGGGCCTTTCACAGTCCATACCATTAGCCAAACCAGCAATTTAGATCTCAAGACTCTAGACAGAGAGGGCATAATCTTCTTCAACGCTAGCCACATAAAGAAGTAATATCCTCCCACCTATATGCACTCCACAAGCCTTCGATACTAGACCCCCTTGTGAACATACGAGTTGCCAAATTTACAAAGATTGAGGAAAAAGATGAGGAAGCAGTGGCACCTACTTACCTACACATAACAGTCATCACCCAAAAAATACATACTTTTAATGTGTTGATCGATGAGGGGGCAAACTTTAATATCTTAACTCACAATCATTGGGCTCTCATTGGTTGATCATTTTTCGGTTAATCATATACACTTATGGAAAAGTACAAACTCGTAGTCTCTATCAAGTTTGAGAGAATACCCATGGTATTTTATGTGTTGTCAGACACAAAGGATGCTGGTAAGGAATCACTGTTATGACACACATTTAAGAAGTAAGCACATTGCAATGTTGATAAATGAGTTGCAGCACATTCACCCTTCCATCAACAATGTATGCATAGTGAGAGCTTTCAGCAAGGGCAGTGCAGCTCCATCAAAGCCCAGAAAGCCACCAATAGATAAACCTACAACCAAGTCTAAGGAGAGGGGTCATGACTTGTCACAACCCACCAAGCCTTAATGCTAGTAAATTGTTGAGAGTATAACCAAGGCCAATAAACCCAAGTTCAAATGGTTGCATAAGCACCAAGGACCACCACCTAGAAATAAGCAAACGCACACAACCTTGTGCTCCTAGAAACTCATACTCAAGATCTGGTAGACAAAGAAGACATGATAGGCATAGACGAATGGTCAAGCCACAATGGGTCTCCAAAACCCTATTACAAGTGCAAGGCTGTGATGAGGGAAATACCTGAATATGGGCACCTAAAGCCAAGCTTGCCAAGGGCAACACTCATATGCCACCCTCAAATGTTTCTACACAATACCACACAATAGTTAAGGAACTGAAACCATAGGAGACTCAAGCTGTGAAGCCTACAGATTCCAAAACTGCTAAGCCTGCAAAGCCTCAAAAAGTCTACTGACAAAAACCATAGCTTGCTACTTCCAAACCACCTCAACCTAGTGTTGCTAGTGTCATAAGCATCTAACAATATAACATTAGCATCGCAAACTATGCATATCACATAAGAGGTTAAATTGGGCCCTTAGGATCAACCAAAGTCACAAACACTAGTTATTGAGCTATCTAGTTCAGTGTCAAATCCCAATTATATGTAGGACTTAAACCATCTTATGAGTGGCAATCCATCCTTACCTTGGCATGTGACTTAGCTAAAAATACAAGGGATGACTTTATTACTTGGATTGGATATTTGGTTGCTATATTTACCATGCTTGCTTAAAGCTATGAGCGATTATACTTAGGTCTTTTAGAAGAGCCTTTAGCAATAGAAGTGCGTACACTACCTTAGACATAGGAGAAATGAAAATTCATGTTTGTTAAGGCCCCCATGACAATTGATGAGTTCATTGCCAATGAAATTTTGTGTGAGGAAGTGTGCAAACAATGACTCATCGCATCTTATGACGAGCATTGTCTCTGCCGTAAACTAGAAAATTAAAGAGTTGAAAAACATGGCCGACAACAATTCCTCTTTCTTGCAAAAATTGAATGCTCTCCAACTTCAATGGGAGCAAGAGGGCTACCATTTTATGCCCAATGTTGAGAAAATACATGCAATCAAAACCTCTAAGTATGACTCAACTTATGTAGCTCCCACCTCTTATGGGGTATTGACAATTACTCATCACAACAACTAACCTCTAGAAGAGCATGTTATGACACACCCCTACTTAGATCGCATCCTTACTGAGGAATAGCTACACATTGCAAACAAAACCGACTCCAGTGACTTCCTAATGGATGTCTTCGCCTATATTACTCACACATGCGTTCGACCTTTTAACATGGGCCACTATGCTAGCTTGGAGTAAAACCCACACTTCTACGCTTGGCTCATGTGGAAGTAAAGTGCCATGAGCATGCGCTGAATGCTCTTAACCCTTCAATCTATAATATTGAAAGGAGTCACATCATTCAAGGGGGGAGGGAATAAGGGGAAATCAAAACACCAAAAAGTAAACAAAACAAATATGGAAAGGAAAAATATACAATAAGGGAACCTCAAAATTGAAACCTAAAGGGAAAAGAAGAGAAAAGTGATTTTATACTTAAAAATAATAAGGAGGAAATGCTTGCTTGGAATTAATGAATTCCTTGAAGTGAAAATTGTGTTGCAATCCCTTTGTTTTTTTGTGGAGAAAACAGTCTTGCAAATGAACTAATGGAAGCTTGTTGTGCTACAATAGGAGCTAGAAATGGTAGGACAGCAAGATTGTTCCCATTGACTTCCATTCATGAAAGAAGAGAGAATACGATATGGCATTGCCCTTGAGAGTCAAGCCTATAATCAGTTGAAGTTTAGGACCATCCATAATGTCAACAAGGTGGTGTGACGAAGGAGGAAGATCTAGAAGATTCATAGAACAATGCAACCTAGCAAAGTACGTTGAGAAGTTTTGGCAAGAGGCCCCGGTAAGAGGTTGACTAAAATCGGTGCGTATAGTTCTTGAGAACCTATTACTCTAGTAGGGCATGTGGCACGATGACTATGTGAAGAGGCAAAGAGGCCAAACAGGTGCAGGTAGAGTTGAGCAAGGCCTTGGTGGAGAAGGCACTAGGGTTAGCACATAAGATGGAGAGGAGACCAAAAAGAGATGTCTATGCCACACTCAACATGAATAAGGACCAAGTCCTAACAAATGATGACATCAACATCTAGGATATCCCTAACCCTTAAGTGAGACTCAAGGGGCCAAGGTCATCCACATGTTATTTTGAATCCGAAGGTACAACTCACTCATGCATAGGATTGGAGTGCCTCTGTTGGAGGGCCTAACAGCCCATTTGCTCGATGAGATTGACTAGAATAGCTATTTGTGCAAGATTATTGATCAATCTGCCAAAGCGCTAGCCTTAGGGAGCAAGCTGGCTGGTGAGAGTCCCTAGCATCAAAAGCTAGAATAGAAAGAAAGAAACCCGGCTCAAAAGCTTCATTCATAGGGTTCGGCAAAGTATTAACTGTGCTCATCCAAGAGGCAGTGAGAGAGGTGGTAGGTGAAGAGAAAGTAGGAGAGACACCTAAGAAGACACCCCCTCATGAGCAGGAACAGTTTGGCAAAAGAATAGTAAGTGAGGGAGAAGAACAAGAGATACAATCCAAGCAAGAAGGGCTTAAGAATCCAAAGAAGAAGACTCCCAAGAAGTAGCAGTAAGAAGTCAAGGAGAGAATGATGATAAAAGAAAAGGACGACTTTCAAAAGACACAAAAAGAGTCAAAGAAGGCTAAAGAAGAGAGACGGAGGAAAGAAGAAGCCAAATTGCAAATGATACAAGAGGATTCTAAGAGAATCAAAGAGGAAATAAAGATGAGAGAAAAAGAAGAGGAAAAAGAGGTATGCACAAAGGAATATGAAGACATGGCTCAAGCATTACGCATGTTGGTAAAGCAACCCTCCAGGTAGGAGGAGTTCGTTTCCATGAGCCCGCAAGGAGAAGAAGGCCAAAGCACCAGTGCCCAAGTGCTAGAAAGTGCAGCAGCACATCAAAATAAAAGGCAAGGGCAAGAGCCCATTACATCCAATTCCATCTATTCTTGTGCCTACTATCCTAGCTACTACACCCACCCAAGGTACCTCAACCATAGTGGATGTGAGAAATCGCATGGCTTGGAGCAATTCCTAGTAAATACAATGCAAGACATAGCTCCAGATTCAAGTGGAGAAGCCCTTAAAAGTAGAACAAAGAGATTGGCAGCTATAGATGCCAAATCAAGACAATACCGAAAGAAGAAAAAAAGAGAGGCATCCACAATGTCCATCCCTACATCAATGTTGCCATCCGTGGGCTACGATGAGTACATCAAAGATATCCTTTCAAAGCTAGAGACAACTAAGGAAGAAAAGAAATCAATTGTGACCGAGTTGGAAGATGAAAGAAAAACATTGGCAACCTTTCGACTAGAGAGGACTCGCCGAGTGGCCAATTATCAAAATGAGATAAATGAGCTGAAGGTAGAGCTCAACTTAGCCCATTTTGCGGTCAATCATATACCCTTTTTGGAAAAGTACAAAGTTGTAGTCTCTATCAAGTTTGAGAGCATATCCATGGTATTTTATGTGTTGCCAAACATAAAGGAGCTGGTAAGGAATCACTGCTAGGACACGCATTTAAGAAATAGGCACACTGCAATGTTGATTACGAGACGCACCATATTCACCTTGCCATCTACAATGTATGCATAGTGAGAGCTTTCAGCAAGGGCAGTGAAAATCCATCAAAGCCCACAAAGCCGCTGATAGATAAACCAACAGCCAAGTCTAAGAAGAGGGGTCGTGACTTGTCACAACCCACCAAACCTCAATGCCAACAAATTGTTGAGAGTATAACCAAGGCCAATAGACCCAAGTTCAAATGGTTTCCTAAGCACCAAGGACCACCACCTAGAAATGAGTAGACACATACAACCTTGTGCTCCTACAAACTCATACTCAAGATTTAGTAGACAAAGAAGACATTATAGGCATAGACGAACGGTCAAGCCACAATGGGTCTCCAAAACCCTATTACAAGTGCAAGGTTATTATGAGGGTAATACCTGAATATGAGTACCTAGAGCCAATATTGCCAAGGGCACCACTCAAGTGTCACCTTCAAACATTTCTACACAATACCACACAATAGTTAAGGAACTAAAACCGTAGGAGACTCAAGCTGTGAAGCCTATAGATCCAAAACTACTTAGCATGCAAAGCCTCTAAGTCTACTGATGGAAACCATAGCTTGCTACTTCCAAACCACCTCAACCTACTGTTTCTAGTGTCCTAAGGGCATCATAAGCATCTAACAGTATAACATTAGAATCGCAAACCATGCCTATCACACAAGAGGTTAAATCATGCCCTTTGGATCAACCAAATTTGCAAACACCAGTTGTTGAGCTATCTAGTCTAGTGTCAAATCCCAATCTTGTGCAAGCCTTAGACCCTCTAATGAGTGGCAATCCATCCTTACCTTGGCCTCTCACTTAGCTAAAAATAGGAGTGATTAGACTTAGGTCTTTTTGAAGATCCTTTAGTAATAGAAGTGCATACACTACCTTAGGCCTACGAGAAATCAAAATTCATGTTTGTTAAGGCCCCCACGACAATTGACGAGTTAATTGCCAATGAAATTTCATGTGATAAAGTGTGCAAACAATGACTCATCACATCTTATGACAAGAGCACTATCTCTACCACAAACTAAAAAATTAAAGAGTTGAAAAACTTGGCTGACAACAATTCCTCTTTCTTGCAAAAATTGTATGCTTTCTCCAACTTCAATGGGAGCAAGAGGGCTATCAAATTATGACCAATGCTCTCTCCTCTAGGGTATTGAATGACAATTACTCACAACCGACCTATATAAGAGCATGTTATGACGCACCCCTATTTAGATCGTATATAAATAGAGGAATAGCTACACATTGGAAACAAAATTGACTCCGGTGACTTCCTAATGGATGTCCTCACCAATATTACTCGCATAGGCATCCAACCTTTCGACATGGGCCGTTATGCTAACTTGGAGTATAACCCACACTTCTACGCTTGGCTCATGTGGAAGTAAAGCACCGTGAGCATGTGTTGAATTCCCTTAACCCTTCAATCTATAATATCAAAAGGAATCACATCACTCAAGGCCAGAGGGGACAAGGTGGAAATCAAGACACCAAAAGTAAACAAAACAAATATGGAAAGGAAAAATAAACAATAAGGGAACCTCAAAACTGAAACCTTAAAGACAAAAGAAGAGAAAAGAGATTTATAGTTAAAAACAATAAGGATGAAATTCTTGCTTGGAATAAATGAATTCCTTGAAGTGAAAATTGTGTTGCAATCCCTTTGTTTTCTTGTGGAGAAAATAGTCGTGCAAATGAACTAATGGAAGCTTGTTGTGCTACAATAGGAGCTAGAAATAGGACATCAAGATTGTGCCCATTGACTTCCATTTAGGAAAGAAGAGAGAATACGATATGGCATTGCCCTTGAGAGTGGAGCCTATAATCAGTTGAAGTTTAGGACCATCCATAATGTCGACAAGGTGGTGTGGCAAAGGAGGAAGATCTAGAAGATTCATAGAACAATGCAACCTAGCAAACTACATTGAGAAGTTTCGGTAGGAGGCTGAGTAAAATCGGTGCGTAGAAATCTTGAGAACCTATTACTCTAATAGGGCATGTGGCATAATGACTGTGGAAAGAGGCAAAGAGGCCAAACATGTGCATGTAGAGTTGAGCAAGGCCTTGGTAGAGAAGGCACTAGGGTTAGCACATAAGATGGAGAGGAGACCAAAAAGAGATGTCTATGCCATGCTCAACATGAATAAGGACCAAGTCCTAACAAACGATGACAATAGCATCTTGGATATCCCTTACCTTGAAGTGAGACTCAAGGGGCCAAGGTCATCCACATGTTGTTTTCAATCCAAAGGTACAACTGACTCATGCATAGGATTGGAGTGCCTCTGTTGGAGAGCCTAATAGCCCATTCGCTCGATGAGATTCATTAGAATGGCTATGTGTACAAGATGATTGAGCAATCTAACAAAGCACTAGCCTTAGGGAGCAAGCTAGCTGGTGAGAGTCCCTAGCATCAAAAGCTAAAACATACAAAAAATAACATGCCTCAAAGGCTTCATTCATAGGGTTTGGTGGAGTATTAACTGCCCTCATCCAGGAGGTAGTGGGAGAAGTGGTAGGTGAAGAGAAAGTAGGAGAGACACCCCAGAAGGCACCCCCTCATGAGCACGAATAGTCTAGTGAAAGAATAGTAAGTGAGGGAGAGGAACATGAGATGCAATCCAACTGATAAGGGCTTAAAAATCCAAAGAAGAAGACTCCCAAGAAGTAGCGATAAGAAGGCGGGGAGAGAATGACAAAAAAAAAGAGCACCGACTTGCAAAAGAAACAAAAAGAGTCAAAGAAGGCTGAAGAAGAGAGATGGAGGAAAGAAGAAGCCAAATTGCAAAGGATACAAGAGGAGTCTAAGAGAGTCAAAGAGAAAAGAAAGATAAGAGCAAAAGAAGAGGCAGAAGAGGTATGCAGAAAGGAAGATGAAGACATGCCTCAAGCATTATGCATATCGGTAAAGCAACCCTCCAGGTAGGAGGAGTTGGTTTCCATGAGCCCGCGAGGAGAAGAAGGCCGAAGCACTAGTCCCCAAGTACTAGAAACTAGAGCACCACACCAAAATAATAGGCAACTACAGCCCTTACCTTTTTTTAGGAGGACTCATGGACCTCAATTGCCCATTTTCTTAGTGAGTTTTCTTCTTTCCTAGATCTAGCCTTCATCACAACCTGTAACTATCTTAGGCTACTTAGATTACTACTTAAACAGGGTCCTATATCAAAATACTACTGCCTCCTGTCCCTATTTTTTGATCTAAATGTCGGCATAGATAGTTGCGCCATGGCTAAGTTAATGATGCGAGTCGCCCTCCTTCGATATTTTTTCATGGCCCTCTTAGAGGACATGAATGATAACCACTTCACTAGATGAAATCACCCATTTGTGTCCACTACCCCTCTCAACATACATATAAACTTAAAAGGATACATGCATGGCAAGTACTTTCTTGGCAAGTACCTTGTCTCCTCCTCCCACGACCACAATCATGAGGATTAGCTCTCTGCATACGTATCAGTTTTTTAAAAAGCAAAAAGAAAAGAGAATAAAAAGACAAAAAAAAAAAGAGAAATAACAGAAAATGATCAAAAATGAAAGAAAACAATACATCTCATTTTAATTGATCATCACAATCACTGTATCTAGGGGTCCTCAGTTGAGGCACATTCGGTGGCCTCGGTTAGCCGACTCCATGTCTAAACCCTAGCACCTTTTGTTCCCCACTTCATGCTTAGGGCACATCAAGGGCAAGACAAACCTAGGGAGTTCACGCTTAGACCTGTCTCCCTAAGCTTCACCCACTACACCTCCCTTATGCATGAATTGGGTCCTCAAGTGTGGGAAAACACCCCAAGCTTACCTATGGTTCCGACCCATCTCCCAATTCCACAAGCACAGACACAATACACCACACTATAAGGTAGACACATCACCTAGGCCACAATGCACTTTTGTTTTTCCTTTTTAAATAAATATGAATGCGACCAATCACCAACCTCAGAGGCCCCCATCAATCACTCAATATACTCTTGGTCTCCAAATCCTCAAATGTTCTGACATGCTTCTCTTCCATGTCAAATCCCTACAAGATCCCCATCATCAATCACATGATAGCCCTTCAATCATTGAGCCCTCTCACCAAAAAAGACCCACAAGTGCCATGGGACTGGCACTTGACTAGGAGGGGGTAATGTCAACCCCAATGCAAAACAAGGAAAAAGAAATTCAAAATAAATCCAAGAAAATTCAAAAAATGCATACACAAATGACAAAACAAGAGAGGAAAATGCAAAATTTGCAAAGGCAACTGCAAAGAAGACAAAGGGGAATGATACATTTTAAAATGCAAAGGCACCCCCAAATTTTGTAAAAGAGCATCAAGCTCCCTCGTATGAAAATTGTAAAGAGTAGATGAGCTAGGTAAAGGGATAATGTAAAAAGAAGGGAATAAGAAAAGAGGACCTTGGCAAGATGCCCAGTCATGTAACAAGGAGATAGGTGCCTAAAGGGATAATGGCATGTATAAAAACCAAAAAGTGAATGGAAGAGCTCATTCTTGGTATGTGGCTAAAGTGGCTCTCTTATTCTATTCTCCTTGCCTTTTCTTGTGCTTGTGTTTGAGAGAGGGAGTGTAAGAGCGTGAGGGAATGAGTGTGTGAGGATGAGGGACCATGGTGGAGAATCTTTCCATCTTCTCGTCTCTTCTTCTCTTCTCTTCTCTACACTTGTCTCCCACATGCAGCTATGGAGGATGGAGCTTAAAGGTAGAGGATTGAGCTTTCTTGAGCTTGCAACTTGAATCATGGAGCTACTGAAGTGCTTGAGGGAGGAGGCTACTCAATCGGGCATCAAGGTAAGCTTACTACACTCATAGGATTGAGAGCACGTACGACTAGGTGAGAGATAGCCATTAGTCACTCGCTTGAAACACTCGCTTGAAATGCTTGAAACAATAAGCGGTTTGTGAGTCTTGGTGATTGAGCGTAAGCTCTGACTTCAAGTAGTAATGGATAGATAGATATATAAGATGTTAGAGAGATTCTTCAACAAGGATTAATGGTACTAAGAGATTAAGCAGATTCTTGTATAAGAAAAGAGATGATGATAGAGATTACATAGAGTAGAGACCAAAGAGAGGAAATGAGTGTGTGAGGATGAGGGACCATGGTGGAGAATCTTTCCATCTTCTCGTCTCTTCTTCTCTTCTCTTCTCTACACTTGTCTCCCACATGTAGCTATGGAGGATGGATCTTAAAGGTAGAGGATTGAGCTTTCTTGAGCTTGCAACTTGAATCATGGAGCTACTGAAGCGCTTGAGGGAGAAGGCTACTCAATCGGGCATCAAGGTAAGCTTACTACACTCATAGGATTGAGAGCACGTATGACTAGGTGAGAGATAGCCATTAGTCACTCACTTGAAATGCTTGAAACAATAAGCGGTTTGTGAGTCTTGGTGATTGAGCATAAGCTCCGACTTCAAGTAGTAATGGATAGATAGATATATAAGATGTTAGAGAGATTCTTCAGCAAGGATTAATGGTACTAAGAGATTAAGCAGATTCTTGTATAAGAAAAGAGATGATGATAGAGATTACATAGAGTAGAGACCAAAGAGAGATGAAATAACATACATGTAAGAGATCAGAGGCTCAAAGTTTCTCAAAACCAATCCTTGATCAAGAAAACCTATTTACAATGAGTCTCCCTTGAGTAAGTTGCTCATGAATATATGTGTGCATCACGTGGGTTCAAAATAAGGTATTTTTAAGATACCATTTTTTTACATTTTTTACATATAGAAGGGTGTAATATAAAGGGGTTATTTATAGATTGAATAGAAAATGGTTATTTTTTATTCAGGAAAAATTCACATATAAGGATATTTATAAATAGGCCTTGAACACAAGTGATGTAGAGGATATACATGTAGTAACTTCCTCGAGGAGTCTCCCCTTCACCATGTTTTATTTCACACTATTATACACAAAATCTTGCACCAAACACTAGCTCAACTCTACTAGTTAGATAGAAAATTTGATGGTTCTATTGGCTTCGAAAGGGGAGTAAAATCTTGGGACACGTGCTCAAAAGTTTCTCAGATCGCTCCTTCTCCCCTTCCCTTTTGAGGTGTTGTTTATTTTCTTAAAATTTTGATCGCACATGATGCAAATTTAGGAGTCCTTTTTGTAGAAGATCTAGAAAACTAATTGAAAAGTAACTTTTTTTATGTAGGAAACCCAATTCTAGACGTTTTCTATAATTTTTTGGGATATTTACAAGAAATAATGTCCAAAATAGGCTAAAATTGACAAAAAATTCCATACATTTGATCCATCGATACTATGGAGAGTAACACTAATGATTAATATGACATTCACTCTCTAGATTAATAACAAAACCAGATGATGATTCACTCAAGGGTTTTTCACACTATGTCGGCGTAGCAACATAACATCCATCCGCTCTAAATGTGCACATCCTCCGGTATGTGCCACATGATTAATCTTCATCTAGATCAATATGTTCATCTTCTATCCTTAAAACTTCATTGTCCTCTTGATAATCCAAGCTAGCATAAACCCGTGCTTCATCTTGCACATGTTCTTCAATTGGCTCACTTACAGTTTGTCACTTAAATATCTTGATCCTCTTCCTTCAATAAGAATCGTCAAATCTATACCATCCAGCTAACACAAAGAATACATCATGTTATCATGTACATTCTTCACAATATAAAGACCAAACCATCTCTTGGAAACCTTTTTGAGTGTACTATATTGAGTATCAAGATTATTGTCATAGGTTAAAACCCAATCTCCTTTCAATGGGTTTTGGATGAAGCATGTGTTTCTTGTGAAACCTATCTTTATTCTTCAACCTTGGCATCTTTTAAATGCATGGTTGAAATCTCGATGTCTTTGGGTCT
Organism: Lygodium microphyllum; assembly: GCF_053477565.2. Taxonomy (NCBI): domain Eukaryota; kingdom Viridiplantae; phylum Streptophyta; class Polypodiopsida; order Schizaeales; family Lygodiaceae; genus Lygodium; species Lygodium microphyllum. Next base: position 89,644,826 of record NC_141149.1, read on the forward strand.
CTTTCTAGCTATCGAATCTACAAATTAAGAAGGTCGTCCTTCTTCATATCATTCTCCCAAGGTATCACACTCTAAGTAGCAATAACATCCTTAATAGGCATAAGAATATTTTGTCCATACATCAACTCAACAAGCATAGATCCAGTCATTATACTATGGAAAGTGTGATCAGCCCATAAAGCATATAAAAGTAGCCTATGCCACTCTTGAATCTTACCTTTTCATGCTTTGGCTAAGGCTTTGATGATAGGTGGGTGTCTGCATTCACTTTTACCATTTCCTTTAGGGTTGTATGTTGAAGTGTGAGAAAGCTTTATACCAAACCTCACAAAGAATCTCCTAACTTCTTTTGTATCCAACTCTCCTTGATCTATAGTTATCTTTCCAACACAACCATAGTGTAAATAACATCCTCCAAAAGAAATTCATATAACAAAGTACTAGTACTAATATATTTGAACAAAGTATGAGAACTATTTATATAATAGGATTTTATGTAAAGGACCATAGGGTTACAAGTGGAACTGATGCATCAACTTGAGGCACCTAATTTATCTTGAATATTGATCTATCAATAGACTCTTATTGACAAAGGGACTGAAATCTACTAGTGTGGCTGAAAAAGGGGATCATTTGTATTAGGTAATGTTCTCATGACTCATAAATAGGATGAGGGTTATAAGCGTAGAGTGGGTTGCCAATTACTAAAGGGACTTTGGCTTCAAACCGCACACCATTTTTGTTGGACTAGTATCCATTGTTGTGGGAGCTTTTGCTCAACCGCCAAGACCCATGGACTACTTATTGTTTCAGGTATTCCAAGCCAAGAACTAATGGCTACCTCTCACATAGCCGACGTGCCATCCATATCTATGGGTGTAGTGAGCTTACCTCCATGCCGATCGAGTTGCCTCCTCTCCCGCGCACTCCAGTAGCTCCATCATCCAAGTGCAAGCTTCAAGCAAGCTCCATTCTCAAGCTCCATAGCCACGAGCAAGACAAGAGAAGAGAAGAAGAGAGGAGAAGATGGAGAGCTTCTCGTCCTCGGTCCCTCACCCTCACACATTCACTCCCTCACACTCTCACACTCCCTTTCTCAAGCACAAGCTCAAGCAAACAAGAAGAAGAAGAAGAAGAATAAGAAGAAGAGGAGACCCACTTTTGGCCACACACAAGAATGAGCTTCTCATTCACTTTTCAACTTTATATACAAAACCCTAAATCCCTTTTGGGTGGTCATCCCCTTATCCCCTTTTTTACATGGCCAGCGTGGCCTAGGCCCTTTTTCCCATTGTCCTTCTATATTTGTAGCTTCCTTCCTACTACCCATTTACCTTTACAAATTGCATGGTTGAGAGCCCAACGCTCCATAAATTAAATCACGATGGGCTTGCATTTTTTTACAAAAGTATTGATTTGCACTTTTCCTTGTGTGTCTTTCTCCCTTATTTGGGACTTTTCTGTGCTTCTTGTGTTTCTAGATTTTCCTTGTGTGCCTTTGTCTTCCATTTCACTTTTCCTTGGCCTTTTTCTTCTACTTTAGCTTTTCCAAAATTTCCACCTTGTTCGTGTGACGGTTAACAACTGTAATAATGATAGGCCTTCCACACTCATAATTTACTTTGCTTAGTATGGGTGCAGATAATAACAAATGTTTCAACTTCCTCACTGCCTTTATATGTAATTCATATCAATGAAAATTTTTACCTTTCCTCAACAATTGGTAGAGTCCATCTACTACATTTGCAAAGTATGGAATCCAAATAAGATAGAAAACATATGCAACCAAGAATCTTCTCACCTCACTTATGGAAGTACAAGTCTCCTTCATCTTTTGAATGGCTTCAAACTTTACGAGAGAAGGCCTTTGACCATAAGGCCCACACATATGTCCCACAATTAAGATTTCATTGACTCCAAAAACTAACTTTGGTCTAGAAATAGTAAGAATTATATCTCTTGTAATCTAGATAATATCTTCTCACAATTAGAAATATGATCTACAACAAACTTGAGACACCCCCTCAAATCCATTATCTCATCCTTGACCCCTTCTTTGCACCCTTTTATAAGCACATCATCGAGAAAAGGCATCGTAACATATGGTATGAAGTCACGAAGGAATTCTTTCATCCCATTTATCACATGTGCAATCAAGTTGGTTGCTCACCCTGAGGTAAGGTACACAACATTACTAAACCCAAAGGCGTCTTCAAAGTTTTTTAACTGTTAATATCCAGATCCAATTGAAATTAATCATATCTAGAGTAGAGATCTCCCATAGAATAAATTTCCCTTCCTTCAAAAGTTTTTGCAAACTCGTCCATAATTGGACATGTACCAACATTTTTTATAGTCATTTTGTTCACTGGCTACATATCCTATATAAATCTCAAAGCTCAATTTTTCTATAGCACTGTGAACCACCTATTTGAACATGGAGAACAAGAGGGCTCCAAGATGCCCATCATGATCTTTTCATTCAACAACTCAATCAACATTGGTATGTGGGCCTTAGGAATATGAATAGGCCTCAAGTTCCAAGACACATAAGGCACATTGAAAATAACCATTAGAGAACCAAAACTAGGGTCCACACATTCAATTTCATGCGGTTGAAAAGCAAAGGCTTTACCACATTCTGATAGCATCTCTTGGAAGCACTTTTTCTCCTCTAGTATAAGAAATCCCTTGTATCCCATCTTTAATTCCTTTAAAGACTTTGATATAAATGCATGCCCAATTCTTTGTGGATCTTGTAGCTTTGATTGTTGAGAGGCTTGATTTATCTTTTCTCTTCTATTAGAAGGTAGAGGTTGAGCACCATGTTTTACCTTTTTAGCAAATGTTTTGTACTTGGTCTCCACATGTGCTTCTAGTCCTTCACTTGCTTTTTGGAACACATGTCTTCTCTTTAAAGCCTTCAATAACTTTGTACATCTCCACTTAACATATTTTGATAACTTCAGTACCTTCCTCTAGATTTGAATTTAGTATGGGGCTGCAAGCTCTCAAATGGTATTAAAAAACAAACTTCTTCAAAAACTCCTAATTCCCTTAATCATTTTCAATCACACCACTTTCCTTCAAGCTCTTTTGAATCATTACCAACATGTTGTTTCTTCCTTCACAAGTCTTGAAACTTTCCAAAATTTATGGAATATTCTACTAGTAGCCCTATGAATCCTATAGAAAAAACTTCCTTACCACCTAAATTAGGGGAGAATTGTTTTCTTTATGCACCATCACAGTTCTGCTTTATTATGGTTCATGTAGAAAGCCCATCATATCTTGGTGCTCTTTGAACTCCTTCCTAATCTTTGGTAAAGGATGCTCATGAAGGCTTTCTCAATTCCTCTGATGACCCACAAATACAGTCAAGAACTAAACAATATGCTATTGATCACAGCTTCTTATTCTAACATAAGCAGAACCATCATGACCTTAGTCTTCATATGGACTATAGTAATATATGATTGTCCAAGAATCAAAGGGTAAGAAGATATATCCTATACAAATAAATTATGCTCATCTCGAACATCTCCAATAGTCACTTTCACATTAGGACAAACACCATAGAAATCCCCTAATGAGTTGTTCACAACCTAAGTTCTCCACCCATGATTCATATCAATCAGCCACCTTCCTTTGGAGTAGAGACCCTTTGACATAAGATTAATCTCTAAACCATGATCTATGAGTGCAACATATGGCTCATCAAGCTCACCAACCTTAACTAGAGTCTTTGCCATAGCCTTGGCAGTCCAATGATTCCTTGAATAATGGCTTCTGTGAAAGACTTCCAATTCCTCATCATAGTCAAATCAAACTTGCTTTATTTGTCTCTAAAACTTATTATAGTCCACCATTGATTCTTGCATCTTCATCTTTGTGTGCATGTGCCTTGTGTGCCTCCTCTATACCCTGTTTCCCTTTGTACTCTAAGGTTTCTCCATCTTCGTGTGAGTGAGGATTGGTACGATCTCCAAAAAATCGTCACTTTCTCTTGACGATATCAATGATCTCCTTATGAAACTCACGTTTAGCAAATCCAAGTACCTCTTTCAAAGTAAACTCTACCTCGCTATTGAAAATTCTTCCTTTTAACACTTTATTGACATTTGTAGCCAAATCAATGTTAGATTGCAATTTGTAAGCTAGAGTTTTAGATTAACCTTTTTTTTGCTCATACTTTTTCTCCATTGGTGCATGGTCCATAGGTACTTCCGGTTGAGGAACATCGTGTGAAGTTGCATCACCATGTACCTCTATCTCCTTTGTTCCACTTTCCCTTATTATCCTCTTTGATGTATTTTCAATACCTTCTTCTCATTTGTGCTTTTCCTCAACAATAGCTTCATTGTTTTGGCTCCTATTAATGTATGCATACAGTAATAAAGAGTCTGTAGGATCATCCCAATCTATTGTTTGTTGAATACAATCGCCAACTTGATGTAAAGTATCCCTAGCAACCTTCCCTCTTTCTGTTGTCTTTACTGCATAAGGCTAAATCTCATTAACCTATTTTGCATGCTCATTCATTTGAGTCTCTTTCTTTGATACATGTTCCACTTGTAAATCATATGTAGTAGCTTTCATATTGACTAGAGCATGTCTCGCCAACATATCATCCACAAGTTTTCTAATACTACATTTTCCAAAGTTTGTACCAAGACGTAAACTTGTCTCCTGCAAATGAATTTTACCATCTTTAAAGAAGACAACACCTTTAACTAGTGCATCTTTAAATGAATCACAATCCTTTTGAAAATTTATTAGTACTATCACAACATATGCAACTTGAAACAGAACCTCCATGATTTTACTCTTGAAAAACATCAATTGCAATTCTCGTATACCTTTCACCTTACTTATCCAAAACCGAGTCTTCAACTTTGGGACTTACAATTATTGACTTGGTTACTTGCTCCATTGAAGTAGAAGTTGAAATAGTACTAGCCCATTACCATCTTATTTCTTCAATTATATCTTGTTGCAAGCAAAGAAATAGCATCTTTTACCTCTTTCCAAGCAATTTTTAGTCCGTGTTCAACATCCTTGTCTTCCCAAAGTACTTCAAAACTTCTTTGAAGTGTAGGGTCTATAGCTTGCAAGAAAAGTTCAATCTTTTCAACCTCAAGAGTTTGTTGTTTCCTATTTGATAATTGTGAGTATTTACGCTCAAACTCTCGTAGCAATTATGTAGGCAATAGCCCTTAATTGGGTTTAGCAACCAACTCTAAGAAGGTTCTCTTAGTTACCCACTCTAGATCTTTCATAAAGTATTCTTCATTGAGTGCCTTCTTGAAATTGTCCTAATTGTTAGCATGCACCTATTATATCTCTCTTATCTTTATTTTGATCTTCAAAACAACAACAAATTCAAAATTTACTATCATCTATTGCTTTGAGACCCTGTTCAACTCTATTTCCTTTGCATATGACCTGAGTACTTAGACACATCATGGCCTTCAAATGGATCTACCTTGTTTATCACTGATTGAATTGCCATTGTTATAGATTCTTCCATCCTCTCCACACTTTGTTATTGCTTATCCACATTGGCATATCATTCTAGTGATACTCTACGATTGGACATCAGTTAAAGTCCACCTATCCTAGCTAGAGTATCAAGATAATCTGTGCGTATGTCAAAAAGACACTAAGTCTCTAGTTGTGGATGTGAATAAGAGTAGTAATGGATAGATAGATATATCTGATGTTAGAGAGATTCTTAAGTGAGGATTAGTGATAGTAAGAGATTAGCTAAATTCTTGTATGAGAGCAAAGATGATGATAGAGATTACATCGAGTAGAGACCAACAAGAGATGAAACAGCATACATGCAAGAGATCAAAGGCTCAAAGTATCCCAAAACCAATTCTTAAATAAGGAAACTTGTTTACAATGAGTCTCCCCTTCATCATGTCTTGTTTCACATTGTTCTACCTACAAACTCACACCAAACACTAGCTTCAACTTACTTTATGCATGACACCCTATTCTAGAAATTTTCTATACCTTTTAGGATATTTGCAAGAAATAATATAAAAAATAGAAAAAAATTATCCAAAAATCCTATGTTTGAACCATCCATACTATGGACACTAACACTAATTATTCTCTAGATTAATAAGAAAGATGTATGATGATGCAATCGATGGTTTTTCACACGGTGTCTACATAGTCGTACGATAATGGGATATCTATCTAGACATCTTTCTACTTAGTGTGTTTAAACTATGGACCACTTGTATATTATGTATGTTGTACTCTCTCTTATTCTTACTAGACTTATATAGTAAAGAAGAAGAAGAAAAAAAAAGGCTACTAAGGGTTTTAGCTTCCTATTTTGTGTACGTTCTCTCTATGTGTTTTGTGTCTTGCAAGAGCTCAAGCTCTCTCTCTCTCCTCCCATCTTTTCAATATCTAGACTCATGACCATTTGCATACTCAACAATAGTACAATTCATTCTTGCACTTCTTTCTTGGCTACTATTAACTAAGCCTACTCTATTTGCATGGGAAAAAGATTTGGTATTAATGTACAAACATTATTTCTCATGATGTGTAAGACCACATATGAAGAAAGAGGCCACATTTGCACAGAGCTCATAGGTTATCTAATGCGCCAACTCTTTCAAGAAAGACCTAAAGAAACCATCAAGTATTTTATCTTCTCAATCCATCAATACCCTCTAGACCATCATCTACCCAACAAACATTAGTATTTGCCTTACTCATGGCTCCTTTTATGCTGAATACTACTCCGCCCACTATTACACAAGGAAGGAAAACTCCATGGAGCGGTACTAGTGGTTTTTCTTATGTTTTTAAAGTTTACTTTTAATTTTCTTAGTTTTGTGACATATGTATGGAGACTGATATAGTCATCTGCATTGCATTAGGTGTAATTATCATTGGCATTGGGTTTGCTTACATCTTTAGCCATATACTACAAGTGAGAATCGAGGCAATCATGGATATGGAATAGGTTGCTACAATTTACATATAGTATGTATAAAGTCACAATGAGATCCTAATTCTCCTCTTTGACATGTGTTTCCTAGGGAGTGAGCCCCATGCACACTAAGAAGGCATGTGCATTAAGTATTTCTCTTTCATATTTTTAGGCTATATTAGCCTCACTTTTTTGTCAGCCAATATTAATGTAGCTTTGGAATGTAGCTATGTTTTCACCTATTCTATACAAAATCCTCTATAAGCCAAGACAAAGTTGGCTTTGAAATATATGTAGTTTTACAAATATACAACTCAACACCTTGTTCTATACGATGTTTCTACTTTTTATTTTTATTGTTATGTTTTCTTTGTCATGGTTATCATGAATAACTAAATAAACTAATGGGAGGATGATGGTTGTAGAATTGTACCTCAGTTTGAATCCACAATTTTGTAATCAACAAACGTTGCTTTTTAAAAATAAAAATAAACGCATTTATATATTCATGTAGTATTACAAGTGAAAGCACATTCGCATTCTAGGATTAATGTACAAGAAGATGCTATGGCATATGATGCAAAAATGACAACATTATAGAGGCACCCATGCGCTATTCTTCTAATTCGTAAAATGTGTTGATTTATTTGTCTTATAGTCTAATCCTTTGTAGTGTCATTGCACTTTATAATATGTTTGATCATTTAATTAAGGAGCTTGGAATTGAATAGAGTAAGTAAATTGAGAATGTTGCGTCCACCATCAAAGTTGAAGGTATTTTAGTATATATGTCAAGTATTAGAGTGGATGTTGTATTACACATATAGAGAGGCCACTTCTAGCATTCTCTGTGGTAGATGGAGTAATTACCTACTAAAAGTAAGAAGGAAAATAGGACATAAGGGTAGAATTAACATTTATCATTTCAAGATGCATGTGAAATATAAGGGATGTAAATGTTCCCTCTCTCTATCGCACCCACCAAGAACTATCTCGAGTGTCTCCTTACTTTTTTGAGTAGGCTTTTCATGTGCTTTTGTGACAGTCAACTAAATCGAAATGGATGGTGGATGTTCTTTTCTTCTAGGGCTTAGTTCTCTTTTCAATCAAAGGATTGTACCATGCTTGAGCACTTAGAAATTGATAATATTTACCCCTCTACTAGTGGTAATGATTTCCTTTGTGGCTTAATCCATGAGGGCTAATGGTGGAAGCACAACATGTTGCTCTATACCTTCTCAAAAGGCGCTAACTCAATGTTACATTCTCTTTAAGCAACGTTGACCATGATACATTGCCAAAGGTTGGAGATATTTTTGCAATGGTGTCGACGTTTACTTTTGATAATCCATGGCTCTTGACGTTCCGAGTTCAATTTCTATGGATGCAATAGGCTTTGGATCCTCTAGAGGAATGGGATCTTGAAGAGGCCACCCTGATCTATCGGGACGGGAGGTAATTAGAGGCTGGTTAAGGAGCTATCGATTGAAAGGCGCAGGCGAATACAACTCCAGTTCAACACCGTCACAACTTTTGGTGGCGATCGACGTTCCAACTTCTCTTCGGTTACGAGTTTTTGTGTATTTATATCGCTGCTGCATGGCTGGTCGACGGTCGATCGCGACGAATGGACGAGTTGGGCTGTAACGTATTCATCATCATCATCATCAGTACAAGACAGCAGGCGCGGTGGAATCGCTATCATCACATTTGCTGGTGTCCTTCACGTCGTGTGCTATCCTTCTTGAGCTTGCGGAACGGCGCAGCATGAAATTCCGTAGGGAGTAATGTTGCTTTGTACCGAGGTTCGAAGCACTGGTCTCAGTAACAATCATACACTTTGCGTCATGACGCACATTTCGTAAATAATTACAATTCTTTGAGCTTTTCTGGTTATCAATTGTGTTATCTTTAATAATATTAAAAGAACTATAATAATTACAATTCTTTGAGCTTTTCTGGTTATCTGTGTTAAGTTTATTTTTAGATTCGAAGGTGTGTTATCTTTATCCTTATTGGTATTAAAATTTTGATAACAATGAATAAGTATTTATGGTTTTTTCTAAATGTTTTTTGGTAGATTACTAAACCTGTCTTTTAATTTTGTCATTCTTCATCTTATAAGAAGTAACTACGAGAGGCATTATACCCATTAGCTACGAATAATATTATCCATAGAAGTCTTGCAAGAGTAATCTGCAGATTACAAAGTGATGGGCTTACTAATGGAAAATCTTCTTTATATATGTGAGGTACATACTATGAATATATTCATTGCTACTATATTATACAAATAGATAATGATTAAAATATATATCACTCGTATACAAGGTATAGATACATAATGATTGGAGTAAATGGGAGTTCCAAGATTTATTGTGTTTGGTTACTGTACATCAATTTCATCCTAAATTTATTGATTGCTTTATCAATGCTAGAGCTCAACATATCATCATCCCAAGCATAAATAAAAAGTTATTGGAGTAAATGGGAGTTTCGGGATTTATCATGTTTTATTATTTTGTATTATTTTCATCCAAATTTTGGTGATTGCTCAGTCAATGCTAGAGCTTGACATATCATCACCCCAGGTAATGCTTTTTCAGCTTCTTGATAAATATATAATTGCATAAAATAAATTAAGTAAAAACTAGTGTTTCTAATATTCTTTCTCATTTTTACTAATATTCTTTTTCATTTTTAGGTGCGGTGAGCAATATTGATAGGCAACCATTAGGGGGAATATGCACCTGAAAAGGGCCTTGTAAGGAATGGATTAGAGAAGGATTACTTTTGCTAATCTTATATGCCAAGTGGGCCTAGAAGAAATTATGGTCACTACAAGATACAGGCCTTATACCGACGTTTAAAGCGATGCAAATGTTTATAAAGACATTTGCCCCACTCATCGCAAAAAAGGTTGGTATTGGCAATGCCATAGAATAGTCGATATCAGCGTCGTTATCGACGTCTCTATTTGCGTTGGTATCAGTTGTTGATACCCACGCAAATAGGGACGTTGATAACGACACTTTGCAATGCATGTTGCGACGCTGATAGTGATGCATGCAGTAAATTTGCAACGCTAATAGCGACGGTAACAAGGAAAAAAAATTTTGTGGCAGGGCAGCTATGTGCTTTATTTGGGCCATACAAAATAGTTTCAGTAATGTGTACAATGCTCATGTAAATAAAGGCAAAGTATACTTGAATCATAACACTGATACATGAAATAAATACATGATCACGTAATGAAAGTGATCGGTACAATCATGGCAAGATACTACTACTACATAGAAAATGCCTACACAAATCACATGACCAAAAAAGAAGAGTATGTGAGCTCCACGGATCCAAGGGCGAGCTATAGATCCTTCCCATCCCAAACCTCGTCCTGTCGCAAAGACGCATCAAACAGACTCTACAAAAAAAGAAACAACTACACATCAGCCCACCATACAATAATGCATTTTGATTAAACTTAGTAATTACGGATAAGAAAGATGACTGACTTCCGGGACTGCTGCGTCTATACAATCGGTCGATCAATACAGTGAGACTGTCTCTCTTTGCATATCGAGTCTCTAGGCTGGTGGGATCGCGGTTTGTAATGGAATGCTGCAAATAAACCAAAATACAACTGTTAGAAACACGATTGTCAGTACAAGGGATATTGCAAAAAAATAAGCAAGCTGAACAAAAGAAAAACTTACAAAGTCCTCTAGATATATCCTGTGGCCGCCACTCCTAAGATGATGGACGACTCCGGCCTCTAGTCGTACCCTCGCCGCCTCGCGCTACTGTCTCCAACGTCCTGGAGAATCTGTAGCCTTCTCTCTAAGTTGGCACTAGTTGTCCGCGTCTAGCCACTTGGACTTTGAGGCCCTACTCTTAAGTGCCTTGCCTGCGTCTGATCGTCTGTGTGGCATGTACGTTGTCGTGATGCGTTATGAGGACACAGTGTGAAAGTATGGAATGCATCATCATCCAAATTCTTTATTGATCTAGAGAGTCAATGTGATCTAAGCCATTAGTACTAGTATGAGTTGCATGCATTATTCAAAAATACTAGATTTTTGGATAATTTTAGCCTATTTTTTATATTATTTATTGTAAAAATCTAAAAAAGTTAGAAAAAAGCTTCTAGATTAGGATGGCATGTAAAAAGCTAGTTGCTTTTTCAACCAATTAGGGGATTTTCACAAGAGGGACAAATTGACGAAATCATGGGCGTCGTGATCACTATAAACAGGCTAAAAACTAGAGATTGAACTGAAAGAACAAGAAGGAGTGATCTGGGAGATCCATGAGCAAGTAACTTGGGGTTCTATCTCCCTTTTGGAGCCAACGGAGCCATCAAATTTGGATTCCTAGCAGCAGAGGAGCTATAATTTTTATGCACATTTTGTTCTACGAAGAAGCTCCAGGAGATCTAATGCCTGGAGATTGCTTCTGAGTAGTGCAAAGATTCCATGTTCTTTCAATACATATTGATTCAATCATATTCCATCTTCATAAGTTGAAAACACCAAGATCAACTTCCTATTTAAAAAAAACACTTAACGTTGTTTGTTACTTAATTCGAAATGTCTCTTAAAATTCTTTGTTTCCATCATTTTGTATAATAGTTTATCCTTAACTAATTTCTTTCTTTTTTTTTTGAAGGAAAAGCATCACATATACAACTCCCTCTTCTCAAAAGCTATATAAAGGAGGATAGTCAGATATCTTAGTCATCCCCATACTCTAACGCATCGAGTCTTTCAAGTCATTGATGTGATAGATCTCATGCTTGATTTTTTAGCCTTGTCAACAACAAGATATTTTTGGGCGTGAAGTTTGTGTATTTGATTATGGCATCCATGGCATTGCTAGTTAGTGGGATTTGATGGCTATGTAGGTATTTTTCTAGCTCTTTTGATTGTCCTTGGGCTCTATAGCCTTTCCAAAGCACAAAACGTATGAGAGTAGAAGCACATATTTTTTAATCTTTGTGTCTATCGTAGAAACCATGGAAGATAAGGAGGAAAATAGCCATAAAAAAGGGAATGATAGTAATGAGAAAATGGTGCTACTTTGGTAGCACTAAAAGTAATCATGGAGAAGAGCGAGAGAGTTTGAAGCTACATTTGTATAGGTGAATCAATGTAAAGGAAAAAATCTCTTGGAGTTGTAGATGTGGAGAAAGGCCATGTGTAGTCACATCGAAGTCCAAATAACTACGGTAGTGTTTATAAGGAATGGAGGTGGCTCATTAATCATCCTTATGGATTACAAATATCTCAAAGTTGCACCCTAGTTAAAGGTAGTTGTAGAGTCTCTATATGACTCCTTTTTTGGAGTTCAAGAGGATTATCATATTGATATTGTTGATGTGCATGTATATTTTCCATCCTTGAAAATATTATGTTGTGGAAAAGTCTATAATCTGAATTTGAAACATGCTAATCATCCTTGTTGATGTCCATAATATTTTCCATCCTTGAAAATATTATGTTGTGGAAAAGTCTATAATCTGAATTTGAAACATGCTAATCATCCACTTTTTTATTATTCAACCCTTTGGAAGCTTAGTATTCTTAGTTCAATTTGAAGGATAAATGCAACTCATGGTGATTACATTGGTTCCTCTTCATAAAAAGACTATAACCATTGCATATGAGCTAAATTAATTGCAATTATAATAATTCTAGTGGCCACAAATGAGCATGTTTTCCTCCAAGAAGATCACATTATCCGATCATCATCACACCCTCATTTACACATAATCTAATGTTTTTTACTTTGATTATATTGACAATAGAATTGGCCTTCTTTGCACTTTTTTTACTATAATTACTTCCAACTAATTGCTCTATGCCTAGGTTCTCCCACTAATTGGCACCAAACCTTGAAGCAGTGATGATGCTAGTAATAGTCATGGTGCTCCATATCCTAATGTACATCTCATGTAGCAAGAGGGTCCAGGGTTGGTTGAGTCACAAAAAATCTTAGGGACCCCAAAGAGTTTATGTTATGCAATAACATAGCTTCACACTATATAAATATACTCTACAAATACACCAACATATTTAAATGTTCTCATTATAATTGTAGGATATATCGAAAATAAAATCAAGCATATTATTCAAAATTTATATTTTTAAAATCAAAGTGGTAGTGGTAGTAGTAGTAGTTGTTGTTTAATTTCTTCTTTTCTTGTTGTTGTTGTTGTTGTAGTAGTCATAGTCGTGGTCGTAGTCGTTGTAGTTGTGGTAGTAGTAGTAGTAGTAGTAGTAGTAGTAGTAGTAGTAGTAGTAGTAGTAGTAGTAGTAGTAGTAGTTTTCCTGTTTGTTGTTATTTTTTTTTTAAATCTTTTCTTGTTTATTGTTCAATTTTCTTGTTTGTTGTAGTAGTAGTAGTAGTAGTAGTAGTTTTTTCTTCTTTTCTTGTTTGTAGTAGTAGTAGTAGTAAATGTTGTTGTTGTTGTTTTTCTTCTTTTCTTGTTTATTGTAGTGGTAGTGGTAGTGGTAGTGGTTTGTTATTGTGGTAGTCATAGTCGTAGTTATCGTCATCGTGGTTGTAGTAGTAGTGGTAGTAGTAGCAGTAGTAGTAGCAATAGCAGTAGCAGTAGTTTTTTTTTTTTTGTTATTCTTATTGTTGCAGTAGTACTAGTTTTTTTTCTTTTCTTGCATTTAGTTTTCTTGTTTGTTGTAGTAATAGTAGTAGTAGTCTTTTCTTGCATTTAGTTTTCTTGTTTGTTGTAGTAGTAGTAGTAGTAGTGTTTTCTTCTTTTCTTGTTTGTAGTGGTAGTGGTAGTAGTAGTAGTAGTTGTTGTTGTTGTTATTGTTTTTCTTCTTTTCTTTTTTATATGTAGTGGTAGTGGTAGTGGTAGTGAGAGAGAGATGTTTTGTTAAAGGAAATGAGAGAGGGAGAGGAAGAGAAAAAGAAAGAAGAAACGAGAGAGAGGGAATAAACATACAACATAATAAAGAAAGAGAAAAAGAGAGAGAGATGGAAGGAGAGAAGAGAATGAATGGATAAAAAACAAAGAGAGGGTAAGATCTTGTTCTTTAACATCTTCTTTTTTTGTTTGTAGTAGTAGTAGTAGTAATAGTAGTAGTAGTGGCGAGGTCCAGCAAGGTCCGGTACAATACCACGAGATAAAAAATACTCTTATATACGTTAATTTGTGGGTGGATGGAGACTTTACATATGTTAATTTTGTTGAGTTACAAGAGAAGAAATCCTTTCTCAAACAATTTAAGAAAGAAAAAAAGAATGATAACAATAACAAATTGTTTGTCCTAATGTAGACCAAATGGAAAACGATGAAGGTCGTGATGTTCAAGATCATGAGGTGTATCTTAATTAGTGTGTTCCATGTCCTTGCTCTCAATCTAAGCTAGCAATTAGAGGAAAACATCGATTGTCTATAGAACATGTGCGATGCTTCGGTGAGTTTCAATCAGAGATCATTGATCATGTGATCTCAGATTTTAAGCAAATGGTAAGAAAAGTGTATATCAATCATGCATTGTATTTGCAAGCTAATTGAATATCATATACAAAAACATTAGGTGTGACTAGCAAATTTTCTATCCAGGAAGATGACATCTCGTCCCAAGGAGGAGTGCACCCTTTGTGGCTAGTTAGAAGAGTTCGTGGACGTGCGATGGATGGAGTGCCTGAGCCAATCCACCACTTGGAAGGTACTACCAAATCTACACCATCAATACTAGAGGAGACAGGCAGCCTTCCAGACTCTCCTACAATCTTGGAGCTTGAGATGGAGGCAATGATCGATGCATTCATGCCCATGGATGTCGAGACATTTGATCTGCTTAGAGAGGAAGCATCCATAGCATTATATGATGGGTGCCAAGTATCTCGCCTGAAGACAAGGCTTGCACTCCTAAGTGTGCAAGCAAAATACGGGTGGAGCGATGCAAGTATGACCGAGTTGTTCAGGTATCTTATACGTATGCTTTGTTGATTTATTTTCAGCACTATCATAAAAAATATTTGTACTTTTTCAAGATGTTTTATGATTTTTTAATAGGTTATTGAAGTATCATATATTACCACTTGCAAATACCATGCCTGAGTCTCCTAATTATGCGCGACATGTTTTACGAAAGCTTGGCTTTGACTACAACAGCATCCATGCATGTATCAATGATTACATACTATTTCGAGGAGAATACGAGACTATGGAGACATGTCCAAAGTGTGGTGCTCATAGGTATCGACAGGACTTGCAAGGGCAAACCATCCCTCAAAAAGTGCTTAGACACTTTTCGCTTATCCCCCTCATAAACCACATGTTTCATACATCCGGCATGGCGAGCTTGACAACGTGGCATGCTCAGAATAGGTCCAGAGATGGAGTTCAAGGAATATCGGCGGATTCTTGTGCATGGAACCACATTGACTCTACCTTCCCAGGCTTTTCCCGCGAGCGAAGGAATCTTCGGCTTGGTCTTGCTATGGATGGCGTGAACCCATTTGGTCTGCACTCAACTTCTTACAGTGTGTGGCCTATAGTCCTTGTCAACTACAATATCCCTCCATGGCTTTCTACAAAGAAAGGACATCTCATCCTTAGCTTGCTCATTCCCAACCGTTATAAAGTAAAAAACATAGATGTATATCTTTGTCCATTAGTCGATGAGCTTAAGATTTTGTGGGAGGAGGGGGTCATCGTGCAAGATATGAGTAAGCACGATGGTCGACGGTCCGCCAATATTCAAGCCTTTCTCATGTGGACCATGGATGACTTGTCTAGGCCACAGTTAAACTCCCGAAGGTCACGAACCATGAAGAAGATGGTATATCAAGGACACACCACTTTCTTGCCAGAGGGTCATGAACTCAGGGAAGGTTTACTTGGATGACATCCAGCACATATGAATGCCCAAAGCTGGTACGAGCTGAAAATGGTCCACATGGAGTCACATCCAAATAGAATGCAACAGTTTTCAATTTTCTACAAGTTTCCGTATTGGACCCACTTACACATCAACCACTTGTTGGATCCCATACATATTTTCAAGAACGTGGGGAGCTTACTATGGGACCATATCACAGGAAAGAGAGACACTATAGGGGCACGAATGGATTTGAAGGAGGTAGGCAAGATGGAGGCGCTTGGCCACAGTCCAGTACTGATAGTCACTTGTAGCTACCTCGCACATTGTGAAGCAAATAGTCAAGTCTATCCGCATTATGATCGGTATGATGCGTTTTCTCAGGTCCGCATTTTCTAAAGACGACCAATTATCAAGGCTAAAATCCCATGATTGGCATAAGATATATCAGGTTTGTACTACGAATGGATTGTAAGTGGCGTGTGTATTTTGTTATTTGAAGTGTAGTTATTGTTGATAATGCTTCCTCATTTGTGGTAGATTGTACTACCGATCGCGATCGCAGGATGCCTTACTCTAAAAATACTCGGGGAAATTTAAAGGTTATCAACTTTAGTACAATGGATGTCATAGAAGGAGATTAAGATGTCCTCTATTGAATCTATAAGGTGGAGAGTAGTGGAGACAATCAGTCTCTTTGAGAAATACCTGCCTATCAGCATGCTCGCGATACAAATCCACCTTCTTGTGCATCTTATAGATGAAATAGAGATTAATGGGCATGTCCATATGCGATGGATGTTCTTCTTGGAGTGCTTCATGAAAACCTTGAAAGGCTTTATGCAACAACGAGCCCGGTTAGAAGGTACATGACCGAAGGTTGGTTGGTGCATGAGGCGTTAGGGCATATTTTACAATGGCTACCAATGGTGGATTCAAACAATTGTATGCTACGGTCGTTGAAGGACGATTATAGACTGAATGGAGATGTGGTGGTTGGAAATGGGGTAGTAAAAAGAATGGATATTGCAATGGAGGAGAAATTGAATTGCTTTTATATGTTGCACCATGCCTACATGGAGATATGGCTCACTAGGTACTAGCAAGCTAGGAAATATCAGGAGGTGTGCAATCTGAATTTCAACGTTACACACCATTGACCGATTCGATATCCTGAGGACATGGAGGAGATGCCGCAGTTTATGTCAACATGATGGTTGCATGGAGCTTTGACCACAACATCGCACGAAGGGGTGAAGGTCTCAACCGAGGAGTGGGAATTCTCGAGGGGATGTAGTCCACAGGTGATGATATTTTTAGGGTTTGTCATATCTATATTTTATATGTGACAACTAATTGAGTGTTTCAATGTACAATACAAAATATATAGTGTGGCGTGGTTGCACAGACGGCATTTCCACGTGGAGTTATTTACAAAATGCGCTCCATAACAGATTGTGGTATCATAGCAAAGTTTGAGCAAGGGAGCCGACAATGAGCAATGGATCCAAACATGGTTATAGATGATATGGTGTATTTTGGGAACTTGTAAAGTATTTTCAAGATGGATTACCGTAGCTTCTCCATGATCCAATTCGATGTGTAGTGGTTCAAAGAGGTACTTGAATGAGTACGAGCAACAATTCAACGAGGTCCATTTGGATTTCTCGAAATAGATTTCCAAAAAAAATGGAGGAATTTGCATGAAACTTTTGTGTTGCCGGCCCATTGTGAACAGGTACATGAACTCATATTTTTTTAAATTGTATTACGACATGGTAAATGCCACAATAGTTAAATCTCTCTTGTACGTGATTTTGAACAAGTAATTTTCTATCCAAACCCTCGACAACCTCGATGGTGGTACGTTATACCTTCAGCTCCCCAAAGTGCGAGAGTATATGATCAAAGCGATGTTCCGAGCATAGATGAGGACAATATGCAAATAGACGGGTCGATATTGCAAGGAGTAGAGGCTATGGAAAGCTTGGAGCATGTAGAGAAGCCAGCATCAGGTAACAATGATGGAAATATAGGAGTCCAAGAATTCTTTGAGAACGAGGTGGACTCATTCTTTTGTGGTGATATGTCTATTGACCTTCCAATGTACGCGGAGTTGTGTCACGACATTGACATGGGACCATAGGGTACTTCATACTTGGAGCATCGACCTACTCAATTCGTTGACAAATTGCTTATAAAGGTACATAAGATATGTATTTTAAGTAATATCATTTTTTAATGATTTATATTACCGTGCTTTGTATGATTTATATTGATTATGCTAACATCAAATTTTGTATGTGCAGGTAACCTTTGTGGATATTTAGATTATCACGATGAGTCGAGGGATGGGCGGCAAGAAGCTATAGGAGATCTTCACGCGTATGTTTCCAAATCAGATGGATCGATTCAGAGATATGGTGGACTAGGAGCTGTCTCAGACACCATCAAGTCATTCTATTCGATCTACTTTAGTGCGCTTTGATGATTCAATCTCCAGCATACGAGGTGGATGCTCCCAGACTTGGGCAAGACGGAGGGAGTGGTTTAGAGGGATGCTGCAGAGACTTGGATATAGTGAGCCCACGGTCAGCTCGGGATACAGGTGCTACTTCTTACTCTCGTGATGGTTCGAGAGAGCATGGCTCATGTGGTTGTTGTGGAGGTACCAACGCAGTGTCTCCGTCTCGTCCTTCTACTGGAGTTACGTCACCCCTAGGATTTGTCACATCTGTGGGGGCGTCTACTTTGGTCACTCCAGCTTTTGCTCAATCGTCCGCAGGTGGCATCCCTATGGGTGCTACTTTCAGAGATACTACCCCCGTAGGTACATTAGATGTGCATGGGTCTCCTGGAAATGCCCAAGAGCATGGTCGCAGGTGGGAGAGGACACATCTTAGGCATACCCCAGAGGGGTATGGATACCTTGTAGATAATGATAGGACAAGAGCCATCATCATGAATGATGAGGGGAGGGTGATGGCTCATATGAGAGAGTTGTGCCAACAAGTTTTTCGGCACGTCTTGGATCATTGGAAGAACATACCATAGGGGAGCAAGAACTACATAGTAGCACCCTTGCATGAGAAGTTCCTGGTACTAGCTGGAACAGATAAGTTTTCCACGGATTGAATGATGGAGTGCATGCGTGCATTGTCAGAGGGGTTTTTGTCAAAAGGTCGAGTCCACTGGGGATCAGAAGTGGAACGAAGTAGAGATAGTAGATGGAAGAGAAGATAGAGAATACCTAAGTGGTAAACACTACAAAGACAAATCACAATGAATTGAATCAATATGTATTGAAAGAATCTGGAATCTTTGCACTACTCAGAAGCAATCTGTAGGCTAGATATCCAAGAGCTTCTTTGTAGAACAAAACGTGCATAAAAATTACAGCTCCTCTACTGCTTGAAATCCAAATCTGATGGCTTTCTTGGCCCCAAAAGGGGGGTAAAACCTCAGGATACCTGCTCATGGATCTCCCAGATCACTTCTTCTTCTTCTTCTTTCAATTCAATCTGCAGTTTTGAGCATGTTTACAATGATCGCGATGCGCATGATTTCGTCAATCTGTCCCTCTTGTGAAAATCCCCTAATTGGCTGAAAAAGCAACTAGCTTTTTGCATTCCATCCTAATCTAGAAGCTTTTTTCTAACTTTTTCATATTTTTACAATTAATAATATAAAAATAGGCTAAAATTATCCAAAATCTAGTATTTTTGGATAATCCATGCAACTCATGTTAGTACTAATAGCTCAGATCACATTGACTCTCTAGATCAATTAAGAAGTCAAATGATGATGCATTCCATACTTTTTCACACTGTGTCCTCATAACATCATGACACCCACCCCCTCTAAACCTACACATCCTCCAGTATGTGCCAAAATCCTAGTTTTCATCGGATTCTAAGTCCTCCTCATCCTCTACAACCATATCCTTTACTTCTTCATCTTCCATATCTTCCTAGCTAGCCCTTGTATTAGGACCACTATTTTCTTCCAATTCTGGCAACTCATAGGTAGTAGATTCTTGCCTTTTGATTATTTTCCCTGCTACCAAAAGTTTGATGGTTGTCCCATCCAGCTCATTTAATGCATAAGTAGCATTATCAAACACATGTCTTGGTCCAAACCATCTTTTGAAAACTTTATGCATGGCACTATGCTGATTATCTAAATTGCTATCATAAACCAATACCCAATCCCCATCTTGTATGGTTCTTGGTCTGAGTCTATATCTGTTTCTTGTTCTATATCCTTGTTGCCCTTAACTTTGCAGTTGCTACCTCTATGTCTTCTGACTTTCTTTCCAACTGTCTAATGCGTAATGCCAACAACTCCTCTCGATTCCACTCTTCCTTCCAAGGTAGCACACTCCATGTGACTATCATCTCTTCTATCAGCATGATAGGTTTTTTACCATACATCAATTCTACATGCATATATCCTATAGCAGCACTATGAGTTGTTCTATAGGCCTACAAAGCATAAGGGAACAATCGTGGCCACTCTTTTACCTTCTCTCGACATGCTTTTGCCAATGCCTTCACAATAGGTGGG
Source organism: Lygodium microphyllum (assembly GCF_053477565.2). Taxonomy (NCBI): domain Eukaryota; kingdom Viridiplantae; phylum Streptophyta; class Polypodiopsida; order Schizaeales; family Lygodiaceae; genus Lygodium; species Lygodium microphyllum. Next base: position 89,665,202 of record NC_141149.1, read on the forward strand.
TGACCTCTTTCACTTTTTCCATTTCCTTCAAGATTATAGGCTGAAGTTAAAGCAAGCTTTATCCCCAACCGTGCAAAGAAATCATGAGTTTCATCTGCATCCAACTCACCCCTATCTACTGTAATTTTCCTCACACAGCCATACCAACAAAAGATCTCTTTTAAGAGAAAAGTACACATAGCATTTTTTGTCTTAGTACGTAAAGCTTTTCGTTCCACTTGATTATTCAAGTATTCACGAGCAAGAACAAGATACCTCATTTGCTGAAGACCTGTAGGCATTGTGACCAAATCCACCACCCACTTAAAATGAAGAGACAATGGATATGTGGTTTGCAATCCATCCGGATGTCTCATAGATGAATACATTTGACATGTCATACATGTTTCCACAAAGTGAGCAATATCTTTATACATACCCTGCCACCAATATCTTTCTTTGATCTTTGTAAAAGTACCCCAAACACTTCTATGACCAGCCCACAAGCTTTCATGAAATTCTTGCATTACTTTTACTTGTGAAGCTCAGTCACCCAAAACTTGCAATGGCATATCCTGTTTCTTTTTAGCATATTTCCATAAGTATTCATCTTTTTAAAAAAAACCCATACTCTTTCCTCTTGATTTTCTTAAACTCCTTATCTGACCATTCATCTCTCTTTGTTAATGTATTGAGGTATTGACCAATTCTCAGCCACTCTCATGTATCTTTGTCTTCTAGAAACACTTCTACACAAGATACAAAACATCTAAAGTGTCTTCTCTTTGTTGTCCAAGTTCTTGTTAATGTTATAGCAACACCTTGCATTGCTAAATTTACTCTTGCAACATCATTTTCAGCCATAAGAAAGTCATGTTCTTTCTCCTCATCCATTATCCCATCTTCATTCTCATAACGTGCTTGAGATAACATGTCTTCCATTGGGTTATCTCTTCCTGCAATATGCTGAAATTTAGGGTTCAAATATTTGATGTATGTAATCCATCGGAGCATAGCAATGTCCAGAGAGTAGCACAACTAGTAATCATACCCAATATCAACAAAAAATTGGTCTCAATGACTACATGAGCACCCATAAAATAATCATTATCACATTTAAGAACTGTCATAATTTTTCATAATTCTCTTTCGACTTATGGATATCTTCTTTGTCATTTAGTCAGTACGTTAGCACCAAAGAGAATTGCATATCTTTGTCCTTCCTCATCATCTTGCCCAATTATCTATCCAATCCTAATTGGGCTTGTATCAACAATAATAATGATAGGCTTTCCATGTGAATAGTCAACCTTTCTCAATGTAGGAGCAGATTTTAAGACTTGCTTCAATTTTTTCATTGCTTTATGATGCTTCAATTCCCAGTGAAAATTTTGACCTTTCCTTAGAAGCTGATAAACAGTATCGGCTACATGTGCAAAGTGAGGAATCCATATCAAATAGAATACACATGCACCCAAGAATCTATGCACCTCTAATATATTCGTGCATACATCTTGCATTCTATAAATCCCATCTATTTTTGTTGGTGATGGCTTTTGGTGATAAGGCCCACGCATATGCCCAACAATCAAAACCTCTTCAACTCCAAAGACAGACTTTTGTCTAGAAAGAGTTAAATGCACCTCTTCTAGACGTGTCAAAATCCTCTCACAATCCACAATATGGTCTGCAACAAACTGTGTGCATCCATGAGCATCCATCTCTTCATTCTTTTCATCCACTGCACACCGTTTGATTGGAACATCATCCAAGAAGGGCATAGTCAATTGTGGTATAAAATCCCTGAGTACCCTATTCATAGCATTTGTCATGTGTGCCATTGAGTTTGTTGCACCCTGTGGGAGAGCACACATTCGTACTAACCCCAAAGGAGTCTTCATGGTTGCGATATCCCTACTTTCAATTGCAAGCTGAAACTGATCATAACTTGAGTAAAGATCACCCAAATAAAAGATCGCTCTACTTGCAAAAGCCTCTGCAAATTCATCAACCACAGGACCTACACCCAGATTTGTTATGGTCGCTTTAGTGATCGGTTGCATGTCTTGAATAAATCTCAAAGCCCCATTCTTTTTGGGCATAGTAAACCAACTATTTGAGTACGGGGCTGAAATAGGCTCCAAGATCTTCATGCAAATCTTTTCATTTAGCAAATCCATCAGCTTTTGCAAGTAAGCTTTAGGCACTGGAATAGGCCTCAAGTTCCATGGTACATGTGGCACAATAAATATGACATTTGGATCCACACAACCTATTTCACTTGGTTGAAATGCAAATGCCTTCCCATGTCTAGCCAACATCTGCATAAAACAGTCTCTCTTAGCAGGCAAAAGAAACCCTTTTGCACCAACTTTCATTTCCTGTAATGTTTCATATGTAAACTGAAGACCTATATCTTTAGGATCCTGTAAGCTTGGCTACCTTGACACTTTTTCATACATTCCCTCACTCTCTGGTGGAAGTGGCAAAGAAATTGGTTTCACCTTTTTGTCAAGTGTCTTATACTTTGTCTCCACAAGTGCCTCAGCCCATTGTAATCCTTCCTGCTGAGCAAACAATGCTATAACATCATACATATCCAAAGAACATACTGACAACACTCTGTTTTTAGCCTCATTTTTTGCATGTATAGTTGCTGAAATTTCAGCCATAATGTCAATAATATTTAGCCCATAAAAGATGCTTGAAATGCCATCATTTTTAGCTAACAACCCCAATACTCTCAGTTCTTAGTAGCCCATTTCATAGATATGCGTTCAACCCTACACATAGCTTCCATAGGCTTAAACCAACATGAACTGTTTGCTGTAAACTGAGAAATACCAACAGTAAATACATTATTCATTTTATCTAGAGGCGAGTACACCCACTAAACATCACTAGTGTAGCCCTGCATTATAGCAGTGCTTAATGAAAATCCAGGTCTTTGAATTTCCTTGCATTTGGAACCAAAGAAGACTCTCGAACCATATCCCGATTTCTAGGATGATTAACACAAACTATAAGAAATTGGACTTCTTTTTTCCCATCCTTGCTTTTTGACTCTTGCATAAGCAGAACCATCATCAAACACATTTGTTTCCATACGCATACTTGTAATATAGCGCTGTCCCAAAATCACTGCATATGAGGAATTATCTTGCACAAAGGAGTGTTGCTCTTCCTGTACATTACCAATCGTCACTTTTACATTAGGACATGCAGCATCATAGAGCTCCCCTAAAAAATTATTTGCAACCCTCATTCGCCAACCATGATCAGTGTCCATAGGCCATGCACCATTTTCATACAATCCCTGCTCAATGACATTTATCAGCTCAATGATTTCTTGTGTAGTGACTTCGAGGAATAAATCCTAGAGTCTCTTCTCCATATTGTTGCATTTGCCTTACTCCACCATGCATATTGCTACAAGACAATGCATTTTCAGTCACTTTGTTCTCTTTTCCACATGCTTTCCATTGATTAGTAGCATCCTACATAGACAATCTTGTACTTACTTTGTTAAGAGTGGAAAAAGACTAAATTTTTGACAGATTTTTGTTGTTTTTGAGGACTGAATTATTGATTTTTGATGGATTTAGAGTGATGTATGGTTATTAAATGAAGTGTTTGAGAGTGTTTTGGATGATATTGATTATGTTTTGAAAGTTCATGATGATTCTCAGTAGAGATATGAAGCTCTATGATGATCTGATAGGTTCTGTTGAGGTTCTGATTGATTCTATATACCTTCTGTATAGCTTCTGTTTTGTTCTGATTTTCTTTTGTATGAAGTATGGATTGATGATTGATGAAGATTGAGATCTTTTGGAAGTTTATTGAATAGTTTTTGATAGTTTGGAATGGTTTTAGTATGAGTTATGAGGTCTTGATGACCTTCTGTAACCCTCTATAAACCTTCTGTAGAGCCTATGTCTCTGCTCTGTAACTATTATATATTTGCTCTGGTACTATACTGTACTATTCTATAGATCTTCTATAAGTGTTTTGTAGAATGTATATGTGACTTTGGGAAAGTTTTCTAACTTTTGGAAAGGATGAAATCGAGTTCAAAAGAGACTAAAACAAATGGAAGAAGCAACTGCTCAAGATTGAAGAGAACACTGAGTGACAGTGATAGTAGTGAGCTATGAAGAGACACTGTAGTGGCTCTGGTACCTCTTCATATCAAACATAGCTCTTGGGAGGTGCATCCATGACCTAAGAAGGATTATTGAGAGTTATTATGAGAGTATTGTAGTGAAGAGATGATGTACTATTGATGGAGAGAGAAAGAGAGAGTCAGAGATAGCCAATTCTATTAAAACAATGTAATTGTATATGAGAGATTGAGAGAGAAAACTATGAAGAAATTGAAGATGAATACTATGTGATTGATTTCCATTCAAAGATGGTGTATTCTTCTAGGTTCATTATTCTATTGATGGATTTTATGAAGATGTTGAAGATTATGGTTGATTCTATCAAATCCGTGGGAGATATCTACTATGATGCTACGTGAAGATTTGTTATTTTCTTTGTTTTGGTCGTCAAAAGAATGAAATAAAAGCTTATTGATGTTACAAGACAGATTTTCTTGTAGTAGAATTCCCTTGGTGTTTCTCTTGGGGATCCATGTTTTTGGTGCGCAGCCGGGGGAACATGCCATCAACAAGCATTAGAAGAGGCTAAAAATGAAGGAAATGGCATTGCCAAGAAGAGAAGAATTCAATGGATGTTTGCAAAGCTCCTTATTCCACTGAAGAATAGGAGATTCTCATTATCAAAGCCACTTTCCACAAGAAGTCCATCCCACAATGGCAGAAACATATCACCATGATGATGCATGCTCCATGTGGTGGAGTGTTACCTCTTCCTGTTGAAGCAGCAAAAAATTGCATTTTCGTGGAAAATTGTTTGGGAACAAACTGAAGAGCAAAAGCAAAGAGAATGACTATCCATGGAAGATTTGGTATTCATTGAGAAGTTTCCAAACATCATCAAGTCTAAGATCGTGAAGAAGCTTCAGGAGTCTTGGTCTGTGGAGGTTCATGAAAACAAGAAGAAAAAGAGTTGGGATTTGTTCGTGGATGCTCAACAGCAAGATACGTGGGATGCTTGGTGCACTAACAATCTTTAGTTTGTCCAATTAGCAACCCACTGGAAGTTGGTAGACAGAGTGTTTTTTACAACATACACTATTGAAACCCTCAAAAGCTGGCATTATTATAATGGCAAAACAACGATCCTAAGAAGAATGAGTTTTGATACTTTCACAATAGAATATCTCCCCCTCTACTAGTGGTTTGAAAGCCGAATTCAGAGATGTTGAAAATAAGGAAGTAGCAGAGATATTAGCCAAAAAATCCCCCAAAGTATGAAGCCCTCTTTGATTCTATCCTGTTGAGTACAGAACAACTGGTTGGAGTCAAGCCCCTGATGAATGACACAATCAAGAGGCAAGCGTTAGAACAAGTCCAGAGGTACGTAAGAAGAGAGAAGGAAAAAATCAAAGTTGAGAACGAGCTCGCAAGAGAAGCTTCCTTTGACGCTCTAAAAGCACCGTTTACAGAAGTCCTCATGGCGACTCAAGGTCCCCTTCCTAGTCAGATTTGTCCTAGAAATATTGATGACAGACCAACAAATGTAGTCACATTGCCATTTTTTAAGGGAGAGTACAATGAAGACCCTGATCTTCATGTAGCAGAATTTATGGTAGCATGTGTGGCTAACAATGCCAAAACCCCTAAGCATTGGTTAGCAATATTCCCCACCACTTTCAAGGGCATGGCATTTCAGTGGTATGAGAGACAAGCAGCATGAACTTTTGGCACATGGGACGACCTTAAGTTGGGCTTCCTCACTAAATTCAGGCATGAAGATTTCAAAGAGTGGATGCAAGAAGAGTTAATAAACCTAAGTCAGTCCTCTGGAGAAAGAGTAGAAGCTTGTGTCTCGTGAATGGAATCCATCTTGAAGAGATGGACTAACCATCATTTGGACGAAGGTATCCAGAAAGGAGTGTTCCTTAGAGGCCTACAACCAGAAGTTCGCAACTAGAATTTTGTAGAGAAGGAGTTAGCTTTCACTTCTATGGAGCATTCTAAAAAAAGAACTGCAAAAGGCACACATGCCATCCAAGGGGCTATAAAAGACACCCCCGCACCATATTAAAACCGCATCCCTCAAGCTCTAACCAGAGCAAGCTGAACTTTATGTCCCACATTGTTGTGCTCAAGTAAACTTCCCAAGCCCAAAACCACCCCAAAGAGGAGGAATTACAAAACCACCAACTAGACAATTAACACTAACACTACGGCTACGATCTAGGTAGTTTCCACAACCACCATGCCTTCATAGAAAGAGGTCTCTAATGCCATTAGCTCATGCCTATTGTTGTGGTAGGTTAGGTCACTGTAAAGTGAAGTGGAGCAAATGTGGTAGGATAATGATGCACTGGGAACCCAAGTTTAGGAGCACAATAGGAGGATATTCAAGAGTGAGAGCAACTCTAGGTTCGTCTTGAAGCTTGGTTGGATCTGATTGACTCCCTCTAGATATACTACAAGGCTTGGATTTTGCATATCTAGAGAATAAACACTTCCTCAATCTAGATATACTACAAGGCTTGGAGACCACCTTTCAAAAAAAATTGTAAGATGCATGGAGAGATGTAGTTTGGAAATATTGGGCTACCTTCTTGGATCCTTTCCCCCAATTGTCACATCTATTGTGTTTGAAAGATGATGTGGATACTGATGCCCAATCCCAAACTCCCTCCATGCTTTCCTTTATGACTCTTGCTCCACCAATTGTTGCTAGCCTTGATACCATAGCACAATCTTCATCCATCCCTACAACTTGCCTTTTAACCACTAGCTTGATAGCCACACTTCAACAATATTCTGTATGAAGGGTTGGAGTGATAATTGATGAAGATTGAGAGGTTTTGGAAGCTTATCGATTGTTTTTTTATGGTTTTTAATGAATTAAGTGAGCTCAAGACTTTTTGTATGGTTATGTAAACCCTCTGTTGAGCATTTGTAGAGCCTCTATTTCTATTATGTTCTGTTTTGTGTACCTCTCTAAATGTGATGATGGATGAATGTGGAGCTTGGGAAAGTTTTTCAATCTTGGGAAGAGATGAATATAAGTTCAAATTATCTTGAAGAGTTTGATGATACCAGAACATCACAGAGCTTCATATCTCCACTAAAAGTCATCATGAACTTCCAAAACATAATCAATATCATCCAAAACACTCTCAAATACTTCCATTATCAACTATACATCACTCTAAATCCATAAAAAATAAATCATTCAGTCCTAAAAAACAACAAAAACCAGTCAAAATTTCTGTCTTTTTCCACTCTCAACATGATGGATAGAGTAATTTTCACAACATACAAACCATCAAAAGAAGCTAGAATTATTATGATGATGGTACAACAATGATGCTTAGAAAAATGAGTTTTGATACCTTCAGAATGTAATAGCTTCCCCTAAATAGTGGACTGAAAGCTGAATTTAGAGATATCGAAAAGAATAAAGTAGAAGAAATGTTGGCCAAAGAATCCTCTATAGACTAAAGCCCCCTTTGATTCTGTTCTATCAAGCACATACAAATTGGATGGAGCTAACTCCGTGTGAATGACACAATCAAGAGGTAAGCACTAGAAAGAGTCCAAAGGTACGTGAGAAGAGAGAAGGAAAAAATCAAAGCCGAGAATGAGCTAGAAGTAGAAGCCTCCTTTGATGCCCTAGCAATACTCTTTATAGAAGTTCTCATGGCGACTCAAGATCCCCTTCCTAGTTAGATTCGCCCTGGAAACATTGATGATAGGCCAACAAATATAGTCATGTTGCCCATCTTTTAAGGGAGAGTACAATGAAGACCCTTATTTTCATGTAGCATAGTTTATGGTAGCATGTGTGGCTAACAATGCCACAACCCCTGAGCATTGGTTGGCAATATTCCTTGCCACTTTCAAAGGTGCCATATTTCAGTGGTTGGAGAGACAAGAAGCATGAACTTTTGGCACATGGAATGACCTGAAGTTGGCCTTCCTCACTAAATTGAGGAGTGAGGGTTTTAAAGAGTGGATGCGAGAGGAGTTCATAAACCTAAGTTAGTTCTTTGGTGAAGGAGTAGAAGTCTATGTCTTGCGAATGGAATTCATATTGAAGACATGAACTCTAACCATCACTTGGATGAAGGTATTCAAAAGGGAGTTTTCCTTAGAGGCCTACAACCAAAAGTTTGCAAGTTTGTGAAATTGGGAAGACTAGTTCATCTGTAAGCTACAATGGAAGGTGCAAGACTATATGATGAAGTTGAAGCAAGGCTATTGATGACCTTAGGAAGAGGAGTCCTATCTGCCATGAATGATCTACCAACCAAATGCAATCCCAGGAATAGCTCCCTACCCCTACCCCCAAATGCAAACAGAGCCAGAATAAAGTGAATCCACAGTGACCACAGACGACAATGCCTCAAATGATGGTTCAACCACAATAACAATGGCCTCAGACTGTTCCTCGAATGGTGACTCAATAACAATATTGGAATTCTACCAATTGGAACCAACAACCCCTAGTCTCAACAGGAGCTTTGAATCAAAACCAAAATAGAGGACCCTCTGGATCAACTCAACTAGTTTATACAGTGATAACATAAGCTTCCCAAAACCCTACTGCAAGTACTCCATGAGGTGAAAATTTGAAAGAATACTAGTCCAATTCAATCGCAATCATCAAGAAGGAGTTGATGGATGTGATCACAAAACAACTAAAGATGGTGAAAGTGAATACCGCCAATATATCCACTCATGTGGGAGGTGGAAAAGATGAGATACATTCTAATACATGGTGTGGAAAGTGCCATAAAGTGGGACATTTAGCCATTGAATGTACCCAAAAACAAACCATTTGTGGAGTTTTTTATTCGTATTGCTTAAGGAAGAACCATACACATGATATTTTCTCTTTGAAGGAGATGCATGAAAGAAGAAAGAAATATGAAAAAGTAAGATTTAACTGGGTGGAGTCTAAAATGGCAATGCAAAACATTGGACCAAAGCCTAGGAAATTCACACCTAATTTTAGCCCAAGGAGGTTTCCTTCTCAAAGTTACAAAGGACGACAGTGTGGCAACGGCTAGAGATTAGAGTTGGAGTGTTACAGATACAACCAATGTAAAGGAGAAGGCCACACTACAAAAGATTGTCCAAGTCCCACTCCTGTAAAAGCTAATTTTGATACTCAACAGCAGATCCAATAACTTGCTTCCAATTTGGTGGAATTGGAGGTTGTTGCAATAACACGTGCAAAGAAAGGAGAAACCACAGTTCCAAAGGAGTACATTCCCTCTACTAAATCTATGAAGTTTAATCTTCCCAAGGAAAAATAGAATAGTATAGAGTAGAATGGTTCAATAGAGCCCTCGAGTGCCATAGAGAGCTACAAAGATAGTTGCATAGACATGACCAAAGGTCCAGGAGATAGAGAATGCCGAAGTACCTCCTGAAGGAGAAGAGGTGCAAATGTTGCCACTCGTCGAAAAATAAGGAAAGATAAAATTGGGTTTTGTCCCATTTTCTACCTGATTGGAGAAGCTCGTGGATCCTATCAAAGAATATAACTTAGTTAAGGACCTAAACACCTTCAAAACCAAACTTAACATTCAAACAGTGGCGTTGATGTTGCCTTCTAGCTGTCGAAAGAAATTCAAAAGCACACTGACATGAAGAAAAAGTCTAAGGATTGCTCCCTCAATAGCAACCAAGCCCAAGAAATCCCCAGAGCCTGTGAAAGAAGAGAATGTGGCTAATTTCTTATTGGATCCTGGTACCCTAGAGTTTGGCATGTGGATTGAAGGATGATTTACATTAGACATTGTTACGCGAGCGGTGAAGGAGAGAAAGCCTCACTCACAATCCGATAACGAGACGTTAAGGAGTGCTAGTTGGGGAAATTGACATTGTTAGATGCACAACACAATACAAAAAACTAAATATTAGACAAACACCATACGAACCACACACAGAACCAAACAACAAACAATGCCACTTGTAGCTCAAACAAATTGTAAATCCAAATCTGGGTAGAGCATCACACAAACACCCAACACAATTTTCCAAAACACCGACACTTTGCACAAAAGGTCAAAGCAAACTTTGAAGATAAATCCAACATCATGGAAATTTCATAACTTGATAACCTTGGGCCATCACTCGTTGCTTCGACATCCAAATTCTCAGACTTCATAACTAACACGACAAGAATCGACACTCTCGTATATGTGACCCTTCTCTCACATCTCTCACAAGATATAAGAAGACTCAAAGGAGAAGGCCCCTAACTCTCCACTCTCTTCTCCTTTTATAATTTTTTACACCCACACATACGCTGAGTTTTTTTGAACCTTTGCTTTCCAAAAAACCTAAGCTTTTAATACGTTTAGCTTTCTATTCTTTAAGCTTTCCAATAGCTTTAAGCTTAAACGTTCTTTAGCTTAAAAAATCAAAGCTTAAAAACTTGTATGACGTTTTGTAAGCTTTTAACGTTTTTGGTATGCCGCCATATTAGCCCGTCGTCTCTGCCACGTCAGCTTCGATGTCAGAGTCTTCTCATCCATTTGAAATCGTCTCAGCCTACAAAATGCCGCGTTCATCTCGGTCTAAGGTACTTGCCTTTCATCAATGTCCACTATTCAATCAGGCCGTTGTAATTACAAAGGTCGCCATCTGCTCTGCGGAACATGCCGTTTTATGCATGCGATACATAGTCACCGACAACTAGGCCTATGATCCATTCTTGCCATCGAATTGCCATTGTTGCGTGCGATCTCATAAATTTTGACGTCATGATCCGTCAGTAACCGCCGCTTCGAAAACTCATATGGCCATGATAATACGTACACTATCTTATAACGATAAACCTCGATGTAAAATTCCTTCTTTATCACTCGTGAGAGTGCTGCTTAATTCTTGATCAGCATGCGATCCATGGCAACCTGATCAACTGGTCTATTTTTTTCTTTTCTCATAGAAGTGTTTTATTCCAACTCTTCAAGTCATGCTCCAAGGATTAAGTGAATAACTACCCAGTAGTGAACTAGCGATCTCCATAAGACAATGAGACATCTTCGGCTTCCTTTGCCAGCATCCAAACAACCTTGACAGACTTTACGCCTCAACACAATCGATACAATGTCCCAGGTCTAACTGAGCATAAGCACGCCTTCTGCAGGAATTGCCAAAGGGCTACCAAACCGCAAAGATTGCGTAGGAATAGCCTCACTAGCTGGATAGAGCGAATTGCTTGCAACCTTAACTTCTAATTTACATCCATCCATTATAGATCCATTTATGAGAGTAATAGCCTGTGCTGCGGCTGTAGCATCAGAAAATTTTAACATACCGATAGCCTTTGCTTGAACCATTCAATGGATCTCTGACTACCCTTGCATGCTCTAGGTCACCAAAGAGGGAAAACAATTTTGTGAGACCCTCTTCATCTAGTGAAGATGGTAAACAACTTGCATGAAGAACAGAATTATGGCTTGAAGAGCTACCCTCAGAGGCCTCGGCTTCTTCCTTTTTTTCCAACTCACTCTCTCCACCTTTTTGTCCACTTTTGGATAGAGTGACTTGAGATGGCCTTCATTTCCACAAAGTGACAAACCACTGGTTTATTGAACCCCCAAGGGCATGTATATGACAAATGTCCAGTTCCACCACAACATTTATATACATCTAGTGTGCCTTCAATTGTAGCAAGTACACGAAGCTCAACTACAAGATCTTCAACACCTTCCAACTTCGTATTTCTTATATATTCTTCCAGCATCCCTTAAATATAGCATACAAGATTTGTAACCTTCTCATGTACCTATTTCTTCTAAATGCAATGTGTCTTAGAAGCAAAGTATGCTCTTTGAAATGAACTCAGTGCCCAGTCATTCATGATTTGAGAAATGTGAAATGTAGGAATCATGATATGCAACCAATCAATCAATGCTCACACAAAAATTATGTATGCACTTGAAGAACTGTGCCTAGCCTATCTATGTGTAATGGTGCGTCAAGCAAAGTGCATACAAAGTTCCTTAATTATTTAAATCCTTAACCTCACCTCTCAACACTCATCAAGAAAATATGTCATACTCCGCTCCACCCAAATTTTCACAATCACTTATGATGGTCCTCAATATGTTAACTAGATAAGAATAACCCATCTCACAATTGATGACATCCTTTACGACCCTCTGATGACTCACCCAACCACCTTACACAATCTTCTAGAGGTTCCTATCTTTGTGATGAACATCCCAAATATCGTGCGTGCAAGAAATGTGTGTGTACAATGAGTGGTGCTTTCTCATGTGCGCATGCAACTAAGATTTACTGCATATAGCTGTATCAGGCCTCATGTCATGCTAGTGCTCAACAATGGTACAAAACGTGTATAGTCCCAACCTATGGCATGGAAGTATTTGATAAGAATAGGAGACAACCCTTGAGTGCAGTGCAACAACAAGTGCATCGTGAAGTGCTCCTGAACCCATAGTCCCTGTGATTTGCAAGAATCTCAACAAAAAATCAAACATGTTCCACAATGTTCAATAACTACTAACAAACTGCAGCTCCAACCTGTCCGAAAAAATACCAATCTCAACCAAGGCTATCAAGTTTCACACTCAACAAATCAAAAAAAATTATAGAAAAAATCCTAAGCTAAACAAACATAGAAAACTTAATTATGAAATGACAAAACAAATTGTTACACAACCAACTAAGCTAAGAGAAATCAAACCTAACTACAATTTGACTAGAGGTTTTTAGTTTTTTTAAAAACGCTTGACAACGCATTGATCGATGGAGGCTCATCAGTGAACATAATGATGGATGTGACAATGAAAGATCTAGGCTTGTAAGGAATGCAACCTACATAATGGCTTATCAAACTCGCAAACCAAAGTAGAATCAAGCATTTGAGCTTTCTACCATATGTGAAGGAAACCCTCACAGAAAGAGATTATTGGCTAACCTATCTAGTGGTCAAACCAAATTCCTATGGAAGCTCATACCCTTTCCTACTGGGAAGACCATGGCTTTTTGAAGTAAGGGCTTGAACTGGATTGGTTCAAAGGAACCCTAACCCTAGGCAAAAGACCTAAAAAGGTGGTGTTGAAGTTATATGGATCATAAAAAGACAATGGATCCGCTTCCATCAAAGTCATTATAGAGGCTCCTCCAATGAGATAGCAGATGGCACATTAGGAGACAAAGAAGCTCTCAAATAGATATTTCCTAAGAAAACAAAGGCATAGTCCTTGACAGTGGGAACCGTAAGCCAACTATCAAAGGAAGCAAAGTCTTTGTCAATGGGTGAATACCTCCTATTGCGCCTGAAATGGAGTTGACTTCTGAAATCACCTCTAATAGCAAGATAAAAGCATGGATATATTGTTCTGAAAGCTAGATTTTAGGGGGAAAAATGGGCCTAAAAATCGCGAAAAAATGTGGACTTTAGGGGAAAAATATTCAACGACGAAGGCGGCGGCTCAACCTCGGATGATTTTAAGCATCAAGTGCTGGGAAGGTGCCCGTGCGACACTTTTGAATTTTTAGTAATTTTTTCGTGCACCTGTGCGAGTCAGAGAAGCTGCCGGCCAATCCAGGATGCCGAGACAGATGCCCAATTTTTTTTGGAATGCAATTCGGACACCAGACACAGGAAAGGCCAGAAATGAAGAGCACGACCAAAGAGGGTGCCTCTTGGGAACCCCCCTCTCAATTTTTTCGTGATGTAGAGAAGTATATTGATGAATGGATCAGCACGGCGTAGAAAATTGACGTCCCCCCCACAAATCGATGATGGGGCTTACTAGTAAGCCATAGATCAGATGTCAACAAGCAATTCCACATTTTTTACCGATCATATCGCCACCATTCACACAAACAATAATGGCCTAGTTGGAGAGAGAAACTCAGTATTTCTCTCTCCTCCCTCTCTCTTCTCTAAGGGTGCTGCACGTGGGAAGAAGAAATAAGAATAAGGAATGGCGGATGCTCGTCCAGCGAAGATCAGATTGCTCCATGAATGGAGAGGGGCTGGAGACGGCAATGCGGGGTCATGCTGAGCATTAAATGGATGCTAGAAATTAGTCCCGTAACCAAGAACAAACAATCGAAACCCGAAAATAAGAGGTAATGCTATTTTTTCCAAAGAAAAATGGTCTTTTTATGCTATTTGCTTTATGAAACCTTGTTCATATGGGATGAAAGTTCATTATGATATTGTTTTCCATGAGTTTCAACTGTTTGCAACCTAAAAATCAGAAAAAATATAAGGTTAAATGGCCGGAATTAGTGTCAAAATACATGGAGAATACGCGTTTTAAGGGTAAATTTAGGGTTTTGCTATATAAATGAGAAATATGATATGTCACACCAACTAAATTTGAGTTTTTGCTGTTAATGAACCTAAGGGCTATAACCCACAATCAACTTTCATTTTCAGTCATTATTTATTAAAGAAAAATAGGAAAAATACCAAAAAATGGAAAAAAATGGGTTTAAAATTAGAGAAAAGTAGAAAACGGGTTGAGGAAAATATTATGAAAAATTATATCTACATTTGTGCAATGTATAATGATGGAAAAGCACAAGGTTGGTCTTGGTTTGTACCCAGTTTCTATGTTTTGTGTGTATTTATCGTTCTTTTAAAAGGGAAAAAATGCATAGAAACCCTATCTAACCGATTAATGATGCAAAATGCTAAGAGTTGCATGAAGAAGGGCTGAAACACTAAAAGATAAAGAAAAGATTTGATTTATGCATTGCACTTGGCATATAGGAAATGGTTTGAATAAAGAGGATGGTAGCATGAGCATATGGCTCGATGCCTCCTTTCAACCCAGCACGTGCTAGTAAAATTCATAGAAAGAATGCTTTATGCACTGTTCACAATGTTGATCTTTCTTTTGTCTAAGCACATAGTCATACACGATTCACATTAAGCATAATAATTAAAAGGTATGGAAAAATTTTCCTGGATGCATGGCACCTGTTTTCCTTAGGTTGTGACCAACGATGAGCGTGAGGGGATGTCCTAAGCTGCAGGTTAGCGTTGGGTCCTAAGGGGAAAGTGTAGTGAGAAATGGTACATCCTGGAATGTAAAATATTGGTACCTTGAGAGGAGTATGTGCAAAAATGTTCTACATATCTAGCAACGCATCAAGGGGCCAATCCCTATGATATAGTAGAGCTGCAGTGGGGCTCCGATTATTAGTTGGTGGAGTGCCTCCTATGTACATGTGACAAGGCTTTACGCCTATGTACTTTGGAATCTGAGGAGAAGGGTAGGAAACCGTTGGACTATAAACTATGAACGCATTTAGTGCACCTTTGATAGACGCTCCTGGTCCGTGAGGCCATGAGGGTGTTTGTGTGTCATGAGCATGAGGTCCGGCTAGTGCCATAGCCAGTGCCGGCCCCTTTTAGGTCCCATCAGTGGTGCGTCTGCCGGGAGCTGCCTATAAGTGGTGGTTTTCGAATCTAGGGTTTCTAGGGACCCAAAGAAAGTTGGTTTATGTCCTCTAACAAGGACCGTCAAGCCGAAATACAAAAAGCAAAATGTGCTAAGAGGGCTAGACGGCGGTTAGAGATCATAAGTCATTATTCTCCTCAAAGGAGTAGCCCGATACGTATAAGAGACAGTGGTCTTAGTAGCCCAACTGCTCCACATAGTCCGGTAGTTGCAAAAGGAAGTGCAAGTCCTTCCTCTCTTCCACTAAGTCTACCCACTTCAAGTGGGGGTGCGAGTCCATCAGTTCAAGCTCCTATTGTTAATCGGATTGTCGCCATGGCACAACCCATTGCAATTCCTGCAGGGACGCTGAATTTACCAACTTTAGGAGTTCCCTTGCCCATTCTTAATGGGTTAGCGGAAGAGGATGCAGAATTTCACATTTGTGAATTTCAAAGATTGATGTTCAATTATCGCATCCAAGATGAGGGACATCTCATGATGTTCTTTAATATCAAGTTAAAAGGAAGGGCTGTGGTATGGTATCACAGTATAGAGTCTGGAACCATAAACACAATTGATCAATTCTATGCAGCTTTCCAAGGAGAATATGCCCCTAAAAGAGGTGGCCAATATTGGTTGCGTGTCTTGAATGTAACACGCCAAGACCCCCATGAGAATGTGAAAGCATATGCCAAGAAGCTTAAGGAAATGTTTCGTAAGTTACAAACTTACATCCCCATTGCGACGGCTGCCCAATTTCAATAATTCTTGCATGGATTGGATTTTAATATTCGAGTGCAATTGAGCAGTGTGGCTTTGGCAGATATGGACACCGCTATTACACGGGCAGAGGGAGTAGAAGCACGATTACAAACGGCTTACTCCTCTCGAATGAATGGTAATGCGGGTTTAGTACCTGGAGGCAATCTACCATTAACGAATAGAAGTCAAGGGATACCTATGACTAACCCTATTGGGAGAGGAAGCATGGTTCAGAATGTACCCATGCTGCTAGCTCCTCCCAGTGTGACTATGCCTATAGCAAGTTAGTTGGATCCACCAAATGTTGGAGGCCAAGTTTCGAATTCTAATATTATTCCTATGGGTCAACAACCAATGCCAAATCAGATTGTTAGGCCAATGGAACGACGGGTCGATGATCGAGGCTATGAGTCAAGTGCATCTAATGTCCTTGGCGAAGTTAAGGATATGATGAAGTATTATATCAACATGATTTCCGAACAATATCAACAAAGAGCTCTTGACATCAATTTCTTGAAGAAGCAGTAGAATCTAATAGGGAGTCGACACCCTGAAGAGGGTGGACCCTCAAGATTCAGCTGTAAGTGGTGTGGTGGAAAATATTTCCCTAGAAACTGTCCAAATGTTAAATGTGACATTTGTGGGAAGTCGGGCCACTTAGCTGCTACCTGTTGGAGTAAGATTAGTTCCCTCCAACAAGGGAGTAAACAGCTAGGTCCCGTAAATCATAGAGCGCAAGGAAATAACCTGCAGCAAAATGATGTACCAAGACAAATATTGCAAAGGGGAAAGACCACTGTAGAAGAGTTTCCACAAGGCAACGAAGTCAGCCTTATTGAGGCTGTACGAGTCAATGATACTGAAACCTCTAACTTAAGAGCCATGACAAGAGGCCAAAAGGCTAAAGAGGTTGATAAAGATCATGCAAAACTGGTTGAGGCAAACCCTAAACAAGGGGATAAGGGGACGCAAGTCCAGAGTCCTAGCATGGAAGGTGGACCGCTAAGGCCCGCTGGACAAGAAATTCGACCCTAAAAAGGATGAGGAAGTGCCAAGAAAGAAGGCAAGAGCTAAGAAAGAAGCACCAAAGCCAGTCGAGAGACCAAAAGAAAGGATGGTTTGGCGAGAAAAGAGAGCTTTGGCTACCTATCATGACTTTTATTTAGCAAGTTCTCTGTGCGAAGTTAAACTAGATGTAAACCTTCTACAATTGATTAAATTGTCTCTATGAGTGCGCAAGGAATTTAAGAAGATCCTGCGTATTGGGTATATTATAGAACCTTTGGGCATAGCACGAGTAGGGGAAGATTGGTTTGATCATGCTAAAAAGAATTGCCCTAGGGTTCCAGCATATGTAGATGGAATATTAGTGGAACATGCCATTGTAGACACTAGATCCTCTCTCAATATCATGAGTTCAGAGTCGATGGAGAGGCTGGGTCTAGGCATCCAAAAAGATAGCTCCACCCTTCTCAGAATGACTGATGATAGTCTAAGACAACCAAAAGGTTGTGTTACCAAGGTCCATGTTACCGTCGCAAGTGTAGAATGCTTCTTGGACTTTAGGGTGATAAGATTCGTAGGATGTCCTAGCTATCGAGTCTTGCTAGGTAGGCCTTGGATCTTACGAACAGATTGTCAAGTTGATATACTCGCCGGTCGAGTGGTTCTAGGTAGAGATGCTAATCGAGTAATAGTCGATGCTTACCCAGAGTCTCTTCAAAGTGAGAGAGTGTTAGATATGATCAATGCCCCACCCTCATTAGGTGCTACCAATGATCCATGGTGCTCAAAGTTGTAAGGCCCCCATTATGAGGAGAAGCCAAGTGTGAGCCCGGACATTGGTGGAGTCCTGACTTGTATATCAGATGAGGTCTATGTGACCGGATAGCAAAAAGGTGACCATTGTGGGTCTAATCTTTGGGTTAGATGGAGTGGTTAAGCTGGTAGCAACTCGAGGCGCATTGCATCGAGTTGCGGTGTAAGGGAGTTAAAAGGGGCCCCTATTGTGGGGTCCGGGGGCCGCGGAAGCGGCCCTTGGCTAGGGGGTCCCAAGGGGGCCAGTGGCCCCCTTAACGGGGGTCTAGGGGCAGCGACCCCGGCCCGATGGTAAAGGGAATATTCCCTGGAATATTCCATGGCCGACTAGTGGAGGCTCATGTGGTAGGTCGGCCGACCTAATGACTTTCGTGGGCTATAAAAGTTAAACCCCTTCATAGCCATCACTCACTCATCTTTCACCAAGTCAGAGTTGTTGTTCCAGCTTGCCTTAAGCTCTTCACCTATCTTCTGTCTAGATCGCTATCTAAGCTTTACACAGTGGAAGTACATGGGTGGACAGAGCCATCTTTGTATCAGTTGTTTGGAGTTAAAGAATTTACTGATTCTCCTCTTATCTGTTGTGTGCTCTCTATCTCTTTCTCAGATTCTGTTCGCTGCGCCGTGTAATATTTTACAGAGAGCTCCTTTATCTTCTATTAAATTAGAGACAGTAGATAATCCATCTGGTAGTGAGATATCATCCAGTGACGAGTCTAAAGAGGGGTCCACTACAGAGGATATTTATCAGATAACTCTAAACGAGCCGATAGAGCCGCAAGATAGGATAAGAGATGCGGATGTGATTGAGTTGAACCTTGGCACGACGAATTATTCGCGGCCAATTAAATTAGGTTCCATGCTCAGTTCAGCAGAAAGGGAGGTCTATGTGTCCTTGATTCAAGAATTCCGCGACATCTTTGCTTGAAGTTATGACAAGCTGAGAGGCATTCCTCCTAGCCTAGCTATTCATACTATTCCTGTAAAAGAAGGCAGTCATCCTATGCGTCAGAAAGTAAGGCGTATGCCTTTTGAATTGAGGGACGGGTTGTTTGAGGAGTTGCAGAAGTTACGAGAAGATGGTTTGATTTTCCCTGTACAACACACAGAATGGTGTTCACTAGTTGTCATCAGGAAGAATAAAAATAACCAGATTCGACTATGTGTAGACTTTAGAGAGCTGAATAAGCAGACAGTTAAGGATTACTACCCGTTGCCATTTATTGACCAGATTTTGGATCAATTAGCGGGTAGGGAAATATATTCATTCATGGATTACTTTGCGAGATACAACCAGATGGCAATTGCAGAAGAGGACAAGTTGAAAACAACTTTTATTACTGTCTTTAGTACTTTTGTGTACCATGTGATGGCCTTTAGTTTGTGCAATGCACCTGGATCATGGCAACGAACAGCAGGCAAGACCTTTGGTGACATCTCCCCAGATGAGTTCAAAGTATTTATCGATGACCTGGGGGCAGCCACTATAAGGAAAAGGATGTTGATTATTTTAAGAAAGTTTTTTGAGTGCTGCAGACAATTTTGTATTGCTCTTAACCCACGAAGGTGTGTCTTTGGAGTGCCTTACGGGCTATTGCTAGGCCATGTGGTCAGCTCAGTAGGGACCGCAACTGACCCTGAAAAGATCAAGGTTATAGTCTCTATGAGTCCACCACGCACTCCAAAAGAGGTTCATAGCTTTTTGTCATCAATAGGATACTATCGGAGGTTTATAAATGCCTTGGCAGAAAGGATGCTACCATTAACGAATTTATTATCCTTTAGCTGTTCATTTGAATGGAGCGACCCTTGTAAGGTAGCTTTCGAGGATGTGAAAGAGGAGCTAGTAAAAGCACTCATTTTGAAAGCACCTAAAAGAGGCAAGATATTCTATATATTTTCAGCAGCCACCATGTATAGTATAAGCTCTTGTTTAGCCCAAATTTGGGAGAAAAAGTGGTATCATCCGATAGCTTTTTCTAGTCGAAAATTGGGCATTTCAAATATCATTTATACCTACATGGAGAAGTTGTGTCTTGCGATGGTCTTTGGGACTAAAAAATTCAAGCACTACATCCTCTATGAGAAGGTAGTTTTTTATACAAAGACGGAAGGGTTTAGATTACTTATGAATAAGCTACAGCCGCTTGATTGTTTAGCAAAGTGGTTAATCACTTTGCAGGAGTTTGATTATGAGATTAAGAGTAAGCCATCGAGGTTGTAGGGTATTGTGGAATGCCCTGTGGATTTTGGGGAGCCGAAGGAGACTTTGACTAAAGGAAGTGATATTGAAGAAATATTTAAAATTGATACAACTTCCATTCCATCTTGGTATGCTGCTATTACACACTATCTATCAACAGGAGAGACGGAAGCTAGTCTATCAAAATCAGAAAAGAGAAAAATCAAACAACAGGCTTTGAAATTTTCCTTGATCGCAGGTACACTATATCAGCAGGGTGTTGATGATATCTATCGCTGATGTGTGATGCCTGAGGAGGTTTCTTTCATCTTGGAAGAGTTCCATGACTCTGCATGTGGAGGGCACTTCGCGGGACGGTTGACAGCGCAGAAAGCTTTAAGAGCTGGATATTGGTGGCCGTCCATCTTCCAAGATTCCTTTGAGTATGTGAAGCGATGTGATACATGTCAAAGACATGACAGTAGAGAGAATAGGAAACACCCACTTACACCTATCATGGCTATCCTTCCATTTGAGAAGTGGAGCATTGACTTTGTGGGTCCTATCACCCCATCGTCTACTACTCAGAAGAGGTACATTATAGTAGCCACCCACTGATTATTTTACAAAATGGTAAGAAGCACGGGCGGCGAGGTAGGACAATGTAAAAGAGACTGCAAGTTTCCTTTTAGACCAGATTATCTGTCGTTTCGGTCCACCGAAGGAATTAGTATCGGACCGTGGAATCCATTTTCTGAATAAAGTGATCAAAAGATTGACTGAAGCTTGGCAAATCAAGCACAATAAAACAACCCCTTATAATCCACAAGCAAACGGGAAAGTCAAAAGTAGTAATAAGCAGCTTGTGGGTATCTTATCTAAAATAGTCTCTGAGAAAAAACGAGACTGGGACAAGAAGCTGTATGTGGCAATATGGGCATACAATACAACGTTCAAGCGAGCTACCGGCCATACTCCATTTAAATTGGTTTATGGGGAAGAGTGTGTGTTACCCCTTGAAATTGAGTTGCCAACCATAAGCTTTGAAATTAACCATTCTTTGGGAGATGAGGATTCACTCTTCGAACATTTTACGACTATAGCCCACCTGGATGAGTTGAAGCTGCTGCAGAGCTTATTATACCAGGAGGTAGCTAAACATCGAATGAAGTAGTTGCATGACCTTAGAGCGAAGAAGTATACCTTTAAAAAAGGGCAATTAGTTCTGTACCACGATGCGCATAGGGAGATGTTTCTAGGGAAGCTGGAACCTAAATGGGATGGCCCCTACAAGATTGTTAGGCTGGGGAAAAATAGGTCTACAACTTTATTAGCTAATCTACAGGGAGTAGAGTTTAAAAATAAGGTTAATCTTAATAAGATTAAACCTTATTATTTCTAAGTATGCTAATATAGAGAAATTCATTGTAGGTCCATGCTGGGCATGATTTGAGACTTGCAAAAGAGCTGAAAGCTGGTTGATGGGTCGATTAATTCCTTATTTGGAGCACCCATATCTGGAGCAGAGATACCATTAGGGAAAACTTATCTAGTGGAGCAAATGATACAAAGTGATTGAGCAAGAAGACAGAACCTTCGTGTGGGAGATAAAAGTCTTCTGCCATCACTGCTTATGACTGTTGAAAAGTATCCCTGTTGAGTTCAATGAAGAAGGTGGGATGGAGCCGTCAGTTCATCCTCTCAACATGCTAAACTTTGATTATCATAACTACGAATAGAGGAGTTCATGATGGCAGGCTGTGTTAACCCATTGTGGACATACACATTATATTTTGAGGGAGCGTCGAGGGGCCCTAATAAAAAAAGGAGTGTTGGAGTAGTAATTTGAGATCCTTGACGTAGAGTTATGATGAATTTAGCTGCTCATCTCAGGGTAGGATTCACTAACAATATGGCTGAGTATAAAGCCTTGATTATGGGACTGCATATTGCCAAGCAAGGTGGTATTCGGCAGTTGTTAGTAAAAGGGGACTCCCAATTGATCCTCAATCAGCTAGTAGGGACATACACAGTGCGGAATCCCATCCTTTGCATGTATCATCGTACTGCCATGACCCTATTTGAGGAGTTTGAGAGAGTATCTTTTCAGCTGATTCCACGTTACTGGAATCAGTTTACGGATTCATTGGCAAATCTTGCTTATGAAGAAGACCTTTTCTTCAACTGTTGTCCTAGTTTGGATATTGCCATCAGTGATGAAACATGACCTAGTCGCTTGTGGGGAATGTTATGAGAGCATACTATATATGGCAGACGATGGTTGATATGGGTGATGCAAAGAGTAGCCGAGACCAATCTACCGTTATTATCATGGACCCATAGGCTGATTAGACAACATGTTATGCGTACGCCTCTTACTATATATGCAGGAGGGATGAGTCATAACCTTATGCATTTAGTTTAGGGCTGTGAGCCCTATGTTTTTCCTCCTTGGAAAGGGGCATGTTATTGTATATTTACACTATTTCGGGGAGGGATGTGTAGGTGCTATTCTGTTTGATCTCGTTAGGCCAAGAGGGCCAGTTTTGCGAGGTTTTACTATTTTATTTCATTAGGCCAAGAGAGCCGATCAGTTTTGTAGAGAAATGCTTGATCTCATTAGGCCAAGAGGGCCAGTCGTTTGTTTAGTGCAGGTGCGGTTAATGGTTTCTTGTTTTAGTCCTATGCTAGACAGGTTTGAAGAAGAGCTTGGAAGGAGCCTGTTGTTGCGCGACAGCTTCTCGTGGCCCTATCCAGGTGATATCTCTCATTTATGAGTACCATGTTTTTATGCTATATGTGTCCGTGTACTTGTAGGGGATTTTCTTTTCTTGTTGGGGATCGATGACCAAGGCATGAAGTCCCAGGTTTAGGTTAAGTATGTATGGAGGGAGGTTTGAGTAGTTGTTGCCTCCTATAAAGACATTGCCAAACATCAAAAGACTTGTTTTAGAAGGGAGTCCTAGTGACCCTGTTCTGCTAGCCTGCTAGGCGGCCGTTCTAGGAGTTCTTGTTAGTTGTGAGGCAGTTAGAGAAGCCTTCCAGAAGAAAAATAATGATGATAAAGGAAGAGAAACCCTAAATATCTTAAAAGAAAATACAAAGGTGTGTAAAAAGGGGTTCCAACCCCTATTGAAATAGAAAAGAAAAGAAAGGAAAATTTATAAGCAGTTGTTCATCACCTTGTGAAGGCCTGGTAGGTTCCTGGGGACGAGTTAGACCTGGGGCCGATGCCTTGTCTTCCTAGGGGTAGCATCTTGCTGGAAAAGAAGAAATTAAGGAAGGTTGAAGCGAAAATGAAAGTGAGTGTCAAAAAATGATTACGTGTCGCCTTGAGAGGGCTTCGTAGGTTCTTGGGTACCGAGACAGGACCTAGGGCCGATGCCTTGTTCTCCTTGGGTCACTATGCTCAGCTCCCTCCTTTTTACATGGCTAAGTATGTAAATAAAATAAAATCCTAAAAGAAGAAATGTGCTGAATGTAAATACTTCTTGATCAGGCTATAGGAGTCCTCGCCTAGTAGGAGCTCCTGGTTGTGTCGTCCTTAGTTAGGTAGGTAGTTCAGACCACCACTTAGGGCAACCTCTTTGATAGTCCTTTTTAGTTTGGCCATGTTGGAGTAGTTGGTTAGTGACTAGCTTCAGACCTGTTATCAAATTATGTTGGGCCTACTTCTTGTGGATTTTATGCCTTGGTTTTGTCAAGGGGAGGGGTGAGCATTGTGTTGTGTTTCTTATGTATTTATTTTGTATCAGCTTGATGCTTTCTTTGGTTGTTTTGTGCAGATTTGTTGTGGGATTCGACTGGCTGAGTCACCCTATCCCGTGGTCGCCAATGAAAGCTGGATTTTACGGTGGAAAATAGGCCTAAAAATTGCAAAAAAATGTGGACTTTAGGAAAAAAAATTCAATTACGAAGGCGGCAGCTCGACCTAGGACAATTTTAAGTGTCTAGTGTTGGGAAGGCACCCGTGCAACACTTCTAGATTTTTAGTACTTTTTTCGTGCGCCTGTGCAAGTCAGGGAAGTTGCCGACCAGTCCAGGATGCCGAGACGGATGCCCAGAATTTTTCGGAATGCAATTTGGACACCTAACACAGGAAAGGCCAGAAAAAAGGCTAGAAATGAAGAGGTGGCCAAAGAGGAGGACCAATGGGGGTGCCTCTTGGGACCCCCGCTCTCAATTTTTTCATGATGTAGAGGAGTATGTCGATGAACGGATCAGCACGGCACATAAAATTGACGCCCGCTCCACAAATCGATGATGGGGCTTACTTGTAAGCTATCGATCAGATGTCAGTAGGCAATTCCACATTTTTTTCGATCATATCGCCGCCTCTCGCGCAGACAATGATGGCCTGGTTGGAGAGAGAGAAACTCAATCTTCCTCTCTCCTTCCTCTCTCTCCCTAAGGAGTGCTGCACGTGGGAAGAAGAAAGAAGAATAAGGAATGGCAGATGTGTGGATTGCTCCATGAATGGAGAGGGGCTAGAGACGGCAATGCGGGGTCATGCTGAGCATTCAATGCATGCTAGAAATCAGTCCAGTAACCAAGAACAAAAAACCAAAACTCGAAAATAAGTGGTAATGCTATTTTTTCCAAAGAAAAATGGTCTTTTTATGCTACTTTCTTTATGAAACCTTGTTCATATGGGATGAAAGTTCATTATGATATTGTTTTCCATGCATTTCAACTGTTTGCAACCTAAAACTCAGAAAAAATATAAGGTTTTATGGCCGGAATTAGTGTCAAAATACATGGAAAACATGTGTTTTAAGGGTAAAATTGAGATTTTACTATATAAATGAGAAATATGATATGTCACACCAACTAAATTT
The DNA here is from genome assembly GCF_053477565.2 of Lygodium microphyllum. Lineage (NCBI taxonomy): Eukaryota > Viridiplantae > Streptophyta > Polypodiopsida > Schizaeales > Lygodiaceae > Lygodium > Lygodium microphyllum. The sequence continues at coordinate 89,690,322 of NC_141149.1, forward strand.
GAGTTTTTGCTGTTAATGAACCTAAGGGCCACAACCCACAATTAACTTTCATTTTCAGTCATTATTTATTAAAGAAAAATAGGAAAAAATGCTCAAAAATGGGTTTAAAATTAGGAAAAAATAGAAAACAGGCTGAGGAAAAAATTATGGAAAAGTATATCTATGTTTGTGCAATGTATAACGATGTAAAAGCATGAGGTTGGCCTCAGTTTATCCCCCATTTCTATGTTCTGTGTGTATTTATCGTTCTTTTAAAAGGGAAAAAATGAATAGAAACCCTATCTAACCGATCAATGATGCAAAATGCTAAGAGTTGGATGAAGAGGGGCTGAAACACTGAAAGATAAAGAAAAGATTTGATTTATGAATTGCACTTGGCATATAGGAAATGGTTTGAATAAATAGGATGGTAGCATGAGCATATGGCTTGATGGCTCCTTTCAACACAACACGTGCTAGTAAAATTCATAGAAAGAATGCTTTATGCACTATTCACGATGTTGATCTTTCTTTTGTCTGAGCACATAGTCATACATGATTCACATTAAGCATAATAATTAAAAGGTATGGGAAAAAACCTCCTAGATGCATGGCCCTTGTTTTCCTTAGGTTGTGACCAACGATGAGCGTGAGGGGATGTCCTAAGCTACAGGTTAGCGTTGGGTCCTAAGGGAAAAGTGTAGTGAGGAATGGTACATCATGGAACGTAAAATATTGGTACCTTGAGAGGAGTATATGCGGAAATGTTCTACATGTCTAGCAGCGCATCAAGGGGCCAATCCCTGCGATGTAGGAGAGCTATAGTGGGGCTCCAACTATTAGTCGGTGAAGTGCCTCCTATGTACGTGTGACGAGGCATTACGCCTATGTACTTTGGGATCTCCCTCTGAGGAGAAGGGTAGGAAACCGTTGGACTATAAACTACGAATGCATTTAGTGCACCTTTGAGAGACACTCCTTGTCTGCGAGGCCGTGAGGGTGTTTGTGTGTCATGAGCATGAGGTCTGGCTAGTGCCATAGCTAGTGTCGGCCCCTTTTCGGTCCCATCATGTTCTTTCTATTACATCTCCGTATCAGAGATCGAGATAGAGCGAGAAATAGAAACAAATATAGAGACCGTGACAGAGACAAATACTAAAACAGTTGTAGAAGTAAAGGTAGAGGATATAACAGAGAGTTTATTATTTCTTACAGAACTCCCATAGTGACAAAAACAGAGTCTAAAGAGGACAAAGAGGACCAAGAAGATGAAGACTATGAAAGCCAGTTAGAAGAATCTATCCTATTCATAGAAGGAAAAAATGGGAAAGAGATTTCAAAAGCCTTAGAAGCCAAAGATCCCATGCTTTGGGACAGAGTGACTCTAGTACTCTTTAAATTGACTAATGAGTCACATCATGTACATCACATCCATAAGAAATGCATTAAAAAGAATAAGCCTTCCTTTAGCATTGATTCTTGTCAACAAAAGTTACCCTTCTCAAGAGAAGATGAGATGATACCTTGATCCAACAACCATCAATGCCTCAACCAAAATAGAACTTTGAAGGTCCTTGTTATGTGACATTCCTGGATGCATCCTCAGAATATGAGTCCTCGAATCAAGAGATAAATAACCCTTCCACCCAACTTGAAATAGTAATGATATCATTTCAACTTTCCAAGAGGAGTGTGCTAAGTCTCCATTGAAAGAGCAAGTTGGTCCTAGTGGCACCTTAGTGTTGAGAAATAAGGCATAGCCTAAGCCCTTATCCTATGCTTGTATTAAGTAAGTGTGTGAGAAACTATGTAAAGTGTCCTAAAGGTCAAAGGGTCTATCTCCATGGTGAGAGACTTGATAAAGTAGAATATTGAAGAAGAAGAGAATGAAGAAAGCTTGAGTCTCCATATCCATGTTTCAACCACCTTCCATTGTGCATCCCCATTAAATGTATCATCTACTCTCGGTTGGTATTAGAGCATTCAGGAGGTAGAGCTTTCCGTTGGAAACCATCCCAACAATAAGCTAATGCTTGCGTCCCTCATTGCCATCAAAAGTTCTGATTGTGTAGTTGGGGAAGCAACATTAGTCACTCAAAAATTTTATGGAATTCATCCCCTTGACAAATATCAACATGCTCGAAGGTACCAACATACCCATGTTTTTTCTACATGTCCTGTAAGATTTCTTGAAAATGACTCCATTCTACGACCATCTCAAACTCTATTATGTTTTGCTAAGCACTATGGGAAGTTGCAACTATAATCTTATATTATTCAGCAAGGAGAGCTCTTGCAAATGTCATCTTCTCTATTTAACACCATATTGGGGAATATGGGAATTTCCCATAAGTTTGGGACACATGGTCAAATCTTTAGACTTGTCATAACTTTAATATTATAACTCTAAATCGAGCGCTCTATAGCTCAATAGATTCCATTTTTCAAGCACTTTCCAATGATAGGTCACATCATATGGTTTTGAGAAACTTATGGGCATGTTATCTGGGTGCCACCTTTTTAGTATTCAAAAATTTGAAAATTGGGAGATTCCTAAACTAACTAATATTGTGTTATTTGTAGATTACCTAAAAACCTTCAGGACTTATTAGGTTCTATAACCCTCTCTCTCTCTCTCTCTCTCTCTCTCTCTCTCTCTCTTCAATCAAGAGTACTTGATCTCCTCCAAAAAATAAGACAATTGCAACTGTGATCTCCCCCTATTCCTAATAGTCCAAAGCAAGCTGCCTTAGTTTAAGGCCTCTTCCAGTGATTGAATAGTCTTGGATTCTGTTAGATATCACACGTATGTATTTCATGAGAAGAGATTGTCTATGGCAGGGGCTGATGTAAATACTACTAAAAGAAAGACAAGGCTTTCAATGTATTATATGTGAATACTACATCACGTGGTCATGTGGATCACAAAATCATAATTGTAAATAACATAGAGAAAGATCTTCCTTATTGCATAGTCTCTTGATGTATCTTGAGTCAAGAACAAGATAATGAGATAGTCCAACAAATCCTATAGGTTGACAATCTGGGAAAAATTCATGTAGCACCCCATATGAGTAGAGCAAGGTGTGGTGGTTTGACCTTGAAAGTGCACTAGCACCAAAAGTCCCTGAGGAAAGGAAATGTTCTTTTGATGGATGAAGATTTTGCTCCCTCATGTTGCAAGGTAAATGGTGAAGTAAAATGAGACAATTGTGTTGCTTCCTATGAAGCCAATCCATGCTAGAAAGGGCATGAACGATCGCTCTGCCATCAAAAATATAATAAGCCTTCTACAAAATTGCACACACAGAAGAAGGATTCATAGGCTTGCCAGGCACTGGTGGCTGGCATACATCAAATAGTGGCACTCAGGCACACACACATTGCAAGTGCATCATTGATTGTAATTGTCATGTTTTACATCAAGCAAGAGCTGACCTAGCTATTTTGGAAGCCTAGAAGGCTATTTTTATGCCATTTTGGAGGCAAAATAATTTGAGAAAAACTCAAAAAATTTTATGTAGCTTCACTTGACTAAGAAATTGATCAATTTTAAGCCCATATTTTTATGCTTTTTGGGTTATATGAGCATAGTTTGCGCTTCATTTTGATTTTTTCTTGCTAGGTCAATGTATGATGTATGCGCATTGTATATGAATGTATATGATATCATTTGAGCTTATGTATAGAATTTATTCTCTTGAAATGAAATTCACATAAAATTTTGGGCTACTATTGGTGTCTTTTTTGTCTTGGGTTGACCATTTGAGGCAATGGATTGGTTCATGTTATTCAATGCTTGATTGGGACAACATATATTCATAGTTTTTCTGAAATTTTAGCCATCAAAATGTCAGACAGCTCCAATTACCCAAACTATTGGAGATAAATTAACCAAGGATAACTATAGTATATGTTCATACAGGATGGAGAAATTTGTGATGGTGGGAAGAGGTCTTGGGACCTCATTATAGCTGATGATGCATGTCTAGAGCTTCTTGAGGAGCCTAGGGAAGAGCAAAAGAAGGCATAAAAGGATTGGACTCGAAAGAACAAGAAGGTTTTGCATTGGATCTCTATATGCTAAGAGGTGAAATGATGAATGGGTTGCCTCTTATCCACCCAACCTCCAATCCTCACTAAGAGAACTAAAGAGGGGCACCACCTAGCCAAAGGGAGGATGGGCTAGGACATCCCTTTTCTCAAAGAGAATGGAAAGAACCAAGACATAACTTCATGAGAGATAATATATGTACTAGACACCATATTAGAATATGAGAGAGGGAGAGAGATGAGAAGAGAGGGAGGCAAGAGAAGAAGAGGTAGAGAAAGCTTGCCATTATGTATTCATGGAATGAGAAGATGAGAAGAGAGGGAGACAAGAGGAGAAGTGTCAGAGAGAGAACTAGGGAGAGAGAAAGAGGAGAGAGAAGATTGCAGGAAGAGAGAGAAGAAGAGTGACAAGGAGAGAGAAAGACTAGATTTAGAGAGAGAAAGACAGGAAAGAAGGGGAAGCCATAGAAGCTGTGAGCAAGAAGGGAGAGAAAGTCTGTAATTGTATTAATGTGTCAAAAAGATGTGTAAAATTACATGTCCTCTCCTTTTATACCAATGTCAATGTGACATGGCATAATATCAATATTATTTACACTAATTCCTTATTCTCAGCTTCTTACAATCCATTCCCACTCAAAAATGAAGTTTTTGTCCTCAAAAACAAATATTGGACTTATTGGTGTAGCCAAGTAGTGGGCTGCAGAGTACTACTCTATACAGCATTACCAGTGGTAAAAGAAAAGATTACCTAATATTCAATAGCAGTACTAATCTATACAGAGGGTCAAAATCAGCCTCTAGCCACACGGATCAAAAGGGAAAGTGGTATCGTTGCCATGCATTGAATCAACTTTCATAAGATCAAAGGGAAATATAGTTGGAAGCATGATCATCATGATGGTATTCACTAACTTTTCCATAAGCCTCTCAGGCACCACCATGCTCTGTATAATTGAAGCATATGAGGCTGAAGTCACCATTGCATGATGATCATCCAAATCCACATGCTGTCCATGATCTGCTTTCTTGAATTGAGCTTCTTGTTGTGGACTCATACCAAAATGGTCTTTAACAAGGTCTTCTCCATCATTTGCATCATAATATTCAAATACCAAGAGTATTTTGGCAATCTTTGCCCTGCATGTGGCTTGGTGATTACAAGATAGTGTCTTAGCACATCGATAGCATAAGCCTGCAGCATGCAGTTCCCGTATCGTATCACTAGTAAGATGTCTAACGTGTTTAGCCTTAGATAGCAATTTACACAACTGCGCATCACCATTGGTCAACTCAACAATAGTTCACACATGCTGCTCATAGTCATCTTGCTGCTCATGTACAACAAATGGCTGTCCATGCTCATGACCATAATACTCATGCTATCCATATTGCATATGGTGATAACAGCCCAGCTGCGCATGAGAAAGACAGTTTGGTTGAGCATATGCATTTGCTTCCACTTATGTTTTCTTCTCATGTACATAAGCATGCTGCCTTTGATCATTGATCCCACAACATTGGTCATACTTTCCATAATCTCTATGAGAATACATGTCACAAAAATGTTCATGTTGTTGTCCAAATACATCTATTTGTTGTTGCCTATTACCAAAACTTTGGTCATATTGTTGCTCATAAACATGCTGTCCAAGATTGCATGATGACTGTCCAACATGATTACGATGATGTTCTTGCATCCTAGGCTATCCATAAGTATGATGATTGGCAAGTCCATGAGCATAGGTATTGGCATAATGTCGGTCATAATCACTTGCTCATTGTTGATCAAAGCTAGAAGGGTACTGATAAGCATAACCATTTCTATCACATCCATAAGAACTGGGCTGGTCAACCAAGAGAGCCTCACAAGTATAATCATAACTATGTTGCTAAAGAGGTGGATGCTCATAAGCATAAGCATGTTGACCATAATAGCCATTATGCTGCTAAGGCTCAATGGAATGATACTCATCAGCATATACATGTTGGCCATAAGCAGAAGCATTTGATTCAGGTCTTGCTGTTTTTTCCATAACCGCCTTCATAAGAGCAATACACTCATCAGTTAAAACTCCAAGTTTGTCAATTTTAGCTTGTGTTTTAAGCCAACCTTGTCCAAGTTCACTAGAGCTGGAGCTATTGTTGTCAGCTACTATTGTAGTCAAGTTGCTAGATTGGTACATATTTTTTCAATAGGCTGAAATGGAATACATTGTGAACTTTTAGGTTCTCAGGGAGTTGCAATCTATAAGCATTGGGTCCTAGGCATTTGAGGATTTTGTACGGCCCGCAATACCTTGGACTTAGCTTCTTGCATTCTCCTAGGGATAGAGAACTCTTTTTAGGGCGTACACGAATAAAGACCATGTCTCCTTCTTCGAAGACTCTATCTTGACGTTTCAAATCTGCGTATGCTTTTTGTCTATACTTGGCCGCTTGTATGTCTTGTCTTATTGACCTTATTTGATCATCCATATCTTCCAACATCTGTCTTGACGCTTCAACTATTAGGGTTGGATCAGAAAAGTTTAGGGGACTTCGACAATCATGACCATACAATGCTTGAAAAGGGGTCATCTGAATGCTCTGCTGGTAAGAAGCATCGTAGGCAAATTCAACCAAAGGCAAGTATTGAATCCACCTCTTTGGCTCTCGACAGCAATATGCCCTAAGCATATCCGCGATGACTTGATTTAATCGCTTTGTTTGGCCATCCATTTGGGGATGGTAGGCGGTGCTAAAATAGAGTTGAGTCCCAATAGCTTAAAAGATAGCTCTCCAGAAGTGTAATGTGAAGAGAGAATCTCGGTCACTAATGATTCTTCTGGGTAAACCATGTAGCTTGAATATCTCCTTAATAAAAAATATTGCAATGTCGAAGGCTTTATAGTTTGTCTTTATTGGAATCAGGTGTGCAACCTTGGTAAGCATGCCAACCACAACCATAATGGAATTGTATCCTCCTTGGGCTTGGGGTAAGCCCATAACAAAATCCATACTGATGAATTCCCATTTCATTTGGGGAATGTCAAGCAGTTGTAGTTTCCCTGGCATCATGACATGTTCGACTTTGATACGTTGGCAAGACAAACACTCAGTGACATATTTGAGAACGTCACCTTTAAGCCTCTCCCAATGGTAGCTCTTCCTAACTGCATTAAGAGTTTTAGCATAGCCAATATGTACTGCGAAAGGAGAATCATGAGCTTCCCATAATATCTTCTACTTAAGTGACTGGCTTGCTAGTATACACAGCCTTTTTATGTAGTAGACAAGTCCATTATCAATGGAAAATTCCTGATACTTAGCTTGCAACTTCTGATTCAACTCCTTGGTAGATATTTCCTTTATCATTGTTTGGTAGGCCAAATCATGGCATGCTTCCTCTCTAGCTAGTTCAAGTATAGGGTTGTTTGGCATAGATACTTTTGTAGCCAGAGATCTGGCCGTTGATGGATTCTGCAAGATTAGGGAATTTAGGAATGTCTTGCGATGACTGAGTGCATTGGCAACTACATTCTCCTTCCCTGGTTGGTACTTGATTTCAAAATCATATTCCTCGAGTACTTCAATCCACCAACGTTGTCTCATGTTGAGCTCGTTCTGGGTAAAAATCCATTTGAGACTCTTATGATCGGTTACTAGAGTAAACTTGTTACCCAACAGGTAGTGTCTCCAAAGCTTTAGAGCATGGATGACAGCTAGTAATTCCAGATCTTGCGTGGCATAATTCTTTTCATGACTCTTCAATTTCCTTGAGGAGTATGCTACTGGATGACCTTCCTGCATAAGTATACACCCCAAGGCAAGAATGCTAGCATCAGTTACTACCTCAAACTCCTTATTGAGGTCATGAAGTTTTAGAATAGGTACTGATACCAAACTTTGCTTCAATTTTTTGAAGCTATTTTGTTGGGAAGTTGACCATGTAATGGAAGTCTACTTCTTTAGTAAGTCTGTAAGAGGTGCTGCAATCAAAGCATAGTTTTTGATAAAGACCCTATACCATCCTGTCAATCCAAGAAAGCTACATATCTCTTTGACGGATACTGGTATTGGCCATTCAAGCACATCTCTGACCTTGGCTGGGTCTACTGATATTCCTTCTGATGATACTATGAATCCCAGATATTCAATCTGACGCTTGAAGAATGCACACTTCTTCATTTTTGCATACAGCTTATGAGACCTCATTGTCTCAAGGACAATCCGAAGTTGAGGTTCATGATCTTCTTCCTGTTTAGAATAGACTAAAGTGTCATCGAAAAAGACAAGCATGAAATCATCAAGATATGGTCTAAAGATATCTTGCATTAATCTATTGAAGGTGGTAGGTGTATTTGTAAGCCCGAATGACATAACCAGGAACTCAAAGTACCCATATCTTGTATTGAAGGCCGTCTTTGGAGTATCTTCTTCCTTGATCCTTATCTGATAGTAACCTGACCTGAGATCAATCTTGGAGAAGATCTTTGCACCTTGAAGACGATCAAGAAGCTCATCTATTCTAGAAATATGATACTTGTTCTTGACTGTTGATTGATTCAACCCTCGGTAATCAATACATAGTCGAAGTGTCCCGTCTTTCTTTTTCTGGAATAGTACTGGAGCTCCCCACGGTGAGTTGCTAGGTCGGATGTAACCCTGATCTAACAGTTGCTTGAGTTGTTCCTTCAACTCAATTGCTTCAGGTATGGACATTCTATAAGGTCTCTTTGCAATTGGTGCAGCTCCGGGCACTAGCCTAATCTCATGATCTACTTCTCTTTGAGGCGGAAGTTCAGTCAATTCCTCAGGGAATACGTCAGCGTATTCCTTTAGCCAAGAAGGTCCCTCATGAGACTCTTGCTTTTGATCTAACTTGTTGAGTTTGATCAGGTAAACGGGTAATCCTTTTCTGACTCCTTTTATGATCCGAGATACTTTGGCCAATTGGATTCTTGGCACTCCTGCCTCACCTTGAGTTGTGACAAATTCCCTTTCAGAGTTTCGAAAGGAAACTTGACCCTTTCCACAGTGAATGTGGGCATCGTTGGGCTTAAGCCAATCAATCCCGAGTAGACATTCATGGATACCTAAATTCATGACTCTGAATTTGACTGAAGTCTTCTTTCCTCCCAAAAAGAATTCCACCTTAGCAGTTTGCCTGGTACAAGTTACCTCACGACCGTTTGCCAACTCCACAAGCAGGGTAGGTGCTTCTACTGTGGTTATTCCTAAACTTTTTGCACATGCTGGTGAGATAAAGGAATGTGTACTGCCACAATCAATCAAGGTTTTGAAACCTTTACCTTGATAGTCCGATGATGTCTGAATCACTGAAAACTGGCGATTCGGCCCTTTCTTGTGTAAAGCGACATGGACTGTCACTTTTTCAAATTCAGCTTCCATAGTTTGATCTTCCTCTTCTTCTTCTTCTTCGCATCTTTGCCTATTGGCAATGCAAGCGGTTCTTCCTCTTCCACGGGTAACGGCTCCATGATCGCGGCATGCACCTTGGAAAGGCGTTTGACGATGTCCTCCGCTGAGCTTGGGACATTGCCTCTTGAAGTGACCGGGTTCGTTGCAGTGGAAACAACAAAGGTTTTGGCCGTTACTTTGAGTAGGAACAAAGTTGTTGACGTTTTTTGTCCTTGCTTTCTTTCTTTGTCCGTGATTGTGACCTTGAACTCTCTTCATTTGAGGTCTGAATGCTCCTCTGTTTGGGTCACTATAGGACCAAGTTTTATTACCCCTTGGTCTAGCTTGCACCTCCTGAATTATAGGCGCCGCTCGAATGAGTGCATCTTGAAGATCTGATGGATGCATAGATTCGAGACCGTTATTTACGGGTGGATTTAAGCCCGCACAAAATTTGGACACCTGCTGCGTCATGTCCATCTGTGGCCCATACTTTAAAAGTGAGACGAATTTAGAGTAGTATGCGTCAAGAGTGAGTCCTAGCTGTTTTAGCTCGTAGAACTCATTCATTTTCTGTGTACGATATGCAGGTGGTAAATATCTTCCCTGCATGGCTTTTTTCAACTTCTCCCAAGTAACGGACCCCTCTGAAATCCCTTGATCCCTGCACCATTGCTTCCACAAAAGTCTGGCTTCGCCGGTGAGTTTTAACTTGGTGAGCATGGCCTGATTGGTAGGTGCAGTACCAGCTACTTCAAAGTAATCCTCCATGGATTCAATCCAAATTTCAGCATCAGCCTGGAAGATTCTTCCTCTTCCGTCAAACTCGGGTGGCTTTATCTGCTTGAGGAGGAACTTTTTCTCCTGGGTCACAGTAGTACTTGATGTAGGAGGCGAATTTGGAACCTGTACCTGGGGTTGTGCCTAGATAAAAGTTTTCTAAACGTTATTATATGATAATCGATGTTACCTTATCTTTCATTTTTAGTTCAGCTATCTCGTAAACAATGTAGCTACTTAACTTTTTAACAACTCTTATGCATAGCCAGATATTGATAAAAAGAAGTCTTTATTTGTATTTACATGGGCATAGCCTTTTTGAATACAACGTTTCATGTGATGATAAGCCAATCATTACATTCAGTTTGGGGAGAACAACGTTGTATTGCATTTGTCTACAGGAACTGTGTAATAGTAGGGTTTTGGGTCATGGATCTTTAGGAATCGATAGTTCATTGGAAGTTCAGGATACCCTTTTCATTGGAATCCATACTTCTCATGGCGGCCCAACACTTTAATCCTGTCGGTTGGGATTACGCGGGTTACTTCCTCATATACATATGAGTTCATTTAAACCCTCCGACCTTGAATATGTAAAGTCGAATTTACGTGAGCTTCCACAAAAATGAATAGCTTCACGACTTTCAAGTCTTCCAACCACTTGATCCTCTTTAGGTTGGTCTGTAGATAAGCAAACCAGTGGGCGGCTATATAGTAGATTTTTGAAGACCCCGTCCATCTTCGTTCTATGTATAAAGGTGATGGATTATAAATCTGTTCTAGGATGTTCATCATCCCAATTCTTTGTCTATAAAGCGGAGAATGCATTGCAGTCATAAACATGACCCGAAATACCAAAAACTTGTTCCACGCTTCATAATTCTGCAAGACAGCATTGAAGGTGAGAAAATGCTTGGACAGCAGCAATTTCTTTACTTCATTTTATTGAGATCTCATAAAAACAACTCCGTTGTTGGTCGGCTCTGATACCAACTGTAACGTGTCCACTAGTATCATCCCGGACACGTCTTAGTAGTCCATCAAAAAGGATGTCTAGAAAACTCCGCCCAGCACTCCCATGGAATATTATGAGTTTTGCGATCTAGGTCTTCCCACGTCTACCAGATAGCGGAAGTATCCTGGCCGTTCCCACTTAGGATCGACCGGAATTAGGGTTTTCCTGATTGGTCATTAACTAACAACAACTAGCGTCAGACCCGAGCAAACTACTTTACGCAGAAATGCCAGGTCCGAAGCGGATTCACGCTGCACTTGGTTCAAGGAGAATAGGAAACGAGAGGGATGCAAAGCTCAACCTCTTTGCCATAAGGCATAGTCCCATTCCGTTCCCCTAAAACAACGTAAATCCGGTAAGACGTAACTCTAGGTCATCGCTCTCGTTATTCGTTTTGATGATCATCCCGCTGTTCTTCGAGATTTTTGAGAAAAGTTCCCGGCTAACGGGGACCATCCAACCGTAGGACGGACCCATGGTCCATCCTCTGCACTTCCCTCGATTTGTTTTAGTTATGTAATTACCTAACACATTAATTTAACATATAACAATCAGCTTCTTTAATTAATCCTATAAAGCACTGGTTCCTTCACGTAATCTTATCACGTGACATCGAAAAACAATATCAAGCAAGTTCTTTTTTTTTTTGACATTTCATCATTTTATCTTTGAAATACAAGGAGTTCCACCCATAGGCTTGTCCATAATCTGCTCGAAGGCTATCTAGTGATCCCCAGGGATCACTATTCCAAGATTCCGCCCAAAAACTAGTATGCGGGGCTCGAGATCCAATCCCGAGTCACGTTAGCCTCTTGCGCAAGACCCGGAAGGCGAGGGATTTACGGCCAGAGCCCCCCCTGGCACCCAAGCATCCTACTACTCCAAGTAGAGCTCAACGGAGAGACCTCTCGCGACGGGTTCGGTCCATGTTCCCGGTGTGGTGAACAACCCCCTTGGTTAGGGTTAGGCAGGTAGTCAGGGGTAACTGAAACTGCCTCTTCCTTCAGGCCTTTAACCTGAAGTATAGGTACTCATTTAATTTGTAATTCATAATTCAAACAGAGCCCTAAAATCTCTAGCAAGCACAAACATCTCCATTAATCAACTGTGTTGTTTGGCAAACTGCTAAGGAAGTGTTCTTTCTCTTTTTGAGTGTATCAGCACTCGTTCCCAAGGTGTCTTGTAAATTGGCAAGATCCTTTACATTCCGGTGTAGGGCGTACCTTATTAACCCAACTTGGTCAATCCTTAGTTTTTGGTTTACAACTTTCCTTATTTAGAAGGATATCCAAAAATACGTCCTTTTGCAAGATAACTTGCGTAGGGTTCTGCCATCCTTGATGAGGGTTTTTACCCTTCCTCCTTGTGAATCAATCACAAGACTAAATGATTTCGTACTTGCTGTGCAAGTCCTGTGATGGAATAATCTGTTTTAGATCCTTTAAGCTGACATATGTGAGGCCTAGGGTTTCTTCTTTTTTTAAAGAACCTTAGGGACAAACCCTAGTTCCTTAACTTTACGAATTTATTGTCCCTACAGTAAGGAAAGTAGTCAAGTGCTTAGGGTATGAATGTTTCTATGTTTAGATTGGTTCAGTTATCTTTTGGAAGGCAATATTAATCGTCTTGTCACGGTTTTGCTATCCTTGTGACAATTTACTTTCCAGTCAATACACTTTAATTTAACTTCCATTTTTCTTAAAGATGAACTCGTGCCAAATAACAACATTTGCCTTGCTAAGATGTGCAATTAGCAAAGATAACTTCCTAGTAATTTGAGCATCGAAAGAAACCTTTCATGAATTTAACCATTTACAATGATTCATTGCGAAAGGAATAAGACTAATGGTGCAAGATATAATTTCTACACCTTTAGGATTTAACTAAAATATACTACTATAATAAATGGTTAATCTCGCTCATAATTTATAATTCTTGACGCAACTCGAAGGAAACTAAGTTCTATTCATTATCATTCATTCAAATAAGCTAAACTTCTTTATTACAAATAACTCGGACAAATATATCCTATCCCTAACAATTTCTCTTTGCATGATTGACTTAAAACCGAATTAAAGCCAAGAAGAAAAACTTGGTTTTGGGGTGAGATATCCACATGGATACCGGGAGAGATGATCCTCTCCCAGCTACACCTTGGACTTTCTTAGGCGGCATCGTAGTTCGAATGTGAGATAGCCTTTTTCTCTTTCTTCTGGAATTCCACCGTCTCTTTGGAAAAAAAAAAATTTATGGGTGAGTGTGGTTTTGCAACCACAAGAACCCTTGGAGGACTTTGACTTGGGGTAAAAGGAATAGAAGGCACTTATTGTCTTTCCTTGGCCTTCCTCTATTCCTTCTCTTTTCTAACTCTTTTACTCCTTCCTTACTCTTCTTTATCTTTTCCTCACCCTCTACTTCTTTCACACTACTCCCTTTTTTCCTTCACTCCTCCCTACTTCCCTTCCTTATATTTTACTTCACTTCCTTATCCTCTACTTTCCTTCCCTATCTTTTATCTTTTTCCCTTCTTTTCACTCCCTTTACTTTCCCTCCCTATCTTTTATCTCAAGGTCTACTTTTTCCTTACGGGATATCATCCGAGGCCGTGATGATGATTTGGATTTTGAAGTGGGGAAAAAATAATAATGGGAATACGGGGGGATTAAGAAAAAGCTTAGGGGGTTGTGGGAAATAAAGAGTTATGAGGGGGGTGAAAAGGGGCTTAGGGGAATAAAACACGAAGGGGGGGGGGGGGGGGGCGATTGGTTCCCAAATCCAAGGAAGGGGCTTAAGGGGGAAAGTATAGGAAGGGGGTGTTGGGGGAAAATTTAGGACATGGGGAGGTGTGTGGACACTGACAAGGGGGGGGGGGGGGGGAGGGGGGTGAAAAGGGGCTTAAGGGCCCCTTGGAAGCTTCCTCTCCCAGGAAGCTTCTACGCCACGTGGAAGCAAAAGACCATCAACGACTCGGGCGGCAATTTGACAGCTAGGGGGAAACGCGAACTGGAATGTTAAGGCCCAATGGCGTGCGTCAATCCTCCTTCCACAAAAGCGACAACAACCTTCTTCACGATTTATGACCCTCCCTCAGTCGTCACGGCAGTTTACTCCCTCCACCTCCCGTCTTTCCTCACGGCAAAGGCCTCACTCCCACAAGTTTAATAGGGAGACTCACTCCCTCCTTTCAGCCAACCAGACGGCACTCAGCATCCTCCTCCTTCCTCATGGAGGCAACCCCCTCTATTTAAATAGGGGAGGGGGGGGGGATCCTCCCTCCCTACGTGTCGGCGTGCATGGAGAGGGCCCTGAGCAAGCTCCAGCGACGAGGAGCTTGCTGCCCCCCCTCCTCTCGATCACTTAATGGCCTGGCGTGACAGATCAGATCGTGCGCCGCCATGAGAGGCGAAATTTAAAAAAAAAAAATCCCTTTTAATATATTACAGTGACAGAAGGGGTCCATGCTTGTAAGCTTTTGTGTAAGATTCAAATGACACCATGATGCGGATATTAACTTGTATACTAGGGTGAGGTGTCCTCTAATGATGGTGATAGATTCCAAATCTTAGTGATGCAGGTGAAACCCACGTGTAGTTGGAGGCTAGTCCTTTGAAAAATCTATGCACTCACTAAACTCCTAGGTGTAATCTATTTCTACCTTCACTAAGATAACCATCCCTTTTACCCTCTACATTGACATTCCTCCTAAGAACTTGTTTCCCCCATTTGCTAGAGCTATCATAATCGAGAAGCAATGTAACATACCTAGTGCTTGAAGAGTAAATCCAAAGTGATATGGTACGGCTCTTGATCGGGGTTTTTGCCAAATTTTGTGGTAGAAATCTAGTTTGTAAAAAACCCGGATCAATGCATATCAAATACTTTGATTCCTCATATCAAGAGGGCAAATACTTGTAAAGAGTCATGGGAGATCATTGAGAAAATATATGGGACATATATGAAGGTAAGGAAGATACAACTTAAGAAAAGATTGTATGGAGCATGGAGAGGAAACTACACTATTAATGACCATGTTGTAGAAATCAAACAGGTTGCAAAAGATCTTGCATCTATAAATGCACTAGTGGATGATGCTGACTTGGTTTTAGTCAATCTTGATGGACTTGGCCTAGTATATAAATCTTTGGATTCCTTTATTTCAGTTAGAGAAGGCTCTATGCGAGACTTTGAAGAATTGCTTGCTTTGCTACTCACAAAAGAAATAAAGTTGGGTTTGAATGCATCTAGCAGCAGTAAGAATACAAGTGGAGATAGTGTCTTCTATCATCAAAGATGGCATGGTAGCCCACATTAGGAGAAATATAGACTCTCTTTTTTGCCCCTTGAGGCGTTTCTCTCACCTCTCTCTCTCTAAAAAGAGATTCCAAAATAATATTAGAACCAGAGATCCTCTACAATCAAGCAAATCTCGTATTTGTATTTTCAATGGATCTCACATATTATTTTATTCTCAAACTGTAGGATAAGGTTACTTTTTCTCAAAATCCTCATAACTAAAGAAATACATTTCTATTTTTTGTAAAAACAAAGCCACTCATTAATATACGACTCTTTAATGCCCTCATGATTTTTTAACATGAAAATATATTAGAATCATTCTCATTTTTGCTTCTTAAAAGGGCGGAAGTTAAAAAATGATATAAAATGACGTACACATCATATTTTAAGATTATTTTTTACCCAGAGACACCTTTTTGACTCGAGAGTTTTGTTATAAATTTTTATTATTTTTGAACAAGTATATGCCCATTTCTGGGCATTTCTTCATTCCCTCTCAAAGCTCTAGTTTTGTTCAAAATTTTGTGTACTCTTCTTCTTCTCTCCAGAATATGGTTTCTTGCATATTGATTCTTCTAAAACAATACTCGGTACTATCTACAACACTCTCTACCCTGCTACAAGCAATATCAAGAGTGGTTTTGATAGCATTTGTTAAAATCAAACAATCTCTCTCCACAACACTCTCTACCCTACTACAAGAATTCTCCCTCTTTAGTAGTGTGCTATAAGATATCTTTCTCTTCAACACTCTATACTACAAGCAATCAAGTGATAATGGAGGTATATTTATTTTTTAAATCTCTGTGATGTTATTATTCTTCAGAGTTGTTTTTTAATCCTTAAGTGTCAATTCATAGAGAGAGAGAGAGAGAGAGAGGGGGGGAGAGGGAAAGAGGGAGAAGGGAGGGGGTGAAGACAGAGGATTGTGTGAGATAAACTAAGAAAATAAGTGATAGAATGATAGAGAGTAAACTAGGATAGAAGATAAGATGATGTTATTGTTCTCCACTAGCCAAGCTTCTGTATAAATGTGTTTAAATATCTTTGATCAATTCTTCAAGAGAGAGAGAGAGAGAGAGCAAGAGAGAGAGAGAGAGAATTAATGTTTTAGATAGAATAGAAGATAAGATTGGATGTTGATTAGAGGTAGATTAAAAGCTAAGATTGCAGGCAGATAAGGGGTTGATTAGGGTCTATCATGACTAAAATGGAGAGAAAGAGACAAGATCCAATTGGGTAAAAAGAAACACAGATATAGTGAATCAAAGGGGTATAATTGTGTGATTTGGGCCAATCTAGAATTAGCTGCATGCTGTTGGATTGATGCTGACCTACTGCTCCTAGATATTTAGATGTTCTTGCTATTGATTAGAAAATTGGCATCTACTCCTTAGCTTACTATTAATCAAAGGGGTGTAATTGTGTAATGTTAAAATTGGCATATATTTTTCTTTACAAGATGCAGATGTAGGACGCACCAAGAGAAAGAGAGATATTCACTTTCAATTGGAGGATGAATATGCACAAATGTTCAAAAGAACTATAGAAAGGGATGATGCAAAAAGATACAGGATGCAACAAGAAAGAAATGTAGGGAAAAAAAGCATGGACCTTTGGCTTGATGGGTGCATTTATCCACCCGATCTAGTCACTTAAAGGCCACCACAATTTGAAGCACTTACATAATTTGTAAAGTTCGTTTGTGAAGGCCATGAAGGATTGTATAGATACACATGAAGACTTGTCACACAAGGATTAGTAGGGGTTCATCAAGCCTTGACAAATATGTAGAAAAGATTACAAGGGAATATGAAATCTTTGATGGAAAATGATAGATTATTGGCTGAGAAGGATAGGGAGAACCAAAGCCTACAACAAGCAATGTTTGTCATTGAAGATGCTATGTAGGCTACACACGTGCAAAATATGAAGTTACAATCTAAAGTTGTGGACTTGGAGAAGGAGAATCGAAACATAAAGAGGAAGCTCACAAAAACTTTGGAGATTGGAGACACTTTAAAAACCAAAGAAGCACATCAGCGCATCCGATTAGTTAAACCAAGTCACCAATTAACCAAAGGAAGTGGACAATATCATAGACGGATATATGCTCAATCTACTACAATGACAAATATGTTCCCTCATGTAAAGAATAATACTATTGCCAAAGTCCTAAGAAAGGATATGGTAAAAAATGCATTGAAAAATCATAAATTCAGGGTCATTGTAGATGGTGTTGCAAGTGAACATCTTAGGAACATGAGTAACTTGTTTATTGCTACAGATGCTCAGGAATTATGTGACTAGGTGGGAATGAGTTCTGAGTCATATAGTATACTCTATCAACAATTGGATACAGGATTTAAGTAAGTCTTCAAAACTAAGTGAGTAATACCTTTGCCAAAACCATTTTATGTGAAGAAGGCTTGAAAATAACTAAATGAGAAAGTTTTAGAACTAATTGGTGAGCCAACACATCCGGAAAATGCACACATTGAAATATGGTTCCAAAGAAGTTGCATTTATATTGAATGCATCCAACAACTTTATATTGGATATATATATAGGGTTCAGATTGCCATGGTCAAGTTCTACAATATATCTATGGAAGAATGTAAAGGTAAGCGTCCTCAAACTTGATGAGAGTGAGATTACTAAGGAGTACAAACTTGAACATGTGAGTATAACACTTATGAATCGAGCATTGGATCTCAATATCGATGAAAACCATCCTTTATATTTAAGTGTATAGTTAGAGAATGAAATATGGTGGCTTGTTGCATTTGAAGTACCAAAGGAGGACCATGAAGTACTTAAAGTTTTTTTAAACCTTACTAATATACCCATTGTTATTCAAGCAAAATAATGGAGCAATTTTACACATCGAGGGGTTTGGGGACTATCAAGTTGAATGGCATCTTGCAGGTGATTTACAAACATTGAAGTGTATGTTTCGTATATCAAATGCAGTGAATGCAAAATTTCCGTGTATATACTGCATGAAAACTAGGAAGAAAGGGTTCCATCCAAATGCTAGTTCTAGTGGATCCAAATTGGCGCCCTATTTTGGAAATACCACTAACAAGGGTTCAGTTTTCCACATTGCATTGTTTGGTTAGAATAATCGAGAAGCTAGTATATGAATATATATGCTTTACATACAAGATGTAGTCTATGTGTCAAAAGCTGATGCTACATGCAAGAAGGTAGAACGAGTCCTCTTTGAAGTTGGACTGCATGGGGGCCAAGTAGAAATAAAAAAGGACGAGAAAAATTTGAGAAAGAGTGAAAATATCCCTTGTAAACCATGCTTTGGTGGAGCCAAGGCTAGGAAGTTTATATCTCCACCTTGAGATGAGGAATGCAATTTACTTGTAAAATAGAGAAGTATGAAGCATGGAAAAAGTTGCACCTTGCTGTTCCAGATTGGAGCAATGGGGGACGAATGAGGATTGCAAAGGCAGAAGTGTGGATACACCTGGATAAATTAGCATCTCTCTTACAAAAGTTGAGGTTTAGGGATTGTAATGCCAATACATTTAAAGAGACAGTTGCTAAATTTCATAAGTCCATGGTGGAGGCATTGAATACAAATAGTAAAACACACTACATGGTCAGTATTGTCACCATTAAAAAAAATATCATCATTTCAAATTATTTTATGTTTCTAATCTCTCTTGTTGTGCAGCATATACTTGAAGCACGTGGTCCATACTTTGCAGATCAAGGAAGTTTGGCAGTATGGTCAACTCAAGGCATGGAATGATCGCATTGGCAAGCTCGGTGTGCTTTTCAAAAGGCAAGTGATCAAGGAGGTGGCATCAATGATTCCAATTCTATGAGGCAATTATTACAATGGTGGTATAGGAGATTAGAGATACGATACAAGGTAAAAGAAAAGAAGTCCAAAACCTCTCAAGCAAAATTTATAAGTAGGGCAATATATGAAGTGAGGAAAGAAAGATATGAAAACAACACAGCTAGACAACACCATGCAAAATGGTTGGAAACCCAAGAGAGAGAAGGCAAGGAATGGAGACCTAGATAAAGATAATACTTTTGATGCATTTAGAGTCCACGAGAGAGCATAGGTACCCTGGATATGACACATCAATACTCATATCTTCAACATGAGATGTCTTGCAAATTTTTTAAAAAAATTTGAAGGTTTGTCACTATGTTTTTCAAAATTGATTTTGAAATATTTTTTTAACTTTTAAAGTTCATTTACACCATAGTAAGTTTAAAAGTTTCGTACTTAAGTCAAGTTGTTTCTATTACTTTTCACTCTATCCTCCACCTTTCTATCCTTCATTATCAAAACCATGGCACATTCCAAGATTCCTATCAAGAAGGTGCATGCAAGAGCAAGAGATCAACACTCTTTTGAATCTAGTGAGCATACTATGAGTGACAAAGATTTGTAGTTAAGGCATCATCACAAGTTCTTTTCAAGGAACCAAGCAAGGAATCTAGGGCCATGGTCAAGCCAAGCCTTACTTGCTCTCCAAGAAGCAGCTGAAAGTTTCTTGATTGATCTAATGGGTGATTCTCACGTTTTTGCTATTCATACTTGACTTATCATTACTAAGCCCATAGATATAGTTCTTATTCATAGGATCCGCAACAACAAGGATGATTTCATCTTAATGTTAACAATATGCTTTGAGAAGCTACCTTGTAATTGGATCTATTTTTTTAGCTCAGGTTTGGTTGTAGATTGTAAAAAGCTTAGTTTTGGTTTATCTTTCCAGTAGGCCTTCAAGTATTTGATAGCAGTGGTCTACAAAATGGAGCTAAATTTTGCCTAGCTCTAGTTGTACTTCGTGTAATGCACTATTTACCGTACATTTCATGGTTTTGTGATGCCAAATCTGATATTTGTTATTCTATCTTGCCATGATTTGCATTGTAAGTATTTTCAAGTTTCTAATTTTGAAAGTAGTCACTACAAGATATAGACCTTATAGCGACGTTTAAAGCGACGAAAATACAAACAACAAAATTTGCCCCCGTCGTCGCAAAAAGCGTCGTTATT
The DNA here is from genome assembly GCF_053477565.2 of Lygodium microphyllum. NCBI lineage: Eukaryota > Viridiplantae > Streptophyta > Polypodiopsida > Schizaeales > Lygodiaceae > Lygodium > Lygodium microphyllum. The sequence goes on from NC_141149.1 coordinate 89,710,889, forward strand.
GACGACACCATAGAATCGTCGCTATATGCGTCACTATATGCGTCGCAAATGCGACACATATAGCGACGGTTGCAGACAATTTGCGACGCACATAGCGACGCCAATAGCGACGCGTGCAGTAAATTTGCGATACAAATAGCGACGGTAACAGAGAAAAAAAAAATTTATGGCAGCAAAGCGTTTGCAAACAAAAAGAATGTATACTGAAATCATAAAACTGATACATGAAATAAATACATGATCGCATAAAATGCGATTGGTACAATCATGAAACGATATCACTAATATATAGAAAATGTCTACATAGATCGGGCGACTACAACTAAAGGTGTGTGAGCTCTAAGGATCCAAGGGCGAGCTACAAATCCTCGTCCCCCGAAAGCTCATCCCGCCGCAAAGGAGCATCAAACAGATTCTGCAGAAAAAGAAACAACATATCAATCCACCATACAATAATACATTCAAATATCTCATGGTAACTACGGACAAGAAAGATGAGTGACTTACAGGGCCGCTGCGCCTATACAATTGGTCAATCAATGCCCTAAAACCGTACCTCTCTGCATATCGAGTCTCAAGGTCTTACGGATCGCAATTTGTAACGAAGTGCTGCAAAGAAAACAAAATGCTAACTGTTAGAAACATAATTGTTAGTACAAAGAATATCTCAAAAAAACAAATAAGCAAAATAAAAGAGAAACTTACAAAGTCCTCCAAATATGTCCTGTGGCCGCCACTCCCAAGATGATGTATGGATCTGGCCTTGATTCATGCCCTCATCGCCTCCCGCTGCTGACTCCAATGTCCTAGAAAATTTGTAGCCTCCTCCCTGAGTCGATGCCAATAGTCTGCATCTAACCACTCGGGCTTTGGAGCCCCACTCTTGATTGCCTTACATGCGTTGGATCATCTATGTGACATGTATGCACGCATGCAATCCATCATCCAGCCCGTAGAGAATCTATCCACTACGGCTGGCACCGGGAACTCCTCGTGCAAGGATGCTACTATGTACTCCTTGCTTCCCTCTGGTATGTTCCTCCAATGATGCAAGACGTTGTGCCGAAAAACTTGTTGGCACAACTCCCTCATGCGAGCCATCACCCTCCTCCCGTCATCGTTCATGATGATGGCTCCTGACCTACTATCCACTAGGTATTCATAACCCCTAGGAGTCTGCCTAAGATGGGCCCTCTCTCATCTCCGTCCACGCTTCTGGGCATATCTCGGAGACCCCTGTACATCCGGTGTACCGACAGGGGTACCCTCTTCCGAAGTGCCACTCAAAGGGGTGCCACCAAAAGGCGTGCGATCTGTCGACGGCTACGCAAAAGGCGGAGTAACTGGAGTGGACGTCCCCACAGGTGTGACAAATCCTAGAGGTGACGCAGCTCCAGCTGAACGAGAGACGGAGACACCACGTCCGTGTCTCCACAGCAGCAACCCCCTGATCCTCCTGTAGTCGCAATCCCTCCCTTTGGCCCAAGTTGCGAGCGTCGAGATTGTCTGCTCGAAGCTGAAGCATCTGATCGCGCTGAAGCTGATCTAGCAAAGCGCCCTGACGAACAACAAGACAGCTCCTGATCTGCCATCTCTCTGAATCTCGCAAGTTGATCTGGAGACATGCGTGCCATCATGTCCTGAAACTCCTCATCGCTCATCCCTCGACTCATCCTGAAAATGTCGATACCTGCATAGATAAAAAATGATGTTAGAATAATCAATTTAAACTATACAAAGCACATTAATATAAATCATTTTTGAAAAATCCCTCTTACAATGCATATCTTATCTACCTTTATGGAAGCTCTAAAAAACGAATTGAGTAATATAATTCTCCAAGAATGAAGTATTCTATGGTCCCATGTTAATCTCCTGACACAACTCTGCATACACTAGAAGGTCTATAGACATGTCACCACAAAAGAACGAGTCTGCCTCGTTCTCAAAAAATTCTATCACTTCTGTATTTCCATCATTGTTAGCCGATGCGGGCTCCAAGCTTGCGGTGGCCTCCACCCCTTGTAATATCGATCCCTCTATTTGCATATTTTCTTCATCTATGCCTGGAACATCGCTTTGATCATATACTCTCGCACCTCGAGGAGTTGAAGGTATAACATACCACCATCGAGGTTGTCAGGGGTTTGGATAGAAGATTACCTATTCACAAACACTTACAAAGTGAGTTCAAACCATTGTGACATAAACCATGTCGTATTACAATTAGCAAGCAAATGACTATTTGTACCTATTCACAATGGGCCGACAACACAAAGGTGTCGCGCAAATCCATCCATTTTTTTTCGGAATCTATTTTGAGAAATGTAGATGGACCTCGTCGAACTATTGCGCCAGCTCCTCCAAGTACCACTTTGAACCATTGCACATCGAATAGTATCATGGAGAAGCTACGGTAATCCACTGTAATAATACTTTGCAAGTTCCCAAAATACTCCATCTGATCCACAACTGTGTTCGGATCCGTTGCTCGTCGCCGGGTCTCTTGCTCAAACCTTGCCATGACACCATAGTCCATTGTGGAGCGCATTTGGTCAATACGCTCTACCCGAAAATGCCGTCCGCGTGACCACGCTGCACTATATATTTTGTACTGCACATTGAAACACTCAAATTAGATGTAGCAAGCAAATTTAGATACGACACATTCTAAACCCCTCATTACCTTTGGACTACATCCCCTCGAGAACTCCCACTCCTCCATTGAGACCTCTGTCCCTTCGCTGGATGTTGCGGTCAAGGCTCCATGCAACCATCGTGTTGACATAAACCATGGCATCTCCTCCATGCCTTTGGGATATCGAATCGGTTGGTGACGCGTATTACGTCGGAATTCAGCTTGCGCTTCCTCTTGATCTTGCCTTGCAATCTGGTACTTGGCGAGCCACGTCTCCATGGAGGCATGGTGCGACATACAAAAGCGATTCACCTTCTCTTTCATTGAGGCATGCGATTCACCTTCTCTTTCATTGAGGCATCCATTCTTTTTTCTACCCCATTTCCAACCACAACATCTCCAGTCAGTCTATCATCATCCTTCAGCGTCCATAGCATTTCATTGTCTGGTTCCACCGTTGGTAGCCACTGTGAGATATGCACTAACGCCTCTGACACCAACCAACCTTCCGCCATGCTGCCTTTCGGACGAGCTCGTTGTCGCACAAAGCCTTTCAAGGTTTTCATGAAGCGCTCCAGGAAGAACATCCATCGCGTATGGACAGGTCCAGCAATCTCCACTTCGTCCACAAGATGCACAAGAAGGTGAACTTGTATCGTGAGCATGCTAGTGGGCAGGTATTTCTCAAAGAGACAGACTGTCTCAATTGCTCCCTGCCTTGCGGATTCAATAGAGGATGTCTTAATCTCTTTCTGTGAGATCCATTGCACCAAAGTCGACAACTTGTAAATGGCCCCGCGAATTTTTGGAGTTAGGCATCCCGCAATCGCGATCGGTAGGACAAACTGCCACAAATGAGAAAGCATTAAGAATAATGGTCACTTTTCAAATTTCAAAATGTCCACGCTAATTAAAATCCATTCTGTTCACAAACCTGACATATCTTATGCTAATCATGGGATTTTAGCCCAGACATTTGGTCATCTTTAGAAAATGCGGACCTCAGAGAACGCATCATACCCATCGGAGTGCGGATAGACTTGATTACTTGCTTCACAATGCGCTCTTCTTTGGTAGACAAAACCCAGGGAGCGCGAGGAAGCTGCACTCCCCCTTCAGCACTCGACTGCGGCCAAAGCGCCTCCATCTTACCTACCTCCTTTAAATCCATTCGTGACCCTATAGTGTCTCTCTTTCCTGTGATGTGGTCCCATAGCAAGCTGCCCACATTTTTGAAAATATGCATGGGATCCAACAAGTGGTTGACCTGTAAGTGGGTCCAATATGGCAACTCGTAGAAAACTGAGAACAGTCGCATTCCATTTGGATGTGATTCTGGGTTTACCATTTTCAGCTCGTACCAGCTTGCAGCGTTCATACGTGCTGGAGGTCGTCCAAGAAAACCTTCCCTGAGTTCATGATCCTTCGGCAAGAAAGCGGCGTGTCCTTGATATACCATCTTCTTCATGGTTCGTGACCTTTGGGAGTCTAACTGTGGCCCACACAATGGACATGCATGATAACCTGAGGTAACCAGACCTACAAGGCGATCCACGACCTAGTGAATACTTGATTGAATGAAATAAAATATAGATATTACCAGCGAGAACAAATGTCTGCTCACCTGAGCACTCTCCCAATCCCGAAAAGTCATGCATCGTCCACATGAGAATGGCTCGAATGTTGGCTGACCGTCGACCATCGCGCCTGCTCATATCTTGCACCGTGACCCCCTCCTCCCACAAAATCTTAAGCTCATCGACTAATGGACAAAGATACGCGTCCATATTTTTTTACTTTGTAGCGGCCCGGGACGAGCAAGCTAAGGATGAGATGTCCTTTCTTCGTAGAAAGCCATAGAGAAATGTTGTAGTTGACAAGCACTATAGGCCACACACTATAAGAAGTCGAGCGTAGACCGAATGGGTTCACACCATCCATGGCGAGACCGAGCCGAAGATTCCTTGGCTCTCGCGCAAAGCCTGGGAAGGTAGTGTCAATGTGGCTCCATGCGCGCGAATCTGCTGATGTTCGTTGAACTCCATCCGTGGACCTATTCTGCACATGCCATGTTGTCAAGCTTGCCATGGCAGACGTGCGAAACATGTGGTTTATGCGGGGGATGAGCGGAAAGTGTTTGAGAACTTTCTGAGGGATGGTTTACCCTTGCAAGTCCTGTCGATACCTGTGAGCACCACACTTTGGACATGTCTCCATAGTCTCGTATTCATCTCGAAACAATATGCAGTCGTTGATACATGCATGGATGTTATTGTAGTCCATGCCAAGCTTCCGTAAAACATGTCGTGCATCATCACGAGACTCAGGCATGGTATTTCCAGGTGGCAATATATGATATTTCAATAACCTTAAAAAAATCATAAAACACCTTGAAAAAACACAAATGTTTGCAATAATACTGTTTAAAAAAAAATCAATGAAGTCTGTGTGCAAGGTACCTGAATAACTCAGTCACACTCGTATCGCTCCAACCGTATTTTTCTTGCACACTTAAGAGTGCAAGCAATGTCTTCAACCGAGATACTCGACACCCATCATATAATGGTATGGATGCTTCCTCTCTAAGCGGGTCAGTTGTCTCAACATCCATGGGAATTAATGCATCGATCATTGCCTCCATCTCAGGCTCCAAGATTGTAGGCAGGTCGGGAAGGTTGTCTGTCTCCTCTGGCATTGACGGTATAGATGGGCCTTGCGAGTGGTCGATTCGCTCCCGCAATCCATCCATCGCACGTCCACGAACTCTTCTAATTGGCCGCAAAGGGTGCACTCCCCCTTGGGTCGAGACATCACCCCCCTCGATACAAAATTTACCAACAAGACCCAATCTTATTGTGTATGGTTTTCAATTAGCTTGAGAGTACAATGCATGAAAAATGCTAACTTCAAATTACTGTTTGCTGAAAATCCGCAATCGCCTGATCAATGATCTCAAATTGAAACTCGCCAAATCGTCGTACGTGTTCTATAGACAATCGGCGTTTTCGTCTAATTGCCAACTTGCATTGAGAGCAAGGACATGGGACACGCTGATTAAGATACGTCTCGCGGTCTTGAACAATAAGACCTTCGTTTGCCATCTTATCTACATTACAGCAAACGAGGCTTAAATGGATAGCTTTATGGAGATGTATGTCAAGTTGCAAGTTGACCATAAATCTTGCATTGTATATAGTAGTTGAGAGATTTTCCAATGTTATATCTCGGCCTTGTATCATGCTCAACGATTTGTTTGTCCTGGTAGATAATTATTTGTTATATCTCGGCTTTGAGTATAAGTAATCCATTTTAAAATTAATGCGCGCCATCTATGAAATTTTATAACTATAGTAATAAAATTTATTTCAATCAATTCTACTCATAGTCATAAGACCTGAGAATCCTATACTCAATTTAAGGGTTTCTTCTTCTATAACAATACTTTTGGGTTCATTTTGATGAAGTATGTGGCCCATGGCAAAGCACATTGCATACCATTATCAATAAGTCTATTATCTTAAATTTCCTTCCCCTCCCTCTCCCTCTCTTTCTCTCCCTCTCCCTCTCTTTCTCTCTTTCTCTCACCCTCACCCTCTCTCTCTCGTTCTCTTTCTCTCCCTCTCTCATTTCCTTCCCCTCCCTCTCCCTCTCCCTCTCCCTCTCTTTCTCTTTTTCTCCCTCTCCCTCTCTATCTCTCTTTCTCTCTCATTTCGTAAACAAGAAAAAAATAAAGTGATTTAAACATCCTCCAAGCAAAAGGAAGAGGGAGAGATACAATGCACTCTCCCTCTCTTTCTCTTTTTATCCCTCTCTCATTTCCTTCCCCTCCCTCTCCCTCTCGCTCTCTTTCTCTCTCATTTCCTCTCCTAAACAAGCAAAAAATAAAGTGATTCAAACATTAAACAAGCAAAAGGGAGAGGGAGAGAGAGAATGCACTCTCCCTCCTTCTCCCTCTCTTTCTCTTTCTCTCCCTCTCTCATTTCCTCCCCCTCCCTCTCCCTCTCCCTCTAGTTCTCTTTCTCTTTCTCTTTCTCTTTCTTTCCCTCTCCTTCTCCCTCTCCCTCTATTTCTCTTTCTCTTTCTCTTTCTCTTTCTTTCCCTCTCCCTCTCCCTCTCCCTCTCCCTCTCTTTCTCTCTTACTCTCTCGTTTCCTCTCCTAAACAAGCAAAAAAGAAAGTAATTTAAACATTAAACAAGCAAAAGGGAGAGAGAGAGAGAGAATGCACTCTCCCTCTCTTTCTCTCCCTCTCCCTCTCTTTCTCTCCCTCTCTCTCCCTCTCCCTCTCCTTCTCTTTCATTTCCTCTCCTAAACAAGCAAAAGAGAACGATTTAAACCTTCAACAAGCAAAAGAAAGAGAGAGGGAGACTCACCAATGAGATATGTCGAGCGTGGGCGGCTTCTCTTTGCAACGAGGGCTCCTCCTCTCCTTTACGAACAACAGCGGCGGCGGCGGCAGCAGCAAGTCTCTTCCTCTTCTTCTCTCACAAAGCCTTCGCTCTCTCCCTCGCTCTTGCTCTCAAAAGGCGAAACAAAAGAAATGAAAATGACGCTCAGATTTCGGCCGCGTTTTTTTCCTGCGGCGTCGCTATTTGCGATGCCAATAGCGACGCCGATATCCGTCGTCGCTAATCGGCGTCGCTAATTGCCCAATTCCTTGTAGTGAGTTTTGTTAAGGATAAATTCAATGGCAATCACGCACACATCAGTGATCAGTTGTACATGGACCGATGCACTATATCTTTACTGTATTTAGGGATTTGTCAACACTATATCCAATATGCGATATTCCATTTGACCCATGACTTATTTTTTGTGAATTTTTAAGTTTCTAATGCTTCACATAGTTTGGTTGACAACACATTTAATACTCAATGGGGTGGTGAGTTTTTATGTTATTAGTGAAGTATAATCCAATTAATGAATTTTCAAAAAATAATTAAACCGTCAATTTTATAAATCGAAATCTAGTGAAACTTCACCCACATGCAAGGCATCATAAAAACTCATGGATATTTAATATTTAGCCCCATTAGAAGTCTCTAGGACACCTATCTAGAGGCTCATGTCTGGGGCCCTAAATGTGGGGATCTAGGGCCCTAGACGCCAGCCTTCAGACAGCAGGTGTCCTAGAGACTTCTGATGAGGCCTTTTTTTTTTGTAACTTATGTACCCTAAAGGAGTCCACATGTAAAATTTCACGTCTATCAGATCACTAGTCATATTTTTTCGAGGACTAGATACATTAATTTAGGTTTAAGGGTTTTTTGAAAGTTTTGTTATCATTTTAAAGTTTCATCTCACTTTACACATTTCACTTTAGAGTTTTGGGTTTTCTCTCCTGGAAGATATGGCACGCATCAAGTAGGTGGCTCGGAGACACCCCCTAGAAATTTTATGCAGAGGCCACCTCCCCCATCTCCACCACCACCACCACTACCATGCTAGCATTGTAAGCATCGATGGAAGCCAGGCACAATGGCTCTTCATGAGATCCACCATTACCAGAAGACCATACACCTCGTGATACCAAAGGCTCCATTCCAGAAGCTAGTGTGTGAGATTATGGATAGAATACTCATTAAGAATAGCGGGAGCACCTCCCAAATGGAACACGCTTGCAACAACCCAATCGCTGGGCTCTCCAAGCCCTCCTTGCACTATAGGGAGCTACCGAGCGAAGCTTACGTCATCGACTTGTTTAGAGACTCGGTCTATGTAGCAATACATGCGAGGAGAGTCACTGTTACCGATAGGGATTTGCAGATAGTGAGGTTCTTCTAGTGATGCAAGGATAGTCCTAGCAGAGATTAACAATGATAGGGGTGTAATACCAAAACATATAGGGAATGTAGCTTCCAAAGAGATTTTGTAAAACCCTCGTTGTAATGGATCCCATGTAAAATGTTATGAATACAAATACTACTTTTTTGGGGAATCTTATTTTTATTTATTCACTTGTTATTTGTTTTATTTATGTCTTTGAGTTAACATTACATGCGTTTGAATGAATACATATTGTGCACGAACTCGATAAAGCACTATGTATCATGTTATTTATAAATCCAATAAATAAACATAATATTCAAGTAAAAAACAATAATAAACAATGTGTATCACAAATTACATTGTATGCAATTCCAACAAATATCGGTTTTCATTACTTCAAGGAAGATTACAAATTACATTACATTGGTGATGAGATATCATTTGGCACTAAGTACATCTACTCTCTCCTAGGCTTCTTTAAGCTAGACTCCCCACGGTCACAACTATTCTTGATCATAGGCAGCAATACATTTTTCCCTAATAGTTTCTGCCTAATGACATTAGGGTCTTCAACACCAACAACCATGCCACAGGCCACCATGGAAAAAAGTGGTCGAGACCTAGTACTAGAGAATAAGTAGAGGAGCTTCCAACATCAAAGCAACACTACTTTCTCCAAGCTAGAGTTCATTGGAATGGTCTTGAAGGGCCCAACCTTTGTTACTGCCCTCAACTACAAGAAGTTCTCAAAAAAATCTAGAGAGCATGTCTTATGGAATACAAAAATGTCGCTCAGAAGCTGGCCGATATACTCCTTCAATGCTGAGGCGTGTACCCTTGGCTACCAGATCGGCCACCTTGTCTAGATGAAAATTCATCTATATAAACAATATCATGCATCACACAAGTTCAGTGTCAAACTCACTATGTCAAACTCACTATGCATAGACTGTGATAAAGATATATACATCGGATTTGTGTCAAAATTCACCAGTAGGACCTCTAGGGCATCGAGAGTGTGCATATCAAATTTTGTCGGGATCGGGTCCCCAGAGTTGCCCAGGCCGGAGGCTCGCATACGGGGGATCCCAAATGCAAGCCTCCGACAGATTCAGGCCCCTAGATGCGAACCTCCAGCTAGGGCAGCTCTACAAGCCCGATCCCGATAAAATTTGATGTGCACACTCCTGATGCCTGATGTGCACACTCCTGAGGGCACCAGGAGTCTGCACATCAAATTTTTATAGGATCGGCCCCCCAAACCAGAAAAATTTGATGTGCACACTCTCGATGCCCTCAAAAGTGTGTACATTAAATTTTTTCGGGATCGGGTCTCCCAAAGCTGCCTTGGTCAAAGGCTCACATCTAGGGGCCTGAATCTGTAGCTCTGGGGGCTTGATCCTGGTAAAATTTAATGTGCATACGCCCGATGCCCTAGAGGCCCTACTGGTAAATTTTAATGCAAATTCAATAACATTACCTTCTCTACATCATTTTTGTATTGCTGTAATGGAGCATCTAGGTCTATTCTTGTAGCTAGGCCACCCTTGTCTCTCTCTTGGGAAGTTACTACATAGTCGGGTCAAGGTCTAAAAATGCTTTCTTGCAACCGCTCAAACTCCTCATGTGAGGTCTCATACTCTGGCATCGCCTTCTGAATTTGTTCTTGGATGCTCACAATGGCAGAGATGTCATCAATGTTGAGAAATAGACAAATGATGTATGCTCCAAGAGGAGCTGTCCTGAATCCCATATGCACAGTGAGGAGAGTGGAACAACTCAAAGCCTATAAAGCATTGTACTTGACTATGAAATGAACACAATATCATGATACTTTGTACTTTCAGTTAAGTGTCTGTCATTGTCGATTCTACACAAGATTGTGTTTATGAGTCCAAGCTAATCTATCTTGGAACCTAATTCACTTGTGTAATAGTTTGTCTCTACTTGTCCATGTCATTATGAACTTGGTTTACATCTTTGATCCACCATAGCTTGTGTCATGTCCTAGATCCACATCGTTTAACATGGTATCAGAGCCCAATTGGGCATGGCATAGCTCACACTCTGAATCTCTAGTCTCCCTTCATCTCTGGTGATCTCTAACCAGCCCACATTCAGCTCATATATTTAATTTCAACTTCAAATCTCAGTTGGACCTTGTGGTAGCCATAGCCAGCAGCACCTTGTCATCTTGAAGCTCCTGTATCTCACTCCACATATCAAATCTCTCTGAGCTTCCTTCTGGAAAGTTATTCTCCACCTCACAAAGCCTCCCTATATCACATCAATCCATGAGATTTGGCTATCTAGATCTCAGCATTGTCACTATTGTTAGTTGCTGCCATAGCCCTAGTTTGTGGCCTGCAGGACATACCTCACTTTGAGCTCTCATATCTCTCAAATCAGGCAATATTTCAGTGTGCTTTCTTCAGGAGTATTGTTCTTCTACTCAAGGAGCTTCTGTCTATCACATCTAAGCCTGACATTGGATACCTACAAGCCTGGAATTGTTGAAATTCGACGTCGCTGCCATATCTGCGCCTGGTTACGTTTCGTTGATCTGTGCACGGACTGTAGTACCGGATCTTGGCGATTATCATGGGGCTCTTGTAGAACATGGAGTAAGCTACATTTCCATAAAAAAAGTTTTCAAAAAGATCAACTCTAGCTCTAGATATTTGGAAAAAACCAGGCCTGGGTCAAAACCCTAATCCAGGAAGCCATAGCCATCAAGGTGCAAGCTCATTTTTTCTTCAATTTCTCATTCCCTTCAACTTAGGGCACACACTGCCACTCTTATTTGAGTTTGAACTCAGTTTCCAGCAATATTAACACTTCAAATCAACAAGCAAGAAGAAGATCAAGCACCGACATTCAATACTAAGCTCAAAAATAGTATCTATTGATATTCAACTAGTGTCAATTGACACTAACCTCCTTGTGACACTTCACAAATCCCCCTTGCTGGTCTTCTCTTAGTTAATTGAAGCTACTCAACATGGCAGAACTTGAGCAAATAGCAAAGTTCAATGGAGAAGGCTTCCATGCCTGGAAGGAAAAGACCATGTACCACCTGATGCGAAAGGACTTATGGGACTTGTTTGAAGATGATGTAGATAACAAGAAGGAAGATGATGAAGACGGGCTCATTGAAGAAGACCAGTTCAAATCCAAAGAATGGAAGAAGATGAATAATAAGGCACTAGGCATCATTGCTTGGGGATTAAGTGATGATGTGTTACATCATATATCTGGCATTAGAAATGCTAAAACCGCCTAGGAGGAACTTGATAAAATGTTTGGTACTCAAGCAAAGAATTCAAAGGTAAAACTTCTCATGTAGTTTTATAAACTGGATATCAAAGAGAATGCTTCTATGACCATACACATTAATAAGTTTAAGAGTTTAAAAACTCAACTTGCATCTCTTAAAAAGAATATTGAGGAAGATGAAGCAATAGCGGTACTGCTTGCAAGTGTAAACAAGGATCCATATGAAAATATTTTGTCCACTTTGAGTAATGTTCCAAGCTTCACACTTAAAGATATTGAGCACTCACTACTTGATGAAGAAGGCAAAGTAAAAACCAAGAATGCAAAAGACAATGTCTCATCATCTAGGGAAAATCTTTTGTACACCAAAGGAGCTGTTGGACCTAAAGGAAGAGGTTGAGGATTCATCAACAACAATAACAAGGATCGGATTACATGTCACTATTGTGGTAAGACTGGCCATGTAGCCAGTGAATGTTTTCACAAGAAGAGAGCCCAACAATTACAAAGTGATCATCACCAGAACCAATACATGGAAGAAAGAGAAGAAGAAGAATATGCTTCCATTACCATCAACAACTCTGACAGATTGTTTTGAAGAACTTTCATTGTATGTTTCATATGTTTTTTTCCCATAGTGGATCTTTCTTTTCCTTAGTGAATTTGATTTGTACAACCCTTGCCAAGATGTAAAGTCTCAAGATTTAACTTGACTAGGTTGCCTATGAGCTAGTCTTTCGGTCCATGTTATCATGAAGGGGGGGCAAAAGCCAGCAAGTGTAGGGACTCATCATTTGAGGGGGGGTGTTGAGAAATAGACAAATGATGTATGCTTCAAGAGGAGCTGTCCTGAATCCCATATGCACAGTGAGGAGAGTGGAACAACTCAAAGCCTATAAAGCATTATACTTGACTATGAAATGAACACAATATCATGATGCTTTGTACTTTCAGTTAAGTGCCTGTCATTGTCAATTCTACACAAGATTGTGTTTATGAGTCCAAGCTAATCTATCTTGGAACCTAATTCACTTGTGTAATAGTTTGTCTCTACTTGTCCATGTCATTATGAACTTGGTTTACATCTTTGATCCACCATAGCTTGTGTCATGTCCTAGATCCACATCGTTTAACAATCAACACTTGTGCTATCATATCGAGCCACCTCATCAACATGCGTTGGTGCATCTTGTATATCAAAATCTATAAAATCATGAGGTGCATCACGCACCATGATACAATATAGCTCTTCTTCACTTAGCTCCAAAATTTCTAGTACGTCTTGCATAAGTAAATATTTCACCCCCTCAATGATGATAGCATGAAGAGAAGCGAGGGGTGGCTCATCGCTTGTCAACATCTCAATAGGGCAAGGAGGTGGGTGCACAATGGCTAAGCTTTGTGCTACCTATACTCTCAGATCGAGTGTGATCTCTTCAAGCTTCCTATCGAAATCCTCTAGCTGTGGCTGAGAGGGTGTGTCAATGTCTTCTTTAGTGTCCTCTTGCACCTCAGTGCACAAAACATATATGGAAAATGTTGCATTGCACTCGATGAGATCCATCATGACGTAGTCCTGGGATGAGGTGGGCACTCCTTTGGCACAATGATACTGCCCCACATGTACAAGGGATCAATTTATTACCTTTGCATGGCTTGATCTAGCATGTAAACTATATAGGAAATCTATGGGGACCCATCTAAGATTAGAGTCTAGAATAGGGCAAGTGAGAGCGTTTTCCGCATCACAAAACGATGCTAGTATACTAGAGCTAGGGTCTACAACAGAAAGCGAGCTCTCTAGACTCAAGGTCACGCAAAACCTAGGGTATATTTGATCTCCTATATATGCATAGCATGTGGAGCTAATCCATGCGGTGAAGGCAGGAGTGGTAGCCATGGCACACAAAGAGAGAAGGGAGAAGAGCACAAGTGTAGGAAAGTAGAGAATGAAAGTGAAAATGAGTTTGGAGTTATAGCTTTTATGTATCTAGGGTTTTAAATAACGGTTCTTTTTAAATTCAAAAGTTTCAAATTAAAACTCGTACCTTAGTTTCTTTATTTCAATACTTTAAAGTAACCATTAAAATTAATCATATAGACAAATGCTTCGTTCTACATTATTTTATCCTCGAATATACTTGCATCGCTGAGAATATTCAAGTCTAAATACAAAAAATATAGAAATTTTTTAAGAAAAGAAATTTGAAAGACCTTAAAAATTCCTTGGATCCAATTTAATATTTAATTTAAAGAAATAAGTAGAAGGAATCACATCACTCAAGGCGGGAGGGGACAAGGTGGAAATCAAAATACCAAAAGTAAACAAAACAAATATGGAAAGGAAAAATAAACAATAAGGGAACCTCAAAACTGAAACCTTAAAGAGAAAAGAAGAGAAAAGAGATTTATACTTAAAAATAATAAGGATGAAATGCTTGCTTGGAATAAATGAATTCCTTGAAGTGAAAATTGTGTTGCAATCCCTTTGTTTTCTTGTGGAGAAAACAGTCGTGCAAATGAACTAATGGAAGCTTGTTGTGCTACAATAGGAGCTAGAAATAGGACATCAAGACTGTGCCCATTGACTTCCATTTAGGAAAGAAGAGAGAATACAATATGGCATTGCCCTTGAGAGTGGAGCCTATAATCAGTTGAAGTTTAGGACCATCCATAATGTCGACAAGGTGGTGTGGCAAAGGAGGAAGATCTAGAAGATTCATAGAACAATGCAACCTAGCAAAGTACATTGAGAAGTTTTGGTAGGAGGCTGAGTACAATCGGTGCGTAGAGTTCTTGAGAACCTATTACTCTAATAGGGCATGTGGCATAATGACTATGGGAAGAGGCAAAGAGGCCAAACATGTGCATGTAGAGTTGAGCAAGGCCTTGGTGGAGAAGGCACTAGGGTTAGCACATAAGATGGAGAGGAGACCAAAAAGAGATGTCTATGCCATGCTCAACATGAATAAGGACCAAGTCCTAGCAAACGATGACAATAGCATCTAGGATATCCCTTACCTTGAAGTGAGACTCAAGGGGCCAAGATCATCCACATGTTGTTTTCAATCCAAAGGTACAACTCACTCACGCATAGGACTGGAGTGCCTCTGTTGGAGAGCCTAATAGCACATTCACTCGATGAGATTGATTAGAATGGCTATGTGTACAAGATGATTGAGCAATCTGCCAAAGCACTAGCCTTAGGGAGCAAGCTAGCTAGTGAGAGTCCTTAGCATCAAAAGCTAAAACGTATAGAAAATAACATGCCTCAAAGGCTTCATTCATAGGGTTTTGTGGAGTATTAACTGCCCTCATCCAAGAGGTAGTGGGAGAAGTGGTAGATGAAGAGAAAGTAGAAGAGACACACAAGAAGACACCCCCTCATGAGTGGGAATAGTCTAGCGAAAGAATAGTAAGTGAGGGAGAGGAACATGAGATGCAATCCAACCGACAAGGGCTTAAAAATCCAAAGAAGAAGATTCCCAAGAAGTAGCGATAAGAAGGCGGGGAGAGAATGACAAAAAAAAAGAGGGCCGACTTGCAAAAGAAACAAAAAGAGTTAAAGAAGGCTGAAGAAGAGAGATGGAGGAAAGAAGAAGCCAAATTTCAAAGGATACAAGATGAGTCTAAGAGAGTCAAAGAGGAAAGAAAGATAAGAGCAAAAGAAAAGGCAGAAGAGGTATGTAGAAAGGAAGATGAAGACATGCCTCAAGCATTACGCATATCGGTAAAGCAACCCTCCAGGTAGGAGGAGTTGGCTTCCATGAGCCCGCGAGGAAAAGAAGGCCAAAGCACTAGTGCCCAAGTACTAGAAACTAGAGCACCACACCAAAATAAAAGGCAATTGCAGCCCTTACCTTTTTTTAGGAGGACTCATGGACCTCAATTGCCCATTTTCTTAGTGAGTTTTCTTCTTTCCTAGATCTAGCCTTCATCACAACCTGTAACTATCTTAGGCTACTTAGAATACTACTTAAACAGGGTCCTACATCAAAATACTACTACCTCCTGCCCCTATTTTTTGATCTAAATATCGGCATGGATAGTTGTGCCATGGCTAAGTTAATGATGCGAGTCGCCTTCCTTCCATATTTTTGCATGGCCCTCTTAGAGGACATGAATGACAACCACTTCACTAGATGCAATCACCCATTTGTGTCCACTACCCCTCTCAAAATACATATAAACTGAAAAGGATACATGCATGGCAAGTACTTTCTTGGCAAGTCCCTTGCCTCCTCCTCCCAGACCACAATCATGAGGATTAGCTCTCTACATACTTATCAGTTTTTTAAAAAGCAAAAAGAAAAGAGAATAAAAAGACAAAAGAAAAAAGAAAAATAACAGAAAATGATCAAAAATGAAAGAAAACAATACATCTCATTTTAATTGATCATCACAATCACTGTACCTAGGGGTCCTCAATTGAGGAACATTCGGTGGCCTCGGTCAGCCGACTCCATGTCTAACCCCTAGCACCTTTTGTTCCCCACTTCACGCTTAGGGCACATCAAGGGGAAGAAAAATCTAGGGAGTTCACGCTTAGACCTGTCTCCCTAAGCTACACCCACTACACCTCCCTTATGCATGAATTGGGTCCTCAAGTGTGGGACAACACCCCAGGCTTACCTATGGTTCCGACCCATCTCCCAGTTCCACAAGCACAAACACAATACACCACACTATAAGGTAGACACACCCTCTAGGCCACAATGCACTTTTGCTTTTCCTTTTTAAATAAATATGAATGCAACCAATCACCGACCTCAGCGGCCCCCATCAATCACTCAATATACTCTTGGTCTCCAAATCCTCAAATGTTCTGACATGCTTCTCTTCCATTTCAAAGCCCTACAAGATCCCCATCATCAATCACATGATAGCCCTTCAATCATTGAGCCCTCTCACCAAAAAAGACCCACAAGTACCATGGGACTGGCACTTGACTAGGAGGGGGTAATGTCAACCCCAATGCAAAACAAGGAAAAATAAATTTAAAATAAATCCAAGAGAATTCAAAAAATGCATAGTCAAATGACAAAACAAGAGAGGAAAAGGCAAAATTTTCAAAGGCAACTGCAAAGAAGGCAAAGGAGAACGATACATTTTAAAATGCAAAGGCACCCCCAAATTTTGTAAAAGAGCACCAAGCTCCCTCCTATGAAAATTGTAAAGAGTCGACGAGCTAGGTAAAGGGATAATGTAAATAGAAGGGAATAAGAAAAGAGGACCTTGGCAAGATGCCCAGTCATGTAACAAGGAGATAGGTGCCTAAAGGGATAATGGCATGTATAAAAACCAAAAAGTGAATGGAAGAGCTCATTCTTGGTATGTGGCTAAAGTGGCTCTCTTATTCTATTCTCCTTGCCTTTTCTTGTGCTTATGTTTGAGAGAGGGAGTGTGAGAGTGTGAGGGAATGAGTGTGTGAGGATGAGGGACAAAAAATTCCATAAATTTGATCCATCGATACTATGGAGAGTAACACTAATGATTAATATGACATTGACTCTCTAGATTAATAACAAATCCAGATGATGATTCACTCAAGGGTTTTTCACACTATGTCGGCGTAGCGACACAACATCCATCCGCTCTGAATGTGCACATCATTCGGTATGTGCCACATGATTAATATTCATATAGATCAATATGTTTATCTTCTATCCTTAAAGCTTCATTGTCCTCTTGATAATCCAAGCTAGCATAAACCCGTGCTTCATCTTGCACATGTTCTTCAACTGGCTCACTTACACTTTGTCACTTAAAAATCTTGATCCTCTTCCTTCAATAGGAATCTTCAAATCTATACCATCCAGCTAACACAAAGAATACATCATGTTATCATGTACATTCTTCGCAATATAAAGACCAAACCATCTCTTGGAAGCCTTTTTGAGTGTACTATATTGAGTATCAAGATTATTGTCATAGGTTAAAACCCAATCTCCTTTCAATGGGTTTTGGATGAAGCATGTGTTTCTTTTGAAACCTATCTTTATTCTTCAAACTTGGCATCTTTTAAATGCATGGTTGAAATCTCGATGTCTTTGGGTCTCTTTCTAGCTATCGAATCTACAAAGCAAGAAGGTCCTCCTTCTTCATATCATTCTCCCAAGGTATCACACTCTAAGTAGCAGTAACATCCTTCATAGGCATAAGAATATTTTGTCCATACATCAACTCAACAAGCATAGATCCAGTCACTATACTATGTAAAGTGTGATCAGCCCATAAAGCATATAAAAGTAGCCTATGCCACTCTTGAATCTTACCTTTTCATGCTTTGGCTAAGGCTTTGATGATAGGTGGGTGTCTGCATTCACTTTTACCATTTCCTTTAGGGTTGTATGTTGAAGTGTGAGAAAGCTTTATACCCAACCTCAAGAAGAATCTCCTAACTTCTTTTGTATCCAACTCTCCTTGATCTATAGTTATCTTTCCAACACAACCATAGTGTAAATAACATCCTCCAAAAGAAATTCATATATCAAAGTACTAGTACTAATATATTTGAACAAAGTATGAGAACTATTTATATAACAGGATTTTATGTAAAGGACCATAGGGTTACAAGTGGAACTGATGCATCAAATTGAGGCACCTAATTTATCTTGAATATTGTTCTATCAATAGACTCTTATTGACAAAGGGACTGAAATCTACTGGTGTGGCTGAAAAAGGGGATCATTTGTATTAGGTAATGTTCTCATGACTCATAAATAGGATGAGGGTTATAAGCGTAGAGTGGGTTGCCAATTACCAAAGGGACTTTGGCTTCACACCGCACATCATTTTTGTTGGACTAGTATCCATTGTTGTGGGAGTTTTTGCTCAACCGCCAAGACCCATGGACTGCTTATTGTTTTAGGTGTTCCAAGCCAAGCACTAATGGCTACCTCTCACATAGCTGACATGCCATCCATATCCATGGGTGTAGTGAGCGTACCTCCATGCCGATCGAGTTACCTCCTCTCCCGAGCACTCTAGTAGCTCCATGATCCAAGTGCAAGCTTCAAGCAAGCTCCATTCTCAAGCTCCATTATCAAGCTCCATGCTCCAAGCTCCATAGCCACGAGCAAGACAAGAGAAGAGAAGAAGAGAGGAGAAGATGGAGAGCTTCTTGTCCTCGGTCCCTCACCCTCACACATTCACTCCCTCACACTCTCACACTCCCTTTCTCAAGCACAAGCTCAGGCAAGCAAGAAGAAGAAGAAGAAGAAGAAGAAGAAGAGGAGACCCACTTTTGGCCACACACAAGAATGAGCTTCTCATTCACTTTTCAACTTTATATACAAAACCCTAAATCCCTTTTGGGCGGTCATCCCCTTATCCCCTTTTTTACATGGCCAGCCGTGGCTTAGGCCCTTTTTCCCATTGTCCTCCTATCTTTGTAGCTTCCTTCCTACTGCCCATCTACCTTTACAAATTGCATGGGTGAGAGCCCAATGGTCCTCAAATTAAATCAGGATGGGCTTGCATTTTTTTACAAAAGTATTGATTTGCACTTTTCCTTGTGTGTCTTTCTCCCTTATTTGGGACTTTTCTGCGCTTCTTGTGTTTCTAGATTTTCCTTGTGCGCCTTTGTCTTCCGTTTCACTTTTCCTTGGCCTTTTTCTTCTACTTTAGCTTTTCCAGATTTTCCACCTTGTTCGTCTAACGGTTAACAATTGTAATAATGATAGGCCTTCCACACTCATAATTTACTTTGCTTAGTATGGGTGCAGATAATAACAAATGTTTCAACTTCCTCACTGCCTTTATATGTAATTCATATCAATGAAACTTTTTACCTTTCCTCAACAATTGGTAGAGTCTATCTACTACATTTGCAAAGTGTGGAATCCAAATAAGATAGAAAACATATGCAACCAAGAATCTTCTCACCTCACTTATGGAAGTACAAGTCTCCTTCATCTTTTGAATGGCTTCAAACTTTACGAGAGAAGGCCTTTGACCATAAGGCCCACACATATGTCCCACAATTAAGATTTCATTGACTCCAAAAACTAACTTTGGTCTAGAAATACTAAGAATTATATCTCTTCTAATGTAGATAATATCTTCTCACAATTAGAAATATGATCTACAACAAAATTGAGACACCCCCTCAAATCCATTATCTCATCCTTGACCCCTTCTTTGCACCCTTTTATAAGCACATCATCGAGAAAAGGCATTGTAACACATGGTATGAAGTCACGAAGGAATTCTTTCATCCCATTTATCACATGTGCAATCAAGTTGGTTGCTCACCCTGAGGTAAGGTACACAACATTACTAAACCCAAAAGCGTCTTCAACGTTTTTTAACTGTTAATATCCACATCCAATTGAAATTAATCATATCTAGAGTAGAGATCTCCCATAGAATGAATTTCCCTTCCTACAAAAGTTTTTGCAAACTCGTCCATAATTGGACATGCGCCAACATTTCTAATAGTCATTTTGTTCACTGGTTACATATCCTATATAAATCTCAAAGCTCAAATTTTCTATGGCACTGTGAACCACCTATTTGAACATGGAGAACAAGAGGGCTCCAAGATACCCATGATGATCTTTTCATTCAACAACTCAATCAACATTGGTATGTGGGCCTTAGGAATATGAATAGGCCTCAAGTTCCAAGACACATAAGGCACATTGAAAATAACCATTAGAGAACCAAAACTAGGGTCCACACATTCAATTTCATGCGGTTGAAAAGCAAAGGCTTTACCACATTTTGATAGCATCTCTTGGAAGCACTTTTTCTCCTCTAGTATAAGAAATCCCTTGTATCCCATCTTTAATTCCTTTAAAGACTTTGATATAAATGCATGCCCAATTCTTTGTGGATCTTGTAGCTTTGGTTGTTGAGAGGCTTGATTTATCTTTTCTCTTCTATTAGAAGGTAGAGGTTGAGCACCATGTTTTACCTTTTTAGCAAATGTTTTGTACTTGGTCTCCACATCTACTTCTAGTCCTTCACTTGCTTTTTGGAACACATGTCTTCTCTTTAAAGCCTTCAATAACTTTGTACATCTCCACTTAACATATTTTGATAACTTCAGTACCTTCCTCTAGATTTGAATTTAGTATGGGGCTGCAAGCTCTCGAATGGTATTTTAAAAAAAACTTCTTCAAAAACTTCTAATTCCCTTCATCATCTTCAATCACGCCACTTTCCTTCAAGCTCTTTTGAATCATTACCAACATGTTGTTCCTTCCTTCACAAGTCTTGAAACTTTCCAAAATTTATGGAATCTTCTACTAGTAGCCCTAGGAATCCTATAGAAAAAACTTCCTTACCACCTAAATTAGGCGAGAATTGTTTTCTTTGTGCACCATCACAGTTCTGCTTTATAATGGTTCATGTAGAAATCCCATCATATCTTGGTGCTCTTTGAACTCCTTGCTAATCTTTGGTAAAGGATGCTCATGAAGGCTTTCTCAATTCCTCTGATGACCCACAAATATAGTCAAGAACTAAACAATATGCTACTGATCACAGCTTCTTATTCTAACATAAGCAGAACCATCATGACCTTAGTCTTCATATGGACTATAGTAATATATGATTGTCCAAGAATCAAAGGGTAAGAAGATATATCCTATACAAAGAAATTATGCTCATCTCGAACATCTCCAATAGTCACTTTCACATTAGAACAAACACCATAGAAATCCCCTAATGAGTTGTTCACAACCTAAGTTCTCCACCCATGATTCATATCAATCAGCCACCTTCCTTTGGAGTAGAGACCCTTTGACATAAGATTAATCTCTAAACCATGATCTATGAGTTCAACATATGGCTCATCAAGCTCACCAACCTTAACTAGAGTCTCTGTCATAGCCTTGGCAGCCCAATGATTCCTTGAATAATGGCTTCTGTGAATGACTTCAAATTCCTCATCATACTCAAATCAAACTTGCTTTATTTGTCTCTAAAACTTATTATAGTCCACCATTGATTCTTGCATCTTCATCTTTGTGTGCATGTGCCTTGTGTGCCTCCTCTATACCCTGTTTCCCTTTGTACTGTAAGGTTTCTCCATCTTCATGTGAGTGAGGATTGGTACAATCTCCAAAAAATCGTCACTTCCTCTTGACGATATCAATGATCTCCTTATGAAACTTACGTTTAGCAAATCCAAGTACCTCTTTCAAAGTGAACTCTACCTTGCTATTGAAAATTCTTCATTTTAATACTTTCTTGAAATTTGTAGCCAAATCAATGTTAGATTGCAATTGGTAAGCTAGAGTTTTAGATTAACCTTTTCTTTGCTCATGCATTTTCTCCATTGGTGCATCGTCCATAGGTACTTCTGGTTGAGGAACATCGTGTGAAGTTGCATCACCATGTACCTCTATCTCCTTTGTTCCAGTTTCCCTTAGTTTCCTCTTTGATGTATTTTCAATGCCTTCTTCTCGTTTGTGCTTTTCCTCAACAATAGCTTCATTGTTTTGGATCCTAGTAATGTATGCATACAATAATAAAGAGTCTGTAGGATCATCCCAATCTATTGTTTGTTGAATACAATCGCCAACTTGATGCAAAGTATCCCTAGAAACCTTCCATCTTTTTGTTGTATTTACTACATAAGGCTAAATCTCATTAACCTATTTTGCATGCTCATTCATTTGAGTCTCTTTCTTTGATACATGTTCCACTTGTAAATCATATGTAGTAGCTTTCATATTGACTAGAGCATGTCTCGCCAACATATCATCCACAAGTTTTCTAATACTACATTTTCCAAAGTTTGAACCAAGAGGTAAACTTGTCTCCTGCAAATGAATTTTACCATCTTTAAAGAAGAAAACACCTTTAACTAGTGCATCTTTAAATGAATCACAATCCTTTTGAAAATTTATTAGTACTATCACAACATATGCAACTTGAAACAGAACCTCCATGATTTTACTCTTGAAAAACATCAATTGCAATTCTCGTATACCTTTCACCTTACTTATCCAAAACCGAGTCTTCAACTTTGGGACTTACAATTATTGACTTGGTTACTTGCTCCATTGAAGTAAAAGTTGAAATAATACTAGCCTATTACCATCTTATTTCTTCAATTATATCTTGTTGCAAGCAAAGAAATAGTATCTTTCACCTCTTTCCAATCAATTTTTAGTCCCTGTTCAACATCCTTGTCTTCCCAAAGTACTTCAAAACTTCTTTGAAGTGTAGGGTCGATAGCCTGGAAGAAAAGTTCAACCTTTTCAACCTCAAGAGTTTGTTGTTTCCTATTTGATAATTGTGAGTATTTACGCTCAAACTCTCGTAGCAATTATATAGGCAATAGCCCTTAATTGGGTTTAGCAACCAACTCTAAGAAAGTTCTCTTAGTTACCCACTTTAGATCTTTCATAAAGTATTCTTCATTGAGTGCCTTCTTGAAATTGTCCTAATTGTTAGCATGCACCTATTATATCTCTCTTATCTTTATTTTGATCTTCACAACAACAACAAATTCAAAATTTACTATCATCTATTTCTTTGAGACCTTGTTCAGCTCTATTTCCTTTGCATATGACTTGAGTACGTAGACATATCATGGCCTTCAAATGGATCTACCTTGTTTATCACTGATTGAATTGCCATTGTTATAGATTCTTCCATCCTCTCCACCTTTTGTTATTGCTCATCCACAGTGGCATATCATTCTAGTGATACTCTACGATTGGACATCAGTTAGAGTCCACCTATCCTAGCTACGGTATCAAGATAATATGTGCGTATGTCAATAAGACACAAAGTCTCTAGTTGTGGGTGTGAATAAGAGTAGTAATGGATAGATAGATATATCTAATGTTAGAGAGATTCTTAAGTGAGGATTAATGATAGTAAGAGATTAGCTAAATTCTTGTATGAGAGCAAAGATGATGATAGAGATTACATCGAGTAGAGACCAACTAGAGACAAAACAACATACATGCAAGAGATCAGAGGCTCAAAGTATCCCAAAACCAATTCTTAAATAAGGAAACTTGTTTACAATGAGTCTCCCTTCATCATGTCTTGTTTCACATTGTTCTACCTACAAACTTACACCAAACACTAGCTTCAACTTACTTTATGCATGACACCCTATTCTAGAAGTTTTCTATACCTTTTTAGGATATTTGCAAGAAATAATATAAAAATAGAAAAAAATTATCCAAAAATCCTATAAGTTTGAACCATCCATACTATGGACACTAACACTAATTACTCTCTAGATTAATAAAAAAGATGTATGATGATGCAATCGATGGTTTTTCACACAGTGTCTACATAGTCGTACGATAATGGGATATCTATCTAGACATCTTTCTACTTAGTGTGTTTAAACTATGGACCACTTGTATATTATGTATGTTGTACTCTCTCTTATTCTTACTAGACTTATATAGTAAAGAAGAAGAAGAAAAAAAAAGGCTACTAAGGGTTTTAGCTTCCTATTTTGTGTACGTTCTCTCTATGTGTTTTATGTCTTGCAAGAGCTCAAGCTCTCTCTCTCTCTCCTCCCATATTTTCAATATCTAGACTCATGACCATTTGCATACTCAAAAATAGTACAATTCATTCTCGCACTTCTTTCTTGGCTACTATTAACTAAGCCTACTCTATTTGCATGGGAAAAAGATTTGGTATTAATGTACAAACATTATTTCTCATGATGTGTAAGACCTCATATGAAGAAAGAGGCCACATTTGTACAAAGCTCATAGGTTATCTAATGCACCAATTCTTTCAAGAAAGACCTAAAGAAACCATCAAGTATTTCATCTTCTCAATCCATCGATACCCTCTAGACCATCATCTACCCAACAAACATTAGTATTTGCCTTACTCATGGCTCCTTTTATGCTGAATACTACTCCGCCCACTATTACACAAGGAAGGAAAACTCCATGGAGCGGTACTAGTGGTTTTTCTTATGTTTTTAAAGTTTACTTTTAATTTTCTTAGTTTTGTGACATATGTATGGAGACAGATATAGTCATCTCCATTGCATTAGGTGTAATTATCATTGGCATTGGGTTTGCTTACATCTTTAGCCATATAGTACAACTGAGAATCGAGGCAATCATGGATATGGAATAGGTTGCTACAATTTACATATAGTATGTATAAAGTCACAATGAGATCCTAATTCTCCTCTTTGACATGTGTTTCCTAGGGAGTGAGCCCCATGCACACTAAGAAGGCATGTGCATTAACTATTTCTCTTTCATATTTTTAGGCTATATTAGCCTCACTTTTTTGTCAGCCAATATTAATGTAGCTTTGGAATGCAGCTATGTTTTCACCTATTCTCTACAAAATCCTCTATAAGCCAAGACAAAGTTGGCTTTGAAATATATGTAGTTTTACAAATATACAACTTAACACCTTGTTCTATACAATGTTTCTACTTTTTATTTTTATTGTTATGTTTTCTTTGTCATGGTTATCATGAATAACTAAATAAACTAATGGGAGGATGATGGTTGTAGAATTGTACCTTAGTTTGAATCCACAATTTTGTAATCAACAAACGTTTCTTTTTAAAAATAAAAATAAACGCATTTATATATTCATGTAGTATTACAAGTTAAAGCACATTCGCATTCTAGGATTAATGTACAAGAAGATACTATGGCATATGATGCAAAAATGACAACATTATAGAGGCACCCATGCGCTATTCTTCTAATTCGTAAAATGTGTTGATTTATCTGTCTTATAGTCTAATCCTTTGTAGTGTCATTGCACATTATAATATGTTTGATCATTTAATTAAGGAGCTTGGAATTGAATAGAGTACGTAAATTGAGAATGTTGCGTCCACCATCAAAGTTGAAGGTATTTTAGTATATATGTCAAGTATTAGAGTGGATGTTGTATTACACATATAGAGAGGCCACTTCTGTTAGCAGAGTATTTGTCAGCGCATGTGTGAGTCTGAGCTTGATCTGGGCTGGGCATTTTTATTAGGTATTTTAGGTATTTTCCTGGTGTGGCATTTTATGCCATTGGGGCATTTTATGCACCAGTCGGCCAGCATTAATACTGTCCGACCAGCATTATTGCTCCCCACTTTTTCAGCCTATTTATACTCAGTGGTTCCTTCTCAATTAGACACATCATCTTCACCATCTGCAGACTCTGTGGAGAGAGGAGCCAGTGCCAGTGCCCACGCAGCCAGTGACTCACTGTTGTATGCGACTGTCTCGTGTTCAGATATATGGATTCCATTTCCCGTGCATACATCTAAGTTCTCATCTGTATCGTGTTCTTTTCTTTTCTCTTTTTGTCTTGTGTTTCAGCAGTTTATTTCAGCACATGTTTATGCTTCCACCGCTGTTCCACTTCTGACATTGTATCAGTTTTTAGGATTTGTGTTTCTGCTGTGTTTTCTTGCCGATTTCAGGACTGTTTTGTACCCCTGCTGATCAGACGACTGCTGTCGTAGCCAGGCGACCTGTTTTGGGGCTATTTTCAGCCTGCATTTTTTGCAGTTTTGCCATCGCCTGCTGCCTACGCACCCTCTGCTGCATGCGTTTTTCATAAGCAGCTGGTGACAATTTTCTACCTGCTTTTCTCCAGTTTACAGCCTACGTTTTGCTGATTCAGCGTCTCTCGTGGCTGGGTGACTGTTACTTCAGGCCGTTTTCTCTATTTTTGGCAGTTTTTAACCGATTTTTTGACTTTCTGTAGCAGATTTTGTCTTCTATTGATCAGATTTTGGGTTCTATTGCATGTGAACTCTTATTTTCTGTAGTCTGTGCTTGTGTTTTGGTTGTGTTTCCTCTCTAAATTCCATCTCTTCTCTACTTCTCTTATTATCCTCTCCTTATGGCTCCTCCGTGCACTTCCACTAATGATAAGTTACATGGACCTGATTATCTCACATGGAGTGCTGTCATGAAAGCCTGGTTTGTGTAGAAGCGGCTATGGTACATCGTCTGTGGAGTTATTGCTCGACCTCTCCGTCCTTTTCCTCTTCCTGAAGACTTTGATGAGGAAAACCATGAGGAAGCGGTGCTCACATGGGACTCAGATGATGCACGTGCTTACTCCGCGTTGCTTCGGTGTATTTCTAAAGCGGTCTTACCGGCGGTTACCTCCTGTAGGACATCTCCTGAAGTATGGCAGAAGTTGTAGCAGATGTACGAGGCACCTTCCACCATGCGGGCCATCACACTTTATGGCCAGCTCCAGTAGATGAAGTTTGAGCTGAAAGATACTATTCAGTCTTTTCTTCTTCGTGTTACGTAGGTACAGGACCAGCTTCGGCACATGCAATCTGCTCTTCCCGAGGTGCATCTCGTCAGGACAGTCCTCTACAACCTTCCCCCGGAGTTTGATGGAGTGGCCAATGCTTTGCGGGCGCAGACATCATCGACTCCTGTGAGTTTTACACATATGACCTCGATGCTTCTTGAGCATGAGACATCCTTGAGATTACAGGGGCGGCTTCCGGCACATTATAGAGGTGAGGCTTATGTAGCTTCAGAGAGGGGTAACGGGAAGAAGAAGTCCAAGGCCTAGTGTTACCACTGTGGCAAGAAGGGACATTTGCGGAAGGACTGCAAGAAGTTAGCGGCTTCCAGGAAGAAGGAGCAGAAGCCGAAGCGGGATGCTGACTCTACCGCTGAGTCCTCTCCTTCATCAGACTCCGACTCCGATCCTCCGACCAAGGTAAAGTCCAAGGCGCGGAAGGGATCCTCTTCTTTGGATCGCGAGAAGGGCTTGGTGGCACCTTCCTCGGCTGCTTTCTAGTGGTGGTGATGAGGTCATCCCTCATGACTCTCTTGTGCCACAGAGGGAGTGTGAGCGGGTGTTTAGATGGGGCAGTTGCGCCTCATCTATACTTTTATACAGGTGCACAAGTTCCAGAGAGGGACGTTCCTGACGCATCGACTTCAGTCTGGTGGTATCCAATCCTGGAGCTGGGATTGACATCCACGTTCATGCTGAGCTAGTTATCTGACAGAGAGCGGGAGGCTTTCATCTGGAGCTCACATGAGGGGACACTTTGGCGGTCTGGCCAAAGGCAGGGACTCCATGGTCACCTATGTTCAGAGGCATTTTTGACAGGATGGTCTTGTATGCTATTGCGAGACATTGGTGATGGACACAGAGACATTCTATGATCTTCTCTATTTTCAGGTGTTTGGTACGATCGACATCGACATCAGGTTCTCTCCGAGGCACCTTGGTGGTGGCTTGATCACCCACTGCTTGGGTATCCATGGTTCTACTTGGTGGTTCTATGTTATATAGTTTCTGATCCCTTTTCATTGTACTATTGTATTGTATCAGATCACCCATGATCTGAGAGAGGGTGTTAGCAGAGTATTTGTCAGCTCATGTGTGAGTCTGAGCTTGATCTGGGCTGGGCATTTTTATTAGGTATTTTAGGTATTTTCCTAGCGTTGCATTTTATGCCATTGGGGCATTTTATGCACCAATCGGCCAGCATTAATGCTGTTTGACCAGCATTATTGCTCCCCACTTTTTTAGCCTATTTATACTCAGTGGTTCCTCCTCAGTTAGATACATCATCTTCACCATCTGCAGACTCTGTGGAGAGAGGAGCCAGTGCCAGTGCCCACGCAGCCAGTGACTCACTGTTGTATGCGACTGTCTCGTGTTCAGATATATGGATTCCATTTCCCGTGCATACATCTGAGTTCTCATCTATATCATGTTCTTTTCTTTTCTCTTTTTGTCTTGTGTTTCAGCAGTTTATTTCAGCACATGTTTATGCTTCCACCGCTGCTCCACTTCTGACAACTTCTAGCATTCTCTATGGTAGATGGAGCAATCACCTACTAAAAGTAAGAAGGAAAATAGGACATAAGGGTAGAATTAACATTTATCATTTCAAGATGCATGTGAAATATAAGGGATGTAAATGTTCCCTCTCTATATTGCACCCACCAAGAACTATCTCAAGTGTCTCGTTACTTTTTTGAGTAGGCTTTTCATGTGCTTTTGTGATAGTCAACTAAATCGAAATGGATGGTGGATGTTCTTTTCTTCTAGGGCTTAGTTCTCTTTTCAATCAAAGGATTGTACCATGCTTGAGCACTTAGAAATTGATAATATTTACCCCTCTACTAGTGGTAATGATTTCCTTTGTGGCTTAATCCATGAGGGCTAATGGTGGAAGCACAACATGTTGCTCTATACCTTCTCAAAAGGCGCTAACTCAATGTTACATTCTCTTTAAGCAACGTTGACCATGATACATTGCCAAAGGTTGGAGATATTTTTGCAATGGTGTCGACGTTTACTTTTGATAATCCATGGCTCTTGACGTTCCGAGTTCAATTTCTATGGATGCAATAGGCTTTGGATCCTCTAGAGGAATGGGAACTTGAAGAGGCCACCCTGATCTATCGGGACGGGAGGTAATTAGAGGCTGGTTAAGGAGCTATCGATTGAAAGGCACAGGCGAATACAACTCCAGTTCAACACCGTCACAACTTTTGGTGGCGATCGACGTTCCAACTTCTCTTCGGTTACGAGTTTTTGTGCATTTATATCACTGCTGCATGGCTGGTCGGCGGTCGATCGCGACGAATGGACGAGTTGGGCTGTAACGTATTCATCATCATCATCATCAGTACAAGACAGCAGGCGCGGTGGAATCGCTATCATCATATTTGCTGGTGTCCTTCACGTCGGGTGCTATCCTTCTTGAGCTTGCGGAACGGCGCAGCATGAAATTCCGTAGGGAGTAATGTTGCTTTGTACCGAGGTTCGAAGCACTGGTCTCAGTAACAATCATACACTTTGCGTTATGACGCACATTTCGTAAATAATTACAATTCTTTGAGCTTTTCTGGTTATCAATTGTGTTATCTTTAATAATATTAAAAGAATTATAATAATTACAATTCTTTGAGCTTTTTTGGTTATCTGTGTTAAGTTTATTTTTAGATTCGAGGGTGTGTTATCTTTATCCTTACTGGTATTAAAATTTTGATAACAATGAATAAGTCTTTATGGTTTTTTCTAAATGTTTTTTGGTAGATTACTAAATCGGTCTGTTAATTTTGTCATTCTTCATCTTATCAGAAGTAACTACGAGAGGCATTATACCCATTAGCTAGGAATAATATTATCCATAGAAGTCTTGCAAGAGTAATCTGCAGATTACAAAGTGATGGGTTTACTAATGGAAAATCTTCTTTATATATGCGAGGTACATACTATGAATATATTCATTGCTACTATATTATACAAATAGATAATGATTAAAATATATATCACTCGTATACAAGGTATAGATACATAATGATTGGAGTAAATGGGAGTTCCAAGATTTATTGTGTTTGGTTACTATACATCAATTTCATCCTAAATTTATTGATTGCTTTATCAATGCTAGAGCTCAACATATCATCATCCCAAGCATAAACAAAAAGTTATTGGAGTAAATGGGAGTTTCGCGATTTATCATGTTTTATTATTTTGTATTATTTTCATCCAAATTTTGGTGATTGCTCAACCAATGCTAGAGCTTGATATATCATCACCCCAGGTAATGCTTTTTCAGCTTCTTGATAAATATATAATTGCATAAAATAAATTAAGTAAAAACTAGTGTTTCTAATATTCTTTCTCATTTTTACTAATATTCTTTTTCATTTTTAGGTACGGTGAGCAATATTGATAGGCTACCATTAGGGGGAATATGCACCTGAAAAGGGCCTTGTAAGGAATGGATAAGAGGAGGATTACTTTTGCTAATCTTGTATGCCAAGTGGGCCTAGAAGAAATTATGGTCACTACAAGATACAGGCCTTATATCGACGTTTAAAGCGATGAAAATGTTCATAAAGACATTTGCCCCAGTCATCACAAAAAATGTTGGTATTGGCGATGTCATAGAATAGTCGATATCAGCGTCGTTATCGACGTCTCTATTTGCATTGGTATCAGTTGTTGATACCCACACAAATAGTGACGTTGATAACGACACTTTGCAATGCATGTTGCGACGCTGATAGCGACGCATGCAGTAAATTTGCGACGCTAATAGCGACGGTAACAAGGAAAAAAAAATTTGTGGCAGGGTAGCTATGTGCTTTATTTGGGCCATACAAAATAGTTTTAGTAATGTGTACAATGCTCATGTAAATAAAGGCAAAGTGTACTTGAATCATAACACTGATACATGAAATAAATACATGATCGCGTAATGAAAGCGATTGGTACAATCATGGCAAGATACTACTGCTACATAGAAAATGCCTACACAAATCACGTGACCAAAAGAGAAGAGTATATGAGCTCCACCGATCCAAGGGCGAGCTATAGATCCTTCCCATCCCAAACCTTGTCCTGCCGCAAAGACGCATCAAACAGACTCTACAAAAAAAGAAACAACTACACATCAACACACCATACAATAATGCATTTTGATTAAACTTAGTAATTACGGACAAGAAAGATGATTGACTTCCGAGGCTGCTGCGTCTATACAATCGGTCGATCAATACAGTGAGACTGTCTCTCTTTGCATATCGAGTCTCTAGGCTGGTGGGATCGCGGTTTGTAATGGAATGCTGCAAAGAAAACAAAATACAACTGTTAGAAACACGATTGTTAGTACAAGGGATATTGCAAAAAAATAAGCAAGCAGAACAAAAGAAAAACTTACAAAGTCCTCCAGATATGTCCTGTGGCCGCCACTCCTAAGATGATGGACAACTCCGGCCTCTAGTCGTACCCTTGCCGCCTCGCGCTACTGTCTCCAACGTCCTGGAGAATCTGTAGCCTCCTCTCTAAGTTGACACTAGTTGTCCGCGTCTAGCCACTTGGACTTTGAGGCCCTACTCTTAAGTGCCTTGCCTGTGTCCGATCGTCTGTGTGGCATGTACGTTGTCGTGATGCGTTATGAGGACACAATGTGAAAAAGTATGGAATGCATCATCATCCGAATTCTTTATTGATCTAGAGAGTCAATGTGATCTAAGCCATTAGTACTAGTATGAGTTGCATGCATTATTCAAAAATACTAGATTTTTGGATAATTTTAGCCTATTTTTTATATTATTTATTGTAAAAATCTAAAAAAGTTAGAAAAAAGCTTCTAGATAAGGATGGCATGTAAAAAGCTAGTTGCTTTTTCAGCCAATTAGGGGATTTTCACAAGAGGGACAAATTGACGAAATTGTGCGCGTCCTGATCACTATAAACAGGCTAAAAACTACAAACTGAACTGAAAGAACAAGAAGGAGTGATCTGGGAGATCCATGAGCAAGTAACTTGGGGTTTTATCTTCCTTTTGGAGCCAACAAAGCCATCAAATTTGGGTTCTGAGCAGCACAGGAGCTGTAATTTTTATGCACGTTTTTTTCTACGAAGAAGCTCCAGGAGATCTAATGCTTGGAGATTGCTTCTGAGTAGTGCAAAGATTCCAGGTTCTTTTAATACATATTGATTCAATCATATTCCATCTTCATATCATCTCCATCTTCACTAGTAGTACATGGCCAAAGATGCAACCAAGTCCACGAATAATGAGAACTTGACTTAACACAAGATAAATAACCATATCTATCACCATATATACGCAAAACCAAGGACAGAAAGTTTTACATTTTCAAAATTTAAAATAAAAACATAAGGAAAGCTATTAGGGTGGCTTCAACAAGACCACCTTGCTTTTGTTGTAGTGGGTGAAGAGGTATCCAATGTAAAAGGAGAGAGGGTTAAGACAAGTACTTATGTTGGTTGGGTTGAGTTGGTTAAGACGATGATCTAGAAGGTGTTGATGGATTGACAAAGATTTGATGGGTTTTTCATGTCTTTCTTGAAAGACTCGATGCATTAGAGTATGGGGATGACTAAGATATCTAACTATCCTCCTTTATATATCTTTTGAGAAGAGGGAGGTGTATATGTGATGCTTATCCTTTCAAAAAAAAAAGAAGAAATTAGTTAAGGATAAACTATTATGCAAAATGATGGAAACGAAGAATTTTAAGAGACATTTCGAATTAAGTAACAAACAACGTTAAGTGTTTTTTTTAATAGAAAGTTGATCTTGGTGTTTTCAACACTTGGCTAATGTTAACCATAGTCATTGATGTGATAGATCTCATGCTTGGTTTTTTAGCCTTGTCAACAACAAGATATTTTTGGGCGTGAAGTTTGTGTATTTGATTATGGCATCCATGGCATTGCTAGCTAGTGGGATTTGATGGCTATGTAGGTATTTTTCTAGCTCTTTTGATTGTCCTTGGGCTCTATAGCCTTTCCAAAGCACAAAACTTATGAGAGTAGAAGCACATATGTTTTTATCTTTGTGTCTATCATAGAAACCATGGAAGATAAGGAGGAAAATAGCCATAAAAAAGGGAATGATAGTAATGAGAAAATGGTGCTACTTTGGTAGCACTAAAAGTAATCATGGAGAAGAGTGAGAGAGTTTGAGGCTACATTTGTACAGCTGAATCAATGTAAAGGAAAAAATCTCTTAGAGTTGTAGATGTGGAGAAAGGCCATGTGTAGTCACATCGAAGTCCAAATAACTATAGTAGTGTTTATAAGGTATGGAGGTGGCTCATTAATCATCCTTATGGATTACAAATACCTCAAAGTTGCACCCTACTTAAAGGTAGTTGTAGAGTCTCTATATGACTCCTTTTTTGGAGTTCAAGAGGATTATCATATTGATATTGTTGATGTGCATGTATATTTTCCATCCTTGAAAATATTATGTTGTGGAAAAGTCTATAATCTGAATTTGAAACATGCTAATCATCCTTGTTGATGTCCATAATATTTTCCATCCTTGAAAATATTATGTTGTGGAAAAGTCTATAATCTGAATTTGAAACATGCTAATCATCCACTTTTTTATTATTCAACCCTTTGGAAGCTTAGTATTCTTAGTTCAATTTGAAGGATAAATGCAACTCATGGTGATTACATTGGTTCCTCTTCATAAAAAGACTATAACCATTGCATATGAGCTAAATTAATTGCAATTATAATAATTCTAGTGGCCACAAATGAGCATGTTTTCCTCCAAGAAGATCACATTATCCGATCATCATCACACCCTCATTTACACATAATCTAATCTTTTTGACTTTGATTATATTGACAATAGAATTGGGCTTCTTTGCACTTTTTTTACTATAATTACTTTCAACTAATTGCTCTATGCCTAGGTTCTCCCACTAATTGGCACCAAACATTGAAGCAGTGATGATGCTAGTAATAGTTATGGTGCTCCACATCCTAATGTACATCTCATGTAGCAAGAGGGTCCAGGGTTGGTTGAGTCACAAAAAATCTTAGGGACCCCAAAGAGTTTATGTTATGCAATAACATAGCTTCACACTATATAAATATACTCTACAAATACACCAACATATTTAAATATTCTCATTATAATTGTAGGATATATCGATAATAAAATCAAGGATATTATTCAAAATTTATATTTTTAAAATCAAAGTGGTAGTGATAGTAGTAGTAGTTGTTGTTTAATTTCTTATTTTCTTGTTGTTGTTGTTGTAGTAGTCATAGTCGTGGTCGTAGTCGTCGTAGTTGTGGTTGTAGTAGTAGTAGTAGTAGTAGTAGTAGTAGTAGTAGTAGTTTTCTTGTTTGTTGTTTTTTTTTTTTCTTCTTTTCTTATTTGTTGTAGTAGAAGTAGTAGTAGTTTTTTCTTCTTTTCTTGTTTGTTGTAGTAGTAGTAGTAGTTGTTGTTGTTGTTGTTGTTTTTTCTTCTTTTCCTGTTTATTGTAGTGGTAGTGGTTTGTTATTGTGGTAGTCATAGTCGTAGTTATCGTCATCGTGGTTGTAGTAGTAGTAGTAGTAGTAGCAGTAGCAATAGCAATAACAGTAGCAGTAGTTTTCTTGTTTTTTGTTGTTATTCTTATTGTTGCAGTAGTAGTAGTTTTTTTTCTTTTCTTGCATTTAGTTTTCTTGTTTGTAGTAGTAGTAGTAGTAGTAGTGTTTTCTTCTTTTCTTGTTTGTAGTGGTAGTGGTAGTAGTAGTAGTAGTTGTTGTTGTTATTATTTTTTTTCTTCTTTTCTTTTTTATATGTAGTGGTAGTGGTAGTGGTAGTGAGAGAGAGATGTTTTGTTAAAGGAAATGAGAGAGGGAGAGGAAGAGAAAAAGAAAAAAGAAACGAGAGAGAGGGAATAAACATACAACATAATAAAGAAAGAGAAAAAGAGAGAGAGATGGAAGGAGAGAAGAGAATGAATGGATAAAAAACAAAGAGAGGATAAGATCTTGTTCTTTAACATCTTCTTTTTTTGTTTGTAGTAGTAGTAGTAGTAATAGTAGTAGTAGTGGCGAGGTCCAGTGAGGTCCGGTACAATACCACGAGATCGAAAATACTCTTATATACGTTAATTTGTGGGTGGATGGAGACTTTACATATGTTAATTTTTTTGAGTTACAAGAGAAAAAATCCTTTCTCAAACAATTTAAGAAAGAAAAAAAGAATGATAACAATAACAAATTGTTTGTCGTAATGTAGACCAAATGGAAAACGATGAAGGTCGTGATGTTCAAGATCACGAGGTGTATCTTAATCAATGTGTTCCATGTCCTTGCTCTCAATCTAAGCTAGCAATTAGAGGAAAACATCGATTGTCTATAGAACATGTGCGACGCTTCAGTGAGTTTCAATCAAAGATCATTGATCATGGGATTTCAGATTTTAAGCAAATGGTAAGAAAAGTTTATATCAATCATGCATTGTAATTGCAAGCTAATTGAATATCATATACAAAAACATTAGGTGTGACTAGCAAATTTTCTATCCAGAAAGATGACATCTTGTCCCAAGAAGGAGTGCACCCTTTGCAGCCAGTTAGAAGAGTTCGTGGACGTGCGATGGATGGAGTGCCTGAGCCAATCCACCACTTGGAAGGTACTACCAAAACTACACCGTCAATACCAGAGGAGAAAGGCAGCCTTCCAGACTCTCCTACAATCTTGGAGCTTGAGATGGAGGCAATGATCGATGCATTCATGCCCATGGATGTCAAGACATTTGATCTCCTTAGAGAGGAAGCATCCATACCATTATATGATGGGTGCCAAGTATCTCACCTGAAGACAAGGCTTGCACTCCTAAGTGTGCAAGCAAAATACGGGTGGAGCGATGCGAGTATGACCGAGTTGTTCACGTACCTTATACGCATGCTTTGTTGATTTATTTTTAGCACTATCATAAAAAATATTTGTACTTTTTCAAGGTGTTTTATGATTTTTTAATAGGTTATTGAAGTATCATATATTACCACTTGCAAATACCATGCTTGAGTCTCCTAATTATGCGCGACATGTTTTACGAAAGCTTGGCTTTGACTACAATAGCATCCATGCATGTATCAATGATTACATACTATTTCAAGGAGAATACGAGACTATGGAGACATGTCCAAAGTGTGGTGCTCATAGGTATCGACAGGACTTGTAAGGGCAAATCATCCCTCAAAAAGTGCTTAGACACTTTTCGCTTATCCCCCTCATAAACCACATGTTTCATACATCCGGCATGGCGAGCTTGACAACGTGGCATGCTCAGAATAGGTCCAGAGATGGAGTTTAATGAATATCGGCAGATTCTTGCGCATGGAACCACATTGACTCTACCTTCCCAGGCTTTGCCTTAGAGCAAAGGAATCTTTGGCTTGGTCTTGCTATGGATGGCGTCAACCCATTCGATCTGCGCTCAACTTCTTACAGTGTGTGGCCTATAGTCCTTGTCAACTACAATATCCCTCCATGGCTTTCTACAAAGAAAGGACATCTCATCCTTAGCTATTCCCAGCCGTTATAAAGTAAAAAGCATAGACATATATCTTCGTCCATTAGTCAATGAGCTTAAGATTTTGTGGGAGGAGGGGGTCATCGTGCAAGATATGAGGAAGCATGATGGTCGACGGTTCGCCAATATTCAAGCCTTTCTCATGTGGACCATGGATGACTTGTCTAGGCCACAGTTAGACTCCCGAAGGTCACGAACCATGAAGAAGATAGTATATCAAGGAACACCACTTTCTTGCTAGAGGGTCATGAACTCAGGGAAGGTTTACTTGGATGACATCCAGCACATATGAATGCCCAAAGCTGGTACGAGCTGAAAATGGTCCACATGGAGTCACATCCAAACAGAATGCAACAGTTTTCAATTCTCTACAAGTTGCCGTATTGGACCCACTTACATATCAACCACTTGTTGGATCCCATACATATTTTCAAGAACGTGGGAAGCTTACTATGGGATCATATCACAGGAAAGAGAGACATTATAGGAGCATGAATGGATTTGAAGGAGGTAGGCAAGATGGAGACGCTTGGCCATAGTCCAGTACTGATAGTCACTTGTAGCTACCTCGCACATTATGAAGCAAATAGTCAAGTCTATCTGCATTACGATCGGTATGATGCATTTTCTCAGGTCCGCATTTTCTAAAGACGACCAATTATCAAGGCTAAAATCCCATGATTGGCATAAGATATATCAAGTTTGTACTACGAATGGATTGTAAGCGGCATGTGTATTTTGTTATTTGAAGTGTAGTTATTGTTGATAATGCTTCCTCGTTTGTGGCAGTTTGTACTACCGATCGCGATCGCAGGATGCCTTACTCTAAAAATACTCGGGGAAATTTAAAGGTTATCAACTTTAGTAGAATGGATGTCATAGAAGGAGATTAAGATGTCCTCTATTGAATCTGCAAGGTGGAGAGTAGTGGAGACAATCAATCTCTTTGAGAAATACCTGCCTACCAGCATGCTCGCGATACAAATCCACCTTCTTGTGCATCTTATAGATGAAATGGAGATTAATGGACATGTCCATATGCGATGGATGTTCTTTTTGGAGCGCTTCATGAAAACCTTGAAAGGCTTTATGCAACAACGAGCCCGGTTAGAAGGTACATGACCGAAGGTTGGCTGGTGTATGAGGCGTTAGGGCATATTTTACAATGGCTACCAACGGTGGATTCAAACAATTGTATGCTACGGTCGTTGAAGGATGATTATAGACTGAATGGAGATGTGGTGGTTGGAAATGGGGTAGAAAAAAGAATGGATGCTGCAATGGAGGAGAAATTGAATCGCTTTTATATGCTGCACCATGCCTACATGGAGATATGGCTCACTAGGTACTAGCAAGCTAGGAAATATCAGGAGGTGTGCAATCTGAATTTCAACGTTACACACCATTGACCAATTCGATATCCGGAGGACATGGAGGAGATGCCGCGGTTTATGTCAACATGATGGTTGCATGGAGCTTTGACTGCAACATCGCGCGAAGGGGTAGAGGTCTCAACCGAGGAGTGGGAATTCTCGAGGGGATGTAGTCCACAGGTGATGATGTTTTTAGGGTTTGTAATATCTATATTTTATATGTGACAACTAATTCAATGTTTCAATGTACAATAAAAAATATATAGTGTGGCGTGGTTGTAGAGATGGCATTTCATGTGGAGTTATTTACAAAATGCGCTCCATAACAGATTGTGGTATCATAGCAAAGTTTGAGCAAGGGAGCCGACAATGAGCAATAGATCCAAACATGGTTATAGATGATATGGTGTATTCTGGGAACTTGTAAAGTATTGTCAAGATGGATTACCGTAGCTTCTCCATGATCCAATTCGATGTGTAATGGTTCAAAGAGGTACTTGAATGAGTACGAGCAACAATTCAACGAGGTCCATTTGCATTTCTCGAAATAGATTCGCAAAAAAAATGGACGAATTTGCATGAAACTTTTGTGTTGCCAGCCCATTGTGAACACGTGCATGAACTCATATTTTTTTAAATTGTATTATGACATGGTATATGCCACAATAATTAAATCTCTCTTGTACGTGATTTTGAACAAGTAATTTTCTATCCAAACCCCCGACAACCTCGATGGTGGTACGTTATACCTTCAGCTCCCCAAAGTGCGAGAGTATATGATCAAAGCGATGTTCTGAGCATAGATGAGGACAATATGCAAATAGATAGGTCAATATTGCACGGGGTGGAGGCTATCGAAAGCTTGGAGCATGTAGAGAAGCCAGCATCAGGTAACAATGATGGAAATATAGGAGTCCAAGAATTCTTTGAGAACGAGGTGGACTCATTCTTTTGTGGTAATATGTCTATTGAACTTCCAGTGTACGCGGAGTTGTGTCACGACATTGACATGGGACTATAGGGTACTTCATACTTGGAGCATCGACCTACTCAATTAGTTGACAAATCGCTTAGAAAGGTACATAGGATATGTATTTTAAGTAAGATCATTTTTTGAAGATTTATATTACCGTGCTTTGTATGATTTATATTGATTATGCTAACATCAAATTTTGTTTGTGCAGGTAACCTTTGTGGATATTTAGATTATCACGATGAGTCGAGGGATGAGCAGCAAGAAGCTATAGGAGATCTTCACGCGTATGTCTCCAAATCAGATGGATCGATTCAGAGATATGGTGGACTAGGAGCTGTCTTAGACACCATCAGGTCATTCTATTCGATCTACTTTGGTATGCTTTGTTGATTCAATTTCCAGCATACGAGGTGGATGCTCCGAGACTCGGGCAAGACGGAGGGAGTGGTTTAGAGGGATGCTGCAGAGACTTGGATATAGTGAGCCCATGGTCAGCTCAGGATACAGGTGCTACTCCTTACTCTCGTGGTGGTTCAAGAGAGCATGGCTCATGTGGTCGTTGTGGAGGTACCAACGCAGTGTCTCCGTCTTGTCATTCTACTGGAGTTACATCACCCCTAGGATTTTTCACATTTGTGGGGGCGTCTACTCTAGTCACTCCAGCTTTTGCTCAATCGTCCGCAGGTGGCATCCCTATGGGTGCTACTTTCAGAGATACTACCCCCGTAGGTACATTAGATGTGCATGGGTCTTCTGGATATGCCCAGGAGCATGGTCGCAGGTGGGAGAGGACACATCTTAGGCATACCCCAGAGGGGTATGGATACCTTGTAGATAATGATAGGACAAGATCCATCATCATGAATGATGAGGGGAGGGTGATGGCCCATATGAGAGAGTTGTGCCAACAAGTTTTTCGGCACGTCTTGGATCATTGGAAGAACATACCATAGGGGAGTAAGAACTACATAGTAGCATCCTTGCATGAGAAGTTTCTGGTACTAGCTGGAACAGATAGGTTTTCCACAGGTTGGATGATGGAGTGCATGTGTGCGTTTTCGGAGGGGTTTTTGTCAAAAGGTCGAGTCCACAGGGGATCAGAAGTAGAACGAAGTAGAGATAGTAGATGAAAGAGAAGATAGAGAATACCTAAGTGGTAAACACTACAAAGACAAATCACAATGAATTGAATCAATATGTATTGAAAGAATCTGGAATCTTTGCACTACTCAGAAGCAATCTCCAGGCTAGATCTCTAGGAGCTTCTTCATAGAACAAAACGTGCATAAAAATTACAACTCCTCTACTGTTTGAAACCCAAATCAGATGGCTTTCTTGGCCCCGAAAGGGGGGTAAAACCTCAGGATACCTGCTCATGGATCTCCCAGATCACTTCTTCTTCTTCTTTTTTCAATTCAATCTGCAGTTTTGAGCCTATTTACAATGATCACGATGCGCACGATTTCGTCAATCTGTCCCTCTTGTGAAAATCCCCTAATTGGCTGAAAAAGCAACTAGATTTTTGCATTCCATCCTAATCTAGAAGCTTTTTTCTAACTTTTTTAGATTTTTACAATAAATAATATAAAAATAGGCTAAAATTATCCAAAATCTAGTATTTTTGGATAATCCATGCAACTCATGCTAGTACTAATGGCTCAGATCACATTGACTCTCTAGATCAATTAAGAAGTCAAATGATGATGCATTCCATACTTTTTCACACTGTGTCCTCATAACATCATGATACCAACCCCCTCTAAACCTACACATCCTCCAGTATGTGCCATAATCCTAGTTTTCATCAGATTCTAAGTCCTCCTCATCCTCTGCAACCATATCCTTTACTTCTTCATCTTCCATATCTTCCTAGCTAGCCCTTGTATTAGGACCACTATTTTCTTCCAATTTTGGCAACTCATAGGTAGTAGATTCCTGCCTTTTGAATAATTTGATTATTTTCCGTGCTACCAAAAGTTTGATGGTTGTCCCATCCAGCTCATTTATTGCATAAGTAGCATTATCAAACACATGTCTTGGTCCAAACCATCTTTTGGAAACTTTATGCATGGCACTATGCTGATTATCTAAACTGCTATCATAAACCAATACCCAATCCCCATCTTGTATGGTTCTTGGTCTGAGTCTATATTTGTTTCTTGTTCTATATCCTTGTTACCCTTAACTTTGCAGTTGCTGCCTCTATGTCTTCTGACTTTCTTTCCAACTGTCTAATGCGTAATGCCAACAACTCCTCTCGATTCCGCTCTTCCTTCCAAGGTAGCACACTCCATGTGACTATCATCTCTTCTATCGGCATGATAGATTTTTTACGATACATCAATTCTACAGGCATATATCCTATAGCAGCACTATGAGTTGTTCTATTGGCCTACAAAGCATAAGGGAACAATCGTGGTCACTCTTTTACCTTCTCTCGACATGCTTTTGCCAATGCCTTCACAATAGGTGGGTGACTTTTTCACTTTTTCCATTTCCTTCAAGATTATAGGCTGAAGTTAAAGCACGCTTTATCCCCAACCGTGCAAAGAAATCATGAGTTTCATCTCCATCCAACTCACCCCTATCTACTGTAATTTTCCCCACACAGCCATACCAACAAAAGATCTCTTCTAAGAGAAAAGTACACATAGCATTTGTTGTCTTAGTACGTAAAGCTTTCCGTTCCACTTGATTAGTCAAGTATTGACAAGCAAGCACAAGATACCTCACTTGCTAAAGACATGTAGGCATTGTGACCAAATCCACCACCCACATAAAATGAAGAGACAATGGATATGTGGGTTGCAATCCATCCCGATGTCTCATAGATGAATACATTTGACATGTTATACATGTTTCCACAAAGTGAGCAACATCTTTATACATACCCTGCCACCAATATCTTTCTTTGATCTTTGTAAAAGTACCCCAAACACTTCTATGACTAGCCCACAAGCTTTCATGAAATTCTTGCATTACTTTTACTTGTGAAGCTCAGTCACCCAAAACTTGCAATGGCATATCCTATTTCTTTTTAGCATATTTCCATAAGTATTCATCTTTTAAAAAAAAACCCATACTCTTTCCTCTTGATTTTCTTAAACTCCTTATTTGACCATTCATCTCTCTTTGTTAATGTATTGAGGTATTGACCAATTCTCAGCCACTCTCATGTATCTTTGTCTTCCACAAACACTCTATACAAGATACAAAACATCTAAAGTGTCTTCTCTTTGTTGTCGAAGCTTTTGTTAATGTTGTAGCAACACCTTGCATTGCTAAATTCACTCTTGCAACATCATTTTCAGCCATAAGAAAGTCATGTTCTTTCTCCTCATCCATTATCCCATCTTCATTCTCATAACGTGCTTGAAATAACATGTCTTCCATTGGGTTATCTCTTCCTGCAATATGCTGAAATTCAGGGTTCAAATATTTGATGTATGTTATCCATCGGAGCATAGCAATGTCCAGAGAGTAGCACAACTAGTAATCATACCCAATATCAACAAAAAATTGGTCTCAATGACTACATGAGCACCCATAAAATAATCATTATCACATTTAAGAACTGTCATAATTTTCCATAATTCTCTTTCGACTATGGATATCTTCTTTGTCATTTAGTCAATACGTTAGCACCAAAGAGAATTGCATATCTTTGTCCTTCCTCATCATCTTGCCCAATTATCCATCCAATCCTAATTGGGCTTGTATCAACAGTAATAATGATAGGCTTTCCATGTGAATAGTCAGCCTTTCTCAATGTAGGAGCGGATTTTAAGACTTGCTTCAATTTTTTCATTGCTTTATGATGCTTCATTTCCCAATGAAATTTTTGACCTTTCCTTAGAAGTTGATAAAGAGTATCGGCTACATATACAAAGTGAGGAATCCATATAAAATAGAACACACATGCACCCAAGAATCTATGCACCTCTAATATATTCGTGCATACATCTTGCATTCTATAAATCCCATCTATTTTTGCTGGTGATGGCCTTTGCTGATAAGGCCCACACATATGCCCAACAATCAAAACCTCTTCAACTCCAAAGACAGACTTTTGTCTAGAAAGAGTTAAATGCACCTCTTCTAGATGTGTCAAAATCCTCTCACAATCCACAATATGGTCTGCAACAAATTCTATGCATCCATGAGCATCCATCTCTTCATTCTTTTCATCCACTGCACACCCTTTGACTGGAACATCATCCAAGAAGGGCATAGTCAATTGTGGTATAAAATCCCTCAATACCCTATTCATAGCATTTGTCATGTGTGCCATTGAGTTTGTTGCACCCTGTGGGAGAGCACACATCCGTACTAACCCCAAAGGAGTCATCATGGTTGCGATATCCCTGCTTTCAATTGCAAGCTGAAACTGATCATAACTTGAGAAAAAATCACCCAAATAATAGATCGCTCTGCTTGCAAAAGCCTCTGCAAATTCATCAACCACAGGACCTACACCCAGATTTCTTATGGTCACTTTATTGACCGGTTGCATGTCTTGAATAAATCTCAAAGTCCCATTCTGTTTGGGCATAGTAAACCAACTATTTGAGTACGGGGCTGAAATAGGCTCCAAGATCTTCATGTAAATCTTTTTGTTTAGCAAATCCATCAACTTTTGCAAGTAAGCTTTAAGCACTGGAATAGGCCTCAAGTTCCATGGTACATGTGGCACAATAAATATGATATGTGGATCCACACAACCTATTTCACTTGGATGAAATGCAAATGCCTTCCCATGTCTAGCCAACATCTGCATAAAACAGTCTCTCTTAGTAGGCAAAAGAAACCCTTTTGCACCAACTTTCATTTCCTGTAATGTTTCAGATGTAAACTGAAGACCTATATCTTTAGGATCCTATAAGCTTGGCTACCTTAACACTTTTTCATACATTCCCTCACTCTCTGGTGGAAGTGGCAAAGAAATTGGTTTCACCTTTTTGTCAAGTGTCTTATACTTTGTCTCCACAAGTGCCTCAGCCCATTGTAATCCTTCCTGCTGAGCAAACAATGCTATAACATCATACATATCCAAAGAACATACTGACAACACTCTGTTTTTAGCCTCATTTTTTGCATGTATAGTTGCTGAAATTTCAGCCATAGTGTCAATAATATTCAGCCCATAAAAGATGCTTGAAATGCCATCATTTTCAGCTTACAACCCCAATACTCTTAGTTTCTTAGTAGCCCATTTCATAGATATGCGTTCAACCCTACACATAGCTTCCATAGGCTTAAATCAACATGAATTGTTTGTTGTAAACTGAGAAATACCAATAGTAAATACATGCTTCATTTCATCAAGAGGCGAGTACACCCACTAAACAGCACTACTGTAGCCCTGCATTACAATAGTGCTTAATGAAAATCCAAGTCTTTGAATTTCCTTGCATTTGGAACCAAAGGAGACTCTTGAACCATATCCCGATTTCTAGGATGATTAACATAAACTATAAGAAATTGGACTTCTTTTCTCCCATCCTTGCTTTTTGACTCTTGCATAAGTAGAACCATCATCAAACACATTTGTTTCCATATGCATACTTGTAATATAGTGTTGTCCCAAAATCACTGCATATGAGGAATTATCTTGCACAAAGGAGTGTTGCTCTTCATGTACATTACCAATCAACACTTTTACATTAGGACATGCAGCATCATAGAGCTCTCCTAAAGAATTATTTGCAACCCTGATTTGCCAACCATGATCAGTGTCTATAGGCCATGCACCATTTTCATACAATCCCTGCTCAATGACATTTATCAGCCCAATGATTTCTTGTGTAGTGACTTCGAGGAATAAGTCCTAGAGTCTCTTCTCCATATTG
This sequence comes from Lygodium microphyllum, assembly GCF_053477565.2. Taxonomy (NCBI): domain Eukaryota; kingdom Viridiplantae; phylum Streptophyta; class Polypodiopsida; order Schizaeales; family Lygodiaceae; genus Lygodium; species Lygodium microphyllum. The sequence continues at coordinate 89,755,549 of NC_141149.1, forward strand.
TTGCATTTGCCTTACTCCACCATGCATATTGCTACAAGACAATGCATTTTCAGTCACTTTGTTCTCTTTTCCACATGCTTTCCATTGATTAGTAGCATCCTACATAGACAATCTTGTACTTACTTTGTTGAGAGTGGAAAAAGACTAAATTTTTGTTGTTTTTGAGGACTGAATTATTGATTTTTGATGGATTTAGAGTGATGTATGGTTATTAAATGAAGTGTTTGAGAGTTTTTTGGATGATATTGATTATGTTTTGAAAGTTCATGATGATTCTCAGTAGAGATATGAAGCTCTATGATGATCTGATAGGTTCTGTTGAGGTTCTGATTGGTTCTGTATACCTTCCGTATAGCTTCTGTTTTGTTCTAATTTTCTTTTGTATGAAGTATGGATTGATGATTGATGAAGAATGAGATATTTTGGAAGTTTATTGAATAGTTTTTGATAGTTTGGAATGGTTTTAGTATGAGTTATGAGGTCTTGATGACCTTCTGTAACCCTCTATAAACCTTCTGTAGAGCCTATGTCTCTGCTCTGTAACTGTTATATATTTGCTCTGGTACTATACTGTACTATTCTGTAGATCTTCTGTAAGTGTTTTGTAGAATGTATATGTGACTTTGGGAAAGTTTTCTAACTTTTGAAAAGGATGAATTTGAGTTCAAAAGAGCTAAAAAAAATGGAAGAAGCAACTGCTCAAGACTGAAGAGAACACTGAGTGACAGTGACAGTAGTGAGCTATGAAGAGACACTGTAGTGGCTCTAGTACCTCTTCATATCAAACATAGCTCTTGGCAGGTGCATCCATGACCTAAGAAGGATTATTGAGAGTTATGGTGAGATTATTCTAGTGAAGAGATTATGTACTATTGATGGAGAGAGAAAGAGAGAGTCAGAGATAGCCAATTATATCAAAACAATGTAATTATATATGAGAGATTGAGAGAGAAAACTATGAAGAAATTGAAGATGAATACTATGTGATTGATTTCCATTCAAAGATGGTGTATTCTTCTAGGTTCATTGTTCTATTGATGGATTTTATGAAGATATTGACGATTATGGTTGATTCTATCAAATCCATGGGAGATATCTACTATGATGCTGCATGAAGATTTGTTGTTTTCTTTGTTTTGGTCGTCAAAAGAATGAAATAAAAGCTTGTTGATGTTACAAGACAGATTTTCTTGCAGTAGAATTCCCTTTTCCTTGGTGTTTCTCTTGGGGATCCATGTTTTTGGTGCGCAGCTGGGGAAACATGCCATCAACAAGCATTAGAAGAGGCTGAAAATGAAGGAAATGGCATTGCCAAGAAGAGAAGAATTCAATGGATGTTTGCAAAGTTTCTTATTTCACTGAAGAATAGGATATTCTCATTATCAAAGCCACTTTCCACAAGAAGTCCATCCCACAATGGCGGAAACATATCACCATGATGATGCATGTTCCATGTGGTGGACTGTTACCTCTTCCTATTGAAGCAGCAAAAAATTGCATTTTGGTGGAAAACTGTTTGTGAACAAACTGAAGAGCAAAAGTAAAGAGAATCACTATCCATGGAAGATTTGGTATTCATTGAGAAGTTTCCAAACATCATCAAGTCGGAGATCGTGAAGAAGCTTTAGGAGTCTTGGTCTGTGGAGGTTCATGAAAACAAGAAGAAAAAGAGTTGGGATTTGTTCATGGATGCTCAACAGCAAGATACGTGGGATGCTTGGTGCATTAACAATCTTCAGTTTGTCCAATTAGCAACCCACTAGAAGTTGGTAGACAGAGTGTTTTTTACAACATACACTATTGAAACCCTCAGAAGCTGGCATTATTATAATGGCAAAACAACGATCCTAAGAAGAATGAGTTTTGATACTTTCACAATAGAATATCTCCCCCTCTATTAGTGGTTTGAAAGCCAAATTCAGAGATGTTGAAAATAAGGAAGTAGCAGAGATGTTAGCCAAAAAATCCCCCAAAGACTAAAGCCCTCTTTGATTCTATCCTGTTGAGTACAAAACAACTAGTTGGAGTCAAGCCCCTAATGAATGACACAATCAAGAGGCAAGCGTTAGAACAAGTCTAGAGGCACGTGAGAAGAGAGAAGGAAAAAATCAAAGTTGAGAACGAGCTCGCAATAGAAGCTTCCTTTGACGATCTAAAAGCACTCTTTACAGAAGTCCTCATGGCGACTCAAGGTCCCCTTCCTAGTCAGATTTTTCCTAGAAATATTGATGACAGACCAATAAATGTAGTCACATTCCCATTTTTTAAGGGAGAGTACAATGAAGACCCTGATCTTCATGTAGCAGAATTTATGGTAGCATGTGTGGCTAACAATGCCAAAACCCCTAAGCATTGGTTAGAAATATTCCCCACCACTTTCAAGGGCACGGCGTTTCAGTGGTATGAGAGACAACCAGCATGAACTTTTGGCACATGGGATGACCTTAAGTTGGCCTTCCTCACTAAATTCAGGCATGAAGATTTCAAAGAGTGGATGCAAGAAGAGTTAATAAACCTAAGTCAGTCCTCTGGAGAAAGAGTAGAAGCTTATGTCTCGTGAATGGAATCCATCTTGAAGAGATGGACTAACCATCATTTGGACGAAGGTATCTAGAAAGGAGTGTTCCTTAGAGGCCTACAACCAGAAGTTCGCAACCAGAATTTTGTAGAGAAGGAGTCAGCTTTCACTTCTATGGAGCATTCTAAAAAAAGAACTGCAAAAGGCACACATGCCATCCAAGGGGCTATAAAAGACACCCCCGTACCATATTAAAACCACATCCCTCAAGCTCTAACTAGAACAAGCTGAACTTTATGTCCCACATTGTTGTGCTCAAGTAAACTTCCCAAGCCCAAAACCACCCCAAAGAGGAGAAATTACAAAACCACCAACTAAACAACTAACACTAACACTACGGCTAGGATCTAGGTAGTTTCCACAACCACCATGCCTTCATAGGAAGAGTTCTCTAATGCCATTAGCTCATGACTATTGTTGTGGTAGGTTAGGTCACTGTAAAGTGAAGTGAAGCAAATGTGGTAGGATAATGATGCACTGGGAACCCAAGTTTAGGAGCACAATAGGAGGATATTCAAGAGTGAGAGAAACGCTAGGTTTGTCTTGAAGCTTGGTTGGATCTGATTGACTCCCTCTAGATATACTACAAGGCTTGGATTTTGCGTATGTAGAGAATAAACACTTCCTCAATCTAGATATACTACAAGGCTTGGAGACCACCTTTCAAAAAAATTTGTAAGATGCATGGAGAGATGTAGTTTGGAAATATTGGGCTACCTTCTTGGATCCTTTCCCCCAATTGTCACATCTATTGTGTTTGAAAGATGATGTGGATACTGATGCCCAATCCCAAACTCCCTCTGTGCTTTCCTTTATGACTCTTGCTCCACCAATTGTTGGTAGCCTTGATACCATAGCACAATCTTCATCCATCCCTACAACCTGCCTTTTAACCACTAGCTTGATAGCCACACTTCAACAATATTCTGTATGAAGGGTTGGAGTGATAATTGATGAAGATTGAGAGGTTTTGGAAGCTTATCGATTGTTTTTTAATGGTTTTTAATGAATTCAGTGAGCTCAAGACTTTTTGTATGGTTTTGTAAACCCTCTGTTGAGCATTTGTAGAGCCTCTATTTCTATTATGTTCTGTTTTGTGTACCTCTGTAAATGTGATGATGGATGAATGTGGAGCTTGGGAAAGTTTTTCAATCTTGGGAAGAGATGAATATAAGTTCAAATTATCTTGAAGAGGTTGATGATACGAGAACATCACAGAGCTTCATATCTCCACTAAAAGTCATCATGAACTTCCAAAACATAATCAATATCATCCAAAACACTCTTAAATACTTCCATTATCAACCATACATCGCTCTAAATCCATAAAAAATCAATCATTCAGTCCTCAAAAAACACAAACATCTGTCAAAATTTCAGTCTTTTTCAACTCTCAACATGATGGATAGAGTAATTTTCACAACATACAAACCATCAAAAGAAGCTGGAATTATTATGATGATGGCACAAAAACGATGCTTAGAAAAATGAGTTTTGATACCTTCAGAATGTAATAGCTTCCCCTTTGTAGTGGACTGAAAGCTGAATTTAGAGATATTGAAAAGAATAAAGTAGAAGAAATGTCTGCCAAAGAATCCTCTACAGACTAAAGCCCCCTCTAATTCTGTTCTATCAAGCACATACAAATTGGATGGAGCTAACTCCATGTGAATGACACAATCAAGAGGCAAGCACTAGAAAGAGTCCAGAGGTATGTGAGAAGAGATAAGGAAAAAATCAAAGCCGAGAATGAGCTAGAAGTAGAAGCCTCCTTTGATGCCCTAGCAATACTCTTTACAGAAGTTCTCATGGCAACTCAAGATCCCCTTCCTAGTTAGATTCGCCCTGGAAACATTGATGATAGGCTAACGAATATAGTCATGTTGCCCATCTTTAAGGGAGAGTACAATGAAGACCCTTATTTTCATGTAGCATAGTTCATGGTAGCATGTGTGGCTAACAATGCCACAACCCATGAGCATTGGTTGGCAATATTCCTTGCCACTTTCAAAGGTGCCATATTTCAGTGGTTGGAGAGACAAGAAGCATGAACTTTTGGCACATGGAATGACCTGAAGTTGGCCTTCCTCACTAAATTCAGGAGTGAAGGTTTTAAACAGTGGATGCGAGAGGAGTTCATAAACCTAAGTTAGTTCTTTGGTGAAGGAGTAGAAGTCTATGTCTTGCAAATGGAATTCATATTGAAGACATGGACTAACCATCACTTGGATGAAGGTATTCAAAAGGGAGTTTTCCTTAGAGGCCTACAACCAAAAGTTTGCAAGTTTGTGGAATTGAGAAGACTAGTTCATATGTAAGCTACAGTGGAAGGTGCAAGACTATATGATGAAGTTGAAGCAAGGCTATTGATGACCTCAGGAAGAGGAGTCCTATCTGCCACGAATGACCTACCAACCAAATGCAATCCCAAGAATAGCTCCCTACCCCTACCCCCAAATGCAAACAGAGCCAATATAAAGTGAATCCATAGTGACCACAGACGACAATGTCTCAAATGATGGTTCAACCACAATAACAATGGCCTCAGACTATTCCTCCAATGGTGACTCAATAACAACATTGGAATTCTGCCAATTGGAACAAACAACCCCTAGTATCAACAGGAGCTTTGAATCAAAACCAGAACAGAGGACCCTCTGGATCAACTCAACTAGTTTATACAGTGATAACATAAGCTTCCCAAAACCCTACTGCAAGTACTCCACGAGGTGAAAATTTGAAAGAATACTAGTCCAATTCAATCGCAATCATCAAGAAGGAGTTGATGGATATGATCACAAAACAACGAAAGATGGTGAGGAATGGGATCCTCTATGGATGTAATAGGCTTTGCATCCTCTAGAGGAATGGGATCTTGAAGAGTACACCCTGATCTATCGGGACGGGAGGTAATTAGAGGCTGGTTAAGGAGCTATCGATTGAAAGGTGCAGGCAAATAAAACTCCAATTTAACAACGTCACAACTTTTGGTGGCGATCGACGTTCCAACTTCTCTTCGGTCACGAGTTTTTGTGTATTTATATCATTGCTGCATGGCTGGCCGGTGGTCGATCGCGACAAATGGACGAGTTGGGCTGTAACATATTCATCATCATCATCATCAGTACAAGACAGCAGGCGCGGTGGAATCGCTATCATCATATTTGTCGGTGTCCTTCACGTCGGGTGCTATCCTTTTGAGCTTGCCAAACGGCGCAGCATGAAATTCCGTAGGGAGTAATGTTGCTTTGTACCGAGGTTCGAAGCACTGGTCTCAATAACAATCATACACTTTGCGTTATGACGCACATTTCGTAAATAATTACAATTATTTGAGCTTTTCTGGTTATCAATTGTGTTATCTTTAACAACATTAAAAGAATTATAATAATTAAATTTCTTTGAGCTTTTCTGGTTATCTGTGTTAAGTTTATTTTTAGATTCGAAGGTGTGTTATCTTTATCCTTACTGGTATTAAAATGTTGATAACAATGAATAAGTCTTTATGTTTTTTTCTAAATGTTTTTTGGTAGATTACTAAATCTGTCTTTTAGTTTTGTCATTCTTCATCTTATCAGAAGTAGCTACGAGAGGCATTATACCCATTAGCTACGAATAATATTATCCATAGAAGTCTTGCAAGAGTAATTTGCAGATTACAAAGTGATGGGTTTACTAATGGAAAATCTTCTTTATATATGTGAGGTACATACTATGAATATATTCATTGCTACTATATTATACAAATAGATAATGATTAAAATATATATCGCTCGTATACAAGGTATAGATACATAATGATTGGAGTAAATGGGAGTTCCAAGATTTATTGTGTTTGGTTACTATACATCAATTTCATCCTAAATTTATTGATTGCTTTATCAATGCTAGAGCTCAACATATCATCATCCCAAGCATAAACAAAAAGTTATTGGAGTAAATGGGAGTTTCGAGATTTATCATGTTTTATTATTTTGTATTATTTTCATCCAAATTTTGGTGATTGCTCAACCAATGCTAGAGCTTGACATATCATCACCCCAGGTAATGCTTTTTCAGCTTCTTGATAAATATATAATTGCATAAAATAAATTAAGTAAAAATGAGTGTTTCTAATATTCTTTCTCATTTTTACTAATATTCTTTTTCATTTTTAGGTGCGGTGAGCAATATTGATAGGCTACCATTAGGGGGAATATGCACCTGAAAAGGGCCTTGTAAGGAATGGATTAGAGGAGGATTACTTTTGCTAATCTTGTATGCCAAGTGGGCCTAGAAGAAATTATGGTCACTACAAAATACAGGCCTTATAACGACGTTTAAAGCGATGAAAATGTTCATAAAGACATTTGCCCCAGTCATCGCAAAAAATGTTCGTATGGGCGATGTCATAGAATAGTCGATATCAGCATCGTTATCGACGTCTCTATTTGCATTGGTATTAGTTGTTCATACCCACGCAAATAGCGACGTTGATAACGACACTTTGCGATGCAAGTTGCGATGCTAATAGCGACGCATGCAGTAAATTTGCGATGCTAATAGCGACAGTAACAAGGAAAAAAAAAAATTGTGGCAGGGCAGCTATGTGCTTTATTTGGGCCATACAAAATAGTTTCAGTAATGTGTACAATGCTCATGTAAATAAAGGCAAAGTGTACTTGAATCATAACACTGATGCATGAAATAAATACATGATCGCGTAATGAAAGCGATCGGTACAATCATGGCAAGATACTACTACTACATAGAAAATGCCTACACAAATCATGTGACCAAAAAAGAAGAGTATGTGAGCTCTATGGATCTAAGGGTGACCTATAGATCCTTCCCATCCCAAACCTCGTCCTGTCACAAAGACGCATCAAACAGACTCTACAAAAAAAGAAACAACTACACATCAGCCCACCATACAATAATGCATTTTGATTAAACTTAGTAATTACGGACAAGAAAGATGACTGACTTACAGGGCTTCTATGTCTATACAATCAGTCGATCAATACAGTGAGACTGTCTCTCTTTGCATATCGAGTCTCTAGGCCGGTGGGATCACGGTTTGCAATGGAATACTGCAAAGAAAACAAAATACAACTGTTAGAAACACGATTGTCAGTACAAGGGATATTGCAAAAAAATAAGCAAGCTGAACAAAAGAAAAACTTACAAAGTCCTCCAAATATTTCTTGTGGCCGCCACTCCTAAGATAATGGACAACTCCGGCCTCTAGTCGTACCCTCGTCGCCTCGCGCTACTATCTCCAACGTCCTGGAGAATCTGTAGCCTCCTCTCTAAGTTGGCACTAGTTGTCCACGTCTCGCCACTTGGACTTTGAGGCCCCACTCTTAAGTGCCTTGCCTATGTCCGATCGTCTGTGTGGCATGTACGTTGTCGTGATGCGTTATGAGGACACAGTTGAAAAAGTATGGAATGCATCATCATCCGAATTCTTTATTGATCTAGAGAGTCAATGTGATCTAAGCCATTAGTACTAGTATGAGTTGCATGCATTACTGAAAAATACTAGATTTTTGGATAATTTTAGCCTATTTTTTATATTAATTATTGTAAAAATCTGAAAAAGTTAGAAAAAAGATTCTAGATTAGGATGGCATGTAAAAAGCTAGTTGCTTTTTCAGCCAATTAGGGGATTTTCACAAGAGGGACAAATTGACGAAATCGTGCGCGTCGTGATCACTGTAAACAGCCTAAAAACTACAAATTGAACTGAAAGAACAAGAAGGAGTGATCTGGGAGATCCGTGAGCAAGTATCTTGGGGTTTTATCTCCCTTTTGGAGCCAACGGAGCCATCAAATTTGGGTTCCGAGCAGCAGAGGAGCTATAATTTTTATGCACGTTTTGTTCTACGAAGAAGCTCCAGGAGATCTAATGCCTCGAGATTGCTTCTGAGTAGTGCAAAGATTCTAGGTTCTTTCAATACATATTGATTCAATCATATTCCATCTTCATATCATCTCCATCTTCACTAGTAGTACATGGCCAAAGATGCAACCAAGTCCACGAATAATGAGAACTTGACTTAACACAAGATAAATAACCATATCTATCACCATATATACGCAAAACCAAGGACATAAAATTTTACATTTTCGAAATTTAAAATAAAAACATAAGGAAAGCTATCAGGGTGGCTTTAACAAGACCACCTTGCTTTTGTTGTAGTGGGTGAAGAGGTATCCAGTGTAAAAGGAGAGAGGGTTAAGACAAGTACTTATGTTGATTGGGTTGAGTTGGTTAAGACGATGATCTAGAAGGTGTTGATGGATTGACAGAGATTTGATGGGTTTTTCATGTCTTTCTTGAAAGACTTGATGCATTAGAGTATGGGGATGACTAAGATATCTAACTATTCTCCTTTATATAGCTTTTGAGAAGAGGGAGGTGTATATGTGATGCTTTTTCTTTCAAAAAAAAAGAAGAAATTAGTTAAGGATAAACTATTATGCAAAATGATAGAAACCAAGAATTTTAAGAGACATTTCGAATTAAGTAACAAACAACATTAAGTGTTTTTTTTAATAGGAAGTTGATCTTGGTGTTTTCAACACTTGGCTAATGTTAACACTAGTCATTGATGTGATAGATCTCATGCTTGCTTTTTTAGCCTTGTCAACAACAAGATATTTTTGGGCGTGAAATTTGTGTATTTGATTATGGCATCCATGGCATTGCTAGCTAGTGGTATTTGATGGCTATGTAGGTATTTTTCTAGCTCTTTTGATTGTCCTTGGGCTCTATAGCCTTTCCAAAGCACAAAACTTGTGAGAGTAGAAGCACATATGTTTTTATCTTTGTGTCTATCATAGAAACCATTGAAGATAAGGAGGAAAATAGCCATAAAAAAGGGAATGATAGTAATGAGAAAATGGTGCTACTTTGGTAGCACTAAAAGTAATCATGGAGAAGAGCGAGAGAGTTTGAAGCTGCATTTGTACAGGTGAATCAATGTAAAGGAAAAAATCTCTTGGAGTTGTAGATGTGGAGAAAGGCCATATGTAGTCACATCGAAGTCCAAATAACTACAGTAGTGTTTATAAGGTATGGAGGTGGCTCATTAATCATCCTTATGGATTACAAATACCTCAAAGTTGCACCCTACTTAAAGGTAGTTGTAGAGTCTCTATATGACTCCTTTTTTGGAGTTCAAGAGGATTATCATATTGATATTGTTGATGTGCATTTATATTTTCCATCCTTGAAAATATTATGTTGTGGAAAAGTCTATAATCTGAATTTGAAACATGCTAATCATCCTTGTTGATGTCCATAATATTTTCCATCCTTGAAACTATTATGTTGTGGAAAAGTCTATAATCTGAATTTGAAACATGCTAATCATCCACATTTTTATTATTCAACCCTTTGGAAGCTTAGTATTCTTAGTTCAATTTGAAGGATAAATGCAACTCATGGTGATTACATTGGTTCCTCTTCATAAAAAGACTATAACCATTGCATATGAGCTAACTTAATTGCAATTATAATAATTCTAGTGGCCACAAATGAGCATGTTTTCCTCCAAGAAGATGACATTATCCGATCATCATCACACCCTTATTTACACATAATCTAACGTTATTGAATTTGATTATATTGATAATAGAATTGGCCTTCTTTGCACTTTTTTTTACTATAATTACTTTCAACTAATTGCTCTATGCCTAGGTTCTCCCACTAATTGGCACCAAACATTGAAGCAGTGATGATGCTAGTAATAGTTATGGTGCTTCACATCCTAATGTACATCTCATGTAGCAAGAGGGTCCAGGGTTGGTTGAGTCACAAAAAATCTTAGGGACCCCAAAGAGTTTATGTTATGCAATAACATAGCTTCATGTAATATTCCCACTCGTGAATATTGATTTCCCGCACACTGCGTAAACCTCGTGCAAAGGTTATCTTTCATATTGGAATTACCAGTAGTGTAATCTGTAATGTGCACGCGAGAAATCGAGACCTCCGCATTGGCAAAGCAAGCCTGAGGGTTCAAATCCGCAATTCACACGTAAACACCCTCTTGGGAGGGGCAAATGGATATTATTAAAGCAAAAAAAAAAATATTTATCCCTTTCCCCCAGCCGATGCACGGCTGGAGGAGAGGGAGTGTGGGGGGATGGGCTTGGTGGAGGTGGGGCTGCATGAGGAGGGGGGAAACCATGCAGTGGCCACGTGGTGGAGCTCTTCTCTTCCCCCCCTTGTCCTATAAATACACCCTCTAAGGTGTGAAGAGGGGAAGGAGGGGACAAACGGTTGCTGCCATCGCCGTGCTGGGAAGGAGGAAAAGAAGGCTGCATGGAGAGAAGGGGCCAATCAGTAGAGGCTGCAGTGCTGCATGATCAGAGGAAGAGGACGAAACTTGTCGGTGCTTTCCACCTTCATCCCCCCACCACACGTGACCCTCCCTGTGGCACGAATTGGAAGAGAGGAGGATCAAAGGCACAAAAAGGAGCCAGAGCCTCCTGGGTGTGAGGGAAAGGACGATAGAAGGGAAAAACGAAGGGAGAGAAAGGAGAGTGACCACCGTTGCAGCCAAGGAGATCGCCACCACAGTCCACCAGGCCACCGCCAACCTTCCGCCGTCATATCGCCAGCAATCCCCCCTTTTTTTTGTCGTCGATTTCACACCAATCATTGGCCCTCCATGTCTTCTGGATAGAACAGAAGCTTTTTCGAAGCTTCTTGAGAAGCTTCTAAGGGTGGCTTCCATAAGCCCCATTCCCACAAGCCTTTCCGAGTTGCTTTCAAAACCGCGTTTCGGTGAAGGAATTTCCTACGTACAAGGGAGAAGGCAGATCTTGAGGCTGTTCGGAGAACGCGTAGAAGCGAGAGCAATTCACGGAGTTCAATTCATCAACGATGGCTCCCAAGAAGACGCAAGGTGCACCTGCGGGAGGTTCTTCTCCTAGCATTCACGTGGACATCTCCCCGAGCCCGCAAACCCAAGTTTTTACTTTTGTGATTCCATACAAAAGTAATGCATTAAGCATGATAACTTCATGGATTAGGAAGCACCCGTGCATGTTCAAATTCACCTAGCCTAGTTAAATGCAATTGGGAAAATTGGTATTTTCAATGCTATAAACGCAAATTTTCTGTCCATCTTACGACCTTAATAGTATGTTGCCTTGTCGTGCTTTTCAAAGTGACGAGCCTAGAACACCTATTGCCTATCATTATAAGGTTGGAATTGTTAAAGTGCACCGTTGACTAGACATGGAAAGATTAAGCGTATGTTGCATTTTTAGGCAACATCTTCCTTGTAATGAGTCATGAGGAAAAGTTAACACCCATAAGATGTTATCCGGAAAGAAATAGAAGAGCATGAAATTAATCTTATGGACTTGCAAGTGGCATGTAAAATGGAAAAAGTTAATACTAGCTTTAGTTTTGTATGAACTTCATTAACTTCATTGTAGCTAGGAGAAAGTTGCGTGTTGCATAGTCGTCATGCAAAAATTTCATTCATCAGGAGCCGTATTTAGGAGAGGTTGCATGGTTTAACAAAGCATGAGATTCTAAAGTGTAGATAACAAGGTAGTAGGCATGATTATTTGATGTAAGTCCTAGTAGGTCCTAGGAAAGTTAGTATCCAGATTATCATGTATTTACTTTACCAAGGAAAGATAGAGTTATTGTGAACTATGTGATGCGTAGAAGCAATGAATCGCATGTTTACATGTATTGTGGTAGTTGCAACTATTTTTCCCTTTTGATCTAGTTTATTATCTCTAGGAAAGGTTCATCCTTGTCGCAAGACAAGTATATTGAATTGTCTAAATCACCTAACCCACAAGGGATTCATATAAGCATGATTCAGTCGATATGATAAATATCCCAAGTGCTAACTAGGGTTTAGCGCGTTAAGGATTTGACCTAGTTTTACACTTGTTGCCAAGTCAAAACCCTCAAACCCAAAGATCATACCCACATTCACGAAATGTGGACTCAATTGGACGGGCTTGCAAGAAACGATCTAGGGTTTCTACCCTAAGCATTACTCGTTCAAATGATGAAACTCGAATTGAGTTGGAACCCCTAGGACCAAACGTTGTCGGCCTAGTGTAATTAGGAATAGGTTGGGTAAGAAGACACCATAAACCATGCTTCTCGTCTGGAGATAATTCCGTGACCAGAAAACGCCATTCAATGGGTGAAACGATCCCATGGAATAGATGCGACACTTGTGCAAAAAGTTGCAACGTCGCTGTCGTGTTGCTGCGCATCCGAGTCGTATACACCTCCATTTCTTTTGTTGTGCATTTGTGTTAATTTCTACGTGTGATTCATTGTTTGTGTGATGCATTTTAATAATCCGCATCCAATGTATATATTCCCTTAATGCATTGCACATTGATCATGTTCTGGAGTTACTATCTGAAGTTGAGAAGACTGACCTCAAACCACTCCAACCATGTTTTGATAGTGCCATGAATATGTATTTGCAATTGAAGTGCTATAAAGAAGTGGAGTCTTTGTTCGACAGGGCAAAGGCTGCGAATGTGTGGCCTGCACATGCTACTTTTAATATGCTTATAAAGGCTTACATAAACAGTGGACAGATGGAAAAGGCAGAACGTGTTTATCAAGAAATGAAGCAAATAGGTGGTACTGTTTCGAAGGCATCAAAGTACTTAGCAAAACAGTTGCAACTAGTAATGAAAGCTCTTAAGGCTAGAGCAATGGATTGTTGGAGAACATATGATGGACATTAAGTTTGCTTTTAAGGCAAATCAGCATCTAAGATTTGGATGTTCATGAGCCTCATTTATTACCTGAACTTAAGGATGCACTAAAGTCTGAAGAGGTATGCTATAGCTGAAAGGGGGTAAAAAGGTAGGCAAGAAGTTCTAAAGAAAAGAAAAGCAATGCTAATTGGGGAGGAAAGGAGAGAAAAAGCAGGGGAGGTCACGAATGGATGAGGGAAAAAGCTAAGAAAAGAGAGGTATATTTTTGAAAAGGCAGAAATGGCGGGCTGCTCCTGGATTGGAGGGGGAGAGAGCTGAAATCGTGGAGGAAGGAAAGGAAGGAGCTCTATAGCAAGACGACGCAGATTATGAGAAGATGGGACAAGAAAGGTGAACTTGGGGGGGCTCTTTTCTGGGAGCTGCACCTCACTGAAGGGGGGCATCGACTCTCGACTGAGATGTTTTGGGGGGGGGGAATAACTCTCGATCAAAGAAAAGCATTGAAATTGGGGGCACTATCGAGATCATGAGGACAGCAGCTTTCTGTTTCGTCACTGCGCCATCAATTAGTCGCCTTTGCATTCTTCTGAAGGAGAAAAGGATTGCTCAGGGCCAGAAGAGCTCTGCAAAATGCCTGCGAGCTTGGCTTCACAGATGGCTCCTCTCTGGCCGTTATCCCGTCCATGCCCAATCTGCACCCTTTGATCTCCGGAAATTGTTCGTCCATGGCCTCCGCTGGGAGACCTTCTCCGAGACTCTCAAGGCGGCCTTCGCTCCCTGCCTCCAGGCCACTCTGAGATAGTCGCAGTCAGTGTAGTAGGTTAAGTTCTCGCTCTAGTTGCAGTGCTGCACGGTGGCCTCCTCCGGGAAGAGGAATTCAGGAGACGAGAGGTGACGATAGTGGGTGTTGACGGACCGTGGATCAAAGGCAGTGTCACAATACTCCTGGAAAGAGTTATAGAGGCGGACGTCGCCATCGTCCCTCTGACTGCAAGAGGGGCTGCAATGCACTTGGCTTCGGGTTTCCACATTTTCCTTGGCTTCTGATTTGTAATCCAAGACTGTTCGAGCACCTGACCCAGGAGGACTATCTTCCATGCCACTCTGATGGCACTCCCATGATACTTTCTTACCAATCACAGTGATCGAGGAGGAGTATGTTCCAGTCTGAACATCTTCCTTAAAATGGCTGCTTTCATCAGCAAAAGGGTCTAATAGTTCAGTGTCTGTTGACAAAAACTGTTAGAGTTTTGAGAGGGCACAACTCATCAGTTCAATGAGTTACTTCCAATACATCTGGTAACCTTGTTTGCTCTGGATCTTGGGTTTGCACATTGAAGCTGTGGAATGTCTCAATTCAGGAGATTGAAGAGAATATTGTGTAGAATAAAAAGAGAAAACTAGATGACTCATCATCCCTTGCCGAAGTTCAAGAAATTCAAGTTGATGCAGTCAGCACACTTGAAGCACACACACAATGTGTTTCAGCTGCAGTTTGGAGTGAAAGGGATACGATTATTTCAGCTTCTTGGGATCACTCCATACGAACATGGGATATAGAAACTGGAGTTAACACAGATTCTTTGATAGGCTCAAAAGCAATTCTATGTGTCAGTGTAGGAGGGAAAAGTTCTGTCCTGATTACTGGTGGTGGGACAGATCCAGTTCTTAGGGTTTGGGACCCTCGTATACCTGGAACAAATACGCCTATCCTGTAGCTTTCCTGGACTGAAGAGAAATTCTGAATTTTCTTCTTCAATACATAGCCGAAGGATTTAGACAAATACAATCAGGGCAGCAGTTGTTGATGAAGATGAATCAGAGCTTGCAGAAGGAGAACCATTCTGTTCAACTTGCTTACAGATCACCCTAAACTGTATTAAAACCTAAGGAAGAGTGGAAATTGAAATAAAATATAAGAATCTTTGGTTACCAAAGAGAGGATCACTTATTGAAATACCAAAACTGTTCATGACAGCATATCAAGAACATGGGTTTGATCAGTTTCTTTGTTGTAACTCATCAGTTCAATGAGTTACTTCCAATACATCTGGTAACCTTGTTTGCTCTGGATCTTGGGTTTGCACATTGAAGCTGTGGAATGTCTCAATTCAGGAGATTGAAGAGAATATTGTGCAGAATAAAAAGAGAAAACTAGATGACTCATCATCCCTTGCCGAAGTTCAAGAAATTCAAGTTGATGCAGTCAGCACACTTGAAGCACACACACAATGTGTTTCAGCTGCAGTTTGGAGTGAAAGGGATACGATTATTTCAGCTTCTTGGGATCACTCCATACGAACATGGGATACAGAAACTGGAGTTAACACAGATTCTTTGATAGGCTCAAAAGCAATTCTATGTGTCAGTGTAGGAGGGAAAAGTTCTGTCCTGATTACTGGTGGTGGGACAGTTCCAGTTCTTAGGGTTTGGGACCCTCGTATACCTGGAACAAATACGCCTATCCTGCAGCTTTCCTGGACTGAAGAGAAATTCTGAATTTTCTTCTTCAATACATAGCCGAAGGATTTAGACAAATACAATCAGGGCAGCAGTTGTTGATGAAGATGAATCAGAGCTTGCAGAAGGAGAACCATTCTGTTCAACTTGCTTACAGATCACCCTAAACTGTATTAAAACCTAAGGAAGAGTGGAAATTGAAATAAAATATAAGGATCTTTGGTTACCAAAGAGAGGATCACTTATTGAAATACCAAAACTGTTCATGACAGCATATCAAGAACATGGGTTTGATCAGTTTCTTTGTTGTAACTCTATGATTATGACAAGGAATATAGTGAACATTGACATCCAACATTTGAGTTCTTCTTGTTAGTGAACTTTGACTTCCAACATTTGAGTTCTTCTTGTTAGCCTCTTCTTCTCTTGCTGTACCTTGAACCCCGTGTTCTGCAGCTCTTGCATGATCTCTCTGACATTTCTGGTGAACCCGACGTGAAAGTGCTGCGTCATCAGCAAGATGGGAGACTCGCAAGAAGAGATGATAGATGATAATGTTATGAAGAACCTGTTTCAGTCATTTACCATGTATATGCAGCAGCAAGCTCATGCAAAACGTGACAGTGATGCTATGGATGCTTTGAAAGCTGTCCAACAGGAGATGAAGCAGTTTAATGGCCAGCAAGTGTCAACTTACCTGCATTTGTATGAAGAAAAGATGAAGTTTTTTGGGGTTTCTCAAGATGTTTGGAGCCGCTACTTCTTGCGGATCGTGGTGCGCGCTCTTGAAGGTCGAATTGCAGAAATTCAAGAGGCACATGCAGGTTGGGCTGAATTTAAAAAGGCATTAAAAGATGAATATTTCCTGGAGGATACAGGTCTTATGAATCGCAGGAATTTTTTAGCATGGGTTTCTATGCCTAATAAAGGACTTTCTGTTACCGATCTTCTGCGAGAGTTTGAAAGCCGTTATGATCAGTTGGATGGGACTGAACAGCAAGCTTTGGAGATGTAGAAAGTGGAGTTATTTTTGCAAGCTGCAGATGCTGATTTGCAGGAAAAGTTGGATGATCTTTTGGAAGATCAAGCTACTGATTCAGGTTTAAAGACTGAGTGGAGACATGTCATTGATGCTGTGAATGCTCTTGTCAAGAAGCAGCACAGGAGAGTCAGATTGCATCGAAATACAGGATTAGTTCCTGAAAAATCCTTGGAGACTTCTTCTTCTACCCCTGCTGCTTCTTTGCCTAAGCCTACTCCTCCTGTTATCCATCCACCAGTTCCACCAGTTCCTGCTGCTCCAGTGCCCTTATCTGTAGATGATGTTATTAAAGGCTTGGCGGATTTGACGATTAAAGCTGTCAAAGCTGAAGTTGGTAAGTTAAAGGAGCAACTTATGTCAGTACCTATTGTAGCACCTGCTCCAGTGACTGCTTTTCCAGCTGGTCAAAGAAAAGGGCGACGATGTATTTGGTGTGATAGTACAGAGCACCAACACTGCAGAGATTGTGATGCTTTTCAGGAAGCACGAAAGAAGAATGTAGTGTTCTGGGGACAAGATGGGAAGATATGGCTGACAGAGACTGGCGCTCCTCTTGACACGAACTTTGGTAAGGGAGGTATGAAGAAGCTTGTTGATGATATGGCTGCGCGATCAGCTTATGTGAGTGTTAGAGGAGATGCTTCAGCTTTTGGAGTCCAGCTTGAGCAGAAATCTGATGGAGACTCTGCTTTATGGTCTTCTTCCTTGGAGATAGCGAGAAGAGGGAAAGTTCAAACTTCTACTATGACTTGTGTGGGCTCTAGCATCCGAGGAGAAACAGGATGGGATTCTCCTGTTGACAGGTATTCTATTTTTGCTTATATGGCTAAAATGCAGGGTTTAGATGCCATGGTTGAGGAAAAGAGAAGAAGAGATGAGGAGGGTCCTAGCTCCTCCAAAAAGACTAGAGGGGGTAACTTTGTTTCACCACCTGTTACAACTCCACCTATGTCAAATTCTCCAGTTCAAACAGATTCTGATCAACCAATGGGAGACAAGCAGAAAGAAAAGAGGCAACCAAGAAAAGAGCCAGGATTCAAGCTCTTGTCAGACCTTGATATGCAAACGGATATGAGTAAGATTTTTCATGAAAGAATTTTGAATAGTGAAGTCACTTTTACTGTTGGAGAGGCTCTTGGGATTGCTAGAAGAGAAATACAGGATCAGATGCAGGATCTTTTGCGGAGGAAACGGCATGCGATGGAAGGACCTGCTTTACAGGGATTGTGGCATGGAGCTCTTGGGGAAGAGCATGATGATGCAATGATGGTTGAGAATGCTTCTGTTAATCCGCAATCGGAGAAAATAGTGCAGCCTATGCAGTATGAAGATGATGAGACCCCTATTCTCATTCCTCGCAGCCATTTTTCACGAAGTCATTGGGCTAGAGCAACCACTGAGACAGTGGTAAGGATTGGAGAGAAACAAATTCCCTTGATTGCTTTAGTTGATCATGGTTCTGAGATTAATCTTATTGCTCGAGGTGTTTATGAGAGTGGCAAGTGGCCTATGGATGCAGAGCATGGCTGGCGCATGAGAGCCGCCAACAATACTTCTGGTGATATGTATGCTGCTTGTCCGAGTATCAGAATTTCTATTGGTAATGTTGAAGAGGATTATCATTGCTTTGTTCAGGATTCATGCTCTTATCCGATTATTCTTGGACAGCCTTTTATTACAGAAGCAAGAATGGAAACAAAAGTGATGGATGATGGGTCAGCTTATGCGCGGATACGCAGTAAAGATGGTATGCGAGCTGTTCAGTTTATGAGTGTTGGGGTAAATCATCCGAGAAATTCTGAATTTTCTTCTTCAATACATAGCCGAAGGATTTAGACAAATACAATCAGGGCAGCAGTTGTTGATGAAGGTGAATCAGAGCTTGCAGAAGGAGAACCATTCTGTTCAACTTGCTTACAGATCACCCTAAACTGTATTAAAACCTAAGGAAGAGTGGAAATTGAAATAAAATATAAGAATCTTTGGTTACCAAAGAGAGGATCACTTATTGAAATACCAAAACTGTTCATGACAGCATATCAAGAACATGGGTTTGATTAGTTTCTTTGTTGTAACTCATCAGTTCAATGAGTTACTTCCAATACATCTGGTAACCTTGTTTGCTCTGGATCTTGTGTTTGCACATTGAAGTTGTGGAATGTCTCAATTCAGGAGATTGAAGAGAATATTGTGCAGAATAAAAAGAGAAAACTAGATGACTCATCATCCCTTGCCGAAGTTCAAGAAATTCAAGTTGATGCAGTCAGCACACTTGAAGCACACACACAATGTGTTTCAGCTGCAGTTTGAAGTGAAAGGGATACGATTATTTCAGCTTCTTGGGATCACTCCATACGAACATGGGATACAGAAACTGGAGTTAACACAGATTCTTTGATAGGCTCAAAAGCAATTCTATGTGTCAGTGTAGGAGGGAAAAGTTCTGTCCTGATTACTGGTGGTGGGACAGTTCCAGTTCTTAGGGTTTGGGACCCTCGTATACCTGGAACAAATACGCCTATCCTGCAGCTTTCCTGGACTGAAGAGAAATTCTGAATTTTCTTCTTCAATACATAGCCGAAGGATTTAGACAAATACAATCAGGGCAGCAGTTGTTGATGAAGATGAATCAGAGCTTGCAGAAGGAGAACCATTCTGTTCAACTTGCTTACAGATCACCCTAAACTGTATTAAAACCTAAGGAAGAGTGGAAATTGAAATAAAATATAAGGATCTTTGGTTACCAAAGAGAGGATCACTTGTTGAAATACCAAAACTGTTCATGACAGCATATCAAGAACATGGGTTTGATCAGTTTCTTTGTTGTAACTCTATGATTATGACAAGGAATATAGTGAACTTTGACATCCAACATTTGAGTTCTTCTTGTTAGTGAACTTTGACTTCCAACATTTGAGTTCTTCTTGTTAGCCTCTTCTTCTCTTGCTGTACCTTGAACCCCGTGTTCTGCAGCTCTTGCACGATCTCTCTGACATCGCATAGACTTGTTGTTTGTTCACAAGAGAGTTTTGCCATTTCTTGAAATAATGTTGGTAAGTTCTTGCGCAAGTTTAACTTGCAAGAGAATGAGTAGTCATCCTGTTACATCACCTGTCTTGGGGAAAGATTGCCAAGTAAAGGGAAGTTAGGTATTTGCTTGAAAGCAAATGATCAATCAATAAATTAAAGCGACATGGTCGCCAGGATTTACTGTTAATAAAACCTAAGGTATTGGTTAAGTGGGTTAACAGGGTATGGCCCTAACCCAAGGACAAAAGGGTGAACAAATAAACCCTTGGGAATCTTGCCAAGTCGCAATTAATCCCGGATCGAATGCTGGATGCATTCGGAAAGAAGGATTCACTTCTTGACAGTTGGCCAAATAAACGACCACTGGAATTGATTGTGCTTGTAACAGCTTAGAAAGCACTGTTTGCATTGTTTGCTCAAAGAACTAAAGGATGAAATGATATCTAATGCTTCAGGTTGAAGGCCTGAAGGGAGAGGCAGCTTCAGTTACCCCCGACTGCCTGCCTGACCCTAACCAAGGGGGTTGTTGACCGTGCCGGGAACGTGGACCGAACCCGCCGCGAGAGGTCTTTCTGTTGAGCTCGACTTGGAGCAGGAGGACGCTTGGGTGCCAGGGGGGGCTCTGGTTGTAAATCCCTCGCCTTCCGAGTCCTGCACAAGAGGCCAACGTGAATCGGGATTGGATCTCGAGGCCCGCATACTAGTCTACGGGCAGAAGCTTGGAATAGTAATCCCTGGCGGATTACTGGATAGCCTTCGGGTGGATTATGGACAAGCCTACGGGCGGAACTCCCTGTATTTCAAAGATAAAATGATGAAATGATAATAAAGAAGTTGTTTGATATTGTTTTTCTATGTCACGTGATAAGATTACGTGAAGGAATCAGTGCTTAACAGGGTTAATTAAAGAAGCTGATTGTTATATGTCAAATTAATGTGTTAGATAATTACATAACTAAAACAAACCGAGGAAAGTGTGGAGGATGGACCATGGGTCCGTCCTACGGATGGGTGGTCCCGGTTAGTCGGGAACTTTTCTCAAAAATCTCGAAGAACAGCGGGATGATCATCATTATCAAAACGAATAATGAGAGCGGTGACCTAGAGTTACGTCTTACCCGATTTACGGAATGGGACTATGCCTATTGGTAGAGAGGTTGATTTTTGCATCCCTCTCGTTTCCCACTCTCCTTGAACCAAGTGCAGCGTGAATCCGCTTCGGACCTGGCGTTTCTGCGTAAAGTAGTTCGCTTGGGTCTGACGCTAGTTGCTGTTAGCTAATGACCAAACAGGAAAACCCAAATTCTGGTCGATCCTAAGTGGGAACGGCCAGGATACTTCCGCTACGTGGCAGACACGGGAAGACCTAGATTGCAAAACCCGTAACATTCCATGGGAGTGCCCGGCGGAGTTCTCTAGACATCCTTTCCGATGGACTGCTAAGACGTGTCCTGGATGATTCTAGTGGACACGTTACAATTGGTATCAGAGCCGACCAACAACGGAATTGTTTTTATGAATTCTCAATAAAATGAAGTAAAGAAATTGTTGCTGTCCAAACATTTCCTCATCGTCAATACTGTCTTGTAGAACTATGAAGCGTGGAACAAGTTTTTGGTGTTCCGGGTCATGTTTATGACTGCAATGCATTCTCTGCATTATAGACAAAGAGTTGGAATGATGAACATCCTGGAGCAGATTTATAATCCATCACCTTTATATATAGAACGAAGATGGAGTGGGTCTTCAGGAATCTACTACATAGCTGCCCACCGGTTCGCTTATCTACAGACCAACCTGAAGAGGATCAAGTGGTTGGAAGACTTGAAAGTTGTGAAGCTGTTCATTTTTGTGGAAGCTCACGTAAATTCGACTTTGCATATTCAAGGTCGGAGGGTTGAATTGAACTCATATGTATATGAGGAAGTAACCCGTGTAATCCCAGTCGACAGGATTAAAGTATTGGGCCGCCATAAGAAGTATGGATTCCAGCGGAAAGGATATCCTGAACTTCCAATGAATTATCGATTCCTAAAGATCCATGACCCAAAACCCTAGTATTACACAGTTCCTGTAGACAAATGTAATACAACGTTGTTCTCCCCAAACTGAATGTAATGATTGGATTATCATCACACGAGATGTTATATACGGCTACGCCCATGTAAATATAAATAAGGACTTCATTTATCAATATCCGACTGTGCATCAGAGTTGTTAAAAAGTTAAGTAGCTTCATGATTTACGAGATAGCTGATCTAAAGATAAGCTAACGTCAATTATCATGTAATAACGTTAAGAAAACTTTTATCCAGGCACAACCCCACGTACAGGTTCCAAATTCACCCCCTACATCAAGTACTGCTGTGATCCAAGAGAAGAAGTTCCTCCTCAAGCAGATAAAGCCACCCGAGTTTGACGGGAAAGATAGATTCGTCCAGTCTGATGCTGAAATTTGGATTGAATCTATGGAGGATTACTTTGAAGCAGCTGGTACTGCGCCTACCAATCAGGCCATGCTCGCCAAATTAAAACTCACCGGCGAAGCTAGACTATGGTGGAAACAATGGTGCAGGGATCAAGGGACTTCAGAGGGGTCCGTCACCTGGGAGAAGTTAAAGAAAGCCGTGCAGGGGAGATATTTGCCACCTACATATCGTACACAAAAAATGAATGAATTCTATGAGCTAAAACAGCTAGGACTCACCCTTGACGCATACTACTCTACATTTGTCTCACTCTTAAAGTATGCACCACAGATGGACATGACGCAGCAGGTGTCCAAATTTTGCACAGGCTTAAATCCACCCGTAAATACCCGTCTCGAATCTATGCGTCCGTCAGATCTTCAGGATGCACTCATTCGAGCGGCATCTATAATTCAGGAAGTGCAAGCTAGACCAAGGGGTAACAAAAATTGGTCCTATAGCGACCCGAACAGAGGAACATTCAGACCCCAAGTGAAGAGAGTCCAAGGTCACAATCAGGGACAAAGGAAGAAAGCAAGGACAAACAACGTCAACAACTTTGTTCCTACTCAAAGTAATGGCCGAAACCTCCGATGTTTCCACTACAACGAACTCGGTCACTTCAAAAGGCAATATCCCAAGCTCAGCGAGGGACATCGTCAAGGTGTAGGCCGCGGTCAAGGAGCAGCCACCCGTGGAAGAGGAAGAACTACCTACATTACCAATAGGCAAAGATGCGAAGCAGAAGAAGAGGAAGATCTGACTATGGAGGCAGAATTTCAAAGAGCGACAGTCCATGCTGCTTTACACAAGAAGGGGCCGAATCGTCAGTTCTCGGTGATTCAAACACCGTCGGACTATCAAGGTAAAGGTTTCAAAACCTTGATTGATTGTGGCAGTACACATTCCTTTATCTCACCACCATGTGCAAAAAGATTAGGAATAGCCACAGTAGAAGCACCTACCTTACTTGTGGAATTGGCAAACGGTCGTGAGGTAACTTGTACCAGGCAAACTGCTAAGGAAGAATTCTTTCTGGGAGGAAAGAAAACCTCAGCCAAATTCAGAGTCATGAATTTAGGTATCCATGAGTGTCTACTCAGGATGGATTGGCTTAAGCCTAATGACGCCCACATCCACTGTGGAAAGGGTCAAGTTTCCTTTCGAAACTCTGAAAGGGAGTTTGTTACAACTCAAGGTGAGGCAGGAGTGCCAAGAATCCAGTTAGCCAAAGTATCGTGGATCATAAAAGGAGTTAGAAAAGGATTACCTGTTTACCTGATCAAACTCAACAAGTTAGATCAAAAGCAAGAGTCTCATGAGGGACCCTCTTGGCTAAAGGAATACGCTGACGTATTCCCTGAGGAACTGACTGAACTTCCGCCTCCAAGAGAAGTTGATCATGAAATAAGGCTAGTGCCTGGAGCTGCGCCAATTGCAAAGAGACCTTATAGAATGTCCATACCAGAAGCTATTGAGTTGAAGAAACAACTCAAGCAACTGTTAGATCAGGGTTACATCCAGCCTAGCAACTCACCATGGGGAGCTCCAGTACTATTCCAGAAAAAGAAAGATGGGACACTTCGACTATGTATTGATTACCGTGGTTTGAATCAATCAACAGTCAAGAACAAGTATCCTATTCCTAGAATAGATGAACTTCTGGATCGCCTTCAAGGTGCAAAGATCTTCTCCAAAATTGATCTCAGATCAGGTTACTATCAAATAAGGATCAAGGAAAAAGATATTCCAAAAACAGCCTTCAATACAAGATATGGGCACTTTGAGTTCTTGGTTATGTCATTCGGGCTTACAAATGCACCTGCCACCTTCAATAGATTAATGCAGGATATTTTTAGACCATATCTTGATGATTTCGTGCTTGTCTTCTTCGATGACACTTTAGTCTATTCTAAACAAGAAGAAGATCATGAACCTCAACTACGGATTGTTCTTGAGACAATGAGGTCTCATAAGCTGTATGCTAAAATGAAGAAGTGTGCATTCTTCAAGCATCAGATTGAATATCTAGGATTCATAGTATCATCAGAAGGAATATCAGTAGACCCAGCCAAAGTCAGGGATGTGCTTGAATGGACAATACCAATATCCATTAAAGAAATACGTAGCTTCCTTGGCTTGACAGGATGGTATAGGGTCTTTATCAAAAACTATGCTTTGATTGCAGCACCTCTTACAGACTTACTAAAGAAGCAGACTTCTATTACATGGTCAACTCACGAACAAAATAGCTTCGACCAATTGAAGCAATGTTTGGTATCAGTACCTATTCTAAAACTTCCTGACCTCAATAAGGAGTTCGAGGTAGTAACTGATGCCAGCATTCTTGCTTTGGGGTGTGTACTTATGCAGGAAGGTCATCCAGTAGCATACTCTTCAAGGAAATTGAAGAGTCATGAAAAGAATTATGCCACGCATGATCTGGAATTATTAGCTGTCATCCATGCTTTAAAGCTTTGGAGACACTACCTATTGGGTAACAAGTTTACTCTAGTAACCGATCATAAGAGTCTCAAATGGATTTTTACCCAGAACGAGCTCAACATGAGGCAACGGCGGTGGATTGAAGTACTGGAGGAGTATGATTTTGAAATCAAGTACCAACCAGGGAAAGAGAATGTAGCTGCCGATGCACTCAGTCGCAAGGCATTCCTAAATTCCCTAATCTTGCAGAATCCATTGAGGGCTGAAATGATGAACGGATTGCCTCTTACCCATCCAACCTCCAATCCTCACTAAGAGAACTAAAGAGGGGCACCACCTAGCCAAAGGGAGGATGGGCTAGGACATCCCTTTTCTCAAAGAGAATCAAGAGAACCAAGACACAAATTTACAAGAGAGAATATATGTGCTAGACACCATATTGGAATATAAGAGAGAGAGATGAGAAGAGAGGGAGACAAGAGGAGAAGAGGTAGAAGAAGCTTGCCATTATGCTACATGGAATGAGAAGATGAGAAGAGAGGGAGATAATAGGAGAAGAGGTAGAAGAAGCTTGCCATTATGCTACATAATAAAAGAACTTACTCATAGCTTACCTCAAAGAGATGAGGATATTGTAGAGTGCTCTCATGGACTTGTCATTCTCCTCCTCCCCTCCCTCCATGGGCTCTTTATATAGCCTCCATGAGGGATTAGATTAAGCTAATCTTCTTGATTAACATAATCCTAGATGATGTATGGCATCTTTGAAAATATGGAGCATAGTGGATGGGACAAGTCCCCACCTTGGTCATCATGCAAGAAGCCAAGGGTGGTGGTAGACAAAATAGATAAATGGAGCTAGATTACAAGAGGTGGGTGGCCAAAGCACATTATTATAATATATTTACAAGAAGGATAGAGTGGAAAGTTGGTGTGGTGAAAGAGAGAAGAAAATTGCATGTAGCCAGCAGTCTGCGCCTTCGTAACTTCAAATCCGTGAGGAATTTGAAAAAAGTTTCTTCTGCAACTTTGTAGACCAGGTCAAAACCGATCGGCCTTCGCGGGAATTTTCTTGAAATTAGCTTTTTCTTGGGAGTTATTGAGATTATAAAAAAGGCTTCCAAAAGCTGCTTTGACTTTAGTATCCCATATGTATATAAATACATATAAGCATGTGACAAAAGGGGTCCATGCTTGTAAGCTTTTGTGCAAGATCCAAATGACACCATGATGTGGATATTGACTTGTGTGCAAGGGTGAGGTGTCCTCTAATGATGGTGATAGATTCCAAATCTTAGTGATGCAGACGGGCCCATGTGTAGTTGGAGGCTAGTCCTTTGAAAAATCCATGCATTCACTCAACTCCTAGGTGTAATCCATTTTCATCTTCACTAAGATAACCATCCCTTTTACCCTTTACATTGACATACCTCCTAAGAACTTGTTCCCCCCATTTGCTAGAGTTATCGTAATCGAGAAGCAATGTAGCATACCTAGTGCTTGAAGAGTAAACCCAAAGTGATATGGTAAGCTCTTGATAGGGGCTTTGGCCAAAATTTTGTGGTAATAATCCGGGTTGTAAAAAACCCGGATCATTAGCCCTCCCCTTAGGCTAGAGGTATTCATGCCTCTAGCTTGATAATGATGGTCCAATAGAGCAAGGAGGACTGCACCCCCTCATTGGTGGCTCTTCATTGAATGACTGCTCCAAAGTGTTCATATTTCTTTGAAAATAAGGCTTCAGTCGCCATCCATTTACCCTTGTCTTGTGAACCTTCCCATCTATGTCACCTAGCTTATAGCTGCCATTTGGATATCTCCTTATGACCATGAATGGCCCTTCCCACTTGAACACAAGTTTAGCATCCTTTCTGTTATCGAAGCGGTTATCATAGCGTAGCACAAGTGATCCTTCCCTTATGTGTTTGCTAGCCAGCTTCTTATTAAAGGTCTTCCTCCTCTCTTCAGCCTGCATGGAATAGTGTTGGACTGCTGCTTCTCTATCTAACTCCAGCCTCTCTAGATCCAATATCCTTTCCTCTAACTTCTTATCTTGATTCTTCTCTTGACTGGCTACTAAAACACGCAAACTGGCCAGTTCCACCTCTATAGGAAGCAAAGCTTCTTGGCCATAGACGAGATGAAATGGAGTATAGCCGAGCGAGGTTCTAAATGAAGTCCTGTAGGCCCAAAGAGCTGCATTCAATTTTTTATCCCAGTGCTTGGGGTGCATGTGTACCTGCTTGGTAATTATCTTACAAATCAGCCCATTCACTTTTTCGACCAAACCATTACACTGTGGATAGTAGGGAGTAGAATGCCTGTGCTTGATTTTTAGCCTTTCCATTAGCTCCCCTACTAGGTTTGCCCTAAAACCAGGACCCCGATCAGAGATAATTTCCAAAGGTGTGCCAAACCTACAACAAATATGTTCAAACACAAATTTTCCCACTTCTTGGGCTGTGATCCTACTAGTTGCTGAAGCCTCTGCCCACCTCGTCATGTAGTCCACTCCCATTATGATGTATTCCTTGCCAGATTGAGTTCGTGGGAGTGGCCCTATTGCATCAACCCCCCATTTCTCAAATGGGCCATATGTAGTTATGGGATTTTGTTCCTCATGCACTAGCTTCCTTGGTCCGGCCTTTTGGCAATCGTCACAAGTGCGGCACCAATGTTGCACATCTCGATGTAGACTAGGCCACACAAAACCGGCTTGGAGAATCTTTCTGCTGGTTATTTCCTGAGCAAAATGTCCGCCACAAACCCCTTCATGGCAGCTCTTAATCACATCTATAATCTCCTTTGCTGTTGGCACCCTTCTAAGCACTGCATCATTTCCTTTGCAATACAACACATCATTTATCAAGCGGTATTTAGTGGCCTTAGTAGCTAGCCACCTTTTCTCACTTTTACTCATATGTGTAGGTGTCTCACCTTGCTCGAGAAAATAAAGCACATCTTGTAGTTGAAACTTGCCTTGAAATAAGGGAAGCTTTACGGCAATGATGCCCACCATTGCCTCTTTCAATTTTTCAGCTGCTAGAGCATCTGCGTTGCCATTTGTGCGCCTTGGCACAAAATAGATTTGGGCTTTCTGTAGCTTTCTCATGAGAGTTTTAGCTTCCCTCATTTTCACTGCTAAGTTATCATTTTTACAAGCCCAAATTCCTTTCATTTGCTTAACAATGAGCATAGAATCCCCAAAAACATTAAGCCGAGTGATACCATATGAGAGACACCACTTCAAACCTAAAAGCAAGGCTTGATATTCTGCCTCATTGTTAGAATGGACATCCTCCAAGCTGATACCTTCTCCATAAAGTTTGTCACCTTCGGGACTGAACACCACTATTCCTGCTGCCGCTCTATCTTTAATACGCTTGTAGGCCCCATCGAAGTAGAGGGCATGGGCATTCTCCACCCGTGGCGGCTCCTCAAGAGGAGGTGTCTCCTCTTTTATCTTTCCCTTCTCCTTTTCCTTCTTTTGATGGCATCTATGGGTCAACAAATCAGCTAGGCAAGCTCGAGTAGAATCCTCCACCTTGAAGGTGTAGTCAAACTCTTGGAGTTGTATCACCCACTTAGCGATTCTAGCTGAAACATCCATGTGTTGTAAGGCATAGGGAAAATGCTCTTCTGTCGTGATCACTGTGAATGGCCTAGGGAGAAGATAAGGACGAAACTTCCTTACAGCAAACATTAGAGACAAAACCATGACCTCGACCATCTTGTACCCTCGTTCTGATGCTGTCATTACTCTACTAGAAAAGTAAACTGGTCTCATTAGGCCAGTTTTAGCATCCTTTTGTATTAGTGCTGCCCCTAGAGCATCTTCCCCAAAACTCGGGTTGACAAAAAACTCTTGATCCCAACAAGGCTGTAAAATTATAGGAAGGGTGCTAAGAGCCTTCTTCACCTCGTGAAAGCACCTTTCGCTTTCGTCACTCCACAAGAGCTCCTCGGAGTGGGTTAACTGTTGCAGTGGAAATATTAATTGGGAGAGGAGATGAATGAACCGCCCCATATATCGCACCTTCTGAATGAAAGAGGTTAGTTGCTTCACAGAAGATGGTGATGGCACTGCCAATAGAGCCTTAACTTTGTTTGGATCTGCTTCAATGCCCCTCTCACTTACGACATGCCCTAACAAAGTTACACTGCTTTCGCCAATTCGACACTTCTCATGGTTTAATTGCCCCCCCATTTGTGCGAGTCGGTTGAAAGCTTCATCCACCTTCCCTAGATGTAGAGCCTTAGAACTATAAATACAAAAATCATCAATAAAGACCCTGATGGATTTCCCAAAATATGGCTGGAAGACATAATTCATGAATCGTTGGAAGGTAGCTGGGGCATTTGTTAATCCAAATGGCATTACTTTGTAAGCAAAACAACCCCAAGGTGTAATGAAGGTGGTCTTCTGTTGATCCTCCTCAGCTATTCGGATCTGGAAATAACCTGAATATCCATCACAAACAGTGTATCTCTCATGCTCGGCCACCTCGTTGAGTATTTCATCCTGAAAGGGAAGAGGAAAGTGATCTCTCTTAGTTGCGGCATTTAGCGGCTTGTAATCCACACAAATCCTCCATTTTTCATTCTTCTTGGGTATCACCACCACAGGTGAAACCCACTCTGAATCCCCTATTGGATAGATAAAGCCTGCCTTTAAAAGTCGTTGCACCTCAGTGAGTAGAGCGTTTTGTTGAACTACTCCCAATCGTCGTAGTCGCTGCACCACTGGCCGTGCTCCCTCTTTTAGATTAATGTGATGTTGTACTGTTGTCACACCTGTGATGTGTTCATAATCAGAAATAAAAAGTGCAGAATGTTTTATCACCACTTCCATGTAGGCTGCCTTCTCCTCAACTGATAGATCCTTAGCCAACATTTTTTCTAACCCCTCCTTCTCGACCTTTGGAAGCTGCTGCGGAATTTCACTACCAGAAGGCCCTTTTAATGTAATTCCCATCACTTGTAGAGAGCTTTCTTCCTCCTCATTAGAAGACTCTCCCTCTGTCATAGATGACCAACCCTCGCTGGAACTCCATTCATCAGCGGTGGTTTCTAACACAAGATCCTCCTGTCGGCCCTCCTTCATGTTGTAGATAGTGCTCTTCCATTTTTTATGCAGCCCCTTTTGTGGCCTGAGCTCTAGAGCCCCTGTCTCCCAATCTTGTCTGGCTTTCATTCCCATTAGCCATGGTCGCCCAAGAATGAGCGGATAGCCATCCCCCTTCACTGGCATCACATACATGTCAAGCTCCAATTGCACTCCACACACCTTTACCTTGACTTTCTTTATAACTCCCAAACAATTTACTACCACATTGTTAGCCATTTTGGCCCCAAATTTAGTAGTTTCATTTACCTCTAATCCCAAACGATGCATCAACTTTTCCGTCATGACACAAATCTCTGCACCTCCATCCACATATGTCTTTGACACTCTCTGCCCATTGATTTCGGCTTCCACTAGAGGTACAATATCTTTCATCTTTCTAGCCTGGATTGCATTCACATGTCTATTCTTCATGGGTCTAATGCTTACCATCTTTGACCATTGTCGCCGCACTGTTGGAGATAGATGTAGTAATTGTGGCCATGAAATTTTTGGCCCTTGATTCCTCACATCAGCAAGCAAATCATAAGCTCTAGTACCTTTACCCAAGGGAAAATCATCTGGCTCAATGTGTCGGCGTGAGCGAGCCCTCCTCTTTTTACTGGTGCGTGTCTTTGCAGCCACTGATGACTCTGCCTCCTCTTCCATATTTTCAACCTCCTTTGGTAGTGTAGGCTCCATCTTCTCAATTCTCCGGGCTTTCTTCACCGGCATTGCTTCAACCTCTACTACTTTGGCCTTCCCTTTGACATCACTCTCATCTAAACTAATTATCCTAACATCATGATTCTCTGGCGGTTGGACAGGCAAGGGCGGCACCTCTGCAAGTGGTCGAGGATGCTGGAGAACTTGAACCGGTGGTGGAGGCCTTCGATTCGGTGGAACAAACCTTTCCCTAGGTGGTGTCACTTGTTGTCCCCCCCTTCTTGGTTGGAACCCATTTCCTGGAAAACGCCTGGGATGAGGGCAAAAGTACATACCATGGCCAGTCTCCCCACAATTATAGCAAACATACTCTCTTTCTTGTCTTCTTGGACCTCGATTGCCTTCATTTATGAGGGGAGGGGGCCGCACTCCTTGCACCAAATTTAATGAAAGGCTTTCGAGTTGATTAGTAATGCGTTGTAGGAGCTCTTGCTGTGGTATCTCTGGTTCAGGTGGGGCCTCTGCTATTTCTCTAGGCCTTTGCATGGTTGGTAAAACCTGTATGGGCTCAACTCCCCCCTTCAATTGGGCTTGATACTTCAATTTTCTATCTTTCTCCCTCGCATAAGTGACTGATTCTTCATATGATGTGGGAAACTTTCCTTTGACCTTCTCCCTTAGTAGAGGATGGAGTCCGGCTAGAAAACAATCTTTCTTAAGGCAATCAGGTACTCTTTCTCCCTCAGCTAAAGAGGCTGTCCATTTATCCCACAATTTTATAAACATGCCTTCATAGGTTTGGTACTCCCCTGCTATGGTTTGGCGAAGATCTAAGAGTTGTCTCCAAATATCTTCAGGTGGCTCTATATCTTGGTACTTGTGCATGAATGCGGTCTTGAGATTCTCCCAATTACCCCTTGTAGCCTCCGGTAGAGCTTGATACCACACTCGAGCATCACCCTTTAGAACTAAAGGGAAGGCCCGTACTTTGGTTGCTTCGTCATCCCGGCCTGTGACTAGGAAGGCCATTTCTAAGTCATCCAAAAAGTCCAGAGATTTCTCCCCTTTGTGCCCAAAAAAACTTGGAAAAGCCATGATAGGAAGATGTTGGCCTAGCTCAATACAAAATAAAGATGAACACGTCTAGGCCCAAGTCATATCTTATTAAGGGTAGAATAAATGGATTTACAGATGCATTAATCTCAGCAAGACGACGAGGGCCCAATAAGACCCTTATAACATTTTGAAACCTGAGCTTTGTGCTAACGATTATATGCACGGTTTGCCTAGCAAGTGGACGGATAGGTCCATACAAGTCCCTATGGTTCATGGGATACACTTAGAGTAGAATGAATATGTGCACATTAAAGGAGATGTTATAATCCAAAATAGGGAGTATTATGGGATCAGGTGACAACAAGATCTCTCTCAACCTCTCAGCTCCAAAATAGAAGACCAACCTTTGCTGAAAATGTATCTTTCTACTAATGCACACATCCACCCGAATGTTTTGAACCGATTGAAAGTTGTAGAAAGTAGGAGTAGTCATTTATGCATTAACTACAAATGTACACTACAAACTTTTATGAAGCGTGTCGTTGAAGCTATGGCCTCTTAGATCCCACCATTCGAGAGATGCAAAGGACTTGCTTATTGCTGATTAGCGTAGCTTTTGTGTGACCATCATCAGCCTTGTAAAGTTCATAGGCTTCGATAGCTATCTTTTCAATTACTTTGAGTCTTCTTGCTAGTAGCAGTTGAAGCGCATCACCATATGTAGCCTCTCGCCAATACCACACACCATTGATGTGTAACTCACCCTCCAAAAACTTGTTAATCCCCAAATTTGAAAGCGCCTTCACCACTTGAAGACGAAGCTCCGTAGGGAGTGTCTTTACACTAGACACCAAGCACTCAACACAATGCCTTGACGTAGAGACTTGATGAGAGCAAGATTTCTCATGAAGCAAAGAAGGATGTGTGTAATTAACTTGCTTTACCCGCATACGTGCCGTTTGTCGATAAAGATCCTTCTTCTCATGAGCTTCTTTTGGAGACCATTGCGGTACTCTTGAGCGGCGAATCCCTTGAATAGGGTTTGATGAAGATTCCTCCTTAGTGATTTCTTGACAAACACTCGTTGAAGAAGAGGACAACTCCTTAGATGTTTCTTTCTTCATGGAAGTTGTAGAGCATAGCTTGAGAACTCCTCAGCGGGGGCACCAATAATGACGGCTGAAATGATGAACGGATTGCCTCTTACCCATCCAACCTCCAATCCTCACTAAGAGAACTAAAGAGGGGCACCACCTAGCCAAAGGGAGGATGGGCTAGGACATCCCTTTTCTCAAAGAGAATCAAGAGAACCAAGACACAAATTTACAAGAGAGAATATATGTGCTAGACACCATATTGGAATATAAGAGAGAGAGATGAGAAGAGAGGGAGACAAGAGGAGAAGAGGTAGAAGAAGCTTGCCATTATGCTACATAATAAAAGAACTTACTCATAGCTTACCTCAAAGAGATGAGGATATTGTAGAGTGCTCTCATGGACTTGTCATTCTCCTCCTCCCCTCCCTCCATGGGCTCTTTATATAGCCTCCATGAGGGATTAGATTAAGCTAATCTTCTTGATTAACATAATCCTAGATGATGTATGGCATCTTTGAAAATATGGAGCATAGTGGATGGGACAAGTCCCCACCTTGGTCATCATGCAAGAAGCCAAGGGTGGTGGTAGACAAAATAGATAAATGGAGCTAGATTACAAGAGGTGGGTGGCCAAAGCACATTATTATAATATATTTACAAGAAGGATAGAGTGGAAAGTTGGTGTGGTGAAAGAGAGAAGAAAATTGCATGTAGCCAGCAGTCTGCGCCTTCGTAACTTCAAATCCGTGAGGAATTTGAAAAAAGTTTCTTCTGCAACTTTGTAGACCAGGTCAAAACCGATCGGCCTACGCCGGAATTTTCTTGAAATTAGCTTTTTCTTGGGAGTTATTGAGATTATAAAAAAGGCTTCCAAAAGCTGCTTTGACTTTAGTATCCCATATGTATATAAATACATATAAGCATGTGACAAAAGGGGTCCATGCTTGTAAGCTTTTGTGCAAGATCCAAATGACACCATGATGTGGATATTGACTTGTGTGCAAGGGTGAGGTGTCCTCTAATGATGGTGATAGATTCCAAATCTTAGTGATGCAGACGGGCCCATGTGTAGTTGGAGGCTAGTCCTTTGAAAAATCCATGCATTCACTCAACTCCTAGGTGTAATCCATTTTCATCTTCACTAAGATAACCATCCCTTTTACCCTTTACATTGACATACCTCCTAAGAACTTGTTCCCCCCATTTGCTAGAGTTATCGTAATCGAGAAGCAATGTAGCATACCTAGTGCTTGAAGAGTAAACCCAAAGTGATATGGTAAGCTCTTGATAGGGGCTTTGGCCAAAATTTTGTGGTAATAATCCGGGTTGTAAAAAACCCGGATCACCATCAATGGCCAGATCTCTGGCTACAAAGGTATCTATGCCAAGCAACCCTTTACTCGAACTAGCTAGAGAGGAAGCATGCCATGATTTGGCCTACCAAACAATGATAAAAGAAATATCTACCAAGGATTAGAATCTGAAGTTACAGGCCAAGTATCACGAATTTTTCATTGATAATGGACTTGTCTACTACAGAACAAGGCTGTGCATACCAACAAGCCAGTCACTTAAGCAGAAGATATTATGGGAAGCTCATGATTCCCCTTTCGCAGGACATCCTGGCTATGCAAAAACTCTTAATGCAGTTAGGAAGAGCTACCATTGGGAGAGGCTCAAAGGTGACGTTCTCAAATATGTCACTAAATGTTTGTCTTGCCAATGTATCAAGGCTGAACATGTCATGATGCCAGGAAAATTGCAACCACTTGACATTCCCCAAATGAAATGGGAATTCATCAGTATGGATTTTGTTGTGGGCTTACCCCAAGTCCAAGGAGGATACAATTCCATTATGGTTGTAGTTGACATGCTTACTAAGGTTGCACACCTGATTCCAGTAAAGACAAACTATAAAGCCTCCGACATTGCAAGATTGTTTATCAAGGAGATATTCAAGCTACATGGGTTACCTAGAAGAATCATTAGCGATCGAGATTCTCTCTTCACTTCACACTTCTGGAGAGCTATCTTTGAAGCTATTGGGACTCAACTCTGTTTTAGCACTGCCTACCATCCCCAAACGGATGGACAAACAGAGAGAGTGAATCAAATCATTGAGGATATGCTTAGGGCTTACTGCTGTCGAGAGCCGAAGAGGTGGATTCAATACTTGCCGTTAGTAGAATTTGCCTACAATGCTTCTTACCAGCAGAGCATTCAAATGACCCCTTTCCAGGCATTGTATGGTCATGATTGTTGAAGTCCCCTAAACTTTTTTGATCCAACCCTAAGAGTTGAAGCTTCAAGACAAATGTTGGAGGACATGGATGACCAAATAAGGTCAATAAGACAAGACATACAAGCAGCCAAGGATAGACAAAAGGCATATGCAGATTTGAAACGTCAAGAGAGGATCTTCGGAGAAGGAGACATGGTCTTCATTCGTGTACGCCCTAAAAGGAGTTCTCTATCTCTAGGAGAATGCAAGAAGCTAAGTCCAAGGTATTGTGGGCCGTATAAAATCCTCAAATTCCTGGGACCCAATGCTTATAAATTGCAACTTCTTGATAACCTAAAAGTTCACAATGTATTCCATATTAGTCTCTTAAAAAAATATGTACCCAACCCTAATCATGTACTTGATGACCAACAAATTGTAATGCCTAGTCAAGGAGTCCTTGAACTAAGACCGGATAAGATTTTAGATGTTAGGGAGAGACAGTTAAGATCTAGAACCTTGAAAGAATGCCTCGTCCAATGGAAAGATTATCCCGAAGAGGATGCTACCTGGATAGATGAAAGCTCTCTCAACCATCAATATCCCTAGTTTATCTCGAGATGAGGACATCTCGATTCTTCTAAGGGGGAGAGAATGTAATATTCCCACTCGTGAATATTGATTTCCCGCACACTGCGTAAACCTCGTGCAAAGGTTATCTTTCATATTGGAATTACCGGCAGTGTAATCTGTAACCTGCACGCGAGAAATCGAGACCTCCGCATTGGCAAAGCAAGCCCGAGGGTTCAAATCCGCAATTCACACGTAAACACCCTCTTGGGAGGGGCAAAATGGATATTATTAAAGCAAAAAAAAAAATATTTATCCCTTTCCCCCAGCCGATGCACGGTTGGAGGAGAGGGAGTGTGGGGGGATGGGCTTGGTGGAGGTGGGGCTGCATGAGGAGGGGGGAAACCATGCAGTGGCCACGTGGTGGAGCTCTTCTCTTCCCCCCCTTGTCCTATAAATACACCCTCTAAGGTGTGAAGAGGGGAAGGAGGGGGCAAACGGCTGCTGCCATCGCCATGCTGGGAAGGAGGAAAAGAAGGCTGCATGGAGAGAAGGGGCCAATCAGTAGAGGCTGCAGTGCTGCATGATCAGAGGAAGAGGACGAAACTTGTCGGTGCTTTCCACCTTCATCCCCCCACCACACGTGACCCTCCCTGTGGCACGAATTGGAAGAGAGGAGGATCAAAGGCACAAAAAGGAGCCAGAGCCTCCTGGGTGTGAGGGAAAGGACGATAGAAGGGAAAAACAAAGGGAGAGAAAGGAGAGTGACCACCGTTGCAGCCAAGGAGATCGCCACCACAGTCCGCCAGGCCACCGCCAACCTTCCGCCGTCATATCGCCAGCAATCCCCCCTTTTTTTTGTCGTCGATTTCACACCAATCATTGGCCCTCCATGTCTTCTGGATAGAACAGAAGCTTTTTCGAAGCTTCTTGAGGACCTTCTAAGGGTGGCTTCCATAAGCCCCATTCCCACAAGCCTTTCCGAGTTGCTTTCAAAACCGTGTTTCGGTGAAGGAATTTCCTACGTACAAGGGAGAAGGCAGATCTTGAGGCTCTTCGGAGAACGCGTAGAAGCGAGAGCAATTCACAGAGTTCAATTCATCAACGATGGCTCCCAAGAAGACGCAAGGCGCACCTGCGGGAGGTTCTTCTCCTAGCATTCACGTGGACATCTCCCCGAGCCCGCAAACCCAGGTTTTTACTTTTGTGATTCCATACAAAAGTAATGCATTAAGCATGATAACTTCATGGATTAGGAAGCACCCGTGCATGTTCAAATTCACCTAGCCTAGTTAAATGCAATTGGGAAAATTGGTATTTTCAATGCTATAAACGCAAATTGTCTATCCATCTTACGACCTTAATAGTATGTTGCCTTGTCGTGCTTTTCAAAGTGACGAGCCTAGAACACCTGTTGCCTATCATTATAAGGTTGGAATTGTTAAAGTGCATCGTTGACTAGACATGGAAAGATTAAGCATATGTTGCATTTTTAGGCAACATCTTCCTTGTAATGAGTCATGAGGAAAAGTTAACACCCATAAGATGTTATCCGGAAAGAAATAGAAGAGCACGAAATTAATCTTATGGACTTGCAAGTGGCATGTAAAATGGAAAAAGTTAATACTAGCTTTAGTTTTGTATGAACTTCATTAACTTCATTGTAGCTAGGAGAAAGTTGCGTGTTGCATAGTCGTCATGCAAAAATTTCATTCATCAGGAGCCGTATTTAGGAAAGGTTGCATGGTTTAACAAAGCATGAGATTCTAAAGTGTAGATAACAAGGTAGTAGCCATGATTATTTGATGTAAGTCCTAGTAGGTCCTAGGAAAGTTAATATCCAGATTATCATGTATTTTTACTTTACCAAGGAAAGATAGAGTTATTGTGAACTATGTGATGCGTAGAAGCAATGAATCGCATGTTTACATGTATTGTGGTAGTTGCAACTATTTTTCCCTTTCGATCTAGTTTATTATCTCTAGGAAAGGTTCATCCTTGTCGCAAGACAAGTATATTGAATTGTCTAAATCACCTAACCCACAAGGGATTCATATAGGCATGATTCAGTCGATATGATAAATATCCCAAGTGCTAACTAGGGTTTAGCGCGTTAAGGATTTGACCTAGTTTTACACTTGTTGCCAAGTCAAAACCCTCAAACCCAAAGATCATACCCACATTCACGAAATGTTGAGTCAATTGGACGGGCTTGCAAGAAATGATCTAGGGTTTCTACCCTAAGCATCACTCGTTCAAATGATGAAACTCGAATTGAGTTGGAATCCCTAGGACCAAACGTTGTCGGCCTAGTGTAATTAGGAATAGGTTGGGTAAGAAGACACCATAAACCCTGCTTCTCGTCTGGAGATAATTCCGTGACCAGAAAACGCCATTCAATGGGTGAAACGATCCCATGGAATAGATGCGACACTTGTGCAAAAAGTTGCAACATTGCATAGACTTGTTGTTTGTTCACAAGAGAGTTTTGCCATTTCTTGAAATAAGGTTGGTAAGTTCTTGCGCAAGTTTAACTTGCAAGAGAATGAGTAGTCATCCTGTTACATCCCCTGTCTTGGGGAAAGATTGCCAAGTAAAGGGAAGTTAGGTATTTGCTTGAAAGCAAATCATCAATCAATAAATTAAAGCGACATGGTCGCCAGGATTTACTGTTAATAAAACCTAAGGTATTGGTTAAGTGGGTTAACAAGGTATGGCCCTAACCCAAGGACAAAAGGGTGAACAAATAAACCCTTGGGAATCTTGCCAAGTCGCAATTAATCTCGGATCGAACGCTGGATGCATTCGGAAAGAAGGATTCACTCCTTGACAGTTGGCCAAATAAACGAGCACTGGAATTGATTGTGCTTGTAACAGCTTAGAAAGCACTGTTTGCATTGTTTGCTCAAAGAACTAAAGGATGAAATGATATCTAATGCTTCAGGTTGAAGGCCTGAAGGGAGAGGCAGCTTCAGTTACCCCCGACTGCCTGCCTGACCCCAACCAAGGGGGTTGTTGACCGCGCCGGGAACGTGGACCGAACCCGCCGCGAGAGGTCTTTCCGTTGAGCTCTACTTGGAGCAGGAGGATGCTTGGGTGCCAGGGGGGCTCTGGCTGTAAATCCCTCGCCTTCCGGGTCTTGCACAAGAGGCCAACGTGAATCGGGATTGGATCTTGAGGCCCGCATACTAGTCTACGGGTAGAAGCTTGGAATAGTGATCCCTGGCGGATTACTGGATAGCCTTCGGGCGGATTATGGACAAGCCTACGGGCGGAACTCCCTGTATTTCAAAGATAAAATGATGAAATGATAATAAAGAAGTTGTTTGATATTGTTTTTCTATGTCACGTGATAAGATTACGTGAATGAACCAGTGCTTAACAGGGTTAATTAAAGAAGCTGATTGTTATATGTCAAATTAATGTGTTAGATAATTACATAACTAAAACAAACCGAGGAAAGTGCAGAGGATGGACCATGGGTCCGTCCTACGGATGGGTGGTCCCGGTTAGCCGGGAACTTTTCTCAAAAATCTCGAAGAACAGCGGGATGATCATCATTATCAAAACGAATAATGAGAGCAATGACCTAGAGTTACGTCTTACCCGATTTACGGAATGGGACTATGCCTATTGGTAGAGAGGTTGAGTTTTGCATCCCTCTCGTTTCCCATTCTCCTTGAACCAAGTGCAGCGTGAATCCGCTTCGGATCTGGCGTTTCTGCGTAAAGTAGTTCGCTTGGGTCTGACGCTAGTTGCTGTTAGCTAATGACCAAACATGAAAACCCAAATTCTGGTCGATCCTAAGTGGGAACGGCCAGGATACTTCCGCTACGTGGCAGACACGGGAAGACCTAGATTGCAAAACCCGTAACATTCCATGGGAGTGCCGGGCGGAGTTCTCTAGACATCCTTTCCGATGTACTGCTAAGACGTGCCCTGGATGATTGTAGTGGACACGTTACACTTCACACTATATAAACATACTCTACAAATACACCAACATATTTAAATGTTCTCATTATCATTGTAGGATATATCTAAAATAAAATCAAGGTTATTATTCAAAATTTATATTTTTAAAATCACAGTGGTAGTGATAGTAGTAGTAGTTGTTGTTTAATTTCTTCTTTTCTTGTTGTTGTTGTTGTAGTAGTCATAGTCGTGGT
Source organism: Lygodium microphyllum (assembly GCF_053477565.2). Lineage (NCBI taxonomy): Eukaryota > Viridiplantae > Streptophyta > Polypodiopsida > Schizaeales > Lygodiaceae > Lygodium > Lygodium microphyllum. The sequence continues at coordinate 89,795,162 of NC_141149.1, forward strand.
CGTAGTCGTCGTAGTTGTGGTTGTAGTAGTAGTAGTAGTAGTAGTAGTAGTAGTTTTCATGGTTATTGTTATTGTTTTTTTTTTCTTCTTTTCTTGTTTATTGTTTAATTTTCTTGTTTGTAGTAGTAGTAGTAGTAGTAGTAGTAGTAGTAGTAGTAGTAGTAGTAGTAGTAGTAGTAGTAGTAGTAGTAGTAGTAGTAGTAGTAGTAGTAGTAGTAGTAGTAGTAGTAGTAGTAGTAGTAGTAGTAGTAGTAGTAGTAGTAGTAGTAGTAGTAGTAGTAGTAGTAGTAGTAGTAGTAGTAGTAGTAGTAGTAGTAGTAGTAGTAGTAGTAGTAGTAGTAGTAGTAGTAGTAGTAGTAGTAGTAGTAGTAGTAGTTTTATTCTTTTCTTGTTTGTTGTTGTAGTAGTAGTAGTACTAGTTGTTGTTGTTGTTGTTCTTTCTTCTTTTTTTTGTTTATTGTAGTGGTAGTGGTAGTGGTAGTGGTTTGTTATTGTGGTAGTCATAGTCGTAGTTTTCATCGCCGTGGTTGTAGTAGTAGTAGTAGCAGTAGCAGTAGTAGTAGCAGTAGCAGTAGCAATAGCAATAGCAATAGCAATAGCAGTAGCATTAGTTTTCTTGTTTTTTGTTGTTATTCTTATTATTGCAGTAGTAGTAGTTTTTTTTCTTTTCTTGTATTTAGTTTTCTTATTTGTTGTAGTAGTAGTAGTAGTAGTGTTTTCTTCTTTTCTTGTTTGTAGTGGTAGTGGTAGTAGTAGTAGTAGTTGTTGTTGTTGTTATTATTTTTCTTCTTTTGTTTTTTATATGTAGTGGTAGTGGTAGTGGTAGTGGTAGTGGTAGTGGTAGTGGTAGTGGTAGTGGTAGTAAGAGAGAGATGTTTTGTTAAAGGACATTGGTAGTAGAGAGAGATAAATGTTTTGCTAAAGGAAATGAGAGAGGGAGAGGAAGAGAAAAAGAAAGAAGAAACGAGAGAGAGAATAAACATACAACATAATAAAGAAAGCGAAAAAGAGAGAGAGATGGAAGGAGAGAAGAGAATGAATGGATAAAAAACAAAGAGAGGGTAAGATCTTGTTCTTTAACATCTTCTTTTTTTGTTTGTAGTAGTAGTAGTAGTAGTGGCAAGGTCCAGTGAGGTCCGGTACAATACCACGAGATCGAAAATACTTTGATATATGTTAATTTGTGGGTGGATGGAAACTTTACATATGTTAATTTTGTTGAAATACAAGAGAAGAAATCCTTTCTCAAACAATTTAAGAAAGAAAAAAAGAATGATAATAATAACAAATTGTTTGTTGTAATGTAGACCAAATGGAAAACAATGAAGGTCGTGATGTTCAAGATCACGAGGTGTATCTTAATCAGTGTGTCCCATGTCCTTGCTCTCAATCTAAGCTAGCAATTAGAGGAAAACATCCATTGTCTATAGAACATGTGCGACGCTTCAGTGAGTTTCAATCAGAGATCATTGATCAGGCGATCTCAGATTTTAAGCAAATGGTAAGAAAAGTGTATATCAATCATGCATTGTATTTGCAAGCTAATTGAAGACCATATACAAAAACATTAGGTGTGACTGGCAAATTTTCTATCCAGGAAGATGACGTCTCGTCCCAAGGAGGAGTGCACCCTTTGCAGCCAGTTAGAAGAGTTCGTGGACGTGCGATGGATGGATTGTCTGAGCCAATCCACCACTTGGAAGGTACTACCAAATCTACACCGTCAATACTAGAGGATACAGGCAGTCTTCCAGACTCTCCTACAATCTTGGAGCTTGAGATGGAGGCAATAATCGATGCATTCATGCCCATGGATGTCGAGACATTTGATCTACTTGGAGAGGAAGTATCCATACCATTATATGATGGGTGCAAAGTATCTCGCCTGAAGACAAGGCTTGCACTCCTAAGTGTGTAAGCAAAATACGGGTGGAGCGATGCGAGTGTGACGGAGTTGTTCAGGTACCTTATACGTATGCTTTGTTGATTTATTTCCAGCACTATCATAAAAAATATTTGTACTTTTTGAAGGTGTTTTATGATTTTTTAATAGGTTACTGAAGTATCATATATTACCACTTGCAAATACCATGCTTGAGTCTCCTGATTATGCGTGAAATGTTTTACGAAAGCTTGGCTTTGACTACAATAGCATCCATGCATGTATCAATGATTTCATACTATTTCGAGGAGAATACGAGACTATGGAAACATGTCCAAAGTGTGGTGCTCATAGGTATCGACAAGACTTGCAAGGGAAAACCATCCATCTAAAAGTGCTTAGACACTTTTCGCTTATCCCCCGCATAAACCACATGTTTCATACATCCCGCATGGCGAGCTTGACAACGTGGCATGCTCATAATAGGTCTAGAGATGGAGTTCAACGAATATCAGCGGATTCTTGCGCATGGAACCACATTGACTCTACCTTCCCAGGCGTTGCCCGAGAGCGAAAGAATCTTCGGCTTGGTCTTACTATGGATGGCGTGAACCCATTCGGTCTGCGCTCAACTTCTTAGAGTGTGTGGCCTATAGTCCTTTTCAACTACAATATCCCTCCATGGCTTTCTACAAATAGAGGACATCTCATCCTTAGCCTGCTCATTCCTAGCCGCTACAAAGTAAAAAACATAGATATATATCTTCATCCATTAGTTGATGAGATTAAGATTTTGTGGGAGGAGGGGGTCATCATGCAAGATAGTCTCTTGTAGCTACCTCGCGCATTGTGAAGCAAATAGTCAAGTCTATCCGCATTACGATCGGTATGATGCGTTCTCTAAGGTCTGCGTTTTCTAAAGACGACCAATTATCAAGGGTAAAATCCCGTGATTGGCATAAGATATATCAAGTTTGTACTATGAATGGATTGTAAGCGACCTGTGTATTTTGTTATTTGAAGTGTAGTTATTGTTCATAACGCTTCCTCGTTTGTGGTAGTTTGTACATCGATCGCGATCACAGGATGCCTTACTCTAAAAATACTCAGGGAAATTTAAAGGTTACCAACTTTAGTACAATGGATGTCACAGAAGGAGATTAAGATGTCCTCTATTGAATCTACAAGGTGGAGAGTAGTGGAGACAATCAGTCTCTTTGAGAAATATCTACCTACCAAAATTGCTCGCGATACAAATCCACCTTCTTGTGTATCTTATAGATGAAGTGGAGATTAATGGACATGTCCATATGCGATGGATGTTCTTCTTGGAGCCCTTCATGAAAACCTTGAAAGGCTTTGTGCAACAACGAGCTCGGCTAGAAGGTACATGACCGAAGGTTGGTTGGTGTATGAGGTGTTATGGCATATTTTACAATGGCTACCAATGGTGGATTCAGAAAATTGTATGCTACGGTCACTGAAGGATGATTATAGACTGAATGGAGATGTGGTGGTTGGAAATGGGGTAGAAAAAAGAATGGATGCTGCAATGGAGGAGAAAGTGAATTGCTTTTGTATCGTGCACCATGCCTGCATGGAGACATGGCTCACTAGGTACTAGCAAGCTAGGAAATATCAGGAGGTGTGCAATCTAAATTTCGACGTTACACTTTATTGACCGATTTGATATCCCAAAGACATGGAGGAGATGCCGTGGTTTATGTCAACATGATGGTTGCATGGAGCTTTGACCATAGCATCGCGCGAAGGGGTAGAGGTCTCAACCGAGGAGTGGGAATTCTCAAGGGGATGTAGTCCACAGGTGATGACGTGTTTAGGGTTTGTCATATCTATATTTTATATGTGACAACTAATTGAATGTTTCAATGTACAATACAAAATATATAGTGTGATGTGGTTGCACAGACGACATTTCCATGTGGAGCTATTTACAAAATGCGCTCCATAACAGATTGTGGTATCATAGCAAAGTTTGAGCAAGGGAGCTGACAATGAGCAATGGATCCAAACATGGTTATAGATGATATGGTGTATTTTGGGAACTTGTAAAGTATTGTCAAGATGGATTACTGTAGCTTCTCCATGATCCAGTTCGATGTGTAGTGGTTCAAAGTGGTACTTGAATGAGTACGAGCAACAATTCAACGAGGTCCATTTGGATTTCTCGAAATAGATTCCCAAAAAAAATGGACGAATTTGCATGAAACTTTTGTGTTGCCGGCCCATTGTGAACAGGTGCATGAACTCATTTTTTAATATTATATTACGACATGGTACAAGTCACAATAGTTAAATCTCTCTTGTACATGATTTTGAACAAGTAATTTTCTATCCAAACCCCCGACAACCTTGATGGTGGTACGTTATACCTTCAGCTCCCCAAACTGCAAGAGTATATGATCAAAGCGATGTTCCAGCATAGATGAGGACAATATGCAAATAGACGGGTCGATATTGCAAGGGGTGGAGGCTACCGAAAGCTTGGAGAATGTAGAGAAGCCAGCATTAGGTAACAATAATGGAAATATAGGAGTCCAAGAATTCTTTGAGAACGAGGTGGACTCATTCTTTTGTGGTGATATGTCTATTGACCTTCCAGTGTACGTGGAGTTGTGTCATGACATTGACATGGGACCATAGGGTACTTCATACTTAGAGCATCGACCTACTCAATTCGTTGACAAATCGCTTATAAAAGTACATAAGATATGTATTTTAAGTAGGATCATTTTTTAAAGATTTATATTACCCTGCTTTGTATGATTTATATTGATTATGCTAACATCAAATTTTGTCTGTGCAGGTAACCTTTGTGGATATTTAGATCATCACGATGAGTCGAGGGATGAGCGGCAAGAAGCTATAGGAGATCTTCACGCGTATGTCTCCAAATCAGATGGATCGATTCAAAGATATGGTGGACTAGGAGCTGTCTCAGACACCATCAGGTCGTTCTATTCGATCTACTTTAGTGCGCTTTGATGATTCAATTTCCAGCATACGAGGTGGATGCTCCCAGACTTGGGCGAGATGGAGGGAGTGGTTTAGAGGCATGTTGTGGAGACTTCGATGTAGTGAGCCCGCGGTCAGTTTGGGATACATGTGCTTCTTCTTACTCTCGTGGTGGTTCGCGAGAGCATGGCTCATATGGTTGTTGTGGAGGTACCAACGCAGTGTCTCCGTCTCGTCGTTCTACTGGAGTTACGTCAGCCCTAGGATTTGTCACATCTGTGGGGGCGTCTACTCTAGTCACTCCAGCTTTTGCTCAATCGTCCGTAGGTGGCATCCCTATGGGTGCTACTTTCAGAGATACTACCCCCGTAGGTACATTAGATGTACATGGGTCTCCTAGATATGCCCAGGAGTATGGTCGCAGGTGGGAGAGGACACATCTTAGGCATACCCCAGAGGGGTATGGATACCTTGTAGATAATGATAGGACAAGAGCCATCATCATGAATGATGAGGGGAGGGTGATGGCTTATATGAGAGAGTTGTGCCAACAAGTTTTTTGACACGTCTTGGATCATTGGAAGAACATACCATAGGGGAGCAAGAACTACATAGTAGCATCCTTGCATGAGAAGTTTCTGGTACTAGAACTGGAACAGATAGGTTTTCCACGGGTTGGATGATGGAGTGCATGCGTGCGTTGTCGGAGGGGTTTTTGTCAAAAGGTCGAGTCCAATGGGGATCAGAAGTAGAACGAAGTAGAGATAGTAGATGGAAGAGAAGATAGAGAATACCTAAGTGGTAAACACTACAAAGACAAATCACAATGAATTGAATCAATATGTATTGAAAGAATCTGGAATCTTTGCACTACTCAGAAGCAATCTCCAGGCTAGATCTCTAGGAGCTTCTTCGTAGAACAAAACGTGCATAAAAATTAGATCTCCTCTACTGCTTGGAACCCAAATTTGATGGCTTTCTTGGCCCCGAAAGGGGAGTAAAACCTCAGGATACCTACTCATGGATCTCCTAGATCCTTGCTTCTTCTTCTTTCAGTTCAATCTGTAGTTTTGAGCCTGTTTACAATGATCGCCATGCGCAAGATTTCGTCAATCTGTCCCTCTTGTGAAAATCCCCTAATTGGCTAAAAAAGCAACTAGCTTTTTGCATTCCATCCTAATCTAGAAGCTTTTTTCTAACTTTTTCATATTTTTACAATAAATAATATCAAAAATAGGCTAAAATTATCCAAGATCTAGTATTTTTGGATAATCCATGCAACTCATGCTAGTACTAATGGCTCACATCACATTCGCTCTCTAAATCAATTAAAAAGTCGAATGATGATGCATTCCATACTTTTTCACACTGTGTCCTCATAACATCACGACATTCACCCCCTCTAAACCTACACATCCTCCAATATGTGCCAAAATCCTAGTTTTCATCGGATTCTAAGTCCTCCTCATCCTTTGCAACCATATCCTTTACTTCTTCATCCTATGCAACCATATCCTTTACTTCTTCATCTTCCATATCTTCCTAGCTAGCCCTTGTATTAGGACCATTATTTTCTTCCAATTCTGGCAACTCATAGGTAGTAGATTCCTACCTTTTGAATAATTTGATTCTTTTCCCTGCTACCAAAAGTTTGATGGTTGTCCCATCCAGCTCATTTAATGCATAAGTCACTACAAGATATAGACCTTACAGCGACGTTTAAAGCGACAAAAATACAAACAACAAAATTTGCCCCCGTCATAGCAAAAAGCGTCGTTATTGATGTTGCCATAGAATCGTCACTATATGCATCGCTATATGCGTCGCAAATGCGACGCATATAGCGACGGTTACAGAGAATTTGCGACACTCATAGCGACACCAATAGTGACGCGAGCAGTAAATTTGCGACGCAAATAGCAACGATAACAGAGAAAAAAAAAATTTATAGCAGGGCAGCAAGCTGCCCTACCACATATGCACTGTGTGCTGTATGAGAGCCATACAAAATAGTTTCTGCACTATTGCATACAAAGCGCTTGTAAACAAAAAGAATGTATACTGAAATCATAAAACTGATACATGAAATAAATACTTGAACGCATAAAATGCAATTGGTACAATCATGAAACGATATCACTAATACATAGAAAATGTCTACATAGATCAGGCGACTAAAAACTAAAGGTGTGTGAGCTCTAAGGATCCAAGGGTGAGCTACAAATCCTTGTCCCCCGAAAGCTCGTCCCACCGCAAAGGAGCATCAAACCGATTCTACAGAAAAAGAAACAACATATCAATCCACCATACAATAATGCATTCAAATATCTCATGGTAACTATAGACAAGAAAGATGAGTGACTTACAGGGCCGCCATGTCTATACAATCGGTCGATCAATGCCCTGAGACCGTGCCTCTCTGCATATCAAGTCTCAAGGCCTTGCGGATCGCGATTTGTAATGGAGTGCTACAAAGAAAACAAAATGCTAACTGTTAAAAACATGATTGTCAGTACAAAGAATATCTCAAAAAAAAAAAAGAAAAACAAAAGAGAAACTTACAAAGTCCTCCAAATATGTCCTGTGGCCGCCACTCCCAAGATGATGCACCGATCCGGCCTCGATTCATGCCCTCGCCACCTCCCGCTGCTGACTCCAACGTCCTGGCGAATTTGTAGCCTCCTTCCTCAGTCGGTGCCAATCGTCTGCATCTAACCACTCGGGCTTTGGAGCCCCACTCTCGATTGCCTTGCGTGCGTCGGATCATCTACGTGACATGTATGCACGCATGCAATGCATCATCCAGCCCGTAGAGAATCTATCTACTGCGGTTGGCACCGGGAACTCCTCGTGCAAGGATGCTACTATGTAGTCCTTGCTCCCCTCCGGTATGTTCCTCCAATGATCCAGGACGTTGTGCGGAAAAACTTGTTGGCACAACTCCCTCATGCGAGCCATCACACTCCTCCCCTCATCATTCATGATGGTGGCTCCTGACCTACTATCCACTAGGTATCCATAAGCCCTAGGAGTCTGCCTAAGATGGGCCCTCTCCCATCTCCCTCCATGCTCCTGGGCATATCCAGGAGACCCCTGTACATCCGGTGTACTGACGGGGGTACCCTCTCCCGGAGTGCCACTCACAGGGGTGCCACCAAAAGGAGTGCCACCAAAAGGCATGCCATCTACCGACGGCTGCGCAAAAGCGGGAGTAACTGGAGTCGACGTCCCCACAGGTGTAACAAATCCTGGAGGTGACGCAGCTCCAGACGACGAGACGGAGACACCGTGTCCGTGTCTCCACAGCAGCACCCCCCTGATCCTCCTGCAGTCGTAGTCCCTCCCTCTGGCCCAAGTCGCGAGCGTCGAGATCGTTTGCTCGAAGCTGAAGCATCTGATCGCGCTGAAGCAGATCTAGCAAAGCACCCTGACGAAGAACGAGACAGCTCGTGGTCTGCCATCTCTCTGAATCTCGCGAGCTGATCTGGAGACATGGGTGCCATCATGTCCTGAAACTCCTCATCGCTCATCCCTCGACTCATCCTGAAAATGTCGATACCTGCACAGATAAAAAATGATGTTAGAATAATCAATTTAAACTATACAAAGCACATTAATATAAATCATTTTTGAAAAATCCCTCTTAAAATGCATATCTTATCTACCTTTATAAGAGATCTAAACAATGAATTGAGTAATACAATTCTCCAAGAATGAAGTATTCTATGGTTCCATGTTAATCTCTTGACACAACTCTGCATACACTGGAAGGTCAATAGACATGTCACCACAAAAGAACGAGTCTGCCTCGTTCTCAAAAAATTCTACGACTTCTGTATTTCCATCATTGTTAGTCGATGCGGGCTCCAAGCTTGCGGTGGCCTCCATCCCTTGTAATATCGACCCCTCTATTTGCATATTTTCTTCATCTATGTCTGGAACATCGCTTTGATCATATACTCTCCCACCTCAAGGAGTTGAAGGTATAACATACCACCATCGAGGTTGTCGGGGGTTTGGATAGAAGATTACATGTTCACAAACACTTACAAAGCGAGTTCAAACCATTGTGACATAAACCATGTCATATTACAATTAGCAAGCAAATGACTATTTGTACCTGTTCACAATGGGCCGGCAACACAAAGATGTCGCGCAAATCCATCCATTTTTTATCGGAATCTATTTCGATAAATCCAAATGGACCTCGTCGAACTGTTGCTCTAGCTCCTCCAAGTACCACTTTGAACCACTGCACATTGAATAGTATCATCAAGAAGCTACAGTAATCCACCATAATAATACTTTGCAAGTTCCCAAAATACTCCATCTCATCCACAACTGTGTTCAGATTTGTTGCTCGTCGCCGGCTCTCTTGCTCAAACCTTGCCATGACACCACATTCCATTGTAAAGTGCATTTTATCAATATGCTCCACGTGAAAATGCCGTCCACGTGACCACGTTGCACTATATATTTTGTACTGCACATTTGAAACACTCAAATTAGATGTAGCAAGCAAATTTAGATACGACACATTCTAAACCCCTCATCACCTTTGGACTACATCCCCTTGAGAGCTCCCACTCCTCCATTGAGACCTTTGTCCCTTCGGTGGATGTTGCGGTCAAGGCTCCATGCAACCATCGTGTTGACATAAACCGCGGCATCTCCTCCATGCCTTCGAGATATCGAATCGATCGGTGACGCGTACTACGTCGGAATTCAGCTCGCGCTTCCTCTCGATCTTGCCTTGCAATCTGGTACTTGGCGAGCCACGTCTCCATGGAGGCATGGCGCAACATACAAAAGCGATTCACCTTCTCTTCCATTGAGGCATCCATTCTTTTTTCTACCCCATTTCCAACCACCACATCTCCAGTCAGCCTATCATCCTCCTTCAGTGCCCAAAGCATTTCATTGTGCGGTTCCACCGTTGGTAGCCATTCTCGTTGTCGCACAAAGCCTTTCAGGGTTTTCATGAAGCTCTCCAAGAAGAACATCCATCGCGTATGGACAGGTCCAGCAATCTCCACTTCGTCCACAAGATGCACAAGAAGGTGAACTTGTATCATGTGTTGAGATATCGAGCTCCACTTGTGATATGCCAGGGTGACCGTTGTGCATTTATGTCACTGACTTGTCAGTTGTTGCAGACGCGATTGGTACACCACCCATGAATAATAGCTACATGATAGCTATCCTTATCTACTCTAGTTCGTGGCTCAGTTAGTATGCCACCTTAGTTAGTTGAGTTTGGTTTGAGACCCATATATAGGGTTCTTCTATTTCTTTGTAATTGAGTTCTTTTGGCTTACACAACTAAGAAGAGGAAAACTGTTTTCAACCTCCACCTCTGTGTGTATTCCCCCATTATGCAAGCAAGAAAGCTGCAAGTGAGACTCCTTCCTTCTCTCCCACAATCTTAACATGGTATCAGAGCCTTGTTCGTGGTAAGGAGCTCAAGAAAGCAAGCCAAGCTCGTGGTGTTCTGGTAAGAGGAGCAGTGTTGCTTTCATTTTCTGTTTTGGGAGCAGATCTCTGCAGGTAGCACAGCCGGAAAGTGCAGGAGTGCATTGTCTCAGGTTGAGACGCCCTTCGTGGTGAAGCAAGAGGGCAGTATATGCTGCGGGAGAGGCCTTTAGCCCTTGGCAACCTTGTTTTTTTGAGTTGAGGCTATTTCGGGGCCTGTTTTGGAGGCGGAAGTTTTCTGCACGCACTCAGGAAAAGGCCCAGTTTTATGCTATGCAGCCACTGTTCTACAGGTCGGTGAAAAGTTACTGTAGAAATTGCATCATATGCTTGTGCGCAGAGACATTGGGAGTTACAGAATCATCCCTGTTGCCTGTTGATGCAAATTCGTCACTAGAAAGTGACTTTGTGGTCAAATACCACTTTCGTTAGTTTTGCAGATTTGCCTTTGTGAGGCTGAAGCTGTGTTCTTTGTAGTGACAGAATTTTTTGCAGTGTTCTGTAATGGCGTCTGATTCTCTCTCACAGATTATCACTGAAAAGCTTGACAAGAACAACTTCCAAGCATGGAAGTTTAGAATGACAAATTTCCTTATGGGAAAAGGATATTGGGAATTTATTGCAGGAAATGAAGAAGAACCAATTCTTCCTGATGTTCCCAATCAACAGCAAATGTAGGCATTTAAAGCATGGCATGAGAGAGCCAGGAAAGTTATGTACTGGCTGTCTATCAGCATTTCAGACTCTATGATTGTGCATATTCAAGATGCAAGTACGCAAAAGGAGGCATAGGATACTTTGTCAAAAATGTATAGCACAAATACGCAAGCCAGGAAAATGCAGCTCAAGCAAGAGTTGCATAATGTGCAAAGAGAAAATATGAGTATCAATGACTACCACATGAAGGTGAAGAAGATTGCAGATGCACTTGCTTCCATTGGGTCACTAGTGGAAGATGATGATTTAGTTTCTGTGACCTTGAATGGTCTAGAAAAGGATTATGCACAGTTTCGAACATCCATTTCCGTCCGTGAAAGATTTCCTGATTTTGAAGAGTTGATTGCTCTTCTAATTTCTGAGGAGCAAAGAAATGGTGGTGCATCTTCTTCAGGAGGAACTTCAAAAGAAGCTGTCTTCTACTCAAATGCTGGAAGAGGCAGAGGCAGAGGTAGAGGAGGCCGATTTGGAGGCCGTGGTAGAAATCAGAATATGCAGCAAACTCAAGAAAACCAGTCCTATGGAGGAGGACGTGGTAACTCTAGAGGCAGGGGGAGCCAAAGAGGTCGTGGTGGATGGCAAAGAGTCCAAAATGCAAACAGTAATGTTGAATGCTACTACTGTGGTAAGATGGGTCATATGGCTAAAGACTTCTATAAAAAGCAGAATGACATCATGAATGGAAAACTGGAACAAGGGAATTATGCATCTTCTAGTAGACAGGGTGATGGCAGAAATGAGCATTTGTTTATGGTGCAACACATGAATAATTATGTGACAAGTGTAGAAGAAAGCAACGATGTGTGGTATGTTGACTCAGGTGCATCAAACCACATGACAGGTCATGCAGAATGGATGGAGGATGTAAGGAAAATGGAAAAACCAGGATTTGTGGAGACTGGTGATGATACTGCACATCCTATTGTGCAGATTGGAAAAATTCATTTGTCTATGCAGGATGGGAAAAAGAAATACTTGTCCAATGTATTTCATGTCCTGAATATCACCAAGAATCTGGTTTCTGTTGGTCAAATGGTTGAGCAGGGCTTGCAGATCAGATTTAATCCTCATGGATGCTTTGTTGAGGATATGAAAAATAGAGGTCGCTTGATAGCAAAAGGAAAGAAGAAGGGCAGAATGTTTACGTTGGATGCAGACATGTCTGAATTGAGTGCAGCAATGTTTGCACATGGGACCGGTGTAGTTGCAGATATTGATATCTGGCATAAACGCATTGGTCATGTTAACGTACAGCGACTTAAATTAATGCAGGCCCAAAATATTGTTGTAGGTTTGCCTAAATTCAAGGTTGCAGAAATGCATAAGGTATGTAAAGCCTATTAGTTTGGAAAATAGGCAAGGAAACCATTTCCTAGACATGTTCAAGAGAGTGAGAAGCCATTGGAATTAATCCACTCTGATGTCTGGACTACTAAAGCTGCATCTCTTGGAGGCTGTCATTACTTTGTCACTTTTATTGATGACTATATAGCAGAAAAGTTTGGGTGTATTTTATGAAAAAGAAAAGTGAAGTTTTTGGGCATTTCAAAACCCTTAAAGCTATGGTTGAAAAAGAAACAGGTTTGCAAATAAAATGCCTAAGGTCAGATGGAGGGGGAGAATACCTCTCAAATGAGTTTTCAAGGTTCCTGCAAGAGCATGGCATAAAGTAGCAATATTCATGCAGTCATACCCCACAACAAAATGGAATTGCAGAAAGGAAAAACAGGCATATTGGAGAGGTATCTCGTGCCGTGCTCAATGAAAAAGACTTGCCAGATTTTTATTGGGCTGAAGCAGTTGCTATAGCAGTCTACATAATGAACAAGACTCCCACTGCAGCAATACATGGAATGACTCCAGAGGAGAGGTATACTGGTAGGAAACTAGATATTTCTCATTTGAAAATTTTTGGTCGCATTGCCTATGTACATGTGCCAGATGAGTTGAGATCCAAGTTGGATCCAAAAGCTGAGAAGTGCATCTTTATTGGTTACTCTCTACAACAAAAAGGGTATAGATGCTATAACCCTTCTACTCGTAAGTTTACAGTGAGTAGAGATGTTATTTTTTATGAGATGAGTAGCTGGTATAAACCAGTAAATGTGATTGATGATGTAGATGCACAAAATGGTAATGCTGCACATAATTCACAGCATCAGTCACAAAATATTAGTGGACCTAGAGCGTCCTCTAGCAATGGTTCACATTCTTCGCCATGGATAGGCAGATTGAGATCAGGAGAATCTTCACAAAGTAATGCAGATAGTGGTATGCAGGTATCACAAAAAGGAAAAGAGAAGGTTGATCAGCCCATGTTTGATGTGAATGCAGGTCACTCTTATGTGGATGGTGAATCCAGTGGCTCAGAACAGAGCATTGATGATGAGTTGGGTATTCCTTCTATTGTTACACTTGGAGTAAGGAAGACCAGGGATGTTTTGAGAGCACCTGGGAGTGAACCTATTTTGCGCAGGTCTAGGAGAGCTAGGTATCCTGTGGATAGGTTGAAATATGATGGATTTACAGGCATTCACTATGCATATATGGTCAAAGTGATACAAGAACCAGAACCCACTTCTTTTGAGCAAGCCATGGGAAAAGAAAAATGGGAGAAAGCCATGGATGAAGAAATGGATGCCTTGGAAGCAAATGCTACATGGGAATTGGTACCTTTGCCTAAAGATAAAAATGCAATTGGCTGTAAGTGGGTTTATAAGGTGAAGCACAATGCAGATGGTTCTCTGAACAAATATAAGGCAAGATTAGTAGTCAAGGGGTATGCACAAACATATGGCATTGACTATGAAGAAACATTCAGTCCGGTTGCGAGGATGGTAACCGTAAGAGCAGTCATTGCTATGGCTCCATCAAAGGGATGGTCTTAACATCAGATGGATGTAAAGAATGTCTTCTTGCATGGTGATTTGCAAGAAGAGGTCTATATGGAGTAGCCACCAGGTTATGTGCATGCTGTTCATCTTGAGTTTGTTTGCAGGTTGAAGAAAGCCTTGTATGGCTTGAAGCAAGCACCTAGAGCATGGTCTGACAAGATAGGACAGTATCTTGTCACTATTGGCTTTCAGATTTCAAAGGCAGATTTCTCACTTTATGTGAGAAAAACAGAGAAAGGTATTATGCTACTTGTCATCTATGTTGATGATTTGATTATGACAGGTGACAGTGATGAAGATATCCTTCATGTGAAAATGCTATTGAAGCAGAAGTTTGAGATGAAGGATTTGGGTGAGCTGCGTTATTTCTTGGGCATTGAGGTGATTAGATCACCAAGTGGGATATAGCTCTTGCAGAGGCAGTATGGATTGGACATGCTGTCCAAATATGGGATGACAAGCTGTATCCCTATTTCAGTTCCTTTGGAGCAGAATGTGAAGCTAAGCATAGATGCATGTGAGCTTCTAGAAGACCCTAGTATGTACAGACGCATAGTAGGAAGTTTGATTTATATGACTATTACCAGGACAGATTTGAGCTATGCAGTTGGATTGGTAAGTCAATTTATGCAGGCTCCAAGGAAACCACATTTGGATGCAGTTAGACGTATACTCAGGTATGTGAAGTCCACATTGCAGTATGGACTATTTTATGAGACTAGGGTTTAGATACAGTTGCATGGATACACTGATGTTGATTGGGCTGGTAGCATTTCTGATAGACGATCTACCAGTGGATATGTGTTTTCTTTTGGGAGTGCTGCAGTCACTTGGAGCAGCAAGAAACAGCCTACAGTTGCCTTGTCAAGCACAGAGGCCGAGTACAAGGGTGCAGCAATGGCTGCATGTGAGGTAGCTTGGTTGCATAAGCTACTTTATGATATGCATCATCCTACAGATGGGCCAGTTGTCATTTATTGTGACAACATGAGCAGTATACACTTAGCAAATAACCCAGTCTATCATGCTAGAATAAAGCACATTGAGGTGCATTATCACTATGTGCGGGAGAGGGTTTTACTAGGTCTTATTGATCTAGTTTATGTCAGCACAGAGAATCAGGTAGCTGACATATTCACGAAGGCATTGGGCGCAGAGAAGCTACGCAAGTTCAGAGACCTGCTTGGTGTGCAGGAATTGGGATTGAGCTCGAGAGGGAGTGTTGAGATATCGAGCTCCACTCATGATATGCCAAGGTGACCGTTGTGCATTTATGTCACCGACTTGTCAGTTGTTGCAGACGCGGTCAGTACACCACCCATGAATAATAGCTACATGATAGCTATCCTTATCTACTCTAGTTTGTGGCTTAGTTAGTATGCCACCTTAGTTAGTTGAGTTTGGTTTGAGACCCATATATAGGGTTCTTCTATTTCTTTGTAATTGAGTTCTTTTGGCTTACACAACTTGTTTTCAGCCTCCACCTCTATGTGTATTTCCCCATTTTCAAGCAAGAAAGCTACAAGTGAGACTCCTTCCTTCTCTCCCACAATCTTGACATCGTGAGCATGCTAGTGGGCAGGTATTTCTCAAAGAGACAGACCATCTCAACTACTCCCCGCCTTGCGGATTCAATAGAGGACGTCCTAATCTCTTTCTGTGAGATCCATTGCACCAAAGTCGACAACTTGTAAATGGCCCCGCGGATTTCTCGAGTAAGGCATCCCGCGATCGCAATCGGTAGGACAAACTACCACAAATGAGAAAGCATTATGAATAATGGTCACTTTTCAAATTTTAAAATGTCTATGCTAATTAAAATCCATTCTGTTCACAAACCTGACATATCTTATGCCAATCATGGGATTTTAGCCCAGACATTTGGTCATCTTTAGAAAATGCGGATCTGAGAGAACGTATCATACCCGTCGGAGTGCGAATAGACTTGATAACTTGCTTCACAATGAGCTCTTCTTTGGTAGACAAAACCCAGGGAGCGCGAGGAAGCTGCACTCCCCCTTCAGCACTCGACTGTGGCCAAAGCGTCTCCATCTTACCTACCTCCTTTAAATCCATTCGTGACCCTATTGTGTCTCTCTTTCCTGTGATGTGGTCCCATAGCAAGCTGCCCACATTCTTGAAAATATGCATGGGATCCAACAAGTGGTTGACCTATAAGTGGGTCCAATATGGCAACTCGTAGAAAACTGAGAATCGTCACATTCCATTTGGATGTGATTCCGGGTTTACCATTTTCAGCTCATACCAGCTTGCAGTGTTCATACATGCTGGAGGTCATCCAAGAAAACCTTCCCTGATTTCATGATCCTCCGGCAAGAAAGCGGCGTGTCCTTAATATACCATCTTCTTCATGGTTCGTGACCTTCGGGAGTCTAACTGTGGCCCACAAAATGGACATGCGTGATAACCTGAGGTAACCAGACCTATAAGGCAAGCCACGACCTAGTGAATACTTGATTGAATGAAATAAAATATAGATATTACCAGCGAGAACAAAGGTCTTCTCACCTGAGCACTCTCCTAATCCCGGAAATTCATGCATCGTCCACATGAGAATGGCTCGAATGTTGGCTGACCACCGACCATTGCGCCTGCTCATATCTTGCACTGTGACCCCCTCCTCCCACAAAATCTTAAGCTCATTGACTAATGGACGAAGATACACGTCCATATTTTTTACTTTGTAGCGGCCCGGGACGAGCAAGCTAAGGATGAGATGTCATTTCTTCGTAGAAAGCCATGGAGGGATGCTGTAGTTGACAAGCACTATAGGCCACACACTATAAGAAGTCAAGCGCAGACCGAATGGGTTCACACCATCCATGGCGAGACCGAGCCGAAGATTCCTTGGCTCTCGTGCAAAGCTTGGGAAGGTAGAGTCAATGTGGCTCTATGCACGGGAGTCCGCTGATATTCGTTGAACTCCATCCGTGGACCTATTCTGCACATGCCACGTTGTCAAGCTTACCATAGCAGACGTGCGAAATATGTGGTTTATGCGGGGGATGAGCGGAAAGTGTCTGAGAACTTTTTGAGGGATGGTTTGCCCTTGTAAGTCCTGTCGATACCTGTGAGCACCACACTTTGGACATGTCTCCATAGTCTCGTATTCATCTCGAAACAATATGCAGTCGTTGATACATGCATGGATGTTATTGTAGTCCATGCCAAGCTTCCGTAAAACATGTCGTGCATCATCATGAGACTCAGGCATGGTATTTGCAGGTGGCAATATATGATATTTCAATAACCTGAAAAAAATCATAAAATACCTTGAAAAAACAAAATTTTTTGTAATAATACTGTTTTTAAAAAAATCAATGAAGCTTGTGTGCAAGGTACCTGAATAACTCAGTCACACTCGTATCGCTCCAACCGTATTTTGCTTGCACACTTAAGAGTGCAAGCAATGTCTTCGACCGAGATACTCAGCACCCATCATATAATGGTATGGATGCTTCCTCTCTAAGCAGGTTAGATGTCTCAACATCCATGGGAATCAATGCATCGATCATTGCCTCCATCTCAGGCTCCAAGATTGTAGGCAGGTCGGGAAGGTTGTCTGTCTCCTCTGGCATTGACAGTATAGATGGGCCTTGCGAGTGGTCGATTGGCTCCTGCAATCCATCCATCGCACGTCCACAAACTCTTCTAATTGGCCGCAAAGGGTGCACTCCCCCTTAGGTCGAGACATCACCCCCCTCGATAGAAAATTTGTCAACAAGACCCAATCTTATTGTGTATGGTTTTCAATTAGCTTGAGAGTACAATGCATGATCAATATTAACTTCAAATTACCATTTGCTAAAAATCTGTAATCGCGTGATTAATGATCTCAGATTCAAACTTGCCAAATCGTCGTACGTGTTCTATAGACAATCGGTGTTTTCATCTAATTGCCAACTTGCATTGAGAGCAAGGACATGGGACACACTAATTAAGATACGTCTCGCAGTCTTGAACAATAAGACCTTCTTCATTTTCCATCTTATCTACATTACAGCAAACGAGGCTTAAATGGATAGCTTTATGGAGATGTACGTCAAGTTGCAAGTTGACCATAGATCTTGCATTGTGTATAGTAGTTGAGAGATTTTCCGATGTTATATCTCGGCCTTGTATCATGCTCAAGGATTTGTTTGTCCCGGTTGATAATTATTTGTTATATCTCGTCTTTGAGTATAAGTAATCCATTTTAAAATTAATGCGCGCCATCTATGAAATTTAATAACTATAGTAATAAAATTTATTTCAATCAATTCTACTCATAGTCATAAGACCTGAGAGAAATTACCCTATACTCAATTTAAGGGTTTCTTCTTCTATAATAATACTTTTGGGTTCATTTTGATGAAGTACCTTAATGACCATTAGCTAGGGTATCATTTTCTTTTAGTCCTTCCGTTGACTAGTTGGCATAATTTCTAATTTGGAATGCCTATAAAGTTAATACAAAAACAATGAATTATGCATATCACAATTAGATCCCCTACTTGGACAATATGAAGGAATTGACCATATTTAAGCCATCTTAAAGAGTTACCAATGTACGTGGCCCATGGCAAAGCACATTGCATATCATTATCAATAATTCTATTATCTTAAATTTCCTTCCCCTCCCTCTCCCTCTCTTTCTCTCCCTCTCTCTCCCTCTCCCTCTCTTTCTCTCACCCTCACCCTCTCCCTCTCGTTCTCTTTCTCTCCCTCTCTCATTTCCTTCCCCTCCCTCTCCCTCTCCCTCTCTTTCTCTTTTTCTCCCTCATTTCCTTCCCCTCCCTCTCCCTCTCCCTCTCTTTCTCTTTTTCTCCCTCTCTCTCTCTATCTCTCTTTCTCTCTCATTTCCTACCAAGCAAAAAATAAAGTGATTTAAACATCCTCCAAGCAAAAGGGAGAGGGAGAGATACAATGCACTCTCTCTCTCTTTCTCTTTCTATCCCTCTCTCATTTCCTTCCCCTCCCTCTCCCCCTCGCTCTCTTTCTCTCTCATTTCCTCTCCTAAACAAGCAAAAAATAAAGTGATTTAAACATTAAACAAGCAAAAGGGAGAGGGAGAGAGAGAATGCACTCTCCCTCCTCCCTCTCTTTCTCTTTCTCTCCCTCTCTCATTTCCTCCCCCTCCCTCTCCCTCTCCCTCTCCCTCTCCCTCTCTCTTACTTTCTCATTTCCTTCCCCTCCTTCTCCCTCTCTCCTAAACAAGCAAAAAAGAAAGTGATTCAAACAACAAACAACCAAACCCGTCGTGAGAGAGAGAATGCACACTCTCTCTCTCACCCTCTCCCTCTCCCTCTTGTTCTCTTTCTCTCCCTCTCTCATTTCCTTCCCCTCCCTCTCCCTCTCCCTCTCTTTCTCTTTTTCTCCCTCTCCCTCTCTATCTCTCTTTCTCTCTCATTTCCTAAACAAGCAAAAAATAAAGTGATTTAAACATCCTCCAAGAAAAAGGGAGAGAGAGATACAATGCACTCTCCCTCTCTTTCTCTTTCTATACCTCTCTCATTTCCTTCCCCTCCCTCTCCCTCTCGCTCTCTTTCTCTCTCATTTCCTCTCCTAAATAAGAAAAAAATAAAGATATTTAAACATTAAACAAGCAAAAGGGAGAGGGAGAGAGAGAATGCACTCTCCCTCCTTCTCCCTCTCTTTCTCTTTCTCTCGCCTTCTCATTTCCTCCCCCTCCCTCTCCCTCTCTTTCTCTTTCTCTTTCTCTTTCTCTTTCTCTTTCTCTCCCTCTCCCTCTCCCTCTCCCTCTCCCTCTCTTTCTCTCTTACTCTCTCATTTCCTCTCCTAAACAAGCAAAAAAGAAAGTGATTTAAACATTAAACAAGCAAAAGGGAGAGAGAGAGAGAGAATGCACTCTCCCTCTCTTTTTGTTTCTCTCCCTCTCCCTCTCCCTCTTCCTCTCTTTCTCTCCCTCTCTCTCCTTCTCCCTCTCCTTCTCTTTCATTTCCTCTCCTAAATAAGCAAAAGAGAATGATTTAAACCTTCAACAAGCAAAAGAAAGAGAGAGGGAGACTCACCAATGAGATATGGCGAGCGTGGGGCGGCTTCTCTTTGCAATAAGGGCTCCTCCTCTCCTTCGCGAACAATGGCGGTGGCGGCGGTGGTGGCCGCAGCAAGTCTTCTTCCTCTTCTTCTCTCACAAAGCCTTCCCTCTCTCCCTCGCTCTCGCTCTCAAAAGTCGAAGCAAAAGAAATGAAAACGACGCTCGGGTTTCAATCACTTTTTTTTTCCTACGGCATCGCTATTTGCATCGCAAATTGTGACGCATATAGCGATGACAATAGCGACACCAATATCCGCCGTCACTAATCGGCGTTGCTAATTGCCCAATTCCTTGTAGTGAGTAGCATTATCAAACACATGTCTTGGTCCAAACCATCTTTTGGAAACTTTATGCATGGCACTATGCTGATTATCTAGACTGCTATCATAAACCAATACCCAATCCCCATCTTGTATGGTTCTTAGTCTCAATCTATATCTGTTTCTTGTTCTATATCCTTGTTGCCCTTAACTTTGCAGTTGCTGCCTCTATGTCTTTTGACTTTCTTTCCAACTATCTAATGCATAATGCCAACAACTCCTCTCGATTCCACTCCTCCTTTCAAGGTAGCACACTTCATGTGACTATCATCTCTTCTATCGGCATGATACATTTTTTACCATACATCAATTCTGCAGGCATATATCCTATAGCAGCACTATGAGTTGTTCTATCGGCCCACAAAGCATAAGGAAACAATCGTGGCCACTCTTTTACCTTCTCTCGACATGCTTTTGCCAATGCTTTCACAATAGGTGGGTGACCTCTTTTCCTTTTTCCATTTCCTTCAGGATTATAGGCTGAAGTTAAAGCAAGCTTTATCCCCAACCATGCAAAGAAATCATGAGCTTCATCTGCATCCAACTTACCCCTATCTACTGTAATTTTTTCCACACAGCCATACCAACAAAAGATCTCTTCTAAGAGAAAAGTACACATAGCATTTGTTGTCTTAGTACGTAAAGCTTTCCGTTCCACTTGATTAGTTAAGTATTCACGAGCAAGCACAAGATACCTCATTTGCTAAAGACCTGTAGGCATTGTGACCAAATCCACCACCCACTTAAAATGAAGAAACAATGGATATGTGGGTTGCAATCCATCCCGATGTCTCATAGATGAATACATTTGACATGTCATACATGTTTCCACAAAGTGAGCAACATCTTTATACATACCCTGCCACCAATATCTTTCTTTGATCCTTGTAAAAGTACCCCAAACACTTCTATGACCAGCCCACAAGCTTTCATGAAATTCTTGCATTGCTTTTACTTGTGAAGCTCAGTCACCCAAAACTTGCAATGGCATATCCTGTTTCTTTTTAGCATATTTCCATAAGTATTCATCTTTAAAAAAAAAACCCATACTCTTTCCTCTTGATTTTCTTAAACTCCTTATCTGACCATTCATCTCTCTTTGTTAATGTATTGAGGTATTGACCAATTCTCAATCACTCTTATGTATCTTTGTCTTCCAGAAACACTTCTACACAAGATACAAAACATCTAAAGTGTCTTCTCTTTGTTGTCGAAGCTTTTGTTAATGTTTTAGCAACACCTTGCATTGCTAAATTCACTCTTGCAACATCATTTTCAGCCATAAGAAAGTCATGTTCTTTCTCCTCATCCATTATCCCATCTTCATTCTCATAACGTGCTTGAAATAACATGTCTTCCATTGGGTTATCTCTTCCTGCAATATGCTGAAATTCAGGGTTCAAATATTTGATGTATGTTATCCATCGGAGCATAGCAATGTCCAGAGAGTAGCACAACTAGTAATCATACCCAATATCAACAAAAAATGGGTCTCAATGACTACATGAGCACCCATAAAATAATCATTATCACATTTAAGAACTGTCATAATTTTCCATAATTCTCTTTCGACTTATGGATATCTTCTTTGTCATTTAGTCAGTACGTTAGCACCAAAGAGAATTGCATATCTTTGTCCTTCCTCATCATCTTGCCCAATTATCCATCCAATCCTAATTGGGCTTGTATCAACAGTAATAATGATAGGCTTTCCATGTGAATAGTCAGCCTTTCTCAATGTAGGAGCAGATTTTAAGAGTTGCTTCAACTTTTTCATTGCTTTATGATGCTTCCTTTCCCAATGAAATTTTTGACATTTCCTTAGAAGCTGATAAAGATCATCGACTACATGTGCAAAGTGAGGAATCCATATCAAATAGAACACACATGCACCCAAGAATCTATGTACCTCTTATATATTCGTGCATACATCTTGCATTCTATAAATCCCATCTATTTTTGTTGGTGATGGCCTTTGCTGATAAGGCCCACACATATGCCCAACAATCAAAACCTCTTCAACTCCAAATACAGACTTTTGTCTAGAAAGAGTTAAATGCACCTCTTCTAGATGTGCAAAATCCTCTCACAATCCATAATATGGTCTGCAACAAACTGTGTGTATCCATCTCTTCATTCTTTTCATCCACTGTACACCCTTTGATTGGAACATCATCCAAGAAGGGCATAGTCAATTGTGGTATAAAATCCCTGAGTACCCTATTCATAGCATTTGTCATGTGTGCCATTGAGTTTGTTGCACCCTGTGGGAGAGCACACATTCGTACTAACCCCAAAGGAGTCTTCATGGTTGTGATATCCCTTCTTTCAATTGCAAACTGAAATTGATCATAACCTGAGTAAAGATCACCCAAATAATAGATCGCTCTGCTTGCAAAAGCTTCTGCAAATTCATCAACCACAGGACCTACACCCAGATTTATTATGGTCGCTTTATTGACCTATTGCATGTCTTGAATAAATCTCAAAGCCCCATTCTTTTTGGGCATAGTAAACCAACTATTTGAGTACGGGGCTGAAATAGGCTCCAAGATCTTCATATAAATCTTTTCATTTAGCAAATCCATCAGCTTTTGCAAGTAAGCTTTAGGCACTGGAATAGGCCTTAAGTTCCATGGTACATGTGGTACAATAAATATGACATTTGGATCCACACAACCTATTTCACTTGGTTGAAATGCAAATGCCTTCCCATGTCTAGCCAACATCCGCATAAAACAGTCTCTCTTAGTAGGCAAAAGAAACCCTTTTGCACCAACTTTCATTTCATATAATGTTTCAGATGTAAATTGAAGACCTATATCTTTAGGATCCTGTAAGCTTGGCTGCCTTGACACTTTTTCATACATTCCGTCATTCTCTGGTGGAAGTGGCAAAGAAATTGGTTTCACCTTTTTGTCAAGTGTCTTATACTTTGTCTCCACAAGTGCCTCAGCCCATTGTAATCCTTCCTGCTGAGCAAACAATGCTATAACATCATACATATCCAAAGAACATACTGACAACACTCTATTTTTAGCCTCATTTTTTGCATGTATAGTTGCTGAAATTTCAGCCATAGTGTCAATAATATTCAGCCCATAAAAGATGCTTGAAATGCCATCATTTTTAGCTAACAACCCCAATACTCTCAGTTTCTTAGTAGCCCATTTCATAGATATGCATTCAACCCTACACGTAGCTTCCATAGGATTAAACCAACATGAATTGTTTGCTATAAACTGAGAAATACCAACAGTAAATACATGCTTCATTTCATCAAGAGGCGAGTACACCCACTAAACAGCATTACTGTAGCCTCGCATTACAGCAGTGCTTAATGAAAATTCAGGTCTTTGAATTTCCTTGCATTTGGAACCAAAGGAGACTCTCGAACCGTATCCCGATTTCTAGGATGATTAACACAAACAGCAAGAAATTGGACTTCTTTTCTCCCATCCTTGCTTTTTGACTCTTGCATAAGTAGAACCATCATCAAACACATTTGTTTCCATACGCATACTTGTAATATAGGGCTGTCCCAAAATCATTGCATATGAGGAATTATCTTGCACAAAGGAGTGTTGCTCTTCCTGTACATTACCAATCGTCACTTTTACATTAGGACATGCAGCATCATAGAGCTCCCCTAAAGGACTATTTGCAACCCTCATTCGCCAACCATGATCAGTGTCTATAGGCCATGCACCATTTTCATACAATCCCTGCTCAATGACATTTATCAGCCCAATGATTTCTTGTGTAGTGACTTCGAGGAATAAATCCTAGAGTCTCTTCTCCATATTCTTGCATTTGCCTTACTCCACCATGCATATTGCTACAAGACAATGCATTTTCAGACACTTTGTTCTCTTTTCCACATGCTTTCCATTGATTAGTAGCATCCTGCGTAGACAATCTTGTACTTACTTTGTTGAGAGTGAAAAAAGACTAAAATTTTGATAGATTTGTGTTATTTTTTAGGTTTGAATTATTGATTTTTGATGGATTTAGAGTGATGTATGGTTATTAAATGAAGTGTTTGAGAGTGTTTTGGATGATATTGTTTATGTTTTGAAAGTTCATGATGATTCTCAGTAGAGATATGAAGCTCTGTGATGATCTGATATGTTCTGTTGAGGTTCTGATTGGTTCTGTATACCTTCTGTATAGCTTCTGTTTTGTTCTAATTTTCTTTTGTATGAAGTATGGATTGATGATTGATGAAGATTGAGATCTTTTGGAAGTTTATTGAATAGTTTTTTATAGTTTGGAATGGTTTTAATATGAGTTATGAGGTCTTGATGACCTTCTGTAACCCTCTATAAACCTTATGTAGAGCCTATGTCTCTACTCTGTAACTGTTATATATTTGCTCTAGTACTGTACTGTACTATTCTGTAGATCTTTATGTAAGTGTTTTGTAGAATGTATATGTGACTTTGGGAAAGTTTTCTAACTTTTGAAAAGGATGAATTTGAGTTCAAAAGAGCTAAAACAAATGGAAGAAGCAACTGCTCAAGACTGAAGAGAACACTGAGTGATAGTGAAAGTAGTGAGCTATGAAGAGACACTGTAGTGGCTCTGGTACCTCTTCATATCAAATATACCTCTTGGGAGGTGCATCCACGACCTAAGAAGGATTATTGAGAGTTATTGTGAGAGTATTGTAGTTAAGAGATGATGTACTATTGATGGAGAGAGAAAGAGAGAGTCAGAGATAGCCAATTATATCAAAACAATGTAATTGTATATGAGAGATTGAGAGAGAAAACTATGAAGAAATTGAAGATGAATACTATGTGATTGATTTCCATTCAAAGATGGTGTATTCTTCTAGGTTCATTGTTCTATTGATGGATTTTATGAAGATGTTGAAGATTATGGTTGATTCTATCAAATCCGTGGGAGATATCTACTATGATGCTACGTGAATATTTGTTGTTTTCTTTGTTTTGGTCGTCAAAAGAATGAAATAAAAGCTTGTTGATGTTACAATAAAGATTTTCTTGTAGTAGAATCCCCTTTTCCTTGGTGTTTCTCTTGAGGATCCATGTTTTTTGTGCACAGCCAGGGAAACATACCATCAACAAGCATTAGAAGAGGCTGAAAATGAAGGAAATGGCATTGCCAAGAAGAGAAGAATTCAATGGATGTTTGCAAAGTTCCTTCTTCCACTGAGAAGAATAGGAGATTCTCATTATCAAAGCCACTTTCCATAAGAAGTGCATCCCACAATGGCAGAAACATATCACCATGATGATGCATGCTCCATGTGGTGGACTGTTACCTCTTCCTGTTGAAGCAGCAAAAAATTGCATCTTGGTGGAAAATTGTTTGGGAACAAACTAAAGAGAAAAAGCAAAGAGAATGACTATCCATGGAAGATTTGGTATTCATTGAGAAGTTTCCAAACATCATCAAGTCGGAGATCGTGAAGAAGCTTTAAGAGTATTGGTCTATGGAGGTTCATGAAAATAAGAAGAAAAAGAGTTGGGATTTGTTCGTGATGCTCAACAGCAAAATACATGGGATGCTTGGTGCATTAACAATCTTCAATTTGTCCAATTAGCAACCCACTGGAAGTTGGTAGACAGAGTGTTTTTCACAACATACACTATTGAAACCCTCAGAAGCTGGCATTATTATAATGACAAAACAATGATCCTAAGAAGAATGAGTTTTGATACTTTCATAATAGAATAGCTCCCCCTCTATTAGTGGTTTGAAAGCCGAATTTAGAGATGTTGAAAATAAGGAAGTAGCAAAGATGTTAGCCAAAAAATCCCCCAGAGATTGAAGCCCTCTCTGATTCTATCCTGTTGAGTACAAACCAACTGGTTGGAGTCAATCCCCTGATGAATGACACAATCAAGAGGCAAGCGTTAGAACAAGTCCAGAGGTACGTGAGAAGAGAGAAGGCAAAAATCAAAGATGAGAACGAGCTCGCAACAGAACCATCCTTTGACGCTCTAAAAGCACTCTTTACAGAAGTCCTCATGGCGACTCAAGGTCCCCTTCCTAGTCAGATTTGTCCTGGAAATATTGATAAGATAGACCAGCAAATGTAGTCGCATTGTTATTTTTTAAGGGAGAGTATAATGAAGACCATGATCTTCATGTAGTAGAATTTATGGTAGCATGTGTGGCTAACAATGCCAGAACCCCTAAGCATTGGTTAGCAATATTCCCCACCTCTTTCAAGGGCGCGGCATTTCAGTGGTATGAGAGACAAGCAGCATGAACTTTTGGCACATGGGATGACCTTAAGTTGGCCTTCCTCACTAAATTCAGGCATGAAGATTTCAAAGAGTGGATGCAAGAAGAGTTAATAGACCTAAGTCAGTCCTCTGGAGAAAGAGTAGAAGCTTATGTCTCGTGAATGGAATCCATCTTGAAGAGATGGACTAACCATCATTTGGATGAAGGTATCCAGAAAGGAGTGTTCCTTAGAGGCCTACAACCAGAAGTTCGCAACCAGAATTTTGTAGAGAAGGTGTCAGCTTTCACTTCTATGGAGCATTCTAAAAAAAGAACTGCAAAAGGCACATATGCCATCCAAGGGGCTATAAAAGACACCCCCTGCACCATATTAAAACCACATCCCTCAAGCTCTAACCAGAGCAAGCTGAACTTTATGTCCCCCATTGTTGTGCTCAAGTAAACTTTCCAAGACCAAAACCACCCCAAAGAGGAGGAAATACAAAACCACCAACTAGACAACTAACACTAACACTACGGCTACGATCTAGGTAGTTTCCACAACCACCATGCCTTCATAAGAAGAGATCTCTAATGCCATTATCTCATGCCTATTGTTGTGGTAGGTTAGGTCACTATAAACTGAAGTGGAGCAAATGTGGTAGGATAATGATGCACTGGGAACCCAAGTTTAGGAGCACAACAGGAGGATATTCAAGAGTGAGAGCATCTGTAGGTCTGTCTTGAAGCCGGCCCATTGTGAACAGGTGCATAGAGTCATTTGCTAGTTGATTGTAATACGACATGGTTTATGTCACAATGGTTTGAACTCGCTTTGTACATGTTTGTGAACATGTAATCTTCTATCCAAACCCCTGACAACCTCGATGGTGGTATATTATACCTTCAACTCCTCGAAGTGCGAGAGTATATGATCAAAGCGATGTTTCGGGCATAGATGAAGATAATATGCAAATAGAGGGGTCGATATTACAAGGGGTAGAGGCCACCGCAAGCTTGGAGCCCGAATCGGCTAACAATGATGGAAATACAGGAGTCCAAGAATTTTTTGAGAATGAGGCAGACTCATTCTTTTGTTGTGACATGTCTATCGACCTTCCAGTGTATGCAGAGTTGTGTTAGGAGATTAACATGGGACCATAGGATACTTCATTCTTGGGGAATTGTATTACTCAATTCATTGTTTAGATCTTCCATAAAGGTACATAAGATATGCATTTTAAGAGGGATTTTTTAAAAATGATTTATATTACTGTGCTTTGTATAGTTTAAATTGATTATTCTAACACCATTTTTTATCTGTGTAGGTGACATTTTCAGGATGAGTCGAGGGATGAGCGATGAGGAGTTTCAGGACATGATAGTACGCATGTCTCTAGACCAGCTCGCGAGATTCAGAGAGATGGTAGACTAGGAGCTGTCTCTTTCTTTGTCAGGGCACTCTGCTAGATCTGCTTCAGCGCGATCAGATGCTTCAACTTCGAGCAGACGATCTCGACGCTCACGACTTGGGCTAGAGGGAGGGACTGCATTGGGATCAGGGGGATGCTGCTATGGAGACACGGATGTGGTGTCTCTGTCTCGTCATTCAGCTAGATCTGCATCACTTCTAGGATTTGTCACACCTGTGGGGACGTCTAATCCAATTACTCCGACTTTTGCGCAACCGTCATTAGGTGGTACCCCTTTGAGTGCCACTCCAAGAGAGGTTACCCCCCTCGGTACACCGGATGTAGAGGGGTCTCCTGGATATGCCCAGGAGCGTGGACGGAGATGGGAGAGGACCCATCTTAGGCAGACTCCTAGGGGTTATGGATACCTGGTTGATAGTCGGTCAGGAGCCACCATGATGAATGATGAGGGGAGGAGGGTGATGGCTTGCATGAGAGAGTTGTGCCAACAAGTTTTTCGGCACAACGTCCTGGATCATTAGAAGAACATACCGGAGGGGAGCAAGGACTACATAGTAGCATCCTTGCACAAGGAGTTTCCAGTGCCAGCCGCAGTAGATAGATTCTCTACGGGCTGGATGATGGATTGCATGTGTGCATACATGTCACATAGACGATCCGACGCACGCAAGGCAATCAAGAGTGGGGCTGCAAAGCCCGAGTGGTTAGATGCAGACGACTGGCGCTGACTGAGGGAGGAGGCTACAGATTTTCTAGGATGTTGGAGTCAGCAGCGGGAGGCAGCGAGGACATGACTCGAGGCCGGAGTGGTCCATCATCTTGGGAGTGGGAGCCACAAGACATATTTGGAGGACTTTGTAAGTTTCTCTTTTGTTTTGCTTGTTTCTTTTTTTGAAATATTCTTTGTACTGACAATCATGTTTCTAACAATTAGCATTTTTTTTTCTTTGCAGCACTCCATTACAAATCGCGAACCGCAAGGCCTTGAGACTCGATATGCAGAGAGGCACGGTCTCAATCCATTGATCGACTGATTGTATAGACATGGCGGCCCTGTAAGTCAGTCATCTTTCTTGTCTGTAGTTACCATGAGATATTTGAATGCATTATTGTATGGTGGATTGATGTGTTATTTCTTTTTCTGTAGAATTCTCCTTTGCGGTGGGACGAGCTTTCGGGGGACGAGGATTTGTGGCTCACCCTTGGATCCTTGGAGCTCACACACCTTTAGTTTTTAGTCGCCTGATCTATGTAGACATTTTCTATGTATTAGTGATATCCTTTCATGATTGTACCAATCGCATTTTATGTGATCATGTATTTATTTCATGTATCAATTTTATGATTTCAGTATACATTCTTTTTGTTTGCAAGCGCTTTGTATGCAGTAGTGTAGAAACTATTTTGTATGGCTCTCATACAACACACAGTGCTATACCACAAATTTTTTTTTTCTTGTTACCGTCACTATTTGCCTTGCAAATTTGCTGCTCGCATTGCTATTGGTGTCGCTATGTGCGTTGCAAATTTACTGGTTGCGTCGCTATAGTGACACATATAGCGACACCAATAACGACATTTCTATGGCGTCGTCAATAACGACGCTTT
Source organism: Lygodium microphyllum (assembly GCF_053477565.2). Taxonomy (NCBI): domain Eukaryota; kingdom Viridiplantae; phylum Streptophyta; class Polypodiopsida; order Schizaeales; family Lygodiaceae; genus Lygodium; species Lygodium microphyllum. Next base: position 89,824,723 of record NC_141149.1, read on the forward strand.
TTGCAACGATGGGGGCAAATTTTGTTGTTTGTATTTTCGTCGCTTTAAACGTCGGTATAAGGTCTATATCTTATAGTGGATGCTTAGAAAAATGAGTTTTGATACCTTCAGAATGTAATAGCTTCCCCTTTGTAGTGGACTAAAAGCTGAATTTAGAGATATTGAAAAGAATAAAGTAGAAGAAATGTCGGCCAAAGAATCCTCTAGAGACTAAAGCCCCCTCTAATTCTGTTCTATCAAGCACATACAAATTGGATGGAACTAACTCCGTGTGAATGAAGAATCAAGAGGCAAGCACTAGAAAGAGTCCAGAGGTATGTGAGAAGAGAGAAGGAAAAAATCAAAGCCGAGAATGAGCTAGAAGTAGAAGCCTCTTTTGATACCCTAGCAATACTCTTTACAGAAGTTCTCATGGTAACTCAAGATCCCCTTCCTAGTTAGATTTGCCCTGGAAACATTGATGATAGGCCAACGAATATAGTCATGTTGCCCATCTTTAAGAGAGAGTACAATGAAGACCCTTATTTTCATGTAGCACAGTTTATGTAGCATGTGTGGCTAAAAATGCCAAAACCCCTGAGCATTGGTTGGCAATATTCCTTGCCACTTTCAAAGGTGCGATATTTCAGTGGTTGGAGAGACAAGAAGCATGAACTTTTGGCACATGGAATGACCTGAAGTTAGCCTTCCTCACTAAATTTAGGAGTGAAGGTTTTAAAGAGTGGATGCGAGAGGAGTTCATAAACCTAAGTTAGTTCTTTAGTGAAGGAGTAGAAGTCTATGTCTTGCAAATGGAATTCATATTGAAGACATGGACTAACCATCGCTTGGATGAAGGTATTCAAAAGGGAGTTTTCCTTAGAGGCCTACAACCAAAAGTTTGCAAGTTTGTGGAATTGATATGACTAGTTCATCTGTAAGCTACAGTGGAAGGTGCAAGACTATATGATGAAGTTGAAGCAAGGCTATTGATGACCTCAGGAAGCGGAGTCCTATCTGCCACGAATGACCTACCAACCAAATGCAATCCTAGGAATAGCTCCCTACCCCTACCCCCAAATGCAAACAGAGCCAGAATACAGTGAATCCATAGTGACCACAGAAGACAATACCTCAAATGATGGTTCAACCACAATAACAATGGCCTCAGACTGTTCCTCCAATGGTGACTCAACAACAACATTGGAATTCTACCAATTGGAACCAACAACCCCTAGTCTCAACAGGAGCTTTGAATCAAAACCAGAACAGAGGACCCTTTGGATAAACTCAACTAGTTTATATAGTGATAACATAAGCTTCCCAAAACCCTATTGCAAGTACTCCACGAGGTGAAATTTTGAAAGAATACTAGTCCAATTCAATCGCAATCATCAAGAATGAGTTGATGGATGTGATCACAGAACAACTAAAGATGGTGAAAGTAAATACCGCCAATATATCCACTCCTGTGGGAGGTGGAAAATATGAGATACATTCTAATACATGGTGTGAAAAGTGCCATTAAGTGGGACATTTAGCCATTGAATGTACCCAAAAACAAACCATTTGTGGAGTTTTTTATTCGTATTGCTTAAGGAAGAACCATACACATGATATTTTCTCTTTGAAGGAGATGCATGAAAGAAGAAAGAAATATAAAAAAGTAAGATTTAACTTGGTGGAGTATAAAATGGCAATGCAAAACATTGGACCAAAGCTTAGGAAATTCACACCTAATTTTAGCCCAAGGAGGTTTCCTTCTCAATGTTACAAAGGATGACAGTGTGGAAATGGCCAGAGATTAGAGGTGGAGTGTTATAAATACAGCCAATGCAAAGGAGAAGGCCACACTACAAAAGACTGTCCAAGTCCCACTCCTATAAAGGCTAATTTTGATACTCAACAGTAGATCCAATAACTTGCTTCCAATTTGGTGGAATTGGAGGTTGTCGCAATAACACATGCAAAGAAAGGAGAAACCACAGTTTCAAAGGAGTACATTCCCTCTACTAAATCTATGAAGTTTAATCTTTCCAAGGAAAAGTAGAATAGTATAGAATAGAATGGTTCAATAGAGCCCTCGAGTGCCATAGAGAGCTACAAAGATAGTTGCATAGACATGACCAAAGGTCCAGGAGATAGAGAATGCCGAAGTGCCTCCTAAAGGAGAAGAGGTGCAAATGTTGCCAGTCCTCGAAAAATAAGGAAAGATAAAATTGGGTATTGTTCCATTTTCTAGCTGATTGGAGAAGCTCGTGGATCCTATCAAAGAATATAACTTAGTTAAGGACCTAAACACCTTCAAACCAAACTTAACATTCAGACAATTACTGATGTTGTCTTCTAGCTGTCGAAAGAATTTCAAAAGCACACTGACATGAAGAAGAGGTCTAAGGATTGCTCCCTCAATAGTAACCAAGCCCAAGAAATCCCCAAAGCCTGTGAAAGAAGAGAATGTGGCTAATTTCTTATTGGATCCTGGTACCCTAGAGATTGGCATGTGGATTGAAGGATGATTTATAGTACCAAGCCTCACTCACAACCCGATAACGAGACGTTAAGGAGTGCTAGTTGGGGAAATTGGCATTGTTAGATACACAACACAATACAAAAAATTAAATATTAGACAAACACCATATGAACCACACACAGAACCTAACAACAAACAATGCCACTTGTAGCTCACACAAATTGTAAATCCAAATCTAGGTAGAGCATCACACAAACACCCAACACAATTTTCAAAAACACCAACACTTTGCACAAAAGGTCAAAGCAAACTTTGAAGATAAATCCAACATCATGGAAATTTTATACCTTGATAACCTTGGGCCATCACTCGTTGCTTCGACATCCAAATTCTCAGACTTCATAACTAACACGACAAGAATCGACACTCTCGTATATGTGACCCTTCTCTCACATCTCTCACAAGATATAAAAAGACTCAAAGGAGAAGGCGCCTAACTCTCCACTCTCTTCTCCTTTTATAAATTTTTACACCCACACATACGCTGAGTTTTTTCGAACCTTTGCTTTCCAAAAAACCTAAGCTTTTAATACATTTAGCTTTCTATTCTTTAAGCTTTCCAATAGCTTTAAGCTTAAACGTTCTTTTCCTTAAAAAATCAAAGCTTAAAAACTTGTATGACGTTTTATAAACTTTTAACGTTTTTGGTATGCCGCCATATTAGCCCGTCGTCTCTGCCACGTCAGCTTCGATGTCCGAGTCTTCTCATCCATTTGAAATCGTCTCTGCCTACAAAATGCCGCGTTCATCTCGGTCTAAGGTACTTGCCTTTCATCAATGTCCACTATTCAATCAGGCCGTTGTAATTACAAAGGTCACCATCTGCTCTGCGGAACATGCCGTTTTATGCATGCGATACATAGTCACCGACAACTAGGCCTATGATCCATTCTTGCCATCGAATTGCCATTGTTGCGTGCGATCTCATAAATTTTGACGTCATGATCCGTCAGTAACCGCCGCTTCGAAAACTCATATGGCCATGATAATACGTACACTATCTTATAACGATAAACCTCGATGTAAAATTCCTTCTTTATCACTCGTGAGAGTGCTGCTTAATTCTTGATCAGCATGCGATCCATGGCAACCTGATCAACTGGTCTATTTTTTTCTTTTCTCATAGAAGTGTTCTATTCCAACTCTTCAAGTCGTGCTCCAAGGATTAAGTGAACAGCTGCCCAGTAGTGAACTAGCGATCTCCATAAGACAATGAGACATCTTCGGCTTCCTTTGCCAGCATCCAAACACCCTTGACAGACTTTACGCCTCAACACAATCGATACAATGTCCCAGGTCTAACTGAGCATAAGCACGCCTTTGCTTGAACCATTCAATGGATCTCTGACTACCCTTGCATGCTCTAGCTCACCAAAGAGGGAAAACAATTTTGTGAGACCCTCTTCATCTAGTGAAGATGGTAAACAACTTGCATGAAGAACAGAATTATGGCTTGAAGAGCTACCCTCGGAGGCCTCGGCTTCTTCCTTTTTTTCCAACTCACTCTCTCCACCTTTTTGCCCACTTTTGGATAGAGTGACTTGAGATGGCCTTCAATTCCACAAAGTGACAAACCACTGATTTATTGAACCCCCAAGGGCATGTATATGGCAAATGTCCAGTTCCACCACAACATTTATATACATCTAGTGTGCCTTCAATTGTAGCAAGTACAGGAAGCTCAACTACAAGATCTTCAACACCTTCCAACTTCGTATTTCTTATATATTCTTCCAGCATCCCTTAAATATAGCATTCAAGATTTGTAACCTTCTCATGTACCTATTTCTTCTGAATGCAATGTGTCTTAGAAGCAAAGTATGCTCTTTGAAATGAACTCAGTGACCAATCATTCATGATTTGAGAAATGTGAAATGTAGGAATCATGATATGCAACCAATCAATCAATGCTCACACAAAAATTATGTATGCACTTGAAGAACTGTGCCTAGCCTATCTATGTGTGATGGTGCATCATGCAAAGTGCATACAAAGTTTCTTAATTATTTAAATCCTTAACCTCACCTCTCAACACTCGTCACGAAAATATGTCATACTTCGCTCCACCCAAATTTTCACAATCACTTATGATGGTCCTCAATATGTTAACTAGATAAGAATAACCCATCTCACAATTGACGACATCCTTTACGACCCTCTGACGACTCATCCAACCACCTTACACAATCTTCTAGAGGTTCCTAACTTTGTGATGAACATCCCAAATATCGTGCGTGCAAGAAATATGCGTGTACAATGACAGGTGCTTTCTCATGTGCGCATGCAACTAAGATTTACTGCATATAGCTGTATCAGGCCTCATGTCGTGCTAGTGCTCAACAATGGTACAAAACGTGTATAGTCCCAACCTATGGCATGGAAGTATTTGATAAGAATAGGAGACAACCCTTGAGTGCAGTGCAACAACAAGTGCATCGTGAAGTGCTCTTGAATCCATAGTCCCTGTGATTTGCAAGAATCTCAACAAAAAATCAAACATGTTCCACAATGTTCAATAACTACTAACAAACTCCAGCTCCAACCTGTCCGAAAAAATACCAAGCTCAACCAAGGCTATCAAGTTTCACACTCAACAAATCAAAAAAAATTATAGAAAAAATCCTAAGCTAAACAAACATAGAAAATTTAATTATAAAATGACAAAACAAATTGTTACACAACCAACCAAGCTAAGAGAAATCAAACCTAACTACAATTTGACTAGAGGTTTTCAGTTTTTTTAAAAACGCTTGACAACGCATTGATCGATGGAGGCTCATCAGTGAACATAATGATGGATGTGACAATGAAAGATCTAGGCTTGTGAGGAATGAAACCTATATAATGGCTTATCAAACTCGCAAACCAAAGTAGAATCAAGCATTTGGGCTTTCTACCATATGTGAAGGAAACCCTCACAGAAAGAGATTATTAGCTAACCTATCTAGTGGTTAAACCAAATTCCTATGGAAGCTCATACCCTTTCCTGCTGGGAAGACCATGGCTTTTTGAAGTAAGGGCTTGAACTGGATTGGTTCAAAGGAACCCTAACCCTAGGCAAAAGACCCAAAAAGGTGGTGTTAAAGTTATATGGATCATAAAAAGACAATGGATCTGCTTCCATCAAAGTCATTATAGAGGCTCCTCCAATGAGATAACAGATGGCACATTAGGAGACGAAGAAGCTCTCAAATAGATATTTCCTAAGAAAACAAAGGCATAGTCCCTGATAGTGGGAACCGTAAGCCAACTATCAAAGAAAGCAAAGTCTTTGTCAATGGGTGAATACCTCATATTGCGCCTGAAATGGAGTTGACTTCTGAAATCACCTCTAATAGCAAGATAAAAGCATGGATATATTGTTCAGAAAGCTAGATTTTAGGAAAAAAATGGACCTAAGAATTGCGAAAAAATGTGGAATTTAGGGGAAAAATATTCAACGACGAAGCCGGCGGCTCAACCTCGGACGATTTTAAGTGTCAAGTGCTGGGAAGATGCCCGTGCGACACTTTCGAATTTTTAGTAATTTTTTCGTGCACCTGTGTGAGTCAGAGAAGCTGCCGGCCAGTCCAGGATGCTAAGACGGATGCCCAAAATTTTTTTGAATGCAATTCGGATATCAGACACAGGAAAGGCCAGAAATGAAGAGGAGGACCAAAGACGGTGCCTCTTGGGAACCCTCCTCTCAATTTTTTCGTGATGCAGAGGAGTATATTGACGAACGGATCAGCACGGTGCAGAAAATTGACGTCCCCCCCACAAATCGATGATGGGGCTTACTAGTAAGCCATAGATCAGATGTCAGCAAGCAATTCCACATTTTTTACCGATCATATCGCCACCTCTCACATAAACAATAATGGCCTATGCATGTGGGAAGAAGAAAGAAGAATAAGGAATGGCGGATGCTCGTCCGGCGAAGATCAAATTGCTCCATGAATGGAGAGGGGCTGGAGACGGCAATGCGGGGTCATGCTGAGCATTAAATGCATGCTTGAAATCAGTCCCGTAACCAAGAACAAAAAACCGAAACCCGAAAATAAGCGGTAATGCTATTTTTTCCAAAGAAAAATGATCTTTTTATGCTATTTGCTTTATGAAACCTTGTTCATATGGGATGAAAGTTCATTATGAAATTGTTTTCCATGAGTTTCAACTGTTTGCAACCTAAAAATCAGAAAAAATATAAGGTTATATGGCCGGAATTAGTGTCAAAATACATGGAAAATACGCGTTTTAAGGGTAAAATTGGGGTTTTGCTATATAAATGAGAAATATGATATGTCACACCAACTAAATTTGAGTTTTTGATGTTAATGAACCTAAGGGCCATAGCCCACAATCAACTTTCATTTTTAGTCATTATTTATTAAAGAAAAATACGAGAAAATGCCCAAAAATGGAAAAAAATGGGTTTAAAATTAGAGAAAAGTAGAAAACGGGTTGAGGAAAATATTATGAAAAATTATATCTACGTTTGTGCAATGTATAATGATGGAAAAGTACAAGGTTGGTCTCGGTTTGTCCCCAGTTTCTATGTTTTGTATGTATTTATCGTTCTTTTAAAGGGGAAAAAATGCATAGAAACCCTATCTAACCGATTAATGATGCAAAATGCTAAGAGTTGCATGAAGAAGGGCTGAAACACTGAAAGATAAAGAAAAGATTTGATTTATGCATTGCACTTGGCATATAGGAAATGGTTTGAATAAAGAGGATGGTAGCATGAGCATATGGCTCGGTGCCTCCTTTCAACCCAGCACGTGCTAGTAAAATTCATAGAAAGAATGCTTTGTGCACTGTTCACAATGCTGATCTTTCTTTTGTCTAAGCACATAGTCATACATGATTCACATTAAGCATAATAATTAAAAGGTATGGGGAAAAACCTCCTGGATGCATGGCACCTGTTTTCCTTAGGTTGTGACCAACGATGAGCGTGAGGGGATGTTCTAAGCTGCAGGTTAGCATTGGGTCCTAAGGGGAAAGCGTAGTGAGAAATGGTACATCCTGGAATGTAAAATATTGGTACCTTGAGACGAGTATATGCGAAAATGTTCTACATATCTAGCAACGCATCAAGGGGCCAATCCCTACGATCTAGGAGAGCTGCAGTGGGGCTCTGACTATTAGTCGGTGGAGTGCCTCCTATGTACATGTGACGAGGCTTTACGCCTATGTACTTTGGGATCTGAGGAGAAGGGTAGGAAACCATTGGACTATAAACTACAAACGCATTTAGTGCACCTTTGATAGATGCTCCTGGTCCGCGAGGCCATGAGGGTGTTTGTGTGTCATGAGCATGAGGTTCGGCTAGTGCCACAGCCAGTGCCGGCCCCTTTTAGGTCCCATCAATGGTGCGTCTGCCGAGAGCTGCCTATAAGTGGTGGTTTTCAAATCTAGGGTTTCTAGGGACCCAAAGAAAGTTAGTTTATGTCCTCTGACAAGGACCCTCAAGCCAAAATACAAAAAGCAAAACGTGATGAGAGGGCTAGACAGCAGTTAGAGATCGTAAGTCGTTATTCTCCTCAAAAGAGTAGCCCGATACGTATAAGAGACAGTGGTCTTAGTAGCCCAACTGCTCCCCATAGTCCATTAGGTGCAGAAGGAAGCGCAAGTTCTTCCTCTCTTCCACCAAGTCTACCCACTTCAAGTGGGGGTGTGAGTCCATCAGTTCAAGCTCCTATTGTTAATCCGATTGTTGCCATGGCACAACCCATTCAAATTCTTGCAGGGATGCCGAATTTACCAGCTTTAGGAGTTTCCTTGCCCATTTTTAATGGGTTAGCGGAAGAGGATGCAGAATTTCACATTTGTGAATTTCAAAGATTGATGTTCAATTATCGCATCCAAGATGAGGGACATCTCATGATGTTCTTTAATATGAAGTTAAAAGGAAGGGCTGTGGTATGGTATCACAGCATAGAGTCTGGAACCATAACCACAATTGATCAATTCTATGCAGCTTTCCAAGGAGAATATGCCCCTGAAAGAGGTGGCCGATATTGGTTGCGTGTCTTGAATGTAACACGCCAAGACCCCCATGAGAATGTGAAAGCATATGCCAAGAAGCTTAAGGAAGTGTTTTGTAAGTTACAAACTTACATCCCCATTGCGACGGCTGCCCAATTGCAATACTTCTTGCATGGATTGGATTTTAATATTCGAGTGCAATTGAGCAGTGTGGCTTTGGCAGATATGGACACCGCTATTACACCGGCAGAGGGAGTAGAAGCACGATTACAAACGGCCTACTCCTCTCGAATGAATGGTAATGCGGGTTTAGTACCTGGAGGCAATCTACCATTAACGAATAGAAGTCAAGGGATGCCTATGACTAACCCTATTGGGAGAGGAATCATGGTTCAGAATGTACCCTTGCTGCTAGCTCCTCCCAGTGTGACTATGCCTATAGCAAGTCAGTTGGCTCCACCAAATGTTGGAGGCCAAGTTTCGAATTCTAATATTATTCCTATGGGTCAACAGCCAATGCCAAATTAGATTGTTAGGTCAATGGAACGACGGGTCGATGATCGAGGCTATGAGTCGAGTGCATCTAATGTCCTTGGCAAAGTTAAGGATATGATGAAGCATTATATGGACATGATTTCCGAACAATATCAACAAAGAGCTGTTGACATCAATTTCTTGAAGAAGTAGTAGAATCTAATAGGGAGTCGACACCTTGAAGAGGGTGGACCCTCAAGATTCAGCTGTAAGTGGTGTGGTGGAAAATATTTCCCTAGAAACTGTCCAAATGTTAAATGTGACATTTGTGGGAAGTCGGGCCACTTAGCTGCTACCTGTTGGAGTAAGATTAGTTCCCTCCAACAAGGGAGTAAACAGCTAGGTCCCGTAAATCATAGAGCGCAAGGAAATAACCTGCAGCAAAATGATGTACCAAGACAAATATTGCAAAGGGGAAAGACCACTGTAGAAGAGTTTCCACAAGGCAACGAAGTCAGCCTTATTGAGGCTGTACGAGTCAATGATACTGAAACCTCTAACTTAAGAGCCATGACAAGAGGCCAAAAGGCTAAAGAGGTTGATAAAGATCATGCAAAACTGGTTGAGGCAAACCCTAAACAAGGGGATAAGGGAACGCAAGTCCAGAGTCCTAGCATGGAAGGTGGACCGCTAAGGCTCGCTGGACAAGAAAGTCGACCCTAAAAAGGATGAGGAAGTGCCAAGAAAGAAGGCAAGAGCTAAGAAAGAAGCACCAAAGCCAGTCAAGAGACCAAAAGAAAGGATGGTTTGGCGAGAAAAGAGAGCTTTGGCTACCTATCATGACTTTGATTTAGCAAGTTCTCTGTGCGAAGTTAAACCAGACGTAAACCTTCTACAAATGATTAAATTGTCTCCATGAGTACGCAAGGAATTTAAGAAGATCTTGCGTATTGGGTATATTGTAGAACCTTTGGGTATAGCACGAGTAGGGGAAGATTGGTTGGATCATGCTAAAAAGAATTGCCCTAGGGTTCTAGCATATGTAGATGGAATATTAGTGGAACATGGCATTGTAGACACTAGATCCTCTCTCAATATCATGAGTTCAGAGTTGATGGAGAGGCTAGGTCTAGGCATCCAAAAAGATAGCTCCACCCTTCTCAAAATGGCTGATGATAGTCTAAGACAACCAAAAGGTTGTGTTACCAAGGTCCATGTTATCGTCGCAAGTGTAGAATGCTTCTTGGACTTTAGGGTGATAAGATTCGCAGGATGTCCTAGCTATCGAGTCTTGCTAGGTAGGCCTTGGATCTTACGAACAGATTGTCAAGTTGATATACTCGCCGGTCGAGTGGTTCTAGGTAGAGGTGCTAATCGAGTAATAGTCGATGCTTACCCAGAGTCTCCTCAAAGTGAGAGAGCTCCTTTATCTTCTACTCAATTAGAGACAGCAGATAATCCATCCTGTAGTGAGACATCATCCAGTTACGAGTCTAAAGAGGGGTCCACTACAGAGGATATTTATCAGATAACTCTAAACGAGCTGATAGAGCTGCAAGATAGGATAAGAGATGCGGATGTGATTGAGTTGAACCTTGGCACGATGAATGATTCGCAGCCAATTAAATTAGGTTCCATGCTCACTTCAGCATAAAGGGAGAACTATGTGTCCTTGATTCAAGAATTCCGTGACATCTTTGCTTGAAGTTATGACGAGCTGAGAGGCATTCCTCCCAGCCTAGCTATTCATACTATTCCTATAAAAGAAGGCAGTCACCCTGCGCGTCAGAAAGTAAGGCATATGCCTTTTGAATTAAGGGACGGGCTGTTTGAGGAGTTGCAGAAGTTACGAAAAGATGGTTTGATTTTCCCTGTACAACACACAGAATGGTGTTCACCAGTTGTCATCACGAAGAATAAAAATAACCAGATTCGACTATGTGTAGACTTTAGAGAGCTGAATAAGTAGACGGTTAAGGATTACTACCCGTTGCCATTTATTGACCAGATTTTGGATCAATTAGTAGGTAGGAAAATATATTCGTTCATGGATTACTTTGCGAGATACAACCAGATGGCAATTGTAGAAGAGGACAAGTTGAAAACAACTTTTATTACTGTCTTTGGTACTTTTGCGTACCATGTGATGGCCTTTAGTTTGTGCAATGCACCTGGATCATGGCAACGAACAGCAGACAAGACCTTTGGTGACATCTCCCCAGATGAGTTGAAAGTATTTATCGATGACTTGGGGGCAGCCACTATAAGGGAAAGGATGTTGATTATTTTAAGAAAGTTTTTTGAGTACTGCAGACAATTTTGTATTGCTCTTAACCCACGAAAGTGTGTCTTTGGAGTGCATTACGGGCTATTGCTAGGCCATGTGGTCAGCTCAGTAGGGACCGCAACTGACCCTGAAAAGATCAAGGTTATAGTCGCTATGAGTCCACCACGCACTCCAAAAGAGGTTCATAGCTTTTTTTCATCGATAGGCTACTATCGGAGGTTTATAAATGCCTTGGCAGAAAGGACGCTACCATTAACGAATTTATTATCCTTTAGTTGTTCATTTGAATGGAGCGACCCTTGTAGGGCAGCTTTCGAGGATGTGAAATAGGAGCTAGTAAAAGCACTCGTTTTAAAAGCACCTAAAAGAGGCAAGATATTCTATATATTTTCAGCAGCCACCATGTATAGTATTAACTAATGTTTAGCCTTAATTTGGGAGAAAAAGTGGTATCATCTGATAGCTTTTTCTAGTTGAAAATTGGGCATTTAAGAGATCAATTATACCTACATGGAGAAGTTGTGTCTTGCGATGGTATTTGGGACTAAAAAATTCAAGCACTACATCCTCTATGAGAAGGTAGTTTTTTATACGAAGGCGGAAGGGCTTAGATTACTTATGAACAAGCTACAGCCGCTTGATTGTTTGGCAAAGTGGTTAATCACTTTGTAGGAGTTTGATTATGAGATTAAGAGTAAGCCACCAAGGTTGCAGGGTATTGTGGAATGCCTTGTGGATTTTGGGGAGCGGAAGGAGACTTTGACTGAAGGAAGTGATATTGAATAAATATTTAAAATTGATACAGCTTCCATTCCATCTTGGTATGCTGCTATTACACACTATCTATCAATAGGAGAGACGGAAGCTGGTCTATCAAAATCAGAAAAGAGAAAAATCAAACAACAGGCTTTGAAATTTTCCTTGATCGCAGGTACACTATATCGGTAGGGTATTGATGATATCTATCGCCAATGTGTGATGCCTGAGGAGGTTCCTTTCATCTTGGAAGAGTGCCATGACTCTGCATGTGGAGGGCACTTCGCGGGACGGTTGACAGCGCAGAAAGCTTTAAGAGCTGGATATTGGTGGTCGTTCATCTTCCAAGATTCCTTTGAGTATGTGAAGCGATGTGATACATGTCAAAGACATGACAGCAGAGAGAATAGGAAACGCCCACTTACGCCTATCATGGCTATCCTTCCATTTGAGAAATGGGGCATTGACTTTGTGGGTCCTATCACCCCGTCGTCTACTACTCAGAAGAGGTACATTATAGTAGCCACTGATTATTTTACAAAATGGTAAGAAGCACGGGCAACGAGGTAGGACAATGTAAAAGAGACTGCAAGTTTCCTTTTAGAGCAGATTACCTGCCGTTTCGGTCCACCGAAGGAATTAGTATCGGACCGTGGAATCCATTTTCTGAACAAAGTGATCAAAAGATTGACTCAAGCTTGGCAAATCAAGCACAATAAAACAACCCCTTATAATCCGCAAGCAAACGGGCAAGTCGAAAGTACTAATAAGTAGCTTGTGGGTATCTTATCTAAAATAGTCTTTGAGAAAAAACGAGACTGGGACAAGAAGCTGTATGTGGCAGTATGGGCATACAATACAACGCTCAAGCGAGCTACCAGCCATACTCCATTTAAATTGGTTTATGGGGAAGAGTGTGTGTTACCCTTGAAATCGAGTTGCCAACCATACGGTTTGAAATTAATCATTCTTTGGGAGATCTTAGAACGTTTTACAACCATAGCCCACCTAGATGAGTTGAAGTTGCTACAAAGCTTATTACACCAGGAGGTAGCTAAACGTCGGATGAAGTAGTTACATGACCTTAGAGCGAAGAAGTATACCTTTAAAAAAGGGCAATTAGTTTTGTACTATGATGCGTGTAGGGAGATGATTCCAGGGAAGCTGGAACCTAAATGGGATGGCCCCTACAAGATTGTTAGGTTGGGGAAAAATAGGTCTACGACTTTATTAGCTGATCTACAGGGAGTAGAGTTTAAAAATAAGGTTAATCTTAATAATATTAAACCTTATTATTTCTAAGTATGCTAATATAGAGAAATTCATTGCAGGTCCGTGCTGGGCATGATTTGAGACCTGTAAAAGAGTTGAAAGCTGGTTGATGGGTCGATTAATTCCTTATTTGGAGCACCCATATCTGGAGCAGAGATACCATTAGGGAAAACTTATATGGTGGAGCAAATGATACAAAGTGATTGAGCAAGAAGACGGAACCTTCGTGTGGAAGATAAAAGACTTCTGCCATCACTGCTTATGATTGTTGAAAAGTATCCCTGTTGAGTTCAATGAAGAAGGTGGGATGGAGCTGTCAGTTCATCCTCTCAACATACTAAACTTTGATTATCATAACTACGAATAGAGGAGTTCATGATGGCAGGCTGTGTTAACCCATTGTGGACGTATACATTATATTTTGAGGGAGCGTCGAGGGGCCCTAATAAAAAAAGGAGTGTTGGAGTAGTATTCTGAGATCCTTGACGTAGAGTTATGATGAAGTTAGCTGCTCATCTCGGGGTAGGATTCACTAACAATATGGCTGAGTATAATCCTTGATTATGGGACTGCATATTGCCAAGCAAGGTGGTATTCAGCAGTTGTTAGTAAAAGGGGATTCCCAGTTGATCCTGAATCAGCTAGTAGGGACATACACAGTGCGGAATCCCATCCTTTGCACGTATCATTGTACTGCCATGACCCTACTTGAGGAGTTTGAGAGAGTATCTTTTCAGCTGATTCCATGTTACTGGAATCAGTTTGCGGATTCATTGGCAAATCTTGCTTATGAAGAAGACCTTTTCTTCAACTGTGGTCCTAGTTTGGATATTGCTATCAGTGATGAAACATGACCTAGTCGCTTGTGGGGAATGTTATGAGAGCATGCTATATATGGTAGACGATGGTTGATATGGGTGATGCAAAGAGTAGCCGAGACCAATCTACCGTTATTATCCTGGACCCATAGGTTGATTAGACAACATGTTATGCGTACGCCTCTTGCTATATATGCAGGAGGGATGGGTCATAACCTTATGCATTTAGTTTAGGGCTGTGAGCCCTATGTTTTTTCTCCTTGGAAAGGGGCATGTTATTGTATATCTGCACTATTTCGGGGAGGGATGTGTAGGTGCTATTCTGTTTGATCTCGTTAGGCCAAGAGGGCCAGTTTTGCAAGGTTTTACTATTTTATTTCATTAGGCCAAGAGAGCCGATCAGTTTTGTAGAGAAATGCTTGATCTCATTAGGCCAAGAGGGCCAGTCGTTTGTTTAGTGTAGGTGCGGTTAATGGTTTCTTGTTTTAGTCCTATGCTAGACAGGTTTGAAGAAGAGCTTGGAAGGAGCCTTTTGTTGCGCGGCAGCTTCTCGTGGCCCTATCCAGGTGATATCTCTCCCTTATGAGTACCATGTTTTTATGCTATATGTGTCCGTGTACTTGTAGGGGATTTTCTTTTCTTGTTGGGTATCGATGACCAAGGCATGATGTCCCAGTTTTAGGTTGAGTATGTCTGGAGGGAGGTCTGAGTAGTTGTTGCCTCCTGTAAAGACATTGCCAAACATCAAAAGACATGTTTTAGAAGGGAGTCCTAGTGACCCTGTTCTGCTAGCCTGCTAGGCGGCCATTCTAGGAGTTCTTGTTAGTTGTGAGGCAGTTAGAGAAGCCTTCCAGAAGAAAAATAATGATGATAAAGGAAGAGAAACCCTGAATATCTTAAAAGAAAATAAATATATACAAAGGTGTGTAAAAAGGGGTTCTAACCCCTATCGAAATAGAAAAGAAAAGAAAGGAAAATTTATAAGCAATTGTTCATCACCTTGCGAAGGCCTGGTAGGTTCCTGGGGACGAGTTAGACCTGGGGCCGATGCCTTGTCTTCCTAGGGGTAGCATCTTGCTGGAAAAGAAGAAATTAAGGAAGGTTGAAGCGAAAATGAAAGTGAGCGTCAAAAAATGATTATGTGTCGCCTTGAGATGCGAGGCCGTGAGGATGTTTGTGTGTCATGAGCATGAGGTCTGGCTAGTGCCATAGCCAGTGCCATCATGTTCTCTCTATTACATCTCCGTATCAGAGATCGAGATAGAGCGAGAAATAGAAACAAATATAGAGACCGTGACAGAGACAAATACTAAAACAGTTGTAGAAGTAAAGGTAGAGGATATAACAGAAAGTTTATTATTCTCTTACAGAACTCCCATAGTGACAAAAACAGAGTATGAAGAGGACAAAGAGGACCAAGAAGATGAAGACTATGAAAGCCAGTTAGAAGAATCTATCCTATTCATAGAAGGAAAAAATGGGAAAGAGATTTCAGAAGCCTTAGAAGCCAAAGATCCCATGCTTTGGGATAGAGTGACTCTAGTACTCTTTAAATTGGCTAATGAGTCACATCATGTACATCACATCCATAAGAAATGAATTAAAAAGAATAAGCCTTCCTTTATAGCAGTGATTCTTGTCAACAAAAGTTACCCTTCTCAAGAGAAGATGAGATGATACCCTGATCCAACAACCATCAATGCCTCAACCAAAATAGAACTTTGAAGGTCCTTGTTATGTGACATTCCTGGATGCATCCTCAGAATATAAGTCCTCGAATCAAGAGATAAATAACCCTTCCACCCAACTTGAAATAGTAATGATATCATTTCAAATCTCCAAGAGGAGTGTGCTAAGTCTCCATTGAAAGAGCAAGTTGGTCCTAGTGGCACCTTAGTGTTGAGAAATAAGGCATAGCCTAAGCCCTTATCCTATGCTTGGATTAAGTAAGTGTGTAAGAGACTATGTAAAGTGTCCTAAAGGTCAAAGGGTCTATCTCCATGGTGAGAGACTTGATAAAGAAGAATATTGAAGAAGAAGAGAATGAAAAAAGCTTGAGTCTCCATATCCATGTCTCAACCACCTTCCATTGTGCATCCCCATTAAATCTATCATCTACTCTCGGTTGGTATTAGAGCATTCAGGAGGTAGAGCTTTCTGTTGGAAACCGTCCCAACAATAAGCTAATGCTTGCGTCCCTCATTGCCATCAAAAGTTCTGATTGTGTAGTTAGGGAAGCAACATTAGTCACTCAAAAATTTTATGGAATTCATCCCCTTGACAAATATCAACATGCTCGAAGGTACCAACATACCCATGTTCTTTCTACATGCCCTGTAAGATTTCTTGAAAATGACTCCATTCTACGACCATCTCAAACTCTATTCTGTTTTGCTAAGCACTATGGGAAGTTGCAACTATAATCTTATATTATTCAGCAAGGAGAGCTCTTGCAAATGTCATCTTCTCTATTTAACACCATATTGGGGAATATGGGAATTTCCCATAAGTTTGGGACACGTGGTCAAATCTTTAGACCAATTCCTTGTAGTGAGTCGCTAATTGCCCAATTCCTTGTAGTGAGTTTTGTTAAGGATAAATTCAATGGCAATCACACACACATCAGTGATCAGTTGTACATGGACCGATGCACTATATCTTTATTGTATTTAGGGATTTGTCAACACTATATCCAATATGCGATATTGCATTTGACCCATGACTTATTTTTTGTGAATTTTTAAGTTTCTAATGCTTCACATAGTTTGGTTGACAACACATTGAATACTCGGTGGGGTGGTGAGTTTTTATGTTATTAGTGAAGTATAATCCAATTAATGCATTTTCAAAAAATAATTGAACTGTCAATTTTATAAATCGAAATCTAGTGAAACTTCACCCACATGCAAGGCATCATAAAAACTCATGGATATTTAATATTTAGCCCCATTAGAAGTCTCTAGGACACCTATCTAGAGGCTCATGTCTGGGGCCCTAAATGTGGGGATCTAGGGCCCTAGACGCCAGCCTTCAGACAGGTGTCCTAGAGACTTCTGATGAGGCCTTTTTTTTTTGTAACTGATGTACCCTAAAGGAGTCCACATGTAAAATTTCACGTCTATCGGATCACTAGTCATATTTTTTCAAGGACTCGATACATTAATTTAGGTTTAAGGGTCTTTTGAAAGTTTTGTTATCATTTTAAAGTTTCACCTCACTTTACACATTTCACTTTAGAGTTTTGGGTTTTCTCTCCTAGAAGATATGGCACGCATCAAGTAGGTGGCCCGGAGACACCCCCTAGAAATTTTATGCAGAGGCCACCTCCCCCATCTCCACCACCACCACCACCACCATGCTAGCATTGTAAGCATCGATGGAAGCCAGGCACAATGGCTCTTCATGAGATCCACCATTACCAGAAGACCATACACCTCGTGATACCAAAGGCTCCATTCCAGAAGCTAGTGCGTGAGATTATGGACAGAATACTCATTAAGAATAGTGGGAGCACCTCCCAAATGGAACACGGTTGCAACAACCCAATCCCTGGGCTCTCCAAGCCCTCCTTGCACTATAGGAAGTTGTCGAGCGAAGCTTACATCATCGATTTGTTTAGAGACTCGGTCTATGTAGTAATACATGCGAGGAGAGTCACTGTTACCGATAGGGATTTGCAGATAGTGAGGTTCTTTAGTGATGGAAGGATAGTCATGTCAGAGATTAACAATGATAGGGGTGTAATACCAAAACATATACGGAATGTAGCTTCCAAAGAGATTTTGTAAAACCCTCGTTGTAATGGATCCCATGTAAAATGTTATAAATACAAATACTACTTTTTTGGGGAATCTTATTTTTATTTATTCACTTGTTATTTGTTTTTTTTATGTCTTTGAGTTATCATTACATGCGTTTGAATGAATACATATTGTGCACGAACTCGCTAAAGCACTATGTATCGTGTTATTTATAAATCCAATAAATAAACATAATATTCAAGTAAAAAACAATAATAAATAATGTGTATCACAAACTACATTGTAGGCAATTCCAACAAATATCGATTTTCATTACTTCAAGGAAGATTAAAAATTACATTACATTGGTGATAAGATATCATTTGGCACTAAGTACATCTACTCTCTCCTAAGCTTCTTTAAGCTAGACTCCCCACGGTCAGAGCTATTCTTGATCATAGGCAGCAATACATTTTTCCCTAATAGTTTCTGCCTAATGACATTGGGGTCTTCAACACCAACAACCATGCCACAGGCCACCATGGAAAAAAGTGGTCCAAACCTAGTACTAGAGAATAAGTAGAGGAGCTTCCAACATCAAAGCAACACTACTTTCTCCAAGCTAGAGTTCATTGGAATGGTCTTGAAGGGCCCAACCGTTGTTAGTGCCCTCAACTACAAGAAGTTTTCAGAAAAAGCTGGAGAGCATGTCTTATGGAATACAAAAATGTCGCTCACAAGCTGGCCGATATACTCCAATCCTGAGGCCTGTACCCTTGGCTACCAGATTGGCCACCTTGTCTAGATGAAAATTCATCTATATAAACAATGTCATGCATCACACAAGTTCAGTGTCAGACTCACTATGTCAAACTCACTATGCATAGACTGTGATAAAGATATATAAATCGGATTTGCATCAAAATTCACCAATAGGACCTCTAGGGCATCGAGAGTGTGCATATCAAATTTTGTCGGGATCGGGTCCCCAGAGCTGCCCTGGCCGGAGGCTCGCATATGGGGGATCCCAAATGCAAGCCTTCGGCAGATTCAGGCCCCTAAATGCGAACCTCCAGCTAGGGCAGCTCTACAAGCCCGATCCCGATAAAATTTGATGTGCACACTCGTGATGCCTGATGTGCACACTCCCGAGGGCACTGGGAGTCTGCACATCAAAATTTTATAGGATTGGCTCCCCAAACCAAAAAAATTTAATGTGCACACTCTCGATGCCCTCAAAAGTGTGTACATTAAATTTTTTCGGGATCGAGTCCCCCAAAGCTGCCTTGGTCAGAGGCTCACATCTAGGGGTCTGAATCTGTAGCTCTGGGGGCTTGATCCTGGTAAAATTTGATGTGCATACACTTGATGCCCTAGAGGCCCTACTGGTAAATTTTAACGCAAATTCAATAACATTACATTCTCTACATCATCTATCTATTGCTGTAATGGAGCATCTAGGTCTATTCTTGTAGCTAGGCCACCCTTGTCTCTCTCTTGGGAAGTTACTACATAGTCGGGTCAAGGTCTAAAAATGCTTTCTTGCAACCGCTCAAACTCCTCATCATGTGAGGTCTCATACTATGGCATCGCCTTCTCAATTTGTTCATGGATGCTCACAATGGCAAAGATGTCATCAATGTTGAGAAATAGACAAATGATGTATGCTCCAAGAGGAGCTGTCCTGAATCCCATATGTACAGTGAGGAGAGTGGAACAACTCAAAGCCTATAAAGCATTGTACTTGACTATGAAATGAACACAATATCATGATGCTTTGTACTTTCAGTTAAGTGTCTGTCATTATCGATTCTACACAAGATTGTGTTTATGAGTCCAAGCTAATCTATCTTGGAACCTAATTCACTTGTGTAATAGTTTGTCTCTACTTGTCCATGTCATTATGAACTTGGTTTACATCTTTGTTCCACCATAGCTTGTGTCATGTCCTAGATCCACATCGTTTAACATGGTATCAGAGCCCAATTGGGCATGGCATAGCTCACAATCTGAATCTCTAGTCTCCCTTCATCTCTGGTGATCTCTAACCAGCCCATATTCAGCTCATATCTTCAGTTTCAACTTCAAATCTCAGTTGGACCTCGTGGCAGCCATAGCTAGTAGCACCCTGTCATCTTGAAGCTCCTGTATCTCACTCCACATACCAAATCTCTCTGAGCTTCCTTCTGGAAAGTTGTTCTCCACCTCACAAAGCCTCCTTATATCACATCAATCCATGAGATTTGACTATCTGGACCTCAGCATTGTCACTATTGTCAGTTGTTGCCATAGCCCCAGTTTGTGGCCTGCAGGACATACCTCACTTTGAGCTCTCATATCTCTCAAACTAGGAAATATTTTGGTGTGCTTTCTTCAGGAGTATTGTTCTTCTACTCAAGGAGCTTCTGCCTATCACATCTAAGCCTGACATTGGATACCTACAAGCCTGGCATTGCTAAAAATCGATGTCGCTGCCATATCTGCGCCTGGTTACGTTTCGTTGATCTGCGCGCGGACTGCAGTACCTGATCTTGATTATTATCATGGGGCTCTTGTAGAGCATGGAGTAAGCTACATTTCCATTTAAAAAGTTTTCAAAATGATCAACTCTAGCTCTAGATATCCGGAAAAAACCAGGCTTGGGTCAAAATCCTAATCCAAGAAGCCATAGCCATCAAGGTGCAAGCTCATTTTTTCTTCAATTTCTCATTCCCTTCAACTTAGGGCACACACTGCCACTCTTATCTGAGTTTGAACTCACACTAACCTCCTTGTGACACTTCACAAACCCCCCTTGCTGGTCTTTTCTCAGTTAATTGGAGCTGCTCAACATGGCAGAACTTGAGCAAATAGCAAAGTTCAATGGAGAAGGCTTCCATGCATGGAAGGAAAAGACCATGTACCACCTGATGCGAAAGGACTTATGGGACTTGTTTGAAGATGATGAAGATGGGCTCGTTGAAGAAGACCAATTCAAATCCAAAGAATGGAAGAAGATGAATAATAAGGCACTAGGCATCATTGCTTGGGGATTAAGTGATGATGTGTTACATCATATATCTGGCATTAGAAATGCTAAAACCGCCTGGGAGGAACTTGATAAAATGTTTGGTACTCAAGCAAAGAATTCAAAGGTAAAACTTCTCATGCAGTTTTATAAACTGGATATCAAAGACAGTGCTTCTATGACCATACACATTAATAAGTTTAAGAGTTTAAAAACTCAACTTGCATCTCTTAAAAAGAATATTGAGGAAGATGAAGCAATAGCCGTACTGCTTGCAAGTGTAAACAAGGATCCATATGAAAATCTTGTGTCCACTTTGAGTAATGTTCCAAGCCTCACACTTAAAGATATTAAGCACTCACTACTCGATGAAGAAGGCAAAGTAAAAACCAAGAATGCAAAAGACAATGTCTCATCATCTAGGGAAAATCTTTTGTACACCAAAGGAGTTGTTGGACCTAAAGGAAGAGGTCGAGAATTCATCAATAACAATAACAAGGATTGGATTACATATCACTATTGTGGTAAGACTGGCCATGTAGCTAGTGAATGTTTCCACAAGAAGAGAGCCCAACAATTACAAAGTGATCATCACCAGAACCAATACATGGAAGAAAGAGAAGAAGAAGAATATGCTTCCACTACCATCAACAACTCTGACAGATTGTTTTGAAGAACTTTCATTGTATGTTTCATATATTTTTTTCCCATAGTGGATCTTTCTTTTCCTTAGTGATTTTGATTTGTACAACCCTTGCCAAGATGTAAAGTCTCAAGCTTTAAATTGACTAGGTTGCCTATAAGCTAGTCTTCCGGGCCATGTTATCATGAAGGGGGGGCAAAAGCCAGCAAGTGTAGGGACTCATCATTTGAGGGGGGGTGTTGAGAAATAGACAAATGATGTATGCTCTAAGAGGAGCTGTCCTGAATCCCATATGCACAGTGAGGAGAGTGGAACAACTGAAAGCCTATAAAGCATTGTACTTGACTATGAAATGAACACAATATCATGATGCTTTGTACTTTCAGTTAAGTGTCTGTCATTGTTGATTCTACACAAGATTGTGTTTATGAGTCCAAGCTAATCTATCTTGGAACCTAATTCACTTGTGTAATAGTTTGTCTCTACTTGTCCATGTCATTATGAGCTTGGTTTACATCTTTGATCCACCATAGCTTGTGTCACATCTTCACTACAAGTGTAGGGAAGTAGAGAATGAAAGTGAAAATGAGTTTGGAGTTATAGCTTTTATGTATCTAGGGTTTTAAATAATGGTTCTTTTTAAATTCTAAAGTTTCAAATTAAAACTCGTACCTTAGTTTCTTTATTTCAATACTTTAAAGTAACCGTTCAAATTACTCATATAGACAAATGCTTCGTTCTACATTATTATATCCTCGAATATACTTGGATCGCTGAGTATATTCAAGTCGAAATACAAAAAATATAGAAAATTTTTAAGAAAAGAAATTTGAAAGACCTTAAAAATTCATTGGATCCAATTTAATATTTAATTTAAAGAAATAAGTAGAAGGAATCACATCACTCAAGGCGGGAGGGGACAAGGTGGAAATCAAAACACCAAAAGTAAAGAAAACAAATATGGAAAGGAAAAATAAACAATAAGGGAACCTCAAAAATGAAACCTTAAAGAGAAAAGAAGAGAAAAGAGATTTATAATTAAAAATAATAAGGATGAAATGCTTGCTTGGAATAAATGAATTCCTTGAAGTGAAAATTGTGTTGCAATCCCTTTGTTTTCTTGTGGAGAAAACAATCGTGCAAATGAACTAATGGAAGCTTGTTGTGCTACAATAGGAGCTAGAAATAGGACATCAAGATTGTGCCCATTGACTTCCATTTAAGAAAGAAGAGAGAATACGATATGGCATTGCCCTTGAGAGTGGAGCCTATAATCAGTTGAAGTTTAGGACCATCCATAATGTCGACAAGGTGGTGTTGCAAAGGAGGAAGATCTAAAAGATTCATAGAACAATGCAACCTAGAAAAGTACATTGAGAAGTTTCAGTAGGAGGCCGAGTACAATCGGTGCGTAGAGCTCTTGAGAACCTATTACTCTAATAGGGCATGTGGCATAATGACTGTGGGAAGAGGCAAAGAGGCCAAACATGTGCATGTAGAGTTGAGCAAGGCCTTGGTGGAGAAGGCACTAGGGTTAGCACATAAGATGGAGAGGAGACCAAAAAGATATGTCTATGCCATGCTCAACATGAATAAGGACCAAGTCCTAACAAACGATGACAATAGCATCCAGGATATCCTTTACCTTGAAGTGAGACTCAAGGGGCCAAGATCATCCACATGTTGTTTTCAATCCAAAGGTACAACTCACTCACGCATAGGATTGGAGTGCCTCTGTTGGAGAGCCTAATAGCCCATTCTCTTGATGAGATTGATTAGAATGGCTATGTGTACAAGATGATTGAGCAATCTGCCAAAGCACTAGCCTTAGGGAGCAAGCTAGCTGTTGAGAGTCCTTAGCATCAAAAGCTAAAACATATAGAAAATAACATGCCTCAAAGGCTTCATTCATAGGGTTTGGTGGAGTATTAACTGCCCTCATCCAAGAGGTAGTGGGAGAAGTGGTAGGTGAAGAGAAAGTAGGAGAGACACCCCAGAAGACACCCCCTCATGAGCAGGAATAGTCTAGCAAAAGAATAGTAAGTGAGGGAGAGGAACATGAGATGCAATCCAACCGACAAGGGCTTAAAAATCCAAAGAAAAAGACTCCCAAGAAGTAGCGATAAGAGGGCGGGGAGAGAATGACAAAAAAAAAGAGGGCCAACTTGCAAAAGAAACAAAAAGAGTCAAAGAAGGCTGAAGAAGAGAGATGGAGGAAAGAAGAAGCCAAATTGCAAAGGATACAAGAGGAGTCTAAGAGAGTCAAAGAGGAAAGAAAGATAAGAGCAAAAGAAGAGGCAGAAGAGGTATGTAGAAAGGAAGATGAAGACATACCTCAAGCATTACGCATATCGGTAAAGCAACCCTCCACGTAGGAGGAGTTAGTTTCCATGAGCCCGCGAGGAGAAGAAGGCCGAAGCACTAGTGCCCAAGTACTAAAACCTAGAGCACCACACCAAAATAAAAGGCAACTGCAGCCCTTACCTTTTTTTACGAGGACTCATGGACCTCAATTGCCCATTTTCTTAGTGAGTTTTCTTCTTTCCTAGATCTAGCCTTCATCACAACCTGTAACTATCTTAGGCTACTTAGATTACTACTTAAACAGGGTCCTATATCAAAATACTACTACCTCCTGCCCC
The DNA here is from genome assembly GCF_053477565.2 of Lygodium microphyllum. Classification (NCBI taxonomy): domain Eukaryota; kingdom Viridiplantae; phylum Streptophyta; class Polypodiopsida; order Schizaeales; family Lygodiaceae; genus Lygodium; species Lygodium microphyllum. Next base: position 89,848,847 of record NC_141149.1, read on the forward strand.
TATTTTTTGATCTAAATGTCGGCATGGATAGTTGCGCCATGGCTAAGTTAATGATGCGAGTCGCCTTCCTTCCATATTTTTGCATGGCCCTCTTAGAGGACATGAATGACAACCACTTCACTAGATGCAATCACCCATTTGTGTCCACTACCCCTCTCAAAATACATATAAACTTAAAAGGATACATGCATGGCAAGTACTTTCTTGGCAAGTCCCTTGCCTCCTCCTCCCACGACCACAATCATGAGGATTAGCTCTCTACATACTTATCAGTTTTTTAAAAAGCAAAAAGAAAAGAGAATAAAAAGACAAAAGAAAAAAGAGAAATAACAGAAAATGATCAAAAATGAAAGAAAACAATATATCTCATTTTAATTGATCATCACAATCACTGTACCTAGGGGTCCTCAATTGAGGCACATTCGGTGGCCTCGGTCAGCCGCGACTCCATGTCTAACCCCTAGCACCTTTTTTTCCCCACTTCACGCTTAGGGCACATCAAGGGCAAGAAAAACCTAGGGAGTTCACGCTTAGACCTGTCTCCCTAAGCTACACCCACTACACCTCCCTTATGCATGAATTGGGTCCTCAAGTGTGGGACAACACCCCAGGCTTACCTATGGTTCCGACCCATCTCCCAGTTCCACAAGCACAAACACAATACACCACACTATAAGGTAGAAACACCCTCTAGGCCACAATGCACTTTTGTTTTTCCTTTTTAAATAAATATGAATGCAACCAATCACCGACCTCAGAGGCCCCCATCAATCACTCAACATACTCTTGGTCTCCAAATTCTCAAATGTTCTGACATGCTTCTCTTCCATTTCAAAGCCCTACAAGATCCCCATCATCAATCAGCCCTCTCACCAAAAAAGACCCACAAGTACCATGGGACTAGCACTTGACTAGGAGGGGGTAATGTCAACCCCAATGCAAAACAAGAAAAAATAAATTTAAAATAAATCCACGAAAATTCAAAAAATGCATACTCAAATGACAAAACAAGAGAGGAAAAGGAAAAATTTTCAAAGGCAACTGCAAAGAAGGCAAAGGAGAACAATACATTTTAAAATGCAAAGGCACCCCCAAATTTTGTAAAAGAGCACCAAGCTCCCTCCTATGAAAATTGTAAAGAGTAGACGAGCTAGGTAAAGGGATAATGTAAATAGAAGGGAATAAGAAAAGAGGACCTTGGCAAGATGCCCAATCATGTAACAAGGAGATAGGTGCCTAAAGGGATAATGGCATGTATAAAAACCAAAAAGTGAATGGAAGAGCTCATTCTTGGTATGTGGCTATAGTGGCTCTCTTATTCTATTCTCCTTGCCTTTTCTTGTGCTTATGTTTGAGAGAGGGAGTGTGAGAGCGTGAGGGAATGAGTGTGTGAGGATGAGGGACCATGGTGGAGAATCTTTCCATCTTCTCGTCTCTTCTTCTCTTCTCTTCTCTACACTTGTCTCCCACATGCAGCTATGGAGGATGGAGCTTAAAGGTAGAGGATTGAGCTTTCTTGAGCTTGCATCTTGAATCATGGAGCTACCAAATTGCTTGAGGGAGGAGGCTACTCAATCGGGCATCAAGGTAAGCTTACTACACTCATAGGATTGAGAGAACGTACGACTAGGTGAGAGATAGCCATTAGTCACTCGCTTGAAATGCTTGAAACAATAAGCGGTTCGTGAGTCTTGGTGATTGAGCGTAAGCTCCGACTTCAAGTAGTAATGGATAGATAGATATATAAGATGTTAGAGAGATTCTTCAGCAAGAATTAATGGTACTAAGAGATTAAGCAGATTCTTGTATAAGAAAAGAGATGATGATAGAGATTACATAGAGTAGAGACCAAAGAGAGATGAAAGAACATACATGTAAGAGATCAGAGGCTCAAAGTATCTCAAAACCAATCCTTAATCAAGAAAACCTATTTACAATGAGTCTCCCTCGAGTAAGTTACTCATGAATATATGTGTGCATCACGTGGGTTCAAAATAAGGTATTTTTAAAATACCATTCTTTTACATTTTTTACATATAGAAGGGTGTAATATAAAGGGGTTATTTATAGATTGAATAAAAAATGGTTATTTTTTATTCAAGAAAAATTCACATATAAGGATATTTATAAATAGGCCTTGAACACAAGTGATGTAGAGGATATACATGTAGTAACTTCCTTGAGGAGTCTCCCCTTCACCATGTTTTATTTCACACTATTATACACAAAATCTTGCACGAAACACTAGCTTCAACTCTGCTGGTCAAATAGAAAATTTGGTGGCTCTATTGGCTTCAAAAGGGGAGTAAAATCTTGGGACACCTGCTCAAAAGTTTCTCGGATCGCTCCTTCTCCCCTTCCCTTTTGAGGTGTTGTTTATTTTCTTAAAATTTTGATCGCACATGATGCAAATTTAGGAGTCCTTTTTGTAGAAGATCTAGAAAACTAATTGAAAAGTAACTTGTTTTATGTAGGAAACCCAATTCTAGAAGTTTTCTATACTTTTTTGGGATATTTACGAGAAATAATGTCCAAAATATCAAAAATAGGCTAAAATTGACAAAAAATTCCATACATTTGATCCATCGATACTATGGAGAGTAACACTAATGATTAATATGACATTGACTCTCTAGATTAATAACAAATCCAGATGATGATTCACTCAAGGGTTTTTCACACTGTGTTGGTGTAGCGACACAACATCCATCCGCTCTGAATGTGCACATCATTCGGTATGTGCCACATGATTAATATTCATCTAGATCAATATGTTCATCTTCTATCCTTAAAACTTCATTGTCCTCTTGATAATCCAAGCTAGCATAAACCCATGCTTCATCTTGCACATGTTCTGCAACTGGCTCACTTACAGTTTGTCACTTAAAAATCTTGATCCTCTTCCTTCAATAGGAATCTTCAAATCTATACCATCCAGCTAACACAAAGAATACATCATGTTATCATGTACATTCTTCGCAATATAAAGACCAAACCATCTCTTGGAAACCTTTTTGAGTGTACTATATTGAGTATCAAGATTATTGTCATAGGTTAAAACCCAATCTCCTTTCAATGGGTTTTGGATGAAGCATGTGTTTCTTGTGAAACCTATCTTTATTCTTCAACCTTGGCATCTTTTAAATGCATGGTTGAAATCTCGATGTCTTTGGGTCTCTTTCTAGCTATCAAATCTACAAAGCAAGAAGATGCTCCTTCTTCATATCATTCTCCCAAGGTATCACACTCTAAGTAGCAATAACATCCTTAATAGGCATAATAATATTTTGTCCATACATCAACTCAACAAGCATAGATCCAGTCACTATACTATGTAAAGTGTGATCAGCCCGTAAAGCATATAAAAGTAGCCTATGCCACTCTCGAATCTTACCTTTTAATGCTTTGGCTAAGGATTTGATGATAGGTGGATGTCTGCATTCACTTTTACCATTTCCTTTAGGGTTGTATGTTGAAGTGTGAGAAAGCTTTATACCCAACCTCAAGAAGAATCTCCTAACTTCTTTTGTATCCAACTCTCCTTGATCTATAGTTATCTTTCCAACACAACCATAGTGTAAATAACATCCTCCAAAAGAAATTCATATATCAAAGTACTAGTACTAATATATTTGAACAAAGTATGAGAACTATTTATATAACAGGATTTTATGTAAAGCACCATAGGGTTACAAGTGGAACTGATGCATCAACATGAGGCACCTAATTTATCTTGAATATTGTTCTATCAATAGACTCTTATTGACAAAGGGACTGAAATCTATTGGTGTGGCTGAAAAAGGGGATCATTTGTATTCGGTAATGTTCTCATGACTCATAAATAGGATGAGGGTTATAAGCATAGAGTGGGTTGCCAATTACCAAAGGGACTTTGGCTTCAAACCGCACACCATTTTTGTTGGACTAGTATCCATTGTTGTGGGAGCTTTTGCTCAACCGCCAAGACCCATGGACTGCTTATTGTTTTAGGTGTTCCAAGCCAAGCACTAATGGCTACCTCTCACATAGCCGACGCGCCATCCATATCTATGGGTGTCGTGAGCGTACCTCCATGCCGATCGAGTTACCTCCTCTCCTCCGCACTCTAGTAGCTCCATGATCCAAGTGCAAGCTTCAAGCAAACTCCATTCTCAAGCTCCATGCTCCAAGCTCCATAGCCACGAGCAAGACCAGAGAAGAGAAGAAGAGAGGAGAAGATGGAGAGCTTCTCGTCCTCGGTCCCTCACCCTCACACATTCACTCCCTCACACTCTCACACTCCCTTTCTCAAGCACAAGCTCAGGCAAGCAAGAAGAAGAAGAAGAAGAAGAAGAGGAGACCCACTTTTGGCCACACACAAGAATGAGCTTCTCATTCACTTTTCAACTTTATATACAAAACCCTAAATCCCTTTTGGGCGGTCATCCCCTTATCCCCTTTTTTACATGGCCAGCCGTGGCTTAGGCCCTTTTTCCCATTGTCCTCCTATCTTTGTAGCTTCCTTCCTACAGCCCATCTACCTTTACAAATTGCATGGGTGAGAGCCCAACGCTCCTTAAATTAAATCACGATGGACTTGCGTTTTTTTACAAAAGTATTGATTTGCACTTTTCCTTGTGTGTCTTTCTCCCTTATTTGGGACTTTTCTGCGCTTCTTGTTTTTCTAGATTTTCCTTGTGCGCCTTTGTCTTCCATTTCACTTTTCCTTGGCCTTTTTCTTCTACTTTAGCTTTTCCATATTTTCCACCTTGTTCGTCTGACGGTTAACAACTGTAATAATGATGGGCCTTCCACACTCATAATTTACTCTGCTTAGTATGGGTGCAGATAATAACAAATGTTTCAACTTCCTCACTGCCTTTATATGTAATTCATATCAATTAAACTTTTTACCTTTCCTCAACAATTGGTAGAGTCCATCTACTACATTTGCAAAGTGTGGAATCCAAATAAGATAGAAAACATATGCAACCAAGAATCTTCTCACCTCACTTATGGAAGTACAAGTCTTCTTCATCTTTTGAATGGCTTCAAACTTTACGAGAGAAGGCCTTTGACCATAAGGCCCACACATATGTCCCACAATTAAGATTTCATTGACTCCAAAAACTAACTTTGGTCTAGAAATAGTAAGAATTATATCTCTTCTAATCTAGATAATATCTTCTCACAATTAGAAATATGATCTACAACAAACTTGAGACACCCCCTCAAATCCATTATCTCATCCTTGACCCCTACTTTGCACCCTTTTATAAGCACATCATCGAGAAAAGGCATCGTAACACATGGTATGAAGTCACGAAGGAATTCTTTCATCCCATTTATCACATGTGCAATCAAGTTGGTTGCTCACCAGGTAAGGTACACAACATTACTAAACCCAAAGGCGTCTTCAACATTTTTTAACTGTTAATATCCACATTCAATTGAAATTAATCATATCTAGAGTAGAGATCTCCCATAGAATAAATTTCCCTTCCTACAAAAGTTTTTGCAAACTCGTCCATAATTGGACATGTACCAACATTTCTAATAGTCATTTTGTTCACTGGTTACATATCCTATATAAATCTCAAAGCTCAAATTTTCTATCGCACTATGAACCACCTATTTGAACATGGAGAATAAGAGGGCTCCAAGATACCCATCATGATCTTTTCATTCAACAACTCAATCAACATTGGTATGTGGGCCTTAGGAATATGAATAGGCCTCAAGTTCCAAGACACATAAGGCACATTGAAAATAACCATTAGAGAACCAAAACTAGGGTCCACACATTCAATTTCATGCGGTTGAAAAGCAAAGGCTTTACCACATTTTGATAGCATCTCTTCGAAGCACTTTTTCTCCTCTAGTATAAGAAATCCCTTGTATCCCATCTTTAATTCCTTTAAAGACTTTGATATAAATGCATGCCCAATTCTTTGTGGATCTTGTAGCTTTGGTTGTTGAGAGGCTTGATTTATCTTTTCTCTTCTATTAGAAGGTAGAGGTTGAGCACCATGTTTTACCTTTTTAGCAAATGTTTTGTACTTGGTCTCCACATCTACTTCTAGTCCTTCACTTGCTTTTTGGAACACATGTCTTCTCTTTAAAGCCTTCAATAACTTTGTACATCTCCACTTAACATATTTTGATAACTTCAGTACCTTCCTCTAGATTTGAATTTAGTATGGGGCTGCAAGCTCTCGAATGGTATTTTAAAAAAAACTTCTTCAAAAACTTCTAATTCCCTTCATCATCTTCAATCACACCACTTTCCTTCAAGCTCTTTTGAATCATTACCAACATGTTGTTCCTTCCTTCACAAGTCTTGAAACTTTCCAAAATTTATGGAATCTTCTACTAGTAGCCCTAGGAATCCTATAGAAAAAACTTCCTTACCACCTAAATTAGGCGAGAATTGTTTTCTTTGTGCACCATCACAGTTCTGCTTTATAATGGTTCATGTAGAAATCCCATCATATCTTGGTGCTCTTTGAACTCCTTGCTAATCTTTGGTAAAGGATGCTCATGAAGGCTTTCTCAATTCCTCTGATGACCCACAAATATAGTCAAGAACTAAACAATATGCTACTGATCACAGCTTCTTATTCTAACATAAGCAGAACCATCATGACCTTAGTCTTCATATGGACTATAGTAATATATGATTGTCCAAGAATCAAAGGGTAAGAAGATATATCCTATACAAAGAAATTATGCTCATCTCGAACATCTCCAATAGTCACTTTCACATTAGAACAAACACCATAGAAATCCCCTAATGAGTTGTTCATAACCTAGGTTCTCCACCCATGATTCATATCAATCAGCCACCTTCCTTTGGAGTAGAGACCCTTTGACATAAGATTAATCTCTAAACCATGATCTATGAGTGCAACATATGGCTCATCAAGCTCACCAACCTTAACTAGAGTCTCTGTCATAGCCTTGGTAGCCCAATGATTCCTTGAATAATGGCTTCTGTGAAAGACTTCAAATTCCTCATCATACTCAAATCAAACTTGCTTTATTTGTCTCTAAAACTTATTATAGTCCACCATTGATTCGTGCATCTTCATCTTTGTGTGCATGTGCCTTGTGTGCCTCCTCTATACCCTGTTTCCCTTTGTACTGTAAGGTTTCTCCATCTTCGTGTGAGTGAGGATTGGTACGATCTCCAAAAAATCCTCACTTCCTCTTGACGATATCAATGATCTCCTTATGAAACTCACGTTTAGCAAATCCAAGTACCTCTTTCAAAGTAAACTCTACCTTGCTATTGAAAATTCTTCCTTTTAATACTTTCTTGACATTTGTAGCCAAATCAATGTTAGATTGCAATTGGTAAGCTAGAGTTTTAGATTAACCTTTTCTTTGCTCGTGCTTTTTCTCCATTGGTGCATCGTCCATAGGTACTTCCGGTTGAGGAACATCGTGTGAAGTTGCATCACCATGTACCTCTATCTCCTTTGTTCCACTTTCCCTTAGTTTCCTCTTTGATGTATTTTCAATGCCTTCTTCTCGTTTGTGCTTTTCCTCAACAATAGCTTCATTGTTTTGGCTCCTAGTAATGTATGCATACAGTAATAAAGAGTTTGTAGGATCATCCCAATCTATTGTTTGTTGAATACAATCGCCAACTTGATGCAAAGTATCCCTAGCAACCTTCCCTCTTTCTGTTGTCTTTACTACATAAGGCTAAATCTCATTAACCTATTTTGCATGCTAATTCATTTGAGTCTCTTTCTTTGATACATGTTCCACTTGTAAATCATATGTAGTAGCTTTCATATTGACTAGAGCATGTCTCGCCAACATATCATCCACAAGTTTTCTAATACTACATTTTCCAAAGTTTGTATGAAGAGGTAAACTTGTCTCCTGCAAATGAATTTTACCATCTTTTAAGAAGACAACACCTTTAACTAGTGCATCTTTAAATGAATCACAATCCTTTTGAAAATTTATTAGTACTATCACAACATATGCAACTTGAAACAGAACCTCCATGATTTTACTCTTGAAAAACATCAATTGCAATTCTCGTATACCTTTCACCTTACTTATCCAAAACCGAGTCTTCAACTTTGGGACTTACAATTATTGACTTGGTTACTTGCTCCGTTGAAGTAGAAGTTGAAATAATACTAGCCTATTACCATCTTATTTCTTCAATTATATCTTGTTGCAAGCAAAGAAATAGCATCTTTCACCTCTTTCCAATCAATTTTTAGTCCCTGTTCAACATCCTTGTCTTCCCAAAGTACTTCAAAACTTCTTTGAAGTGTAGGGTCTATAGCCTGCAAGAAAAGTTCAATCTTTTCAACCTCAAGAGTTTGTTGTTTCCTATTTGATAATTGTGAGTATTTACGCTCAAACTCTCGTAGCAATTATGTAGGCAATAGCCCTTAATTGGGTTTAGCAACCAACTCTAAGAAAGTTCTCTTAGTTACCCACTCCAGATCTTTCATAAGTATTCTTCATTGAGTGCCTTCTTGAAATTGTCGTAATTGTTAGCATGCACATATTATATCTCTCTTATCTTTATTTTGATCTTCACAACAACAACAAATTCAAAATTTACTATCATCTATTGCTTTGAGACCTTGTTTAGCTCTATTTCCTTTGCATATGACCTGAGTACTTAGACACATCATGGCCTTCAAATGGATCTACCTTGTTTATCACTGATTGAATTGCCATTGTTATAGATTCTTCCATCCTCTCCACACTTTGTTATTGCTCATCCACATTGGCATATCATTCTAGTGATACTCTACGATTGGACATCAGTTAGAGTCCACCTATCCTAGCTACGGTATCAAGATAATCTGTGCGTATGTCAATAAGACACAAAGTCTCTAGTTGTGGGTGTGAATAAGAGTAGTAATGGATAGATAGATATATCTAATGTTAGAGAGATTCATAAGTGAGGATTAATGATAGTAAGAGATTAGCTAAATTCTTGTATGAGAGCAAAGATGATGATAGAGATTACATCGAGTAGAGACCAAAAAGAGACAAAACAACATACATGCAAGAGATCGGAGGCTCAAAGCATCCCAAAACCAATTCTTAAATAAGGAAACTTGTTTACAATGAGTCTCCCCTTCATCATGTCTTGTTTCACATTGTTCTACCTACAAACTCACACCAAACACTAGCTTCAACTTACTTTATGCATGACACCCTATTCTAGAATTTTTCTATACCTTTTTAGGATATTTGCAAGAAATAATATAAAAAATAGAAAAAAATTATCCAAAAATCCTATAAGTTTGAACCATCCATACTATGGACACTAACACTAATTACTCTCTAGATTAATAAGAAAGATGTATGATGATGCAATCGATGGTTTTTCACACGGTGTCTACATAGTCGTACGATAATGGGATATCTATCTAGACATCTTTCTACTTAGTGTGTTTAAACTATGGACCACTTGTATATTATGCATGTTGTACTCTCTCTTATTCTTACTAGACTTATATAGTAAAGAAGAAGAAGAAAAAAAAAGGCTACTAAGGGTTTTAGCTTCCTATTTTGTGTATGTTCTCTCTATGTGTTTTGTGTCTTGCAAGAGCTCAAGCTCTCTCTCTCTCCTCCCATCTTTTCAATATCTAGACTCATGACCATTGGCATACTCAATAATAGTACAATTCATTCTTGCACTTCTTTCTTGGCTACTATTAACTAAGCCTACTCTATTTGCATGGGAAAAAGATTTGGTATTAATGTACAAACATTATTTCTCATGATGTGTAAGACCTCATATGAAGAAAGAGGCCACATTTGCACAAAGCTCATAGGTTATCTAATGCGCCAACTCTTTCAAGAAAGACCTAAAGAAAACATCAAGTATTTCATCTTCTCAATCCATCAATACCCTCTAGACCATCATCTACCCAACAAACATTAGTATTTGCCTTACTCATGGCTCCTTTTATGCTGAATACTACTCCGCCCACTATTACACAAGGAAGGAAAACTCCATGGAGCGATACTAGTGGTTTTTCTTATGTTTTTAAAGTTTACTTTTAATTTTCTTAGTTTTGTGACATATGTATGGAGACAGATATAGTCATCTCCATTGCATTAGGTGTAATTATCATTGGCATTGGGTTTGCTTACATCTTTAGCCATATACTACAAGTGAGAATCGAGCCAATCATGGATATGGAATAGGCTGCTACAATTTACATATAGTATGTATAAAGTCACAATGAGATCCTAATTCTCCTCTTTGACATGTGTTTCCTAGGGAGTGAGCCCCATGCACACTAAGAAGGCATGTGCATTAAGTATTTCTCTATTTTTAGGCTATATTAGCCTCGCTTTTTTGTCAGCCAATATTAATGTAGCTTTGGAATGTAGCTATGTTTTCACCTATTCTATACAAAATCCTTTATAAGCCAAGACAAAGTTGGCTTTAAAATATATATAGTTTTACAAATATACAACTCAACACCTTGTTCTGTACGATGTTTCTACTTTTTATTTTTATTGTTATGTTTTCTTTGTCATGGTTATCATGAATAACTAAATAAACTAATGGGAGGATGATGGCTGTAGAATAGTACCTCAGTTTGAATCCACAATTTTGTAATCAACAAATGTTGCTTTTTAAAAATAAAAATAAACACATTTATATATTCATGTATTATTACAAGTGAAAGCACATTCGCATTCTAGGATTAATGTACAAGAAGATGCTATGGCATATGATGCAAAAATGACAACATTATAGAGGCACCCATGCGCTATTCTTCTAATTCGTAAAATGTGTTGATTTATCTGTCTTATAGTCTAATCCTTTGTAGTGTCATTGCACATTATAATATGTTTGATGAATAGAGTAAGTAAATTGAGAATGTTGAGTCCACCATCAAAGTTGAAGGTATTTTAGTATATATGTCAAGTATTAGAGTGGATGTTGTATTACACATATAGAGAGGCCACTTCTAGCATTCTCTGTGGTAGATGGAGCAATCACCTACTAAAAGTAAGAAGGAAAATAGGACATAAGGGTAGAATTAACATTTATCATTTCAAGATGCATGTGAAATATAAGGGATGTAAATGTTCCCTCTCTATATCGCACCCACCAAGAACTATCTCGAGTGTCTCCTTACTTTTTTGAGTAGGCTTTTCATGTGCCTTTGTGACAGTCAACTAAATTGAAATGGATGGTGGATGTTCTTTTCTTCTAGGGCTTAGTTCTCTTTTCAATCAAAGAATTGTACCATGCTTGAGCACTTAGAAATTGATAATATTTACCCCTCTACTAGTGGTAATGATTTCCTTTGTGGCTTAATCCATGAGGGCTAATGGTGGAAGCACAACATGTTGCTCTATACCTTCTCAAAAGGCGCTAACTCAATGTTACATTCTCTTTAAGCAACGTTGACCATGATACATTGCCAAAGGTTGGAGATATTTTTGCAATGGTGTCGACGTTTACTATTGATAATCCATGGCTCTTGACGTTCCGAGTTCAATTTCTATGGATGCAATAGGCTTTGGATCCTCTAGAGGAATGGGAACTTGAAGAGGCCACCCTGATCTATCGGGACGGGAGGTAATTGGAGGCTGGTTAAGGACCTATCGATTGAAAGGCGCAGGCGAATACAACTCCAGTTCAACACCGTCACAACTTTTGGTGGCGATCGACGTTCCAACTTCTCTTCGGTTACGAGTTTTTGTGTATTTATATCGCTGCTGCATGGCTGGTCGGTGGTCGATCGCGACGAATGGACGAGTTGGGCTGTAACGTATTCATCATCATCATCATCAGTACAAGACAGCAGGCGCGGTGGAATCGCTATCATCACATTTGCTGGTGTCCTTCACGTCGGGTGCTATCCTTCTTGAGCTTGTGGAACGGCGCAGCATGAAATTCCGTAGGGAGTAATGTTGCTTTGTACCGAGGTTCGAAGCACTGGTCTCAGTAACAATCATACACTTTGCGTTATGACGCACATTTCGTAAATAATTACAATTCTTTGAGCTTTTCTGGTTATCAATTGTGTTATCTTTAATAATATTAAAAGAATTATAATAATTACAATTCTTTGAGCTTTTCTGGTTATCTGTGTTAAGTTTATTTTTAGATTCGAAGGTTTGTTATCTTTATCCTTACTGGTATTAAAATTTTGATAACAATGAATAAGTCTTTATGGTTTTTTCTAAATGTTTTTTGGTAGATTACTAAATCGGTCTTTTAATTTTGTCATTCTTCATCTTATCAGAAGTAACTACGAGAGGCATTATACCCATTAGCTATGAATAATATTATCCATAGAAGTCTTGCAAGAGTAATCTGCAGATTACAAAGTGATGGGTTTACTAATGGAAAATCTTCTTTATATATGTGAGGTACATACTATGAATATATTCATTGCTACTATATTATACAAATAGATAATGATTAAAATATATATCACTTGTATACAAGGTATAGATACATAATGATTGGAGTAAATGGGAGTTCCAAGATTTATTGTGTTTGGTTACTGTACATCAAATTTATCCTAAATTTATTGATTGCTTTATCAATGCTAGAGCTCAATATATCATCATCCCAGGCATTAAAAAAAAGTTATTGGAGTAAATGGGAGTTTCGAGATTTATCATGTTTTATTAATTTGTATTATTTTCTTCCAAATTTTGGTGATTGCTCAACCAATGCTAGAACTTGACATATCATCACCCCAGGTAATGCTTTTTCAGCTTCTTGATAAATATATAATTGCATAAAATAAATTAAGTAAAAACTAGTGTTTCTAATATTCTTTCTCATTTTTACTAATATTCTTTTTCATTTTTAGGTGCGGTGAGCAATATTGATAGGCTACCATTAGGGGGAATATGCACCTGAAAAGGGCCTTGTAAGGAATGGATTAGAGGAGGATTACTTTTGCTAATCTTGTATGCCAAGTGGGCCTAGAAGAAATTATGGTCACTACAAGATACAGGCCTTATACCGATGTTTAAAGCGATGAAAATGTTCATAAAGACATTTGCCCTAGTCATTGCAAAAAACATTGGTATTGGCGATGTCATAGAATAGTCGATATCAGCGTCGTTATCGACGTCTCTATTTGCGTTGGTATCAGTTGTTGATACCCACGCAAATAGTGACGTTGATAACGACACTTTGCAATGCATGTTGCGATGCTGATAGCGACGCATGCAGTAAATTTGCGACGCTAACAACGATGGTAACAAGGGAAAAAAAAATTGTGGCAGGGCAGCTATGTGCTTTATTTGGGCCATATAAAATAGTTTCAGTAATGTGTACAATGCTCATGTAAATAAAGGAAAATTGTACTTGAATCATAACACTGATACATGAAATAAATACATGATCGTGTAATCAAAGCGATCGGTACAATCATGGCAAGATACTACTACTACATAGAAAATGCCTACACAAATCACGTGACCAAAAAAGAAGAGTATGTAAGCTCCACGGATCCGAGGGCGAGCTATAGATCCTTCCCATCCCAAACCTCGTCCTGCCAAAGACGCATCAAATAGACTCTACAAAAAAAGAAACAACTACACATCAGCCCACCATACAATAATGCATTTTGATTAAACTTAGTAATTACGGACAAGAAAGATGACTGACTTCCGGGGCTGCTGTGTCTATACAATCAGTCGATCAATACAGTGAGAATGTCTCTCTTTACATATCGAGTCTCTAGGCTGGTGGGATCGCGGTTTGCAATATTGGAATGCTGTAAAGAAAACAAAATACAACTGTTAGAAACACGATTGTCAGTACAAGGGATATTGCAAAAAAATAAGCAAGCAGAACAAAAGAAAAACTTACAAAGTCCTCCAGATATGTCCTGTGGCCGCCACTCCTAAGATGATGGACAACTCCGGCCTCTAGTCGTACTCTTGCCGCCTCACGCTACTGTCTCCAACATCTTGGAGAATCTGTAGCCTCCTCTCTAAGTTGGCACTAGTTGTCCGCGTTTAGCCACTTGGACTTTGAGGCCCTACTCTTAAGTGCCTTGCTTGCGTCCGATCGTCTATGTGGCATGTACATTGTCGTGATGCGTTATGAGGACACAGTGTGAAAAAGTATGGAATGCATCATCATCCAAATTCTTTATTGATCTAGAGAGTCAATGTTATCTAAGCCATTAGTACTAGTATGAGTTGCATGCATTATTCAAAAATACTAGATTTTTGGATAATTTTAGCCTGTTTTTATATTATTTATTGTAAAAATCTAAAAAATTTAGAAAAAAACTTCTAGATTAGGATGGCATGTAAAAAGCTAGTTGCTTTTTCAGCCAATTAGGTGGTGCGCAGATCGGTCGCAGATAGCTCACGTGGTGAATCTCGAAAGGTCCCCAAGAACAAAGTACTCTACCTTTTTGCACAAAAAACCATGTAAAAGCATGCACGACAAGAGGCAAGAGACAAATTGGGTTCAATCTCCCCCATGCCTTGTGTGAGCGCTTCACCAAGCATGTATTTAATGTATATTTCCAATCTTCATGCTCAATAATAGCCCAATTACAAAAATATGACAAGCTTTTTAGCTTTTGAGTTTGTTTTCTACAAAAATAGGAAAATAAAGCTAATGGACGGTGCCCATAGTGTCTGGCACGCCCAATCTCAATGTCCAAATAGAAATAACATATCCGGGCGCATAAGTGCATACAAAATAATAATCGATAATCAATGTCTCAATAGACATAACAAAATATAGGCGTGGCGCCTATCAAAGTATAGTCCAAATGTCGAATACCCGCTAGACTCCAATGCTTTCCTCCGCCACTGCTGCTATCTCTACACATCAACTGAAGCATTCACAATCGTTAGTAAAATAATACAATTAAACCGATAAAAGTGAATACCTAGCAGTCTTCAGCTACATAAATAAATCAACTGGTTAGAAATAAATCCTAACCTTAATTTATTACGAGTGCGTACTCTAAACTCATAAACGTTTATTAATTTAATATGCATTTTGTGGAATCACCCGCTATGGAATCACCCATGTACACACTAAATTAATGAAACGCCCGAAAAGGACAGGCGTCCCCATCAACTTCTCGCACAAAGAATCATCTTTGCATATGAGCCCCGGTCATCTAAGTTTACGGAATCCACCGTAAAACCTCACGGAATCCACCGTGGCATGGAATCCACCGTGGAATATGCCTCCTGGCATCATACCCTCCGGGTGGGATA
The DNA here is from genome assembly GCF_053477565.2 of Lygodium microphyllum. NCBI lineage: Eukaryota > Viridiplantae > Streptophyta > Polypodiopsida > Schizaeales > Lygodiaceae > Lygodium > Lygodium microphyllum. The sequence continues at coordinate 89,864,057 of NC_141149.1, forward strand.
GCAATTGACCTCAATTGCTATTAGCTCAATGTGGAGCTAACAGAGTGGGGAAAGCATTTAAGTCTCTAGCGTGCATCCATTGTGCTTCCTCTACAGGATGGTTCTTAAATTTGACTAGATATCTAGAGTACCTTCGGCCAGTTCTAGTGGTCATGTAGTCAGTGTCTATGATGGCTTCTGGTTCAAGTATTTCAGTCTCTTCCTTTAATAAAGGTGGGTTTTCATAAACAGGGTGGATAGGTAATTGGCCTCTAAATGGTCTCAATAGACTAATATGAAATGTATTATGAGTTTTCCAATGAGATGGCAGTTCTAACTTGAAGGCATTGTCATTAATCTTATGAATAATTCTAAATGGTCCATAGAATCTAGGAGCTAATTTGACAACTGGATGTCTATCTACACTTTGCAGTCTACGCTTTTCTATTCTAAGCCAAACATAATCATCAACTTTGAAATTCATGGCTTGTCTTTTCTTGTTGGCTTGTTTGGTATATGATTGTTGGGCTTTAGCAATCATATCCTTTACCTCATCAAAAATACTATTATGCATAATAGCAATATCATCAGCACTCTGTATTCTATTAGACAAAGATGCAACAGGTGTAGATAATCTATATCCATAAATAACTTCAAAAGGTGCTTTCTTTGTAGATGTGTGCGGTGTATTGTTATATGCAAACTGTAATAAATGTAAATGAGTATCCCATGTCTGAGGTTTAGAGATAGTGTATGCACGTAAAAGATCTAGAATGGTGCTATTTGTGGCTTCTGTTTGTCCATTTGTTTCTGGATGAAATGCAGATGAGAAATCAATCTTTGTGCCTAGATTTGCAAACAGTGTAATCCAAAAATTATTACAAAATCTAGAATCTCGATCTGAAATAATCACTTTTGGCAATCCATGGTTAGTTAAAACAGTTTTCAAAAATAACTGTGCTGCTTGTGATGCTGTTAAAGTTTTCTTACATGTAATGAAATATGCTTGCTTAGTAAATCTATCTACAATTGTCTAAATCATGTCATGGTTAGATTTAGTATTTGGTAAACCAGTAATGAAATCCATAGAAATATGTTCCCAAGGTTTAGATGGAATAGATAAAGGCATTAATAATCCATACTGTTTACCATGATGTCTCTTTATTCTTTGACAAATCAAACATTCAGAAACGAAATTAGGTACATCTGCATTCATATGCGGCCAATAAAAATCTTCAGTTAACATGCGTAATGTAGAAATGATACCTCTATGACCTTGATATGGGGGACAATGAATTTCATTCAAAACAAAAGATCGGAATGGAATAGTAACACACAGTCTCTTTTCAATGAACATAAATCCATCATTATATGACAATGAATCAACACGAATGAAATTATTTTGAACTAATTTTTGCCAATCAGAATGAAAAGTAATATCCTGGTGATATGTGTCTTTCATAGCAATCAAAGAATCCAAAGATATGATAGAAATATTATGAATTGCAGGTCTTCTACTCAATGCATCAGCAACTACATTTTCTTTTCCAGGTTGGTATTGAATGATAGGATGGAAACTTTGAATGAAGGAAGCCCATTTGATATGACAGTCAGAAATTTGGGGTTGGCTAAGTAGATGTCTAATGCTTTGCTGGTCGGTCTTTATCATGAATTCTGAACCCATTAAATAATGCTTCCATTGTTTTAATGCTTGTACAACTGCTAAGAGTTCCTTATCATAAGTGGAATATTTGAGCTCAGAGGGTTTCAGCTTAGAACTAGAATATGCTATTGGATGGTTGTCTTGCATTAATACGGCTCCTATTCCTGATCCGCTAGCATCGGTCACAACTAGAAAGAATGGTCTATTAAAGTCAGGCAATTGTAGAACAGGGGCATTGGTTAATGCACGTTTGAGTAAATCAAAGGATTTCTGCTGATTTTCAGTCCATTGATAAACAATTTTTTTTCTTAAGAAGTTTGGTCAATGGTAAAGCAAGTAATGAGAAATTGCATACAAACTTCCTATAGAAACTAGCAAGACCAAGGAATGAGCGTAATTCATGTATATTTTTAGGAACAGGCCAATGCAATATTGCATCAATTTTCTTAGGATCAACTTTTATTCCTTCTTTTGATACAATATGACCTAAATATTCTATTTCTGTCTTAAAGAATTCACTCTTTTCAGGATTTGCAAACAATTGATTTTCTTTCAGTAATTGAAAAACTAATGATAAATGCTCATAATGCTCTTTTTCACTTTGACTGAACACTAAAATATCATCAAAGAAAACAATCACACAATACTGATATTTCAGAAAAATACGGTTCATCATTCTATTGAAAGTAGCATGTGCATTAGTTAATCCGAATGGCATGACTAAGAATTCATAATGGCCAAACTGTGTCCTGAATGCAGTCTTAAATATGTCGGATCTATCTAACCTCACCTGATGATATCCAGACTTAAGGTCAATTTTACTAAATATAGAAGATCCTTGCAGTTTGTCCATAAGGTCATCAACTCTAGGTATAGGATACCTATTCTTTACAGTGATCTTATTTAATGCTCGATAGTCAATACACATACGATAGGTATTATTCTTTTTCTTGACTAAGAGCACAGGTGCACCGAATGGAGAACTGCTAGGTCGAATTAGGCCTCTATTTAGTAGTTCTTCAACTTGACTCTGGATTTCTTTTTGCTCTATTTGATTGTGCCTGTATGGTGCTTTGCAAGGTGGTTGTGTGCCAGGTATTAGATCAATCTTATGGTCTTCTGGACGTGACGGAGGTAAACCTGGTGGTAGGTCTTCTGCAAAACAGTCCTTAAAATATGCAAGAAATTCCTTATGTCTAGGGTGCATATAATTTTCCTTTGTGTGCAATTCATTCACCCAAATGAGATATGATTTAGTATTCTTGCGTAGTGCACGTTTTGCTTGAGTATGCGAAAGCAGTGGAAAAATATGAGATGCATGCATACCATATAATGTAATAGATTTTCCTTGAAAATTAATATTCATTGTGTGCGTAGATTAATCTATGTTTGGATTATGCTGGTGTCTCCATGGCATTCCTAGAATAATGTCGCTTGACTGTAATGGGACAACTAAGAAATTTCTTCTTTCAATATATGGACCAATTTGAATTTCTAAATCTTGTACTTCTTGTGTGCCATTGTACCTAGTGCCTAAAAATGCAGCTTTTATGCGATAATGCGTAGGTACAGTATGCAATTTCAATTCCTTTACCAATTTTGCTGAAATAAAGTCATGGGTACTACCGTCATCATGCAATATAGTTCTTTCTTTTCCATGCACCATACATTTCATAGTCAACAATGAATGTGGAGTAGGCATACCTGGTAAAGTGTCGGAAGTAGTAGTAATATCATCTTCTTCTTCAGTGAAATCCGGCATATCCTCATGCTCGTCTTCGTCCATAGCTCCAAGGTAGTTGATATGTGCTGGTGGCTTCTTTGAATGACAATTTGCTGCGAGATGCCCTGGCTGGTGACACTTGTAGCATACTATTGGCTTGGCTTTGGTCACATTATTTGCAATGGCTGGAAGTTTGGGTATATTTGGATTTGCTTGTGGAATAGGCTTTGGATTTGGATTGACAGTGGATGGTAATGCAGGTGGTTTAGGCCAATTCTTGCGGAAAGATGGTGATGAGAAACGACCTGGATTAAACCTTCTGAAATTGGAATTGAATTGTTTAGATCCATAATTACCGTTTCCTTGGAATTGCTGTGGTCGTCGATCTCTTCCGCGTAACTTATCTTCAGTGTCGTAAGCTAAGGAGATGGCGTCTTCAAGGGTTGCAGGCTTGAACATGTTCACTTCAGCGTAGTAATGTCCAAGAAGTCCAGACATGTACTTCCGCTTATGTGTTGTCTCTGGTACGTCTTCAAGCATGCGTAGCTGTAGGAGTGCATTCCAAAAACGCACTGTATACTGTGGAATAGGCTCACGATCTCGCTGTTGAAGTAAATCCCATTGCTTGATAGCCTTCTCATGAAATTGCGGTGGAAGGAAATTTTGCATGAACTTCTTCTTGAAATCTTCCCAAGTAGCAAGACATTCTATACTCTTGCGGACTACAGTCCACCAAAGTGATGCTCTGTCTATCAGATGATTAGTAACACACTTGATTTTATCTTTTTCGGGATAAGTTTCCTCATGGAAATAGTCATCAAACTGGCTAATGAATGATAAAACAGTCTTTCCTTCTCTTATGCCATTGAAAGTGCGAAACTTGAAACTTCGTTTACTTATCTTCGATTCCTTGCGAATGGTTTGTGCTTCAAGGGTGGCGTCGATGGTTCGTTTACTTATCTTGGATATCTATCTAGACATCTTTCTACTTAGTGTGTTTAAACTATGGACCACTTGTATATTATGTATGTTGTACTCTCTCTTATTCTTACTAGACTTATATAGTAAAGAAGAAGAAGAAAAAAAAAGGCTACTAAGGGTTTTAGCTTCCTATTTTGTGTACGTTCTCTCTATGTGTTTTATGTCTTGCAAGAGCTCAAGCTCTCTCTCTCTCTCCTCCCATATTTTCAACATCTAGACTCATGACCATTTGCATACTCAAAAATAGTACAATTCATTCTTGCACTTCTTTCTTGGCTACTATTAACTAAGCCTACTCTATTTGCATGGGAAAAAGATTTGGTATTAATGTACAAACATTATTTCTCATGATGTGTAAGACCTCATATGAAGAAAGAGGCCACATTTGTACAAAGCTCATAGGTTATCTAATGCACCAACTCTTTCAAGAAAGACGTAAAGAAACCATCAAGTATTTCATCTTCTCAATCCATCAATACCCTCTAGACCATCATCTACCCAACAAACATTAGTATTTGCCTTACTCATGGCTCCTTTTATGCTGAATACTACTCCGCCCACTATTACACAAGGAAGGAAAACTCCATGGAGCGGTACTAGTGGTTTTTCTTATGTTTTTAAAGTTTACTTTTAATTTTCTTAGTTTTGTGACATATGTATGGAGACAGATATAGTCATCTCCATTGCATTAGGTGTAATTATCATTGGCATTGGGTTTGCTTACATCTTTAGCCATATAGTACAACTGAGAATCGAGGCAATCATGGATATGGAATAGGTTGCTACAATTTACATATAGTATGTATAAAGTCACAATGAGATCCTAATTCTCCTCTTTGACATGTGTTTCCTAGGGAGTGAGCCCCATGCACACTAAGAAGGCATGTGCATTAAGTATTTCTCTTTCATATTTTTAGGCTATATTAGCCTCGCTTTTTTGTCAGCCAATATTAATGTAGCTTTGGAATGCAGCTATGTTTTCACCTATTCTCTACAAAATCCTCTATAAGCCAAGACAAAGTTGGCTTTGAAATATATGTAGTTTTACAAATATACAACTCAACACCTTGTTCTATACAATGTTTCTACTTTTTATTTTTATTGTTATGTTTTCTTTGTCATGGTTATCATGAATAACTAAATAAACTAATGGGAGGATGATGGTTGTAGAATTGTACCTTAGTTTGAATCCACAATTTTCTAATCAACAAACGTTTCTTTTTAAAAATAAAAATAAACGCATTTATATATTCATGTAGTATTACAAGTGAAAGCACATTCACATTCTAGGATTAATGTACAAGAAGATACTATGGCATATGATGCAAAAATGACAACATTATAGAGGCACCCATGCGCTATTCTTCTAATTCGTAAAATGTGTTGATTTATTTGTCTTATAGTCTAATCCTTTGTAGTGTCATTGCACATTATAATATGTTTGATCATTTAATTAAGGAGCTTGGAATTGAATAGAGTACGTAAATTGAGAATGTTGCGTCCACCATCAAAGTTGAAGGTATTTTAGTATATATGTCAAGTATTAGAGTGGATGTTGTATTACACATATAGAGAGGCCACTTCTGTTAGCAGAGTATTTGTCAGCTCATGTGTGAGTATGAGCTTGATCTGGGCTGGGCATTTTTATTAGGTATTTTAGGTATTTTCCTGGTGTGGCATTTTATGCCATTGGGGCATTTTATGCACCAGTCGGCCAGCATTAATACTGTCCGACCAGCATTATTGCTCCCCACTTTTTCAACCTATTTATACTCAGTGGTTCCTCCTCAGTTAGACACATAATCTTCACCATCTGCAGACTCTCTGGAGAGAGGAGCCAGTGCCAGTGCCCACGCAGCCAGTGACTCACTGTTGTATGCGACTGTCTCTTGTTCAGATATATGGATTCCATTTCCCGTGCATACATCTGAGTTCTCATCTGTATCATGTTCTTTTCTTTTCTCTTTTTGTCTTGTGTTTCAGCAGTTTATTTCAGCACATGTTTATGCTTCCACCGCTGCTCCACTTTTGACATTGTATCAGTTTTTAGGATTTGTGTTTCTGCTGTGTTTTCTTGCCGATTTCAGGACTGTTTTGTACCCCTGCTGATCAGACGACTGCTGTCGTAGCCAGGCGCCCTGTTTTGGGGCTGTTTTCAGCCTGCATTTTTTGCAGTTTTGCCATCGCCTGCTGCCTACGCACCCTCTGCTGCATGCGTTTTTCATAAGCAGCTAGCGACAATTTTCTACCTGCTTTTCTCCAGTTTACAGCCAGCGTTTTGCTGATTCAGCGTCTCTCGTGGCTGGGTGACTGTTACTTCAGGCCGTTTTCTCTATTTTTAGCAGTTTTTAACTGATTTTTTGACTTTCTGCAGTAGATTTTGTCTTCTATTGATCAGATTTTGGGTTCTATTGCATGTGAACTCTCATTTTCTGTAGTCTGTGCTTGTGTTTTGGCTGTGTTTCCTCTCTAAATTCCATCTCTTCTCTACTTCTCTTATTATCCTCTCCTTATGGCTCCTCCGTGCACTTCCACTAATGATAAGTTACATGGACTTGATTATCTCACATGGAGTGCTGTCATGAAAGCCTGGTTTGTGTAGAAGCGGCTATGGTACATTGTCTGTGGAGTTATTGCTCGACCTCTCCGTCCTTTTCCTCTTCCTGAAGACTTTGATGAGGAAAACCATGAGGAAGCGGTGCTCACATGGGACTCGGATGATGCCCGTGCTTACTCCGCGTTGCTTCGGTGTATTTCTAAAGAGGTCTTACCGACGGTTACCTCCTGTAGGACATCTCCTGAAGTATGGCAGAAGTTGTAGCAGATGTATGAGGCACCTTCCACCATGCGGGCCGTCACACTTTATGGCCAGCTCCAGTAGATGAAGTTTGAGTTGAAAGATACTATTCAGTCTTTTCTTCTTCGTGTTACGTAGGTACAGGACCAGCTTCGGCACATGCAATCTGCTCTTTCCGAGGTGCATCTCGTCAGGACAGTCCTCTACAACCTTCCCCCGGAGTTTGATGGAGTGGCCAATGCTTTGCGGGCGCAGACATCATCGACTCCTGTCAGTTTTACACATATGACCTCGATGCTTCTTGAGCATGAGACATCCTTGAGATTACAGGGGCGGCTTCCGGCACATTATAGAGGTGAGGCTTATGTAGCTTTAGAGAGGGGTAACGGGAAGAAGAAGTCGAAGGCCTAGTGTTACCACTGTGGCAAGAAGGGACATTTGCGGAAGGACTGCAAGAAGTTAGCGGCTTCCAGGAAGAAGGAGCAGAAGCCGAAGCGGGATGCTGACTCTACCGCTGAGTCCTCTCCTTCATCAGACTCCGACTCCGATCCTCCGACCAAGGTAAAGTCCAAGGCGCGGAAGGGATTCTCTTCTTTGGATCGCGGGAAGGGCTTGGTGGCCCCTTCCTCGGCTGCTTTCTAGTGGTGGTGATGAGGTCATCCCTCATGACTCTCTTGTGCCACAGAGGGAGTGTGAGCGGGTGTTTAGATGGGGCAGTCGCGCCTCATCTATACTTTTATACAGGTGCACAAGTTCTAGAGAGGGACGTTCCTGACGCATCGACTTCAGTCTGGTGGTATCCAATCCTGGAGCTGGGATTGACATCCAGGTTCATGCTGAGCTAGTTATCTGACAGAGAGCGGGAGGCTTTCATCTGGAGCTCACATGAGGGGACACTTTGGCGGTGTGGCCAAAGGCAGGGACTCCATGGTCACCTATGTTCAGAGGCATTTTTGACAGGATGGTCTTGTATGCTATTGCGAGACATTGGTGATGGACACAGAGACATTCTATGATCTTCTCTATTTTCAGGTGTTTGGTACGATCGACATCGACATCAGGTTCTCTCCGAGGCACCTTGGTGGTGGCTTGATCACCCACTCCTTGGGTATCCATGGTTCTACTTGGTGGTTCTATGTTGTATAGTTTTTGATCCCTTTTCATTGTACTATTGTATTGTATCAGATCACCCATGATCTGAGAGAGGGTGTTAGCAGAGTATTTGTCAGCTCATGTGTGAGTCTGAGCTTGATCTGGGCTGGGCATTTTTATTAGGTATTTTAGGTATTTTCCTGGCATGGAATTTTATGCCATTGGGGCATTTTATGCACCAATCGGCCAGCATTAATGTTGTTTGACCAGCATTATTGCTCCCCACTTTTTTAGCCTATTTATACTCAGTGGTTCCTCCTCAGTTAGACACATCATCTTCACCATCTGCAGACTCTGTGGAGAGAGGAGCCAGTGCCAGTGCCCACGCAGCCAGTGACTCACTGTTGTATGCGACTGTCTCGTGTTCAGATATATGGATTCCATTTCCCGTGCATACATCTGAGTTCTCATCTATATCATGTTCTTTTCTTTTCTCTTTTTGCCTTGTGTTTCAGCAGTTTATTTCAGCACATGTTTATGCTTCCACCGCTGCTCCACTTCTGACAACTTCTAGCATTCTCTGTGGTAGATGGAGCAATCACCTACTAAAAGTAAGAAGGAAAATAGGACATAAGGGTAGAATTAACATTTATCATTTCAAGATGCATGTGAAATATAAGGGATGTAAATGTTCCCTCTCTATATCGCACCCACCAAGAACTATCTCAAGTGTCTCGTTACTTTTTTGAGTAGGCTTTTCATGTGCTTCTGTGATAGTCAACTAAATCGAAATGGATGGTGGATGTTCTTTTCTTCTAGGGCTTAGCTCTCTTTTCAATCAAAGGATTGTACCATGCTTGAGCACTTAGAAATTGATAATATTTACCCCTCTACTAGTGGTAATGATTTCCTTTGTGGCTTAATCCATGAGGGCTAATGGTGGAAGCACAACATGTTGCTCTATACCTTCTCAAAAGGCGCTAACTCAATGTTACATTCTCTTTAAGCAACGTTGACCATGATACATTGCCAAAGGTTGGAGATATTTTTGCAATGGTGTCGACGTTTACTTTTGATAATCCATGGCTCTTGACGTTCCGAGTTCAATTTCTATGGATGCAATAGGCTTTGGATCCTCTAGAGGAATGGGAACTTGAAGAGGCCACCCTGATCTATTGGGACGGGAGGTAATTAGAGGCTGGTTAAGGAGCTATCGATTGAAAGGCACAGGCGAATACAACTCCAGTTCAACACCGTCACAACTTTTGGTGGCGATCGACGTTCCAACTTCTCTTCGGTTACGAGTTTTTGTGCATTTATATCACTGCTGCATGGCTGGTCGGCGGTCGATCGCGACGAATGGACGAGTTGGGCTGTAACGTATTCATCATCATCATCATCAGTACAAGACAGCAGGCGCGGTGGAATCGCTATCATCATATTTGCTGGTGTCCTTCACGTCGGGTGCTATCCTTCTTGAGCTTGCGGAACGGCGCAGCATGAAATTCCGTAGGGAGTAATGTTGCTTTGTACCGAGGTTCGAAGCACTGGTCTCAGTAACAATCATACACTTTGCGTTATGACGCACATTTCGTAAATAATTACAATTCTTTGAGCTTTTCTGGTTATCAATTGTGTTATCTTTAATAATATTAAAAGAATTATAATAATTACAATTCTTTGAGCTTTTTTGGTTATCTGTGTTAAGTTTATTTTTAGATTCGAGGGTGTGTTATCTTTATTCTTACTGGTATTAAAATTTTGATAACAATGAATAAGTCTTTATGGTTTTTTCTAAATGTTTTTTGGTAGATTACTAAATCGGTCTGTTAATTTTGTCATTCTTCATCTTATCAGAAGTAACTACGAGAGGCATTATACCCATTAGCTAGGAATATTATTATCCATAGAAGTCTTGCAAGAGTAATCTGCAGATTACAAAGTGATGGGTTTACTAATGGAAAATCTTCTTTATATATGTGAGGTACATACTATGAATATATTCATTGCTACTATATTATACAAATAGATAATGATTAAAATATATATCACTCGTATACAAGGTATAGATACATAATGATTGGAGTAAATGGGAGTTCCAAGATTTATTGTGTTTGGTTACCGTACATCAATTTCATCCTAAATTTATTGATTGCTTTATCAATGCTAGAGCTCAACATATCATCATCCCAAGCATAAACAAAAAGTTATTGGAGTAAATGGGAGTTTCGAGATTTATCATGTTTTATTATTTTGTATTATTTTCATCCAAATTTTGGTGATTGCTCAACCAATGCTAGAGCTTGATATATCATCACCCCAGGTAATGCTTTTTCAGCTTCTTGATAAATATATAATTGCATAAAATAAATTAAGTAAAAACTAGTGTTTCTAATATTCTTTCTCATTTTTACTAATATTCTTTTTCATTTTTAGGTACGGTGAGCAATATTGATAGGCTACCATTAGGGGGAATATGCACCTGAAAAGGGCCTTGTAAGGAATGGATAAGAGGAGGATTACTTTTGCTAATCTTGTATGCCAAGTGGGCCTAGAAGAAATTATGGTCACTACAAGATACAGGCCTTATATCGATGTTTAAGGCGATGAAAATGTTCATAAAGACATTTGCCCCAGTCATCACAAAAAACGTTGGTATTGGCGATGTCATAGAATAGTCGATATCAGCGTCGTTATCGACGTCTCTATTTGCATTGGTATCAGTTGTTGATACCCACACAAATAGTGACGTTGATAACGACACTTTGCAATGCATGTTGCGACGCTGATAGCGACGCATGCAGTAAATTTGCGACACTAATAGCGACGGTAACAAGGAAAAAAAAATTTGTGGCAGGGCAGCTATGTGCTTTATTTGGGCGATACAAAATAGTTTTAGTAATGTGTACAATGCTCATGTAAATAAAGGCAAAGTGTACTTGAATCATAACACTGATACATGAAATAAATACATGATCGCGTAATGAAAGCGATTGGTACAATCATGACAAGATACTACTACTACATAGAAAATGCCTATACAAATCACGTGACCAAAAAAGAAGAGTATATGAGCTCCACCGATCCAAGGGTGAGCTATAGATCCTTCCCATCCCAAACTTCGTCCTGCCGCAAAGACGCATCAAACAGACTCTACAAAAAAAGAAACAACTACACATCAGCCCACCATACAATAATGCATTTTGATTAAACTTAGTAATTACGGACAAGAAAGATGATTGACTTCCGGGGCTGCTGCGTCTATACAATCGGTCGATCAATACAGTGAGACTGTCTCTCTTTGCATATCGAGTCTCTAGGCTGGTGGGATCGCGGTTTGTAATGGAATGCTGCAAAGAAAACAAAATACAATTGTTAGAAACACGATTGTCAGTACAAGGGATATTGCAAAAAAATAAGCAAGCAGAACAAAAGAAAAACTTACAAAGTCCTCCAGATATGTCCTGTGGCCGCCACTCCTAAGATGATGGACAACTCCGGCCTCTAGTCGTACCCTTGCCGCCTCGCGCTACTATTTCCAACGTCCTGGAGAATCTGTAGCCTCCTCTCTAAGTTGACACTAGTTGTCTGCGTCTAGCCACTTGGACTTTGAGGCCCTACTCTTAAGTGCCTTGCCTGCGTCCGATCGTCTGTGTGGCATGTACGTTGTCGTGATGCGTTATGAGGACACAATGTGAAAAAGTATGGAATGCATCATCATCCGAATCCTTTATTGATCTAGAGAGTCAATGTGATCTAAGCCATTAGTACTAGTATGAGTTGCATGCATTATTCAAAAATACTAGATTTTTGGATAATTTTAGCCTATTTTTTATATTATTTATTGTAAAAATCTAAAAAAGTTAGAAAAAAGCTTCTAGATAAGGATGGCATGTAAAAAGCTAGTTGCTTTTTCAGCCAATTAGGGGATTTTCACAAGAGGGACAAATTGACAAAATTGTGCGCGTCCTGATCACTATAAACAGGCTAAAAACTACAAACTGAACTGAAAGAACAAGAAGGAGTGATCTGGGAGATCCATGAGCAAGTAACTTGGGGTTTTATCTTCCTTTTGGAGCCAACGAAGCCATCAAATTTGGGTTCTGAGCAGCATAGGAGCTGTAATTTTTATGCATGTTTTGTTCTACGAAGAAGCTCCAGGAGATCTAATGCTTGGAGATTGCTTCTGAGTAGTGCAAAGATTCCAGGTTCTTTTAATACATATTGATTCAATCATATTCCATCTTCATATCATCTCCATCTTCACTAGTAGTACATGGCCAAAGATGCAACCAAGTCCACGAATAATGAGAACTTGACTTAACACAAGATAAATAACCATATCTATCACCATATATACGCAAAACCAAGGACAGAAAGTTTTACATTTTCAAAATTTAAAATAAAAACATTAGGAAAGCTATTAGGGTGGCTTCAACAAGACCACCTTGCTTTTGTTGTAGTGGGTGAAGAGGTATCCAATGTAAAAGGAGAGAGGGTTAAGACAAGTACTTATGTTGGTTGGGTTGAGTTGGTTAAGACGATGATCTAGAAGGTGTTGATGGATTGACAAAGATTTGATGGGTTTTTCACGTCTTTCTTGAAAGACTCGATGCATTAGAGTATGGGGATGACTAAGATATCTAACTATCCTCCTTTATATATCTTTTGAGAAGAGGGAGGTGTATATGTGATGCTTTTCCTTTCAAAAAAAAAAGAAGAAATTAGTTAAGGATAAACTATTATGCAAAATGATGGAAACGAAGAATTTTAAGAGACATTTCGAATTAAGTAACAAACAACGTTAAGTGTTTTTTTTAATAGAAAGTTGATCTTGGTGTTTTCAACACTTGGCTAATGTTAACCATAGTCATTGATGTGATAGATCTCATGCTTGGTTTTTTAGCCTTGTCAACAACAAGATATTTTTGGGCGTGAAGTTTGTGTATTTGATTATGGCATCCATGGCATTGCTAGCTAGTGGGATTTGATGGCTATGTAGGTATTTTTCTAGCTCTTTTGATTGTCCTTGGGCTCTATAGCCTTTCCAAAGCACAAAACTTATGAGAGTAGAAGCACATATGTTTTTATCTTTGTGTCTATCATAGAAACCATGGAAGATAAGGAGGAAAATAGCCATAAAAAAGGGAATGATAGTAATGAGAAAATGGTGCTACTTTGGTAGCACTAAAAGTAATCATGGAGAAGAGCGAGAGAGTTTGAAGCTACATTTGTACAGGTGAATCAATGTAAAGGAAAAAATCTCTTGGAGTTGTAGATGTGGAGAAAGGCCATGTGTAGTCACATCGAAGTCCAAATAACTATAGTAGTGTTTATAAGGTATGGAGGTGGCTCATTAATCATCCTTATGGATTACAAATACCTCAAAGTTGCACCCTACTTAAAGGTAGTTGTAGAGTCTCTATATGACTCCTTTTTTGGAGTTCAAGAGGATTATCATATTGATATTGTTGATGTGCATTTATATTTTCCATCCTTGAAAATATTATGTTGTGGAAAAGTCTATAATCTGAATTTGAAACATGCTAATCATCCTTGTTGATGTCTATAATATTTTCCATCCTTGAAAATATTATGTTGTGCAAAAGTCTATAATCTGAATTTGAAACATGCTAATCATCCACATTTTTATTATTCAACCCTTTGAAAGCTTAGTATTCTTAGTTCAATTTCAAGGATAAATGCAACTCATGGTGATTACATTGGTTCCTCTTCATAAAAAGACTATAACCATTGCATATGAGCTAAATTAATTGCAATTATAATAATTCTATCGGCCACAAATGAGCATGTTTTCCTCCAAGAAGATGACATTATCGGATCATCATCACACCCTCATTTACACATAATCTAATGTTTTTGACTTTGATTATATTGACAATAGAATTGGGCTTCTTTGCACTTTTTTTACTATAATTACTTTCAACTAATTGCTCTATGCCTAGGTTCTCCCACTAATTGGCACCAAACATTGAAGTAGTGATGATGCTAGTAATAGTTATGGTGCTCCACATCCTAATGTACATCTCATGTAGCAAGAGGGTCCAGGGTTGGTTGAGTCACAAAAAATCTTAGGGACCCCAAAGAGTTTATGTTATGCAATAACATAGCTTCACACTATATAAATATACTCTACAAATATACCAACATATTTAAATATTCTCATTATAATTGTAGGATATATCGAAAATAAAATCAAGGATATTATTCAAAATTTATATTTTTAAAATCAAAGTGGTAGTAATAGTAGTAGTAGTTGTTGTTTAATTTCTTATTTTCTTGTTGTTGTTGTTGTAGTAGTCATAGTGGTGGTCGTAGTTGTCGTAGTTGTGGTTGTAGTAATAGTAATAGTAGTAGTAGTAGTAGTTTTCTTGTTTGTTGTTTTTTTTTTTCTTCTTTTCTTATTTGTTGTAGTAGAAGTAGTAGTAGTTTTTTCTTCTTTTCTTGTTTGTAGTAGTTGTTGTTGTTGTTGTTGTTGTTTTTTCTTCTTTTCTTGTTTATTGTAGTGGTAGTGGTTTGTTATTGTGGTAGTCATAGTCGTAGTTATCGTCATCGTGGTTGTAGTAGTAGTAGTAGTAGTAGTAGCAGTAGCAATAGCAATAACAGTAGCAGTAGTTTTCTTGTTTTTTGTTGTTATTCTTATTGTTGCAGTAGTAGTAGTTTTTTTTCTTTTCTTGCATTTAGTTTTCTTATTTGTTGTAGTAGTAGTAGTAGTAGTAGTGTTTTCTTCTTTTCTTGTTTGTAGTGGTAGTGGTAGTAGTAGTAGTAGTTGTTGTTGTTATTATTTTTTTTCTTCTTTTCTTTTTTATATGTAGTGGTAGTGGCAGTGGTAGTGAGAGAGAGATGCTTTGTTAAAGGAAATGAGAGAGGGAGAGGAAGAGAAAAAGAAAAAAGAAACGAGAGAGAGGGAATAAACATACAACATAATAAAGAAAGAGAAAAAGAGAGAGAGATGGAAAGAGAGAAGAGAATGAATGGATAAAAAACAAAGAGAGGGTAAGATCTTGTTCTTTAACATCTTCTTTTTTTGTTTGTAGTAGTAGTAGTAGTAATAGTAGTAGTAGTGGCGAGGTCCAGTGAGGTCCGGTACAATACCACGAGATCGAAAATACTCTTATATACGTTAATTTGTGGGTGGATGGAGACTTTACAATGAGTTACAAGAGAAAAAATCCTTTCTCAAACAATTTAAGAAAGAAAAAAAGAATGATAACAATAACAAATTGTTTGTCGTAATGTAGACCAAATGGAAAACGATGAAGGTCGTGATGTTCAAGATCACGAGGTGTATCTTAATCAGTGTGTTCCATGTCCTTGCTCTCAATCTAAGCTAGCAATTAGAGGAAAATATCGATTGTCTATAGAACATGTGCGATGCTTTAGTGAGTTTCAATCAAAGATCATTGATCATGCGATTTCAGATTTTTAAGCAAATGGTAAGAAAAGTTTATATCAATCATGCATTGTAATTGCAAGCTAATTGAATATCATATACAAAAAAATTAGGTGTGACTAGCAAATTTTCTATCCAGAAAGATGACATCTTGTCCCAAGAAGGAGTACACCCTTTGCAGCCAGTTAGAAGAGTTCGTGGACGTGCGATGGATGGAGTGCCTGAGCCAATCCACCACTTGGAAGGTACTACCAAATCTACACCATCAATACCAGAGGAGACAGGCAACCTTCCAGACTCTCCTACAATCTTGGAGCTTGAGATGGAGGCAATGATCGATGCATTCATGCCCATGGATGTCAAGACATTTGATCTCCTTAGAGAGGAAGCATCCATACCATTATATGATGGGTGCCAAGTATCTCACTTGAAGACAAGGCTTGCACTCCTAAGTGTGCAAGCAAAATACGGGTGGAGCGATGCGAGTATGACCGAGTTGTTCACGTACCTTATACGCATGCTTTGTTGATTTATTTTCAGCACTATCATAAAAAATATTTGTACTTTTTCAAGGTGTTTTATGATTTTTTAATAGGTTATTGAAGTATCATATATTACCACTTGCAAATACCATGCTTGAGTCTCCTAATTATGCGCGACATGTTTTACGAAAGCTTGGCTTTGACTACAATAGCATCCATGCATGTATCAATGATTACATACTATTTCGAGGAGAATACGAGACTATGGAGACATGTCCAAAGTGTGGTGCTCATAGGTATCGACAAGACTTGCAAGGGCAAATCATCCCTCAAAAAGTGCTTAGACACTTTTCGCTTATCCCCCTCATAAACCACATGTTTCATACATCCGGCATGGCGAGCTTGACAACGTGGCATGCTCAGAATAGGTCCAGAGATGGAGTTTAATGAATATTGGCAGATTCTTGCGCATGGAACCACATTGACTCTACCTTCCCAGGCTTTGCCTTAGAGCAAAGGAATCTTTGGCTTGGTCTTGCTATGGATGGCGTGAACCCATTCGATCTGCGCTCAACTTCTTACAGTGTGTGGCCTATAGTCCTTGTCAACTACAATATCCCTCCATGGCTTTCTACAAAGAAAGGACATCTCATCCTTAGCTATTCCCAGCCGTTATAAAGTAAAAAACATAGACATATATCTTCGTCCATTAGTCGATGAGCTTAAGATTTTGTGGGAGGAGGGGGTCATCGTGCAAGATATGAGTAAGCACGATGGTCGACGGTCCGCCAATATTCAAGCCTTTCTCATGTGGACCATGGATGACTTGTCTAGGCCACAGTTAGACTCCCGAAGGTCACGAACCATGAAGAAGATAGTATATCAAGGAACACCACTTTCTTGCTAGAGGGTCATGAACTCAGGGAAGGTTTACTTGGATGACATCCAGCACATATGAATGCCCAAAGCTGGTACGAGCTGAAAATGGTCCACATGGAGTCACATCCAAACAGAATGCAACAGTTTTCAATTCTCTACAAGTTGCCGTATTGGACCCACTTACATATCAACCACTTGTTGGATCCCATACATATTTTCAAGAACGTGGGAAGCTTACTATGGGATCATATCACAGGAAAGAGAGACATTATAGGGGCATGAATGGATTTGAAGGAGGTAGGCAAGATGGAGGCGCTTGGCCACAGTCCAGTACTGATAGTCACTTGTAGCTACCTCGCACATTATGAAGCAAATAGTCAAGTCTATCCGCATTACGATCGGTATGATGCATTTTCTCAGGTCCGCATTTTCTAAAGACGACCAATTATCAAGGCTAAAATCCCATGATTGGCATAAGATATATCAGGTTTGTACTACGAATGGATTGTAAGCGGCATGTGTATTTTGTTATTTGAAGTGTAGTTATTGTTAATAATGCTTCCTCGTTTGTGGCAGTTTGTACTACCGATCGCGATCGCAGGATGCCTTACTCTAAAAATACTCGGGGAAATTTAAAGGTTATCAACTTTAGTAGAATGGATGTCATAGAAGGAGATTAAGATGTCCTCTATTGAATCTGCAAGGTGGAGAGTAGTGGAGACAATCAATCTCTTTGAGAAATACCTGCCTACCAGCATGCTCGCGATACAAATCCACCTTCTTGTGCATCTTATAGATGAAATGGAGATTAATGGACATGTCCATATGCGATGGATGTTCTTTTTGGAGCGCTTCATGAAAACCTTGAAAGGCTTTATGCAACAACGAGCCCGGTTAGAAGGTACATGACCGAAGGTTGGCTGGTGTATGAGGCGTTAGGGCATATTTTACAATGGCTACCAACGATGGATTCAAACAATTGTATGCTACGGTCGTTGAAGGATGATTATAGACTGAATGGAGATGTGGTGGTTGGAAATGGGGTAGAAAAAATAATGGATGCTGCAATGGAGGAGAAATTGAATCGCTTTTATATGCTGCACCATGCCTACATGGAGATATGGCTCACTAGGTACTAGCAAGCTAGGAAATATCAGGAGGTGTGCAATCTGAATTTCAACGTTACACACCATTGACCAATTCCATATCTGGAGGACATGGAGGAGATGCCGCGGTTTATGTCAACATGATGGTTGCATGGAGCTTTGACTGCAACATCGCGCGAAGGGGTGGAGGTCTCAACCGAGGAGTGGGAATTCTCGAGGGGATGTAGTCCACAGGTGATGATGTTTTTAGGGTTTGTAATATCTATAATATCTATATAGTGTGGCGTGGTTGCAGAGATGGCATTTCACGTGGAGTTATTTACAAAATGCGCTCCATAACAGATTGTGGTATCATAGCAAAGTTTGAGCAAGGGAGCCGACAATGAGCAATGGATCCAAACATGGTTATAGATGATATGGTGTATTCTGGGAACTTGTAAAGTATTGTCAAGATGGATTACCGTAGCTTCTCCATGATCCAATTCGATGTGTAGGGGTTCAAAGAGGTACTTGAATGAGTACGAGCAACAATTCAACGAGGTCCATTTGCATTTCTCGAAATAGATTCCCAAAAAAAATAGACGAATTTGCATGAAACTTTTGTGTTGCCAGCCCATTGTGAACACGTGCATGAACTCATATTTTTTTAAATTGTATTACGACATGGTATATGCCACAATAATTAAATCTCTCTTGTACGTGATTTTGAACAAGTAATTTTCTATCCAAACCCCCGACAACCTCGATGGTGGTACGTTATACCTTCAGCTCCCCAAAGTGCGAGAGTATATGATCAAAGTGATGTTCTGAGCATAGATGAGGACAATATGCAAATAGACAGGTCAATATTGCAAGGGATGGAGGCTATCGAAAGCTTGGAGCATGTAGAGAAGCCAGCATCAGGTAACAATGATGGAAATATAGGAGTCCAAGAATTCTTTGAGAACGAGGTGGACTCATTCTTTTGTGGTAATATGTCTATTGAACTTCCAGTGTACGCGGAGTTGTGTCACGACATTGACATGGGACTATAGGGTACTTCATACTTGGAGCATCGACCTACTCAATTCGTTGACAAATCACTTAGAAAGGTACATAGGATATGTATTTTAAGTAAGATCATTTTTTGAAGATTTATATTACCGTGCTTTGTATGATTTATATTGATTATGCTAACATCAAATTTTGTTTGTGCAGGGTACCTTTGTGGATATTTAGATTATCACGATGAGTCAAGGGATGAGCGGCAAGAAGCTATAGGAGATCTTCACGCGTATGTCTCCAAATCAGATGGATCGATTCAGAGATATGGTGGACTAGGAGCTGTCTCAGACACCATCAGGTCATTCTATTCGATCTACTTTGGTACACTTTGTTGATTCAATTTCCAGCATACGAGGTGGATGCTCCGAGACTTGGGCAAGACGGAGGGAGTGGTTTAGAGGGATGTTGCAGAGACTTGGATATAGTGAGCCCATGGTCAGCTCAGGATACAGGTGCTACTCCTTACTCTCGTGGTGGTTCGAGAGAGCATGGCTCATGTGGTTGTTGTGGAGGTACCAACGCAGTGTCTCCGTCTTGTCATTCTACTGGAGTTACGTCACCCCTAGGATTTTTCACATTTGTGGGGGCGTCTACTCTAGTCACTCCAGCTTTTGCTCAATCGTCCGCAGGTGGCATCCCTATGGGTGCTACTTTTAGAGATACTACCCCCGTAGGTACATTAGATGTGCATGGGTCTTCTGGATATGCCCAGGAGCATGGTTGCAGGTGGGAGAGGACACATCTTAGGCATACCCCAGAGGGGTATGGATACCTTGTAGATAATGATAGGACAAGATCCATCATCATGAATGATGAGGGGAGGGTGATGGCCCATATGAGAGAGTTGTGTCAACAAGTTTTTCGGCATGTCTTGGATCATTGGAAGAACATACCATAGGGGAGCAAGAACTACATAGTAGCATCCTTGCATGAGAAGTTTCTGGTACTAGCTGAAACAGATAGGTTTTCCACTTGTTGGATGATGGAGTGCATGCGTGCGTTGTCGGAGGGGTTTTTGTCAAAAGGTCGAGTCCACTGGGGATCAGAAGTAGAACGAAGTAGAGATAGTAGATGAAAGAGACGATAGAGAATACCTAAGTGGTAAACACTACAAAGACAAATCACAATGAATTGAATCAATATGTATTGAAAGAATCTGGAATCTTTGCACTACTCAGAAGCAATCTCCACGCTAGATCTCTAGGAGCTTCTTCATAGAACAAAACGTGCATAAAAATTACAACTCCTCTACTGTTTGAAACCCAAATCAGATGGCTTTCTTGGCCCCGAAAGGGTGGTAAAACCTCAGGATACCTGCTCATGGATCTCCCAGATCACTTCTTCTTCTTCTTTTTTCAATTCAATCAACAGTTTTGAGCCTGTTTACAATGATCACGATGCGCACGATTTCGTCAATCTGTCCCTCTTGTGAAAATCCCCTAATTGGCTGAAAAAGCAACTAGCTTTTTGCATTCCATCCTAATCTAGAAGCTTTTTTCTAACTTTTTCAGATTTTTACAATAAATAATATAAAAATAGGCTAAAATTATCCAAAATCTAGTATTTTTGGATAATCCATGCAACTCATGCTAGTACTAATGGCTCAGATCACATTGACTCTCTAGATCAATTAAGAAGTCAAATGATGATGCATTCCATACTTTTTCACACTGTGTCCTCATAACATCATGATACCGACCCCCTCTAAACTTACACATCCTCCAATATGTGCCAAAATCCTAGTTTTCATCAGATTCTAAGTCCTCCTCATCCTCTGCAACCATATCCTTTACTTCTTCATCTTCCATATCTTCCTAGCTAGCCCTTGTATTAGGACCACTATTTTCTTCCAATTCTGGCAACTCATAGGTAGTAGATTCCTGCCTTTTGAATAATTTGATTATTTTCCGTGCTACCAAAAGTTTGATGGTTGTCCCATCCAGCTCATTTATTGCATAAGTAGCATTATCAAACACATGTCTTGGTCCAAACCATCTTTTGGAAACTTTATGCATGGCACTATGCTGATTATCTAAACTGCTATCATAAACCAATACCCAATCCCCATCTTGTATGGTTCTTGGTCTGAGTCTATATCTGTTTCTTGTTCTATATCCTTGTTACCCTTAACTTTGCAGTTGCTGCCTCTATGTCTTCTGACTTTCTTTCCAACTGTCTAATGCGTAATGCCAACAACTCCCCTCGTTTCCACTCTTCCTTCCAAGGTAGCACACTCCATGTGACTATCATCTCTTCTATCGGCATGATAGGTTTTTTACCATACATCAATTCTATAGGCATATATCCTATAGCAGCACTATGAGTTGTTCTATCGGCCTACAAAGCATAAGGGAACAATCGTGGTCACTCTTTTACCTTCTCTCGACATGCTTTTGCCAATGCCTTCACAATAGGTGGGTGACTTTTTCACTTTTTCCATTTCCTTCAAGATTATAGGCTGAAGTTAAAGCACGCTTTATCCCCAATTGTGCAAAGAAATCATGAGTTTCATCTCCATCCAACTCACCCCTATCTACTGTAATTTTCCCCACACAACCATACCAACAAAAGATCTCTTCTAAGAGAAAAGTACACATAGCATTTGTTGTCTTAGTACGTAAAGCTTTCCGTTCCACTTGATTAGTCAAGTATTGACAAGCAAGCACAAGATACCTCATTTGCTAAAGACATGTAGGCATTGTGACCAAATCCACTACCCACATAAAATGAAGAGACAATGGATATGTGGGTTGCAATCCATCCCGATGTCTCATAGATGAATACATTTGACATGTTATACATGTTTCCACAAAGTGAGCAACATCTTTATACATACCCTGCCACCAATATCTTTCTTTGATCTTTGTAAAAGTACCCCAAACACTTCTATGACCAGCCCACAAGCTTTCATGAAATTCTTGCATTACTTTTACTTGTGAAGCTCAGTCACCCAAAACTTGCAATGGCATATCCTATTTCTTTTTAGCATATTTCCATAAGTATTCATCTTTTTAAAAAAAACCCATACTCTTTCCTCTTGATTTTCTTAAACTCCTTATCTGACCATTCATCTCTCTTTGTTAATGTATTGAGGTATTGACCAATTCTCAGCCACTCTCATGTATCTTTGTCTTCCAGAAACACTCTATACAAGATACAAAACATAAAAAGTGTCTTCTCTTTGTTGTCGAAGCTTTTGTTAATGTTGTAGCAACACCTTGCATTGCTAAATTCACTCTTGCAACATCATTTTCAGCCATAAGAAAGTCATGTTCTTTCTCCTCATCCATTATCCCATCTTCATTCTCATAACGTGCTTGAAATAACATGTCTTCCATTGGGTTATCTCTTCCTCCAATATGCTGAAATTCAGGGTTCAAATATTTGATGTATGTTATCCATCGGAGCATAGCAATGTCCAGAGAGTAGCACAACTAGTAATCATACCCAATATCAACAAAAAATTGGTCTCAATGACTACATGAGCACCCATAAAATAATCATTATCACATTTAAGAACTGTCATAATTTTCCATAATTCTCTTTCGACTATGGATATCTTCTTTGTCATTTAGTCAGTACGTTAGCACCAAAGAGAATTGCATATCTTTGTCCTTCCTCATCATCTTGCCCAATTATCCATCCAATCCTAATTGGGCTTGTATCAACAGTAATAATGATAGGCTTTCCATGTGAATAGTCGGCCTTTCTCAATGTAGGAGCGGATTTTAAGACTTGCTTCAATTTTTTCATTGCTTTATGATGCTTCATTTCCCAATGAAATTTTTGACCTTTCCTTAGAAGTTGATAAAGAGTATCGGCTACATGTGCAAAGTGAGGAATCCATGTCAAATAGAACACACATGCACCCAAGAATCTATGCACCTCTGATATATTCGTGCATACATCTTGCATTCTATAAATCCCATCTATTTTTGCTGGTGATGGCCTTTGCTGATAAGGCCCACACATATGCCCGACAATCAAAACCTCTTCAACTCCAAAGACAGACTTTTGTCTAGAAAGAGTTAAATGCACCTCTTCTAGATGTGTCAAAATCCTCTCACAATTCACAATATGGTCTGCAACAAATTCTATGCATCCATGAGCATCCATCTCTTCATTCTTTTCATCCACTGCACACCCTTTGATTGGAACATTATCCAAGAAGGGCATAGTCAATTGTGGTATAAAATCCCTCAATACCCTATTCATAGCATTTGTCATGTGTGCCATTGAGTTTGTTGCACCCTGTGGGAGAGCACACATCCGTACTAACCCCAAAGGAGTCATCATGGTTGCGATATCCCTGCTTTCAATTGCAAGCTGAAATTGATCATAACCTGAGAAAAGATCACCCAAATAATAGATCGCTCTGCTTGCAAAAGCCTTTGCAAATTCATCAACCACAGGACCTACACCCAGATTTCTTATGGTCACTTTATTGACCGGTTGCATGTCTTGAATAAATCTCAAATCCCCATTCTGTTTGGGCATAGTAAACCAACTATTTGAGTACGGGGCTGAAATAGGCTCCATAGAAGAAGAAGAAGAAGAAGAAGAAGAATTTTTTTTTTTTTTTTTTTTTTTTTTTTTTTTTTTTTTTTTTTTTTTTTTTTTTTTTTTTTTTTTTTTTTTTTTTTTTTTTTTATTTGGATCCACACAACCTATTTCACTTGGATGAAATGCAAATGCCTTCCCATGTCTAGCCAACATCTGCATAAAACAGTCTCTCTTAGTAGGCAAAAGAAACTCTTTTGCACCAACTTTCATTTCCTGTAATGTTTCAGATGTAAACTGAAGACCTATATCTTTAGGATCCTGTAAGCTTGGCTGCCTTAACACTTTTTCATACATTCCCTCACTCTCTGGTGGAAGTGGCAAAGAAATTGGTTTCACCTTTTTGTCAAGTGTCTTATACTTTGTCTCCACAAGTGCCTCAGCCCATTGTAATCCTTCCTGCTGAGCAAACAATGCTATAACATCATACATATCCAAAGAACATACTGACAACACTCTGTTTTTAGCCTCATTTTTTGCATGTATAGTTGCTGAAATTTCAGCCATAGTGTCAATAATATTCAGCCCATAAAAGATGCTTGAAATGCCATCATTTTCAGCTTACAACCCCAATACTCTTAGTTTCTTAGTAGCCCATTTCATAGATATGCGTTCAACCCTACACATAGCTTCCATAGGCTTAAATCAACATGAATTATCTGCTGTAAACTGAGAAATACCAATAGTAAATACATGCTTCATTTCATCAAGAGGCGAGTACACCCACTAAACAGCACTACTGTAGCCCTGCATTACAGTAGTGCTTAATGAAAATCCAAGTCTTTTAATTTCCTTGCATTTGGAACCAAAGGAGACTCTCGAACCATATCCCGATTTCTAGGATGATTAACACAAACTATAAGAAATTGGACTTCTTTTCTCCCATCCTTGCTTTTTGACTCTTGCATAAGTAGAACCATCATCAAACACATTTGTTTCCATATGCATACTTGTAATATAGTGTTGTCCCAAAATCACTGCATATGAGGAATTATCTTGCATAAAGGAGTGTTGCTCTTCATGTACATTACCAATCAACACTTTTACATTAGGACATGCAGCATCATAGAGCTCTCCTAAAGAATTATTTGCAACCCTGATTTGCCAACCATGATCAGTGTCTATAGGCCATGCACCATTTTCATACAATCCCTGCTCAATGACATTTATCAGCCCAATGATTTCTTGTGTAGTGACTTCGAGGAATAAGTCCTAGAGTCTCTTCTCCATATTGTTGCATTTGCCTTACTCCACCATGCATATTGCTACAAGACAATGTATTTTCAGTCACTTTGTTCTCTTTTCCACATGCTTTCCATTGATTAGTAGCATCCTACATAGACAATCTTGTACTTACTTTGTTGAGAGTGGAAAAAGACTAAATTTTTGACAGATTTTTGTTGTTTTTGAGGACTGAATTATTGATTTTTGATGGATTTAGAGTGATGTATGGTTATTAAATGAAGTGTTTGAGAGTTTTTTGGATGATATTGATTATGTTTTGAAAGTTCATGATGATTCTCAGTAGAGATATGAAGCTCTATGATGATCTGATAGGTTCTGTTGAGGTTCTGATTGGTTCTGTATACCTTCCGTATAGCTTCTGTTTTGTTCTAATTTTCTTTTGTATGAAGTATGGATTGATGATTGATGAAGAATGAGATCTTTTGGAAGTTTATTGAATAGTTTTTGATAGTTTGGAATGGTTTTAGTATGAGTTATGAGGTCTTGATGACCTTCTGTAGAGCCTATGTCTCTGCTCTGTAACTGTTATATATTTGCTCTGGTACTATACTGTACTATTCTGTAGATCTTCTGTAAGTGTTTTGTAGAATGTATATGTGACTTTGGGAAAGTTTTCTAACTTTTGAAAAGGATGAATTTGAGTTCAAAAGAGCTAAAAAAAATGGAAGAAGCAACTGCTCAAGACTGAAGAGAACACTGAGTGATAGTGACAGTAGTGAGCTATGAAGAGACACTGTAGTGGCTCTGGTACCTCTTCATATCAGACATAGCTCTTGGGAGGTGCATCCATGACCTAAGAAGGATTATTGAGAGTTATGGTGAGAGTATTGTAGTGAAGAGATTATGTACTATTGATGGAGAGAGAAAGAGAGAGTCAGAGATAGCCAATTATATCAAAACAATGTAATTATATATGAGAGATTGAGAGAGAAAACTATGAAGAAATTGAAGATGAATACTATGTGATTGATTTCCATTCAAAGATGGTGTATTCTTCTAGGTTCATTGTTCTATTGATGGATTTTATGAAGATATTGACGATTATGGTTGATTCTATCAAATCCATGGGAGATATCTACTATGATGCTGCATGAAGATTTGTTGTTTTCTTTGTTTTGGTCGTCAAAAGAATGAAATAAAAGCTTGTTGATGTTACAAGATAGATTTTCTTGCAGTAGAATTCCCTTTTCCTTGGTGTTTCTCTTGGGGATCCATGTTTTTGGTGCGCAGCTGGGGAAACATGCCATCAACAAGCATTAGAAGAGGCTGAAAATGAAGGAAATGGCATTGCCAAGAAGAGAAGAATTCAATGGATGTTTGCAAAGTTTCTTATTTCACTGAAGAATAGGATATTCTCATTATCAAAGCCACTTTCCACAAGAAGTCCATCCCACAATGGCGGAAACATATCACCATGATGATGCATGCTCCATGTGGTGGACTGTTACCTCTTCCTATTGAAGCAGCAAAAAATTGCATTTTGGTGGAAAACTGTTTGTGAACAAACTGAAGAGCAAAAGTAAAGAGAATGACTATCCATGGAAGATTTGGTATTCATTGAGAAGTTTCCAAACATCATCAAGTCGGAGATCGTGAAGAAGCTTCAGGAGTCTTGGTCTGTGGAGGTTCATGAAAACAAGAAGAAAAAGAGTTGGGATTTGTTCGTGGATGCTCAACAACAAGATACGTGGGATGCTTGGTGCACTAACAATCTTCAATTTGTCCAATTAGCAACCCACTGGAAGTTGGTAGACAGAGTGTTTTTTACAACATACACTATTGAAACCCTCAGAAGCTGGCATTATTATAATGGCAAAACAACGATCCTAAGAAGAATGAGTTTTGATACTTTCACAATAGAATATCTCCCCCTCTATTAGTGGTTTGAAAGCCAAATTCAGAGATGTTGAAAATAAGGAAGTAGCAGAGATGTTAGCCAAAAAATCCCCCAAAGACTGAAGCCCTCTTTGATTCTATCCTGTTGAGTACAAAACAACTAGTTGGAGTCAAGCCCCTAATGAATGACACAATCAAGAGGCAAGCGTTAGAACAAGTCTAGAGGTACGTGAGAAGAGAGAAGGAAAAAATCAAAGTTGAGAACGAGCTCGCAATAGAAGCTTCCTTTGACACTCTAAAAGCACTCTTTACAGAAGTCCTCATGGCGACTCAAGGTCCCCTTCCTAGTCAGATTTTTCCTAGAAATATTGATGACAGACCAACAAATGTAGTCACATTCCCATTTTTTAAGGGAGAGTACAATGAAGACCCTGATCTTCATGTAGCAGAATTTATGGTAGCATGTGTGGCTAACAATGCCAAAACCCCTAAGCATTGGTTAGCAATATTCCCCACCACTTTCAAGGGCACGGCGTTTCAGTGGTATGAGAGACAACCAGCATGAACTTTTGGCACATGGGATGACCTTAAGTTGGCCTTCCTCACTAAATTCAGGCATGAAGATTTCAAAGAGTGGATGCAAGAAGAGTTAATAAACCTA
Source organism: Lygodium microphyllum (assembly GCF_053477565.2). Lineage (NCBI taxonomy): Eukaryota > Viridiplantae > Streptophyta > Polypodiopsida > Schizaeales > Lygodiaceae > Lygodium > Lygodium microphyllum. Next base: position 89,891,519 of record NC_141149.1, read on the forward strand.
AGTCAGTCCTCTGGAGAAAGAGTAGAAGCTTATGTCTCGTGAATGGAATCCATCTTGAAGAGATGGACTAACCATCATTTGGACGAAGGTATCTAGAAAGGAGTGTTCCTTAGAGGCCTACAACCAGAAGTTCGCAACCAGAATTTTGTAGAGAAGGAGTCAACTTTCACTTCTATGGAGCATTCTAAAAAAAGAACTGCAAAAGGCACACATGCCATCCAAGGGGCTATAAAAGACACCCCCGTACCATATTAAAACCACATCCCTCAAGCTCTAACCAGAGCAAGCTGAACTTTATGTCCCACATTGTTGTGCTCAAGTAAACTTCCCAAGCCCAAAACCACCCCAAAGAGGAGGAATTACAAAACCACCAACTAGACAACTAACACTAACACTACGGCTAGGATCTAGGTAGTTTCCACAACCACCATGCCTTCATAGGAAGAGTTCTCTAATGCCATTAGCTCATGACTATTGTTATGGTAGGTTAGGTCACTGTAAAGTGAAGTGAAGCAAATGTGGTAGGATAATGATGCACTGGGAACCCAAGTTTAGGAGCACAATAGGAGGATATTCAAGAGTGAGAGAAACTCTAGGTTTGTCTTGAAGCTTGGTTGGATCTGATTGACTCCCTCTAGATATACTACAAGGCTTGGATTTTGCGTATCTAGAGAATAAACACTTCCTCAATCTAGATATACTACAAGGCTTGGAAACCACCTTTCAAAAAAATTTGTAAGATGCATGGAGAGATGTAGTTTGGAAATATTGGGCTACCTTCTTGGATCCTTTCCCCCAATTGTCACATCTATTGTGTTTGAAAGATGATGTGGATACTGATGCCCAATCCCAAACTCCCTCTGTGCTTTCCTTTATGACTCTTGCTCCACCAGTTGTTGGTAGCCTTGATACCATAGCACAATCTTCATCCATCCCTACAACCTGCCTTTTAACCACTAGCTTGATAGCCACACTTCAACAATATTCTGTATGAAGGGTTGGAGTGATAATTGATGAAGATTGAGAGGTTTTGGAAGCTTATCGATTGTTTTTTAATGGTTTTTAATGAATTAAGTGAGCTCAAGACTTTTTGTATGGTTCTGTAAACCCTCTGTTGAGCATTTGTAGAGCCTCTATTTCTATTATGTTCTGTTTTGTGTACCTCTGTAAATGTGATGATGGATGAATGTGGAGCTTGGGAAAGTTTTTCAATCTTGGGAAGAGATGAATATAAGTTCAAATTATCTTGAAGAGGTTGATGATACGAGAACATCACAGAGCTTCATATCTCCACTAAAAGTCATCATGAACTTCCAAAACATAATCAATATCATCCAAAACACTCTCAAATACTTCCATTATCAACCATACATCGCTCTAAATCCATAAAAAATCAATCATTCAGTCCTCAAAAACAACAAACATCAGTCAAAATTTCAGTCTTTTTCAACTCTCAACATGATGGATAGAGTAATTTTCACAACATACAAACCATCAAAAGAAGCTAGAATTATTATGATGATGGCACAACAACGATGCTTAGAAAAATGAGTTTTGATACCTTCAGAATGTAATAGCTTCCCCTTTGTAGTGGACTCAAAGCTGAATTTAGAGATATTGAAAAGAATAAAGTAGAAGAAATATTTGCCAAAGAATCCTCTACAGACTAAAGCCCCCTCTGATTCTGTTCTATCAAGCACATACAAATTGGATGGAGCTAACTCCATGTGAATGACACAATCAAGAGGCAAGCACTAGAAAGAGTCCAGAGGTATGTGAGAAGAGATAAGGAAAAAATCAAAGCCGAGAATGAGCTAGAAGTAGAAGCCTCCTTTGATGCCCTAGCAATACTCTTTACAGAAGTTCTCATGGCAACTCAAGATCCCCTTCCTAGTTAGATTCACCCTGGAAACATTGATGATAGGCCAACGAATATAGTCATGTTGCCCATCTTTAAGGGAGAGTACAATGAAGACCCTTATTTTCATGTAGCATAGTTCATGGTAGCATGTGTGGCTAACAATGCCACAACCCATGAGCATTGGTTGGCAATATTCCTTGCTACTTTCAAAGGTGCCATATTTCAGTGGTTGGAGAGACAAGAAGCATGAACTTTTGGCACATGGAATGACCTGAAGTTGGCCTTCCTCACTAAATTCAGGAGTGAAGGTTTTAAACAGTGGATGCGAGAGGAGTTCATAAACCTAAGTTAGTTCTTTGGTGAAGGAGTAGAAGTCTATGTCTTGCGAATGGAACTCATATTGAAGACATGGACTAACCATCACTTGGATGAAGGTATTCAAAAGGGAGTTTTCCTTAGAGGCCTACAACCAAAAGTTTGCAAGTTTGTGGAATTGAGAAGACTAGTTCATCTGTAAGCTACAGTGGAAGGTGCAAGACTATATGATGAAGTTGAAGCAAGGCTATTGATGACCTCAGGAAGAGGAGTCCTATCTGCCACGAATGACCTACCAACCAAATGCAATCCCAAGAATAGCTCCCTACCCCTACCCCCAAATGCAAACAGAGCCAATATAAAGTGAATCCACAGTGACCATAGACGACAATGTCTCAAATGATGGTTCAACCACAATAACAATGGCCTCAGACTGTTCCTCCAATGGTGACTCAATAACAACATTGGAATTCTGCCAATTGGAACCAACAACCCCTAGTATCAACAGGAGCTTTGAATCAAAACCAGAACAGAGGAACCTCTGGATCAACTCAACTAGTTTATACAGTGATAACATAAGCTTCCCAAAACCCTACTGCAAGTACTCCACGAGGTGAAAATTTGAAAGAATACTAGTCCAATTCAATCGCAATCATCAAGAAGGAGTTGATGGATATGATCACAGAACAACGAAAGATGGTGAGGAATGGGATCCTCTATGGATGTAATAGGCTTTGCATCCTCTAGAGGAATGGGATCTTGAAGAGTACACCCTGATCTATCGGGACGGGAGGTAATTAGAGGCTGGTTAAGGAGCTATCGATTGAAAGGTGCAGGCAAATAAAACTCCAATTCAACAACGTCACAACTTTTGGTGGCGATCGACGTTCCAACTTCTCTTCGGTCACGAGTTTTTGTGTATTTATATCATTGCTGCATGGCTGGCTGTTGGTCGATCGCGACAAATGGACGAGTTGGGCTGTAACGTATTCATCATCATCATCATCAGTACAAGACAACAGGCGCGGTGGAATCGCTATCATCATATTTGTTGGTGTCCTTCACGTCGGGTGCTATCCTTTTGAGCTTGCCAAACGGCGCAGCATGAAATTCCGTAGGGAGTAATGTTGCTTTGTACCGAGGTTCAAAGCACTGGTCTCAATAACAATCATACACTTTGTGTTATGACGCACATTTCGTAAATAATTACAATTCTTTGAGCTTTTCTGGTTATCAATTGTGTTATCTTTAATAACATTAAAAGAATTATAATAATTAAAATTCTTTGAGCTTTTCTGGTTATCTGTGTTAAGTTTATTTTTAGATTCGAAGGTGTGCTATCTTTATCCTTACTGGTATTAAAATTTTGATAACAATGAATAAGTCTTTATGTTTTTTTCTAAATGTTTTTTGGTAGATTACTAAATCTGTCTTTTAGTTTTGTCATTCTTCATCTTATCAGAAGTAACTACGAGAGGCATTATACCCATTAGCTACGAATAATATTATCCATAGAAGTCTTGCAAGAGTAATTTGCAGATTACAAAGTGATGGGTTTACTAATGGAAAATCTTCTTTATATATGTGAGGTACATACTATGAATATATTCATTGCTACTATATTATACAAATAGATAATGATTAAAATATATATCGCTCGTATACAAGGTATAGATACATAATGATTGGAGTAAATGGGAGTTCCAAGATTTATTGTGTTTGGTTACTATACATCAATTTCATCCTAAATTTATTGATTGCTTTATCAATGCTAGAACTCAACATATCATCATCCCAAGCATAAACAAAAAGTTATTGGAGTAAATGGGAGTTTCGAGATTTATCATGTTTTATTATTTTGTATTATTTTCATCCAAATTTTGGTGATTGCTCAACCAATGCTAGAGCTTGACATATCATCACCCCAGGTAATGCTTTTTCAGCTTCTTGATAAATATATAATTGCATAAAATAAATTAAGTAAAAATGAGTGTTTCTAATATTCTTTCTCATTTTTACTAATATTCTTTTTCATTTTTAGGTGCGGTGAGCAATATTGATAGGCTACCATTAGGGGGAATATGCACCTGAAAAGGGCCTTGTAAGGAATGGATTAGAGGAGGATTACTTTTGCTAATCTTGTATGCCAAGTGGGCCTAGAAGAAATTATGGTCACTACAAAATACAGGCCTTATAACGACGTTTAAAGCGATGAAAATGTTCATAAAGACATTTGCACCAGTCATCGCAAAAAACGTTCATATGGGCGATGTCATAGAATAGTCGATATCAGCGTCGTTATCGACGTCTCTATTTGCATTGGTATCAGTTGTTCATACCCACGCAAATAGCGACGTTGATAACGACACTTCGCAATGCATGTTGCGACGCTAATAGCGACGCATGCAGTAAATTTGCGATGCTAATAGCGACGGTAACAAGAAAAAAAAAATTTGTGGCAGGGCAGCTATGTGCTTTATTTGGGCCATACAAAATAGTTTCAGTAATGTGTACAATGCTCATGTAAATAAAGGCAAAGTGTACTTGAATCATAACACTGATGCATGAAATAAATACATGATTGCGTAATGAAAGCGATCGGTACAATCATGGCAAGATACTACTACTACATAGAAAATGCCTACACAAATCACGTGTAATATTCCCACCCGTGAATATTGACGTCCCGCACACGACGTAAACCTTGTGCAAAGGTTATCTCTTGCATTGAAATTATTGGCAGTGTAATGTGTGACCCGCACGCGAGAAATGGGGTCCTCCGCATTGGTAAATTAAAACCGAGGTTCAAAAATCGAAACTCCCGCAAAAACACCCTCTTGGGAGGGGCAATATGAATAATTCAAGGCAAATTTTTTTATTTTTTAACCCTTTTCCTCCAGCCGATGCATGGCTGGAGAAGAGGGAGTGTGGGGAGGATGGGGATATGGAAGTCCTGGCCTGCATAGGAGGGGGGGAACCCATGCAAGGGGGGCCACGTGGTGGAGGCCTTCTCCCCCCCCATGCCTATATAAACATCCCCTAGCTAGAGGGAGGGGGACGTGCTGGACGTGCTGAACGTGCTGGAGGTGCTGGAGGAGGTCGTCGTCGCCGTGCTGGAGGGGTCGCCGTCGCCGTGCTGGAGGAAGCCGCCGCGCTGCAGCTGCAGTCCGCCAGTCCGCCATAGCCGCCGCCACGGCTCGCCAGACTGACACGGTCCGCCGCCCGCCTGGATCACGAACCCTTCCCCCCCCAACATTGCTGCAGAAGCTTGGAAGCTTCTTAGAAGCTTCTTAAGAAGCTTCTAAGGGGGCTTTCTTAAGCCCCCCTTCCCACTAGGTCCCATAAGCCCCGTTTCCACGAGCTTTTCGGGATCTTAAAATCCATATCCTATAAAGGGGTATGTAAAATATTACACGGCGCAGCGAACAGAATCTGAGAAAGAGATAGAGAGTACACAACAGATAAGAGGAGAATCAGTAAAATTCTTTAACTCCAAACAACTGATACAAAGATGGCTCTGTCCACCCGTGCGCTTCCACTGTGTGAAGCTTAGATGGCGATCTAGACAGAAGATAGGTGAAGAGCTTAAGGCTAGCTGGAACAACAACTCTGACTGGGTGAAAGATGAGTGTAAGATGGCTGCGAAGGGGTTTAGCTTTTATAGCCCGCGAAGGTCGTTAGGTCGGCCTGCTGACCGACCTACCATATGAGCCTCCACTAGTCGGCCAGGGAATATTCCAGGGAATATTCCCTTTACCATCGGGCCGGGGGCGCTGCCCCCGGACCCCCGCCAGGGGGGCCGCTGGCCCCCCTGGGACCCCCCAGCCAGGGGCCGCTTCCGCGGCCCCCGGACCCCACAATAGGGGCCCCTTTTAACTCCCTTACCACGCAACTCAATGCAATGTGCCTCGAGTTGCTACCAGCTTAACCACTCCATCTAACCCAAAGATTAGACCCACAACAGTCACCTTTTTGCCATCCGGTCACATAGACCTCATCTGATATACAAGTCAGGACTCAACCAATGTCCGGGCTCACATTTGGCTTCTCCTCATAATGGGGGCCTTACAACTTTGAGCACCATGGATCATTGGTAGCACCTAATGAGGGTGGGGCATTGATCATATCTAACACCCCCCCTCAATGTCCACCCATAGGTGAACTATCTCCTCGGCCCAATGCCGAGTCTCTGAAGATGAACTTGAAGCAGATCCTTCGTAAGTGCTTTGGTGAAGATATCTGCTCCATTCTCCTCTGTTGGACAGTAGACCAATTCCACTATCCCATCCTCCATCAAATCACGCACATAGTGATACTGGATCTCTATATGTTTGGTGCGTGCATGAAACACTGGATTTTTGGCAATGGCGATGCAACTCTGATTGTCACATCTCAGCACAGTTGGTTCTTCATCCTGCACTCCCATATGCCATAGAATCCTTCTCAACCATACGGCCTCACATGCAGCAAAACAAGCTGCCTTGTACTCTGCTTCGGTAGAAGACAATGCCACTGTTGGTTGCTTCTTACTAATCCAAGAGAAAATTCCTGAACCCAAAGAGAAACAATAACCAGAAACTGACTTCCTGGAATCAATGTCTCCTGCCCAATCTGAGTCACAGTTCCCCACAAGAGAAGTTCCGAAACTGTATGTGATACCATAGTCAAGAGTTTTCTTCAAGTATCTGAGCACCCGCATCCCAGCCTTCCAATGACTCTCATGAGGTTTGTTTGAGAACCTGCTCAAAACACCAACAGCAAAACTGATATCTGGTCTGGTGTTACACAAGTAGATTAGACTGCCGACCAACCTCCTATACCTCCCAATGTCTACTAGTGCTGATGTATCCTCAACGGATAACTTTACATTCACCTCCATAGGTGTAGCTATCTCCTTGCACTCGGTCATGCCAAATGCCTTCAAGATCTCCCATGCATACTTCTTCTGAGAGATGAAGATCTTTCCTGGCTCT